>NC_136072.1:308245427-309445427 GCF_964261635.1 Lissotriton helveticus | reverse complement strand
TACCCAGGGCCTACCAGGGGCTGCAGCATGTATTATGCCACCCCTGGCTGGCCATCCAAATCTGACACAAATGGCTGCTTGACAGCTGGGGCAAGGTGGTGTAATCACCCTTTGCTTTAGATATAGTATACCTATATCTAACCCTAAAAATGGACACACAGATCTCCTATCAGTCACTCCTATGGCAGGCCTTAACAATCCTGAAGGCAGAGTGCTTGGAATCGTGTGAGATGGTGCTCTGGCATGAGCTGAGCCTGTCTGCTGCTTTCGGGATCCATCCCTTAGCCGTTTCCATGATATCGCATACCATATACTCCTAAGTGCATTATAATCCTCGCGGTTATATGCCAACTCTGGTATCGCTTTATCAAAACATGTCGAGTAAGGTGTCATACGAATTGGAATACTAACCCCTCGCCAATTCTGGCGAACGGGGTTAGCATTCCACCCTTCTAGAGGGACACGACATGTATGTAACCCCTAACCCCGGTTAAAGTCAAACAGAGCCTCAGCTCCACAAAATGGATGCTGCCACCGAGACACAAGTCTGCCCTCCTGCTGCTGGGAGTCCTCCCAGAGCAGGATATAAGGACAAAGGGTTTCCTGCCAGGGGCGGTGCCAGCACCGTCCCAGACAGGGTTTTGTGTATTGTAGGTAGGCAGGGCTTTAGAGGAAGGTGACTGCACGTGGCACCCCGGTGCTCACTGTGCATAGGCTGGCTGGAACCAGTTCCAGGGTCACTCCAGACCCTGTGCTGGGGAAAAGCCCGCCAAGGAAGTGGGTGTAACCACCCACCTCCTAGTCCCACCCCTAGGGCAGGACTTAGTCGCGTGCCAGCCCCTTTTTACAGGATAAAGGTAGGAACTGGCCCCCTTCCAAATCAGATCATCTTTGAATCCTGAAACTACTTTCCACGAAAGGAACTCAAGACTTCTTCCTAAGATTTCTCCCTTGTGACTAAGGAGTAGTCACCCTGCATCCGCAGGCACCATCTTAAGAACACTGCGGTCTGCTGCAAGTCTCTCCTCCGGATCAAGACTGCCCAGCTCGACGAGAACCGGCTTCCCTGGCACCTCTGACCTCTACCTACATCATCAGTCACGCTGAGATTCGTGGGTGTGACGAGACCTCGAGGGACCGGCCATCTTCAAGACTGCACGACTTCTGCACAGCAAGCCCGCCGAGTAATTTCCTGGTGAGTGCTTTGGGGTCCGAAAAGCCCCGACCCTGAGCAGCTCCAGCACCGAAGAGTAGCCCCCCAGCATCTCCACGATCGGCGTGGGGCCCTTCTGCTTTTTGCTGCTCACCGCGTTGTTTGGCTACTAGCCCGCTGGCTTGTGGCCTCCTGAACGACGCCCGACGACATCACTGCTGCTAGTCTGGTTGCTCCAGACTGGCCCTTGCTCCCTTCCAGAAGAGGAGCACTCCGGACCCTCCTGGTCCACTCAAGACGCCATTTTTAGTCCACCGCGTGGGCTTGAATTAGCCAAGGCTTGTTGCCCAATCCTGGGTAACTTCGACGCCGACAGCTTCATCCATCGTGGGACAGCTCGCCTCTCCATCCTGGTCGCCGACAACGCCTCCTGGTCCGTGAGATCTGCAGAGCCAGCGTCGCCCACTCACCTAGTCGAGGTGACTTCGCCCGGTGCCATCCTGGTGCCCACTTAATCACTGGCTAGTGATTCAAGAACTTGGTCCCCTCTGCTTTCAGGTTTTCTTCTTCCTTGATCCAGGCTTGGATCCATCGAACTTTTCTTCACTGGTCGCCTGCCAGCAACTTCCTTCTTCCAGGCTCCTGGTCCGGCAATGAGATTCCCGACGTCTTTTCAGACCTATGCAGCTGCAGCCCCTGGGCTAGGTAACTTCGGCACTTCGGTGTCCCAGCATAGCCTCACTATCCTAGGGTCAGGATCCACTGTCGTTTTCTTCCTACCAGGTCGGGCTCGCCCGTGAACACTAACTTTGCCTTTACTAGCTCCCATAGACTTTGTCCCGCATCCCGCGTGAGAGTGCACACTCTGCACCCGAGTCCCCTAGGTCTCCTAGAAGTAATCTAACGATTCCCTAGTCAAGTCCTAGCGATTCCAAAGCCTATTAGTACTGTTACTTACCTGCTAGTAATTCGCATTCCACTTTTAGAATATATGGTTTTTTGTGCCCCTCGGGCATTTGTGTATAACGTGCTAACTTAAGTATTTTCATAAGAGTTTTGTTGTGTGCTTAGCACCCTGTCCTCATAAAGAGTACAGGGTTGTTGTGATTCTAATAAATACATTGTTTATTTTCATAACACTTGTGTGGTGTCCTTTCACTGGCTGTTCAATGGGTAATGTGATGGTAAAACAGCTGGCTTAACACGCCCTCTAGAGTCTTAGCCTTAGACTGCTCGTATCCATGCTACTAGGATAGCTGGTCTATAAGGTTGACTTACAACCAATCATCAATAAGGGTTGTTTGGACTGATATATAGTGATCACTAGAATAGTGAACACTGCACATCAGGCCAACTTCTCACAGTCTGCGAACCAATAATCACACCAGAAAGTCCCGGAGGACGGAACGGCCAAAGAAGCCATCCCTCCGGACTTGGCTGTCCAGGCAGTAGTGTCTTGCAAACGTGTGCAGCGATGCCCACGTAGCCGCCTGACAGATGTCTTGTAAGGGCACTCCCCAGCCCAGGGCAGTGGTAGTCGCCGTGGCTCGGGTAGAATGAGCCCGCAATCCAGCAGGAGTCTCCTTCCTAGCCAAGGAGTAGCATGCCTGGATACACAGGATGATCCACCGAGAGATGGTCCTCTTGTGCACCGCTTTTCCCTTCTTCGCGCCCACGTAACCAACAAAGAGTTGGTCATCCACCCGGAACTGGCGTGTGCGATCCAAGTAGAATGAGAGCGCACGTTTTGGGTCCAGACGGTGGAGCCGCTCTTCCTCTTTAGAGGGATGCGGTGGCGAGAAGAAGGTTGGCAAGGTGATAGACTGCCCGATGTGGAAGACCAACAACCTTAGGCAGGAAAGAAGGTTTGGTACGCAGCACCACTTTGTCCGGATGGACAGAAAGGAAAGGTGGAGTACAAGAAAGGGCCTGGAGCTCACTCACTCTCCTGGCAGAGGTGATGGCAACCAGGAAAGCAGTCTTCAGAGTTAGAAGGCGTAGAGGACAATTGTGAAGTGGCTCAAAGGGAGCGCACATCAGAAATGTAAGAACCAGGTTCAAGTCCCACTGAGGCATCACAAACGGAACAGGAGGAAACGTGTGTGTGATGCCCTTAAGAAATCTATTAACAATAGGGGACTTGAACAAAGAAGGTTGATCAGGCAGCCTGAGAAAGGCTGAAAGGGCAGAAAGGTAGCCCTTGAGAGTGCCCAGCGCAGAGCCCTGCTGGGCAAGAGAAAGAAGGATGAGAAGGACCTCAGAAAGAGGCGCATTGAGGGGATCCACAGCCTTTGCTGTGCACCATGCCACAAATCTGTTCCACCTGCAGGGGTATACCGACTTTGTGGAGGGACGCCTGGCTGCCAGAATAATGTTACAAACTTCAGGAGGCAAGTCAAATGGCCTCAACTGTCGCCGCTCAATCTCCAAGCATGGAGGTGGAGACTGGACAGGTTCGGGTGGAGGACCGTCCCCTGCTGCTGCGACAGAAGGTCCTCCTGAAGAGGCAGACGAACCGGGGGATCGACTGACATACTGAGTAGCTCTGGATACCAGTACCTTCTCGCCCAGTCCGGAGCCACAAGGATGACTTGGGCCCGGTTGCGCTTGATCTTCCTCAGCACTCTGGGCAGAGGTGGTATAGGCGGAAAGGCGTACAACAGACCGCAACTCCACTCGCGACGAAAAGCGTCTCCGAGCGAGTGCCGCCTTGGAAATTCCAACGCGCAGAACTGATGACATTGCGCGTTCTCTTCGGTGGCGAATAGATCTAACCAAGGCTCTCCCCATCGCTGAAAGAGGCCTTGCGCCACGTCCGAGTTCAGACGCCATTCGTGATCCATCATGCACCGACGGCTGAGCTCGTCCGCCCTGGCGTTCAGAGAACCTGCCAGGTGTTGAGCCACCAGGGTCACGCCCTGGCGTTCCAGCCATTGCCAAAGGCGAAGAGCCTCTTGACAAACGATCCACGACCCCACCTCGCCTTGTTTGTTGCAGTACCACATGGCGGTGGTGTTGTCCGTGAACACCTGCACTACACTCCCCCGGACAGAGGGGAGGAATGCCTTTAGTGCCAGACGAATCGCCCGGAGCTCCAACAGGTTGATGTGGAGCCGGGTCTCCGCCGGAGACCAGAGGCCTCTGATCTCCGCCTCTCCCATGTGGCCCCCCAGCCCTGGAGGGACGCGTCGGTCACAACTACGTGCTCCGGTTGGGGAAGGGAGAGGGATCTGCCGCTGACCCAATCGCGGTCCGTAAGCCACCACTGCAGCTGTCTCGCAGTGCCCTCCGAGATCAGGACGTGGTCGGATAGGTTGCCCTGATGCTGGGCCCACTGAAACTTCAGGTCCCACTGCAGAGCCCGCATCCGCCACCTGGCGTGATGCACCAGTAGGATGCAGGAGGCCATCAGCCCCAGAAGCCGCAGCGTCAACCTGACCGAAACCCGGGATAACGGCTGAAAGATGGGAATCAGAGCCTGAATATCCCGGACCCGCTGTTCGGGCGGATAAACCCGAAACCGCGCCGAGTCCAGAACCGATCCGATGAAGAGGAGCTTCTGAGAGGGGCACAGGTGTGACTTCGGCACATTGAGGGAGAACCCCAGCTGGTGCAGGAGGTCTGCCGTAGTCTGAAGGTGGCTGACGACTGTCTGGGGCGAGCCCGCCTTCAACAACCAGTCGTCGAGGTAGGGGAAGACTGAAACCCCTAACCTGCGCAGGTGAGCTGCGACCACCGCCATCAACTTGGTGAACACCCGTGGGGCGCTGGTAAGGCCGAAGGGGAGCACGGTAAACTGAAAGTGCTCGTGGCCAACCATGAACCGCAGGTAGCGCCGGTGGGCAGGCAGGACGGGGATATGAAAGTAAGCGTCCTGCAAGTCCAACGCTACCATCCAGTCTCCTGGGTCCAGGGCAGCTAGGACCTGAGCCAGTGTCAGCATCTTGAACTTCTCCTTCCGGAGGAAGCCGTTGACGTTCCGTAGGTCCAAGATAGGGCGCAGGCCCCCTTTGCCCTTCTTGGGTACCAGAAAGTAGTGGGAGTAGCAACCACACCCTACTTCGGGCCCAAGAACGCGCTCGATGGCCCCCTTGGCCAAGAGGGCCGAAACTTCCTCCTGCAGAAGTCGCAAATGATCCCCCGATACACAGTGGTTCTGCGGTGGCACGGCTGGAGGAGTCGCCTCGAAGGGGAGGGAGTAGCCCCTTCGGACGATTTGCAGCACCCACCTGTCCGATGGGACAGTGCGCCGGTGGTGATGGCGAACCCTGCCCCCCACTGGCGTCACATGGGCCTGAAAGCACGGACTAGGAGGGTTTTGAGCAGGATGCTGCGGGGGAAGGTGTGGACTGACCTCGCAGTTGCCCCCGACCACCCGGACGGCGGTTCCCACGGCCGCCACCGCGTTGGGTATTGCCCTGCGGAGCGTGGCTGGCGGCGCGTGTGGGCGCACTCCTTCCGTGGCCACGAAAGGAGTGAAAGGCAGCCGATTGCTGGCGCTGGCCCGAGAGGCCCAAGGACTTGGCCGTAGCCCTGGAGTCCTTAAAGCGCTCAAGCGCATGGTCTGCCTTGTCGCCAAAGAGGCGACGGCCATCGAACGGCATGTCCATGAGTGTGTTCTGGACATCCGCCGAGAAGTTGGCGGACCTCAGCCAGGCGTGGCGTCTGACCGCCACCGTCGTTGCCATCGCTCTACCCAGCGAGTCGGTGGTATCCAGCCCACACCTGATTGAATACTTGGCTGCATCCCAGCCCTCCACAAGGGCTTGGCCGAGTTTGGCCCGCACCTCCAACGGACACTCTGGCAGCACCTCCGCGACCTTATCCCACACAGAGTGGATGTAACGTCCCAAGAGGCAGGCGGTGTTGGAAGACCGCAGGCCCAGACTAAGGGATGAGAAGATCTTCTTCCCATACTGGTCATACCTCTTGGATTCCCTGTCCGGCGGGGCCGACGGGAATGCGGTCTGGGAATTGGAGGCCTGGATGACCAGGCTCTCGGGGGTAGGGTGGGAGGACAGGAAACATGGGTCGCCCGGGGCTGGGCGGTGGCGTCTGGCCACGTTCCTATCTACGGGCGAACTTGTAGCGGGCTTGGACCAAGTGCCCAGAAGAACGTCGGTCAAGGCCTCATTAAAGGGCAGCCGAGGCTCGGCCGAGCTTGACTGCGGTTTAAGGACCTCAATGAGGAGGTTAGTCCTCACGGCCGTGACGGGGAGCTCAAGGCCCAAGGCCTTGGCAGCCCTCATCAGCACCACACTATATGTTGCCCCCTCCTCCGAAGCCACGGTAGGAGGGGAGACAAAGCCAGTGTCCGGCGAAGTGTCCAGACCACTGGCATCCCCAAGGTCACCTGTCCAGTCCTCATGAGACTGACACTCCCTGGTCAGAGGGTCCTCAGACCCCTCCCAGTCCTCTTCATCACCCATCTCCTGAAACTCAGGGTTCTCAACTAATGGGGCCTGTTCATAGAAGTGAAACTCTCCAAACGACGTCTGGAGCGGCGCCCATCGAGGCCGTTCCGGCGCCTGAACAGGAACGAAGGTGGAACCGGGGACGGCGCCGCCCGAGGACGGTGCCGGAGGCGACACCTGAGGGTCCGACGCCGGGGAGGTCGTAAGGTCCACCGGCGACGAACCAGATCCCGAAGGAGGTCCAGCGGCGTCCTGCGGCGCCGGCGGTGCCGGAACAACTGACCCCTCGGCGCCGGGCCCGAAGCACCCGACAGCGTCGGGGCAGATCCCCTCGACCCGCTAGGGGCCCTAGACGGGTCCGCTGGGCCCGAAGGCGCCGCGGAGCCCGTCGGAGGAGAGAGTTTCCTCATGGCCATGAGGAAGCGCTTGATCTCCATCGGCGTCGCGTTTAGCCCAGGGACCGTAGGGTATGGGGCTGGACGCGGTGCCTGCGACTCCGTCAGAGCCGCGTGGGTGGTGTCACCCGAAACCGCGAGCGTCGGGGGGAGTCCGAAGAGCGAGGACGCCGCTTGGACTTCTTGTGCCGCTTACCTGGCGACAACTTCGACCCGGAGGAGTGCGGCCTACTCTCGGAACTGTGGTGGCTCCGAGCCCGCGACCTGTCCCTCGACCGGGACCTCTCGCGGCGCGGGACCGACTGCCGGAGTTCGAGCCGCCTGCGGGACCGCTCCCGCCTGGCTTTCGAAGAGAGGGCCCGGCAGTCGGAGCAGGCCTTGTCGTCGACAAGATAAACACACGCGGTGAGGATCCGTGACCGACATCAGTCGGTCGCAATCATCGCAGTGCTTAAAGCCGGGCATCCCTACAGCACCGTCGGAGTCGAAAGACTTCGAGAACAATCAAAAATGATCAAAAAGTTAGTCAAAAATTACTACGGTTACTGCTTTTTCCAGATCTGCGCTTGCTGGCGCGGAAAAAAGAAGAACTGACGTCAGCACGCGGAGGTGGCGTCTAAGTACTCCGACGACGTCATCACGGCGCCCACGACGCCGGAGCCGCAGACGACGCCTACCGACGCGCAAGGGTACTGCTACGCAAAAATTTTCGGATCCAATCTGACGCCTGGGGATATTCTAAGGTAAGGAATCTAATACTAACGTGTCTCTTTCAGATACTTATTTTGGTAATGCTCCTTCTGATAGTACTCTATCTAATCACAGATTACTCACCTTTTGAATATTACTCAGGTTTCAGACTGGATATTGAAAATCTTCAAAACTACTCTTTCCTATACACCAGCAGGTGGTGGTGTGCGGCTCCACACAGATGTTGTTCCGTCTGCAAGTGATGTAAGAGTCGCATATAAGCGCCAACCACATGCACTGCCATCAGTTGCTTTTAAGGATATCCACGCCCCAAACGCAGAGTCCAGTAACAGTGCATAGTGCAGAACTCCTAACTTTGGTCCTTTTTACGTGGAAAAGAGTCCTTTTCACAGAATAGGGAGGATACGAGGGTTGGTTAGGAATCTGCGGTTAGAGTATCCAGCAGACACAGTTATCAAAGTTAAGTACGTTGTTATTCTAATAGATGCTTTTAACCACAGATTTCTTACTTTTCGCACAGATACCAAAGCAGCATCTCATAGGAGGTTGGCGTGAGAACTGGCTCACACCAACAAGTATTGCCTATCTCAATGGACCTGGCTGTCCAGACAGTAGTGCTTTGTGAATGTATGCAGTGACACCCATGTAGCAGCATGGCAAATATCCAGAACAGACACCCCATATGCCAATGGAGCGGTAGCAGCCTTGGGTCTGGTGGAATGAGCCTGTAAACCTTCTGGGGGGGTTGCTTCTTGGCCAATGCATAGAAGATTTTTATGCAGTGTATGACCCACCTTGAGATGGTACTCTACTGCACTGTCTTGACCTTTTTTGCTCAAGCAAATCCCACAAAGAGCTGATTGTCCACACAATGTTCTCTGATATGATCAATCAATCAATCAATCAGGTTTTTGTTAAGCGTGACTACTCCCCACAAGGGTCTCAAGGCGTGGGGGTGGGGGGGCGATGGCAGGTTCCAGTCCATCAAGGAGGGGGTCTGTCAAAGATCCAGGTTTTGAGGTTTCGTGTGAAGATGGGAAGCGAAGTTATCTGTCCGAGGTGGAGCGGAAGGTCGTTCCAGGCTCTGGCCGCGCAGAAGGAGAAGGAGCGGCCTCCCGATCTGGTCTTTCTGGGGCGGGGGACCACAGCGTAGGAGAGATGGGCTGATCGTAGGGTCCTTTGGGGTGCATGGAATTTGAGTCGGCTGTGCAGGTATGCTGGTCGGTGTCGTGGAGGGACTTGTAGGCGTGGGTTAGCATCTAGAAGGTGTCTCTAGCTTTGATGGGGAGGCAGTGAAGTGTGTGCAGGTGCTGGGAGAAGTGGCAGTCTCTTGGCAGGTTGAGGACCAGTCTTGCAGCAGCGTTTTGGATGTTCTGTAGCTTGCGGGTGAGGTTTTTGTTTATTCCAGCATAGAGTGCGTTGCCGTAGTCAAGCCTGCGGGTGACCAGGGCGTGAGTGACGGTGTTTCTGTGTTCGAGGGAGATCCATTTGAAGGTCTTACATAGGAAGCGCAGGAAAATTTTAGGACCCTGGAGGGTAGCAGCTGGATAGTAGAGTGTTTTCTGTAATACCAATGCAATGCACACATACTTTTGAGTTACTTTGCCCCTTATTCAGAGCAATGATAGTTTTTATTTTTCAGAAAGAAAAGTTGAATTGAATGAAATGTAATGTATTTTTTTTTGCTTTTATGGTCATATTGACCGAAATAAAGATTTTTTTGATGATGATGATGTGAATTACAAAACCTTGAATGACGCCTGTCAGATATTCATCACTTCCTATGAGGGCTCTTAGAATATAGTGTCTCTAGAGCAGTCATACTAAGATAATAAAGCAATACAGTGGATTGAACAGACACACAAAGGTTAGTGGGCAGGGCTTGTGCTGGCACAGACCTCTGAGACTGAGGAGTAGTTTCTTACCTGTATCTCCAGTTCTGTAGAAGGGGTATCTCTGTTATAGTCATAATCATGAGAATAGTCCCGCCCATGTGCGTGGACCCCGGAGCAATCGAAATAGTCTCTTAAGTTGTCCTCTTCTGCAATGTTGCATAGACACTTAGGAGAAAATAAAGACAAATAATGCAGCCTGACATTAACAAGGCTACTCTGGCCAGTACTTCATCCTGAAGTGAAAAAGGATAGCCATATAACACTGAAATTAAACATTTTTGCTACGTTTCACACATAGAGAAACTCCCCTTCACAAAAATCCTTTGTCATGATAGAGAGGAAGGGTTGGACAGACAAGCCCCATAGGCTGCCATTATGTGTCTGTAAAAGGATACCGTGCCTTTAAGAAACCCTCCAGAGACCCTCGGTATCCCATGATGCAAAGTCAAAGGCTAGTTACTTTCAGTTCTTTTTGAAGGTGTATAAAGCCAGGCCTGTAGCATTCAGGATATTATAGTTTCATCCACCGGGTAGGAGGGCGGGTTGCTTATAACTATAACAGAGATACCCCTAGTACAGAACTGGAGTTACAGGTAAGAAACTACTCCTTCTGTAGTGGGGGATCTCTGTGTATAGTCAATCATGTGAATACAATGGCAAGCCCATCCCCACAAACCAAACCCATCGGTGGAAGAAACAGACAGAACCACTACTGTGCAAATACATTTCTTAGCGAAGCCTGCCAAGCCTGAGCATCTGCCCTGGCATCTGAGTCCAGGCAGTAGTGTTTAGCAAAGGTATGGACTGACTTCCAAGTGGCAGCCCTACAGATGTCTGCAATGGGGACATTGTGCAGCAAAGCCGCTGTAGCAGCTTTACCTCTGGTAGAGTGAGCCTTAGGCTTTCCCCCTAGAGTCATGTTAGCTTTCTGGTAACACAGTTGAATACAGGACACAATCCACCTGGAGATGGACTGTTTAGAGGTAGCAAGACTAGTCCTGACCGATCCATAATTAACAAATAATTGATCCGATCTACGAATCTCCTTAGTCTTATCTAAGTAGAATTTCAACACCCTTCTCACATCAAGGGAATGAAGGGACCTCTCCGCCGAAGAGGAAGGATGTTGAAAAAACGTGGGCAACATGAGCGTTTGATTCACATGGAAATCGGACACCACCTTAGGCAGAAACGTAGGGTGAGTTCTCATGACAACTTTAGAAGCATGAAACACAGTATAGGGCTCTTGGTAACAAAGAGCTTGGATCTCACTCACCCTGCGAGCCGATGTTATAGCTACAAGGAAAGCTACCTTCCAGGATAGATGCTGTAGAGAAGCCTTATGAATAGGCTCAAGAAGCTCCTTCATTAGTCCAGCACCACATTAAGCTCCCACGGAGGCAAAGGACGTCTAATGGGAGGAAACACCTTCTTCAAACCTTCCAGAAAATCTTTAATCACTGGGATTTGGAAAAAGTAAGTTTGTGAAGGGCATTTCCTATACGCAGTTAAAGCTGCTAGGTGAACCTTAATGGAATGATAGTTAAGGCCACATTGAGCCAAATGCAGTAAGTACGGGAGGATGACATCCTCCTTGCAGGATGTAGGGTCTGCTCCCTTAGAAGTGCACCAAATGCAGAATCTCTTCCATTTGTATGCATAGGAAGTCCTTGTAGACTGTATTTTTGCCTCTTTTAATATCTCCATGCAGTTCTGAGGCAGATTTAAATGTCTATACTGCACTAGCTCAGAAGCCATGCTGCCAAATTCAGGGACGAGAGGTTGGGATGCACCATCTGCCCTCCGAACTTCGTAAGTAGGTCCGGCCGCCACGGAAGTCAAAGATGCGCAGTAGGAGGTCAGTGAAAGACGCCCCTTAACACCTCGTTGTTGCGACAGTTGGATCCTGTCCTCCCAGCTCCCTCGTTTTTGGTCCTACTGAACACAGGAGACAGGACACCGTCCTCGCCGTCGCAGAGGGAACGGACATGAGAGTCTGAGCCTTCCAAAGGATCGATAAACATCGCTCCTCCGAAGGACACACGCTTGCCTGGAGTGTATCGATGGAGGCTCCCAGGTACTGCAGACACTGAACAGGAGTCGAGACAGACTTTGCCATGTTGATGTGAAGGCCCAATTGGTTCAACAGAACAACCGCCCTGTTGAAATGTAGCTGCGCTTCCTGAAACGTGGAGGCTTTGATCAGCCAGCCGTCTAGGTACGGATAGACGAACACCTTGTTCTTGCTCAGGTGCGCTGCAACCACCGCCATGCACTTTGAAAAAGTCCTGGGCGCAGACTTCAGGCCGAATGGAAGCACTGTATATTGGTAGTGATGACTTCAGGCCGATTGGAAGCACTGTATATTGGTAGTGATTGGTGCCGACTAGGAACAGCAGGAACTTCCGATGCTTCCTTGCAATGGGTAGATGGAAGTACGCGTCTTGCAGATCTATGGCGCATAGCCAGTCCCCTTGATGCAGCTGGTGGTAAATTTGGTGAAGGGACAGCATCCAGAACTTTTCTCTGCGAATCCATTTGTTTGCTTGCCGCAAATCGAGAATAGGCCTGAATTCGTTTTTGTCCTTTTTGTACACCAGAAAGAACCTGGAGCATAGACCTTTTCCCCCTTTGAGGAGGAACCACCAGTTCTATCGCCCTTTTTCTTAACTGTATCGGCCTCCACTTGAAGTTCGCGTAACAGGTACTGTGAACGAACTGGTGGAATAGATGGAGGAGGATTGATGAAACGTAGACAGTATCCATTGCGAATAATATTCAGCACCCAATTGTTCACTCTGCCAGGTCATTTTTAATGTTCCCTCCCACTAGAGTGGGTAACAGAAGAGGGGGAAGTAATCCTTCAGGGCTTAGACCAGGCGGGACCCTTTTCCCCCGATGTGGACTGCTGGTTGCCCCTGTCCCTCTGACGTCTCTGAAAGGGCTGCCACTGAAACTACTGCTGCTGCTGCTGTTGTCCAGCCTGATGTCCCTGTCCGCGTTGGAACCGTTAGGAAGAGTTTTGCCGTTGGTAGGGGCGTAAACTCTTACGCTGTTCCTTAGGCTTCTCCAAGCCAACAGCCTTGAGGGTCTCAACCTCCGCTTTCATACAAGCCGTTTCCTCGTCCGCATGGGAACCAAAGAGGGTGGAACCGGAGAATGGCAGGTTGGCGATACATTGCTTGGCCTCCGGTTTCAGGGAGGTGAGACGCAACCATGAATGGCGCTGTAGAGTTACACCATGACAATATCCATGAGCTGTATTCAAAGTAAGGGGGAGAAAGAGGGGAAAAAGGCTAGGCTCACCCTCCAAAAATTAACATTAACATGAAACCCCTGAAACCAGGGATCAAGAGCCTAGTTTATCAGTAACCGGTATCCACAACACTCACTGGGGTTGGAATAGTTCTGTTTTGTAAAAAGAAAATAATTTTTCTTTCTTGAGTCCCCTCACTCACCAGGGTTTCCCCACGGTGACATGCTTCATCATTGGGGCTATACCAGCCCTCTACGGACTGAGGCGTGCTGCGACTTGCGAACTACGTATGAGCACTTAAGTGATGGACTATGTGTAGTGCAAACTGTGTCGTGAAGTGGAGTGGAATTATTTTAAGTGGGTTAAAACTCCCTACTAGAGGGCTACAAATGATTTATTCTTGCTCCTAGGGGGTAAATTAAAAACGGGGTAGAATACTAGGGGTCCTAGTCGCAATGAGTTAGGTGTACCTAGTCATTCCAGTCAACATGTTTCGAGCATTCCCCAAGCTCTTCTTCAGGACTACACAGGGACCAGCCCTGTGTTCGCCACTCCTAATTGTGCTCAAGTGAGGTTTAAAAATTCGTTAAATGCTGCAATAATAAGGCATGCATTAGTACATACGTAAAATGATAGTCACGTAGCATCTGTAGGGAAGAAAACACACGCAATATGGTTAAGGGGTTATATGGCCCCCCAAAAATATTCACATAATTTCTACACACACAAGACACAAAATGTGAAGTTGTCTGAGTCTTTTGTCCATGCTGGGAAAAAAAGGGGCCAAATGGCGTGTATTTAAAACAGGTGTCTATCAACACCGTGAAAAGCACTCAGTGATATAACACACACACATACACACACACACCATGTGTAAAACGACAGACTGTTACATACATAAAATGGGACCTAGCTTTGCCCCATGGACGCGGAGAGTTGATGGTATCCCTTCAATCTGGTAATTGGGAAAGAAAAGTATTGCTGTGTTAGAGGCCGGTTATGCTACAAAGAAGCAAGCGATGATGGCTACAGTCCGCTGTTTGTCGGCAACTGTGGGGGTTCAAAATGGGACTTACTTGGTATCGAGATACTCAGGCTGATTCACCTACACTGCAACCTCCGGACCGCATGTTAGAGAGCGTGGGTCCGGTTGTTGCTTATGTACTTGTATTTCCGCATTGTCATCGTGGTAAGTGTAGACCGCTTGTGGTCGATTTTAACAAATAGAACTAGCGGCGGCCATGTTGGGGGTATATCGCCCCCTTCTATTAGCGTTAATACTGTGCAAAACGCTAGTTTTTACCCGAAAAATGTTATATGGAGATGTCTTTCGTGAACACAATTTAAAAAGGTGATTTAGACAAGTATTTACAAAACTGTGACTCATGCAGGGAATTCCAAAATAAGCTGGCGGCGGCCATCTGAGGAGTTTGTCAACCCCTTCTAATAGCGCTAACTTAGTCGAAAATGCTCGTATTTCTAAAAAAATGTTTTTTTGTTTTTTTAACTACATACTTTCCTAAAAGCAAAATATGCTTAATTTGTGATCTATTCGGGGTAATCCCACAAGGGAAAAAGGTAAATATGATGCCATGTTTCCTGGAACAGGACCTCCTCTAAGATCTCTAGGGTCTCTTTATGCGGCAAACTGGTGTAAAGACTTTCTACATCAAGCCCCACCAGTATGTGGGTCATGGGGTTGAAATGTAGATCTTTAATAAGACAGAGGACAGCTTTAGTATCCTGAAGGTATGTGTCTGTCTGTTGTATTAATGGTCTTAAAAAAAGCATCCGCAAATTTAAACAGTGGCTCTAGGATAGAACCTATCCTAGAGACAATAGGTCTGCCCGGGGGTTTTACCATGGTCTTGTGGATCTTTGGGATCGTATAGAAGTAGGGGATAGTGGGATCTTTGTTCTTGAGGAAATCAGCCTCTTTTCTGGACATCCAATCATTAGTCAGTAATTCCTCCAGCAGACTGGCGATCTCAATACGTAAACGTTCTGTTGGGTCGTTCTCAATAATTTCATCATTTCTTCGGTCTGCTAGGAGGCGGAGGCATTCCGCATTGTAGTCTGCTGTATCCTACACCACAACGGTGCCCCCCTTGTTCGCTGGTTTTATAGTCACAGATGTTTCTTTTGATAGTTGCTGAATCGCTTCCATCTCTCTCTTGCTGGTGTAATGAAAAGTCCTTATTCTGGGATCTATTTCGGTGACTTCTTTAAGGACAGCTTTTTCAAATGCTAGAAGTTCTACTAGCATGCTGCTGGAAGGCAGGGTAAACCTTGATTTTTTTCTCAGTCCTGTGTTGCTGTTAGTAGTATTCATTGGCTCCTTGTCTTTGAAGAATATCTCCAGTTTGATTTTACGAATGAACTCCTTCAATTCGCAGCACAGTTTGAATTTATCCAACAAAGGAGGTGGGGAATCCTACAGTCGGCGAATATCTTCCCGCATTTGAGGACTCGGTGTCCCTAGTATACCTGGAACGTGACCGCGCGTGGCGATGACGGCGAGATCTGGTTGAAGACCAGCGCTGGCTGCGAGAGCAATGCCTCGGCCGTGATCGGGATCTTGGCCTTCTTGGCACCGCCGGGACCACTGGCACAGGTTGAGCTGCCGGCGGCCGAGGAAGCGGCGGAGGCGGCGGTGGTGGAGTCGGCAGGCGGGGAGGAGGAGGCGTCCTAGGTCGCAGCGGCGACTGACGAGGAGCAACTGGCTGAGCTGATTCCGGTGACCTGGTTGGAGAATAGGTCCTGGAGGAGTCTGAAGTATGAATCACCCGCCTCCGCTTGCGGGCAGGCCTTGAAGAGGAAGCTCTGGGAGCAGTGCCCCTGGACGGTGAACGTCAACGCCGTCTTGACCTTGAAATCCCAGAAGTAGAGATGCTGACCACAGAGGGTGATAGTCTTCCCGAAGACGAGCTCCGATGGCTTCTCGACGTCAACTTTCTTCTCGACGTCGACTGTCTTCTCGACATTGACTGTCATCTCGACATCGACTGTCTTCTTGACGTCGACTTTCCTCTCGACGTTGACTTTCTCCTCGACGGCATTGATCTCGGCGACGGCGACCTGCGCGCCGACGGCGAACGGCAGTGTCGCCTCGACGGCGAGTGCCGATGTCTCCTGGACTCAGATCGACAGCGATGTGTCGACGTCGTCCTGAAGCCTTCGACGTCGACCTCGTCCGAGGTCTCGACGTCCTTCCCTTAGACGTTGATCTTCGACGTCGTTTAGACCCAGAGCCCTGGGTCGACGTGGAGCATATGGTAGTCATACCTGGCCTCGACGTCGTCGCCTTTGACGTCGACCGGGACATGCGTCGTTTCTGAGCCTTCTTTCGACTGGGGAGCCCCCGAGAGGCCGACGCATGGGTTGTGAAAGAGGAAAGGCTCTCTCAAAGCCCAGATGTCCCACCTGCAGCCTGATTTTTTTCTCTGCTCCAGGCCTTGAAGACGAATCTTCTCCCTGTCACACACAGGGTCCTCCTGGAGAATGATTTGCAGATGACACAGGAGTCAGGAACATGAGATGAAGGAAGACAGAGTATACAAACCCTGTGAGAGTCTGACTTGCCTTGTTCCTGCCACAGTCTGGGCACTTGTCAAATAAAGATGGCATTTTGACAAGAAAAAAGTGGCTAAACTGCCCCAAAAAACAGCAAAAGGAAGGTAAAGGCCCCAGACGTCGAGTGAAACTATCACAAAAGCTCAAATATTTGAAGATATACCACTAAAGGTAGAGCTCAATGCTCCAGGGTCCTGCTAGCAGGAGCCGAAAAAAAGAACTGAAAGTAACTAGCCTTTGGCTGTGCATCATGGGATACCGAGGGTCTCTGGAGGGTTCCTTAAAGACCCGGCATCCTTTTACAGACACATAATGGCAGCCTATGGGGCTTGTCTGTCCAACCCTTCCTCTCTATCATGACAAAGGATTTTTGTGAAGGGGAGTTTCTCTATGTGTGAAACTTAGCAAAATGTTAACATTTCAGTGTTATCTGGCTATCATTTTTCACTTCAGGAAGAAGTACTGGCCAGAGTAGCCTTGTTAATGTCAGGCTGCATTATTTGTCTTTATTTTCTCTTAAGTGTCTATGCAGGATTGCAGAAGAGGACAACTTAAGAGACTATTTCGATTGCTCTGCGGTCCACGCACATGGGCGGGACTATTCACATGGTTATGACTATACACAGAGATCCCCTACAACAGAAGTAATTGTCGATAATGGTAAAAAAATATGATGATGTGGATCTCTTTGGTGAAGGAGGAGAGGAAAGGTTTTAATTCACGGATTGGAAAATAAGACCTTAAAGGTTCAGAAGCAGTCTCCTCTTTAACTGACAGACTCATTCTGCAGACAAATATTAAGACTGATTGATACTTATGTCTTTGATATTGTATGGAATTTTGACACTGAGACTATTGTTGACAGTTTTTGCCAAATAGCAGTGTACTGATGTCTCAACATAGGACAAGGGCGTACTAAGGCAATTACGTTTTTTGGAACTCATGGAATTAACCTATGATAAGGAAAGAACTGTGTAAATGCATGGTTGTGGTCAGTAAAAGCTCATACAGTGGAGAATCAGGTGTGCCATCAACTTTAGCTGCAAAGCACTTTTGTTAAGATTTTTAACAAAACTATGTGTGCTCGTAGGATCAGCTAGGAATATTTCCTTTCATTGTATACTTTATTGACCACATAAGAACATGGGTCGTGGGAAACAAAAAGACAGCGAGGTAGCATTGTTTCTCGAACACAGAGGGGGTTGTGCAATGTATATAGCATTTCAGAGTTTTTGAGGATTCCTTGTTCCCATTTACTCTCTCAGCAGCAAAGTGCCATACTGATCATAAGGGTGATAAAAAAGTTGATTATCTACTACGGTAACAACATTTCTTGTGGAAACTATATCCAATGGCGGATTCCTACCCTTATCGATAGCTCAAGACTTGGTGACCTTGTTAGGGATGAGTTTGATTACACCCAACAAGCCCCTAAATAAGGTGTTACCCATCAACAAAGCACCATGAAGGAACGAGAAGGCACATCAGAAGGAGAATTTGCAAAAATGTGTCCTTTTTAAACGCATTTTTTTAATGGGGTCGCTCACGGAAGCCACAATATATAGGGGGTGGGGGGCTTACAAGTGGGAATGGCTCCAGGATTGGAATCAGTTTGAAGAATAAGATAATTTCTTTGATCTTACAGGTTCTTCCAGTTGTGGGACGCGTAGCTCCATGAGTAAGTGTGGGAACAAGTTCTGCGTTTAGAAGGAAATGTTGACTCTCATTTCACTGACACCATAAATAAATTTACCTTTCTCTTCAGGAAGATCTTTTGATTGGGGGGGGGGGGGGGAGTAATGGTGGGCCCATTTGGGAGCTAAGGTCACAACAAGTGTTGTTGTGGGATTTCTGGAGCCACCATAAGCAATCCAAAAGTATGTTTGTCAAAGAAATAGGTTTGCAACAGGAAGCACAGGGTTTGAAGCCTGAACATTTAGGAGGAGACATCTTCCTCAATAGAAAAAAAAATGCAAAAAGTGGTCAAAATGAAAACTGATGAAAAGACTTGTTGGCTTCGGTTCCCTCATTTGAAGACGTCACCAGCTTGTTCAAAAAAATTCACACTCCACTCTGGTCCATGGGAAGTATGTTGACATAAAGAATGTGCAGGAACAATCTCATTCAGATGGAGATTTTATAAGCGCCAAATGAGATGAGAATTGGGTACCCACAGCTTAGTCAATGCTGTTCTCATTACTGAAATACAGGAAAAAAATATTTTGATAGGGTAAGTGGATTCTCAAATTCAGACTAGCCTTCATGAGGAGTTAGACTTCATTATTTTGTTTATGCAGGAGTCCTTCACAGTCTTGTCCCCATTTGTCAACCTCGGACAAAGATCTTGCTCTTTTCAGTTCTGAGAGTGCTTCCAAAACTGGAACTCAACTTGCTTTTTCTTCAATACAGACAGAAGATCAAAATCTTGCCCAGGAAGGCTTCACCCAGCACATGACTACTACTTCAAAGAGACAATCGAGTAGAGAGATAAGACAATTCGCTTTAATCATTTCTGCATTACTGACCATCAGCAACAATAAGCATTCTAGAATGTTGCTTTTCTTGATAAAGTTTGCTTGTGGTTTGAGGCATATTGTGACCTTACTCACCAGATGGCCCCTTTAAAGACCTGTACGTTGTTCACTGCCGTTGCAAGTACATAAAATTGCCAAATATCCTCATCATCCTGAGGCTTGGTTTAGATACAAAACGTTTGAAAGGCCAACGAAAATTGTATTTTTTTTTTTTACTTGGCACTACTCGATTATGAAATCTGCATCACACATTTTGTATGTGTTTACCTGGCTCACTGTCAATCTGTGTGAGAACGTCTTCAATGGACTCCTCTTTGTCTCTTAAACTTTCCAAGTCGGGTGGTGTGTAACCATGATGGCGACACCAATACATAACATGCTTGGTTGTTAGTAGACAGACACTGTTGAATTTGGGATTCTTCTCAGCAATTTCAAGTAATAATTTTCTCACCCTCACAGCTCGTTGCCACTGCAAAAAGAAATTGTGCATTGTTCATCATTTGATCTGAAACCAAACAAATGTGAAGGAGCATGACACCTGTCTGTAAATCACAAAATCATAATCTCAAGTCGTTTTGACTCACATTTGAGTTTAAACTGTCTCTCAAACTCACTACTTTACTAATTACTACGTGTCATCTATAAAAAAGCAGCAGAAGATGACATAATTCCATCACAGAAAAATAGGGAGGCAACTGAGATGAGGTTCTACACACACAGCTGTCAATAATTTTCATCACTATAGACTGCTGGGGTGACTGGACCATGGATGTGTTTACACTCCAAGCCAAATTGGGCATGTTTCACTTCTCAGAATGCCATTCTATTTTGGTTATTGGTGTCATTTTAAAGGAACAGGTGCTCAGGAAAGGTTGTCTCATCATGGACTGATCCTGACATTATGCTAGTATTTGAGGTTTTGCCCACAAACCCTTAACACAATTAACAGGTTACTTGCCTTCAGTAAGGCGCTTTCTGGTGGATACTCTAATTGCAGATTCCTCGCCTTGTGGATACACCCAGGCACCAGACTGGATCCAAAGATTTGTATTAGCATTGCTACTGCACGCTGATAGGTGGCATTATTCTGTTCCACTGTGGCTTAATCTGGCCCTGCAAGTGGCACTTGAACCAGATATAATCCCTGCACATTGATGTTAGTTTCTTTCTTAACTCTGTCTGCTCTGTTAGACACAGAGCTTATTAACTGATTGTGAGAAGTTGGCCTGATATGCAGTGCTCACTATTCTAGTGATCACTATGTATCAGTCCAGACAACCCTTATTGATGATTGGTTGTAAGTCAACCTGATAGACCAGCTATCCTAGTAGCATGGATACGAGCAGTCTAAGGCTAAGACTCTAGAGGGCGTGTTAAGCCAGCTGTTTTACCATCACATTACCCCTTGAACACCAAGTGAAAGGACACCACACAAGTTGTTATCAAAAATAAAGTATATTTATTTATAACAGGACTACCCTGGCTCTTTATGAGACAGGGAGCTAAGCACACAACAAAACTCTTAGAGAAATACTGAAAGTCGCACAATTTACACAAATGCCCGAGGGGCACGAAAAACCATATACACAAGAAGTGGAATGCGAAGTTACTAGCAGGTAAGTAATACTTTTCTAGACTGTAGAAACGCTAGGCCTACAATGCTGAACCCTTAGATTAGAAGCAGGAGGCCTAGGGACGCCGTGTGCAGAGTGGGAACTCTCACGCGTAATGCGGGAACAAGTCTATGGATACTAGCAATCACAAAGTTACTGTTCTCGGGCGAACCCGACTAGGTGGGTCGAAAACAAGAGTGGATCCGAACACTTAGGGTGTTGGGCTATGCTGGAGCACCGGAGTACTCAGTTTACCTAGCCCAGGGGTTGCGGCTGCATAGGGTTCAAGTTGCGTCGGAAACCCTCGTTGAAGAACCAGGAGCCTGAAGAAAGAAGTTGCTGGCAGGCGGCCAGTGAAGAAGTTCGTGGTGATCCAAGCCTGGATCAGGGAAGAAGAAGACCTGTAAGCAGAGGGGACCAAGTTCTGAATCACTAGCCAGTGATTTAGGTGGGCACCAGAGTGGTACCGGACGAAGTCACCTCAACCAGGTGAGTGGGCGCTGCTGGGCTCTGCAGTCTCTCGGACCAGGAGGCGTTGTCGGCGACCAGGATGGAGGTGCGAGCTGTCCCACGAAGGTATCTGCTGTCGACGTCGCTGGACCCAGGATTGGGGCAACAAGTCTTGGCAAATGCAAGCCCACGCGGTGGACTTAAAATGGAGTCTGGAGTGGACCAGGAGGGTCCAGGGTGCTCCTCTTTTGGAGGGGAGCAAGGGCTAGTCTGGAGCAACCAGACCAGCGGTGTTTGTCGTCGTGAAGCGTCGTAAGAGGGCCACTAGCCAACGGGCAAGTGACCTGGACAACGCGGTGAGCAGCCAAGAGCAGAAGGGCCCCACGCAGATCTCGTGGATGCAGGGGGGCTGAACTTCGGTGCTGGAGCTGCTCAGGGTCGGGGCTTCTCTTACCCCAAAGCACTCAGTCGAGGGTCACTCGGTGGTCGTGCTGGACAAGCGTCGTGCAGTCTTCAAAGATGGCCGGTCCCTCGAGGTCTCGTCACACCCACGGATCACAGCTGGGCTGATGATGCAGGTTGAGGTCAGAGGTGCCAGGGAAGCCGGTTCTCGTCGTGCTGGGCAGTCTTGATCCGGAGGAGAGACTTACAGCAGACCGTGATGCTTGGTTGGTGCCTGCTGCTGCAGGGTGACTACTCCTTAGTCACAAGGGAGAAATCTTAGGAAGAGTCTTGAGTTCCTCTCGTAGAAAGTCGGTTCAGGATTCAAAGATTGATCTAATTTGGAAGGGGGCCAGTTCCTACCTTTATCCTGCAAAAAGGGGCTGGCACGCGACTAAGTCCTGCCCTATGGGTGGGACTAGGAGGGGGGTGGTTACACCCCTCTCCTTTGGCGGGCTTTCCCCAGATCAGGGGCTGGAGTGCCCCTGGAACTGGTTCAAGCCGGCCTATGCACAGTGAGCACCGGGGTGCCACTTGCAGTCACCTTCCTCTAAAGCCCTGCCTACCTAGGATACACAAAATCCTGTCTGGGACGGTGCTGGCACCGCCCATGGCAGGAAACCCTTTGTCCTTGCCTCCTGGGCTGGGAGGACTCCCAGCAGCAGGAGGGCAGACTTGTGTCTCGTGGCAGCATCCATCTTGTGGAGCTGAGGCTATGTCTGACTTTAACCGGGGTTACAGGTTACCAACATGCCGTGTCACTCTAGAAGGGTGGAATGCTAACCCCGTCGCCAGAATTGGCGAGGGGTTAGTATTCCAATTCGTATGACACCTTACTCGACATGTTTTGATAATGTTATACCAAAGTTAGCATATGACCGCGAGGTACATAATGCACTTAAGAGTATATGGTATAGCGTTATCATGGAACAGCTATTAGGACTTGGTTCCGCAAGCTGCAAACGGGCTCAGCTCATGCCAGAGCACCATTTCACATTATTCCATGCACTCTGCCTTCAGGATTGTTAAGGCCTGCCATAGGAGTGACTGATAGGAATATATGTGTCCATTTTAGGTTTAGATATAGGAATACTATATCTATAGCAAAGGGTGATTACACCACCTTGCCCCAGCTGTCAAGCAGCCAGTTGTGTCTGATTTAGTTAGTCAACTCAGGGGTGGCATAATACATGCTGCAGCCCCTGGGAGTCTTCTGGGTGCACCTCAGCCCTGGGTACAGGGACTTGGAGAGGGCCCAGTGCCAATTCAGTACCTGGGTACAATTTGGAGTAGAGAGAACAGCTAGGCTGTGGGTCTGATTAGCAGGCCCACAGCCAGGGAAAGTCGTAAACCAGTGAAGCAAAAAGCAAAAATCTGGGTGATCATAGGATTGCAGACCCTACTCTCCTACACTGATCAGAAGTGGCATTGTGCAGATCTCCAATTTGGCGTCTTTTTAACACCATCGGTGCGGCGCATTTTCCCGCTGTGCGCTGAAGATTCGAAAATCCCGCGGTTCATGAAGAGCTCAGCTCGTCATGAGCGTACGAGAGGTGTACTTCATGACGAGCTGAGCTCGTCATCAGCGTCGAAGGGGTTAAGGACTGTGAAAAGAGTCCATGCCACAGAACAGAGGAGGGAGGGCAGTGAGGAATCTGCAGTTAGAAATAGAATCCACCGGAGAGGTATATCCTGATGGATACTTCTAACTACACATTTCTCACCTTGTAAACAGATGCTAGAGCAGTACAGATGCCAAAGCAGTACCTCTAAAGGTGGTGGGCCTGTGAAATGGCTCAAACCGGAAAATCCTGCAGGACTGAATGAGCAAAGTGCCCTTCCTACTGGACCCAACTATCAAGGCAGCAGTGCTTCATGAATGTTTGGAGTGATGCCCAAGCTGCAGCCTGACAGAAGTCCAGAACAGACACTCTGCAAGTCAACACAGAGGTAGGAACCTTGGCTCTGGTGAAATGGGTCCTCTGGGGGTTGCTTCTTGGTCAAAAAGTAGCAGATGTCTAGATGGAGAAATGTCTACCTTGATATAGTCCTATTGTGCACTGCCTCACCCATCTTTCTGCCAAACAACACCAGAAAGAGCAGATAATACAGTCAATTGTGTTTGGTACAATGGATGTAAAAGCTGAAATCTTCTTTGCGGTTCTGATTGTGGAGCTTCTCTTCCTCTTTTGAAGGGTGAGGAGGAGCAAAGAATGCCCAAAGGGCAATGTAATGTTCAACATGAAAGGACGTCACAACGGCAAAAACATAGTTCTAGTCAGCAACACTAGTTTCTCTGGAAAAAATGTTGCTGTAGGGAGAGTGAATAAACAGAGTTTGAAGCTTACTTGTGTGACAAGCTGAGGTTATTACTTTTAGAAGACTTGCTTGCAATGTAAGAAGGAGCAAAGGACAGCTGTACATCGGTTCAAATGGAATACACATCAGGAAAGTGAGGACCAAATTAAGGTTCTGCAGTGGCATTACAAAAGGTTAGGGTGGGAACATGTGCATGAAACTTTTAAGGAAAGACATCACAACAGGTGATTTAACCAAGAACAGTTGGTCTGAAGAATGCAAAAAGGCCAAAAGGGCCAACAAGTACCTTTAAATGTGCCTATGGTAACTCCTTGCTGGACCAAAGACAGTAGAAAAATGGATCCGTCAACTCTGCTTGTAATGGGTCTGTGTGGTGGGAACTGCACCAGGCCACAAACTAGTCCCAATGTAAATAGATTTCGTAAATGGAAGCCTGGCAGCTAGAATGACTTCCAGTACTTGGGCGGGAGATTGGGGGCAGTTAACTGTAACCGCCTTATCTTTATACATAGAGGTGTAGCTTGCGTAGGACCCTGCCCTGCTGCTGTGACAGAAGATACTCTTAAACCGGCAGCCTAATAGAAGGACAGATGCTCATGGGCAGAAGTTATAGGTACCACACTCTCCGGGTCCAATCCGAAACCATTATGATGATGTGGGTATAGTCTTTTCTGATCTTATTGTAAACTCAGGGAAGAAGAGGCAGTGAGTGGGAGGTTCTGTGCAACATTCCAAGTGGATTGCATCTCTGAGAGAGCCTTCTTGGGAACCACAACACGCATACGTGTTAACAAACAAGTTACTTCCTTCTGTAATACCTTTTCTAGTAGAGACTCTTATCTAGCTGCATATTCCTTACCTTAGTATGATCCCTAGGTGTCAGACTGGATCCGGAAACTTTTGAGCAGTACCTCGGCACACAGGTAGGTGGTGTTATTCTGCTCTGTGTCTGCCACGGTGGTAGTGATATACTCAGTGCCTACAAAAGTGACTCTCCAGCCAGAAGCGCAGAGCACCAAAAGTTGCTGCTAGAGCAATGTGTAGACACTAAGGACTTCAAAAGGTATACCCTATATGGAGTAATCCGTTTTCGGAGCGGAAATAATGGAAGGGACGATAAGGAATCTGCAGCTACATAGAGTCTCTATCAGAAAAGGCGTTACTGAAGCGAAGTAACTTTTTCATCTGATAGAGACTTCTAGATGCAGATTCCTTACCTTAGAACAGATACTCAAGCAATATCTCTCTAGAAGTGGGTCTGCGAACAGATTGAGAACAGGAATTCCTGCAGGACTGAACGGGGAAAGTGGCCGTCAGGATGGACTTGACTGTCCAGGCCGTAGTGGTTGGCAAACGTCTGCTGAGATGCCCACATTGTAGCCTGACAGATGTCCAAGACCGGGACTCAGCGCGTTAACGCTGGTGTTGCAACTTTGGTAGAATGAGCATGCAAGCAGTCATGAGGTTGCTTCTTGGCCAGTGTGTTGCAGATTTTAATACTGAGCAGAATCCGTCTTGAGATGGTATGTTTCTGCGCAGCCCTTCCTTTCTTTGACCCAGCAAACCCAATTAAGAATTGCTCGTCGACCCGGAAGTCTTTGGTATAATTAATGTAGAACAATAACACTCTTTTTGGGTCCAGGTGGTGGAGTCTCTGCTCTTCTTTGGAGGGTAAGGCCGAGCAAAGTAGGTCGGCAGTGTGATGGTCTGGCCTACATGAAAAGGTGTCACTAATTTCGGTAAAAAAAGAGGCACATGTTCTCAGAACTAGTTTATCTGGGAAAAACGTTGTATAAGGAGAGTGCACAGAGATTGCCTGCAGTTCGCTAACCCTCCTGGTCAATGTAATCTACACTAGGAATACCGTTTAATGGTCAGCAAATGCAGAGGTTAATCATGCACAGATATGAAGGGAAAACAGATTCAAAAAAGGTAGAACAAGATTTAAGTCCCATTGGGGCATTATGAAGGCTGTTGGAGGGAACCTGTGTTGTAGCCCTTTAAGAAAACGAGTCACAACAGGGCACTTAAACAGGGAGAGTTGGCACAGCAGCCACAAGAACCTCGACAATGGCCAAAAGATACCATTTAGCAGTGCCCAAACCAGAGCCTTGCCGGGCTAACGAGAGAACAAATAACAAAACTTCAGACAAAGGTGCAGAAAGGGAATCAACCGTTTTGGGAGCACACCAAGCCACAAAGTTGACCCAACAGCAGGCATATACTGTTTTAGCTGAGGAAAGTCTGGCTGCCAGAATGACATCACTGACTTATGGAGTAAGGTCAAAGACTGTCAACTTCCACCTCTCAATCTCCATGCATGAAGGCAGAGCGTGTGCAGGACCCTGTCCTGTTGTTGTGACAGTAGATCATCCCAAAGGGGAAACCTGATCCAAGGACCAGTGCTCAGGAGTTCTAATAACCATACTCCCCGTGCCCAATATGGGGGACACAAGAACTAGCTAGGCCCTATCGCTGGGTCCTATCGTTCCTGATCTTGAAAACTCTGGGTAGGAGTAGTCTTGGCAGAAAGGTGTACAGGAGGCTTGAGGTCCACTTGAGATGAACAGCGTCTCCAAGAGAGAGTCGCCTAGAAAACTCCAGCAAGCAGAAGCTCTGACATTGTGCATTCTCAGCAGGGGCGAACACATCTAACCCAAGTAATTCAAAATCTCTGAAAAGACCTTTCATCACCTCTGGATGGAGCCACCATTCGTGATCCGCTAGGCACCGATGGCTAAGAGGGTCAACTCCAGTGTTCAGAGAACCTGCCAAATGTTGACACACCAGGCAAATGCCCTGATGTTCCAGCCATGTCCAGAGACGCAGAGCCTCTCGACACAGGGTCTAGCCCCCACTCTGCTCTACTTGTTGCAATACCACATGACTGTGGTGTTGTCCATGAACACCTGAACTACTTTGCCTCAAACGAAGAAAGAAAGGCTTTCAATGCCAGTTGTATCGCTTGCAGCTCTAAAAGATTTACGTGGAGCTGAAACTCTGCTGCAGACAAGAGTCCTCTGATCTCCACCTCTCTCAGATGGATCTGTCACTACAGTAAGCTCTGGGTGGGGACAGGAGAGGGGCTTGTGCTGAGCCAATCGTGTTCATCAGCCACCACTGCAGGTCTCTTGCACTTCCCTCTGATATCTGGACCAGGTCGAAGAGAATACCCTGATGCTGCATGTCCCACTGCAAAGCCCATGCGTGCCAGCGGGCATGTGTTACCAGCAGGATGCAAGAGGCCATGAGGCCCAGCAGCCTCAGAATCAGTATTGCCAAAATCCATGATAGAGACAGAAGCATTGGAATCATAGCCTGAATATCCTGGACTTGCCATTCGGAAGATGGGCCCGAAACTGCGCTGTATCCAGAACAGCTCAGATAAAAGGGAGCATCTGAGAAGGAGTCAGGTGCGACTTTGGCAAGTATATAGAGACCCCAGTGGGATAAGAAGGTCTGCTGTAGTATGGAGGTAGGAGATTACCTGAGGCCAACCCACCTTCAAAATCCAAGCTACAAGTTAGGGGAAGACTGGAACCCTCGACCTCCGCAGGTGTGCAGCAACCATTGCCATCACCTAGGTGAACAAGCGAGGGGAGTTGGTAAAGCTAAAAGGAAGTACAGCAAACTGATAATGCTGGTGGCCCACCGTGTACCGCAGATAGTGAGTGTGGACAGGCAGGGCAGGAATGTAGAAGTAGGTGTCCTGCAAGTCCAACGCTACCATCCAGTCTTCAGGGTCTAGGGCAAACATAACCCAAGCCAACATTATCATCTTGAATTTCTCCTTCTTCGGGAAGAAAATTACAGGGTGCAGGTCTAATATAGGGCCAAGGCCTCTGTTATTCTTGGGCACCAGAAAGTAGCAGGAATACCAATCCCAACCTACTTCTGGTGCAGGCACCCTCATGTTGGCCCTATTGGCAAAAACAGACTGAACTTCCCAACAGAGCAGAGAGAGGTGGTCTTCTGTCAGCTGGTCTGGGGATGGGGGCATGGGTGGCAGGGTTTTTCAGCCAAGCGATGGAGTAACCCCTCTGACCAATCAGCAGTACTCACTTGTCTGATTTTATGGACTGCCAGCGGGGCAGGTGATGACGGATCCTGCCACCAACTGGGTGCATGTGATGATATGAGGGCAAACTAAAGTGGTTTTCAGGCTGTGGCAAGGGAGGGGAGTTAAGTCTGAATGGGTGGACCTCTGTGTGTCGCATAAGGCTTGCGGGTACCACATCTGTGGTCACAAAATGGCTGGGGAGTCTGTTGGTCTTGGTGGCTGGGTGCAAATGGACGCGGTTGCGAGACGCTACCTTAGCCGTGGAAGATGAGAAAGGCAGAATGGGGTTGACGTGGACCATAGAGAGGCTCAAGTACCTGGAGACGGCTTCTCTGCCCTTAAAGCGTTACAACGCTGCATCTGCCTTATCTCCCAAGAGACGGGCACCATCGACAGGCATGTCCATAGGGGATGCCTGGACATCCCCAAAAAGCCTGTGGATCTCAGCCAGGCATTGTATCTGAGTGCCACAGACGACACAATGACCCTGCCTAGCAAGTCGGTCGGATCCAGTCTAACGAATGGTGAACTTTGCTGTGTCCCTGCCATCTGCAATAGGCTGTGAGAGTATGGCTCAGGCATTCTCCGAGATCATGGGCAGCACTTGTGCAACCAAATCCCAAACTGTGTGGGAGTATGTGCCTAAAAGTCAGGCGATGTTCACCGACCGCAGTGCTATGATGTCTGAAGATAACAACCTCTTGCCAAAGGTATCAAGCTTCTTGCATTTCCTATTCAGTGGTGTGGTAGGGAACGTACCAGGACTTCGGAGGAGGATGTCTGGACAACAAGATTTTCTGGGATGGGGTGCTGGGTGAGGAAAGCTAAATCCCCAGGAGCTCGGCGATGGGGCGGGCAAATGTCCTGTGCACAGGAGCCCATGTTCAGGGTGTGGCCCATTCTCCAACTAGGACATCTGTGAGGGCTTCATTAAAGTACGAGTTACTTACCTTCGGTAACGATGTATCTGGTAGAGACGTTGTCTAACTGCAGATTCCTTAACTTAGAATATTCCCAGGCGTGAGACCGGACCCGGAAATCTTTTGCAGCAGCACCTCTGCGCGCTGGGGGACGGCACCACACAACCATGCCCTGACGTCGTCCTCGTACGTGACGTCAGCGAGGTCATATAAGTCCCTCCCGGCGCGCTGACGTCAGTTTTCTTCTGAGAAACTTTTCACTGCAGAACGCGGAGCCACCAACTAAAAACTGTTAAAGTATGGGAACAGTGTGCGAGGAATGAAAATTCAGTGAATAAAGAAGGATGATGGTGAAAGACACCATCCTAAAGACAGAATAGACACCACCTAGACATATAAGTGGAGGCTGTGAGAAAGAGCCCCGCAAGCCAAACGGAGGCACCTTCCCGAGTGCAACAAGGGAAGAACATCACAGACAAAAAAGACTGATAGTGCCATGTGGAACTGTGCTGTCCACTAAGAACGGAACACAGAAAGAACAACAGTCCACTGTAGGGAAGAAAGAGAAGACTGGCCTTTCCCCTCCAAAAACAGAGGTAGGAAAACAGATCAATATCGACCCTCAAAGAGGATGACCACGAAGGGACCAGGACCCCGAGGCAGTAGAGCAGACTGAAGGGAAGGGACTGGAGAGGAAATCAAACCTTCCAGTGAATCAAAGACACCATGTAACAGAAAAGAAACCCCTCAGCAGAGGTTGACTGTATATGAAAGCACCCAGGGGAGTGCAACAACCGAAACCCCCTGAAGATATAACCCAATGGCAACTGAAGAGGCCAGCGGAGAACACTTCCATACAAGGTCCTTGCAGAACGGAAAGGCTGGGTGGGTGTTAAGAACATGCGGCTAGACAACGTTTCTAACAGATACATCGTTACCGAAGGTAAGTAACTCGTACATCTGATAGAGACATCTAGCCGCAGATTCCTTAACTTAGAATAGATACCACAGCCATACCCCACAAGGGAGGCGGGACTGCGACGGGACAACAGAAAGCGCCAGGCATGTGAACCGGCAACAGGGTGACAAAGAAAGGGAAAACTGTTGCAAAACAGCAGACAGCAACCCCAGCAGCGCAAAGAGCAAAAGTCAAGGATAGAAGATATCCGACAATATGCCTGATTGGCGCCACACCATACCAGTATAAAAATGACAGGTAGAAGGGTATGATCCCCAGAAGACACCTCTTAGGGCAATAAGCCAGGCCAAAAGAATGCAGCAACGAACCAAACCCATGAACAGAGTTCCGGGCCGTAAAGACAATACTGAGCTGAGCCACCGGCTGAAAACCACAAGCAGAGGACACAGCAACCTGTGGAACATGGCCACAGAAGGCCAACAGGCAACTGAAAGGAAAAACGCATCCAAGTGATGCTAATAAAAGGGTAAGCACCCTTGATCACATAAAAAGAAAGACCTAAGGCTCACTGCCCATGTTCAACACAGAGCACATCTAAAGGCTCACTTGCCCATGTTAAGGGATGCAAAATGAACAAGTACCACAGAAGACAGGCCTAAAAGGACCTAAGTGGAGGACAAAAGCACGCCAGGAGCCGGTAAACCGCAGACTCAGCGTGAGCATCAAATAGCAAAACTCCATCAAAGGGTAAATCAACTAGATGTTCCCGGATATTTTCAGGGAAGACACTATCTCGCAAACAAGCGCGACACCTTAAGGCAACAAAACTCGCTATGGCTCGGCCCAAAGAATCCGCAGTATCTAAGGCTGAACAGATTGTGAATGCAGCCAGGTCGTGGCCATCCCGATTGGAGTGAAGGAGATCAACTGTAGCACCTTCGGAGGTGGCAGTAAGTAAGGACTCTGCAGAGTCCCACAGGGCAGAGGTAGCCCGAGCCAAAACACACACGGTATTTAAAGCCTGAAGGGCAGCACTAGTGGATGCAAAGACGTTCCTACCCCAGGATTCAAGCAACCTAGACTCCCGAGAGGGAGGAAGCGTTAGAGGGGGCAGAGAAGGAAAGGCAGTCTGCAACACAAACCCCTGTGTATCAGGGTGCACAAAAAGACAGACCGGATCATGTGGAGCTGGGCGGCGCAAAACTGAACGAGCCACCGGATCACCTGAAGCAGGTCGGAAACCAGGTACCCAAGAGGGCATCATAAAGGGAAGCCTCAAAAGGCAAAAGCAGCTCCACATTGCCGGACCCACTGTGGAGGACCTCAAGCAAGGGGTCCACTGACAAGGGGATAGAGGGGGGTTAAATATTCAAAATACGGGTGGCCAAAGAGACCACTCTCAAATAAGCTGCACCAGCCTCTGTAGCCCTCCGCGGAGGGGAAGACAGCTCATCAGTGGGGGAGGGTTGTAGGCTGACCCTCCCAAGACACTGAGGGTGCGCCCAATGCCCCAGAAGGGAGCCCCATGGAAGAATGAGGATCCTGACGGGGCTCCTGGGAGGCGAACAGCCTGTTGGATCTGGGAGCTCCTGAGGAGGCTTCACAAATTCCAAGGGGGCATTGGTAACACTAGCTCCGGCGATGCCGGCGGAAGGGTGGCGCAGAACACTACCCAGAGGCCTCTATAGAAGTCCTGAACTCGGCGTCGACAAGGCGTCGAAACGACACGTGTCTGCGCCGATTGTGCCTCGTCAGATGCCATCGAGTCGGTGCCAAAACTATGACAAGCTCCCCCTCTGAAGAAGGAGAGGTCGCCGGGGCTGGCATTGAAATCTTCCTGCGCCGCCCCGGTGCCGGCTCCGCCTCATCCAGAGCGGGGTCCGATTCTGGAGAAAGGAGCGGAGGCGGAGCCAAGGAGACGAGCCTCTGGCGATGAAACAGCCCCGAACCCGGACAGGCGGTCGCCTGCCCAGAAGGCTGGGGTGTGCTCAAGTCAAGGTTATGAGCACGGAAAACCACCTGCGATGCCACAGGTAGCCCCGCGGGGCAACGCACTGCGGCAGAGGAGCCTCTGGGTTCCTAGGAGGCAAGGGCTCAATTGGTGCCTGGGGCGAACCCACTGGCGAGTCCGGCGGAGACCCCACAAGAAGAGGAGGTCCCGAGGACGCCCCAGGAACGGGAGAGGACCCAAGGGAGGCCTGCAAGGCCGTATCATAGGCCTCCATTTGGGCCCGAGTCGCCCCCACACCCAGAAAGGGTGAATAGAGGGGGGGCGACCGCCAGGAGCTCATGTCTGGAAAGTTCCGGGAACCAGAGCCCCTGACAACAGAAGAAGGTGAGGTTGAGGACCTAGGCGACAAGCGCCTTGACTTACGAAGTGGAGAACGACGGACTTGGACCCCAGAGGGCGATCGACAGCGGAACCCAACAGTGGAGGGACCTGAAGTCGATGACGAGGCCGGGGGGCGAGACAACTCCGACCGGGACAGCTGTGCCGATAGAAGCTTCATACGGCGCTCCCGCCGAGACTTTGGTTTTAGACATTGGCAGGTTTCACAATCCGTGGAGTCATGGTGCTCGCCCAGACACCACATACAAATAAGATGCGGGTCTGTTGTGGACATTTGCCGCGAAAGGAATTACAAGATTTAAAGCCCGAAGGCATCGCACACTGTTCCCGACGCGAAGCGTCAAAAATGAGGCCTGAAAACAGGCCAGAGGAGCTCACTCCGGATCCGCGTTGCTTGCAGAAAAGAAGAAACTGATATCAGTGTGCCAGGAGGGACTTATATGACCTCACTGACGTCACGTACGAGGACGTCGTCAGGGCGGGGTTGTGTGGTGTCGTCCCCCGGCACACAGAGCTGCTGCTGCAAAAGATTTCCGGATCCAGTCTCACGCCGGGGATATTCTAAGTTAACGAATCTGCGGCTAGATGTCTCTATCAGATAGTGAGCACAGGTTCTGTGGGGGAGACTCCTGGTTTAAGCACCCCAGTTAAGATATTTGTGTAGACTGCCAACGAGGGCAAGGCAAGGTCTAGGACCACAGCTGCCCTCCTCCCCATAAGGGCCCCCTTGTCTGCTGGACCCTAGAGAGTTGGTGAAGTGCAGCTTGGATGCACAAAAGGACATTTCTCGCCAAAAGAGGGAAACCGTTGTAACCACTATGCCGGGCAAATGGTAGTCCAGAGACGAGTGGAGTTCTGCTGACCCTGAGAGGACTTTGCGGAAAATCGACCCCTGTAGCCAGAATCATCTCACCTTCACCATGGACCAAGCAGTAGCCCACGGAAGACCACTGTTTACTGCACAGTATCCTCAGCATCCTTAAACATCTTTAGCATCCTGTATTCCTTATCAGGACCATTCCATAGAAGCCAATGGCATAGGGCCACTAACGCTGGAACTGGACTGGAGACTGCTTATCTTGAGGAGGAAGGTTTGATGGACCTTGCTTGCCCACTGCACACCAACCTGTAAAAGATTTTTCTGGAAAAAGTGTGTGTGTCCAATATATTGAATGTACCAATGCTTATTTACAATTATGTGAAAAGTCTTGATTTATTGTTGCTTGTAAAATCGAAATCAATATCTCAAGAACACTCCGGTGGATCTTTTTCATTTTGTGTGTCTATAAATTCATTAAAATATACTCTATTTTGGTGTTGGATATCTTGAGTTTCTTTCATCTGCCATTGTCTTGGTGCTGTTTATATGCTTTACACTTTTTCCTTTGTTTACTTTGTTTAAGCCTGACTGCTTAGAGCCACAGCTTCTTAGGGTTGACCAAAGGTTTAACAAACAAAACCGGAGTGGTCCTAAAGTGGTTGGTAGTATACTGCACGGTGAGGTCACACAACCACACCATATTCTATACCTCATTTCCTCTGAATCCCACAATGTGATTCTAAACCAGTGAGATGTTCTGCTGACTCAGCCAGTTCCAGAGGCAAAGGTCATCCTGGCAGAGGACCCACTACCTTACTCCGCCCTACTTGTTGAGTACCACATGACTATTGTGTTGTCTGTGAGAACCTGGATCAGCCTCCCTTTGATGGATGGTAGGAAGGCCTTCAATAGCAAACTAATGGCCTGCAACCCCAACAAACTGATGTGGATGCAAGTTTTCGCTGAAGACCATAGTCCTCTAATATCCAACTCTCCCATATGACCTCCCCAACCCAACAGCGACGTATCAGTCACCCCCATCACTTCTGGGTGGAATAGGGAAAAGGGTCTGCCACCAGTCCAATTGAAGTCAAGCAGCACCACTGCATGTATTTTGCAGTCTCCTCCAAAATCTGGATAGACAGGTTCACTAAGTGCTGAGCCCACTGAGACTTCAGATTCCACTGCAGAGTCTGCATAGGCCATCTGGCACAGTCCACTAGCAAAATGTAGGAGGCCAAGAAGTCTCAAAGCCGTTAAATTGAGACCCAGGACTGAGATTGAAACAACAGGATCATAGCCCGAATGTCCTGGACTCACTGACCTGTAAGTAAAACTTACTTACCTTAGGTAACGATATATCTGTAAGAGATATAGGTTAGGTATAGATTCCTTACCATAGAATTACCCCAGGCGTCGACTGGATCCAGAGATTTTTTCTTAGCAGGACACCTGTGCATTGGTAGGTGGCGTCGGTCGACTCTGAATCTGACGTCCACATTGTGATCACAGGGATGACATCACGGTGCCTACTTAGACGCCACCCCTGAGCGCTGATGTCAGTTCTGACACAACTTTCAACACCAGAAGCGCAAAGCCATGAACGACACTGACCACTGGTGCGCCACAACTAGGGCCCTGTAAGGCTGTAAGGGAGTCGCTATTCCCACAAATCAGTTCGCAGAGCAGGGAAGATGGGTGAGGAGGTAAGGAATCTATAACTAACCTATGTCTCTTACAGATACATCATTACCAAAGTTAAGTAACTTTTACATGTGAAAAGAACAGTTAGTTATAGATTCCTTACCTTAGAATAGGTACCCAGCAATACCAACCCTGGAGAAGGGCAAAGTTCAGCGAAGGGTTATGAGAGTGTTCAGAAATGTGGAGGCGCTCAACAGGTAGTGGTCAGTCTGTAGTTTGTAAAGTTAGGTGGTTGGTGCTTCTTGATCTGAGATAACCCTTGTCTCAGAGAAAAGAAGGGGAGAGGATTTCAACCTTCTGTGTACATGAATGCAAAGTCAAGCGCACACAACCTGCATTGGTATATCAATTAAGTTTGGTGAACATTCAATGAAAAGTATAAGATTCAACTCCAATGTTTTTGACTTGTAAGATGTTTATTCATCCAATATGAGTATTAGTTTCACAAGAAAAACCAGCCGACACGTGTTTCGTCAAAAACGGGGTAAACCCGTGACTCTTCAGGGCTGTGGAGTGAAAAGAAGAGAGCTGTATCGTCGGACCGGTGATATTTCCAACCCGGTCCTAATCGGGTGTCTAAAAAGGAAGACGCGTCTTGGAAATGCTTCTAGAGCGTCATAGTTATGTGATGCGGTGCAAACAAACCGACGCCGGATGAACGGTCGGTGGGAGCAGGGCAGCAAATCCGCTCGCCCTCGCTGGGAGCTTGTGCTCGATATGTCGAGGTAGAAGGAAGTCCGTAAGTGTTCCGGTTTCACTCCACAGCCCTGAAGAGTCACGGGTTTACCCCGTTTTTGACGAAACACGTGTCGGCTGGTTTTTCTTGTGAAACTAATACTCATATTGGATGAATAAACATCTTACAAGTCAAAAACATTGGAGTTGAATCTTATCCTTTTCATTGAATGTTCACCAAACTTAATTGATATACCAATGCAGGTTGTGTGCGCTTGACTTTGCATTCAACCCTGGAGAAGGGTTAGCAAACCAAGTTCACACCAGAAAGTCCCAGAGGACAGAACGGGCAAAATAGCTGTCCCACAGGACTTGACTGTCCAGGCAGTAATGTCTGCTGAAGGTGTGCATAGATGCCCATGTTGCCACCTGGCAGATGTCAATGAGTGGGATTCCGCCTGACAATGCAGTAGTTGCTGCCGTAGCCCTAGTGGAATGAGCACGCAGCCCGACTGGAGGCTCCTTTTTCGCTAAAGAGTAAAAAATATTTATAGAAAAACAACTCATCAGGAGATGGTACACTTTTGGACAGCCCGGCCCTTCTTGGCACCCACATAGCCAACGAAGAGTTGATCATCAACCCGGAAATCTTCAGTGCGGACGAGGGGTGCAGAGGTGGGAAAAAGGTAGGCAGAGTAATAGTTTGGGCTATGTGAAAAGGTGTAACTACTTTAGGAAGGAACGAGGGTCTTGTCCACTTTGTCCGGATGCACAGAGAAGAAAGGGGGCTTAGAAGAAAGAGCTTAAGGCTTAGTCACTCTGCGAGCAGAGGTGATGGCAACAAGAAAATCAGTTTTCAGAGTGAGGAGCCTGAGAGGACAGTTATGAAGGGGCTCTAAACGAGCGCACATAAGATAAATCAAGACAAGATTCAAGTCCAACTGGGGCATTATGAAAGAAGATGGAGGAAAAAGATGAATAATGCCCTTAAAGAATCTATTGACAATAGGGTACTTGAATAAAGAGGGCTAATCTGGTAATAGAAGGAAATCAGAACTGGCTGTTAGATAGCCTTTGAGAGTGCCCAGAGCAGAGCCCTGTTGGTCCAAAGAAAGAATGAACAAGAGGGCCTCAGAAAAAGGGGCAGAGAGGGGATCCACAGCCTTTGCTGTGCACCATGCCACCAACTAGTTCCATTGACAGGCGTATACCGTCTTAGTGGAGGGACGCCTGGCTGCCAAGATGACGTTACAGACTTCGGGCGGAAGGTTAAAAGCGGTCAACTATCGCCGCTCAATTTCCATGCAAGGAGGTGGAGGCTGGACATTTTCGAGTGAAGAACCGTCCCCTGCTGCTGTGACAGAAGATCCTCCTGAAGGGGCAGTCTGATCGGAGGATCAATGGCCATGCTCCCGAGCTTGGGGTACCAGACTCTACGCGCCCCTTCGGAGCCACAAGAATGACTTGGGCACGGCCATGCTTGATCTTCTTCAGCACTTGGGGCAGAAGTGGTACAGGTGGAAAGGCGTACTGAAGGCCGCAGTTCCACATGCGACTCAAACACGCAGAACTGCTGACATTGTGCATTCTCTTCAGTGGCAAATAGATCTAACTAAGGCTCTCCCGACTGCTGAAAGAGACCTTGCACCACCTCTGAGTGAAGAAGCCATTTGTGATCCACAGGCACAGACAGCTGAGTTTGTCTGTACTGGCGTTCAAAGAACTTGAAAGGTTGTTCCAGCCACGCCCAGAGGCGATGAGCCTCTTGACGTACGAGTTACTTACCTTCGGTAACAATGTATCTGGTAGAGACGTTGTCAAGTCATAGATTCCTTAGAATATCTCCAGGCGTCAGACTGGATCTGGAAATTTTTTGCAGCAACACCTCTACGCGCCGGGGGATGGTGCCACACGACCCCGCCCTGACGTCGTCCACGTACGTTATGTCAGCGAGGTCACATAAGTCAGTTTTCTTTGGAGAAGCATTTCGGCGGCACAACACGGAGCCACCAACAAAACACTGTGAAAGTAGGGAAAAAGTGTGCGAGGGATGATAAAATCTGTGAATAAAGAAGGAGGATGGTGGAAGACACCATCATAAAAAGACAGAATTAGACACTGCCTACATATAAGTGGAAAAGCCGTGAGGAACAGCCCTGCAAGCTAAGCAAAGACCCTTCCCTGAGTGCAACAAGGGAAGAACATCTCAACAGACAGAAAGAGATTGATATCACCATGTAGAACTGTGCCGTCCAGTAAGAACAGGTTCAGAACAGGGGGTGGTGATGGACAGAGCATCTGAGTTAAACAGAACACTCATACCCAGTCAAAGGATCAGGGCTTGATCCATCACCGTTTTTTAGCTCACTGCACCATCCCAGCTCAGAACCTGGCTATATGCAAATCAGTCTGACCCTGTCCCAGTGCATCATGGGAACAGGGCAGACCAAACTACCAAGCCAATTCTTTACTGGAAAGGAAACAAGCTTCCGGGGACCGGTTTCTGGCATTACAGCCGTCTTCGGCCCGGCTTGCTTGAATCCTGATGGTGCAGTGAGCAAGGGACTCACATCTGAGCATACCCTGCCACTCCTATAGTGGCCAAAACGATTCAGAAAAGGGGGTGGTGATGGACAGAGCATCTGAGTTAAACAGAACACTCATACCCAGTCAAAGGATCAGGGCTTGATCCATCACCGTTTTTTTGGCTCACTGCACCATCCCAGCTCAGAACCTGGCTATATGCAAATTAGTCTGACCCTGTCCCAGTGCATCATGGGAACAGGGCAGACCAAACTACCAAGCCAATTCTTTACTGGAAAGGAAACAAGCTTCTGGGGACCGGTTTCTGGCATTACAGCCGTCTTCGGCCCGGCTTGCTTGAATCCTGATGGTGCAGTGAGCAAGGGACTCACATCTGGGCCAGGGACAGACTAATTTGCATATAGCCAGGTTCTGAACTGGGATGGTGCAGTGAGCTAAAAAACGGTGATGGATCAAGCCCTGATCTGTTGACTGGGTAGGAGTGTTCTGATTAACTCAGATACTCTGTCCATCACCACCCCCTTTTTGAAATTATTTTGTCCAGTAAGAACAGAGCACAGAAAGAACAACAGTCCACTGGAGGAAGGTAAGAAAGGACTGGCCCTTTCCCTATAATAATGGAGGTTGGAAACAGAGCACAACCGACCCCCAAAGAGGACGCCCAAGAGGAGACTAGGACTCTGAGTCAATAGAAAAGGTGGAAGGAAGGGAAGTTAACTGGAGAGGAAAACGAATCCCCTAGTGAATTAAAAGGCACCATATTACGGGAAAGAAGTCCTTCAGCAGAAGTCAACTGTATATGGAAACTCTCAGAGGGGTGCAACAATCTGTACTCCATTAAGAGATAACCGAATGGCAACGGAAGAGGCCAGTGGAGAACACCACTCGGCAAGGTCCACGCAGAACGGGGAGGCTGAGTGGGCGTTAAGGAATCTGCGGCTAGACAACGTCTCTACCAGATACATCGATACCGAAGGTAAGTAACTCGTATATCTAATAGAGACATCTAACCACAGATTCCTTAACTTAGAATAGATACCACAGCCATTGCCCAAAGGGGAGGTCGGTCTGCGACAGAACAACAGAAAGCGCTAAGCATCTGATCTGGCAACAGAGTGACGGATAATGGGTGAGGCAGTGTCGGAACAGCCAGAGAGCAACCCAAGCAGCTCAGAAGAGCCGAAATTACGGGATGGCAGCCATCCTAAAAATGCCAGAATAGCGCTACATCATACCCGTATAAAAATGACAGGTAGAATGGCATGAGCCATATACCAGAACAAAGAAGGAGAGAGAGAGAGAGGAAGAAGGACAACTCTCTGCTTAATGGCGCACGATGAGTACACTGACCCAAGGTCGAAAAGAACCTGAAGAGATGCAACCAGAGCCGCCTAACAGACTAGCTCAAAAAAAGGAAGGCTGAAGGAGCTAATGCCAAGACCCCAAAGGCAAGAGCTAGAAACGGAGCAATGCGTTGAGAATAGCAGGCGGGACAAGAAACACGCCAAGTGCACACCCAATCCCAAAAAGGGGAAACAGGGGCGAACAGCATCAATTTAAAACCCGTTGAAGCAGGGCACCATAGAAACATGCAGCAGGCAAACGGCCACAGAGACCTCAAAGTGGCGTACACAAGAAAGCATAAGAGTGCCCGACCTGGCAGTATGATGCCAAAGTGAGAAACAACCCACGAATATAGACCTGCAGAGAGCAGCCAGGGGCCACTTCCAGCAGAAGAGTTGTCCCGCAGGCGTAGCTTTTACAATAGTAGGGTGATAATTTGGAAAGAGGCATATCCGAAGGAAGTGGACACAAAAAACACCAAGGTAAAGAATAGTGGGAAGAGTCTCAGAATCCGAGACCAAACACTTCAGAAAAGAACAAGTACAGTGTCTAACACCAATAAGGGAACAGTTGTCAAATTGGGAAATCACCCCAGTAAGTGGAAGCAAAGAGGAACCTTATGGGCAACTTGCAAACAACTCAGAAAAGCTCCCCCACACATGGAGATATTGGGCCAGACCTCGTAGCCTCGAAAAGAGGTGGCGATGAAGAAAGAGTACCATGGAAACTAACATTTATACATAAATGTATAAACATATAAATATGTATAGACAGAACTAGCCAGGACCATGAAACATGTCCATACAGGATTATACCTAGTACAGTAAAGGCAGGCGGGAGCCGCTTTAGAAGAGGAGATCATGAAACCTCCCAAGGAGGTGGAACAGGCAACAGACAGGATAACCCAAGGCGTATAGAAGATGGCACCAGGGAAAAACATAGAACACCGTACAACGGACCACAAAGCGACGCGTGAAGCCCACAGGATCTCCAGGCGGAGCTATATAATAGCATACAAGTATTCCACATGGAGTATGCACACCCCAAACAACGGGGAACACCTCTTAGGGCAATAAAGCCAAACCAAATGAGCGCAGTAACAAAATCGAACCCGTGAACATGAGTTCCGAGCTCTATGACATTACCGAGCTGAGCCACCGGCTCAATACCACAGTCAGAGGACCAGACACAGCAAGCTGTGGAACACTGCCACAGCACGCCAACAGTCAGCTCAAAGCAAAACGCATCCAAGGGATGCCAATACAAGGGTATTTACCCTTGACCATGCGAAAAGAAGACCCAAGGCTCACTGCCCCTGTGAAATACAGAACGCATCTAAAGGATATGAACTGAAAAAGTACCATGAAGGAAGACAGGCCCAAGAAGGCCTAAGTGGGAGGGCAAAAGCCCGCAAGGAGCAGGTGAACCGCCGATTCGGGGTGAGCATCAAACAGCAAAACCCCATCAAAGGGTAAGTCAACCAGTCGCTCCCAGATATTCTCAGGGAAGACGCTATCTCGCAACCTAGCATGATCCCTTAAGGCAACAGAACCTGCCATAGCTCGGCCTAAAGAATCCGCAGTATCCAAGGCTGAGCGGATTGTGAATTTGGCAAGGTTGCGCCAACCTGGAGGAGGTGAAGGAGGTCAACACGAGCCCCTTCAGAGGTGGCAGAAAGCAAAGACTCCGCAGAGTCCCACAGGGCAGAGGTAGCCCGAGCCAAAACACACACTGTATTTAAGGACGGTAGGGCTGCACTAGTGGATGCAAAGATGTTCCAACCCCATGACTCAAGACATCTGGACTCCCGAGTGGGAGGAAGCGTAAGTGGGTGCAGGGAAGTGAAGGCAGTCTGCAAAACACACCACTGGGCATCAGGGTGCACAAAAAAACAAACAAGATCATGTGGAGCAAAACCGCATGAGCCACCAGATCACTTAAAGCAGGTCGAACCCAGGTACCCAAAAGGGCATCACAAAGGGAAGCCTCAAAGGGGAGAAGCGTCTCCACATTCCCGGACCCAAAGTGAAGGCCCTCAAGCAAGGGGTCCACCCACAAGGGGGAAGAAGGGGGGTTGCATGTGTAAAACGTGAGTGGCCAAGGAGAAATGCCGCACTAGCTTCGGTAGCTCTCTGCGAAGGGGACAACAGCTCATCAGTGGGGGAGGGTTGTAAGCTAAACCTCCCAAAACACTGAGGGTGCGACCAATGCCCCACTGAAGGGAGCTCCATTGAAGAATGAGGATCCTGATGGGGATCCTGGGGAGGCGAAGAGCCTGCCGGATCTGGGAGCTCCTGAGGAGCCTCCACAAATTCCAAGGGGGGCACTTGCAAGAATACCTCCGGCGTTGCCTGGCGTGAGGGCGACGCCAAACTCTCTCCAGAGGCCTCCGGAGAAGACTCCACAACCCGGCATCGGCGCGGCGCCAAAACGACGCGTGCTGGCACCAATCGCGCCCCGCCATTTGCCGACTCGGCTGCATCTGGCGTCGAGGCAGCGCCGTCCGGCGCTGAAACCACGACAAGCTCCCCTTACGAAGGAGGAGAAGGCGCCGGAGCCGGGGAGGCAAGCGTTTGGCGCTGCACCGGCGCCGACTCTGCCTCAACCACGACAGGCTCCAACTCTGGAAGGCCAGGGTGTGCTCAAGGCAGGGCTATGAGGCTATGAGCACCGGCTACTACCTGCAACGCCACAGGGAGCCCAGCGGGGCTATGCGGCGCGGCAGAGGAGCCGTGGGTCGTAGAGGGAGACCCAGCTGGGACGCACTCTGACGGCTCCAGGAGGACTGTAGAAGGGGACACCACATCACCAACATTCCCAGAAGGCAAAGGCTCACCTGGCGCCAGGGACTAACCCACCGGCGAGTCACCACTGTTAGCTCTGGTTAAGAAGGGAGAGGGATCTGCCGCTGACCTAATCCTGGTTCGTTACCCACCACTGCAGTTGTTGTGCGGTTCCCTCTGAGCTCTGGACGTAGTCGGAGAAATAAACCCTGATGCTGCGCCCACTGGAACTTCAAGTCCCACTGCAGAGCCCACATTTGCCACCTGGCATGATCCACCAGCAGGATGTAGGAGGCATGAGGCTGAAACATCAGTATCATAGCCCGAACATCCCGGACTCGCTGCTCGGGAGGATGGGCCCAAACAGCACTGTGTCTAGAACAGCTCAGATGAAAGGAAGTGTCTGAGAGGGAGTCAGGTGTGACTTCGGCACATTTATAGTGAATCCCAGTGAATGCAGGAGGTCCGCCGTAGTCTGGAGGTGGGAGACGACAGCCTGGGGCGAGCCCACCTTCAACAGCCAGTCATCGAGATAGGGGAAGACTAGAACCCCTGATCTTCACAGATGAGCTGCGACAACCGCCATCACTTTCATGAACACCCGAGGGGCAATGGTAAGGCCAAAGGGGAGCACGGTGAACTCAAAATGCTTGTGGCCTACTGTGAACTGCAGGTAGTGCCTGTGGGCTGGCAGAACAGGAATATGAAAATAGGTGTACAGCAAATACAGTGCCACCATCCAGTCTCCAGGCTCGAGACCAGACAGGACCTGAGCCAACATGAACATTTTGAACTTCTACTTCCGGAGGAAGAGGTTGAGGTCCCAGAGGTCTGAGATAGGACGCAGGCCTTTGTCCTTCTTCGGCACCAGAAAGTAGCGGGAAAACTAACCACGACCTACTTCTGGCATTGGGACTCTCTCTATTGCTCCTTTGGCCAAAAGAGCAGAGACTTCCTGGCAGAGAAGTGCCAAATGATCCTCGGAGATGTGGTCGAAAGACGTTGGCATGGAGGGAGGGGTAGTCTCGAAGGGGAGGGAGTATCCCCTTCGGACTATTTGCAAAACGCACCTGTCCGATGTGATGGAGTGCCAGTGGGGGAGGTGATGGCAGATCCTGCCGCCCATTGCCCGTGAGGGCCTGAAATGTCACACCATGAGAGTTGCTGCAGGGGGCAAAAGGGAAGACTGGCCCGCTCGCTGGCTCCCAGACCCGTGACATCACTGGGTCCCATGTCCGAGGCCACGCAGATGCTGGGTAGCTTGCGTGAGCCAGTGGCTAGACTAGGCCTCTTTCGAAACCACGAAAGCAGCGAAAAGCAGACTGCGGTGGACGGGAAGACACAGCAATGCCCAATGATCTTGCCATAGCTCGAGAATCCTTGAAGTTATTCTGAGTCTCTCCCATCTGCCCCCGCTTGTAAGAGAATGGCCCGGGCCTACTCCGGGCACTGAGGCAGCACTTGTGCAACCGTACTCCAGATTGTATGGAAGTATCAGCTCAAGAGGCATGCGGTATTCACGGACCACAGTGCCAAGTTGACAGAAGAGAACATGCGCTTCCCAAGATGATTCAGCTTCTTGGATTCCCTGTCTGGGGGAGCAGATGGGAATGCACCTTAGAGGAAGAGGCTTGGACCACCAAACGCTAGGGGGAAGGGTGTTGGGTGAAGATCGGGTGCCCAAAAGGATATCAGTGAGAGCCCTGTTGAAGGGCAGGAGGGGTTCAGAGGAGGTAGCCGCAGGTTGAAGCACATATGTCAGGAGATTAGTCCTGACTACCACTGAAGGGAGATTGAGGCCCAAGGCCTCAGCTGCCCTTCCTACCACCACAGTGTGGGGCGCTCACTCCTCTGTAGCCATGGTAGGGGGAGAAAGCATGCCCAATGTCTGGGGAAGTGTCCACACGAACAAGTTGCTTACGTTCCGGAACTATATATCTATAAGAAACATTAGTCAGTGTTGCACAAGTTACTACTTGTGTAACGATATATCTGTAAGAGGCATTAGTTAGTATTAGATTCCTTACCTTAGAATATCCCCAGGCGTCAGACTGGATCCGGAAACTTTTGCGTAGCAGTACCCTTGCGCGTCGGTAGGCGTCGTCTGCGGCTCCCCGTCCGTCGTCGGCGTCGTAGGCGCCGTGATGACGTCGTCGGAGTACTTAGACGCCACCTCCGCGTGCTGACGTCAGTTCTTAGACACAGCTTTTCCGCGCCAGAAACGCAGAGCCATGTTAAAAACCAACACTGGTGCCATTGAAACTAGGGTTTTTGGAAGAGAGAGGCCCCTACCTTATTGGATAAACCCTAGTAGGGAAATTGCACTTTTTTGAAAAAGAGATCTATACACCGGGTTATGTGTGTGTTTTATCTAAAATGCGTCACAAATTGTTTTATAGATTGATTGACAACATGGTGAAGAAATGTATGAAAATCTATTTTATTATCTTTTTCATAAATATTTGATGAATTTTTTTTTCTCCTTTTTTTTTCCTCCTCTTTTTTTAACTCATATACATTTTATACATATCTTTCAAATTCAATACAAATATCCACAATAAATTCTATAGCATCCTATTTACAATGGTTTGTGCTGTGGAGTCCCTGATTATACGGGCATAGAAGCGTGAGTCACTTAACATTTCATCCATTTTTCTCACGTATTTTTGGGTGTCATACAGCACAATTCCGCCCCCTTTACCACATGTTTTTACTGTGATATTTGTGTTGGTTTTGATACTCTCAAGGGCCTTATATTGATTATATGTCAGGTTAAAAGGTGTTCTAGGTACAAATGTTGTGATGTTTGCCAGCTTGTCATTTATAACCTGTTCAAAGACTGCCACCTGTGGCGGAACTTGGTCAATCGTGGGAGTGAAAACCGATTTAGGTTGTAGTCCTGAACGGTTTACCTCTTCAGTATGATTTTCTTTACCCAGGAAAAAAAATTTAAGTCTAATCTTTCTCAGAAAGATTTGCAGGTCTCTAAATAAGTCAAACTTGTTTAGACCTGTGTGGGGGGCAAAGGTAAGACCTTTAGAAAGGACCGAGATGGTATCATTTGTTAACTCCTGGTTGGATAGGTTAAATATAGGTAGTTGCTCTAACTTCTCCAATAACGGTTGTTCCTGGTCTCTAGATATTCTATTAGTATCTTTCCACAAGTCTAACCTCTCTCTCTATGCACTGACAGTTCGCGCCTCGCGAACTGCAATCTTTTACTAGATTTTATTTTTTTCTTCACCATGTTGTCAATCAATCTATAAAACAATTTGTGACGCATTTTAGATAAAACACACACATAACCCGGTGTATAGATCTCTTTTTCAAAAAAGTGCCATCGAAACTAGGGCCCTGAAAGGGGGTAACCCTAACCCTAGATATCGGTTCGCAGAACGGGGAGGATGGGTGAGTCGGTAAGGAATCTAATACTAACTAATGTCTCTTACAGATATATCGTTACACAAGTAGTAACTTGTGCATCTGAAAGAGACACGTTAGTATTAGATTCCTTACCTTAGAATAGATACCCCAGCAATACCAACCCCGGAGGTGGGTCTGCGAACCAATAATCACACCAGAAAGTCCTGGAGGACAGAACGGCCAAAGATGCCATCCCTCCGGACTTGGCTGTCGAGGCAGTAGAGTCTTGCAAACGTGTGCAGCGAGGCCCACGTAGCTGCCTGACAGATGTCTTGTAAGGGCACTCCCCGGCCCAGGGCAGTTGTAGTCGCCGTGGCTCGGGTGGAGTGAGCCCGTAAGCCAACAGGGGGCTCCTTTCTAGCCAAGGAGTAGCATGCCTGGATACACAAGATGATCCACCGGGAGATGGTCCTCCTGTGCACCGCTTTCCCCTTCTTAGCGCCCACGTAACCAACAAAGAGTTGGTCATCCACCCGGAACTGGGGTGTGCGATCCAAGTAAAATGAGAGCGCACGTTTTGGGTCCAGACGGTGGAGCTGCTCTTCCTCTTTAGAGGGATGCGGTGGCGGGAAGAAGGTTTGCAAGGTGATAGACTGCCCGATGTGGAAGGCCGTGACAACCTTGGGCAGGAAAGATGGCTTAGTACCCAACACCACTTTGTCCGGATGGACAGAAAGGAAAGGTGGAGTACAAGAAAGAGCCTGGAGCTCACTCACTCTCCTGGCAGAGGTGATGGCAACCAGGAATGCTGTCTTCAGAGTAAGAAGGCGGAGAGGACAGTTGTGAAGTGGCTCAAAAGGAGCGCACATCAGAAACGTAAGAACCAGGTTCAAGTCCTTCTGAGGCATCACAAACGGAACAGGAGGGAATGTGTGTGTGATGCCTTTTAGAAATCTATTTACAATAGGGGACTTGAACAAAGAAGGTTGATCAGGCAGCCTCAGAAAGGCTGAAAGGGCAGAAAGGTAGCCCTTGATAGTGCCCAGAGCAGAGCCCTGCTGGGCAAGAGAAAGAAGGAAGAGAAGAACCTCAGAGAGAGGGGCAGCAAGAGGATCCACAGCCTTTGCTGTGCACCATGCCACAAATCTGTTCCACCTGCAGGCGTATACCGACTTTGTGGAGGGACGCCTGGCTGCCAGAATGACGTTACAGACTTCAGGAGGCAAGTCAAATGGCCTCAACTGTCGCCGCTCAATCTCCAAGCATGGAGGTGGAGACTGGACAGGTTCGGGTGGAGGACCGTCCCCTGCTGCTGCGACAGAAGGTCCTCCTGAAGAGGCAGACGAACCGGGGGATCGACTGACATACTGAGTAGCTCTGGATACCAGTACCTTCTTGCCCAGTCCGGAGCCACAAGGATGACTTGGGCCCGGTCGCGCTTGATCTTCTTCAGCACTCTGGGCAGAAGTGGTATAGGCGGAAAGGCGTACAATAGACCGCAACTCCACTCGCGACGAAAAGCGTCTCCGAGCGAGTGCCGCCTTGGAAATTCCAACGCGCAGAACTGATGACATTGCGCGTTCTCTTCGGTGGCGAATAGATCTATCCAAGGCTCTCCCCATTGCTGAAAGAGGCCTTGCGCCACGTCCGAGTTCAGACGCCATTCGTGATCCATCATGCACCGACGGCTGAGCTCGTCCGCCCTGGCGTTCAGAGAACCTGCCAGGTGTTGAGCCACCAGGGTCACGCCCTGGCGTTCCAGCCATTGCCAGAGGCGCAGAGCCTCCTGGCAAAGGGTCCACGACCCCACCCTGCCCTGTTTGTTGCAGTACCACATGGCGGTGGTGTTGTCCGTGAACACCTGCACTACACTCCCCCGGACAGAGGGGAGGAATGCTTTCAGTGCTAGACGAATCGCCCGTAACTCCAACAGGTTTATGTGGAGCCGGGCCTCCGCCGGAGACCAGAGGCCTCTGATCTCCGCCTCTCCCATGTGGCCTCCCCAAGCCCTGGAGGGACGCATCCGTCACAACTACGTGCTCCGGTTGGTGAAGAGAGAGGGATCTGTTGCTGACCCAATTGCGGTCCGTGAGCCACCACTGCAGCTGTCTCGCAGTGCTCTCCGAGATCAGGACATGGTCGGATAGGTTGCCCTGATGCTGGGCCCACTGAAACTTCAGGTCCCACTGCAGAGCCCGCATCCGCCACCTGGCGTGATGCACCAGTAGGATGCAGGAGGCCATCAGCCCCAGAAGCCGCAGCGTCAACCTGACCGAGACCCGGGATAGTGGCTGAAAGATGGGAATCAGAGCCTGAACATCCCGGACCCGCTGTTCGGGAGGATAAACCCGAAACCGCACCGAGTCGAGAACCGCTCCGATGAAAATGAGCTTCTGAGAGGGGCACAGGTGTGACTTCGGCACATTGATGGAGAACCCCAGCCGGTGCAGAAGATCTGCCGTAGTCTGGAGGTGGCTGACGACTGTCTGGGGCGAGCCCGCCTTCAACAACCAGTCGTCGAGGTTGGGGAAGACTGAAACCCCTAACCTGCGCAGATGAGCTGCGACCACCGCCATCACCTTTGTGAACACCCGTGGGGCGCTGGTAAGGCCGAAGGGGAGCACGGTATACTGAAAGTGCTCGTGGCCAACCGTGAACCGCAGGTAGCGCCGGTGGGCCGGCAGGACGGGGATGTGGAAATAAGCCTCCTGCAAGTCCAACGCTACCATCCAGTCTCCTGGGTCCAGGGCAGCTAGGACCTGAGCCAGTGTCAGCATCTTTAACTTCTCCTTCCGGAGGAAGCCGTTGACGTTCCTTAGGTCCAAGATAGGGCGTAGGCCCCCTTTGCCCTTCTTGGGTACCAGAAAGTGGTGGGAGTAGCAACCACACCCTACTTCTGGCCCAGGAACGCGCTCGATGGCCCCCTTGGCCAAGAGGGCCGTAACTTCCTCCTGCAGAAGTCGCAAATGATCCCCCGATACACGGTGGTTCTGCGGTGGCATGGCTGGAGGAGTCGCCTCGAAGGGGAGGGAGTAGCCCCTTCGGACGATCTACAGCACCCACCTGTCCGAAGTGACGGTGCGCCAGTGGAGGTGGTGATGGTGAACCCTGCCCCCCACTGGCGTCACATGGGCCTGAAAGCACGGACTAGGAGGGTTTTGAGGCGGATGCTGCGGGGGAAGGTGTGGACTGACCTCGCCGTTGTCCCCGACCACCGGGACGGCGGTTCCCACGGCCGCCACCGCGTTGGGTATTACCCTGCGGAGCGTGGCTGGCAGCATGTGTGGGTACACCCCTTCCGTGGCCACAAAAGGAATGAAAGGCAGCCGATTGCTGGCGCGGGGCCGAGAGGCCCAAGGACTTGGCCGTAGCCCTGGAGTCCTTAAAGCGCTCGAGCGCATGGTCTGCCTTGTCGCCAAAGAGGCGACGGCCATCAAACGGCATGTCCACCAAGGTGTTCTGGACATCGGCCGAAAAGTTGGCGGACCTCAACCAGGCGTGACGTCTGACCGCCACCGTCGTTGCCATCGCTCTACCAAGTGAGTCGGTGGTATCCAGCCCACACCGTATAGAATATTTGGCTGCATCCTGGCCCTCCACAAGGGCTTGGCCGAGTTTGGCCCGTACCTCCAACGGACACTCTGGCAGCACTTCCACAACCGTATCCCACAGAGAGTGGGTGTAGCGGCCCAAGAGGCATGCGGTGTTGGAAGACCGGAGTCCCAGACTAAGGGACGAGAAGATCTTTTTGCCGTACTGCTCGTACCTCTTGGATTCCGTATCCGGCGGTGCCGACGGGAATGCGGTCTGGGAATTGGAGACCTGGATGACCAGGCTCTCGGGGGTAGGGTGGGTGGACAGGAAACATGGGTCGCCCGGTGCTGGGCGGTGGCGTCTGGCCATGTTCCTATCTACGGGCGAACCCGTCATTAAAGGGCAGCAGAGGCTCGGCCGAGCTTGACTGCGGTTTAAGGACCTCAGTGAGGAGATTAGTCCTCACGGCCGCGACGGGGAGCTCAATGCCCAAGGCCTTGGCAGCCCTCAACAACACCACACTGTAGGTTGCCCCCTCCTCCGAAGCCACGGTAGGAGGGGAGACAAAACCAGTGTCTGGAGAGGTGTCCAGGCCACTGGCCTCCCCAAGGTCTCCTGCCCAGTCCTCATGCGACTAACTCTCGGGTCAGAGGGTCCTCAGACCCCTCCCAATCCCCTTCATCATCCATCTCCTGAAACTCAGGGTTCTCAACTAATGGGGCCTGCTCATAGAAGTGAAACTCCCCAAACGAAGTCTGGAGCGGCGCCCATCGGGGCCGTCCCGACGTCGGAACAGGAATGAAGGGGGCATCGGGGACGGCGCCGCCCGAGGACGGCGCCGGAGGCGACACCTGATGGTCCGACGCCGGGGAGGTCGTAAGGTCCACTGGAAACGATCCAGATCCCGAAGAAGGTCTAACGGCGTCCCGCGGCGCCGGGCCCGAAGGCGCCGGTGGCGCCGGAGCCGCTGTATCCTGCGGCGCCGGGCCCGAAGGCACCGGCGGCGCCGGGATAGCGGGAACCTGCGGCGCCGGACCCGAAGGCGTCGGCGGCGTCGGGGCCGAAGCACCCGGCGGCGTCGGGGCCGAAACCCCCGACCCGCAAGAGTCCCCAGACGGGTCCGCTGGGTCCGAAGGCGCCACGGAGCCCGTCGGAGGAGAGAGTTTCCTCATGGCCATGAGGAAGCGCTCGATCTCCTCCGGCGTCGCGTTGAGCCCAGGGACCGGAGGGTGTGGAGCTGAACGCGGCGCCCACGACTCCGACGGAGGCGCGTGGGCGGTGTCACCCGAAGCCCCGGCCGCATCGCGCGAGCGTCGGGGGGAGTCCGCAGAGCGATGACGCCTCTTGGACTTCTTGTGCTTCTTACCTGACGACGACTTCGACCCGGAGGAGTGCGGCCTACTCTCGGAGCTGTGGTGGCTCCGAGCCCGCGACCTGTCCCTCGACCTCCCGTGGGACCGAGACCTCTTGCGGCGCGGGACCGACTGCCGGAGTTCGAGTCGCCTGCGGGACCGCTCCCGCCTTGCTTTCGAAGAGAGGGCCCGGCAGTCGGAGCAGGCCTTGTCGTCGTGATCGACGCCTAGACAAGTTAAACACAGGTGGTGAGGATCCGTGACCGACATCGTGCGGTCGCAATCCTCGCAGTGCTTAAAGCCGGGCATCCCTACGGCATCAATCGGAGTCGAAATACTTCGAGAAATGATAAAAAAAACGATCAAAAAGTTAGTCAAAAATTTACTAGGGTTACTGCTTTTTCCAGATCTGCGCTTGCTGGCACGGAAAAAAGAAGAACTGAGGTCAGCACGCGGAGGCGGCGTCTAAGTACTCCGACGACGTCATCACGGCGCCCACGACGGACGCGGAGCCGCAGACGACGCCTACCGACGCGCAAGGGTACTGCTACGCAAAAGTTTCCGGATCCAGTCTGACGCCTGGGGATATTCTAAGGTAAGGAATCTAATACTAACGTGTCTCTTTCAGATGGATTCCTTACCTTAGAATTACCCCCAGGCGTCAGACTGGATACGGAAAGTTTTCGTCAAGAATACCGCTGCGCGTCTGTAGGCGTTGTCGTGCGGCTCCGTGTACGTCGTTGGCATCATAGCCGCCGAGATGACGTTGTTGGCGCACATGCGCGCTGACGTCAGTTCTATACACGACTTTCTGCGACAGGAACGCAGAGCCATGGAAGATACTGACCACTGGTGCATTGAAACTAGGGCCTTGAAAGGGATGACCTTAACCCTAGAAATCAGTTTGCCGAACGGGGAGGATGGATGGGGCGGTAAGGAATCTATCACTAACTAATGTTTCTTACAGATATATCATTACCGAAGGTAAGTAACTTGTTTATCTGAAAGAAACACAATAGTGATATATTCCTTACCTTAGAATAGATACCCCAGCAAGACCAACCCCGGTGGTGGGTCTGGGAACCAAGATCACACCAGAAAATCACAGAGAACAGAATGGCCAAAGAAGAAATCTCTCCGGACTTGACTGTCAAGGCAATAATGCGTAGTAAAAGTGTGCAGCGAGGCCCACATGGCTGCCTGACAGATGTCTTGCAGGGGGACACCACATCCCAATGCAGTAGTAGCTGCTGTCGCACTGGTAGAATGGGCGCGCAACCCCACCGGAGGTGCCATTTTAGCTCATAGAATAACATGCCTTGATATACAAGACAACCCAAGGGGAGATAGTCCTCTTGTGTACAGCCCGGCCTTTCTTGGCGCCTACGTAGCCAACAAAGAGCTGGTCATCCACCCAGAACTGCTGTGTGCGATTCAGGTAGAATGAGAGCGCACGTTTTGGGGCCAGACGGTGAAGCCTCTCTGGAAGGGTGCGGAGGCGGAAAGAAAGTAGGCAAGGTGATAGTTTGCCCGATGTGTAAGGCAGTGACAACCTTTGGCAAGAAGGAAGGATGAGTGCGAAGCACAAACTCATCTGGATCAACCGACAGAAAGGGAGGCTTACAGGAAAGAGCCTGGAACTCACTCACACACCTAGCGGAGGTGATGGCAACCAGGAAAGCAGTCTTCAAAGTCAATAAACGAAGAGGATAGTTGCGAAGTGGCTCAAAAGGTGCGCACATAAAATAAGTAAGAACTAGATTCAAGTCCCACTGCGGCATAACAAACGGAATAGGAGGGAAAAGGTGTGTAATGCCTTTGAGAAATCTATTTACAACAGGGGACTTGAAAAGAGAGGGCTGATCAGGGAGCCTGAGAAAGGCTGAAATTGCAGAAAGGTAGCCATAAATAATGCCCAGAGCAGAGTCCTGCTGGGTCAGAGAAAGAAGGAACAAAAGGACTTCTGAAAGAGGGGCAGAAAGGGGATCCACGGCCTTTGCTGTGCACCATGCCACAAATTTGTTCAACCTGCAGGCGCATACCGATTTAGTGGTGGGACGCCTGGCTGCCAGAATGATATCACAGACTTCAGGAGGCAAGTCAAATGGAATCAACTGTCGCCGCTCAATCTCCACACATGTAGGTTGAAGCTGTACAGGTTCGGGTGGAGGACCGTCCCCTGCTGCTGTGACAGAGATCCTCCCAAAGAGGCAGTTGGATCGGGGGATCCATGCTCATACTGAGTAGCTCGGTATACCAAACTCTTCGAGCCCAGTCCGGGGCAACAAGTATAACTTGGGCCCGGTCGCGCCTGATCTTCAGCACTCTGGGTAGAAATGGTATAGGCGAAAAGGCATACAATAGACCGCATCTCCACTTGTGACGAAAAGCGGCGCTGAGCGAGTGCCGCCTTGGAATTTCCAACGCGCAGAAGAGATGACACTTTGCGTTCTCTTCGGTGGCGAATAGATCTAACCAGGGCTCTCCCCACTGTTGAGAGAGACCTTGCTCAACCTCAGAGTGTAGACTCCATTCGTGATCCATCATGCACCTGCGGCTGAGTACGTCCACCCTGGCGTTCAAGGAACCTGTTAAGTGCTGAACCGTCAAGGAAATGCCTTGATGTTCCAGCCTGTCCAGACATGGGGTCCACAACCCCACACCGCCTTGCTTGTTGCAATACCAGATGGCGGTGGTGTTGTCTGTGAACACCTGCACTACTCTCCCCTTGACAAAGGGAAGGAATGCCTTCAGTGAAAGTAGGATCGCTCAGAGCTTGATATGGAGCCTTGACTCTGCCGGAGACCAGAGGCCTATGATCTCTGCCTCTCCCGTATGGCCGCCCCATCCCAGGAGGGATGCATCCGTCACCACTGTGTGCTCTGGTTGGGGGAGGGAGAGGGATCTGCCGCTGACCCACCACTGCAACTGCTGGGCAGTGCCCTCTGAGATCTGGACGTGCTCGGGCAGGTCCCCTTGATGCTGCGCCCACTGGAACTTCAGGTCCCACTGCAGAGCCCGCATATGCCATCTGGCATGATTGGTCAGCAGGATGCAGGAGGCCATGAGGCCCACCAGCCTCAAAGTCAGCCTGACCGAAACCCAGGACAAAGGCCGAAAGATCAGAATCATAGCCCGAATGTCCCGAACTCGCTGCTCAGGAGGATAAACCCGAAACTGTGCTGTGTCCAGAACCACTCCAATGAAGAGGAGCTTCTGAGAGGGAATCAGGTGCGACTTCGGCAAGTTGATGGAGAACTCCAGCAAATGCAGCAGTTCGGCTGTAGTCTGGAGGTGGGAGAAGACTGCCTGGGGCGAGCCCACCTTCAAAAACCAGTCGTCGAGATAGAGAAAGACTGAAACCCCTGATCTGCGCAGATGAGCTGCGACCACCGCCATCCCTTTCATGAACACCAGAGGGGCGCTGGTAAGGCCAAAAGGGAGCACAGTGTACTGAAAGTGCTCGTGGCCTACGGTGAACCGGAGGTAGCGCTGGTGGGCCGGCATGACGGGGATATGAAAATAAGCGTCCAGCAAGTCCAACGCTACCATCCAGTCTTGCGGGTCTAGGGCAGACAAGACCTGCGCACGTTTGAGCATCTTGAACTTCTCCTTCTAGAGGAAGCGATTGCCGTTCCGAAGGTCTAAGATAGGACACAGGCCCTTGTCCTTCTTTGGAACCAGGAAGTAGTGGGAGTAACAATCACGACCTACTTCTGGCATTGGTAAATGATCGATTGCCCCTTTGGCCAAAAGGGCTGCAACTTCCTGCTGGAGAAGTTCCAAGTGATCCCCTGACATGCGGTGGTACTGAGGTGGCATGGCTGGAGGGGTGGTCTCGAAGGGGAGGGAGTATCCCCGTTGGACAATCTGTAAAACCCACCTGTCCGTAGTGATGGTGCACCATTGGGGGTGGTGATGGCGAATCCTGCCACCCACTGGCGTTTGGTGAGCCTGAAACACCGGACTAGGAAGGTTTGGTGGCAGTGGCAGCAGGGGAGGTGGTAGACTAACCCGCCCGCTGGCCCCGTTACCAATGTCTGCGGGGCCCGCGGCTGCGCTGAGACTGTTTCTGCGCAGGCCTGTGGCTCTGAAACGAACATGTTTGGGCGCCCTTTCCTTGGCCACGAAAGGAGCGAAAAGCAGAAGCGGAAGGAGTGCGCATGGCCAAAAGGCATAAGGACTTGGCTGTAGCCCGTGAGTCCTTAAAATGCCCCAAAGCACTATCTGCCTTGTCGCCAAAAGGGCAAGTGCCATCAAAGGGCATGTCCATCAGAGTGTTCTGGACATCGCTAGAAAAGCCAGTCGTCCTCAGCCAGGCGGTTCGGCGTAACGCCACTGTCATGAAAATCTCTCTGCACAACGAGTCGGTGGTGTCAAGGCCACAACGAATTGTGAACTTGGCTGCGTCTCTCCCCTCAGCAATAGCTTGGGAGAGCACCGTCGGGGCCTCCTCCGGACACTGAGGCAGCACCTGCGCAACCGTGTCCCACACAGAGTGGGAATAAAGGCCTAAGAGGCATGCAGCGTTCACAGATCACAGTCCTGAACTGGCTGAAGTAAAAAAATGTCTTCCCAAATTATTCTAGTTTCTTGGATTCCCTGTCCAGTGGTGCGGAAGGGAATGCGCTTGGGGATGCAGAGGCCCGGACAAACAAGCTCTCAGGGATAGGGTGTTTGGAGAGGAAAATGGGGTCGCTGGTGACCGGGCAATAGTGTCGGGCCACGTTCCTATCCACAGGAGCCTCTGTGTTGGGCCTGGACCAGGTGCCCAAAAGACATCCGAAAGTGCATCATTGAAAGGCAGCAGCGGTTCCGTAGAGGAAGATGCCGGTCGAAGCACTTATGTCAGGAGGTTAGTACCGACGGCCACTGTAGGGAGCTCAAGGTGGAGAGCCTCGGCAGCCCTACACAACACCACAGAATATGTACCACCCTTATCCGTAGCCACAGTAGAAGGAGACAGTGTGCCAGGTTCTGGAGTAAAATCCAGGTCACCTGCATCCTCGAATTCCTCTTCCCAGTCCGGGTCTAACTCGCACTGGGCTGCGAGAGGTTCCTCAGACCCCTCCCAGTCCTCCCCATCCTCCCCAACCTGCTGGGCAGGCGGAAAAGAGGGAGGTGGATAGAGAAAGGGATAGAAATTCCCCATCGGCGTCGGTATCTGCGCCGATCGACACCGGTCCGGTGCCGTCTCCATGACGGGGTGGAAGCCGGGGACGGCGCCGGCCATGGAGCCGGCCAACGCAGGTGCTGTAGGCGTCGATGTCGGTAGAGGTCATACCAGGCCACCCGACATCGGCTGGGATCCATGCATGGAGCCATAGGGGTCTCTCGGCGTCGAGACCGGAGTCATTGTCGACGTCGGAGCCGAATAGGAGCGAGGACCCCCAGTAGGACCTGCAGGGCTCGAAGGCGTTCTGGCAGGGCCCAATGGGCCAAAAAGGCGGGCCATAGCTGACAGAAAGTCTTGTAGCTGGGCCTGAGTCACCGACGGACCCGGGAAGGGCGGGTAGGCCGTCGGCAACTGTGCAGGTTCTGCTGGAGCCGCATGGTTGGCACCACCCGCATCCTCAGCCATGTCACGCGACAGGCTAGGGGAAGGCGAAGACGCTTCTTTGACTTCTTGTGCTTCGCCTAACCTGACTCAGAGTGCGAAGACTTTGTCGAACGATGGTGGTGGTGGCTCCGCGACCGGTCCCTTGACCTCCCATGGGACCGGGACCTTGAACGGCGCAGAGCTGACTTCCAGGCCTCCAGCAACTTGCGGGACCGCTCCCGCAAAGTTTTCGGAGCCATGGGCCGGCATTCGGGGTATGACTTGGAGTCGTGGTTGCACCCCAGGCAGTAGAGACACTCACGGTGCCAGTCTGTCACTGACATTGTGAGGGATGTGAGAAGTTGGCCTGGTATATGATGTTCACTATTCTAGTGAGCACCTTGCACCAGTCCCAACAACCCTTATGGTGATGGTTGTAAAGTCAACCTTATAGACCAGCTATCCTAGTGGTAGCATGGACAAAGCAGTCTTAGGCTAATACTTCAGAGAGCATGTGAAGCCAATTGTTTTACCAATTATAATCCCTTGAATACCAAATGAAAGGACACAACACAAGGTATATATCAAATAAATATGTATTTATTACTAACACAACCCCTCTGCACTCTTTATGAGGTCAGAGTTCGAGCTACAGCACAAGTTACTCAATAAGCATACTATAAGTTGCACAAATACAATTCTGCCCTAGGGGCCACACAAACCATATACTAAAAGGTGAGTAGGCCTAGGACCTAGGAAATCGCTGGGGCTACACTGATCAACCAAGGGAATGGAAGTAGGAGACCCACAGGATGCGTGTGCAGTGTGTAAACACACACGCGAGTTACCATAGAGAATCAATGGGAACGTAAAAGTTACAAAGTAGTTGATTTCGGACAGTTCCGGGTGGACTACGGGAAAACCCAGTTAAACTAGGACACTTGGATAGTTATTACCCACGGGAGCACCGGAGTACTCGAGTTACCTCACCCAGGGAAGCCGGGTGCATAGGTGTTCTTTTGTGACGGGTTTCGTCGATCAATCCTATAGAGAGCTGCAAGAAAGTGCTGCAAGAGACCAGGAGGAAGATGTCCGGATCGATCCAAGGGTGGATCGGAGTCGAGAAGAACCTGAAAGCAGAGGGGACAGAGTCTGGGTCACTAGCCAGTGACCGGGAAGGAACCAGGAAGGAACCAGGCGATGTCGAGATGCAATCAGGTGAGGATGTGAAGCTTGTCTCTGCAGCCACGTGGACCAGGAGGCGTCGACGACGACCAGGAGCTGGATACAGACTGTCCCACGAAGGATCTAGCTGTTGGCGGTGTCGTTTTCCGGATTGGACCCAACAAGCCTTGGCAAAGGCAACCCACGCAGGAAGGAAAGATCGGCTTCTGTTCAGACCAGCAAGGTCTGGGGAGTTTCCCCTTTACAGGAAAGCAGGAGCAAGCCCAGAGCAACCAGGCAAGCGGTGTTGTTTCAAAAGGATGTCTTCAGGAGGGCCACTAGCAAACGGGCTAGCAACCGCGAAGACGCATCGAGGAAAAATGCAGGCGCAGGCCCCACGCGGCACTCGTGGAGTGTGGAGGGTTGAGCTTCGGTGACCTTACTGCTCGGGGTTGGGGCTTCTCAATCCCCAATGCACAACTTCGAGGACGCCTCAGAAGCTGCACAAGTAGCAAAAAGCAGGTACTGCAGGATGTCCGGTCCCACGTCTCTCGTGTCCGCCACGGGTCTCAGCTTTGCTGTGGATGTGGGTCGGAGTCAGAGAAGTCTGGAAGTCCAGAGGCTGCGTCGCTAAGTCTTCGGGATCCGGCTGGAGCGTCGACAAAGCAAACCGGCAAGTTACTGGTGGTGCCTGTTTGCACAGGGCAGTCACTCCTTGACCACAAGGGAGATGTCTTCAGTCTTCCAGTCGAAATGGAACGTCGAAGGTCCAAGAGTTTGTTTCAGAGTTTCTCTCCAGGATAAATCTAAAGTCTCTAGACTCAGCTCCTATCTTTATACCAAATTAAGGGGCTAGATTACCTGCTAGGTTCCTCCTGTGGGTGGAACCTGGGAAGGGGGTGGTTACACCCCTTTCCCTTTGTCCAGTTTCGCACCAGAGCTGGGGCTGGAGTGTCCCAGCAACTGGTTTAAACCAGGCTATGCGTGGAGCACCTTGTGTGCCCCAGGCAGTGTCTCATTTCTTTCAACCTACCCTGCCCCAATACCCTAAAGTCTGTCTGGGGAGGTGCTAGCACCTCCCAAGGCAGGAAACCTATTGTCCAGGCCTCCCCTGCCAGAGTTTCGTCCAGCAGCAGGAGGTCAGACTCGTGTCTGTGGCAGCAGCATCTATTTTGTGATGCTGAGGCTCTGTTAACTTTAACCGGGTAAAGTAAAACTTACATGTCTTCTCCCTCTAGAAGTGTGGAATACTACCCCCACTGCCAGAAGAACTGGCGGGGGGGGGGGGGGGGGGAGGAGGATTCAAAAGCGTATGACACCTTTCACGACATGTTTTGATAAAGCCAAACCAAAGTTAGCAATAACCGCGAGGATTATAATGCACTTATAAGTATATGGTATGGCTATATCATAGAACAGCTATAAGGACATGGTTCCGAAAGCTGCAGACAGGCTCAGCTCATGCTAGAGCACCATCTCACATAATTCCAAGCACTCTGCCTCCAGGATGGTTAAGGCCTGCCATAGGAGTGACTTATAGGTATATATGTGTCTATATATAAGGGTAGATATAGGAATACTATATCTAAGCAAGGGGTGATTACACGACCTTGCCCAAGCTGAGTGATCAGCCTGTGGTGTCAGTTTGGATGGCCAGCCAGGGGTGGCATAATACATGCTGCAGGCCCTGGTAGGCCTTGGATGCACCTATGCCCTGGGTACCTATGATACACTATACAGGGGCTCACAAAGGTGACCCAATACCCAATTCGATATGTACCTAACGTACATGGTATGAATCTAGAGAGAGGACAGCTGGGCTGTGGGTCTGATTAGCAGGCCCACAGCCACACTAAAGTCGAAAAACCAGTGAATCAGGGCAAAAAGTGGGGGTGACCATAGGAAGCAGACCGCACTCTCCTACAAGGGACAAGCCGCGCAAGACTTAAAACCGGGCATCCCTATACACCAGGAATCAAAGACACAAAAAACAGAGACAAAAGTCCCAAAAATAACTCAATCAAAAAGTGACTGGGGGGTACCTCTCTCTCCGGATCTGCGCTTGCTGGCGCGGAAAAAGAAAAAACTGACGTCCGCGTGCGTCATCCTTCTCAGCGTCTATAGGGTCCCTCCACCTCCGCATCTCAGCTTTCAATCATTCCTTCGCACTCTGTCTCTGGGTGGGGCTTCCGCACGCTGGCAAAGTCATCGTACCGGACTCAGTTCCCTCTGTGGATGTAGGACTGGCCTCTTCTCAATCCAGGCTTATGCTTCTTCCAGCATATGAATGAAGTGTGCCTTGCCCAAGTAAATGACTTTGTAGGAAACAATACCATAAACTGAATTTGGAGGGCTTTGAGTTTCACTTTAACAGAGTCAAAGGTCCTTCTCTGGCGTTGGACTTCGCTGCTATAATCTGTGAATATCATAATTTTGCAGTTATTGTCCCTGATTTTGCCTTTATACTGCACCTCCCATAGAATCATATCTCTGTCGAGGAAGTTTAGAAACTTTGTTGTAATTGGTCAGGATGAAGTCCCGTGTGGCGGACTATCACTCAGTGCTCTGTGTGCCCGTTCTATTATAAAACAGGTGGAATAGTGTCTTTTAGTAAGGTCACCAGGAACGCAGGTACATAAGCTCCCTCAATGTCGTCCGGAAAGCCCAGGAACTGAAGACTGTTCCTGCATGCTCTGTTTTATGCATCTTCCAGATGCCATAGTACATCTTTAATCGTGCTACGGAGTTCCATCACTCCCTTTTGGAGATTCCTCACTGCATCTTCCATCTCTGAGACTTGGGTCTCTGCTTCTGTTACACTTTCTGAAACATTGCTAGATCCTGGTGCAATAGTGTTACTTCAGAACATACCTCCCCTATTTTCCCCTCTATCGCCTAACTCGAGGATTTTATCAACGGAAGTAATATGGCATTATCCGTTGGGGCTGCGTGGTCTCTCCAGTCTCCACCTGAGGGACCACCACTTTTGTATAGCGATCCATCTTCCCCTGTCTAGAGTCTTCAGGGCCTTTGTCTTTCGCCATCATATTAGTTGTTAAGTAATTGTATTAGCAACAGACTAAGGGTACAGTAGCTCCTCCAGAACGCCTTCCGAATGATTGGGAAGAGGGACGAGAGATGGGGGAAAACCAATCACTAGGGCCAGGCAGGAAGGAGAAGGCAATGTAGATAACCCCGGTAAGGACATCAACTGTCACTATAGGTGAGAGGCTGGTTTAGTATATGGTGCTCACTTATATAAGTGTAGCACCCTGCACTAATCCAGACAACCCTTATGGTGATTATAGTGGTCTTAGACAACCTTAGAAAGCTTTCTAAATGGTAGCTGTGGAGAGCACCCTCCAGGCTTAGTCCAGAAGGAGTGTAAAGCAGCTTGTTTCACCAGTACTTAATCTTATGTTATAGGTTAAGTGTAAAATAATCACACAGTGTAGGTCTAAAAATATGTATTTTATTACAAACACTCACTAACACAATTGTACTATCTCCTACCTGGAGATAGAAACCCAAAACACAGAATACTTAGGAAACAGAGCATGTAAGTAGCACAAATAAACAGTGGTCTCCAGGGGAGACCAAACCATATACTACAATAGTGGAATGCAAACCACGACTCAAGTCAAGAATGGACCCAGAAGCCATAGGAGTGTTGGGGAACCACCTAAGGTAAGTATCCAGGAACCCACATGTGCAGAGTGGGAGCACGACCGCTTGATAAACACAAGTCAATGGGTAAGTCGCAGTTGCACTTTTAAAGAAGAAGGACCCTGAAGAAACCCTGTGGAAGATGGAAGGTTGGAGAGTCACCCCACCTGTGGATACCCCAGGAACCAGGATACCTACACCAGGGAAGCCAGTTGCATAGGTGTCAATTGACATTGGAAACCGCCATAGACCACAATGGAGGACTTCAGGAACGATGTCGCCAGAGAAGACAACGAAGGAGTCCGGTGGAACCCAAAGGAGGATACAAGGTGAGAGGTACCGTCAAGCAGAGGGGACAGAGTCCATGCCACTCAGGAGTGACCAGGAGAAGACGAATGCCCACCGATGGCGGAGATACAGATGAGGTTGACAGTGCCCTTGAAGATGCAACTGTGCATACCAGGCGACTCTGAAGTCCACCGTTACCGAGTTGTTCCACGCCGGATGTCGAAGGCCAAGGAGTCAGTGTCCGGCAGGGGCACCAACAAGCCTTGGTAGTGCCAACCAAAGTAGTCGATGAAAAAGGTGCAGTGTCAGGACCAGCAAGGCTCAAGTGACCCACCACGACCAGGTAAGTCAGAGAAGGCCCCAAGCAAGCAGGGGAGTCCACTGGAACCAAAAAAGACCCTCAAGAGGACATGCAGGCTGAAGATACAGGAGTCACAACAGGTCCTCAAGCAGCTCGCCAATGAAGAAGGCCCATGGTGCAGAGGAAGCAGTGAGGATAAAGATCTTTGCTTCAGGAGTTGCTTGAATTTGGAGCTTCTCGGAGCCCGAAAATCTCTGAGAGAGTCAACAAGCCTTGGCGACGGCAAGTCGACGCAATGCACAAGGGTTCTGTTCCAGCGGTTCCAATGAGGGATCCTGGCCTCAAACACAGTATGAAGACAGTGCAGGCCTCGAGGGAGTTGCAGAACCGCCACCTGTGTTGCTGAGCCTTTCAGAGTCCATGGGAGCCCAGGATCAGCAGGCAGCTCAGCTGTGTTGCGGTGCCTGCAGTTGCAGGGGAGTGACTCCTTCACTCCAAGGGAGATTCCTTTGGGTGTCTTGGGTGTCTACAGACCTGGTGAAGAACCTGTATGGAGCACGGGCACAGACCAGCAGGATGATGAGACCAGGAGCAGCAGGAATCTTCACCTGCGCAGTCTCGGTTGAAGTGGTATGTGATCTGAATCTTGTCCCGCGACGAATCTAGGGACCCACCCACAGGTAAGCCCTTAATTACCCTCAGAAAATGGTTGTGACGATTCAGTGGTCCCTCCCAGAGGAAGGGCTGGACAGTGGGGAGGATACTCCCATATCCTTTATCAAGTGTTACGCCAGAGTGGGAGCCAGCGGCTCCCTGAACTGGAGTATGCACCTCCCTGTGACAGGATACCTATCGTTCTGCCTTCCCCATCTCAAGCTTGGCTCAGCAGCAGCAGGGCAGAAACGTGTCTCTGGCCAGCAGCCCAAGTTTGCTATCCGGTTCTGGAAGACATATATCAATTTAGTGGCATGGTACCCTCCGGATTTATCTTGGAGTCCATTACAGGTAGACTTAGAATGGCTCTCGGTGTCCCTTGCGGAGGAGGGAAGTAAAACACTGTTAAAACAGATACATTGAATGTGAAAACCTGCAATTCAGGTCTTTTGTCACACAAAATAAACCACATACATTTAAAAAGATAAATGACCAGAAAATAATTACCTCAGCGGCCCTTCTTTTTCCAATATTCCAGCTATAATATTGCTCCACAGACTTTGCACAGAATGGTTCGGCATCTTCACCTTGAAAAGCACAGAGGACATCATGAAACAAATGATATTTAAACATTTCCCCAAATTGATTAAATTCCAGTGCACTTGATCGGAATTTAGTGGACCCACACCAGAATACGTGTATATGATAATGGCACATATGCACTTTTTTTCAAATGAAATGGTTACTGAACTTTTTTACAATACAACGATAAAAGTCCAATTTATAGGCACAAAATATCAATAATTCCATGAATATAGACTCCACGGTTAATCTCAATAACTTTTTGTTACATGCTGTTAAGGAACCTTCCATCCACAAAACAGCTCTAAATATAATTGGAACAATTGGTACCGGTTTATATTATTAAAGTGAGGATCCTTCCACAGGAGTATTCGGGTTTGGGGTAGTGATGGGTGGCAATGGTAAATCTTCAGATTTGTATAAAGTGAATATAGCACTTTACTACGCATGCTATTACCACACAGTAGGTTACAACGCGGTCGTTAAAAAACCACGCTGTTACCACGCTTGGCTTTACATCGCAAGTCATTCAACGACTTGCGCTAGATGGCGCGCTGGACTTAGGAATAGTATAAATTACTATTCCTACTCAAGTTAGCGCAACAGCAGGGAATGTGTTGGATTTAAAATCCAACACATTCCCTGGTGTTGCAAGCCACCTAGAGCAAGTCGTAGAAACTACTTGCAATGTAAAGCCACGCGTTGTAACAACGCGGTCATTATAACGACTGCGTTGTTACCTACCTGCGTGGTAACAACAGCGCTGTAAACGCTATTTCCCGTAGAAAGTACTAAAATAGAGAAGGTTCTACTGGTAGAACGGTCTTCCTCATTTTGTAGAAGAATTCCAAAGATGGAATCTCTTCTGGACTTACTCTTCACTTTCTCACAGTTCGAGAACAATCCTGGCTCTAGACCTAGGCAATGCATCTTTAATGGGTACCTTTGCACCCTAAATAACCTCTTTTACTTACCTGAGATGTCAATACTGGTCTTTGTATCGAATTTATGTATGCATATACTGGTACTTGTACCTTGGTGCGAACCTAGATGGGAATCAATGGAATGTTAAGAGTTCACGGACCAATACTATTCTATTTGGTGGGTACGCCGCAGGTAAGTTCTAGTGTGTTAAGGTAATGCTTCTTCAAAAGATGCGTCTTCAGTTTCTTTCCCAACAGCAGGAGGGTTTGAGTAGTTCTGATGTCAGTGGGGATTTTTTGTACGATCCTGTCTTGTACATAAAGCAGGTCTGCTTTGTGTTGTTTCTTTGCATCTTTTCATCTCCTGTCTAAAGATGTCTTCGTTCCTGCCATGACACTGACCTGCAAAGGTGGCTAGTTTTGCGACCAGGTATGTAAGTGTAATATTTCTGATGGCCATGCATGTCATACAGCTGGTCTTGAACATGATACTGATCGGGACGGGGAGTCAGTATAGTCTTGAGGAGATGTGCTGAGGTTTTGTATGATGCCATTCAGAGGTGCGGAGGTGGCTGAACAGAGTGTTGCCTCAGGCTAAGTGAGAGAGGATCATGGCTTGCACTGTTGTTCTAAAATCATTTTCGGGGGGGGACACAGTTACCTTTTCATCAGGAGAGAGAGATGATACAAAGCACCTTGTCTCCCAGGCAATACATTCTCTAAATGTGAGGGTTTTTTAAAGGGGGGAGTTCTAGGGATTTTGCTAGGTTTGTCAGCTAAATGGCAACACCACCTAGGCCCATGTCAAACAGCTAAGTTGGAATCTGTGGCTGTTTGGAGCTATTGGTAAATAACAGTAATTCTACATTCATTAGGTTGAACTGAAGGTGGGTATTTGGCATCTACATCAGAATTAGTTTGAAGCAGGATTTCAGTTGCTGAATGTTTTCAGTTGAGGAGTAATTAAGGTAGAGTTACATGTCGAACACCAAGATAATACCCTTTTCCATAGTAGTCCTCATTCACTATTAAAATCATCCAAAAGCTTCAGGAATTCACCAGAAGAGCCAGGAAGCAAATGCTTATTGATTTGAAGTGACATCAGACCCAAATTTTTACCTGTAATTAACAAATTAAATGAAATACTCTAACTCTCAAGGAAATTCCATCTTTTCAATCTTAATTCACTAGTTGAAAAAACAGAAATACTCCTGTGCGGCGATTGGAAACATTTTGACCCACTCGCCACCTGGCCTGATGATCTGGGAACACCGCCTAAAGAAACCTCGAATGACCATGGCCCCCAAGCTATCGATGAATGCCCATGTGGATAAACTAGCAAGATTAAGCTTTGTTACTATAAAAACTTTGTGACGAATCTTCCTCCATTCGGGATTTCCACACAAAGTCCAAGCTACCATCTCCCTTGTTCTGTCTAAACTCGATTACCCAATAGCCTCTACCACAAATCACCTTTAACGACCATGAAAGAACAAGTTACTTACATTCGATAACAATGTATCTGGTAGAGACACAGTCTAGCAGCAGATTCCTTAACTTAGAATATCCTCCAGGCGCTAGCCTGGATCCGTGATTTTTCAGCAGTACCCCTACGTGCCGCGGGACGGCATCGCATGGCTCCGCCCTGACCTTGTCCACGGACATAACGTCAGTGGAGCCATATAAGTCACTCCTGGCGCACTGACGTCAGTTTTCTACTGTGAAACTTTTCTGCGCCACAATGCAGAGCCACTACTAACACTGTGAGAGTTTGGGAACAGTGTGCCAAAAAAGATAAAAAATCTTCGAATCAAAAATGACAATAAAGAATAAAAATGAAGAGAAACACCACAATGCATGATGGAGAAAACACTTCAGACTGTAAGGGACTGAAAAGAGATAGTCTTGCATGAGCAAAGAACCATACCCTCCTATGAGGCAAAACAACAATGGAAATGAATGTAATGGTAAACGACCAGCAGTCTGCAACCACATGAATGTTATGGTAATGGACAACAAGACTGTAACAACATGACTGTTATGGCAATTGACAACATTTCAGCAACAACAGAGAATGTGCAACCATACTCACCATATATGACTAATGACTTTAGCACAGTCACATAGTTCCCCAACTAATGGAGAAAAAGTGTCAGGGGAGTGAGAGGGAAGAAGGACATAACCAATCTCCACACTGGAAAAGAACCAGGGTGCAAGAGCGTGGATGGATAAGGGAGCCCACCACCCAATTACGAGAATGGGTGGAGAAGCAACAGGTAAAACAGAGTAAGACATCCTGACCTGGGAAGGATGTGAAGAAGACAAACATGCAGGAAGACAGAGACCACTGGTAGAAATCAGTGGGTAGAACCCAACCTGAAAAGGTCTTCACAGAGCGGGGAGAATGGGTAAGTGTTAAGGACTCTGCGGCTAGACTGTGCCTCTACCAGATACATTATTACCGTAGGTAAGTAACTTCTAGCCGCAAATTCCTTAACTTAGAATAGATACCAAAGCTATACTGAATTGGAGGAGGGTCTGCAACTAAAACATACCAAGTTCCAAAAGAGAACTAATCCGTCAATAAGACTGACTTAAACAGGTGGGGACAGCAAGTGCAAGCGTGGCTGACACTAGACCCATGAAACCCTGTAAAGGAGTAGTAACAAGAAAAGGTAATGGTAACACAGCCCGTCGAACGAGTTACTTACCTTTTGTAATGATGTATCTGGTAGAAACATAGTCTAGCCGCAGATTCCTTAACGTAGAATATCCCCAGGCGTCAGACTGGATCCGGAAAACCTTTTACCCAGCAGTACCTCTGCATGCCTGGAGCCGGCGTCGCAAGGCTCCATCCTGACGTCATCCACGGAAGTGAGGTCAATGGAACCATATAAGACCCCCTTGCCGTGCTGACATCAGTTTTCTGAAGTGAAACGTTCCCGCACCACAACGTGGAGCCACTACAAAATTTGTGAGAGTATAGGAACAGTGTGCCAAAAAAGGGGGCAGAGCTTGCTCGCGACCAAGATGGCCGCTTGAGCCCCGAACTCCGTCTCGTCGTGACAACATCCTGATAATATCCTGCATCACTAGTTTGAATTTTGCCTCAAAAGACCTTGCCCCTACTGTCGGAGGGGCAGCGCTGCAGTCGGGAGAAACTCCTGACTACTTTGGAGGTGTGAGCCCGGAAAAACCGCGGTGGGAAGCAGGCGCGGCTTCCTGGCCAACAAGCCACGGACTGTGGTGAGCGACGGGACGGCGCTGCGTCACAGGACGTGCGGCACCACCTCCGGCACCTGGACGGTGATCGGCTGCTGCCAGCGGAGCCCCGAGAAAAGTGAAAGCAGCGCGGGATAGGCGTGCTGCGGCGGGGGTTGAGTGGCGCACCCCCCCCCTCTTCCATCCACCCCCAGCGACGTGGGGCCACTGCTGAGCCCTGGAGAGAAGACTGTGACGGGGGCACGGTGTGCGGCGGGGGTCTCTGGCTGCGAGATCCTCCGAGACAGAGGAACAGAGAAGCGGACCATCCCCCAACGTGGAGTGGCTGCGGGTTGGGGAGTAAGAGGCCCGTACGACGGTCGGACCCCCCGTGTGACATCGGGGTTGGGCAGCCAAAACAGAACTTGGTTTATCTCTGGTGGCTGCGGGCCTGAAGCGACAGTGGCCTCCATAAGTGCGAGGTGAATGCATTAACGCAGGGAACTCAGAGGAGCTACTCCCCTGTAAACACCTGGTAGCCCAGCACTAACAGAGCGCTGGAGCAGGGTGCACTGCGTGAGGCCCTGGTCGCGGCTACGGCAGGGGGAAGGAGAGGGTCTGATTGTGGCGGTGGGGGCAGGACGAGCAGAGCGGCAAGAACAACGGAGCCCCACTAACGGTCTGGGAGCGCCATCTAGCCCAATAACCAGTCAGCAAGAGCAGCAGGTACGGCGCGGGTGTTCGCACTCCGGCTAGCAACTAGGAGGAAGGTTGAGTTACGAGGGCAGCACCCTCCTACTGGCACAAGATTTTGAAGCGTAGGCCCAATTCGGTTGCCCCTATAGTGAGGCAAGTAAAGGGGAGGCATCCGGTTGCCCGAGGGCGCGTGGTGAGGTGTGGAACATCATTCCCCCTCCTCTACATACTACTGACCGCGGCCTGCGTGGATAAGGAGAGATCTTGGGGAGCGACTGCGCAGCGGCACGGACACACCTGAGGCATGTGGAGGCGGACTGGCGGAGCCGGCCGGCGGAGGAGGGGGCACGGGGCTCGAGAGAGGTGGAGCATAATAGCGGGGACAGAAAGAATCTGGTCCTTCCTGGGCCTGGCCAGCACGTGCAAGTAGTTGGACTGTAGTGTACGCCAGTAAAGCCTGCGGGTTGGCGCCCCTCCCCCCCACTGAACCGGCACAACCTGTCAACAATCAAAGTTGAGCCTGGGACTACGCTTGCGTCCCCATGTTACCCCCACAAGGCAAAATGGGAAAAGGAGACAAGACCCAGTCTAAGCTGCCGTTTGAACAGAAACGCTCGAAATCCCATGATGCCGGCGATGCCGAGTCCACGAGACTGCCGGCTATGGAGAGCGAACACGCTGGTACGGACATATGGAGCTTACTCTTGTCAATGGAAAAAAAGTTTGCAGAGTGGGATAGCGACGTTAGGCACGAAAATGGATGCGCTGACTTAAAGGATGGATAGAATGGATAAACATGCTGAGAGACTTGATATGTCGGAGAGGAGGATCACAGAAATGGAAGAAGCGTATACCACACTGGACACTGACCACAAGAAACTGGGGAAACTCATGCAGACCCTGCGGTGCTGCAACCTCAGAATCATGGGCCTGCCGGAGACCACCCCTATTGGAAATATGAAGCTGTTCATAGAGAAGCTGCTGGTCACACTGCTTGGAGAGGGAGTTTTCCCGACAATGTTTGTAGTGGAATGGGTGCACTACGAGTGGCACGGGAGAAGAAGTCACTGAGGTTTGAGGGTTCTGATATTTCGATATATCCTGACATTACAGCGCGAGTGCAGGAAGCACGTAAACATTTTGTTCCGCTAAAGAGACAATTCCGTGACCTAGGCATCGACTATGCTATGCTATACCCTGCTAAACTCAGTGTAAACCGATAGGGGCGATTACATATATTCACGGATCCGAAGGCCTTACAGCAGGCTCTAAAGGGGTGGTCGAAGGAACAACGCAGAAGTCCGGAAAGTCAGCTGTTGGATGAGGCAGCTGGTGGCCCGCTGGAGGAGCAGGACTGATAAAGAAGGACATTTGCAACAAATAGAAGTAAGGGGGTGGGGGGGCGCGATCCTGGGTAGTATAACTGACGGGGTGAAACTGCTATTGCCCAGAGTAGACAGTACATTGAAACTGATGGGACGAAGGGGCGTGTAAATGATACAAGAAAGGAGGCAGAAAATAGGCGTACACGTACAGTTTAGGAATTGAGTGATGCATAAGGCTTGACACGGCGGGGCAAGGAGGGGGGCACCAAGCAAAGTGTGATACAGCCACACTCTCCACACACGGAGTGATCTCTGCCCAAGGATGCTGAGCATCACAGTACTCGTTATCGGGTTTGTTTGTGGGGTGTTTTAAGGGGTGGGTAGAGTGGGACCCGTGGTACTGCGTGACCATGTTGGGGGCGGTCAGCTGTGGGAGAGGGTGATTGAGATGATTGCTGAATATGGTCGGGCTGACAGTATAAGAGCGTTGTCTTGGAATGTCAGGGGTCTTAATGACCACCGGAAGTTACGTAAGGCTCTGAGCTACCTGCACAGACACGATATTGATGTTGCCCTACTACAAGAGACCCACCTACCATTGACGAGCGCAATGCTGCGCTGCAGAGATCTCATTGACAATATAACCGTGGCAGGATTCACCACGCACGCAAGAGGCGTGCTGACGTGGGTGAACCCCAAGTCAGAATACACGTTAGAATTGCTGAGGGCAGACACGGAGGGACGTTTTGTGATATCCAGATGTAAGGGGCGGGGTACTGATCTGGGGATAGTACACGTGTACAGACGTAACTATGAATGCCCAGAGTTTTTCACATCGCTGGCTACAGCTACACGTAGATTTCACAATGCACAGTTTTTATGGGGTGGGACTTTAACTTGGTAAGGGATCCGACCTGGACAGATCGACGGGTCCCGCTTAGAGACCTGCTGTGGCTGCGATCACACTGGGCAGCGTGATGGTTAGTTTGGACCTCAATGACGTATGGCGGACGCGCAACCTGGGACAGGGGGGCTACACGCACTATTCGGCCTTTCACAATTTGCATACTCGTATAGATTACTGGCTGGCCTCCACGTCACTGTTAGGCCAAATCCGGATCTGTCAGGTCTTGCCGCGCACACTCTCAGACCATTCACCGTTGCTATTGGTCCTGACCACCCCTAAGAAAACAATACAACCGTTTACATGGCACTTCCCGCCCTACTCACTGCTGGACCCACTCTTCAAGGGGAAGCTTGTGGAGGCGATTGAAACATATTTTGAGGCAAATATAGGAACAGTGGATAGTTTTCAAACAATATGGGAGGCTTTTAAGGTTAATATTAGGGTCGTAGTGATGACTAAACACTCAGGGGTTCTTAAAGCCATAAGACCGAGACTGGGGGACTTGGAATTAAAATTGGGGCAATTAGAGGAACGCCTGGTGTCGGACAATAATAAAGACCTAGAGGAAGAGATTAAGGAATTGTTAAATGACTATCATGAGGAGGCAGACAGGGAGGTCAGGTACATGGGGAAGTATGCGTAGGCAAGCACGTACGGTGAAGGAGACAGGCGAGGATCAGTACTTGCGCAGGTGTTGAGTGCGAAGCGTGGGAAGCCGCAAATCACGACTATAAGGTCGGCGGAAGGAGAGCTCTTAACCGATGAGACAGATATAGCGGCTCGGTTACGACACTATTACATAGACTTATACACAACAAGAACAGGGGACATGGAGAGATCCTAGACTATATGGAGCACATTGAACTTCCGTCTCTCACAAACACACAAAGGGAATTTCTAACGATCTCTATTGAGAAGGATGAGATAGTGGAATTCCTAGCGGGTATGAAGACAGGGAGCGCCACGGGCGCTAATGGCTTCACGGTGGGCTTTTATAAAGCCTTTATTGATCTCCTACTCCCCCACCTGACAACACTCTTTGATGATATGTGTGAAGCGGGTAGTATGCAACAGTCGATGAGGGAGGTAATTTTGGTGGCGATCCCAAAGCCGGGAAAACCGCTGGAGGAGTGCAGCTCGTACTGCCCGCTTTCCCCCTTAAATGTAGACGCCAAGATACACGCGAAAATCTTGGCTAATCGCCTGGCACTCCTGGCTCCACATCTGGTCGCTCCGGAACAGGCGGGGTTCATTCCGAGCAGAAATCTGACATATAACATTCAAGCCTTTTTTAGAACAATGCAGCACGTAAAGCAGAATACAAAGGCGGTGGCAGTATTTTTAGACATGGAGAAGGCTTTCGACTCTGTGGAGTGGCCCTTCATGAGACAAGTCCTGAAGAGAATGGGATTAGGGCAGGTGTTCCGGCATATGATCGGTGCCTTGAATACCAACCCCATGGCGAGGATTCGATTGGGCAATTTGGTCACGGACACCTTTGCCATCTCCAGGGGGACTAGACAGGGTGGCCCGCTATCCCACTTGTTGTATGCCCTAGTCGCGGAGTCGCTGGCATGCGCGCTCAGAGAAGATCATGGAAACAAGGACATTGGCTTCCCGACATACAAGATCGTAGTCTCCACTTATGCAGAGGATACTCTGCTATGCATTTGCGACCCTGAGAACAACTCGTCTGCGGTGCTTAAAGAGGTAGTGCACTTTGGCGCGCTCTCTGGCCTGAAAGTAAATTGGGCGAAGTCCATAGCTTTCCCTCTCACTCCATCCACTAAGGAATTCGAGATGGAGTTTCCGCTGCAGTGGACTACAGACTCCGTCAGGTACTTAGGGATCCAGTTACATACGGATTCTGAGATAGTATTTTGAGAAAATTACGGGGTGGCCATCAGTGTAGGAGAGTAGGGTCTGCAATCCTATGATCACCCAGATTTTTGCTTTTTGCTTCACTGGTTTACGACTTTCCCTGGCTGTGGGCCTGCTAATCAGACCCACAGCCTAGCTGTTCTCTCTACTCCAAATTGTACCCAGGTACTGAATTGGCACTGGGCCCTCTCAAGTCCCTGTACCCAGGGCTGAGGTGCACCCAGAAGTCTCCCAGGGGCTGCAGCATGTATTATGCCACCCCTGGGCAGACTAACTAAATCAGACACAACTGGCTGCTTGACAGCTGGGGCAGAGTGGTGTACTCACCCTCTGCTGTAGATATAGTATTCCTATATCTAAACCTAAATGGACACACAGATCTCCTATCAGTAACTCCTATGGCAGGCCTTGACAATCCTGAAAGCAGAGTGCTTGGAATCGTGTGAGATGGTGCTCTGGCATGAGCTGAGCCTGTCTGCGGCTTTCGGGATCCATCCCTTAGCCGTTTCCATGATATCGCATACCATATACTCTTAAGTGCATTATAATCCTCGCGGTTATATGCCAACTCTGGTATCGCTTTATCAAAACATGTCGAGTAAGGTGTCATACGAATTGGAATACTAACCCCTCGCCAATTCTGGCGACGGGGTTAGCATTCCACCCTTCTAGAGGGACACGACATGTATGTAACCTGTAACCCCGGTTAAAGTCAGACAGAGCCTTAGCTCCACAAAATGGATGCTGCCGTCGAGACACAAGTCTGCCCTCCTGCTGCTGGGAGTCCTCCCAGCCCAGGAGGCAAGGACAAAGGGTTTCCTGCCAGGGGCGGTGCCAGCACCGTCCCAGACAGGATTTTGTGTATCCTAGGTAGGCAGGGCTTTAGAGGAAGGTGACTGCAAGTGGCACCCCGGTGCTCACTGTGCATAGGCCGGCTGAAACCAGTTCCAGGGGCACTCCAGCCCCTGTCCTGGGGAAAGCCCGTCAAAGGAGAGGGGTGTAACCACCCCCCTCCTAGTCCCACCCATAGGGCAGGACTTAGTCGCGTGCCAGCCCCTTTTTGCAGGATAAAGGTAGGAACTGGCCCCCTTCCAAATCAGATCATCTTTGAATCCTGAAACTACTTTCCACGAAAGGAACTCAAGACTCTTCCCAAGATTCTCCCTTGTGACTAAGGAGTAGTCACCCTGCAGCAGCAGGCACCAACCAAGCATCGCGGTTTGTTGCCAGTCTCTCCTTAGGATCAAGACTGCTCCAGCACGACGAGAACCGGCTTCCCTGGCACCTCTGACCTCAACCTACATCATCAGCCCAGCTGTGATCCGTGGGTGTGACGAGACCTCGAGGGACCGGCCATCTTCAGAACTGCACGACGCTTGTCCAGCACGACTCCCGAGTGACCCTCCACCGAGTGCTTTGGGGTAAGAGAAGCCCCGACCCTGAGCAGCTCCAGCACCGAAGTTCAGCCCCCCTGCATCCACGAGATCTGCGTGGGGCCCTTCTGCTCTTTGCTGCCAACCGCGTTGTCCAGGTCGCTTGCCCGTTGGCTAGTGACCCCTTCACGACGCTCCACGACGACAACTACTGCTGGTCTGGTTGCTCCAGACTAGCCCTTGCTCCCCTCCAACAGAGGAGCACCCTGGACCCTCCTGGTCCACTCAAGACACCATTTTAGGTCCACCGCGTGGGCCTTGCATTTGCCAAGACTTGTTGCCCAATCCTGGGTCCAGCGACGTCGACAGCAAGAACCTTCGTGGGACAGCTCGCACCTCCACCCTGGTCGCCGACAACGCCTCCTGGTCCGAGAGACTGCAGAGCCCAGCAGCGCCCACTCACCTGGCTGAGGTGACTTCGTCCGGTGCCATCCTGGTGCCCACTCAAATCACTGGCTAGTGATTCAGAACTTGGTCCCCTCTGCTTACAGGTTTCTTCTTCCCTGATCCAGGCTTGGATCACTCTGAACTTTCTTCACTGGCCGCCTGCCAGCAACTCTTTCTTCAGGCTCCTGGATCTTCAACGAGGGTTTCCGACGCAACTTCAACCCTATGCAGTCGCAGCCCCTGGGCTAGGTAACCTGAGTACTCCGGTGCTCCAGCATAGTCCAACACCCTAAGTGTTCGGATCCACCCTTGTTTTCGACCCACCTAGTCGGGTTCGCCTGAGAACAGTAACTTTGCAACTGCTAGCCTCCATAGACTTTTTCCCGCCTTACGCGTGAGAGTTCCCACTCTGCACACGACGTCCACAGGCCTCCTGCATCTAATCCCAGTGTTTAGAATTGTAGGCCTAGCGATTCCTAAGTCTAGAAACGTATTACTTACCTGCTAGCAAGTTCGCATTCCACTTATTGTGTATATGGTTTTTCGTGCCCCTAGGGCATTTGTGTAAATTGTGCGACTTAAAGTATTTTCGTAAGAGTTTTGTTGTGTGCTTAGCTCCCTGACTCATAAAGAGTTCAGGGTAGACTTGTTATAAATAAATATACGTTTATTTTCATAACAACTTGTGTGGTGTCCCTTCACTTGGTGTTCAAGGGGTAATGTGATGGTAAAACAGCTGGCTTAACACGCCCTCTAGAGTCTTAGCCTTAGACTGCTCGTATCCATGCTACTAGGATAGCTGGTCTATAAGGTTGACTTACAACCAATCATCAATAAGGGTTGTTTGGACTGATACATAGTGATCACTAGAATAGTGAGCACTGCATATCAGGCCAACTTCTCACAATCAGTAAATTGGAGGACGATGTAGAGGCCTGGTGCCGCCTCCCACTCTCACTTATGGGACGCATCTCCATTATGAAGATGGTGGTGTTACGAAGGCTGTTGTTTCTGTTCACAAATATCCCAATGGTGCTCCCGCGGGTCTTCTTACAGAGATTGAAACAAACTATGACAAAATTTGCCTGGGCGGGCAAACAGGTCCGGGTCCAATGCCAGGTCCTTACGCTACCATACAGTATGGGAGGCCTGGGTGCTCCAGACTTTGAGTTGTACTACAGAGCCGCACATGGCGCCCACATGTATACCTGGATTCATGGGTACTCGAATATCCCATTTGTCCGGATGGAAAATCTTTTTGCGGACCCTCTCCCCTTAACAGCGACGATATTCAAACATGTTGACCGCCGAACTGGAACACTAGATTCGATAACTGCTACCAATCATGCATGGCACTGCTTGCTGCAGCAGCAGTGGGAGGGGGAGCACTTTTGTACTCGCCTAATATGCCGTTGGAGTGGGCCCTCTGGTTGGCTCCCTGCAGAGACGGGGGGTGATAAGGGCATTGCACCAACTGAAAGTTCTGACGGCAGTGGACTTGTTTCTGGATGGGAAAGTAAAGACCTGGGAACAGGCGCCTGAGACTGCGGGAGCGAGCACAGTACTGCAACGTTTCCAATTCTACAGGGTACGCAGGGCCCTGCAGGAACAGTTAGGAGAGGACCTGGATGAGCCACAGGAGGTTCCTGAACTTACCTATGTGATTAAGGCTGAATCTCCATGCAAGGTAGTTACCAATATCTATAAAATAGCAATGTCCCACAGGGAGAAAGGGTACACTGCTGCGAGGCTGGCATGGCAAAGGGACTTGCAAATAACGATAGATGATGATATGTGGTGATACTGCTGTACAAATACAAGGAGAGTCTCGCTACATGGTAAACACTGGCTTATACACTTTAAATACATTAATAGAGTATACTACACACCAGAACGTTTATGTCGATATGGGTTGCGGGAGGAAGCGACGTGCGAGAGATGCCATGCGCCTATAGCAGATTTTTTACATTTGGCATGGCTATGCCCAGGAATACATGCATACTGGGTAGAGATCTTCAGGGAATTGAGTAGAATAGTAGAAGTATCGCTGGGCCCAGATCCCGTGGTAGCCCTCCTGGGATACTCCAAAAAAGCTGCCTAGGACGAAGCGCAGATTGGTGGATATGGGCATGCTTATAGCTAAACGGGTGGTGGCCTTATGCTGGATGAGGGGGCCGACGCCCACGGTGAGGCGATGGACGCATGATGTGCTGTACTGCTGTACGCAGTCAGAAAACTACAACAAACTGCTCCCACCACGTAGCAGACCAAAACATTTCCGGGGGCTATTTCTGGCACAATTACCCAGTGGGAATGAGGAAGCAGTTCCGGCGGGGCTGAACACCCAAGGGGAGGATGCAACGCAACACACTGTAACACACAAGGAGTAAACACGATTTGACGGAAATAACTGGAACTGAGTGAGGGATTTGGGGAAGGTCCTACATGTAAAGTGTAAATCCAGAAAAGGTGAGCACATGGAATAGACGCAGATGGAGAGAGCGTGTGGGAGCGGGAGCCTTGACGATGGAGGTTGATACGGAGGGGACTAGACCGAGGGTGTACTGAAATAACGCCAGATAGAGGGTAGCAGGAACACTGCTGAGATTCACGCAGCACTATTCAAGAGGACTCCTCCTATTTGTACTAATGTTTGTGATCTGAGCACAATGAGCCGCCTGCCCCATGCTGGGTTGTTGGCATTACGGCTGTGTATTTTCTAGGAAGGGGGTGCGTTGCCGAAAATCTTCAGGTATCTAACTCTGTACGACTGTATGCTTTTGGTGTTGTTATGTAATAAAACCTAAAAATATTTTTTTTTTTTAAAACAGTGTGCCAAAAAAGAAACAAAAACCTTTGAAACAACAATGATAACAAACCATCCCATGTTGAAAAGCACTCAATACTTGGAGGGACCGAAGGAAGCGAACAAGCATCCACTCCAATAAAAATCCTGCCAAGCAAAGAACCGTGCCCCCCTGAAGAGGCAACAGCAGTGGAAATTAATGACCTGAAAATCAAAGGACAGAACGCAGCCACTGGCTGGAACTGTACGACAGAGTCTGTGAGCAAGGAAGTAAACAACCACATAGAAGTGGTACCACACCCCCATAATGACCTATGCACTGAGCATAGTCCAAAAGAAGCTCAACCCAAGCGTCTGCAGCAGAGACAAGGAAACCCCCAAAACAGGGGGAGACAGACGAGGGTGAAGGAAGGGTTAGAAAACATGATAAACTCCATGTCGGAAGAACGCTGATGGAGTAGCAGCAAAAAGAACAAGTTACTTACCTTCGGTAACGATATATCTGTAAGAAACATTAATAGTGATAGATTCCTTACCTTAGAATTACCCCAGGTGTCAGACTGGATCCGCAAAGTTTTCGTCAGCAGTACCCCTGCGCGAAAGAAGGTGGCGTTGTGCGGCTGTCGTTGGCATCGTGGTCGCCGAGATGATGTCGCAGCAGCTACTTAGATGTCGCGGCAGCTACTTAGATGTCGCTGCAGCTACTTAGATGTCGCGGCAGCTACTTACATGTCGGGGCAGCTACTTACATGTCGGGGCAGCTACTTAGACGCTGCCCTCGCACGCTGATTTCAGTTCTGTACACGACTTTCCGTGCCAGAAACGCAGAGCCATGCAAGATACTGACCACTGGTGCCTAGAAACTAGGGCCCTGAAAGGTATGACCTTAACCCTAGAAATCAGTTCGCAGAACGGGGAGGATGGGTGGTGCGGTAAGGAATCTACCACTATTAATGTTTCTTACAGATATATTGTTACCGAAGGTAAGTAACTTGTTCATCTGAAAGAAACATATAGTGATAAATTCCTTACCTAAGAATAGATACCCCAGCAACACCAACCCCGGTGGTGGGTCTGCGAACCAAGATCACACCAGGAAGTCCCGGAGAACTGAACAGCAAAAGAAGCAGTCTCCCCGGACTCGGCTGTCCAGGCAGTAGTGCTTAGTAAAAGTGTGCAGTGAGGCCCACGTAGCTGCCTGACAGATGTCTTGTAAGGAGACAACACGACCCAACGCCGTAGTGGCGGCCGTCACCCTGGTGGAATGGACGCACAGCCCCAACGGAGCTTCCTTTTTAGCCAGAGAATAACAGGCTTTAATACACAAGACAACCCATCGGGAGATAGTCCACTTATGTACGGCCCGACCTTTCTTGGCTTCAACGTAGCCAACAAAGAGCTGGTCATGCACCCAGAACTGTTGTGTGTGGCTCAAGTAAAACGAGAGCGCACATTTTGGATCAAGATAGTGGAGCCTCTCTTCCTCTCTAGAAGGATGCGGAGGCGGAAAGAAGGTGGGTAAAGTGATGGTCTGCCCGATGTGAAAGGCAGTGACAACCTTTGGCAGAAGAGATGTACGTGTTCTGAGCACAACCGTGTTCAGATGGACAGATAGAAAAGGAGGTTTGCAAGAAAGAGCCTAGAGCTCACTCACTCTCCTGGCAGAGGTGATGGCAACCAGGAAAACAGTCTTCAAAGTCAGCAGACTAAGGGGCCAGTTGTGAAGAGGCTCAAAGGGAGCACACATTAAATATGTAAGAACCAGATTCAAGTCCCACTGTGGCATTACGAAAGGAATAGGAGGGAAAAGATGAGTAATGCCTTTGAAAAATCTATTTACAACAGGGGACTTGAAAAGAGCTGGCTGATCAGGGAGCCTGAGAAAGGCCGAAATAGAAAGATGGTGGAGACTGGACAGGTTTGGGTGGAGGACCGTTCCCTGCTGCTGTGAAAGAAGATCATCCCAAAGAGGCAGTCGGATTGGGCGAATCGATCGTCATACTGAGTAGCTCGGGATACCAAACTCTTCAAGCCCAGTTCGGCGCCACAAGAATGACTTGGGCCCGGTCACGACTGATCTTCTTCAGCACTCTGGGCAGAAGTGGTATAGGTGGAAAGGGATACAACAGATCGCAACTCCACTCGCGATGAAAAGCGTCGCCTAGTGAGTGCCGTCTTGGAATTTCCAACGCGCATAATTGCTGACATTGCGCGTTCTCTTCGGTGGTGAATAGATCTAACCAAGGCTCTCGCCACTGTCAAAAGAGACTTTGCGCCACGTCTGAGTGAAGACGCCATTCGTGATCCAACATTCACCTGTGGCTGAGTTCGTCCGCCATGGCATTCAGTAAACCTGCCAGGTGTTGAACCACCAGGGAAATGCCCTGCTATTCCAGCCATGTCCAGAGACGCAGAGCCTCCGGACATAGGGTTCACGACCCCACCCCCTGTTTGTTACAGTACCACATGGCGGTGGTGTTGTCTGTGAACACCTGCACTACTTTCCCTTTGACAGAGGGAAGGAATGCCTTCAGGGCAAGTCGGATCGCCCGAAGCGGCAGAACGTTGATATGGAGCCTGGACTCGACCGGAGACCAGAGGCCTCTGATCCCCGCCTCTCCCATGTGGCCCCCAACATCCCAGGAGGGATGCATCTGTCACCACTGTGTGCTCCGGTTGGGGAAGGGAGAGGGATCTTCCCTGGACCCAATGTCGGTTCATGAGCCACCACTGCAGCTGCTGTGCAGTGCCCTCCGAGATCTGAATGTAATCGGACAGGTTCCCCTGATGCTGCGCCCACTGGAACTTCAGGTCCCACTGCAAAGCCCGCATATGCCATCTGGCATGAGTAACCAGCAGGAGGCCATGAGGTTCAGCAGCCTCAGAGTAATCCTGACCGAAACCCAGGATAGAGGCCGAAAGATCAGAATCATAGCCTGAATATCCTGGACTCGCCGTTCGGGGGGATAGGCCTAAAACTGTGTCATATCCAGAACTGCTCCAATGAAGAGGAGCTTCTGAGAGGGAATCAGGTGCTACTTGGGCACATTAATGGAGAACCCCAGCAAATGCAGGAGGTCGGCCGTAGTCTGGAGGTGGGAACTACTGTCTGGGGCCAGCCCGCCTTCAACAGCCAGTCGTCGAGATAGGGGAAGACTGGAACCCTTGATCTGCGCAGATGAGCTGCGACCACCGCCATCACGTTCGTAAACACCCGAGGGGCGCTGGTAAGACCAAAGGAGAGCATGGTAAACTGAAAGTGCTTGTGGCCTACCGTGAACTGCAGGTAACGCCGGTGGGCCGGCAGGACGGGAATGTGGAAATATGCGTCCCCAAGTCCAACGCTACCATCCAGGTCGAAAGCAGACAAGATCTGAGCCAGAGTTAGCATCTTGAACTTCTCCTTCCAGAGGAAATGATTATCGTCCCTGAGGTCCAAGATAGGACGCAGGCCCGTGTCCTTCTTGGGCACCAGAAAGTAGTGGGAACAACAACCACATCCTACTTCTGGCGCAGGAACGCGCTCGATGGCACCCTTGGCCAAGAGGGTCGCGTCTTCCTGTTAAGGAAGTGCCAAATGATCCCCCGACATGCGGTGGTACTGGGGTGGCATGACTGGAGGGGTAGTCTCGAAGGGGAGTGAGAAGCCCCTTTAGACTATTTGCAAAACCCACCTGTCCAAAGTGATGGTGTGCCAGTGGGGGAGGTGATGGCGAATCATGCCGACCACTGGTATTTGATGGGCCTGAAAGACCGGACTAGGAAGGTTTTGGGGCAGTGGTGGCCGTGGTGGAGGTGGACGTACCCGCCTGCTGGCCCCCTGACCCGCCTCTGCAGGTCCCACATCAGCAGCCGCATTGAGACTGCTGATGCTGCAGCCCATGGCTCTGAAACAAACGTGTTGGGGCGCCCTTCCATGAACGTGTTGGGGCGCCCTTACATGGCCACGAAAGGAACGAAAATCCATAGGCGGAGGAGGGCGAGTGGCCGTAAGGCCCAAGGACTTGGCCGTAGCCCGCGAGTCCTTAAAACGCTCCAACGCACTATCTCTCTTGTTGCCAAAAAGGCGAATGCCATTAAAGGGCATGTCCTTACGGGTGTTCTGGACATCCCCCAAGAAGCCAGTAGTCCTCAGCCAGGCGTGGCGGCGGAGCGCCACTATCGTGGAAATCGCTCTGCCCAGCAAATCGGCGGTGTCAAGGCCACAACGTATTGTAATAGCCTAAGAGAGCACTGTCCGTGCCACCTCCGGACACGGAGGCAGCACTTGCGCCACCGTATCCCACACAGAATGGGAACAACGGCCCAAGAGGCATGCGGTTTTCACAGCCCGCAGCCCTGACCTGGCGGAAGAAAAAATATTCTTCCCAAGCTGTTCCAGTCTCTTGGATTCCCTGTCCGTGGGGTGCGGTAGAGAATGCGCTCTGGGGCGTGGAGGCTTGGACAACCAAGCTCTCAGGGGTGGGGTATTGGAAGAGGAAAAGGGGGGTCGCCCGGGGCGATGGCGTCAGGCCACGTTCCTATCCACAGGAACCCCTGTGTTGGGCCTGGACCAGGTGCCCAAAAGAACGTCAGAAAGCGCCTCATTAAAAGGCAGCAGGGACTCCGCAGAGGTAGCCGCTGGCTGAAGCACTTCTGTCAGGAGGTTAGACCCGACTGTCAATGTAGGGAGTTAGAGGTGAAGAGCCTTGGCCGCCCTACGCAACCCCACTGCGTAACTTGCACCCTCGACCATAGCCACGGTAGGAGGAGTGAGCATGCCAAGGTCAGGAGAGGCGTCCAGACACCTGGCATCCCCCAGTTCCTCTGCCCAGTATGGGTCATACTCACACTGAGCTGTGAAAGGGTCCTCAGACCCTTCCCAGTCCTCCTTCCTCCGAAGGCTGATGAACAGTCCTAAAATAAGGAGGCTGGACATAGGGGTAGAAAGGCCCCATCAGCGTCTAAATCGGCGGCAAGCGACGCCATTTCGGCTCAGTGTCCACATCGGGGCTGAAACCGGGTACGACGTCATCCAGTGCCACAGTGGCGTCGGAGGTGGTGCCCACGTCGGTGGAGGTATCAAGAGGTCAACCGGCCTCGATCAGGATCCAGGACTGGATCCTCGGGGGCCCTGTGGCGCCGGGGCCCAAGCCAACAGCAGAGCCGGAGCCGCCGACAGTGAAAGGCAAGGACCTCCAGTTGGGCCCGCGGGGCCTAAAGGCGCGCTGGCGGGGCCTGACGGCCCAAAGAGGCGTGCCATGGCTGACGGAAATTCCTGCAGCTGGGCCAGAGTCCCAGACGGACCCGGGAAGGGCGGGTAGGCTGACGGCGACACCATAGGCCCCGCTGAAAACACAGGGCAGCTACCACCCGCACCCTCAGCCACGTTGCGCGAGGGGAGGTCGGTGAGCGATGGTGCTTCTTTGACTTCTTGTGATGCTTCGTCTTACCTGACCCGAGTGCGAAGACTTCGATCTCGACGAACAATGGTGATGGCTCCACGACCAGTCCCTCGACTTCCCACGGGAATGGGACCTTGAGCGACGCGGAGCAGACTGCCGGACTTCAAGCAACTTTCGGGACCGTTCCTGCAAAGTCTTCGGCGCCATGGCCCGGCAGTCGGAGCACGATTTGGGGCTGTGGTCACACACCAGGCAGTAGAGACACAAGCGGTGTGGGTCCATCACCGACATGATACGATGACAGTCCCCGCAAGACTTGAAGCCGGGCCTCCCTACGGCACCAGGAGTCGATCGACTCAAAAAATAAAGACAAAAAGGTCTCGAAAAACTCAGTTAAAAAATTACTGGGGTTACCACTCTCTCCGGATCTGCGCTTGCTGGCGCGGAAAAAGAAAGAACTGACTTCAGCGCAAGAGGGCAGCGTCTAAATAGCAGCCGCAACGTCATCTCGGCAACCACGACGTCAACGACGGACGCAGAGCCGCACAACGCCACCTTCCGACGTGCAGGAGTACTGCTGACGAAAACTTTCCGGATCCAGGAAAGGAATCTATCACTACGTGTTTTTTCCAGATTTCTTCTTCGCGTCGCGGCGAGGATCGGGTCACTTCTCCTGCTGTTGAGGTTTTTGGTAGTCGTTGTGAGAAGTTGGCCTGATGTGCAGTGCTCACTATTCTAGTGATCACTATATATCAGTCCAAACAACCCTTATTGATGATTGGTTGTAAGTCAACCTTATAGACCAGCTATCCTAGTAGCATGGATACGAGCAGTCTAAGGCTAAGACTCTAGAGGGCGTGTTAAGCCAGCTGTTTTACCATCACATTACCCCTTGAACACCCAGTGAAAGGACACCACACAAGTGTTATGAAAATACACAGTGTATTTATTAGAATCACAACAACCCTGTACTCTTTATGAGGACAGGGTGCTAGGCACACAACAAAACTCTTACGAAAATACTTAAGTTAGCACAGTATATACAAATGCCCGAGGGGCACGAAAAACCATATACTCTAAAAGTGGAATGCGAATTACTAGCAGGTAAGTAACGATTCTCAGAGGCTTTAGAAACGCTAGGCCTACAATACTGAACACTCAGGTTAGGAGCAGGAGGCCTAGGGGAGCCACGTGCAGAGTGGGAACTCTCACGCGTAAGGCGGGAAAAAGCCTATGGAAGCTAGAAATCACAAAGTTACTGTTCTCGGGCGAACCCGACTAGGTAGGTCGAAAACGACAGTGGATCTGGACCCTTGGATAGTGAGGCTATGCTGGGGCACCGAAATGCCGAAGTTACCTAGCCCAGGGGCTGCGGCTGCATAGGTCTGAAAAGACCTCGGGATTCCTCGTTGACGAACCAGGAGCCTGAAGAAGAAGTTGCTGGCAGGCGGCCAGTGAAGAAAAGTTCGAAGAGATCCAAGCCTGGATCAGGGAAGAAGAAAACCTGAAAGCAGAGGGGACCAAGTTCTTGAATCACTAGCCAGTGATTAAGTGGGCACCAGGATGGCACCGGGCGAAGTCACCGCAGTCAGGTGAGTGGGCGCTGCTGGGCTCTGTAGTCTCACGGACCAGGAGGCGTTGTCGGCGACCAGGATGGAGGTACGAGCTGTCCCACGATGGATGATGCTCTCGACGTCGCTGGACCCAGGATTGGGGCAACAAGTCTTGGCAAAGTCAAGCCCACGCGGTCGACCTAAAATGGCGTCTTGATTGGACCAGGAGGGTCCAGGGTACTTCTCCGATGGAGGGAAGCAAGGGCCAGTCTGGAGCAACCAGACCAGCAGCAGTGATGTCGTCGGGCGTCGTTAGGAAGGCCACAAGCCAGCGGGCTAGTAGCCAAACAACGCGGTGAGCAGCAAAAAGCAGAAGGGCCCCACGCAGATCGTGGAGATGCTGGGAGGCTGAACTTCGGTGCTGGAGCTGCTCAGGGTCGGGGCTTCTCGGTCCCCAAAGCACTCACCAGAGGATCCCTCGGCGGTCGTGCTGGAAAGAAGTCGTGCAGTCTTGAAGATGGCCGGTCCCTCGAGGTCTCGTCGCACCCACGGTTCTCAGCTTGGCTGTAGAGGTGGGTAGAGGTCAGAGGTGCCAGGGAAGCCGGTTCTCGTCGAGCTGGGCAGTCGGATTCCGGAGGAAGGACTTGCAGCAGACCGCAGTGTTCTTAAGATGGTGCCTGCGGATGCAGGGTGACTACTCCTTAGTCACAAGGGAGAATCTTGAAGAAGAAATCTTGATGTCCTTTCGTAGAAAGTCGTGTCTTGATTCCAAAGATGATCTAATTTGGAAGGGGGCCTGCTCCTACCTTTATCTGGTAAAAGGGGGCTGGCACGCGACTAAGTCCTGCCCTATGGGTGGGACCAGGAGGGGGGTGGTTACACCCCTCTTCTTTGGCGGGCTTTCCCCAGGCCAGGGGCTGGAGTGCCCCTGGAACTGGTTTCAGCCGGCCTATGCACAGTGAGCACCGGGGTGCCACTTGCAGTCACCTTCCTCTGTAGCCCTGCCTACCTGGAATACACAAAACCCTGTCTGGGACGGTGCTGGCACCGCCCCTGGCAGGAAACCCTTTGTCCTTATCTCCTGCTCTGGGAGGACTCCCAGCAGCAGGAGGGCAGACTTGTGTCTCGGTGGCAGCATCCATTTTGTGGATGCTAAGGCTGTCTGACTTTTAACCGGGTTATAGGTTACATGCATGTCGTGTCCCTCTAGAAGGGTGGAATGCTAACCCCGTCGCCAGAATTGGCGAGGGGTTAGTATTCCAATTCGTATGACACCTTACTCGACATGTTTTGATAAAGCGATACCAGAGTTGGCATATAACCGCGAGGATTATAATGCACTTAAGAGTATATGGTATGCGATATCATGGAAACGGCTACGGGATAGATCCCGAAAGCCGCAGACAGGCTCAGCTCATGCCAGAGCACCATCTCACACGATTCCAAGCACTCTGCCTTCAGGATTGTTAAGGCCTGCCATAGGAGTGACTGATAGGAGATCTGTGTGTCCATTTTAGGGTTAGATATAGGTATACTATATCTAAAGCAAAGGGTGAGTAACACCACCTTGCCCCAGCTGTCGTGCAGCCAGTTGTGTCAGTTTAGTTAGTCAGCCCAGGGGTGGCATAATACATGCTTCAGCCCCTGGGAGACTTCTGGGTGCACCTCAGCCCTGGGTACAGGGACTTGGAGAGGGCCCAGTGCCAATTCAGTACCTGAGTACAATTTGGATAGAGAGAACAGCTAGGCTGTGGGTCTGATTAGCAGGCCCACAGCCAGGGAAAGTCGTAAACCAGTGCTGCAAAAAGCAAAAAATCTGGGTGATCATAGGATTGCAGACCCTACTCTCCTACATGACCCCCCCCCCCAAACTTTGGGACAATAAACTAACCTTGACCAGGTGAGTCTTCTTGCTCTAAGTGGAAATACCTGGAGAGCCCATCAGCATTGCTGTGATCAGTACCAGGTCTATGCTCCACTGTAAAATCCATCCCCTGTAGGGAAATGGACCACCTAAGCAGTTTGGGGTTTTCACCCTTCATCTGATTTAGCCACAAGAGGGGCTTACGGTCGGTCTGAATGGTGAAGTGAGTGCCAAACAAGTAGGCCCTCAGCTTCTTCAGGGCCCAAACCACAGCAAAGGCCTCCCTCTCAATAGCTGACCAATTTTTCTCTCTGGGGGTCAGCCTCCTACTAATGAAAGCAATAGGCTGATCATTACCATCAAAATTCAGTTGAGACAGAACAGCTCCCACACCCAACTCAGAAGCATCTGTTTGGACAATGAATGGCTTGGAGTAATCTGGACTCTTAAGGATAGGTGCTGTGCACATGGCCTGCTTTAGGTCATTGAATGCTTTCTGACAGCTTGCTGTCCACTGAACTTTCTTTGGCATCTTTTTGCTTGTCAGGTCATTAAGGGGGGTCACTATGGACCCATAATTTCTGACAAACTTTCTGTAGTAACCAGTCAGGCCCAAGAAAGCTCGAACCTGAGTCTGGGTGATTGGAGGAGCCCAGTCCTTGATGGCCTGTATTTTACTCTCCAATGGCTGAACCTGGCCTCCACCTACAAGGTGGCCCAGGTATACAACCGGTGTCTGCCCTATCTGGCACTTAGTGGCCTTGATAGTGAGGCCTGCCTTTTGCAGAGCCTCTAACACTTTCCTCAGGTGGACCAGGTGATCCTCCCAGGTGGAGCTAAAGACAGCAATATCGTCAAGATATGCTGCACAGAAGTCATCCAGCCCAGTGAGGACTTGATTCACCAACCTTTGGAAGGTGGCAGGTGCATTTTTCAATCCAAAGGGCATTACCACAAATTGATAATGCCCACCAGGTGTAGAAAATGCTGTCTTGGGTTTGGCCTCCTCAGCTAACCTGATTTGCCAATACCCAGCTGTCAAATCAAATGTACTTAAGAAGTTGGCAGAAGCCAATTTATCTATAAGTTCATCTGCTCTTGGTATTGGGTGGGCATCAGTCTTAGTGACTGCATTGAGGCCTCTGTAGTCTACGCAAAACCTCATCTCTTTCTTACCACCCTGGGTGTGAGGCTTTGGCACTAGAACTACTGGGCTAGCCCAAGGGCTATCTGAGGGCTCAATGACTCCCAGCTCCAACATTTTCTGCACTTCAGTTTTGATGCAGTCTCTAACATGATCAGGCTGTCTGTAGATTTTACTCTTGACAGGCAGACTGTCTCCAGTGTCAACATCATGGGTACACCAATCAGTTTGGCTGGGTGTCAGAGAGAACATATGCCTGAAGGATTGCAGAACTTGCCTGCAATCCTGTTGCTGATGTTCAGTGAGGCTGCCACAAAAGACAACACCATCTACTGATCCATCATCAGGATTCTGAGTGAGCAGGTCTGGGAGAGGGTCACTCTCTTCCTCCTGTCCCTCATCTGTGGCCATGAGCAAGCTCATGTCCTTCCTGTCGACATATGCTTTGAGCCTGTTGACATGGAGCACTCTGAGAGGGCTCCTGGGAGTTCCAAGGTCCACCAAGTAGGTAACCTCTCCCTTTTGCTCAATGATGGTGTGGGGCCCAGACCATTTGTCTTTCAGAGCTGCTGGGGCCACTGGCTCCAGCACCCACACCTTCTGTCCTGGCTGGTATACAGTCAGAACAGCCTTTTGGTCATGCCAAGCTTTTTGGAGTTCTTGGCTGGCCTCAAGGTTTTTAGATGCCTTTTCCATATACTCAGCCATCCTGGAGCGGAGACCAAGTACATAGTCCACTATGTTGGTTGCAGGCTTTTTGAGAGGTCTCTCCCATCCTTCCTTCACCAAACACAGGGGTCCCCTTACAGGATGCCCATACAGAAGCTCAAAAGGGCTGTAGCCAACCCCCTTCTGTGGGACCTCTCTGTAAGCAAACAAGAGGCAGGGGATCAGGACATCCCATCTTCTCCTAAGAGTTTCAGGTAGTCCATGAATCATCCCTTTGAGGGTCCTGTTGAATCTCTCAACAAGCCCATTGCATTGTGGGTGGTAGGGTGTGGTGAACTTGTAGTTCACACCACACTCCTTCCACATTGCAGTCAGATATCCTGACATGAAGTTTGCACCTCTGTCAGAAACGACCTCCTTTGGAAAACCCACTCTGGAGAACACTCCAACTAGGGCTCTTGCCACCACAGGAGCTGTGGTGGTCCTCAGGGGTATAGCTTCAGGATACCTGGTGGCATGGTCCACCACCACCAGTATAAACTTGTGCCCTGATGCTGTCTGGGGTTCCATTGGACCAACAATGTCAATCCCCACTCTTTCAAAGGGAACCCCCACCACAGGTAGTGGTATGAGAGGGGCCTTTGTTGTGCCACCTGACTTACCACTGGCTTGGCAAGTGACACAGGAGCGACAAAACTCCTTGGTATTCTCATTCATATGGGGCCAGTGAAAGTGTGAGACAAGCCTGTCCCAAGTCTTTGTCTGACCTAAATGACCTGCAAGGGGAATCTCATGGGCCAAGGTGAGAAGGAAACCTCTCAGAGACAAGGGGATGACCAGCCTCCTGGTTGCACCAGGCTTGGGGTCTCTTGACTCAGAGTACAGGAGTCCATCTTCCCAGTATACCCTGTGGGCACCTGTGGCATTCCCTGCAGCCTCAGCAGCAGCCTGCTGTCTGAGGGGTTCAAGGGAAGGGCAGTCTAACTGTGCCTTCCCCAGGTCTGCTCTGGAGGGTCCCCCTGAGCCCAGAAACTCAACTTGATCAAGTTCAAGCTCTTTAGGCTCAGTTTCCCTCAGCTCTCTCAGATCAGCCTCCTCAGAGACTTGATCCTCAACCTGGGGCAAGGGGGAAGGCAAAGCCTTACCCTTACTGCTCTTCTTCTTGGAAGGTGGCTGGTCCATTCTTTCAGGATCCAGCACCTGTTCAGTGGGGCATCTTCTGGCCTGTGACCTAGTCACAGCAAGCACATGTGCTGGCAAGCCTAACATCTCCATGTGAGTCCTCTGCTCCACTTCTGACCATAGTGACGACTCCAAATCATTGCCCAACAAACAATCAACTGGGAGGTCTGAACTGACTACAACTTTCTTTTGTCCCTTCACTCCACCCCAGGAGAAAGCCACAATCGCCATACTATGACTAGTAGTGACGTTGCTGGCATTGGTCACCAGGAAATCAGTACCTGGCATGATCTGTCCAGGGTCCACAAAGTTAGGTGTCACCATGGTGACACTGGCACAAGTGTCCCTATAGGCCTGAGCCATCTTGCCATTAATCAAAGGTGTCTGCCTGTATTTGCCCAAAGTATTGGGACTTATATCAGGGGATATATCCATATCCCCTGTACAGACAAGGACAGCCTGAGTGAGTGTGCCAACTAAGTTGTCAGACCCCTCAGTTCCCAAGGTTAACCCAACTAATGCCTTGGGAGGTACACTACCACTACTGACTGTACTAGGGGGTGCAGTTGCCTTAGGTGCTGTAGTGGCAGGAGTTTGTCCTCCTCTTTTGGTGCACTCACTAAACCAGTGAGACTTACTTTTGCAGTACTGGCACCACCTCTTTGACTGGCCTTCTTGAGTCTTCTTCTTCTGGGAAGCCTGACCCCCACCCTCTTTGGTTTGTTGGGGACCTGGTGAAGACTTCTGGTCATTTTGTTCACTTTTGGCATTACCCTTCTGGTCTGCTTTCTTCTGACCACCCTGGTTCTGGTTCTGCTTAATCCTTGTTCTGACCCATTTGTCTGCCTTCTTTCCCAATTCTTGGGGAGAGGTCAGATCTGAATCAACAAGGTGCTGGTGCAACAACTGGTTCTGACAATTATTTAAAATTTGTTCTCTCATCATCAGATTATACAATCCTGTGTAATCAGTAACCTTGCTACCCAGCAACCAGCCCTCCAAAGCCTTAGTGGCACTATCCACAAAGTCAGACCAGTCCTGAGACTGAGTTTTCTGGGTGTCTCTGAACAGCAACCTGTACTGCTCAGTGGTTAAACCAAACCCATCAATCAGTGCATTTTTCAGGACCTGGTAATCATTAGCATCCTCTACTCTTGTAGTGAGGAGCTTATCTCTACCTTTACCATCAAAGGAGAGCCACAGTATAGCTGCCCACTGACTCCGGGGAATGCCCTGCACAGTGCAGGCCCTCTCCAGAGCAGCCATCCATTTCTGGATGTCATCCCCTTGCTTAAAGGGGGGCACTATCTTAGTCAGGTGTTTAGTGTCTAAACCCTTCTCTCTATCTCTTGGGAGATTGCTGCCACCAGTGGGAGCTAACCCACTCATCTGCTGCTCTCTAGCCAAGGCAAGCTTCTCTTTGGCCAGGGCAATTTCTTCCCTTTCAATCCTCAGAGTAGCCTGTCTCATCCTAGCTTCATGCTCCATTCTCTGAGGGGAAGTCAATCTCCTCTGGGGAGAGTTCCTTCTCCTCTGAGAAGAGGCATTAGAGTGCATAGATCTATTGGAGTCCCTAGAAAGAGATCTATCTCTCCTAACTCCAAGGTTAGGCCTACTTAGGGTCAGTACTGGGGGTCCCCCAGATCCTAGCCCAAGCAAGTCTAAGTTGGCCCTAGTTAGCCTTCTGACTACCTCAAGACCTTTGTCTGCCTCATCCCCAGAGAGTTCCTCTTGATTCCCCCTCCTCAACTGCATTGGCAATGTTGGGGAGGTCTGGATCCCCAGAGGTACCCTCTAAGGCTGGCATATTCCCATCTAGCTGAGAAAGCTTTCTCGCATCATAAGTCTCTAAGAGACCTATTAAAAAGGAAATGGTGGGGTTAGACCCCTGTTTCAGTTTCCTGGAGGTACACACTTGTCTCATCTCCTGAAAACTGAGAGCTGCATATCTTGATTTGACCTGTGGAGGGTCAACATCCACAAGGGGAGTCTCAGTAGATTCTCCTTGGGTAGACATGCTCTTTCTAGTGAGGTGTAAGTGGTGCACTTACCTACACTATATGTTTGCCTACTGATCCCTTGCTAGAGTTGTAGTTTAGGGTGTGCTAGGCCCTAGGAGCTACAACAGCTGGTTCAGTAGAACTCAGAGTATTCTAAGCTAAGTTATATGTACCTTTAGTACTTATGTGATCTTTCAAATGATATTCTTAGGATATGTGTGGTAAAACAACAGCAAGCTCAAATCCCAACCGCTGCTCACCAATGTGAGAAGTTGGCCTGATGTGCAGTGCTCACTATTCTAGTGATCACTATATATCAGTCCAAACAACCCTTATTGATGATTGGTTGTAAGTCAACCTTATAGACCAGCTATCCTAGTAGCATGGATACGAGCAGTCTAAGGCTAAGACTCTAGAGGGCGTGTTAAGCCAGCTGTTTTACCATCACATTACCCCTTGAACACCCAGTGAAAGGACACCACACAAGTGTTATGAAAATACACAGTGTATTTATTAGAATCACAACAACCCTGTACTCTTTATGAGGACAGGGTGCTAGGCACACAACAAAACTCTTACGAAAATACTTAAGTTAGCACAGTATATACAAATGCCCGAGAGGCACGAAAAACCATATACTCTAAAAGTGGAATGCGAATTACTAGCAGGTAAGTAACGATTCTCAGAGGCTTTAGAAACGCTAGGCCTACAATCCTGAACACTCAGGTTAGGAGCAGGAGGCCTAGGGGAGCCACGTGCAGAGTGGGAACTCTCACGCGTAAGGCAGGAAAAAGCCTATGGAAGCTAGAAATCACAAAGTTACTCTTCTCGGGCGAACCCGACTAGGTAGGTCGAAAACGACAGTGGATCTGGACCCTTGGATAGTGAGGCTATGCTGGGGCACCGAAATGCCGAAGTTACCTAGCCCAGGGGCTGCGGCTGCATAGGTCTGAAAAGACGTCGGGATTCCTCGTTGACGAACCAGGAGCCTGAAGAAGAAGTTGCTGGCAGGCGGCCAGTGAAGAAAAGTTCGAAGAGATCCAAGCCTGGATCAGGGAAGAAGAAAACCTGAAAGCAGAGGGGACCAAGTTCTTGAATCACTAGCCAGTGATTAAGTGGGCACCAGGATGGCACCGGGCGAAGTCACCGCAGTCAGGTGAGTGGGCGCTGCTGGGCTCTGTAGTCTCACGGACCAGGAGGCGTTGTCGGCGACCAGGATGGAGGTACGAGCTGTCCCACGATGGATGATGCTCTCGACGTCGCTGGACCCAGGATTGGGGCAACAAGTCTTGGCAAAGTCAAGCCCACGCGGTGGACCTAAAATGGCGTCTTGAGTGGACCAGGAGGGTCCAGGGTACTTCTCCGATGGAGGGAAGCAAGGGCCAGTCTGGAGCAACCAGACCAGCAGCAGTGATGTCGTCGGGCGTAGTTAGGAAGGCCACAAGCCAGCGGGCTAGTAGCCAAACAACGCGGTGAGCAGCAAAAAGCAGAAGGGCCCCACGCAGATCGTGGAGATGCTGGGAGGCTGAACTTCGGTGCTGGAGCTGCTCAGGGTCGGGGCTTCTCGGTCCCCAAAGCACTCACCAGAGGATCCCTCGGCGGTCGTGCTGGAAAGAAGTCGTGCAGTCTTGAAGATGGCCGGTCCCTCAAGGTCTCGTCGCACCCACGGTTCTCAGCTTGGCTGTAGAGGTGGGTAGAGGTCAGAGGTGCCAGGGAAGCCGGTTCTCGTCGAGCTGGGCAGTCGGATTCCGGAGGAAGGACTTGCAGCAGACCGCAGTGTTCTTAAGATGGTGCCTGCGGATGCAGGGTGACTACTCCTTAGTCACAAGGGAGAATCTTGAAGAAGAAATCTTGATGTCCTTTCGTAGAAAGTCGTGTCTTGATTCCAAAGATGATCTAATTTGGAAGGGGGCCTGCTCCTACCTTTATCTGGGAAAAGGGGGCTGGCACGCGACTAAGTCCTGCCCTATGGGTGGGACCAGGAGGGGGGTGGTTACACCCCTCTCCTTTGGCGGGCTTTCCCCAGGCCAGGGGCTGGAGTGCCCCTGGAACTGGTTTCAGCCGGCCTATGCACAGTGAGCACCGGGGTGCCACTTGCAGTCACCTTCCTCTGTAGCCCTGCCTACCTGGAATACACAAAACCCTGTCTGGGACGGTGCTGGCACCGCCCCTGGCAGGAAACCCTTTGTCCTTATCTCCTGCTCTGGGAGGACTCCCAGCAGCAGGAGGGCAGACTTGTGTCTCGGTGGCAGCATCCATTTTGTGGATGCTAAGGCTGTCTGACTTTTAACCGGGTTATAGGTTACATGCATGTCGTGTCCCTCTAGAAGGGTGGAATGCTAACCCCGTCGCCAGAATTGGCGAGGGGTTAGTATTCCAATTCGTATGACACCTTACTCGACATGTTTTGATAAAGCGATACCAGAGTTGGCATATAACCGCGAGGATTATAATGCACTTAAGAGTATATGGTATGCGATATCATGGAAACGGCTAAGGGATAGATCCCGAAAGCCGCAGACAGGCTCAGCTCATGCCAGAGCACCATCTCACACGATTCCAAGCACTCTGCCTTCAGGATTGTTAAGGCCTGCCATAGGAGTGACTGATAGGAGATCTGTGTGTCCATTTTAGGGTTAGATATAGGTATACTATATCTAAAGCAAAGGGTGAGTAACACCACCTTGCCCCAGCTGTCGTGCAGCCAGTTGTGTCAGTTTAGTTAGTCAGCCCAGGGGTGGCATAATACATGCTTCAGCCCCTGGGAGACTTCTGGGTGCACCTCAGCCCTGGGTACAGGGACTTGGAGAGGGCCCAGTGCCAATTCAGTACCTGAGTACAATTTGGATAGAGAGAACAGCTAGGCTGTGGGTCTGATTAGCAGGCCCACAGCCAGGGAAAGTCGTAAACCAGTGCAGCAAAAAGCAAAAAATCTGGGTGATCATAGGATTGCAGACCCTACTCTCCTACAGTCGTCCTCTCTCCGCGTTCTCCTCGGTCTCACCTCTTCTGGGTTTCCCTCAAGAGGAGGTTGCCCCCCCAGTTCTCCTGGCTCTCTTGGCCATTGTCCTCCTGTTCCCAGAGGCGGTCCCGTTCCTGCACGTAAGCGGAGGTCGAGTTAGTTGTGCAGCCGATGGAGAAAACCTGAGCCGTGAGTCGGGAACGGGACTTGTTAGTGGGGTAAAGGCGGGCTCCTCCTCAAAGATCCAAACAAAAAACTGGGCAAATATTTGCCTTCTGCTCAATGACAAGAAACCTGAAAGGTCCATCCTTTACACCGCGGCTAGCAGTTATTAAAGCTAAACTCTTGCCAATAGTGGCATATGCAAGTGAAATTCAGCATGGCAAAGATTCTGCTACTCTGGATTTTTCCAGAGGTTGGTCCCTCAGACAAGACCATAGAAGGAGACTGTGTTGTTATTAACTTTCGCCAGCCGGCCCTGGTAAAATCAATATTAATTTTAAGAGAGTACAACAGCTCCTTAACTACTGACATTTGGTCATTGCCTCTTGGCTACTTTTATAAACCTAATGTCACCCATAACACACCACTCATTTCCCCATTCTTGTCACAAGATAGGTTTACCCCCCTTTCTGGCTTAGATGCACAAGTTACTACTTGTGTAACGATATATCTGTAAGAGACATTAGTTAGTGATAGATTCCTTACCTTAGAATATCCCCAGGCGTCAGACTGGATCCGGAAATGTTTGCGTAGCAGTACCCTTGCGAGTCGGTAGGCGTCGTCTGCGGCTCCGCGTCCGTCGTCGGCGCCGCCGTGATGACGTCGTCGGAGTACTTAGACGCCGCCTCCGCGTGCTGACGTCAATTCTTAGTCACAGCTTTTCCGCGCCAGAAGTGCCGAGCCATGTTAAAAACCAACACTGGTGCCATTGAAACTAGGGCCCTGAAAGGGGATGACCTTAACCCTAGATATCGGTTCGCAGAACGGGGAGGATGGGTGGGTCGGTAAGGAATCTATCACTAACTAAGGTCTCTTACAGATATATCATTACACAAGTAGTAACTTGTGTATCTGAAAGAGACACGTTACTGATAGATTCCTTACCTTAGAATAGATACCCCAGCAATGCCAACCCCGGTGGTGGGTCTGCGGACCAATAATCACACCAGAAAGTCCTGGAGGACGGAACGGCCAAAGAAGCCATCCCTCCGGACTTGACTGTCCAGGCAGTAGTGTCTTGCAAACGTGTGCAGCGAGGCCCACGTAGCTGCCTGGCAAATGTCCTGAAAGGGCACTCCCCGGCCCAGGGCAGTTGTAGTCGCCGTGGCCCGGGTGGAATGAGCCCGCAATCCAACAGGGGGCCCCTTTTTAGCCAAGGAGTAACATGCCTGGATACACAAGATGATCCACCGAGAGATGGTCTGCTTGTGCACCGCTTTTCCCTTCTTAGCGCCCACGTAACCAACAAAGAGTTGGTCATCCACCCGGAACTGGCGTGTGCGATCCAAGTAGAATGAAAGCGCACGTTTTGGGTCCAGACGGTGGAACCGCTCTTCCTCTTTAGAGGGATGCGGTGGCGGAAAGAAGGTGGGCAAGGTGATAGACTGCCCGATATGGAAGGCCGTGACAACCTTGGGCAGGAAAGATGGCTTAGTATGCAACACAACCTTGTCCGGATGGACAGAAAGGAAAGGGGGTGTACATGAAAGAGCCTGGAACTCACTCACTCTCCTGGCAGAGGTGATGGCAACCAGGAAAGCAGTCTTCAAAGTAAGAAGACGGAGAGGACAGTTGTGAAGTGGCTCAAAGGGAGCGCACATCAGAAACGTAAGAACCAGGTTCAAGTCCCACTGAGGCATCACAAACGGAACAGGAGGGATCATGTGTGTGATGCCCTTTAGAAAACGAGTTACAATAGGGGACTTGAACAAAGAAGGTTGATCAGGCAGCCTTAGGAAGGCTGAAAGGGCAGAAAGGTAGCCCTTGATAGTGCCCAGAGCAGAGCCCTGCTGGGCAAGAGAAAGAAGGAAGGGAAGAACCTCAGAAAGAGGGGCAGCAAGAGGTTCCACAGCCTTTGCTGTGCACCATGCCACAAATCTGTTCCACCTGCAGGCGTATACCGACTTTGTGGAGGGACGCCTGGCTGCCAGAATGACATTACAGACTTCAGGAGGCAAGTCAAATGGCCTCAACTGTCGCCGCTCAATCTCCAAGCATGGAGGTGGAGACTGGACAGGTTCGGGTGGAGGACCGTCCCCTGCTGCTGCGACAGAAGGTCCTCCTGAAGAGGCAGACGCACAGGGGGATCGACTGACATACTGAGTAGCTCTGGAGACCAGTACCTTCGTGCCCAGTCTGGAGCCACAAGGATAACTTGGGCCCGGTCGCGCTTGATCTTCTTCAGCACTCTGGGCAGAAGTGGTATAGGCGGAAAGGCGTACAATAGACCGCAACTCCACTCGCGACGAAAAGCGTCTCCGAGCGAGTGCCGCCTTGGAAATTCCAACGCGCAGAACTGATGACATTGTGCGTTCTCTTCGGTGACGAATAGATCTAACCAAGGCTCTCCCCACTGCTGAAAGAGGCCTTGCGCCACGTCCAAGTTCAGACGCCATTCGTGATCCATCATGCACCGACGGCTGAGTTCCTCCGCCCTGGCGTTCAGAGAACCTGCCAGGTGTTGAACCACCAGGGTCACGCCCTGATGTTCCAGCCACTGCCAGAGGTGCAGAGCCTCCTGGCAAAGGGTCCACGACCCCACCCCGCCCTGTTTGTTGCAGTACCACATGGCGGTGGTGTTGTCTGTGAACACCTGCACTACACTCCCCCGAACAGAGGGGAGGAATGCCTTCAGTGCTAGACGAATCGCCCGCAGCTCCAAAAGGTTGATATGGAGCCGGGACTCCGCCGGAGACAAGAGGCCTCTGATCCTCGTCTCTCCCATGTGGCCTCCCCAGCCCTGGAGGGACGCGTCCGTCACAACTAGGTGCTCCGGTTGGAGTAGGGAGAGGGATCTGCCGCTGACCCAATCGCGGTCCGTGAGCCACCAATGCAGCTGTCTCGCAGTGCCCTCCGAGATCAGGACATGGTCGGATAGGTTGCCCTGATGCTGGGCCCACTGAAACTTCAGGTCCCACTGCAGAGCCCGCATCCGCCACCTGGCGTGATGCACCAGAAGGATGCAGGAGGCCATCAGCCCCAGAAGCCGCAGCGTCAACCTGACCGAAACTCGGGACAAGGGCTGAAAGGGTGGAATCATAGCCTGAATGTCCCGAACCCACTGTTCGGGAGGATAAACCCGAAACTGCGCTGAGTCGCGAACCGCTCCGATGAAGAGGAGCTTCTGAGAGGGGCACAGGTGTGACTTCGGCACATTGATGGAAAACCCCAGCAAGTGCAGGAGGTTTGCCGTCGTCTGGAGGTGGTTGACGACTGTTTGGGGCGAGCCCGCCTTCAACAACCAGTCGTCGAGGTAGGGGAAGACTGAAACCCCTAACCTGCGCAGGAGAGCTGCGACCACCGCAATCACCTTCCGGAACACCCGTGGGGCGCTGGTAAGGCCGAAGGGGAGCACGGTCAACTGAAAGTGCTCGTGGCCTACCGTGAACCGCAGGTAACGCCGGTGGGCCTGCAGGACGGGGATGTGGAATAAGCGTCCTGCAAGTCTAACCCCGTCCTGCAAGTCTAACGCCACCATCCAGTCTCCCGGGTCCAGGGCAGCTAAGACCTGAGCCAGTGTCAGCATTTTGAACTTCTCCTTCCGGAGGAAGCCGTTGACGTTCCGTAGATCTAAGATAGGGCGTAGGCCCCCTTTGCCCTTCTTGGGTACCAGAAAGTAGTGGAAGTAGCAACCACACCCTACTTCTGGCCCAGGAACGCGCTCAATGGCCCCCTTGGGCAAGAGGACCGTACCTTCCTCCTGCAGAAGTCGCAAATGATCCCCCAATACACAGTGGTTCTGCGGTGGCATGGCTGGAGGGGTCGCCTCGAAGGGGAGGGAGTAGCCCCTTCGGACGATTTGCAGCCCCCACCTGTCCGACGTGATAGTGCGCCAGTGGAGGAGGTGATGGCGAAACCTGCCCCCTACTGGCGACACATGGGCCTGAAAGCACGGACTAGGAGGGTTTTGAGGCGGATGCTGCGGGGGAAGGTGTGGACTGTCCTCGCCGTTTTCCCCGACCGCCGCCACGGCGGTTTCCACGGCCGCCACCGCGTTGGGTATTACCCTGCGGCGCATGGCTGGCAGCACGTGTGGGTACACCCCTTCCTTGGCCACGAAAGGGGCGAAAAGCCGTTTGCTGGCGCGGGGCCGAGAGCCCCAAGGACTTGGCCGTAGCCCTGGAGTCCTTAAAACGCTCAAGCGCATGGTCTGCCTTGTCGCCAAAAAGGCGACGGCCATCAAAAGGCATGTCCATCAGTGTATTCTGGACATCAGCCGAGAAGTTGGCGGACCTCAACCAGGCGTGGCGATGAATCGCCACCGTCGTTGCCATCGCTCTACCTAGTGAGTCGGTGGTATCCAGTCCACACCGGATAGAATAACATACCGCATCTCGGCCCTCCACAAGGGCTTGGCCGAGTTTAGCCCGTACCTCCAACGGGCATTCTAGCAGCACGTCCGTGACCGTATCCCACAGGGAATGGGTGTAGCGGCCCAAGAGGCATGCAGTGTTGGAAGACCGCAGTCCCAGACTTAGGGAAGAGAATACCTTCCTACCGTATTGCTCAAACCTCTTGGATTCCCTGTCAGGCGGAGCCGACGGGAATGCGGACTGGGAATTTGAGGCCTGGATCACCAGGCTCTCAGGGGTGGGGTGGGTGGAAAGGAAACAAGGGTCGCCCGGGGCCGGGCGGTGGCGCCTTGCCACATTCCTATCTACAGGCGAACCTGTAGCGGGCCTGGACCAAGTGCCCACAAGAACGTCAGTCAAGGCCTCATTAAACGGCAGCAGAGGCTCAGCGGAGCTTGACTGCGGTTTAAAGACCTCAGTGAGGAGGTTAGTCCTCACGGCCGCGACGGGGATTTCAAGGCCCAAGGCCTTGGCCGCCCGCATCAGCACCACACTGTAGGTAGCCCCCTCCTCCGTCGCCACGGTAGGAGGGGAGACAAAACCAGTGACTGGCGAAGTGTCCAGATCACTGGCATCCCCAAGTCCACCTGTCCAGTCCTCTGGGACTGACACTCCCGTGTCAGAGGGTCCTCAGATCCCTCCCAATACTCCTCATCACCCATCTCCTGGTATTCAGGGGGATCAAATGATGGGGCTCATGGAAAGTGAACTCTCCGAACGGCGTCGAAAGCGGCGCCGTTCCGGCGCCGGATCGAGGGAGGCATCAGGGAAGGTGCCGCCCGAGGACGGTGCCGGGGGTGACACCTGAGGGACCAGCGCCGAGGAGGTCGTTAAGTCCACCGGCGATGACCCGGATCCAGTGGGGGCCTGCGGCGCCAGGCCCGAAGGCGCCGGCGGCGCCGGGGCCGAAGCACCTGACGGCGTCGGGGCCGAAGCCCCCGACCCGCTAGGGCCCCCAGACGGGTCTGGTGGGCCCGGAGGCGCCGCGGAGCCCGTCGGGGGTGTGAGGGACCTCATGGCCATGAGGAACCGCTCGATCTCCTCCGGCGTCGCGCGCGGCCCAGGGACCGGAGGATATGGGGCCGGACACGACGCCTGCAACTCCAACGGAGCCGCGTGGGAGTGCCACCTGAACCCCCGGCCGCGTCGCGCGAGCATCGGGGGAAGTCGGAAGAGCGATGACGTCTCTTCGACTTCTTGTGCTTGCCTGACGATTTAGACCCTGAGGAGTGATGTCGACTCCCGGAGCTCCGATGGCTCCGCTCCCGCGACCGGTCCCTCGACCTCCGTCTGGACCGGGACCTTTCCTGGCGCGGGGCCGACTGCCGGAGTTCGAGTCGCTTGCGGGACCGCTCCCGCCTAGCTTTCGAAGTCAGGGCCCGACAGTCGGAACAGGTCTTGTCTTCGTGGTCGACGCCGAGACAGTGGAGACACCGACGGAGTCCTCACAGGGTTTAAAACCTGGCATCCCTATCGGCACCGTTCGGAGTCGAAGACTCGAAAAGAAACGATCAAAAAGGATCAAAAAAGTTTAGTCAAAAAAGACTAAGGTACCACTTTTTCCGGATCTGCGCTGCTGGCGCGGAAAAAAGAAGAACTGACGTCAGCACGCGGAGGCGGCGTCTAAGTACTCCGACGACGTCATCACCGCGCCCACGACGCCGACGACGGACGCGGAGTCGCAGACGACGCCTACTGACGCGCAAGGGTACTGCTAAGCAAAAATTTGCGGATCCAGTCTGACGCCTAGGGATATTCCAAGGTAAGGAATCTATCACTAACATGTCTCTTTCAGATACTCTAGTCTAGATGGACTGTCTCTTATATCACTGCCCATCGAATCGGCCCCTATTACATTAGCACCTGTCCCCCTGGTAAGACACGTTTCTGGGCCCCTTGATCACTATCTGCAGGTGCTAAGCTGGAACGTTACCGGCCTTGCCTCTAAAGTAAACAACGAGTATGGGTTAAGCTGGGAAATAAATTTGACATCTTAATGTTTCAGTAGACCTGGGCCACAGGGGAGCTATAGCTCGAGGGTTTCCAATGTTTTAATGTCTGCGCACCTGCCCCCATACATGGGAGACCTTCTGGGAGCCTTTCTATTTGGGTTAATGTTCTGTCTGGTGGCAGTGTCAAAACTATTTCTACAAACAGCCCCAACTTCCAAACGATTTCCTAAGTGTACCTCCAAGAAGAACTGCCGAGCCCTCGAGAAAGTCTGGAGAAGGGAACAAACACCGGACAACATGACCACCCTCAAGCTTGCCACCCAGAAGCACCACCAACTGATCCGCGCCACCAAGAAAACTGCATTCAAGGACCGACTGGACAACAACTCACACAACTGCAAGGAACTCTTCAACATCGTGAAAGAGCTCTCCAACCCCAACGCCGGAAACAACGACATCACCCCATCGCAAGACCTCTGCAATTCCCTCGCCTCCTACTTCCACAACAAGATCGCGGACATACACAACAGCTTCAGCATTCAACCATCGCACACAACGACCGCTGCAACGCCGCCCACCACCACCCTCCGCGCCTGGACTCCGATCAGCACCGATGACACCGTCCGCATGATGAACTCCATCCACTCCGGATCTCCGACCGACCCCTGCCCTCACCACGTCTTCAACAAGGCCGACGCTGTCATCGCACCCCACCTGCGGGACATCATCAACACCTCCTTCGACACCGCCACCTTCCCGGAGAGCTGGAAGCACGCCAAACTCAGCGCTCTACTAAAGAAACCAACAGCGGACCCCACCGAACTCAAGAACTACCGCCCCATCTCGCTCCTCCCGTTTCCAGCCAAAGTCATCGAGAAGACCGTCAACAAACAGCTGGCCGCCTTCCTCGAGACGAATGGATCCCTCGACCCCTCACAGTCTGGCTTCCGAGCCAACCACAGCACCGAGACCGCCCTCATCGCTGCCACCGATGACATCCGAGCCCTGATGGACAACGGAGAAACAGCGGCCCTCATCCTCCTAGACCTCTCCGCGGCATTCGACACTGTCTGCCACCGCACCCTAGTGCAGCGCCTCAGCAACGTCGGAATTCAGGAGAAGGCACTGGAATGGATCGTCTCCTTCCTCGACGGAAGAACACAGAGAGTCCGTCTACCACCGTACAAGTCAGAGGCCACCGAAGTCATCTGCGGCGTCCCTCAAGGATCCTCGCTGAGCCCCACCCTCTTCAACGTATACATGAGCCCCCTCGCGCCCATCGCACGCCAACACAACCTGAACATCATCTCCTACGCCGATGACACCCAGCTGATCCTCTCCCTGACCAACGACCCCGCCGCTTCCAGAGCCAACCTTCACGAAGGGATGAAAGATGTAGCCGAGTGGATGACGACCAGCCGCCTGAAACTGAACTCAGACAAGACGGAAGTCCTCATCCTGGGCTCCTCGCCCTCCGCCTGGGACGACTCCTGGTGGCCCCCCGCCCTGGGCACCGCACCCAAACCGACAGACCACGCACGCAACCTGGGCTTCATCCTGGACTCCTCCCTCTCCATGACCAGACAAGTCAACGCCGTCTCCTCGTCATGCTTCAACATCCTGCGCATGCTACGGAAGATCTTCCGGTGGATCCCCACCGAGACCAGGAAGACGGTCACCCAGGCCCTGGTCACCAGCCGACTGGACTACGGCAACGCCCTCTACGCCGGAACCACCGCCAAGCTCCAGAAGAGACTCCAGCGGATCCAGAACGCCTCAGCCAGACTCATCCTCGACATCCCCCGACGCAGTCACATCTCCGGACATCTGAGAGACCTGCACTGGCTCCCCGTCAACAAGAGAATCACCTTCCGTCTCCTCACCCACGCACACAAAGCCCTACACGATCTAGGCCCGAGCTACCTCAACAACCGCATCAACTTCTACGCTCCCAAACGCCACCTCCGATCAGCCAGTCACGCCCTCGCCGCCGTCCCCCGCATCCGAAGAACGACAACAGGAGGAAGGTCCTTCTCCCACCTGGCCGCCAAGACCTGGAACTCCCTCCCTCCCGACCTGCGCCTGACCCAAGACCACCTCTCCTTCAGGAAGAAGCTCAAGACCTGGCTGTTCGAGCAGTAGCAGAACCCCCCCCCCCCCCCCCCCCCCCCTAGCGCCTTGAGACCCTCCGGGTAAGTAGTGCGCTCTATAAATGTCCTTGATTGATTGTACCTAATATGACTGTCGCAAATATTTTTAATTTTGTGTCAGACATACAAACTGCAACAGGGAATCCCAATTTAGCTGGAATTTGTCTGGGCAGAGATTTTAATGCTAAGATTTCTGGAGCAAATATATCGGACACTGTCTACATACCACATGTAAATCTGTGTAAAAGGGGGACTGCATTAGTGGACTATTTGTCAAACCATGAGTTATTAAATGTGATGGACATTGCAGCCACAAACCATAATGACAGTCACCCAACACCCACGTTCAGGGGTCGTGGCTGTGCCTCAATAATTGATTATGTTTTTATATCAGCCATTCTGGAAGATATTTTAGTTAGAGCAGAGGTTATACCCACTGTATTTGGGGACCATAACCCAACCTCTTACAGGTGGTGGCAGCTCCTGGGGCTCATTGGGGGCGCTACGTTTTGAAGCAGCATTTGTTGGCTAATAATTTTAAATCTGCAGTGATTAATACTGCTTATTATTTTAAACCACTTCTCATTGTCTTTTTCACCTTGCTGAAAGCAGTCAGCTTTCTGCTGCTTAGTGCTATTTTTAAAACTGTATTGGCGTATTTGCATGTAATCACTTACTGTCTTGGCCCCCTCCGCCCCGGTCCCGCGCGGCTCTCAGTGCCGATTGCGTGGAGGGCAGCTCCCTCAGCGCGGCTTCCTGTGCCGGTCAGCTGAAGAGCAGGCACCATCTTAGGAGCAGCCTGAAGGGCGCGCACATCGCAGGCAGCGGTCTAGCGGCCCGAGGCTGCTCCCTACAAAACGCGCATGTGCTACCGGAAGCGCAGCGGACGAGCGCAGCGGGCACGCCTTGAGCGCGCCGAAGGTGCGCCTAAGGTAAGCCCGTCTGCGCCCGTCCGCGGCCAGACGGGGCTAGGGGCACGGCATTATGCCAATTTGCGCTCCTATTCGGCCGACCAACTTTGCGCTCATCAAGGCCCTTGGCAACTAGACCCTATAATTCAGGGCCATATTTGTGATATGGGCATTTCCAGAGGTCTATCCCTACCGTCCCTCCCCCTGAATATACCCTCTTTGTCGTTATCATCCACTTCCCTACCCTCCGAGGTCACCCCAAACACTGTTATTACACCTCAACCTTTCCCCTTGGCAACTACCACTCCGACCATCTCGGCCTTCCTGTTAAACACCCGTTCGGCTGTTAAACACCAGTCAGACTTGTTTATTTTTTTGGATACTTATAAACCGGACCTAATGTTCTTAACGGAAACTTGGCTTCGCCCTGAATCCTTGCCTAGCCTACTGGCTGCCCTGCCCACCTCATACTATGCCTTGCGCGCGGACTGGCCCCTTGGCAAGGCAGGAGGAGGGGTGGCCATGATTGTCCGCACCGGCATTCAGTTTCATCTACTCTCTTCTCCCCCGATCTCAGAGGTGGATTTTCTGATTGCCCGCTCTGCATCCTTTAAAACCCCTATCACTTGTGTTCTGATGTACCGCCCACCCCAACATATGTCTCACTTTCTTCCAGCTTTTCAGGATTTACTAGCTACACTCGCAGTAAGCCATTCATCGGTCCTGTTGCTTGGGGACTTTAATTTCTGGCCCTCAGCGGAAAACACATCCTCCAGAGAGTTTACCGAACTGCTTATTAGCTTAAATTTCATTTCACATGTCCATACCCCCACACATGCTCAGTGTCACACTCTGGACCAAATCTGGTCTCTCAACATCTCTATTTCTGTCCCTACAGTTACTCCCTGTCTATGGTCTGACCATTTTTTGATCTCCTTCTTACTGGACTTGAGGTCAGCTCAGAGGCCATCTCTCCCTAAAAACACCTGGGCGCGCAACTGGGATAAAGTTGACATTCCATCTTTGTGCTCTTCGCTCTCTACTTCCTGTCCAGCTATTGACAAACTCTATTCCATCTCAAGCTGAGGCCATAAATGAATGGCTGATCAGAACATGTGATCAGGTGGCTCCCCTTAGGCGTGTCCAGGTGAAGCGCACTCACCACGCGAACAAGTGGTTCAATCAGGAGCTTAGAGAGAAAAAACTGGCGGCTCGCCAAGCAGAGCGTACCTGGAGACGCACCTATAGTGTGACCTCAAAGACCCTGTACAACTCCATTCAGGCGGAATACAAGAGAGCTATTTTTAAGGCTAAAACTTCTTATTTTTCAGGCAAGATTCTTCAGGCGGAGAATAAACCGAGGGAAATCTTTGCCACAGTGTTTGAACTGGCCTCTTCGGACAGAACAACTGCCAAACCGGATCCTTCTCAAAAGCTGTGTGATTCTTTGAATGATTTTTTCATCAGTAAAATTGAAGGCATCAAGTCCAACATCCCCCCTCCCTCTACTTCATTTTCCGACATTGTCCCGCCAAACAACCCGTATCACCTTGATCAATTAGCCTTGCTATCTGAGGAGACTTTTCTCTCTATTCTCCCTAATGCCAAATCTGGCTCTCCTGCAGACGCCTGCCCGGCTTATATCATGTGTGACATTTTGCGGAGCTGTCCCCTTCCCCCCCTGACCTTCCTTAATGAGTCCCTTAAAACAGGCACTGTCCCCTCCTCCCATAAATCAGCCACGATTGTCCCCATTTTAAAAAAGTTGGGTGCCGACCCTACAATACTGGCAAACTACCGCCCCATCTCCCTCCTCCCCTATCTGGCAAAGGTGTTGGAGCGGCATATTACCCCCACTCTTAGTTCCTTCATTGAGTCCAGTGGGTTTCTTGCCCCCTCTCAGGCGGGTTTTCGCCCTCTTCATTCCACCGAAAAGGTGGTAGTGTCCGTTATGGACACACTTAGAGAGGGGCTTGATTCCAATCTCCCACAAGCGTTGATTCTCCTCGATCTTTCTGCCGCCTTCGACACGGTTGATCATAACATTCTTCTTTCCCGTGTCGAGGCGGCAGGCGTCGGGGGCTCCGCCCTGGCTTGGGTGACCTCATTTCTTAGTGATCGCACCCAAGCCGTCCATCTGGCAGACTTTTCCTCAACGGCTCATAAAGTACAGTGTGGTGTCCCTCAGGGCTCGTCTCTCTCCCCTCTTCTCTTTAATTTGTATATTTTTCCACTTATTTTTGCTTTACAGCGGATGGAGGTCACAGTGTTCAATTACGCTGACGACCTCCAACTTATTTTCACTCTGTCTAACTTACCCCATTCCATTCACAGCTTCCAGTCAGTGATGGTTTTTATCAGGGATTGGATGAACTCGAACCACCTGAAACTCAACCCTGATAAAACCGAACTTGTCCTGACTGGAGGTAAACTTAACCCTTGGTCCCCTGCTTTCTGGCCTTCCTCACTTGGCCCTCCTCCTCTCCCCTCCTTCTCTGTTAAAACTTTGGGGATCACTCTTAATCAACACCTTACCCTTCACTCACATGTTAGCACGGTGGTTTCTTCTTGTTTCTTTGCGTTGCGTACTATCCGCAAGATCTCACGCTTTTTTTTTTCCTCAGCCCTCAAGCTCATCGTCATGGCGATGGTCCTCTCCCGCCTTGACTATGGCAACGCACTGTACAATGGCATTCCTAATTATGCCCTCCGCCGGCTTCAACTGGTGCAGAACCAAGCCGCTCGCCTGGTTCTTAGTCTACCTAGATCTCAACACATCACCCCGTCTCTCTGTTCCTTGCATTGGCTCCCGATAAAAGAAAGAGCACTGTTTAAACTTGGATGCTTGACTTTTCAGGCTCGCGCTGGGACAGCCCCAGCTTTTATTAAAGCTAACATCCACCACTATATTCCTGGTAGGCAATTGCGTTCCTCCTCCCTCTCTCTTTTAGTGGTACCCAGATTTAAGAAAAGTAGGACAGGAGGCTGTAAGTTTTCTGTCCTTGCCCCGTCTCTTTGGAACTCCTTGCCCCTCCCTATTCGAACATCTGTATCTTATATGGAGTTCCGTGGGAGACTGAAAACTTTTCTGTTCTCACGGGCCTTCTCATCTTAATCTAACTGATCCTGCCCGTTGAAGTTGTACCGACCCCGCAGCGCCATGAAACCGCTAGGTAAACGTGCGCTATATAAATATTTTAAAATTCAAATTCAAATTCAACCTCGGTTATGCTTAGGGTCACTTACAGAGCCAATTTTATTGCAGAACCAGGAACAAGTAATTTATCACCCTCAACTGACAACTTAAGAATTATCTGGAAAGGTATCGACAATAGTAACGTGTACTTGAATATGGTAACATCTTATCGAATATTTGTCGATACCTGTTTGTCGCCTATGGATCCCAATCCTGAGGTAGTTGCTGCTTTTGCCCATTTATTAGCAGGCATCAAACAAAAGATCCCCCGTCCATCAATAACCACAACATTAATTGGTTTAATAGTGATTGCTCACAGGCCCACAGAGAGCTTCATGCTGCTTTGTCATCTACACCAAGGGATGTAAGCCTTGTTAGATCACTGAGGAATCAATACAATAAAGCGGTTAAGCAGAGGAAAGGTGAGATCTTAAGAGAACAATGGGATAATTTGGCCAGCACTGCGAGTTTAAACAACACAAATGGCTTTTGAGCATCTGTTAAAAATATGAGAACTATGAGCCAGACTTTAACTTCCCTAAGCTGTAATATAACCAGTGAAGCTTGGATAGCAAATTTTTCAAAAATATATACAGCTCCTACTCAGAATAAGGCCCATATAGATCTTCACGTTACTACACGAGTCCAGATATTGATAACTGAAGTTGAGAATGCTATTGATCAAAGTCTAGGTAACAAGGCCCCTGGCCCGGATGGGCTTTATATTGATCTTATTAAGCATAAACCGGAGTTTTGGCCACCGCTTTTACTCCACGTTTTAAATAATATAACAAATTCTCAAATCCCCAGCACATGGTCAACTAGCATTATAGTCTCGATTTTTAAAAAGGGGGACAGGTCCAACCCTAGCTGTTACAGACAGATCTCTTTCATCGACAACACACTCAAGATACTTGGGCGGTTATTATTTAATAAAATTAGGAGTTGGGCTGAGGATGAAAGTATTTTAGATAAATGTCAGTTAGGTTTTAAAAGCAAATTGGGAAATGTAGAGCAATGCCTCAATCTAAATTTGATTATTGGTAAATACACAATAGCTTGACAGTCCCCAATTTACCTGGCCTTCATGAATCTAACCTCAGCATTTGATTTTGTAAATAGATCTTGTCTTTGGCTATGTCTTTTGAATTATGGGCTGGACGAGGCCTTAGTACACTTTTGGCTTACTTACACAGGGATCTGGGGAGCTAAGGTGAGGATCAGTAGGGACGGGGCAGTATCAGGGAACATTGTGATTGGCAGAGGGGTCAGACAGGGATGCGTACTGGAACCTCTGCTCTTTATACTATATATTAATGAGCTGCATAATGAGTTGTCCAAACGGACTATGGACGTCCCTATGATCAATGGCAACAAGCTACCCGCCTTACTGTATGCGGGTGATGCGGTCCTAATGGGCCGCACACCCAATGCAATGCGCATCTTAGTTGGGGGGTTTGTAGATTTTATGAATAAGCTGGACCTTTGCACAAATTTAAAAAAATCATTTTTCATGAGTTGTGGCCCCCAAAAATATTCTGTTAATGTAATCAACTCTGGTTACGAAAAACTGTTATGCACACACACTTTTCCATATCTGGGCTTGGTAGTCTCAGATAATGGCTCTTGGGTTGCTAATTTGGCACATAGCAGGAGTACATTTTTAAAGGCTACCAACTCGATTCTGTGTCTCCCTCAACAAGAAGAACTGAGGTAGTGTTACCACTATTGAAAATATACAAAACTCAGTGTTCACCTACCGCAACATATGGAGCGGAAATTTGGGGCTACGCGAACTGCAACAGCATCCAGGTAGAAGAAAAGAGATTCTGTCAGAGAGCTTTGGGGGCACCGATTTGTTCTTCCTTTGTTTGCCATCATGAGTTAAAATTACCCTTTATTGAGGACTACATCAGGACACGTCCAGTCATTTTCGGAATAAAAGTATGGCAAAATCCCAAAGCCACGTTAACTAGAGACATCATTGCCTTAATTGTGATAAGGGTAGCGATATACCATCGTTGGCGGCTGTCAAGGCTAGCCTGACCATGTAAATCTGTCACATTTTTTACAGACCCAGATAATATGGCAGGCATTAATAAAAAGATTATTCAGGGGGCCCTGTACGAATAGTATGACGACTTGATACGTAAGCAAGAAACTTCGAAATCCTCCGTCGTCCAGTAAATAACTATGGTGGATGCCGATGCCCCCCCCACAAAACTTCCAGCCAGTTATCTTTTAAAGGTGACTAACCGCTGGGAACGAAACTTGCTCTTTCGTCTTAGGGCTGGCACTCTAAAATATTTAATTTGCTTCCCCTTAGGCTTCAACACTAATCTTGAGCAAATGCCCTGCCCTTGTGGAAATCGTGGCAGCCAATCCATGCTACACTTTTTATTTTTTTGTAATTTTTATCAAATATATAGCAATCAGCTGCTGATCCCTTTCTTTAAGGCTTCGGCCATCACCGATGATTTTAAGGTGGCATACAGGGATATTGTCATGCTCATTGGGGAAAATGTAACTCTCCGTGTTAGCACCTTCCTGAGATTGGCTGTTCGACCCCGCGATGCGGGACGCATAATTTAATTGTATGTATTTTATTGTATTTTGTTACGTGTCAAAGTGTCTGCATTTTAATATTTTATGCTGTTATATTCTAAATACTATATTGTTACTACCTCTGATTTAATTATCTAAATCATAGGCCCATGATGAATTTGCTGCACTGACCTTTTGCACTATGTATACATTTTTGTGTATTTATAGCTACGCGTTTTGCACTTACTGTTTTTAACTTCTCATTTATGTATGTACTGATTTAATGTTGTGCTGGTATTTTTATTCTGTACTTTCATGGATATTTTTTTGCATCCGAACAAAGAACTACCTTTTAAGAGTAACAATCACACCTCTGATACCGGAACGAACAAGTGCTTGCCTGGACTTTGCTCTGATCTGAGGGAAAGAGTTGTTGTGGCAAAAAGAAAGGATAAGACACTGCCTAATGAACGACTTATAGGACCACTATACTGGACGTGATGGATCACAATCTTGGCAGGAAGTGCTGAATCGGACTCCTCACAAGATGGATATGCCTTGTATTGGGAGGGGAGACTGTTTTTACCTATAAACCAACCTCCGGAGTAGCCTCTAAACTTTTTGAAATAATGCCGGAACTGCTTGGCCAGGGTAAACAGATCCAGGAAGCACGCCATGACTCTACATTCTTTAAATTGCTTCATGACAGAATCAGCTTTTTCACCCAAAAGGTGTGAACCATCAAAGGGCCTAATCATGAAAGAGCCTTGTACATCTCCAGAAAATACTGTAGAATACATCCATATTTTTGTTGTCAAATATTTTTATTAACATTTTTGTAATATCAATCAATCAGGAGTTTGTTAAAGCGCGACTACTCACCCGTAAGGGTCTCAAGGCGCTAGGGGTGGGGGGGGGGGGGTTGGGGGGGGGGTGCAGGTTCCATTCCATCAAGGAGGGGGTCTGTCGAAGAGCCAGGTTTTGAGGTTTCTTGCGTAGATGGGGAGCGATGTTGTCTGTCTGAGGTGGAGCGGAAGGGCGTTCCATGCTTTGGCCGCGAGGAAGGAGAAGGAGCGGCCTCCCGATCTGGTCTTTCTGGTGCGGGGGACCACAGCGTAGGAAAGCTGGGCTGATCGTAGGGTCCTTTGGGGTGCGTGGAATTTGAGTCGGCTGTTCAGGTATGCTGGTCCGGTGCCGTGGAGGGCCTTGTGTGCGTGGGTGAGCATCTTAAAGGTGATTCTCGCCTCGACGGGGAGCCAGTGGAGTGTGCGCAGGTGCTGGGAGATGTGGCAGTGTTTTGGCAGGTTGAGGACCAGTCTTGCGGCGGCGTTCTGGATGTTCTGTAGCTTGCGGATGAGGTTTTTGTTTATTCCGGCGTAGAGTGTGTTGCCGTAGTCGAGTCTGCTGGTGACCAGGGCGTGAGTGACTGTCTTTCGGTGTTTGAGGGGGATCCATTTGAAGGTCTTACGAAGGAGGCGGAGGGTGTGGAAGCAGGAAGATGAGACAGAGTTGATCTGGCGGTCCATTTTGAGCTCGGAGTCCAGGATGATTCCCAGGTTGCGTGCGTGGTCTGTGGGGGTTGGCGGGTTTCCGAGGGCGGTGGGCCACCAGGTGTCACTCCAGGCGTCGGGGTTTGGGCCCATGATGAGTACTTCTGTTTTGTTGGTGTTTAGTTGTAGGCAGCTGTTTTTCATCCATTTGGCGACGGCTTCCATGCCTTCTCGAAAGTTGCGTCTGGCGGTGTTGGGCTCGTTGGATAGGGAGAGGATGAGCTGGGTGTCGTCTGCATATGACACGATGTTGAGTCCGTAGGTTCTGACGATGGGGGCAAGTGGAGCCATGTAGACGTTGAAGAGCGTCGGGCTGAGGGAGGAGCCCTGGGGGACTCCGCAGGTGATAGGTGTGGGGTCCGAGAGGAAAGGGGGGAGTCTGACCCGCTGCATCCTGCTGGAGAGGAAGGAGCAGATCCAGTCGAGGGCCTTGTCCTGGATTCCTGCATCGTAGAGTCTGCGTATTAGGGTGCGGTGGGAGACTGTGTCGAACGCCGCTGATAGGTCGAGGAGGATGAGGGCTACTGTTTCTCCTTTGTCCAGTAAGGAGCGGATGTCGTCTGTTGCGGCGAGGAGGGCGGTTTCCGTACTGTGGTTTTTTCTGAAGCCGGATTGGGAGGAGTCGAGGATGTTGTGTTCTTCAATGAATGTGGCGAGTTGGCTGTTGATGGCTTTCTCGATGACTTTCGCTGGGAACGGGAGCAGGGAGATGGGTCTGTAGTTTTTGAGGTCGGTGGGGTCCGCTGAGGGTTTCTTTAGGAGGGGGTTGACCTCGGCGTGTTTCCAGTCGTCGGGGAATGAGGCGGTCGCCAGGGAGCGGTTGATGGTTTGGCGGAGCATGGGTGCGATGGTGTTGGCGGCTCTGTTGAAGATGTGGTGGGGGCAGGGGTCCGTGGGGGCCCCTGAGTGGATTGACTTTATTGTCTTCAGTGTGTCTTCGGTGGTGAGGGCTGTCCAGTCATCAATCGCTGGTTTACGGGTGTCGGGGGTGGTTGGTGAGGGTTCAGTGTGTTGGTTGTCTTCGTCGAAGTTGTCGTAGATGCTCTTGATTTTGTGGTGGAAAAAGATGCTGAGTTTGTCGCAGAGGTCTTGTGAGGGAGGGATGTCGGTAGACTCGCTGGTGGGTTGGGCGAACTCCTTGATGATGCTGAAGAGTTCCTTGCTGTTGTGTGCGTGGGTGGAGATTCTGTCTTCAATCGCTTTTTTCCTCGTTTCTCTGATGAGTTGATGGTGGGCGTTGGTGGCGGCTCTGAAGTTGTTGTGGGCTTCTGTGGATTTGGTGTTTCTCCAGGCCTTTTCGAGGCGGCGGCATGTGCGCCTGGACTCTCGAAGTTCGGTGGTAAACCATCTGGCTTTCTTGGCACGGGTATTGTTGTTTTTCTTGAGGGGGGCTATGGTGTTGGTGCTGTCCGAGATCCATCTATGCAGGGTTCGGGCTGCGGTGTTGGGGTCGTCGTTTTCCGCGATGGTTGGGGTGGAGTTGTTGAGTGAGGAGGTGAGCTGGTCATCGGTGATTTTGGTCCAGTTTCTTTGTGGAAGCAGGTGCTGGTGTCTGTGGATGGTGGGTGTTCTGAAGGTGAAGTGGACGCAACGATGGTCGGTCCATGGGAGTTCGGTGGTGTGGCTGAAGGTGATGGAGTTTCCTGTAGTGAAGAGGGGGTCGAGGGTGTGTCCTGCTGAGTGCGTGGGCTCGGTCACGATCTGGCGGAGTCCAATGTTGTGGAGGTTGTCCAGGAGGGATGTGGTGTTGGGGTCCAGTTGATTGTCGAGGTGGAAGTTGAGGTCTCCCAGCAGGGTGTAGTTGGTGGATGCGATGGCCTGCGGGGAGATAATGTCCGTAATGGAGTTGGCGAAGGGTCCGCGGGGTCCAGGGGGTCGGTAGATGAGGGTTCCTCGGAGGGCGGCGGTGGGGCTGGCCAGTATCTTGAAGTGAAGGTGTTTCATCAGTTCTGTGGACTCGTCAGGGAGTGTGCTCAGGCGGAGGCTGGATTTGTGGACAATGGCGATTCCTCCTCCTGGGTGGATGGGGCGGTCCTTCCTGGAGATCTTGTATCCTTGGGGGATGGCGATGGCGATGTCCGGTCCCGAGGTGGTGTTGGTCCAGGTTTCGGTGAAGAATGCTACGTCTGGGGTTGTGCTGTCGAGGAGGTCCCAGATTTCTGTGGCGTGTTTGTGGAGGGATAGAAACACATTGCTTGGTAGAACATTTAAATTGATTTCGTTTTGTGTGTTTTAAATATTGGGAATTACAATTGTTTCTCTGGGTTGACATCTATCTAATATATAGTATACATGCTTCAATAAACAATATCACACTGTTGAACATGTCTTTTCACGTGAAGATGCATTTCCTTCACGTTGATTACTGGTGTACTAAATACAGGCTTTGGTGCTTAACTAATAACTGGGGATTTAAACTGGGGTGATGTTAGTAAGATCTGGGATATATGAGTCAGACGGGGGGTTCCGGGGCTACTGTGTATCATGCTTGTGAGTGTGGTTAATTTCTGCAGGATAGGGCTTGTCCAGCCGTCTCCGTCTGTCTGGCTGACCTAGTCATTGAGTGGTTGCGTGTTTGAATGCTGTTGCGCACTTGCCGCTGTGTAAGAAATAGTGCGTGTACCACTGGCGTAACGAAAAGTGAGGGGGCCTCCCTGCACGGTACTTAGTGGGGCCCCGTCCAGGCTCAATCAGGAGCTCTCCCGGCCAGAGTTCAGTGCCGAGGGGGCCCCTTGGAGCTAGCCCCCCCCCCACACCGCGTGGGCCTGTGTTACGCCCCTGGCGTGTACTTTCTATCTCGGCCTGTGGTTGCGAAGTTGCTAGGGCTTGCGATGAGATGCCAGAATCGTCATGCGTTGTTTGAATTGGTGTACCAATAGCGTCCAATCCATGGATATGGGGCACTTGCGTATCCCTTTTACTTCCTCCTCCATGAATGTTTTCTCTTCTGCTGCTGCCCATTTGTTCACTGCTCCAACCCAGGCAGCTATTGGGGGTCACGTAGGGGCCCGTCAGTGCACAGCTATTCCTCTTTTAGCTAGTGGTATTGCTAATGATGTGAAGCGGATAAGCACTTTGTGCTGTTTCCACCTTCGGTAGATTCCGAGGGCGCTGGCCTTCCATGTGTTCATGTTAGACAGACCCGTGAGGTCCCTGAGTATCTAGTGGATAGTGTTCCAATATGATCGTATTGTAGAGCAGAGCCAAAACATGTGATGAAAGTCTGCGTCCAGTGATTAACATCTGGGGCATAGGAACTGAGTGGATGGAAAATACCGCTGGAGACGGATTGGCGTTTGGTACACTCTGTGTAATATTTAAACCCCGCGTTTCGGGGCACCTTCTTGGGGTATTTGAGTGCTGTTTCCTATTCTTTATCAAGTAATTGCCAACCCAACTCTTCCTCCCATGTTACCCGTAGTGCATTTAGTGATTTGTTTATGAGTTCCCATATGGCTTTATAAGGCCGAGTGATCAGGTGTCGGCCCATCCCCTTGTGCATGATTGTGTGAATGACTAGATGGGTTGCTGGTTCTGCTTATGTCAAATCATGATATGAATGGTAGCTTTCTATGAATTGCCTGTGGAGTGAGAATTGGCTGGGGGGAAGGTCAAAGTCTTCCATTATCTGGCGGAATGGCCTTAATTGTCCGTCCTTGAATAAGGATTCTATGTTGGTTAGAGAATGCTCTGTTCATATGCGGAGCATACTAATGGTACAATATGCCTCCCGTCTGGGCCAGCCCACCAATGGCAGTTGAGGTGAGTATAAAGGTACCCCTGCAGACACAGTGTATCCTTTGCATGCATTTAGGAGCTCCCAACACGAGTATTGGCCTGGCAGTAGCGAACAACAGATTTCTGGAGTGGGAATAGGGCCTGTCGCTGCGTGGGTCTCCCCACGTGTCTACCCACTGTTTAGTAGGATAGCCACTGTAATTGCACTGCCAAAAAGTATGATTCGAAGAAAGGTGCACCGAGCCCTCCCTGGTTGGTGGACAATTGTAACTTACCCGATTCTATTCTATGTCTGCCTGCGCCCCAGATTAGCAAGCTAAGTATCGAGTCTAAATCTCAGAAAAATGCTTGGGGTGGGTTTACAGGTAAATTTGTAAAGTGATACAATAGTCGTGGGACTATTATCATCTTGGCTAAGGCTAGCACCCTATCGGGGCTAAAGGTAGGTTCTTCCAAAATCCCACCGCCGATCTGATCCCAACCTGCACTCTGCAGGGATTGCCTTTGAATACATCAGATGGGGAGAGATACAAGTGAACCCCGAAATATTGGGGGGGGGCAAGTGGGGGGGGGCACCTGCGCTCCATGCTATACCTTGCTCACCTATACTAACGTCCTGAGCGGTAAGCTTTGGGTGTAGTGGAAAATTCGTGAACTTGTCCCAATTCACTCTAAGCCCGGATGCCTCTGCGAATTCTTCAAATGTTGTCCATATGGACGTCAAGTCTGCGGTGATGTCCCGTACATATATTAAAAGGTCACCAGAATACATTGAGACACTATGCGTGTTGCCCGCTATAGCGATGCCCAAATTTCCCCCCTCCTGGTGTAATCGTATTGCTAGGGGTTCTACCGCTAGGGCAAATAGCAGGGGCGAGAGTGGACAACCCGGTCGCTTGCCTCTCTCCACCTTAAAGGAGGATGATATGCATCGCCCCATGCTTATGCGCAAGGTGAGTTTAGTGTACAGGAGTCGTGTGTATGCTATGAGATTCGGACCTATGCCTATCCGTTGTGGGGACCGAGAACAGATATGGCCAAGTGAGCGTATCGAAGGCCTTCTCAAGGTCTAAGATTAGACAGGCTGCTCTGGGGAATGCAGTGCTCGCCTGACCTTGTACATGGAATAGTCTGCGTAAATTTTGGGAAGTGTTTCTCTCGGGACAAATCCATATTGATCTTGGTGGACCAATGGCCGCAGAATTTGTGTACAACGGTCCGCTAAAATCTTCCCTAATATCTTACAGTTAGCTGATAGCAGCGTGATGGGACGATATAATGGGCAGCTGTTGCGGGTCTCGGTGTGGTTTTAGGACCGTTACTTAGACTGATTCCCTAAAGGATCCCGAAAGCTCTCCCTTGTCGAACAAATCTGCGAACACCTCTACGAGGCGGGGGAGCAACAGGGGGAGAAGGTTGCGTAATATTCCAGGGGGAAACCATCCAACCCTGGTGCTTTGTTACGTGCCAGGGTGTGGATGGCTTGGGTAATGTTTGTAGATTGTATCTCTGTGTCTAGTGCGGTTTTCTCTGCCTCTGCAATTTGTGGCATCGTCAGTGGGTCAAGGAAGTGGTCTACTGTTCTCTGCCTGATCTGTGCTGGATTTCTGTACACCTCAGGCTAGTACTGATGGAACAATTTTAGTATTTCTGTTTGGGAGCACACTAGATTACCAGTGGGATCAAGCACTTCAGTAATAGGTTTTAATTCTGTATTCTGTGTAGATAGCCAGGCTAGTAGTGTTCCTGTTTTATCCCTCTCCTTGTGTACCCTGGTTGCGTATGCCTTGAAGTTGTATTTGCGCATGTCTGAGATAGTGGCTGCATGTACTGTTTTCGCTTCTGCAACCTGAGCTATAATCGCCATGCTCGCGTCTTCCTTTTTTGTTAGGGTTGCTAGCTTCCTTTCAGCTTGCGTTAGTGCTTGTTCCAGTGTCCTTTTTACCCCCACTATTTGTTTTATACACTCTCTCCAGGCTACCACTTAGAATGCATCCCACTCCACTAATTTAGATGTTGCCGTACCTGCGTTATTAGAGAAGTATTCCTGTATGCTTAGCCACTGTTCATGTTTGAAAACCTGCTCCGTCAGGCAGTCCCGCAGTAATCTCCAGGTGGGTACTGGGTCTCCATTGTAGTCTAAGTATATGGGCGTCATGGTTGGAGAGGACACGGCCTAGGTAATCCACATGCTGAATTTTGGAGACTAGCGTCGCTGTGCATAAAAATCTATCTAGTCTTACCCGTAGATTGTGTGTGATGGAGTGGAACGAGTATAGTCTGGTTTGCGGATGGTGAACTCTCCATTCATCTGTGAGTGCCCAATGTGTGACCCATGATTGATAACATTCCGTGTACTTGTGGGCGGGAGAGTGTGCGGGTGGAGGGTGGGATTGGTGCAGGGCAAGATTAAGTACGCAATTATAGTCGCCCCCGAATATCCATGGTATAGATGTGAATTGGGCTAGGACTCCTGTTAGGTGGTCTCAAAAATTGTCTTGTTCGGTGTTTGAGGTATATATACTACCCAAAAGTATTGGTTGCACATCTAAGAGTCCCTCCAGGAAAACATATCCCCCCTCTCTATCCGTTCTCTGGAGTTCTTGAAATGTGGTTCCCGGTTTGACCCAGATCAGTGCCCCTCGTGCATAGGCAGAATATGACGTGGCACATATAATCCCGCGCCATCTGTCCCGTAGTTTGTCTATTTCCTGTGTAGTTAAATGTGCCTCTTGTAGAAGAGTGATCTGTGCGTTCTGATGTTTGGTGTAGGAGTAAACAGCGTAACGTTTACTTGGTGTATGGAGGCCTCTCACATTCAGTGTTAAGAGGTTGATATCTGTGGTCTTTGCTCTGGTAGCCATTTCGTGTTGTCTGTGAGGACTGGTGTAGCATGTCCCGGCTGGACAAAGGCGCCCGGTGATTCCCCGGCAAGGTAGTGATCATAGATAAAGCGCAATACTGCCCGCCTGTGTGGTAGTGTTAACCAGTAGTTTAAGAGTCTTTGAGGGGAAGGGATTAAACTCAACTGTGGGGATCACGTCCCAACTTTTAGGACCTACCGCACGTGGCGGTACGTCCAAACTAGACATACTGTGCTAATCTTATTTCATTGTAACCAGGGGGGATCGTGGTTTCAAGTACTAGTGATTTAACTTCTCGGGAGCCGCACACGCCATTTCCCGCTCTCGGAGGCGGTAAATATCCTGCTGACTCCCGGCGGAGCGGGTGTCAGTTTCTCTTGGCTTTTGGGGCATAAACTTTTTGCTGAAGCGCCATAACAGGGACGCTGCCCTTTCTCCTCCCGCTGCCGCGCATTTGACCCTTCGCGGCCGCCGAGTGGAGGACTACCTGTCCCAGGGAGACTAGCGGCTGGAGCCGCCCACGCCATTTCCCGCTCTCAGAGGCGGTAAATATCCTGCTGACTCCCCGCGTTGCGGGAACGCGCCGGGAGAAGCCCGGGACAAGGGCGGGGCCGTCTGCGGCCGTGAGAGGCCTGAAGAGACTGGGCTGGGCCATAGACGTTGGTCCTTTAGTGAAGGACTATTTGTATTGAAGTGAGACTTTACATTTTAATTTTTGTTGTATGTGTAAGATGCGTTGAATGCTTGTAGATTGTTCCATTACACTAGCCTCTATTTTGAGTGTAACAATAAGCCGATGTGATGTCTAGAGGTAAAACAGATAAAACTGCTTCTGGGTTGGGTACCATGGACAACTACTTGGTTAAAAAGGTAAATCAGATTAACAATGACCGAAGGGCCTCTCTAGGTCGGGGGAGCCCTCCATTGTTACAGGAAGAGGTGCTTCTCCCAGTGGTGGACACAGCTATGCCCAATAACTCTGATATTAGTGATAGGGAAGTTATAACGGCTATAGTTCAGGTGCATGCAAAGATGCATGAGGACCTGCCAGATACCTCTATTGAGGAAACAGAGCAGGCACCGCCAGCACCGAGAACGGTGAGAAACTGTAGAAAATTACAACTGAAACGGGGGGGGGGGAGGGATTGCAAAAAAAGAGTTGACACAGCCGAATTAGTCAGTAATGGCTCTGCTACGGGATCCTGTCCATCTGAGGGAAATAATGAGGGTGGTATTAAAATACATTTTGAGCAACTTGCCCTACTGATTAGCACCTTAGAAAGAAAAATTGAGGCAAAAATGGAAGAGCTGATAAGACCTCTGAGATGTAAGCTGGATACCTTGGCTTTAGAGGTGGATAGACTAGGTGTACTGTTTTCAGCACACCTGGCATCAGCCTCGCCTGCCAGACCTAAGGCAGTGGAAATGGGGCAGGGACTCAGGAGAGAGAAGGTACAGCAGACTTGTCGGCAAGTTTCTGCAGCGGAAAACGTTCCACCTGAACCCCCATCAAAAACTGATCTGACTATACAGCCGACAGCAGATCTTGATGGTAGATCTGATCTTAGACAAATAAGGAAAAGTCGTTATAATAATCTTCCACCCGACTGCGCACCCTATGTGGCTGTCTTGACTAATGTCCCAACTACTGATGACCATTCTGACCAGTCCCATGGGGAATCCCATGAATCAATAAAAGATATAACAGTTGCTTGGCTGAATATAAACTGTGGATTTCCAATCGCATACACTGATCAAATACTATCAGTCAGAAGGGTGAATGGGATCGGTCCATCTAGAAAGACAAATAGTGGGGATTGTATTGTTGTTAACTTTAAACATCCCCAACATGTGGCCACAGTATTATTAAGAGCCTCATCATAGGTGCCTAAAGGTTAGGCTGCTTAACTCTGCGCTTTAAGGACTGCGCGTTTCTGCGCTACTGCGGTGATTTTAATACTGCTACTATAGCGCTTGCATTTCTCTTCGTGTATATTTTAAATTTAAATTGCTCTACCTTGTTTGCCTTAGCGCTACTTTTGGCCCCTCACTTGCACGTTAAAATTACCTAAGCACCGCTGTTTTGCGGGCCCGGTTCTGGGGTGGTGAGGGAGCGCCATATTTGTGTAGTAACTGAAGCCTGACGCCGCCATATTGGTGCGGGTCGTGGCGCCTGTTTCTGTTCACTTCCGCCGGCCTACTTAAGGCGGAACCTGACCGACGAATCCTCCTGGCAATAGGTGCCTAAAGGTTAGGCTGCTTAACTCTGCGCTTTAAGGACTGCGCGTTTCTGCGCTACTGCGGTGATTTTAATACTGCTACTATAGCGCTTGCATTTCTCTTCGTGTATATTTTAAATTCAAATTGCTCTACCTTGCATGCCTTAGCGCTACTTTTGGCCCCTCACTTGCACGTTAAAATTACCTAAGCACCGCTGTTTTGCGGGCCCGGTTCTGGGGTGGTGAGGGAGCGCCATATTTGTGTAGTAACTGAAGCCTGACGCCGCCATATTGGTGCGGGTCGTGGCGCCTGTTTCTGTTCACTTCCGCCGGCCTACTTTAGGCGGAACCTGACCGACGAATCCTCCTGGCAATAGGTGCCTAAAGGTTAGGCTGCTTAACTCTGCGCTTTAAGGACTGCGCGTTTCTGCGCTACTGCGGTGATTTTAATACTGCTACTATAGCGCTTGCATTTCTCTTCGTGTATATTTTAAATTCAAATTGCTCTACCTTGTTTGCCTTAGCGCTACTTTTGGCCCCTCACTTGCACGTTAAAATTACCTAAGCACCGCTGTTTTGCGGGCTCGGTTCTGGGGTGGTGAGGGAGCGCCATATTTGTGTAGTAACTGAAGCCTGACGCCGCCATATTGGTGCGGGTCGTGGCGCCTGTTTCTGTTCACTTCCGCCGGCCTACTTAAAGCTCCACCTTTATCAACGCGCAGGGTGGCGCCCTCTCTGTGCCTGAGTCGTGCCAGAGTCCTGCCCGTCTGCGCCCGTCAGCGTTCCGGCAGCAGACGGGGCAGGACGGCTGGCTGGCTTTCTCTTTTGGTTGATGCCCTATTTTTCACGGCTCTAGCCATGTCTCTTTCTTACTCGTCAGAGACCCTCTTAAATCTCCGCCCTCCGGTAAGTCGTTGCCACTATGTCTTTCCTGGTCGCCGTGCCCTTAGAAAAGGTTGCACTGAATGCGGATGGCGTTTCCCCATACTTAATAAGCCGAAACTGATCCACCAACCTACTACTACCACTTGTCTACTTCTTAACACACGTTCCCTAGGCTGTCATGCACTGGATATTTGGAATTTGCTCGATAATTCTAATATATCCTGCCTCTTTCTTACAGAAACTTGGCTTAGTGACACCTCTGCCCCTGATTTAGTCAACACCATCCCACCTAATTATTCCATCATTAGGAGGGACAGAACTTCTGGGCGCGGGGGTGGTGTCGCTATTATAGTCAACAACCAGCTGCACTACACTACCTTCCCGATAGACAATCTTCCGGATTCTGAGGCCCTTGGCTTTACACTCCATTTGTCTCCCCATCAGGCATGTACCGGCATTCTCGTATATAGATCTCCTGGTCCCATAGGCTCTTTCCTGGATGAATTACAGGTTGCTCTCTCAGTCCCATGTCTTAAATCGTCCCATGTCGTACTTTTGGGCGACCTAAATATACACATGGATGAGGCCACAAATCCGGACACTATGAAACTCATGGATGTCACAACAGCATTAGGTCTTACACCTTTCATTCATGATCCTACGCACAATAAGGGCCATACTCTGGATCAAGTTTTTTCTACCATCTCTATTAATGTTTCCGTTCCACAGCCAGTTCTATGGTCGGATCATTACTTAATTTCCTTCTTCCTATTAAGTACTCCTCCTCCCAGATCAAATCCCACTATTTCTGCTAAACGATTTTTCAGGCCTTTTCATCTGCTCTCAAACGAGATGTTACTACAGGCCATGTCAAGTTCACCCTGCACCCTGTCAGGCAATGTGGAAACTGATCTAGCTCATTTTACTGAATGGCTCACGACCAGACTGTCGGATCTCGTGCCCGAGAAAGCCGTTAAATCCGGAAATAGACGACCCTCCGCCTCTTGGTTCACTTCTTAGCTTAGAGAAGCCCGTCAAAACTGCAAGAGAGCAGAAAGAGCCTGGAGGAAAGATTACAATCTCCATGAGAAAGAAAAATTTAAAAACCTAACCAGATCCTACCACAAGATGATTTGGAGTGGGAAAAAATCCTATCTTGAACGTCGGATAGACGAATCAGAAAACTCCTGTTAGGAAATCTTTAAAATTGTTAAGGATTTTACTTCTCCGTCCGTAGGCATCCCGGCTCAGTCCCACTCTGAACCCTAGCTGATTGAATTGGCACAGTATTTTGTAAATAAGATCACAGCTATCCAAGCCTCTCTTGCTATTTACTCAAAACAGCCTCAGGTTGCTTCTCTTGGGGTCCTTTCCTCTTCACAACCTACTCTTTGGGAATTCCCTCAGTTGAGCCTCGCTGCCTCATTAGTCCATTTGACAGGATTGAAGTCGGGCTCTCCTCTAGATCCCTGCCCGGTTTCTTGTCTTAACAAAATAGCCCCTGTGCTAAATGGACCCATCAATTCCATTATTAATTCTTCACTGTCTGACTGTTTGGAAGAGTGCTCTCATCCTTCCTCTCATAAAAAAAACAGCTTTGGATCCCATTGTACATGCCAACTACAGGCCTATCTCTCTCCTCCCTGCTTTAGCGAAGGTGGCGGAAAGTCATGTGCACAGGTCGATCTCTGATTTCATCGAGAATAATAATCTGTTGCACAATACTCAATCTGGGTTTCGTGCGAACTACAGCACAGAGACCGCGCTACTTGAAGTCACCACCGCCATCAGAGAGGTCTTGGATATCGGAGGAAAGGCCATGTTGGTTATGTTGGACCTGTCGGCGGCGTTCGACACCGTTCCCCATGATACCCTCCTAATTCGACTCTGGGATTGTGGTCTTCGGGGGACGGTGTGGAACTGGCTTAAATCTTTTCTTGCCAGCCGTCGACAAACGATCTGGGCGCCACCTCACTCTGCAGCTATGGCACCTCTGGAAGTGGGGGTTCCTCAGGGGTCTATTCTTAGCCCCCTGCTTTTTAACATCTTCCTGGCCCCCCTTGCAGAGGTTGCGGAGTCGTTTGGCGCTCAGATCGTGTCCTATGCTGACGACACCCAGCTCTTGTTCACATATGACAAGAATGAGGTGTTCGATGGGATCCGCATCAGAGGCTGCCTTGAAGCAGTCTTTGATTGGTTCAAACGACACGGCTTAAAATGCAACTCCGATAAATCGGAGTTGCTTTTTTTTGGGTGTGTCTCTGAGCCAAACTGGAAAAGTTGGTGGCCACAAGACCTGTTTCCACCTGCAAACGCAAGTTCCAAAGCTAAAAATCTAGGCATCCTTGTTGATAATGAGTTAACCTTCGGGCCCCAAATAGCCTGTCTTTCGGGGAAATGCTTCGGGATCCTCCGTATGCTTAGGAAATTTCTCCCCTTGATTTCGTTTAATCATCGAAGGGTCATTGTCCAAGCACTTGTTGGGTCGCGTTTAGACTACGCAAATGCCCTCTATCTAGGACTCCCCAAATATCTTGTGAGGAGACTTCAAGTAGTCCAAAATTCAGCTGCCAGGGCTATTTATGGACTCCCTAGACGAGCCAGTGCCTCTGACTTGTTAAAAGAACTGCACTGGCTTTCCATAGACAAGAGGGTTCTTTTCAAAAGCCTGACGCTGACCTACAAGGCCCTTCATGACTCTGGTCCTAGGTACATTAGGAAACGTCTTGTTCTGTACAAACCGAACAGAGCCTTGCGATCTGCCTCCTTGTCCAAAATGGTCGTTCCGTCCATTAAGCGGACTAGACAAGGGGGGCGCTCTTTTCATTACCTGGCCCGTGCGCTTGGAATGAGCTTCCCATTTCTCTCAGACAGGCCCCTAATCTGATGTCTTTTAGAAAGGCCTTGAAAACCTGGCTTTTCTCCAGTTAATTTCATGGCTCCTTTTTGTTCTGCAGTTATGTCTCCTCGCCCTAAAGGACTTCTTCGCCAAAGCGCCGGGACACTCCTACTGGAGTAGCCGTTGCGCTATAGAAGAATCCGATAACATAACATAACATAACATAACATTAGTGTATAATGTGAACAGTATATGTGTACGTCCACTTGGATATTTTTACACCCACTTGATTAAAGCCCCGCCTAATCACAGGAATTTTAGGCCACTGATCCAAGCTCAGGCTTGGCAGCACCATATCTATATAATGTTGTTAACCATAGTAGGAATGGGTTTATTGTGGAAACACAGAATAGATATGATTTGCTCTCAGGCCTTGAGGCGTGTGATTGACGTGAGGAGTTTGAGCGCCAGGAAAATGTAAGATCAGCTGAAGTGAGCCATACGGAGATCACACAGGTGAAAACGAGTGGAAATAATGTAATCTCTTGGAACATTGCGGGACTGGGTACAAAGATGGTGGATTGTAACAGGATTATGTATATTAAGCAGTTTCAGATCATTTGTCTGCAGGAGACCTGGTCAGTGGATTGTGACCTCTTTCTCGAAGGGTATAAGGCCTTCTATATTCCTGCGTTAGCATCCAGCAGGGGTAGACCTAAGGGGGGCCTGGCGACGTTTATTTCTGTCGCACTCTCCTGTAAAATACTAAGAGTTTTAACAGGCAATTCTGGAATTATTGGTTTAGTATTGAATGGAGAGAACTGTTTGGCTGGTTTGGTGAATTATTATAACGCTGTCAACTTATGTTCAGTTTCTAGCCCAATATCAGCACTAAATGCATTTATTAGTACTTCAATGAAGGAATGTCTCCATAACCTTATGATTATGGGCGATTTTAATGTCCATCCTTGTGGCGACCCTCTGCTGAAAAGCATCACGGATTTGCATTGTGATCGCTCCGAGGGCTTGCATTTGGAACATACGGCGGAGGGGGAAGTTTTTAACGATTTATTGAATGACTTGGATTTATCGTTAACTATGGCATTGAGGGATCCTTTAAAGTGTTTTGAGATCCCAACCTTTAAGGGTCATGGGAGGGGTACCTTCATTGATTATGTCTTACTCTCTTTGTCAATACAGTCTTTTGTGGACTCTTTCATTATTGAACATAGTGAATTTAGTGATCATAACCCACTGACTGTACACTTGAAGGGCCCCTGGGTGGCTAAGGAAGGTCGGAATTGTATCACAGGCAGGTTGAGCACAACTGATGGGAGACGACGTCTTAAATGGTCTATGATTACTCCAGACTTGTTGTATAAAAACATCAAGGACAATTGCATAGAGGAAATTGCGAATTGTATTCAAGAAGGGTCTGACCCGTGCCAGGTCCTTAGTGCTTTTCAAAGCCTATCGGACAAGGTGTCTCAGATGATGTTAGTTCCAGTAAAGAACACCGAGATCGGGGGACCAAGATGGTTTAATCATGACTGTTCTAAGGCGGCACGCAATTTAAGGTTAGCCCTGGCAGCTAATCCCAGAATAAAGGAGAATGTTCAACAGTGCCGGAAAGAATACAAATCCGTTATCGCCATATGCAAGGAATTTTTAAGAGAAGAGGCATGGGGTGAGATTCTTGACCCCTCTATCCTGAAGTGTAGCTCTAGATTCTGGGCGATAGTAAAGAGACCTTTCCTGGTTCAGGACCCGGGGGATGGTCTGGAATGCTGCATAACAAAGGAGGAGTGGGTAACACATTTTAAACAATTGTATTGCTGTACGACGAATGATAACTTTAATCTTTCTCCTCGCAATAAGGGTGATACTATTAGGTTTGATAGAGGTGAGGTCACTGAGGGTATAGTGGGACTTACAGCCGGGAAAGCTCCTGGCCCTGATGGGATCCCTCCAGATTTATAGAAGTCTGAACCTAGCTTTTGGGCACCCATATTAGAGTCGGTCTTTAACGCAGCTGCTAAAATTGGCTACCCACAATCATGGGGGGTCTCCACGATTGTCCCAGTTTTTAAGAAGGAGGACAAGGGTAGCCCACTTTGTTACAGACCTATTTCATTAATTGACTCTATGGTTAAAATAGTGGGCAGAATTCTACTGCAGAGACTTTCTGACTGGGCGCTGGAAAATAATATCATGTCCATTTCTCAGTATGGTTTCTGCAGTGGACGCTCTACTATTACGCAGTGCCTTAACCTCTTTTTAATATTAAGCAAGTACACTGTTGCTCAAAGGGGTACTGTCCACCTTGCTTTCATGGACTTGTCATCTGCTTTCGACTGTGTAAACAGGGGAAAGCTGTGGCAGTCCATGAGGGATAAGGGTGTTGACAGCGGGATTGTCAACTTTCTTGTCGATTTACACAGCAACACCAGTGCTAATGTTAGGTATTCTCAAGATCTGTGCATAACTAGTAACTTTTACATCAGAAAGGGTGTGCGTCAAGGATGTATTCTCGCCCCCTTTCTTTTTGACTTTTATATTAATGAGCTAGATAGCGTATTGCAGAATGTGAAGGCTGACTGCCCCAGAGTTGGCAGGCGGGGTATTACTGTCCTTTTATACGCAGTTGATGCGGTTCTAATTTCTAGAACCGAGAGGGGTCTTCAAGCTTTATTAAATGCTTTTAAAATGTTCATGACGGATAGAGACCTCCTGGTCAATAACTCTAAATCTTTCGTCATGCAAGTTGGCCAACAACCAAGAAGGAACTTTTTATTTAAAATAGATGATGTAGCAATCCCCATTGCAAAATCATTCTCGTATCTTGGGGTCCTTTTTGATACCAAACTTAGTTGGGGTCCCCATCTTGATAAAAAGAAAAGGGAATTGGTAAGGGTGAATGCTTCTATTTTTAACTTTGCATCGAAACTGGGGAAAAACCTAATAATGCCATGATGAAACTTTACAATGCAAAATCAGTGGCAACTGCCGTTTATGGTAGTGAATTATGGGGCTATGTGCCCGGAGAGCAGCTGCAGATTGCTGAAAACTCTTTTATGAAACGTCTCCTGTGTGTCCCAGCAGGTACATCCAATTTTGTAGTACATGAAGAGTTAGGGTCGCAATACTTATGTGACATTTTTTCTTTACGCCCGCTGACCTGTTGGCTAAAATTGTGGCTGAATCAGGACATACCACTGACACATTTGATCGTGAGAGATTACCTGTCTCAGGAAAAGGCAATGGGTACCCCTTGGTTAAAATATTTGAAATCCAGTTTTTCCAGGCTCAGCCGTTCGAATTTGTTTGAACACCCGAGCGGGATTGTAAAGAGTGATGTGGAGTTAATTAAGCGAGCCTTCCTTATGGACAGAAAGGTCAAAAGAGAAGGAGAGGAGCTCCTGAAACCAAGTGTAAGAAAATGTGTTATGTTAAAAACATGTGAACCGATGGAGCCCTATTTGACGGGCTCGCTGACCTCCCATGAGAAGTTCCTGTTAACAAGGTTTAGGTTAAATCTCTTCCATCATCTGCTGATTAGACCAAAAAATGATATTTTTAATAAATCTGCTGCATCCTGTGGCTGCGACGGAAAGTCTCCACAGGATATGCTGCATTTTATATAAATTTTATGAATACCCGCGCAAACGCTATCTGGTAGATCTTTTAAAGAAACTCAATTTTAACCTGATCAGACCAGCATTAATGTATCTGCAACTTTTGCATAGTGACAGTATTCTCCAAGTTACTGAATTTTTAAAATTGTCTGTTAAGTTGAAAAATTGTTTGGACCAGTGATGGTCCCTGTTGACAGAATTATCCTTATAATGAATTTTCATGTATGGAATACGCTCTATTTTTGCACTCTTGCACCTTACCCATCATGTTTTACAACTACTGTGTTTTAAATTGCTTAATATTGTATATGTACTTTTGTGGTTTGAATCAAAACCGAAATAAAGTCTCTATTGAATTGAATTGATCTAACTTCTCGGCAGCCCTTCTTCACCGATAAGTTGTGCACGGTGCCGGCGCAACTCGCCGCCAGTGTGTAGCGGAGCCCCGCAATTGTGTTGTAATACTCTACTCTGCGTCAACCCCACGTGGCAAGGGGATGCTAGTGGGTTTCCTTAATTCCCACCTGGACAATAATAGGGTGTGCGAGATGTATTATAGGTCTTACCACCTCACAGTATGCTTATTAAATGAAAGTGTCTGCAGTCTGGGGGGTTACCTCTGGTGGGGAAATCGAGCCTTCTCGGGACGTATTAGTATCGTCTACTTCATCTTCAGAGGTGAAGATATGAGGGCCCCTCTCGCCGTCCGAGCAACCCACTTTAGGCCCGATTTCTGCTGCCACTTGCAGGGCTCTCCGACATTCCTCGATAATTTGTTCATGGTTTAGGGGGGCCTCTAGCTGGTGTCTCTGTCCGGGGTGCGGACTGCACTTGGGTCGCTGTTGCGATTGTTGGTGTTTGCCTTTGGGGCCTCGTTTTTCGTGCAGGGTAGCTCGTGGTTTCCCTGTTTGCAGCTGCTGTTCCGCCCAGTCGTATGCCTCTTTGGGGATCGTAAAAAAGATGGAGCGTCTCTTGTGCATTATTTTAAGCAGCGCTGGGAAGAGTAAGGAATATTGAATCGCTTTTTTCCCAAGCAGGTGATTGACTTCCAGGAACGATGCTCGCCGTCGTTGCACCGTATGGGTGTAATCTGGAAACAACATAACTGTGTTGTCGTCGACCTGTATGGGTCCTTTTTGTCGGGCTGCTCTGAGCACTGCATCTCTATCCCGAAAATGAAGCCGTTTTAGTAGTAGAGGTCTAGGTGGATTTTCTGGGGGTGGCTTCCGTGCTGGCACTCTGTGTGCTCTTTCTACCAAGAAATACGGGGTTTGTTTGGAGGCCGGGGTGAACAACTTGAGTCACGATTCTACATATTCGACGGGATTAGGGTCCTCCACTCCTTCCGGCTAATTGACCACCCGATTGTTGCATCATCAGTAGCGGCTTTCTAAGTCATCCGTATTTTCTTCAAGGATCTTGACTCTATGTTGAAGTTCGGTCAATGTTTCCTGTTGAGTTAAGATTTGGGTCTCTATATTCTTGAGGGTTTTGTCTCCTTGTGTTACCCTATCCGCCAATTTCTGATAGTCGTCTCTGAGTAGGTTAAAATCTGTGGCTAACGCGCCAAATCTGTCTTCCATCGTTACTCGTGAGAGTTCAATTGCCACCAGTACTTTGACCAATGTATCGGACATTGATGATGGTATCATGGTATCCTCTTCCGTTCTGGAGTTTTTCGTTAATGGGGAGAATTGTCTTGTGTGGGCCGGCGTTTGCGTGTTCATAATGATGCGATGTCGTCTCATTTTTGAGGTCAGTAAGGGTGTTGCTGTTGGTGGTACTTTGGTTAGCTATACACTCTCCTGTGTCGGTGCGTTTATTGCAATGTAATTGTGAGAAGTTGGCCTGATGTGCAGTGTTCACTATTCTAGTGATCACTATATATCAGTCCAAACAACCCTTATTGATGATTGGTTGTAAGTCAACCTTATAGACCAGCTATCCTAGTAGCATGGATACGAGCAGTCTAAGGCTAAGACTCTAGAGGGCGTGTTAAGCCAGCTGTTTTACCATCACATTACCCCTTGAACACCCAGTGAAAGGACACCACACAAGTGTTATGAAAATAAACAGTGTATTTATTAGAATCACAACAACCCTGTACTCTTTATGAGGACAGGGTGCTAGGCACACAACAAAACTCTTACGAAAATACTTAAGTTAGCACGTTATACACAAATGCCCGAGGGGCACGAAAAACCATATACTTTAAAAGTGGAATGCGAAATTACTAGCAGGTAAGTACAGTACTAATAGGCTTTGGAATCGCTAGGACTTGACTATAGAATCGTTAGATTACTTCTAGGAGACCTAGGGGACTCGGGTGCAGAGTGTGCACTCTCACGCGGGATGCGGGACAAAGTCTATGGGAGCTAGTAAAGGCAAAGTTAGTGTTCACGGGCGAACCCGACCTGGTAGGAAGAAAACGACAGTGGATCCTGACCCTAGGATAGTGAGGCTATGCTGGGACACCGAAGTGCCGAAGTTACCTAGCCCAGGGGCTGCAGCTGCATAGGTCTAAAAAGACGTCGGGAATCTCGTTGCCGGACCAGGAGCCTGGAAGAAGGAAGTTGCTGGCAGGCGACCAGTGAAGGAAAGTTCGATGGATCCAAGCCTGGATCAAGGAAGAAGAAAACCTGAAAGCAGAGGGGACCAAGTTCTTGAATCACTAGCCAGTGATTAAGTGGGCACCAGGATGGCACCGGGCGAAGTCACCGCAGTCAGGTGAGTGGGCGCTGCTGGGCTCTGCAGTCTCTCGGACCAGGAGGCGTTGTCGGCGACCAGGATGGAGGTGCGAGCTGTCCCACGAAGGATGAAGTCGTCGGCGTCGAAGTTACCCAGGAGTGGGCAACAAGCCTTGGCTAATTCAAGCCCACGCGGTGGACTCAAAATGGCGTCTTGAGTGGACCAGGAGGGTCCAGGGTGCTCCTCTTCGGGAAGGGAGCAAGGGCCAGTCTGGAGCAACCAGACCAGCAGCAGAAATGTCGTCGGGCGTCGTCAGGAAGGCCACAAGCCAACGGGCTAGTAGCCAAACAACGCGGTGAGCAGCGGAAAGCAGAAGGGCCCCACGCAGATCGTGGAGATGCTGGGGGGCTGCACTTCGGAGCTGGAGCTGCTCAGAGTCGGGGCTTCTCGGACCCCAAAGCACTCACCAGTAGATTACTCGGCGGGCTTGCTGGAAAGAAGTCGTGCAGTCTTGCAGAGGGCCGGTCCCTTGAGGTCTCGTCGCACCCACGGTTCTCAGCTGGGCTGTAGAGGTGGGTAGAGGTCAGAGGTGCCAGGGAAGCCGGTTCTCGTCGAGCTGGGCAGTCGGATTCCGGAGGAAGGACTTACAGCAGACCGCAGTGTTCTTGGATGGTGCCTGCGGATGCAGGGTGACTACTCCTTAGTCACAAGGGAGAAATCTTAGGAAGAAGTCTTGAGTTCCTTTCGCAGAAAGTAGTTTCAGGATTCAAAGATGATCTGATTTGGAAGGGGGCCAGTCTCTACCTTTATCCTGTAAAAAGGGGCTGGCACGCAACTAAGTCCTGCCCTATGGGTGGGACTAGGAGGGGGGTGGTTACACCCACTTCCTTGGCGGGCTTTTCCCCAGCACAGGGTCTGGAGTGACCCTGGAACTGGTTCCAGCCAGCCTATGCACAGTGAGCACCGGGGTGCCACGTGCAGTCACCTTCCTCTAAAGCCCTGCCTACCTACAATACACAAAACCCTGTCTGGGACGGTGCTGGCACCGCCCCTGGCAGGAAACCCTTTGTCCTTATCTCCTGCTCTGGGAGGACTCCCAGCAGCAGGAGGGCAGACTTGTGTCTCGGTGGCAGCATCCATTTTGTGGATGCTAAGGCTCTGTCTGACTTTTAACCGGGTTATAGGTTACAGGCATGTCGTGTCCCTCTAGAAGGGTGGAATGCTAACCCCGTCGCCAGAATTGGCGAGGGGTTAGTATTCCAATTCGTATGACACCTTACTCGACATGTTTTGATAAAGCGATACCAGAGTTGGCACATAACCGCGAGGATTATAATGCACTTAAGAGTATATGGTATGCGATATCATGGAAACGGCTAAGGGATGGATCCCGAAAGCCGCAGACAGGCTCAGCTCATGCCAGAGCACCATCTCACACGATTCCAAGCACTCTGCCTTCAGGATTGTTAAGGCCTGCCATAGGAGTGACTGATAGGAGATCTGTGTGTCCATTTTTAGGGTTAGATATAGGTATACTATATCTAAAGCAAAGGGTGATTACACCACCTTGCCCCAGCTGTCAAGCAGCCAGTTGTGTCAGATTTGGATGGCCATCCAGGGGTGGCATAATACATGCTGCAGCCCCTGGTAGGCCCTGGGTACACCTAGGCCCTGGGTACCTAAGGTACACAGTACAGGGACTGATAAGGTGACTCAGTATCCAATTTAGATATGTACCTAAGGTACATGGAATCCATTTTACAGAGAGAGCAGTGGGCCTGAGGTCCTGAACAGCAGGGCCTCAGGTCAACTAAGTCAGAAAACCAGCAAAACACCAGGCAAAAAGTTGGGGGCAACCATAGTCAGGGGTCACCCTTCCTACATAACCCCCCCCCAAACGAAAGGAGATAAGGCTATCCTTGTCCAGGTAAGCCTATATTGCCTAAGTGGCCATTTAAGGAAGTACCAGCACTGGCATGGTTACCCCCTATGTCATGGTCCACTAAGCAATCCCTCACCCTAAGGGTGTCTGAGGGTCTCCACCATAGGGAATCTCTACCTGTGGTGTGTTTTGTCAAAGAAAAAGGCTGGTGCTGAAATGGAGTACTGAAGTGAGGCTCCACTAATTTTGGGCTCAGCTTCCTCCAATCATTTTCCACCATATAGGCCTTTCTTTCCAAGACTGAGTTGTTTTGGGCTCTTAGGGTCAACCTCTGGCTACCTACAGCTGGAGGTTGGGTCCCTCTGTTTGGCTTACTGGAGGGACAGGTCAGGTCTGGGGCCCTCAGGTCCCAAGTTTGGCTGTGCCCAACAGTGTCCATCTGTGGGAGGTCCCTAACTAATTTTAAGGGGGATCCCTCAGGAGTATGTTTTATTTTCACTTGGCTAGGACTACTAGCTTCAGTGCCCTTAATCTGCTGATTGGGAAATTCTTTTGGACAGGGGGCCCTTTGGGGTCCAACACTGGCCTCCCTGACCTCTACAGCCCTGGGCTGACTGAGGCAGGGTAGAGAGGGGCAGGTTACCTGCTCCAGACTGGGTCCCACCTTGGAAGGGTCCACTGACATCAGGGGTTCTGCCAGGCTAGGCCTGACTACCTCTGTGGCAGTTTCTTCACAAGGGGTCAGATCAGTTCCCTGAGGAGGCTGATCCTTTCCTAAAGTCTGGTGGGAGGGAGATCTCTCTTCCTCCTCAATACTCTCTGTCTGAGTGGAGTGATCCATAGTTTCAGGCTTCACAACACTGTCATCTGTCTGAGTTTGAGCTGTGGCCATCACAACTCTCCCAACCTTTTCAGGAGGGGGCTCAGTTTGGGTGTGGGCTGTGACCATCACAGCCTTGACAACCTGTTCTGGGAAGGAAGTTGTCTGAGATTGGGTTGTGACTGGCACAACCCTCCTGACCTGTTCAGGGAGGATATCTTGGACTGGGGCTGTGGCTACCACTGCCCCACTAACCTTACCATGGATGTTCACCATTCTAGAATGGGTCTCTTGCTCTACTTCAGCCCAGGCTGAAAGCTCTAAATCATTCCCCAGTAGGCAATCTACAGGCAAGTTTGGTGACACTGCCACTCTCTTGTGGCCAGTGACACCTCCCCAGCTGAGATTGACCACTGCCATGGGATGATCTCTCTGTACTCCATCAATATTGGTCACCTGGTATGTGGCACCAGGTAAAAGTTGCCTTGAGGGGACTAGACTCTCAGTCACCATAGTGATGCTAGCCCCTGTATCTCTATAGGCCTCAACTTTTATACCATTGATGAGGGGCTCCTGTCGGTACTTGCCCAAAGTGTTGGGACAAGTTGTGAAGTTGGCAAACCCCATGCCAGTCTCACAGACAAGAGTATCTAAGTTTGGGGACCTGCTTAGGCCAGAGTCCCCAGGAACTCCCAAAGTAAATGCACCCAAATTCTTGGGGGCACTCCCACCGCCTGGGGGATTACTACTAGTAGTAACAGGAGGTTTGGGAATGTTACTTGGGGGTATGTTTTCCTTATTGTTATTCTTTGGGCAACTGCTGTCAGTTTTTAAATGACCCACCTGTTTACAGGGATAACAATAAGGTTTCTTCTGGTTGTTGGAAGGATTCTGGGACCCACCCCCCTCAGAGGATTTTTGGGGCCCTGATGTGGTTTGATCTGTAGATTTATTCCCACCCTTCTCTTGAGGCTTGGTTGATTCCTTTTTCTGGTCACCACCTTGGTTCTTGGGCCTAATCCTGGTTCTGACCCATTTGTCTGCCCTCTTACCCAATTCTTGTGGAGAGGTCAGATCAGAGTCTACCAGGTGCTGGTGTAATAACTGGTTCTGACAATTATTTAAGACTTGCTCTCTCATAATTAGATTATACAATCCCTTGAAATCAGTAACCTTACTACCCAGTAGCCAGCCTTCCAAAGCCTTAGTGGCACAATCAACAAAGTCAGACCAGTCCTGAGACTGAGTTTTCTGGGTGTCTCTGAACAGCAACCTGTACTGCTCAGTGGTTAAACCAAACCCATCAACCAGTGCATTTTTCAGGACCTGGTAATCATTAGCATCCTCCACTCTTGTAGTGAGGAGCTTATCTCTACCTTTACCATCAAAGGAGAGCCACAGTATAGCTGCCCACTGACTCTGGGGAATGCACTGCACAGTGCAGGCCCTCTCCAGAGCAGCCATCCATTTCTGGATATCATCCCCTTGCTTAAAGGGGGGCACTATTTTAGTCAGGTGTTTAGTATCTAAACCCTTCTCTCTATCTCTTGGGAGATTGCTGCCACCAGTGGGAGCTAGCCCACTCATCTGCTGCTCTCTTGCCAGGGCAAGCTTCTCTTTGGCCAGGGCAATTTCTTCCCTTTCAATCCTCAGTTCAGCTTGTCTCATCCTAGCCTCATGCTCCTTTCTCTGAGGGGAAGTAAATCTCCTCTGTGGAGGATTCCTTCTCCCCTGAGAAGAGGCATTAGAGTGCAGAGATCTATTGGAGTCCCTAGAAAGAGATCTATCTCTCCTAACTCCAAGGTTAGGCCCACTTCGGGTTAGTACTGGGGGGCCCCCAGATCCTAGCCCAAGTAAGTCTAAGTTGGTCCTAGTTAGCCTTCTGACTACCTCAAGACCTTTGTCTACCTCATCCCCAGAGAGTACCTCCTGATCCTCCTCCTCAACTGCTGAATCAGTGTTGGGGAGGTCTGGATCCCCAGAGGTTCCCTCTAAGGCTGGCATGCTCTCATGTAACTGAGAGAGCTTTCTGGCATCATATGTCTCTAAGAGACCTATCAGAAAGGGAATGGTGGGGTTAGACCCCTGCTTCAGTTTCCTGGAGACACAGATTTGTCTCATCTCCTGAAAACTGAGAGCTGCATATCTTGAAGTGACCTGTGGAGGGTCAACACTGACCAGGGGAGTCTCAGTAGAGTCCCCCTGAGTCGACATGCTTTTCTAGTGAGGTGTAAGTGGTGCACTTACCTACACTATATGTTTGCCTACTGATCCCTTGCTAGAGTTGTAGTTTAGGGTGTGCTAGGCCCTAGGAGCTACAACAGCTGGTTCAGTAGAACTCAGAGTATTCTAAGCTAAGTTATATGTACCTTTAGTACTTATGTGATCTTTCACAAGATATTCTTAGGATATGTGTGGTAAAACAACAGCAAGCTCAAATCCCAACCGCTGCTCACCAATGTGAGAAGTTGGCCTGATGTGCAGTGTTCACTATTCTAGTGATCACTATATATCAGTCCAAACAACCCTTATTGATGATTGGTTGTAAGTCAACCTTATAGACCAGCTATCCTAGTAGCATGGATACGAGCAGTCTAAGGCTAAGACTCTAGAGGGCGTGTTAAGCCAGCTGTTTTACCATCACATTACCCCTTGAACACCCAGTGAAAGGACACCACACAAGTGTTATGAAAATAAACAGTGTATTTATTAGAATCACAACAACCCTGTACTCTTTATGAGGACAGGGTGCTAGGCACACAACAAAACTCTTACGAAAATACTTAAGTTAGCACGTTATACACAAATGCCCGAGGGGCACGAAAAACCATATACTTTAAAAGTGGAATGCGAAATTACTAGCAGGTAAGTACAGTACTAATAGGCTTTGGAATCGCTAGGACTTGACTATAGAATCGTTAGATTACTTCTAGGAGACCTAGGGGACTCGGGTGCAGAGTGTGCACTCTCACGCGGGATGCGGGACAAAGTCTATGGGAGCTAGTAAAGGCAAAGTTAGTGTTCACGGGCGAACCCGACCTGGTAGGAAGAAAACGACAGTGGATCCTGACCCTAGGATAGTGAGGCTATGCTGGGACACCGAAGTGCCGAAGTTACCTAGCCCAGGGGCTGCAGCTGCATAGGTCTAAAAAGACGTCGGGAATCTCGTTGCCGGACCAGGAGCCTGGAAGAAGGAAGTTGCTGGCAGGCGACCAGTGAAGGAAAGTTCGATGGATCCAAGCCTGGATCAAGGAAGAAGAAAACCTGAAAGCAGAGGGGACCAAGTTCTTGAATCACTAGCCAGTGATTAAGTGGGCACCAGGATGGCACCGGGCGAAGTCACCGCAGTCAGGTGAGTGGGCGCTGCTGGGCTCTGCAGTCTCTCGGACCAGGAGGCGTTGTCGGCGACCAGGATGGAGGTGCGAGCTGTCCCACGAAGGATGAAGTCGTCGGCGTCGAAGTTACCCAGGAGTGGGCAACAAGCCTTGGCTAATTCAAGCCCACGCGGTGGACTCAAAATGGCGTCTTGAGTGGACCAGGAGGGTCCAGGGTGCTCCTCTTCGGGAAGGGAGCAAGGGCCAGTCTGGAGCAACCAGACCAGCAGCAGAAATGTCGTCGGGCGTCGTCAGGAAGGCCACAAGCCAACGGGCTAGTAGCCAAACAACGCGGTGAGCAGCGGAAAGCAGAAGGGCCCCACGCAGATCGTGGAGATGCTGGGGGGCTGCACTTCGGAGCTGGAGCTGCTCAGAGTCGGGGCTTCTCGGACCCCAAAGCACTCACCAGTAGATTACTCGGCGGGCTTGCTGGAAAGAAGTCGTGCAGTCTTGCAGAGGGCCGGTCCCTTGAGGTCTCGTCGCACCCACGGTTCTCAGCTGGGCTGTAGAGGTGGGTAGAGGTCAGAGGTGCCAGGGAAGCCGGTTCTCGTCGAGCTGGGCAGTCGGATTCCGGAGGAAGGACTTACAGCAGACCGCAGTGTTCTTGGATGGTGCCTGCGGATGCAGGGTGACTACTCCTTAGTCACAAGGGAGAAATCTTAGGAAGAAGTCTTGAGTTCCTTTCGCAGAAAGTAGTTTCAGGATTCAAAGATGATCTGATTTGGAAGGGGGCCAGTCTCTACCTTTATCCTGTAAAAAGGGGCTGGCACGCGACTAAGTCCTGCCCTATGGGTGGGACTAGGAGGGGGGTGGTTACACCCACTTCCTTGGCGGGCTTTTCCCCAGCACAGGGTCTGGAGTGACCCTGGAACTGGTTCCAGCCAGCCTATGCACAGTGAGCACCGGGGTGCCACGTGCAGTCACCTTCCTCTAAAGCCCTGCCTACCTACAATACACAAAACCCTGTCTGGGACGGTGCTGGCACCGCCCCTGGCAGGAAACCCTTTGTCCTTATCTCCTGCTCTGGGAGGACTCCCAGCAGCAGGAGGGCAGACTTGTGTCTCGGTGGCAGCATCCATTTTGTGGATGCTAAGGCTCTGTCTGACTTTTAACCGGGTTATAGGTTACAGGCATGTCGTGTCCCTCTAGAAGGGTGGAATGCTAACCCCGTCGCCAGAATTGGCGAGGGGTTAGTATTCCAATTCGTATGACACCTTACTCGACATGTTTTGATAAAGCGATACCAGAGTTGGCACATAACCGCGAGGATTATAATGCACTTAAGAGTATATGGTATGCGATATCATGGAAACGGCTAAGGGATGGATCCCGAAAGCCGCAGACAGGCTCAGCTCATGCCAGAGCACCATCTCACACGATTCCAAGCACTCTGCCTTCAGGATTGTTAAGGCCTGCCATAGGAGTGACTGATAGGAGATCTGTGTGTCCATTTTTAGGGTTAGATATAGGTATACTATATCTAAAGCAAAGGGTGATTACACCACCTTGCCCCAGCTGTCAAGCAGCCAGTTGTGTCAGATTTGGATGGCCATCCAGGGGTGGCATAATACATGCTGCAGCCCCTGGTAGGCCCTGGGTACACCTAGGCCCTGGGTACCTAAGGTACACAGTACAGGGACTGATAAGGTGACTCAGTATCCAATTTAGATATGTACCTAAGGTACATGGAATCCATTTTACAGAGAGAGCAGTGGGCCTGAGGTCCTGAACAGCAGGGCCTCAGGTCAACTAAGTCAGAAAACCAGCAAAACACCAGGCAAAAAGTTGGGGGCAACCATAGTCAGGGGTCACCCTTCCTACAGTAATGCTCTCCTGTTCGGGCCCCCACGATTCTGAAGCGCATTGACCTCCCTCTCCTCTGTGGTTGTTCCTCCGTCATCCTGGTGTGCACTTTATCCGTTCTGCATCACCGTTCCCCTCGTTTACCGGGCTTCGGGTCCTGGCGCTGAGCCCACCTCAGTGAGATGGCGGGTCTAGACGGGTGGGAGGAAGCGTGGTTGGATCCTCTGCGATGTTCTGATGATCCTTTCAAGGGGTACTTCTGAGTGAGTGAAGAGGAGGGGCATATCAATACAGACTTATTTGCTATTAATCGGTTGGGGGACCTGATGGGTGCTCGCCCCTCCGTTATTTATAATTTGACGTGGTCTTTGCCAGTGCAGGTCGCTAGGGGTATTTCTGCCTTTCCACCGGCTTGAGGTTTCTGGTTCTCTTACGACAACATGGCCTCCTGACCTCCCACCATTTTCAACCTTCACTCAGCACCGGGAAGTGCCCCCCTGTGACCTCTGTTGCGGCTCAAGTGTGCTGCGATGTCCCCCCTGCCGCCGGGTTCTTCTTCTACCCCTCCTTTGCTGGGGTTTAATGATCACATTGGTGAACCTGCCGGGGAGGACCCAGGATACTGGCGGTAGGCTACGTGTTTGTGATGTGGCTCTCAACCCTTTACACGACTGTGATCTATCCCTGGGCCTGTCCAACCTGCTTCCGATGCTTGACAGTGTGTCCTCTCCCAACAGCGTTTCCGCTCCGCAGGCTACTGGATTGGGTGCTAATGCGTACAGACCCTCGGACCTCCCGGTGTGAGCCCAACCGCTCTCCGTGTCTCTGGGGGCCGATCCTTGGCGGTTGCGCGCAAACATTGTGCCGGCCCCCTCGCTGTTGGCCTCGACTCAGGCGCTCACCTGGACCAGATATGCTGCACTGCCACTGCCGGCGTCTGCCTAGACTCCTTCGTCCGGGGCGGGAGTTCGTCTTCTCTCCGAGTTCTGAAGGTGTCACGGAGCCTTCCCTGCCTCTCCCGGTGTCGCCATCTTAATGGATGGACCTCCGATGTCAATGGGCTTTGTGCCAGGTATTCCCTGCGTCTGCTTTGTTATTTTTCACACCAGATCCGCTGGTTCTCACCCGCTCTTGCTCCCGATATCGTTGTTGGCTCCCTGACGTGGGCAGCGGATCTTGTCTCCGTAGCGATGAACTAGGAGCTGGGCGCTGCCATTTTGTCTCCATCCGTCCACTCGCCAGTACTGTCCTCGAGCTGGTTCCGCATCTCAGCCCGCAAATCTTGTCAGGGTTATGTGTTGGGGTTCCCTGTCGTCCACCGTTTGGCTTCGACCCGGCAATCGTGAACTACAGGCACCTGTAAATGCCAATAGTGTGGGCTGCCTACCGGAGCTCTACGCAGACACATCCGCCATCGTGGCTACCGAAGCCACGCCCCATAGTAGAATGCATCCATATCTGGCAGAGAACCACACTAGTGTCAACTGCCGATTCCAGGCAATCGGTATCAAGGCCACCACGAATCATGTATTTGGACAAGTTTTGACCAACATGAATTGCCTGAGCCAGAAAGATCCTAAGGTCTTTTGGGACTTCCGGCAAGTGCTCGCTGGCCATGTTGTAGAGGGCCTTTGCGTAGTGACACAAACCACAATGCCAGGCTAGCAAAGGAGAACACAACTTTGCCAACCACCTCAATCCTATTGTACTCCCTATCTGGAGGAGTTGTGGGGAATTAACAAGAGTTCCCCTGAAACTGAACCACAAGGTACACTGGAGTAGGATATCTAGTAAGAAAGCAAGGGAACCAGGACCCAGTCTGTGACAGCTGGCCACCTGTCTATTTACCAGAGGGCAGGAACAAGGGATTGAGCAAGTGCCCATAAAACTATCAGTGAAGGCCTCACTAAAAGAGAGCAAGGGCTTAGATATGACTAAAAACGGCTGCAAAATGTTTGGAAGGACATTTGTTTTGGTCTCGTCTGAAAGGAGCTGCAAATCAAGGTGCTCAGCTGCCTATCCGATTACCACTGAAATGAGGCATTCTGTTCAGTTGGTGGTATAAGTGGCAAGTTAAATCGTACCTCAGGAGAAGTATGAAGCTCACTGGTTCTCTATAAATCCCTGTAAAAGTTGTCTGCTGTGTAGTGAGTGTGGTAAAAAACCAGACCAAAGTTTGCTTGTAGGGACACTGGGCATGATAAGGTAGCAATGCTGTCCACACCCTGGCCACCTGGGTATGGATTGGTGCATGACCATAGAAAGGTCAATTTATAAAAAGCGTGGGTGAATAATGAAGTAGGAAAAGCAAAGAAGTGTTTATTGCGCATATTGCCTTTGACGAAGGGACATAAAAAAAGTGTGTTGATGATGGCCTTGGGGACAGTACTGGAAAAAAAGGCACACAGCCATTCATTGGCCTTGTCCCCAACAAACAGAGATAGATAGTAAAAGGACTTTCAGGAATGGGCCCTAGCCGAAGAACAACATATTAAGACTAAATGCCGCAGGGATGAGAAGCTCAGATTTGGTGGAAATATTAAATAGGTAATTAAACATGCTAAATAACAGACTGCCTTGAATGAATAAGGACTGATAGGCATGTTAATTTTCATACTGTCTCTCCAGCTGCATTAAAGAAAGGTGAAAAGACATACTGCTTAGTGCGTTGGGCTGTTTCAGGAGTATTTTGTGTTGCATTAAGGGTATTTGATGCCCTCTAGATAGGAGTAAGAATAGGATCTTTGTATAGTCGATATAGTGCTGTCAATATTGTTGATAAAAACAAACAAACAGTGGTATTTAAAAAAATAAATATATATATATATATTTTTTTAAATACCACTGTTTGTTTGTTTTTATCAACAATATTGACAGCACTATATATATATATATATATATATATATATATATGTAAAACCTTGATGCTTCGGGAGAGAATTTTGAAGGGTAGACCTGGCAGACCTCATGGATTTAATTGTGTGTGTTGCTGGAGGGACTATTATGAGAGGTTTTGGCTCTGCAGGATCTGGACTGAGATTTCATAGTGGTGATTGGCAGGCTGTGAATTGTTTCTGAGCATAGTTCTTTGCTATGTAGAGATGAATTAATGTAATACACGTTTTATTCCAATAGACTACTAATTTGAGATTGACACTGTGGAATACAGCCCTGAGGAAGTCATAGGATGACACCAACTGATGAAACACGCCTTGGCTGGCAGATGAACCGAAATCAAAATTAAAGAAAAATTTAACTGAAGAGCCTAAGGATGACTGAAAGACTGCTTTGTATTTATAACTTTGTGACTGCTAAGAGATTTGTTTCGGTCATTTGGCGTCTTCATTAAAGGATGCAGGGAAGACATCCCTTCTCTTTTAAGTACCACATTCATTACCTATATGCCTTAATGAACAAGTTACTTACCTTCGGTAACGATATATCTGTAAGAAACAGTAGTTAGTATTAGATTCCTTACCTTAGAATATCCCCAGGCGTCAGTCTGGATCCGGAAACTTTTGCGTAGCAGTACCCCTGCGCGTCGGTAGGCGTCGTCTGCAGGCGTCCCCTGCGGCTCCGCGTCGTCGGCGTCGTGCGCCGTGATGACGTCGCTGGAGTATATAGACGCCGCCTCCGCGCGCTGACGTCAGTTCTTTGCACACAGCTTTTCCGCGCCAGAACACGCAGAGCCATGTGAGAACTAACACTGGTGCCATTTGAAACTAGGGCCCTGAAAGGGATGTCCTTAACCCTAGGTATCAGTTCGCAGAACGGGGAGGACGGGTGGGGCGGTAAGGAATCTAATACTAACTACTGTTTCTTACAGATATATCGTTACCGAAGGTAAGTAACTTGTTCATCTGAAAGAAACAGGTTAGTATTAGATTCCTTACCTTAGAATAGATACCCCAGCAATACCAACCCCGGTGGTGGGTCTGCGAACCAATACAATCCTACACCAGAAAATCCTGGAGGACCGAACGGCCAAAGAAGCCGTCCCTCTGGACTTGACTGTCCAGGCAGTAATGCCTCGCAAAGGTGTGCAACGAGGCCCACGTAGCCGCCTGGCAAATGACCTGCAAAGGGACTCCCCGGCCCAGGACAGTAGTAGCCGCCGTGGCCCGAGTGGAATGGGCCCTCAGCCAAACAGGAGGCTCCTTCCGATCCAAAGAGTAGCATGCTTTGATGCACAGGACGACCCACCGAGAGATGGTTCGTTTCTGTACCGCCCTTCCCTTCTTCTCACCCACGTAGCCAACAAACAGTTGGTCATCCACCCGGAACTGGCGTGTGCGATCCATATAAAATGAAAGCGCACGTTTTGGGTCCAGACGATGGAGCCGCTCTTCATCTTTTGAAGGATGCGGAGGCGGGAAGAAGGAGGGTAAGGTGATGGACTGCCCGATGTGAAAAGCAGAAACTACTTTGGGCAGGAAAGAAGGTCTAGTTCTAAGAACCACCTTGTCTGGATGAATGGACAAGAAAGGAGGTTTCACAGAAAGAGCCTGGAGCTCACTCACTCTCTTCTGGCAGAGGTGATGTCAACCAGGAAGGCCGTCTTTAAAGTCAGAAGACGGAGAGGACAGGAATGAAGCGGCTCAAAGGGAGCGCACATCAAGAAAGTCAGAACCAGGTTCAAGTCCCACTGAAGCATCACGAACGGAACAGGTGGATACATGTGCGTGATGCCCTTCAAGAATCTCGTTACAATAGGGGACTTGAACAAAGATGGCTGATCAGGTAGCCTTAAGAAGGCGGAAAGGGCTGAAAGGTAGCCCTTGATAGTGCCCAGAGCAGAGCCCTGCTGGGCAAGAGAGAGAAGAAAGAGGAGAACCTCGGAGAGAGGGGCAGAAAGGGGATCCACAGCCTTTGCTGTGCACCATGCCACAAATCTGTTCCACCGGCAGGCGTATACCGACTTTGTGGAGGGACGCCTGGCTGCCAGAATCACATCACAGACTTCAGGAGGCAAGTCAAATGGCCTCAACTGTCGCCGCTCAATCTCCAAGCATGGAGGTGGAGACTGGACAGGTTCGGGTGGAGGACCGTCCCCTGCTGCTGCGACAGAAGGTCCTCCTGAAGGGGCAGGCGGATCGAGGGACCGACTGACATGCTGAGTAGCTCGGGATACCAGTACCTTCGAGCCCAGTCCGGAGCCACAAGGATAACTTGGGCCCAGTCGCGCCTGATCTTCTTCAGCACTCTGGGCAGAAGTGGTATAGGCAGAAAGGCGTACAATAGACCGCAACTCCACTCGCGCTGAAAGGCGTCGCCGAGCGAGTGCCGTCTTGGAAACTCCAACGCGCAGAACTGATGACATTGCGCGTTCTCTTCTGTGGCGAATAGATCTAACCAAGGCTCTCCCCATTGCAGAAAGAGGCCTTTCGCCACGTCCGAGTTCAGACGCCATTCGTGATCCACCGAGCACCGACGGCTGAGTTCGTCCGCCCTGGCGTTCAGAGAACCTGCCAGGTGTTGAACCGTCAGAGTCACGCCCTGACGTTCCAGCCATTGCCAGAGGCGCAGAGCCTCCTGGCAAAGGGTCCACGACCCCACTCCGCCCTGCTTGTTGCAGTACCACATGGCGGTGGTTTTGTCCGTGAACACCTGCACCACACTCCCGTTGACAAAGGGGAGGAATGCCTTCAGTGCTAGGCGAATCGCCCGCAGCTCCAAAATGTTGATATGGAGCCGGGACTCCGCCGGAGACCAGATGCCTCTGATCTCCGCCTCTCCCAAGTGGCCTCCCCAGCCCTGGAGGGACGCGTCCGTCACAACTACGTGCTCCGGTTGGGGAAGGGAGAGGGATCTGCCTCTGACCCAATCGCGGTCCGAAAGCCACCACTGCAACTGTCTCGCAGTGCCCTCCGAGATCAGGACATGGTCGGATAGGTTGCCCTGATGCTGGGCCCACTGAAACTTCAGGTCCCACTGCAGAGCCCGCATCCGCCACCTGGCGTGATGCACCAGAAGGATGCAGGAGGCCATCAGTCCCAGAAGCCGCAGCGTCAACCTGACAGAGACCCGGGATAACGGCTGAAAGATGGGAATCAGAGCCTGAATATCCCGGACCCGCCGTTCCGGAGGATAAACCCGAAACTGCGCCGAGTCGAGAACCGCCCCGATGAAAAGGAGCTTTTGAGAGGGACACAGGTGTGATTTCGGCACGTTGACGGAAAACCCCAGCTCGTGCAGGAGGTCTGCCGTCATCCGAAGGTGGTGGACGACTGACTGGGGCGAGCCCGCCTTCAACAACCAGCCGTCGAGGTAGGGGAAGACTGAAACCCCTAACCGGCGCAGATGAGCTGCGACCACCGCCATCACTTTCGTGAACACCCGTGGGGCGCTGGTAAGGCCGAATGGGAGCACGATAAACTGAAAGTGCTCGTGGCCTACCGTGAACCGTAGGTAACGCCGGTGGGCCGGCAGGACGGGGATGTGAAAATACGCATCCTGCAAGTCCAACGCTACCATCCAGTCTAGCGGGTCTAGAGCAGCCAAGACCTGAGCCAAAGTCAACATCTTGAACTTCTCCTTCCGGAGGAAGCCGTTGACGTTCCGTAGATCCAAGATAGGACGCAGGCGCCCCTTGTCCTTCTTGGGTACCAGAAAGTAGTGGGAATAGCAACCACACCCTACTTCTGGCCCAGGAACGCGCTCGATGGCCCCCTTGGCCAAGAGGGCCGTAACTTCCTCCTGCAGAAGCGTCAAGTGGTCCCCCGACACACGGTGGTTCTGCGGTGGCATGGCTGGAGGAGTGGTCTCGAAGGGGAGGGAGTAGCCCCTTCGGACGAGCTGCAGCACCCACCTGTACGATGTGATAGTGCGCCAGCGGGAGTGGTGATGGCGAACCCTGCCACCCACTGGCGTCACATGGGCCTGAAAGCTCGGACTAGGAGGATTTGGAGGCTGCTGCGGGGGGAGGTGTGGCCTGACCTCGCCGCTGTCCCCAAACGCCACCACGGCGGAATCCACGGCCGCCACCGCGTTGAGAAGTGTTCTGCGGTGCGTGGCTGGCAGCACGTGTGGGACCGCCCCTTCCGTGGCCACGAAAGGAGCGAAACGAACCCGTTTGCTGGCGCTGGGTCGAGAGACCCAAGGACTTGGCCGTGACCCTGGAGTCCTTGAAGCGCTCAAGTCCTTGGTCCGCTTTGTCGCCAAACAGGCGACTGCCATCGAACGGCATGTCCATCAAGGCATTTTGGACATCCGTCGAAAAATCGGCGGATCTCAGCCAGGCGTGGCGACGAATCGCCACCGTCGTGGACATCGCTCTGCCCAGCGAGTCGGTCGTATCAAGACCACACCTGATGGAATACCTCGCCGCGTCTCGGCCTTCAACCATAGCCTGGCCGAGCTTGTCCCGTACCTCCTGCGGGCATTGCGGCAGACACTCCGCGACCGTATCCCACAGAGAGTGGGTGTAGCGGCCCAAGAGGCATGCGGTGTTGCAAGACCGCAGTCCCAGACTCAGGGACGAGAAGACCTTTTTGCCATACTGGTCGTACCTCTTAGATTCCCGGTCGGGCGGGGCCGACGGGAACGCGGATTGGGAAGTTGAGGCCTGGATCACCAGACTCTCAGGGGTGGGATGGGTGGACAGGAACTTAGGGTCGTCCGAACACGGACGGTGGCGCCTGGCAACGTTCCTATCAACAGGCGAACCTGAAGCGGGCCTGGACCACGTGCCCAACAGAACGTCCGTCAAGGCTTCATTAAACGGCAGCAGAGGCTCGTGTGGGCATGACTGCGGTTTGAAGACCTCGGTGAGGATGTTAGGCTTCACTTTTGCGACGGGGAGCTCAAGGCGCAAGGCCTTGGCAGCCCTCATCAGCACCACAGAATAAGCAGCCCCAGCCTCCGACGCCACAGTGGGAGGCGAGACAAAACCAGGGTTAGGAGAGTCGTCCAGACCACTGGCATCACCCAAGTCACCTGTCCAGTCCACGTCGTACTGACACTCGCGTCACAGAGGGTCCTCAGACCCCTCCCAACCCTCTCCATAATCTTCATCATCACCATACTCGGATTCAACGATGTAGACCGGCTCCTCGGGGTCAATGGGCCCCATCGGCGCCCGACTCGGCGTCGGACGACGCCGGTCCGACTCCGCGTCCGGAGTAGGAGAGGGAATGGGGGTGGCGCCGCCCGGAGCCGGCGACGGAGTCGCGGCGCCGCGCGGAGGCGGCACCATGGGTTGCCCCGATGGAATCGGCGCCGGAGAGGCCGGCGGACCAGCCGGCGTCGACCCTGAAGGGCCCAGCGGCGCCCGAGCCGCCGGCGGCGTCGGGGCCGGAGCACCCGATGGCGTCGGGGCAGGAGCACCCGAACCGCTCGGGCCCCCAGACGGGGCCACGGGGCCCGCAGGCGCCGTAGGCCCCGGCGGAGGAGACAGCGCCCTCATGGCCATGAGGAACTCCTCTATCTCCTCGCGCGACGCGCCTTGCCCAGGGACCGACGGGTATGGAGCAGGCGGCGTCGGCGACCCACGCGGGGGTGGGGCCACCCGAACCCCCGGCCGCGTCGGGGGGAGTCGGGGGTGCGATGACGACGCCCCGACTTCTTGTGTTTCTTACCTGAGGAACCGGAGGAATGGTGTCGACTTCCGGAGCGCTCGTGGCGGCTCCGCGACCGTTCTCTCGACCGCTCCCTCAACCTCCGACCGGACCGGGACCGCTCTCGACGCGGGGCCGACACCCGGAGCTCGAGTAGCTTGCGGGACCGCTCCCGTCTAGCCTTACTCGTTAAGGCCCGGCAGTCGACGCAGGCCTCCACGTCGTGGTCCGGGCCCAGACACCGGAGGCAGAGTCGATGGTGGTCGGTGACCGACATCGTGCGGTCACACCCGTCACAATTCTTGAAACCGGGCATCCTACCGGCACCTAAGAAGTAGATATTAATCAAAAAACTTTGGTCAAAAGACCGGAGTACTGCTCTTCGGATCTGCGCTAACTGGCGCGGAAAAAAGAAGAACTGACGTCAGCGCGCGGAGGCGGCGTCTATATACTCCAGCGACGTCATCACGGCGCACGACGCCGACGACGCGGAGCCGCAGGGGACGCCTACCGACGCGCAGGGGTACTGCTACGCAAAAGTTTCCGGATCCAGACTGACGCCTGGGGATATTCTAAGGTAACGAATCTAATACTAACCTGTTTCTTTCAGATATTTGTGTATAGTGCCCTTAGCGCCGAATCGCCCCCCCCCGCTCCCCCAAGTCTACAATTTAGGATCACAATTGAGGCTTAACTGGCACACCCGAGATTTGGGGCCCTTATATTAACCTTCTTTCAAACTCAATTCTAAAGGGAAAGGGGTGGGAGCACACTGCTTCACCTCCCAGCACAGTTTGCCCCCTTTTTTAAACATTATGGTAAATGCAGTTCATGATACATGCTTACTTTAATATTTACTGGAGTGTTCCACCAAAGTTGGCCCAGGTTAGTGTTGTAAATCTCTAGATACGTGTTTCTGGATATCATCCGTCATCAGTAGAGACAAAAACAAATTTAATCTGGGGTTGCTGAGCAGGCTGCCACAATCATTTCAGGTCTCACTACCTCTCACAGACGCACAGGTGCATCTCCACAAGCTCATCAGCTCAATGGCTCAGGGAGCCTTTTTAAACAGAAAGGGGTGGGAGCACACTGCTTCGCCTCCCAGCACAGTTCGCCCCTATTTGGTGAAAAAATACAGCTAAATTTCAATTAAGCACTAATTTTGTACTGCATTTACCAGGATGCAAAGGGGCGGACTGTGCTGGGATGTGAGGCAGTGTGCTCCCAACCCCCTTTCTGTTAAAAAGGGTCCCTTGAGCTAGCAAGCTGACAAGCATTGGAGGAGAGGAATTTGGCAGCATTTCCAGCAACCCCAAATGACTTTTCTTTTGCTCTCTACTACTGCTGCTATCTACTGAAGAAGGGCTGAACCCAGAACCCCGTGTCTAGAGATATGCTGCAATGTCTACACCAACTTTGGTGAAAAACTACAGCTAAATGCTAATTAAGCACTAATTCTTGTACTGCATTTACCAGGATGCAAAGGGGCGGACTGTGCTTGGATGTGAGGCAGGGTGCTCCCAACCCTCTTTCTGTCAATTCTAAAGGGGCCTGAAGATCCCTGCCTCATGGCTCTCTGCAAAGATCATCCCAATCTATAAGCGTCCACATAACGTACAGAGTAATTATCGGCAGATTAGCCTAATAGATGCCTTGCAGAAGATCTTCTGCAAACAAGTGCTAGTGCACCTTTTGGGCTGGATAAAGGAGATTTATATCCTTTCCAAGTGCCAGGTGAGTTTAAGAAGTGATATTAGCATGGTCGACAAGATATTACGATTTAACTGCATTTTGTGGCAACAAGGGTCGCTTTTTCGTCACCTTTGTTGATTTGCAAGCAGCTTTTGATTTAGTCCCAAGAGCGACTCTGTGGACAACCCTGGATTAAATGGGTATTGTGCCCAATCTATTGGCAATCCTTATCTGGTTGCATGAAGAAAATTCTGCAAGGGTTAAGTGGGGTGACCAGAGGCAACTAACTGATCCTCTAATGATTATGCGAGGGGTCATGCAGCGATGTGTCCTGGCCCCCACCATGTTCTCATTATATATTAATGTTGTAGTGGTTTGGTTGCACATGGATGGCTGTGATTCCCCTAAAGCTGCAGTTAGGAAGGTACTCTACTTATTGTTAGCAGAAGATACCTTGTTGATTTCCAAATCTGTTAAGCCCTTCGGTGCCTCGGAGGGCCAGGAACCGTCCGACACACCAGTGCTCATGTGCCCCCAGCCGACCGAGAACATGTCACAGGAAATCCCTCTGATGCGGGCACCAGAGGGATTTCATTTTTGTCAAAAGGCCTTCTGGAGCTGGGGAAGAGCTTCCCAAGTGGTGTTCTGACCATTTCTCCGAAATGACAGTCGTCGTGCACGTCACACTGATGTAATTTTCGGTGGGGGGCTATCTCAGCCCCCTGAGCATTGAAGCAGACGGAAGAGGCACCCCTGCCTAGTGGATCCCTGCTTGGGGATCGCCTCAGAAAGCGCACTAGCCACCAGGGATTTCCTGTTAGCATATTTTGGGGTGGGAGCTTCCCAAGATGGGCATGTCAACACCACCTAATTCCTCAGTGTCTCTACCCCCCCCCCCCCCCCCGAGAGGCAGATGGGGGCAATAGCCGCTGATCTGCCCCCAGTGGGGGTGGAAAGCACACTAGGAACCAGAAATTGTTGTTATTAATACGTAGGGGTGGGGGGATGCCCAAACTGGGCATGACTATGCCCCCAACCCCCGTACAAATTATGGCAGATGGGGGGGCATTAGCCCCTGGTCTGCCCCCACCCCCCCTTCCCGGGGCTGAAATCACACTAGGCACCAGGGATTTTGTTTTTTAAATGTATATTAGGGTGCAATGCCCCCACCCCCCATGAAAATTAGCCACAGTCTTTTGCGGGCGGGGGGGGGGGGGGGGGGGGGGGGCAGGAGAGAAAGCCCCATGGGCACCAGGGATTTTTTTTTTATACGTAGGGGTTGGGGCTGCCGAGAATGGGCATGCTAATGCCACCACCACCAAAAAAGGCTTTCTGCCACCCAAAGGCAGATCAGGACAATAGCCCCTAATCTGCTCCCCCCCCCGCAGGGGGTAAAATTCCCTCTAGGCACCAGGGATATGTTTATGATCATGCCAGTGAGAAACCCCATAGGCAAGAGTACCTCCCTTTTATTTAGGCAGACATTATTTGCTGTTTCAGTGATATTTTTATTCTCATCTGCACCCCTTTACCACACCGTAATTTGAGAAAAAATTTACTTTTTCAGATAAATTTAAGTTTTGCAGGGGATTCTTAGTAGGAAAACATTGGGAGGTCCACGCAAGCCATACCTACTGGACTACCCCAGGTGTCTAGTTTTCAGAAATGTGTGGGTTCGGTAGGTTTCCCTAGATGGCCGCCGAGCCCGGGGCAACAACCCAGGTGCGCCCCCTTGCAAAAACAGGTCATTTTGTGATAGGTAATTTTGATGTCTCCACAATACGTTTTGGGCCCTTCTTGCCGCGGGCACATGGCCCACCCACACAAGTGAGGTACCATTTTCATCGGGAGACCTCGGGGAATGCTGGGTGGTAGGAAATTAGTGGCGGCCCAGTGATTCCACAACTTTCTCAGACAGAAAAGTGAGTAAAATGTGATTTTTTTTAAAGCTAAATTTGATGTTTGCAGGGGATTCTGGGTAGAAAAATGTTGGGAGATCCACTCAGGTCACACCTCCTTGGACTTCCCTGGGTGTCTAGTTTTCAGCAATGTCTGAGTTTGGTAGGTTTCCCTGGATGGCTGCTGAGCCCAAGACCAAAAGCGCAGGTGACCCCCGTGAAAAAACAGGGTGTTTAGTGATAAATAGGTGGGCACCTGTGTTTTTTGTCCCGGGCTTGCAGACATCTAGGGAATCCTAAAAAAAACCAGACATTTCTGAAAGCTAGACCCCTGTGGGAGTCCAGGGAGGTGTGGCTTGCGTTGATACCCTAACATTTTCCTTCCAAGAATCCGCTGTAAAACTCACATTTAGCTAAAAAGTCACATTTTCCTCTAATATCTGTGTGGGAAAGTTGTGGAATGACCGTACAGCACAAATTTCCTACCACTCAGCGCTCCCGATAAAAACTATACCTTACTTGTGTGGATGGGCCAAGGCCTATGATATGGAAGGGCCAAAAAGGTGTAGAGATTGAGGGGGGCCCAATACGGGTCAAAAAGTGCAGTTTGTTTATACGTTTTTAGGCTGACTCTACTTGGGCACCAGTGGCGGCTGGTTAGACTTGAAAGTAGTGAGGCGTAAAAGTTTGTGGTGAGTGGCTTGTGGCGAGTGAGAGCAGCGAGCGAGCAAGTCAGCCATAAGGAGGGTTCGGGAGGTTCTTTTGAAAAAAGAGTGGTCAAATGGTGCATTTTCAAGCATATTTGAGAAAGCAAAAAGGTTAATAAAGCAATCGTTAAATTCTAGTTTTGACATCAATAATGCTCACTAATATTACAGCAAATAATCTCTGTGACAACCTCACATTTCTAATATGTGAGGTCCTGTTTGGATCTAAAAGAAACTTTTATATGGATGTTGCATGAAACAAACACAGCTTTTCTCTAAAAAATGTCTACAATAGCCTCTCACACTGCCTACATTCAAAATGAATTAAAGGAAAATCGTATTTAAAACAGTTTGTTTAAGAATGTTTCAATGTTATCAGGGCAAGAATCTCTGCAGAACAGAGAGGGTTCTATAAGGGGACCCATGAATATCTGGGGGCCTGGGCCAGAGCTGAACCCACATTATCAATGCCTTAAAACGTCTCTGACCAGGCCTGGTGTGTTTTTTAATGTCCTGACGCATGGCTTGCATTTTATTTTTTGCATTTGGAATCCCCTGTTTTCATCAAAACACTTTACGAAGCCTGCAAGCCACTTTCAGGCCATAAACAAACACTTTTGAGGGTCACATCTTTTTCCTTTCAAATGACTCTCACCTTCCTTTCCATTCACATCTAACTTCAGTTACTTTAAACTACCACAAAGAAACTGAAGTACATGCATCGAATGGTTTGTCTGCTCGAGAGCACCAGACTAATCCCAATAACATTGGACTGGCTTCCCAACCACAACAAAATGCTGTCAGAAACTGTAGGACTTTGGCTCACAAAATCATGCCGTTTTCTTAAAATATTGCCATCGGACTAAATAGGCAAGGGAGAACACAATCCGATTTAATTCAAACTACATTATTGATGACGACAAATTCCCTAAAAAACCCTTGGACGACCGTTCTAAGAAAAGCTAAATCAGACCCCACTGCCAAGCGCGCGCTTAGAGAGGATCTGAGCCTTGCTTGTCAAATTGCCCACGGAAACTGGACTTTTACAACCTCAGCCCCTGAGCTTTAAGCAGTATTTAAAAGAAACTATTCTCCAAAATGGTTGGCAATTTGGAATCTAAAACCCCATTACCCGTACGGAGAGAAGCATAGCTGTGTGACTGTGCCCAGATGCGATGGCTATTTATATCCTTTTCTCCCAACACCTAGAACCTCGTCAGACATCAAACCCAGGATGCACAGCGAATGTACGTGAATCATCCAATAAAGTACAACCATATTCAGTCAAATTGCAATCCGTTTCATTCCAAAGTAATCTTCAAGTCATCCGTGATTTTCATTTACAACATTCCATATTTCACCAAAGTTCAACGAGTGGCCTTCAGGCTTTGCTCATATGACATCCAGAAGTTCAAGTTTATGTATAATCAATCCAACGTGAAGCATTCTTAACCCAATGCATTTCGGGTAATTATTGCCCTTCTTCAGGGATAACTACTATATAATCAAAATGCAGCCACACGTTATAGAAGTTCTCAGTTTGTGCATATTACTCAATGTATTACAGCTGTGTCTTTGAACAGTGCCCCATATTGCAGTGGTCAAAATAAATCAACTCAATCCAAAAACCGGACCCAATGCTCACTGAGTGCTCTCATTATGTGCTCCCAGTACAGTAAACAGTCTGTACTAACAGTGACCTCCCCTTACTGTTTAACTTATGTTCAACATTCATGCCTGTTAATCCACCCCTCCCCGTTTACAACTCAACCATGCATCTGAAATTAAAACGAAAAAGAAACCGCAACAGAAACATTCCTAAAGTTTTGCCCAAATGAACACTTTTACATGATGCCGAAGCTGCCTAACTTACAAATAACTAATGTGCAACATACCTTCACAGTGAGATATTAACTGGCACGTTCAGGTCGGCCATGCGCTCTCAACTAAACCCCATCCCAGGTGTGTCTGTTCTTTGTAGCAGTTATCACGGGCCTGCCCAAGTCACATGCTCTAACCCCTCCCGTCCAAATTAAAAGTAACACTGCCCAAGACATGCTCTCTCATTACACCTTGAATAATATTTGCTGCTATATTTGATAATTGAGATCTCATTATTTATTTTAAGCAGTGGGAACTTGGGAAGGGCCAATTGATGTGGCTGAAGCCTTATCCTCTGAGTAATTGGGAGTGCTGCAAGCGTAGAATGCACTGTGTCTGCCCAACTCCCCACCCGACATCCATCCATTGTACAAGGCCCTAAATGGGCCTATACAAGTTAAAAATGCCCACATGGGCCTTACCTACGTGAACCGCCCGTCTCCCGAAGTCCCGAGTTCACAACTTAGTAGTAGTCCTACTGTCCTAGTACTCTGGACAGCAACCTGCTGTGCGCAGCAACAAGCAACCAGGACAAGCTCAGCTGCTGCGGCGACTTTAGTAATGTTGAATCTGATTCAGATTCAGACTGCCTCGGGCCCTCTGCTCCCAAAACATGCAGTCCGACTGTCCGAGTCCAATTGACAAAGTCTCACGCTCTGGATGCAGTCTGAGGTCAAGTCTGCGCAGACTCGATTCCTGCTTCCCGCCTGCCACACCCTTTCCCAACCGGTCACAGGGTGGCTCTCAGCATGCCCTGTAACGAGTTGGAAAAAGGGTGTGGCGACAAGCTCTCCACTCTCTGATTGACGTGGAGGGTTAGCAATACCAGGCTTGTACTTAAAACGCCTGGGGCTAACTTTACCTCCCTGCCATTAGGGGGTGGAGACTAGGCCTTGAAGCTAGGTCTTTGCAGAGGTGATGACATCACAGCCTTCAGGGTTGTGAGGTTGTCAGCCTGGCAAACACGTAGGCGTCTTTGGGCTCGCCCGGGGAGCAAGCATCAAAGAGTCAAGTGACTGTGCTCACAATTGTCACTGGACAACAGCGGCAGTGTCGGCAAGTGGACAGTGCCCGTGTTGTAGTCAGTCCTGGTTCTAGTAATAAAGTACACTACATAAAGGGGATTTCTTTTTATTTAAAACAAATATGAGCATTGCTATTGCTCATTGTCGAATGTAACAGGGCGGAGCCCTGACGCCCTGAGAGAAACCGCCCCTGTTGGGCACCCACACAAGTGAGGTATAATTTTTCTCGGGAGACCAAGTGGAATGCTGGGTAGTAGTACATTTGAGCCTACACGGTGATCCTACAACTTACCCACACAGAAATGTAAGGAAAATGTGACTTTGTAAGTAAACCTGAGGTTTGCTGGGGGATTCTGGGTAAGAAACCGCTTGGGGATCCATGCAAGCCACACCACCAGCCAAGAGTCAGTACATGCACAAGGCCAGCCAAGCGCCATACATGCACACGGCCAGCCAGGCGCCATCCACGTACACCACCAGCCAAATGCTATCCATGCACACCGTCAGCCAAGCAATATCCACACACACCACTAGCCAAGTACCATCCACGCACACAGCCAGCCAAGCACTATCCACACACACAGCCAGCCAAAGCGCCATCCATGCACACCGCCAGCCAAGCGCCATCCACACCGCCAGCCAGGCGCCATCCACGTACACCACCAGGCAAATGCTATCCATGCACACAGTCAGCCAATCAATATCCACACACACCAGTAGTCAAGTGCCATCCACGCACACATTCAGCCAAGCAATATCCACACACACCGCCAGCCAAGCGCCATTCACGCACTCCGTGTGCTAGTAAAAAGCTCAGCACCCGATTCTGTTACTGGGGCCTGATACTACTGCAAAACCGCCCCCCCAGTGACAAAACTGCCCCCTAAGGCCAGAAAACCAGCCCACCACTCCGGACCACCAGGGGAACACCCTGTGCCTGCTATGGCCAGTCCAGCCCTGCAGCCAAGCACCATCCATACACACAGACAGTCAAGCACCAGTCCACGTACACCGCCAGCCAAGCACCAGCCAACGTACACTGCCAGGCAAGCATCACTCCACGCACACCACCAGGCAAGCTCCAATCTACACACACCATCATCAAGCGTGAGTCCACCCACACCATTAGCCAAGTGCAGGTCCACACACACTGCCAGCAAAATGCCAGCCAAAGGTCAGTACACGCAGACAGTCAGCCAAACTTCAGTTTACACACACACAAACTCTCCCTAGTTTCTAGTGGTTTTCTGCCCCCGCTTGGGAGCAGAAGAGACTAACAATATCACTGAAACAGCGAAAATGTGCGCCTAAAAAACACAAAAGGAGTGACTTGTGCCTATGGGGCTTCTCATTGGCATGCCCATAAACATCTCCCTGGTGCCTAGTGGGCTTTCTGCTCTCTCCTCCCCCCCCCCCCTCCCCCAGTGGGGACAGATAAGGGGCTATTGCCACAATCTGCCTTCGGGGGGAGAGGATGAGGGAGAAAGACTTTTTTGGAGGTGGGGCAGCCCATTCTTTGCAGCCCCCACCCCTACGTATGAAAGAAAAAAATCCCTGGTGTCTAGATAACTTGGGCTGATTAGGGACTATTGCCCCCACCTGCCTCACGGGGAGGCAGAAAGACTAAGGTGGATTTTTATGGAGGGGGCATTGGCATGCCCATTCTTGGCAGCCTCCACCCATATGTTCAGTAAAAAACAATCCTTGGTGCCTAGTGTGCTGTCTGCCCACCCTCGCGAGGCAGATTAGGGGCTATTGTCCCCATCTGCCTCCTATGGGTGGCAGAAAGACTGTGGAATTTTTTTTGGGGGGGTGGGTGCATTTGCATGCCCATTGTGGGTAGCTCCTACCCCTATATACATTTAAAAAAAAACAAAAAATATCTGGTGCCAAGGTTGCTTTCTGACCCCCCCCCCGGGAGGCAGAAGGACTGGAATTATGCGTGGTGGGGCATTCGCATGCTCATTCCGGGCAGCCCCCACCCCTAAATGCAATAACAAAAATAATCACTGGCATCTAGTAGCCTTTCTGCCCTCAGGGTGGGGGGCAGATCAGGGGCTTTTGCCCCCATGTGCCTACCAGGGGTGGCAGAAAGACTGTGGAATTTTGAGGGGGTGGGGGCATTGGCATGCCCATAATATTATTAAAAAAAAAACGGGACCGAACGCCAGAGGTGCGGCGGTCCCGCTATGCCCATTAGAATGGGACCGCTACCCTGGCAGGCGCATTTCGCATATTTTACATTGCGGCGGGTGGTGCTGTAAGCAGCACCCACCGCAATGCAAAAGATGCATGTTGTGCATTGGCATGCACAACGTGACAGGCACCGTGCGGTGCCTGCCACCTTGTGTATGCCAATGCAAGAGGTACCATAGGTACCCCCCAAGTGCACCCCCCAACTCTCCATGCGCAATGATCGTCATTTCACTGAAACTAGCAGAACAGCCTCGGGAGTTGGGGAAGCCCTTTCCCAGCTCCCGATGTTGTTCAGGACTCAAAGGAATCCCTCTGGTGCCTGCACCAAAGGGATTTCTAGTGCCATGTGCGCGGACGGCTGGGAGCTGTCTGACGCACATGAGCACTGGTGCATCGAACGGCTTAAAGACACAAACATAGACCTCGTGTCTGTCTGTGACTGACGTGCTCTTTGCAGTCGCTGCCAGGCTTGAAACCTGTCATTTTGGATGGAGACATCGTTCCCCTGCACCCTGGTAAAATCGTTTGAGAAGTTGTTGGGAGAGGCGCTCTGGATCCCCACTGGAGGGCACAGAAAGAAAGAACAGAAGTCGATGCAAAGTTGTGGCACATATACAAGATGGATAAGCCATAAGGCTCAGCACATGGCGAGCATGCAGAGTTCTCCTAAACCTCTGAATCATATCCCACATTTCTGCAATCCTCTGAGGAGGAAAGCCTTTAATGAGGTCTGCACCTTTGAAGGTGAGCCTTTGCATGGGCACGATGTGGGCTTCTGGGTACTCGGTTAGAAATACTTGTATTTGATTTGTTACAATCTTAAAAGGGTGGGACGTACCACCATGTGGAAAACAACATCATATAAAGTGAAACATGCCCCTATGTACTGGGCAACATTGTTCAAATGTTCATAATAAATAAAAACAGAAAAAGACGATAAAAAAGGTGAAACATGCCCTCATCAGCTGGGCAACATTACGCAAGATTGTATGCTGAATAAAACCAGAAGAGCGATTTTTAGAAGGGGAAGGATAGCCCTTACATTAGAAGATTGGGACCACCAGAAGATTGTTATAACAAGGATGCAGCAACTTGTGCTTGAATAAACATGACTATCCCCCCTGTCTCAAATGAGGGGAAAGGGAGGAGAGGAAGCTGCAAAGAGCATCAAGAAAGCTCTCGGTCTGGGTGCAATACGTCCATGTTTCCCAGTTCCTGTTTTGCGGCAGCCTTCTTTTCGAGCTCTTGAGCTGCAAATGTCAGGAATTTGATCGTTTTGCAGGAAAGCTGGATCGAAGAGCCGCTGATGCATTTTATCACGACCGTTCTGCAGGTCCTGACTTGTGTTTCTCCTCGCATTGGCCTTAGAAGGATCTTCCTTAAATTGTACAGGGCCGGGCAGATACATAATAGATGTAATAGCGACTTTTCCCCCTTATCACAGAGGCGTCAATCCAGAGATGGCTAAGTCTGTAACCATATTGGGGTGTGGTCTTTAATCGGAAACCACCCCAATCTTAATAAACATAGTTTCCTCTTATAGTGATCTCTGAAGCATTCTTGTAAATAGTGTTATTGTTTAAATTGTTGGTACGTTGGCATCACCATCCAAGCGTGACCTTTGACAGCCACTAGTGCGTTATCAGTTTGCAACAATACTCGTTTGATAGATTTATTAGTAATTTGTTTAAAAGCGAGATATGACATTGGGTCTGCCAAGCTTCCTCCAGATTTAGCGATAGTAGCGCTTGCCTAAGGGTCTTGCATGTGGAATTGGTTTGGCTAGCCTGTTTTTCGGCCTCCTCCCAACAGTGATGGACTAGCGTGTTGTCTTCCGCTGCCCTCATTCGCCAGTAATATTTGGCCAGAGCACCTTGTCTGGCCTGTATCTGGTTTGTTAGTACATATTCCAGACGTATTTGTGCCTGGGAAATATGAAGTGGAATTAAGAACAATTTTTTGAACAAACTTGATTTATACAAGATTTAACATTTTGGAATCCTTGGTGTCCAACATTTCCGAGCCATATGTAATGGAGGATACTCTTTAAGAACCTCAAGTCATGCAGAAGGGTCAGGGTGCTACGAAGATGTTTTGTGACTTGTGCAGGGGGGCTAGGACAGGGGGACCACATCTTTACCAGTCAGTACACAAATAAGAATACATGACCTTCTGAGTGACTATACCATTATGTTCAATTCTATGGTGAACACTTGCGGAATAGTCATCAGACTAAATGGTAGTACCGCAAACTGGTATTATTAGGCCCCCCTTTGAATCAGCAGGTACACTTGTGAGCTGAGAGGATCATTATTTGGAAAATCTGTTTTCTGAAAATCTGGGTACCCCAACCATTTCCCTGCATGGAAGGCCAGTGCTACCTGGCTAAGGGACAGCTTTTTTAACCATCCCCTCAAATGAATAGGTTTCGAATCCTTAGGGCCAGGATAGCCTCAGACCTCTGTTCTTCTTGGGAACCAAGAAACAAAGTGCATAAAATCCTGTGCCTCTCCCCTCCAAGGGCACCACCTCAATGGCCCCTTTGCTCCAAGATCAAGATGAGTGTCAAGAAGCACATCCAGATACAAGGAGACCAGCAGGAGGTAAGAACAGGAAGGCAAATGAATAAACCTTGCGTTTATGCTGGAGCACCCAGCTGTGATTGCCAATTAGTGGTGAAATGAAAGTCCCCCTCCCAACTATTGGAAGCTGGTCATGAAGGGGGAAGGAGTCACAGTCATTTTGAGGTAGCAAATACAGCAAGAATACGGCGAAGACTGAAGTTGCTGCCACTGTTGGTGTCCTTTAGATCCACCCTTGCCATGAAAGGACTGGAACAACTACTATGGGATCTGGACAGGCTGGGAAAATTGTTGTGAATGGCTACCCTTAGAGAAGCCTGCAAAGTGAGAGGAATGTTGGTGGAACTGTTTCACTGAAGAGGCAAGGATAAGCAATTGCATCAGTACTGCCGCTCTTGAAGTATACTCGGGAGGAGATGGCCAGACTACTAGTCTGGCTTAGATCACACTGCAGCATGGATACTACGATATTACACATTATAAAATGAACCCTCGTAACCATAGATTAAGATGACCCCTGTCTCCTGATAATGCTGAACCTCTTAGCTGCCTCAGACACAGTCAACCAGCCCAGCCTCATACGCATCCAGATTTCGTGAATGGGATTCGTTGACAATGTCCTTCACTGATTCTCATCCTGCCTTTCCAACCATCACCATTTTGTTCATATGGACACCTCCAGGTCACAAAAGATCTCAATCACCTGTGGAGTCCTGAAGAGTTTCAAAACTTTTTTCCTGTTTACTTCACCTTTTACATGGAGGCGCTTGGTGCTCTACTCACAGATATTATCATCAAGATTCACCTATATGCTGAAAGCCGACTCTGCTTCAGACATCCAACGCCTCAAACAATGCCTGCACATCATTCAGACTTGAATATCCAGCGCCCACCTGAATCTGAGTTTAACCAAGGTAGAATGTTTGTTATTTGCAAAGAGCAAGAAACAGTACAAACCTGACTCAGTGGCATGAACCTTGATAACTTCAAACTCCAACTTTCACTGAATGCCACGTCACTTGGATTCATCCCGGACACCAACTTCCCACTTGAGGAACACATTGCCAAAAAACAAAGACAGTCTGATACCAACTCACTCTTCTAAAGAAAGTAAAACTATTTCTTCTAGAAATTGACTTCAATAGTGCTGTTCAAGACCCTGTACTCTTGCATCTGGATAGTGGTAACACACTGCTCCATGGCCTCCCAGGCCCTACATTGGCAACCCTTAAAGGACGCCTACATACCCTAGCACGTCTCATGTAGAGCCTGGAGAAATATGATCACATCATCCTCATTCTGACAGAACTCCATTACCCTCTCATCAGCCAACACCATCTTCAAAACCAGCTGCATCATTTACATAACAGTCATTGCAGCAACTTATGAAGATCAGCCTCTCCTGCATCCAGAACACCATTAGACAGCAGAATAAGAAGTGTAAATGAGAAAAAACGAACAACCAGGCCCATTCGATTTCTGCACCCAGGATCTGGAACAATATCCCCATATCCATCAGGACCACCCCCAACACTGCTCCAATTTAGGAAAGAGTTGAAGACTCACCTCTTTAAAAAACACTACATCACAATGCATTAACTGTCCACAAGCTGGCTACCTCTCCCAGCACTCCTTTACTTTATGCTTGTCTTTGATCTTTTACAGCACTCCTTTGGCTACATTCATTCTATAGAGAAACATATACATATATACATACATGCTCTCATCATCAAAGGACATTTCAATTAATGTTGCCTGAACATCTCTTGTGAAGTCTGTGTCTGCATAGGGTGGCTAGTGGAGCCATGGATAGAGCCATCATATCAGCAGAATCCAGGCTAGACTTCAGAATCCACTGGTGAGCATACACACTATTGTTCACTAAATAATTGAAGGGATTCCTTACTGATTCAATTCTCATTTCATCAAGAACCAGATGATCACAACTGGGTGCCTTGCCAGTGGGTGCATGGAATTAGTGGGTGAACAACAGTGGCAGGCAGAGGGATCATCGCCAGTTCCCAGACACCACATGCAGATAAAGTGCAGATCCAATAAAAACATCTTGCAACTTAATTGGCACATTTTAAATCCAGAAAACTTGGGTGGCATTTGAAAAAGTTGCTGAAACAAACTGAGGAACTTTTTGGGGGGATAACAAAGAGCTCTGGACCCATATACATAAGGCCTTGAAAGCAAGGGCAGGCACAAGCACGCCATGATGCACTATATATAGACTGATGCCATCACATGTGGTGTGGGCTAAAACTGTGACTAGAATACGCTTTAGCAATCGCTGTGGAAAAGAATTGTTGATTTAGTCTAGAATCTGGGAGATATTCAGAAGGCGAGGAGTTTGCAAGAAGAAGTATCAATCAGATTATTTTTTTCACATACAAATACACTTCAAAGACATCCTTACTTAAAGCAGTAGGTGAAAATGTTCCAATGCAACATGTAGAGTACAGGCTGCAGTGAATATTGTTCAGGCAAAGTGACATTTAAAAAAACTCGGAACAATGGAGAGCAAGACATGCTGCCATATGTCAGATTGTGCCCTGATCACTATGCACAGTGGTTTAAGATTTCAATAATTTTTGATGACGTCATTATATGGATGTGCTTCATAATTAAAGACAAAGAATGATTACCTAGTGACTCTCAGTCAGTACTTTATCTGAGAAAAGAAATACCATTTTATCTTACTTTTTTCAGTTAATAATGGGATCTTCTTCACTACTGTTGTTAAAAGTTGTTGACTGTTGTCTATATATTCAATGCTGAAAAGTAAGAAAAAACAGATGAGTCAGATTTTGTAAAAAAATAAATCACATGCTCATTAAACTAATTTGTATTCTGAAATTTCACAACCTGTCAACACATGAAGCACCAGGAAACCAGCAGCTGATAGAGTTCCCAGTTGTGTGTCACACAATACTTCAATGTAAGTAAAAAGTGTGTGTCACAGTACATTTGAGATAATTATCATTACATATGATGGATATTTACTAATTGTAACAGTCATTTCTCTCCAGGGTTGAATATTTCACACTGTATAGTGAGGATATTCTAAATGTGTGAATCTGAGAAGGATTGAAGATTCGTAATCTTTGAATAATCTCCGCCTTCGAGTAAAAAGCGTATCTGCTCCTACATGATGAAAATGGATATTCTCGGTCTGCGAATCTGACAAGGATATTTATTCTAGAATGAAAGAGAGCCAAGTTGGGACCTGCCGCACAGGTTACTTACCTTCGGTAACGATATATCTGGAAGAAACAGTAGTTAGTGTTAGATTCCTTACCTTAGAATATCCCCAGGCCTCAGACTGGATCCGGAACGTTTTCGTCAGCAGTACCCCTGCGGGTCGCTATGCGTCGTCTGCAGCTCCGCATCCGGCGTCGTGATCGTCAGGATGACGTCGGAGTACTTAGACGTCGCCCTCGTGCGCTGACGTCAGTTCTATACATAGCTTTCCGCGGCAGGAATGCAGAGCCATGATAGAAACCAACACTGGTGCCATGAAACTAGGGCCCTGAAAGGGATGTCCTTAACCCTAGATATCAATTTGCAGAACGGGGAGGATGGGTGGGGCGGTAAGGAATCTAACAATAACTACTGTTTCTTCCAGATATATAGTTACCGAAGGTAAGTAACTTGTGAATCTGAAAGAAACAGGTTAGTGTTAGATTTCTTGGGTCTACGAACCAAGATCACACCAGAAAGTCCTGGAGAACGGAACGGCCAAAAAAGCCATCTCTCCGGACTTGGCTGTTCAGGCAGTATTGTCTAGGAAATGTGTGCAGTGAGGCCCACGTAGCTGCCTGGCAGATGTCCTGCAAGGGGACTCCCCGACCCAGGGCAGTAGTAGCAGCCGTGGCCCAAGTGGAATGGGCGCGCAGCCCAACAGGAGGCTCCTTTTTCACCAAGGAGTAACAAACCTTGATACACAAGATGACACACCGAGAGATGGTCCGCTTGCGCCCACGTAACCAACAAAGAGCTGGTCGTCCACCCAGAACTAGCGTGTGCGGTCCAGATAGAATGAGGGCGCACGTTTTGGGTCCAGAGGGTGGAGCCTCTCTTCCTCTTTCGAGGGATGCGGAGCCGGATATAAAGGTGGGCAATGTGATGGACTGCCCGATATGAAAGGCTGTGAGCACCTTCGGAAGGAAAGAAGGACGAGTCCTTAGTACAACCTTGTCTGGATAGACAGAGAGGAAATGAGGTTTAGAAGATAGAGCCTGGAGCTCACTCACTCTCCTGGCAGAGGTGATGGCAACCAGGAATGCAATATTAAGAGTTAGAAGACGAAGAGGACAGTTATGAAGTGGCTCAAAGGGAGCGCACATCAGATACGTTAGAACAAGATTCAAGTCGCACTGAGGCATCACGAAGGGAACAGGAGGGAACATGTGCGTGATGCCTTTCAAGAATCTATATACAACAGGGGACTTGAAAAGAGAAGGCTGATCAGGAAGCCTTAAGAAGGCTGAAATGGCCGAGAGGTAGCCCTTGAGAGTGCCCAGAGCAGAGCCCTGCTGGGCAAGAGAAAGAAGGAAGGGGAGAACCACTGAAAGTGGATCCACAGCCTTTGCTGTGCACCATGCCACAAATTTGTTCCACCTGCAGGCGTATACCGTTTTTGTGGAGGGACGCCTGGATGCCAGAATCACATCGCAAACTTCAGGAGGCAAGTCAAATGGCCTCAACTGCCGCCGCTCAATCTCTATGCATGTAGGTGGAGACTGGACAGGTTCGGGTGGAGGACCGTCCCCTGCTGCTGCGTCAGAAGATCCTCCTGAAGAGGCAGACGAATCAGAGGATCGACTGACAGGCGGAGTAGCTCGGGATACCAGTATCTACGTGCCCAGTCCGGAGCCACAAGGATGACTTGGGCCCGGTCTCACCTGATCTTCTTCAGCACTCTGAGCAGAAGTGGTATAGGCGGAAAGGCGTACAACAGACCCCAGCTCCATTCGCGCCGAAATGCGCCGCCGAGCGAGTGCCGCCTTGGAAATTCCAAAGCGCAGAACTGATGACATTGCGCGTTCTCTTCAGTGGCGAATAGATCTAAACAAGGCTCTCCCCACTGCTGAAAGAGACCTTGCGCCACGTCCGAGTTCAGGCGCCATTCGTGATCCATCATGCACCGGCGGCTGAGTTCGTCCGCCCAGCCATGTCCAGAGGGGCAGTGCCTCCTGACAGAGGGTCCACCACCCCACCCCGCCCCGCTTGTTGCAGTACCACATGGCGGTGGTGTGGTCCGGGAACACCTGCACTACACTTCCCCGGATAGAGGGAAGGAATGCCTTCAGTGCAAGTCGGATTGCCCGCAGCTCCAGAAGGTTGATAAGGAGCCGGGACTCCGCCGGAGACCAGAGGCCCCCGATCTCCCTCTCTCCCATGTGGCCCCTCCATCCCAGGAGGGATGCATCTGTCACCACTACGTGCTCCGGTTGGGGAAGTGAGAGAGATCTGCCGCTGACCCAATCGCGGTTCGTGAGCCACCACTGCAACTGGCTCGCAGTGCCCTCCAAGATCAGGAGGTGGACGGACAGGTTGCCCTGATGCTGTGCCCACTGAAACTTCATGTCCCACTGCAGAGCCCACATTCGCCACCTGGAGTGATGCACCAGAAGGATGCAGGAGGCCATCAGCCCCAGGAGCCGCAGCGTCAACTTGACCGAGGCTCGGGATAAAGGCTGAAAGATCGGAATCAGAGCCTGAATATCCCGAACCCGCTGTTCGGGGGGATAAACCCGAAACTGCGCTGAGTCCAGAACCGCTCCGATGAAAAGGAGCTTCTGAGAGGGGCACCGGTGTGACTTCGGCACCTTGATGGAGAACCCCAGCCAGTGCAGGAGGTTGGCCGTAGTCTGGAGGTGGGAGACGACTGTTTGGGGCGAGCCCGCCTTCAACAACCAATCGTTGAGATAGGGGAAGACTGAAACCCCTAATCTGCGCAGATGAGCTGCGACCACCGCCATCACTTTTGTGAACACCCGTGGGACGCTGGTAAGGCCGAAGGGGAGCACGGTAAACTGAAAGTGCTCGTGGCCTACTGTGAACCGTAGGTAACGCCGGTGGCCCGGCAGGACGGGGTTGTGGAAATACGTGTCGTGCAAGTCCAACGCTACCATCCAGTCTTCTGGGTCCAGGGCAGCTAGGACCTGAGCCAAAGTTAGCATCTTGAACTTCTCCTTCCGGAGGAAGCCGCTTCACACTCTGTATGTCCAAGATAGGGCGTAGGCCTCCTTTGCTCTTCTTGAGTACCAGAAAGTAGTGGGAATAGCAACCACGTCCTACTTCTGGCCCAGGAACGCGCTCAATGGCCCCCTTGGCAAGGGGGCAGTAACTTCCTCCTGCAAAAGTTGCAAGTGATCCCCGACATGGGGTGGTACTGCGGTGGCATGGCTGGAGGGGTCGCCTCGAAGGGGAGGGAGTAGCCCCTTCAGACGATTTGCAGCACCCACCAGTCCGACGTGATGGCACGCCAGTGGGGGAGGTGATGGCGGACCTTGCCCCCCACTGGCGACGAATGGGCCTGAAATGCCGGACTAGGGAGGCTTAGAGGCAGATGCTGCAGGGGCGGATGTGGACTGACCCCGCTGGTGTCCCCCGGTACCGCCACAGCGGTAACCATGTCCGCGACCGCGTTGAGCCTGGGTCTGCGGCCTGTGGCTGACCGGATGTGTGGGGGCGCCCCTTCCTTGGCCCCGAAAGGAGCGAAAAGCGGAAGTCTGCTGGCGTTGGCCTAGGCCCACGGACTTGGCCGTAGCCCTGGAGTCCTTGAAATGCTCCAGCGCACTGTCCGCCAAAGAGGTGACGGCTATCAAAGGGCATGTCCATGAGGGTGGCCTGGTCATCCCCCGAAAAGTTGGCGGACCTCAGCCAGGCGTGGCGGTGAACTGCCACTGTCGTCGCAATCGCCCTATCCAGCGAGTTCATGGTGTCGAGTCCACACCGTATTGAGTAGCGTGCTGCATCCCGCCCTTCCGCCAGGGATTGGGTCAGCTTTGCCCCGGCCTCCTCCGGGCACTGTGGCAGCACCTCCGCAACTGTATCCCACAAAGAGTGGGTGTAACGGCCCAAAAGGCAGGCGGTGTTGACAGACCGCAGCCCCAAACTCAAGGAGGAGAACAGTTCCTTCGAAAACTGATCGTACCTTTTGGATTCCCGATCCGGAAGAGCGGTCGGGAATGCGGTTTGGGAAGTAGAGGCCTGGATCATCAGGCTCTCAGGGGTGAGGTGAACGGACAGGAAGATTGGGTGTCACGTTCCGATCCACAGGAAGGCCAGTGGAGGGCTTGGACCAGGTGCCGAGCAGAACGTCAGTGAGGGCCTCGTTAAACTGCAGTAGAGGCTTCGAGGAACTTGCCTGCGGTTTGAGTACCTCAGTGAGGAGGTTAGTCCTCACGGCCGCGACAGGGAGCTCAAGAGCCAAGGCCTTGGCCGCCCTAGTCAACACCACGCTGTAAGCAGCCCCCTCCTCCGTAACCATTGAGGGAGGAGAGACGAATCCAGTATCAGGCGAAGTGTCCAGACCACTGGCCTCCCCTAGCTCGTCTGGCCAGTCCTGGCTCAACTGGCACTGTAGTGTCAGATGGTCCTCAGACCCCTCCCAGTCGTCCTCGTCATCCATCTCCTGATAGTCAGAAAAAAATGATGGAGCCGGGTCGTCTGTGAATTGCCCACCCATCGATGCCGGAGAGCGCCAGTCCGACGCCGGACCCGGACTGAGACTGGGGACGACGTCGTCCGGAGACGGCGCCGGGAGCGACTCCCTCGTGGTCGGCGCCAGCGGAGGAGTCGTAAGGTCGATTGGCGACAACCCAGATCCAGGCCTGGATCCTTTGGGGCCCTGCGGCGTCGGGACCGGAGTTGACGATGGCGCCGGGGCCGAAGCACCCGACGGTGCAGGGGACGGAGCCGCCGTTCGCTAGGGCTCCCAGACGGACCCGAAGGCACCTCGACGGGGTCCGACAGAGGGAAGTGAGTCCTCATGGCCACGAGGAACTCACTTACCTCTTCCGACGTCGCGTGCAGCCCAGGGACCGTCGGGTGTGGAGCTGGACGCGTGGGTGGGATCGCCCGAACTCCCGACCGCGTCGCGCGAGCGTGGGGGGAAATCAGAAGAGCGATGACGCCGCTTCGACTTCTTTTTCGAATCCCTCGACTTACCAGAGGACTTGGAGTCCGACGAGTGGTGTTGACTCGTCGAGCGGTGATGACCGTGGCTCCGCGACCGGTCCCTCGACTTACTCCTCGACCGGGACCTCGAACGGTGCGGAGCCGACTGCCGGAGCTCGAGCAGTCGGGGCACGACTTGTCATCATGGTCGGCCCTGAGACAGTAAAGGCACGACGGTGGGGGTCGGTCACCGACATCAAGCGGTGACAGTCCTCGCAAGGTTTGAAACCAGGCATCCCTATCGGCACCGCGAGTCGAGGGCCGACTCGAAAAGTGATCAAAATAGATCAAAAAAGTTAGATAAAAAATGACTAAGAGTACTGCTCTTCCAGGATCTGCGCTTGCTGGCGTGGAAAAAAGAAGAACTGACGGCAGCGCGCGAGGGCGGCGTCTAAGTACTCTGACGACATCATCCCGGCGATCACGATGCCGACGACGGACGCAGAGCCGAAAACGACGCCTAGCGATGCGCAGGGGTACTGCTGACGAAAACTTTCTGGATCCAGTCTGACGCCTGGGGATATTCTAAGGTAAGGAATCTAACACTAACCTGTTTCTTTCAGATAAATCTTGTTCACAGTGATCAATTCTCTGGTGCCACCAGGGACTTTTGAGTCCCAAACACTAGAAGTACCACGTTCTAAATTGGGCGGAATTAACCATTCAGGCATTTCCCTGGCATCTGCAAACCAGGGGCTGCTTTCACAGCTTTCATGATCCAGCCTTAATAGTGCTTCAGCAACTTATTTGAAAAATTGTGTTGTAGGTGGTAAAGTGAGGTCCTTTTTTTAAAATAAAATTGTTGTTGGAGGAAAAATCTCTACTCACAGCCTGTGAAGGTAGTTTAGCTTTGTCGAATTGCTCATTCTAATGGCACAACATAGGGCTGATTTCAATATTTTGGTGCAGCTGGTTATGTTGTTTAATTCCGCCATGATTTTACCAGGCACCCAGAACCCTGTAATACATTAACATCCCAGGAAACGTAAGCATTAATAATGAAGTGAAAGATTTGCTCTTCAAATCCTGGACATCAAGCAACACATCACTGAAACCCCTGTGATCCAAAGGAAACATCATGAGCCTCAACATAACAGCCTTAAAATTTCCCTGGACTAGGCCAACCATCTCACCATCCCCTTTTCCCTCCTTCATTCCACACCAACACATCATGGCCAACCTAATTGAGAAAAACAAACATAGGAGTCCTTGAAAAGCTTCCTTACTGACTCTCTCTAAGAAGAACTCATCAAGGTCATATTAAACAATGCACTCCCTAACTAATAAACACCGCCTTAAAAACACATGCACACCAACGCAAAAATGAAGACAATATTCCAGAAAATCTTAGTAAATAGTACTTCGAAGAGCTCATCAAGAAGAAGCATCCCATTCGCAGGCAAGAATGGAGACAGGATAAAAATTTGTGACAATGTCACACAGCTCAAAATACTTTATTCAGCACGCAAATCCATCATGATCCTGCTAAAGCTACCTTCTACAAAACTACCATCAATAAAGCCTCCAATAGAAGCAAAATACTTTTCAGGGAAGTTACATACTAAATCAAACTCTAACATACACTCTACTTCAACACTCAAGGGCAAAACACCATCTATCACTTCCATATCTAGAAGATAAACAAGATCAGAAATGATATCCGTGACAGCAAACAAGCATCCGTCATGTTATGTTATGCTATTGTTACTTATTAATGGCAACAGAATTCGGGTCTTCTGAATTGTAGTAGTATAACTTTATTCGGTGGAATAACCATCAAAGTACACACAACAAATACAAACAAAAGCACAAACAATCAATTTACAGGGGGGAAAAAAAGAGACTAAGGACCTGTATACACCCAATACAGCATCATCACAATTGCCATAAAATGTTTCAGTCAATTAATTAAAGCATTAATAATATCAATAAATATTCATAATTTTAAACTGAATAGCAAGGCTAAAAGAACCATGTTAAAGAGCTTTTTTGAAACTGTCGAAAATCAGTGCAGGCACGTAGATGTGGTGGAAGCTGGTTCCAGTGCAGAGGAGCTAAGTATGAGAAGGATCTGCCCCCATATCTAACAGTACGGATGCGGCGAGAATGTAACAAACGTTTCTCGCTAGACCGGAGACTCCTAGTGGGGGCATACCATTTACGTTTTTTTCTGTGGTTATTGTGGTCCATTCCCATAAAGAGATTTGTGGAACAAACAAAGATGCTTAAACAGTGATCACTTTTTTTATGGGCAGCCAGTGGAGGCTTCTGAGAATGGGTTGAGGGCGACAGAGTAGCCGTTCTGCCGTATTTTGAACCATCTGACGTTTGGCGAACAGCCCTTCATTTATAGAAGCCATTAGCATATTACCATACTCCATGCCTCGATTCTTGCATCAAACCACCACTAGCTAGATAGCTTTCAATCTCCTCTATTATATCTATGTCACTAACATCATCTAGGACCTCAAAGTCAACCCACAGCAACACGACATTACACACTCATTCACTGCGGTTAAAAACTCAATCATACGGGCTGGGGATAAGGTACTTGAGAGGGTTAGGAGCTTTGACTACCTAGGAGTTAAGGTAATGGGGAACATGAAGTGGAATGACCAGCTAAAGAAAAGTTCACTACTATTAGAGCATAGAGCCAATATAATTAGTAGGCTGCATAGGCAAACAAGTTCCCGTGCAGCATTGCCAGCCCTGGAAGTCTATCGCGGCAAAGCTCAAGGGGCAGCTCTATATGGAGCTGAGACTTGGGGATGCACTGATGTTTCTCAACTTACTGCTGCGAAAAACAGACACGTCAGAAGGCTGGTCTCTTTCCCCAGTAGCACACCTTTAATTCTTCTGTTTACGACTTAGGGCTTAAAAGAATCACAGATATGGCATCCCTTGTACCATTGTCTACTGGATCCGATTATGGGTCACCCCTGAGCTGAAGGAATTTAGAGATTGTCTTGTAGAATTGTTGGGCAGGAGGGGTGCTAAACTAATACCTTGGGTCGAGTTTGCTTGATTGGTTCAAGAGGTAAGGATGGACTAGGCTATGGATCTACCTGGAAAGACTGTGTAAGACTGATCTTAACTCTTTAAAATCTAGCTATTGGATCCATATCCGAGATATTCATTTAAATAACCATTCAATTGGCAAACTAACAAACCGATTTTTAGATATTAAGGCGTTCCCTCGTTATGAGGAATTTTAAAATTGTATTTCCTCCCCTCTAGCCAAGAGTCTTTACATCCGTTTTCGTCTTGGCACCTTGCCTTTAAGATCTGTAACGAGCCAATAGCGCAAGTACCTCGGTGCTAGTACTCGTCCGGCATGTGGCTTGGCAGATGAAGATGAGGTTCACATATTATTCTTCTGCCCAAGCTATCGCAGCCCGCACCGGAAATGGATTATTCCTGTATGCAAAAATCTGAAGGTCACAAAATATATAGTGGTCCTTAGAATACGCAGGAGTGACAACTCCAATAATAGCCATTGCTACGAGCACATTTTTACAGGTGGAGTGGTACAATCGTGGGAGATTGTTGCCTGTGACCACCAGTGATTAAGTCTTTCTTTTAATGTCTCTTTTGCTTTTGAACATTGATTGTATATACATATTGCTGAAGATAGTTTTAAAGCTCTTTTATGTATCTATTTAAGTATCCACTTCTCAATTTGCACACAGTTTTGTCTGATTTCTGCTTCCATCTGGCATATAAATAACATCTAAAGGAAATCAAATTCTGAATGGTGCAGCCTCTCTTGTAATGAACTGTGTTGTAACATCTTTGATATTGGTTTTATGAAATGTCTCATAATGTTTATGCACATGTGCACTTTGATGGTACTTGGAAACCGAATAAAGTTCATTTACAACTACTACTAAGCAACACTCCTACATGGGTGTGCAGCGGTTGGGATTTGAAGCATGTACTACTTTAACCATTTAAATGAAAAACCATCACTAGCATGAGGCACATATAAAAATATCATTTTCACAAAAAGTTCTACTTGTCAAGCTGGTAAATGAGGTTGCCTCGGAAGTACCATGGAATTGAAGCACAGTCCACAACTCCCCCTCACCGGTTCACTCTGCACCAAGATATATATACTGGTAACGAGAAGTGATGCCCGTTTGGGGGAAGCAGGGAAACAAAACAAGGTAAGGCGGGGAAACACAGGGTCTTCGTACACAGTAGGTAAGGTAGTCTGCTCAGGGGACAGGGAGGCTTCTGTTAACCTTTTCCTAAAAGACAAAGAATAGAGGTTAATACCAATTCTTACGTGTCTGTTATGGTTAGATGAGGGAGAATGGTGCATGAGACTATCTGTTCGTTATGCTGGATGTATGTATATTCTTGGATACCACCAATGTCCTGTTCACTCCACAGAATATAGGTAAATAGGGAAAAGAATGCTGGGGACACCCTGTAAGGTAAGTATATACTATTAACCCTGGTGAATATTCTATGTAAGGGTCCTTAGAGCTGGGGGGACCTGTGGTTACCTGTGTGAGAGGATGCTTAATGCTGTCAATAGTCTACTGTTATCTCCACAAGAGAAAATAGAGGGTAATGATGCTGTGTACACCCTACAACACAATATGCAAATGAATCACCTTTGTTAAACCACACTAGCCATGTCTCTCTATATGTATATGTATACAGCCCTATTTTACCTGTGAGAAGGTATTCAGGGACGTAGAAGAAATCTTGGGCCGTCAATAAACACTGAGCCCCTGAACTAAATAGGAGAGCTAATTGCTCTTACCTAGAAAACGATCCTGCTTAAACAAACAATAACTGGCCAGACAATAAATCTCATAAACAGGTCAAGAGGAAAATAAGCGGAACCAAAGACAAACTGCTGAAGCCTCAAATAAAGAACGGAAAGCTGCACTAATAATCCAGGGCAGAAATACCTGAAGACTCTAGAAGAACAAATTCTGCGAGGGACTGGAATCGCCGAAAGATGCACCCGACGAGATCCGAAAACGCCACCACCGTGACCCGGAAGCAATGCTGAAACTCCGTAACCGGAAGGAACGCAAAGTGTTCTCTAAACAGTGAGGATGGACTTTATACTTGTTTCACGCATGCGCTAACCTCCGCGCATGCGTGTTGAGTGTTCTCGATGTTTTGCCAACCATTCCTGCCGCAAGAATTGCCAACCACGTTTACGCTTTCAGTACAGGCTTAACACTACTGAACTTTTAGATGGGTTGTTAAAGAACTATTTCTCCAATCTTTTGAGGTTTAGTTTTCACTAGGGTTGGAAGGTGCAACACCACACGACACCTAGTACCTATGTCTTTAATTGTGGACCTAGATACAGTGGTTTGAAGTCCAAGGAACTAAGAACCCTGTTTACCTCTAGAAAGATAAAGAGATGTAGCAACCCTACCACTAAGCACCTTTTAAAGCTGCTTCTGCAGGATGACCTCCAGAATCCTGATAGGTCAGAAGGGCAGGACAAAGTGGGTTGGGATGCTCCAGAAGATGGGTCGGGAGGGGTTCCCCCTAGTGACCTAAATTCTGAGAATGACCAGGAACCTGATGACTTCACACTGGTGAACGAGGACCCCCTAGGGAATAGTACAGATGGTACAGAGGGTGTCCCAAGAGGTAGGTCCAACTTTAGTCCTCCTGGGAGGGTGCAGAGATTTCAGAGGAGGTCTAGATCCTCCTCTGTCAATTCCAATGCATCTAGCAATTTCATAGGGACCTCCATCATTAGCAAGGAGGACTCCTTAGAGAGAGAGGACCACCTACTCAAACTTGAGAAAGCCAAGCTCAAGCAAGAGAAGTTGACCCTTGACAAGGAGACCCAGCAGCTCAGAGGGCTATGAAGAATTTGGGACTAGAGTCCCATGGGGGCAGCACTAGTGTACCTAGAGACAGGAACACTTCATTTGAAACTAGGAACATGAGCAGGATAGTCTCTCCAAACCAGGAGGGGGATGACATCCATAAATGGATCACAGCTTTGGAGAAGGCCTGTAAAGTTCAGAGGTTACCCAAGGGCAGTGGGCAGCTATCCTGTGGCTCTCCTTTGCTAACAGAGGTAGAGACAAGTTCATCACTGTTAGAGAAGAGGATGCAGATAATTACTCGGTCTTGAAGAGTGTCCTCATAGATAGGTTTGGTTTAACCAATGAGTAATACAGGTTTAAGTTTAGGGACAAATAGAAGGCACACACCCAAGGCAGGGTTGACGACGAGACACAGTCGTGAGGGGAACGGCTTACCTGCTCACCGAATTACGGAGTTATGCCCCTCGCTAGGGGTGCCGCTGCCGTGAGGGGAACGGCATCTATTAGCAGCATTTGGCAGCGCCCGTGCCTACATCTCCCAGGGGGCTGCGCGCGGCGCATCCGGCAGACGTCACAGGAGGGTGGCGGAGGGCTACAATGCTGGCCAGGCCCTCCCGCGGCGCGGGACTCGACGAGAATCAGCCGTGAGGGGAACAGCTTACCTGCTCACCGAATTATGGAGGTCAGCCCCTCGCTAGGGGTGGCGCTGCCGTGAGGGGAACGGCCATCTTTTAGCAGCATTTGGCAGCGCCCGCAGCCCCCTGCCTACATCTTCCAGGGGGCTGCGCATCCGGCAGACGTCACAGGAGGGCGCCGGAGGGCTACAAATGCAGCCAGGCCCTCCCGCGGCGCAAGACGCACGCGGGCGAAGCGCGGGCCAAGGGTGGGCCCGTCCAAGACCGAAAGAGGCTGGCAGGGCCACCCCTCTTCAATCTGACCTACATCATGGGTAAGCGGAAACTTCTTTCCTCCCAAGACCAGGGGGGGGGGGGGGGGGGGGGGGGGAGCGAAAGTCCCCAGGAAATCAGCCACTATCATTTCGTATTCAATCTCGGCTGTGGGAGCATTGAACACAGAAATTGCCAATGCAGAGAGGGAACTTGGGTTGGACTCGATTGATGCACAAGTAGCTGGGACCTCTTCTTTTGATACTACCTTGAAAAATCCGGTCCCCTTGGAGACTCTTGTACTTATTACATCCCCATCTAGTGCCCAGAAGTCGCACCATGATGTCACCGAGGCAGTGGACCTGGTGCTTGCAAGTAATACCTCCTCTCTAGGCCAGGTACCAGCGCCCAAAGGGCAGTCTAATAAGCAGAGTACTGCGACAAAGAAACCAACGAGCATTAACTCGATTCTAACTGTGGCTATTTGTGTACCCGGTCTGGTCAAAATAACTGTGCCCCCTAAGCTTAAAATAGGTACTGGGATAATTATGGGGAGTAAGTAGGGAACCCGATCTTAATCCCCCCAATGGAAGAGAAATCTGCTCTTGGGGTCCACAGAGTAAATGAACGCTACGATTGTATTGGGAATAGGGAGAATCGGAGTAGTATAGTGAGGAATCCCGCGGCCCAAAAGGATCCCGCTCAATTTAGGTGTAGTGGGAAACCTATACTCCAACAGGATAGGAGTAAAATAATTACACAACCCAATATTAATCTCCCCTCTGAAGCAGCCCCGCAGGTTGCAATTCTCGTAAGGGTCCCACCATTGGAGGTTGGAGAGGTAGAATCGACAGAAGCCCTGATATCTGAAACTAAAAAATGGTGTGATCTTAATTGCTCTGGCGACACTGAAATTTCCTCTAGTATCATAATGGCCAAGCGGGTAGGGTGGTTAGGATACTCCGAAAAGGAAGTAAAAGGGGACTGTGTTATAGTTAATTTTAATAAACTTGATGTTGTTGTCCGACTATTGTGGGATGCTTCAGCTGTGAAGAGGGGTGCATTAGGGCCCTACCGCTGGGTTTCTTCTACCCCCCTCACAGATGTTCAAACATAGATGTTAAACCCCACCCAGAACCGACATCTAGGAAATTACCCCGGGCCCCATATAGCGCCTCAAACTACAATGAAACAGAACCTCATTTTGATTGGGTTAGTCCCAGAGTCTCTTTACCATCACAAGCAGCTAGTATTCAGGTAACCCAGAGAAAGGAGATATTAGCCTTATCCAATAGGTTCTCCCCGTTGGCTCGGTTAGATGAGAATGATTGACTAGAGCCCATAGACACTACCTCCCGACTCCCTATCCCCAATCTACTTAGCATTGATGCAGATGTCGGCGTTAAATTTAGGTTAGTGAGCTGGAATATTGCAGGGCTTCGGTCTAAAAGGGATGACCCAAATTGGCTAAAGCTTATTAGAAACTTTGATATCATTGCTTTGCAAGATACATGGGACAAGGAGTGTACCTTTTGGGTAGATGGCTTCAAATCTTATTTTCGGCCTGCACGTCCAACACCGGCAGGTAGAGCAAAGGGAGGGCTGAGGTTTCTCTTCTCTGTAAGGTTAAAAGGCTCAGTAATGATGTTGGCGGCAACTTCCCCTAATTGTCTAATAGCTGAACTTACCACCACGAACCATCCCAAAATATTGATAATCAGTTTTTAATTCAGGGGAAAGTGATTATAGCAATGAGCATCTTTTCTACCTGACACGTTTATTAGAAACTTATAAAGCGCAGTAAACCACTTATGTCCACATCATTCTTATGGGTGACTTTAACACTCATTTGTGTAATTTTAACTGTTGAATCGATGAGGTTCATGGCCCATCTTACTCATTGCCACCTCACTTTGAACACACATCTAAAGGGGAGGCTCTTGAGGAACTTCTTCTATGTGCTGATCTCTATGAGCCAGGTTTTTATGACACCAGTGAGAGGGTTGCAACATTTAAGGCAAGGGACAGGGAGACTGTTATTGATTATATATTTCTATCTCCCTCTCTATTAGGGCAAGTCGTTTTCTATAATGCTACACGCACTCCCCTTAGTGATCATAATCCGGTTATTCTAGAGTTGGATAAGGGCTTTTATCTTTTGGAGGCCTCAGTCAACACTGGTGGGCCTATTTCTGTGATAACCAAAGATCAAGGGAGGAGGTTAAAATGGGCTAAAGTAGTCCCCGATCCCTTTTTGCTAGCCTTTGTTTGAAGGTTAAAGACGATATCACAAAGTTTGTTGACTATTCCACTCCTGAGGATATAATAATCACAGCCTTTGAAGCTATCTGCAGACAGGTTGCCACAGACTTAACTATTACAACTAAGTCAAAACCAAACCAAGGGAAAAGATGGTTTGACTCTAAATGCTCTAGGGCTCACCAAAATTTAGTAAAAGCATTGAAAGTTAAACCTAGACATAGGGCACAGATAGATAGGCTTAGAAAAGAATATAAATTAAATGTCCTGACCCGTAAAAATGAAATCAAAATAGAGGCATTTGGTCGCTTTAATGTCCGAGGAAGTCTTAAAGGATAGTTCAAAGTTCTGGACCATTGTTAATAGCCCGCTACTCTCGGGGGAGGAGAATGGTATATTGGAAATTAATATTCCAGAAGATGAGTGCTTAACTCCTTTTGAAGGTATCTATGGGAGTAATGAGGTGTTTGAACCCTTTTTGGCCCCCAACACTAGTAATGCTCTCCCTCCATTGGTTTTTAAAGAGGAAGATGTCGAGAGGACAATAATTGAATCTGCAAGCAATAAGGCTCCTGGCCCAGACGGCATTCCTGCCGACCTTTATAAGGGCAATGTTAAACACTGGGCCAAAATCTTAACCAATGTTTTTAATTCTACAGCTGTCCAGGGGTTCCCTGTCTCATGGTCCCACTCTATTATCATCCCTGTCTTCAAAAAAAGGGCAGAGAGGGGATCCTAGGTGCTATAGGCCCATTTCATTGATAGATTATTCCGTTAAAATTCTGGGCAAAGAGATCTTGGCCAAGGTGTCAGAGTGGGTCGCAGAAAATGAGATCTTGTCCAATCTCCAATACGGTTTTAGATCAGGCAGAAGCACCCTGGACCAGTGCCTTAACCTGTATTTATTAATAAATAAGTATACTGTAGCATCCAAGGGGGTCCATTTATTTGGGATTTATGGATTTATCTACAGCCTTTGATCTTGTGAACAGATCGAGGCTATGGTCCATTTTGCTTGACTTAGGGATTGATCCGTGATTGGTATATTTTTTAGCTGATTTGCATCGGGACCTGTTTGCGGCCGTTAGGGTGACCCAGGAGGGCAATTGCACAAGACATTTTAAATCCGGTAGAGGGGTCCGTCAAGGGTGTATTTTGGCCCCTCTACTCTTTACGTTATATATAAATGCCATAGATAAAACCCTGGACAACGTTAGTTTGGACATTCCGCGTGTAGGGAACAGCACTATTCCGGTCCTCCTATACGCGGACGATGCTGTCCTACTAGCTCGAACCCCCTTAGGTCTTCAGAGATTACTGAATTCCTATGGGGATTTTATGAATTCCCTGGATCTGGTGGTTAACATTGCCAAATCCCATGTATTGACCATGGGACAACGTAAGAATAAAGCTAGAACCTTTTATTGTAATGGGGCCGAGGTTACAAGGGTGAAGGTTTTTTACATACCTGGGGGTCCTGTTCGATGATAGATGTTCCTGGGCTCCCCAGCTTATAGATAAAAAAAATGCTGTGGGAAGATCATCATCAGCCCTACTTAGTTTCGCACGGCGATTAGGAGGTAAGCCCTGTGAAGCCATTCTTTCCATCTATAAGGCGAAATGTTTGGCAATTGCGACATATGGTGCAGCTATTTGGGGGTATAAGCAAGCAGTGGGGGTCCAGAAGGTTGAAAATAAATGTTTCCGTTCACTGTTGTCCATCCCCCAATCGACTCCAGCTTTTGCCACCCATCAGGAACTGGGGATGGGATATGTGTCTGAATTGGTGAGCTTGGCCCCCCTGGATTGTTGGATAAAGACCTGGTTGAACTCTGAACTTACGTTGAATCACCAGATTTTAAAAGATTTTGTCACTCTAGAAAGAGCTAGTGATATATAGTGGCTGTCTTATATTAAGGCAATGTTTATTAAACTTGGGTGCCCAGAAATCTATCATGTCCCAGAAAGAATTGTGAAAGCTGATATAAAGTGGGTTAAAACACATTTTCTGACCTTAATGGAGCAGGAACGGGAGGGTGAGGAAATAAAAAAACCTCTGGTTAGGGCCCATTATTAATTAATTTTATCTCCATCTATAGAGCCCTACCTAAGAATAGTCCCAAAGCCCTTCCACCGCTGGTTACTGACTAGATTTCGTTTCAACCTGATTCATTTTTCACTGGGGATCTTTCAAGGTTGGAGCAAACCAGAGGATTCAGCACTCTGTAATTGTGATTGTAGCTCAATTCAGGATACTACGCACTTTATATTAGTCTGTGATTTTCATACTGACATCAGAAAGAAGTTTTTAATTGCACTTCTGAGAGGCAAGGGTTTTTTACAGGTCAAACCAGCCCTACAGTACCTCCAATTATTGGATAACCCCTGGAATATTTTTAATATCGCAAGTTTTCTTGTAGCTGCTGTACGGATTAGGAAAACAAGATCGCCAACAATGATTGGAATATGAATTTTATTGGAAACTTACAAAATTATGAAATTGTTTTATCTGAGATATTTTCTTGTTTTTTAATATTTTCGTTTTCACCCAATATGTATTTTATGATATGTGTTTTCTATGTGTACTTTTATAATTTTAATTAATCGAATAAAGTGGTTTTGATTGATTGATTGATTGATTTTATAGACAATGCTATTACGGCTCTGGAAGGCTGGATTCAGGGAAGCAAGGTGCATGATTATGAGGGATTGTACAATTTGTTGAGGAGAGCGCACATCCTTAATAATTATATGCATCAGCAACTGCACCAGTACCTGGTGGACTCTAATCAGAACTGTCCCCAAGAATTGGGAAAAAAGGCAGACAAATGGTTCCAAACCAGTGTTAAGAAGAAAAAGAATGGTGGTGGAAGTAACCAGAAGAAGCGAGATTCTTCTAAGGTCCAAGAGAAGGGTGGGGAGAAAGGTAAAGACAAAAAGGAGTCTTCACAAGGTCCCCACAAACCTGCCTCTGGGTCCCAATCCTACACTTCCTCTAGAAAGAAACCTTGGAATTACCTGTGTAAGGAGAAAGGCCATAGGCCAAGGGATGCTCATTGTCCTAAGGCAACACCAAGGAAGCTACTACCACTGCCCCTAAGGCAACTAGCCTCCCTAGCACCAGTATAAGTGGTAGTACAGCCCCCAAGGGATTAGTAGAGTTAACCTTGAGTTCTGAAGTAGGTTCTGGACTAGTCTGAACACCCACTCAGGCTGTCCTTGTCTTTGACAGTTGCATGGACCTTGCCACCTTACTTGCAAGTCCCACTAACTTGGGGCAAGCAAAGACCACAGCCTTTAATCAATGATCAAGAAGCCATGGCTTTCAGGGACACAGAGGCCAGTGTCAGACTGGTGACAAATAAACTAGTGTCCCCTGAACAGATTATACTTGGTCAACTTTACCAAGTGACCAACGCCAGCAATGTTAGGACTGATCACTCCTTGGCAGTCGTTAATCTCACCTGGGGAGGGGTAACTGGCAATAAAAGAGTTGTGGTTTCATTAGACCTACCTGTAGGTTGTGTTTTGGGCAATGATTTGGAAACTTAAGCTTGGTTTGAAGTGGAGTTCAGGACGCATGCAGAGATGAAGGGAATCTCTGCTAGCGCATTTGCTGTCACCAGGGCTCAGTTCAAACAGCTAGAAATTTAGGGAGTACTGGGTCGTGGAACAATGGACCAGCTGACTCCTAATGGAAGGAGCAGGAAGGGTAAGGACTAATCCTCCTCCCAAACTGCCAGTGAGAGTCCGTCTCCTGAGGGAGATGAACTAAGCCCCTGTGAATGAACTGTCCCAGAAGGACTTGGGCCTGACCAGGCAGAGTTCTTGGGGGGTGAGTGGGGGGGGCAGGGGGCCCTTTTAGGGCAGACTTGAGTTTGGAGCAGGAATCCTTCCCCTCTCGAACAGCTCAGACAGCAAACTACTGCTGAGGAAGCAGGGAATGTCAGTGGGTCCCATAAGATCTATTGGGAAAATGGGCTCTTGTTCTCTGAATGTAGAGACCCCAAGGCTGGTGCCACTTGGAGGTTGGCAATACCTCAGAAGCTCAGGGGTTTTCTTCTCCTAGCACATGACATTCCCACTGCAGGAAATCTAGGGCAAAGCACGATTTGGGAAGGGCTTGTCCCTCATTTTCACTGGCCCAACATGTCTGAAAATACCAGGGAGTTGGTCACTCCTGTGTCACTTGCCAATCCCGTGGTAAGTAAGGTGGCTCTACAAAGGCCCCCTAAATTCCACTACCAGTGATTGAGTTTCCCTTTGAGAGGGTAGGGATTGACATTGTTGGGCACTTAAAACCTCTTTGGTTGACCTAGATACCCCTAGAAGTCCCCACAGGCTACTTCATGTGAACCGCCTAAATCCTTTTGTTGACAGAGCTGACATGAGCTTGCTCATGGCCACATGATGAAGGACAAGAGGAATAGAGTGACCCTCTCCCTGATCTCCTCTCTCAGGACCCTGTTGAATGGTCAGCTGATGGCATAGCCTTGGCAGGCAGCCTCACTGACCAGCAGCAAGCTGATTGCAGGAATGTCCACAATCAGTTTATCCACTTGCTTTCTTGGACTCCCAGTCAAACCATCTTGTGTACTCATGAAGTGGACACAGGTGACTGCCTGCCTGTGAAGAATAGCATTTACAGACAGTCTGACCATGTCAGAGACTGCATCATGACTGAGGTCCAAAAGATGCTGGAGTTAGGGGTCATTGAACCTTCAGATACCCCTTGTGCCAAAATCTCGCACACAAGATGGTAAGAGAGAGAAACGAGGTTTTGTGTAGATTACAGAGGCTTCAATGCACTTACCAGGATTGAAGCCCATCCAATTCCCAGGGCAGATTAATTAATTGGCAATCTGTCCTCAGCCAAGTATCTTAGTACATTTGACCTGACAGCTGGTTACTGGCAAATCAGACTCTCTGAGGATGCCAAGCCAAAAACAAAGTTTTCATCCCCTCCTTCTGATGCGCCTTAATGACATACTTGGGGAGAAGGACACCATAAGAGCCTACCTGTTGGGTTTTATCTACCCACCTTTTAGGGGAAATACCCAGAGCCAAGGGGTGCCATTCACAGCTTTAAGAACTCATGACCGCATACAGTGATTGTCGTTCATCCACCCGAATCCTTGAACCCTCTCAGGTCTTACTGACGTCGACTGACTGCAAGACTATTACAGAGGCAGCAGAAGTGGGGGTGCGGCTCAAGTATGCAACAACCCGGTAGTGCCACTGATGATGTAGAACCCGCAGATGTAGGGCTTGTGCCTTCACACCCTATGCACCCACTAATACAGCCGAGGGTACAGTAAACCAGGGAAACCCTACCATTCCTTTTAAAATTATTTTGTGGAATATTGCAGGAATCCATTTTAAAATAATGAACGAGGACTGGCTAGGGTATATTAGAGGCTTCAACATTATTTGCCTCCAGGAAACCTGGTTTAGAGATGGTTATCGTTCTTTTTGTGTTCCTGCATTACCTTCAGCTGCAGGGGGGCTAAGGAAGGGATTGCGGTGTTTATATCAGAAAAAATATGGATCTATAAAAGCCAACTGTTTAAGTTCATCACCATGATCTCTAATGTAACTACAGTCAGAGTACTACTGGTGAATTGGTACCATAATATCTTTGATCAAAATAATTGTCAGGCTATGGTGTCCCTACAAAATGAGATTACTTAAGTCACTATACATCCGCTGGGCAGGGGATTTTAATTGTACAATTTGTAAGCATAGCTCCAAACGTGTGTGTGGGCTGGTAGATACTGAGGGACAACCCCAGTCTCAATTCGCTCATTTGCCCAAGGGCAACGCCTTATACACTATTCTTGTAGGGAATGATTTAGGCTTTATAAATAATTGGGTTAATGACTCCTTATTGCAGTGCCCCACATATGTCGGCGGTGGCAGGGCCAGTTTTATTGATTTCATGCTAATATCTAGAAGCTTCATCATGCTTGTTCGCAATGTTATGGTAGAACGTCATTGCGTGAGTGGTCATAACCCCGTCATCGTCTCCCTTACCTTAAAGACTGAGGCGGAGGAGGGAGAAGAACGCCTGATTCATTACCACCTAAACAAAGGAGTCTGGTTAAACTCGGGTAAGATCAATCCCCTTAAATTTGGGGAAGCTTTTATAAAAGGAAATTGCCACTTAATAATGGGGTGTTTGCTGTTAGATTCTCCACCAGAGGATGTCGTCTGGGTGTTTGGGTCACTGTGCTCTGAGGTAGCCAAGAGGCTGCCGAGAAGCATTCAACATAGGGAACCCCCGGAGGCCCGGTGGTTTAATTCCGATTGTACCAGTGCCCACAAGGATCTAAAAAGGGCCCTCCATGCTACTCCCTGCAATAGAGATTTAGTTAAAGCTGCAAGGTACAAATATAAAATTGTGATTGAGGATAGAAAAGCTGAATTGAGAAGATCAGCATGGGACGATCTGGAGGGAGCAAGAGCCCTAAAAGATACCCAAAAATGTTGGGAAATTATTAACCACTCATTATTTACTGAAGTCAGGCAGATAGATCCACTGATCCCCGGAGATGCTTGGGTAGCTCGCTTTACTGACATTTTTAACCCACAGCACAAGAGGGTAGAATAGTCTACAAGGGATCTGCCCGTATATCCATCGGCAGCCACCCAACCTAGTCTATCCCTTACAGTATCTGAGGTTGAGGAGGCGTTAGCACAGGGGACCCGCCAGAAAGCACAAGGTCCAGATGGGGTGCCCCTTGACCCATTTAAAAGCAATCCTAATTTGTAGGCACCCTTGCTGACAAATGTCTTTAAGGCAGTAATTATTGGCCCAATGCCTGTGTCCTGGAAGGATGCATTAGTTGTCCCTGTTTTTAAAAAGGGCAATAGAAGAGACCCGGCTTGTTATAGGCCAATTTCGCTTATTGAAGCCACAGCTAAGGTGCTAGGTAGAGTCCTTCTTGCCCGTTTGGAGACCAGGTCAACCACCACAGGAGTCATGTCTAAAACGCAATATGGCTTCAGGAGGGGGGTGGGCACGAGTTAATGCCTAAATCTGTCCTTAATTATTAACAAATACGTGAAGGCCAGGAAGGGTTCTAACCACCTGGCCTTCATGTATTTGTCTAGTGCCTCTGACACCGTTAATAGGGACAATTTGTAGGCTATACTGGAAAGCATAGGACTAGAAGAAGCACTGGTATCCCTCCTCCGTCGGTTACACTTTAATACCAGGCGCCATAAGATATGGCACCCAAGGGGAAAAAACAGATTTGATAGACTACACAGAGGCTATTCGACAAGGGTGTATTTAATCCCCTTTTCTGTTCTTAATATATACATATGGTTTGGAAGCTTCTTTATTAAGCAGGAAGATTGATTTTCCTAAAATTGGTAGCAAATTTGTTCCTTTATTATCTTAACTGACAACACATGTTAATGGCAACAACAGCTAATAGTCTTCAGAATTCTCTTGATACTTTTATTGATTTTATGTTCTCACTCGACCTAAAAGTACATTTTATTAAATCATATATCGTGGTATGCGTCCCGAAGATCCAAAAAACCAAGAACTTCGTTGTACGGGACAAGAGAATAGAAAAGGTAGACAATTTTATGTACCTGGGGAATCTTTTTATTAAAAAGTTGAGCTGGGACCCACTTGATACAGCAAGCACCCACCATACAACTAGGGCCGTGGACGGCTATTTAGTTTTGCATGCAAAGTAGGGCATAAGCCAGTGAGGGAACAAATGCACAAGTTACTACTTGTGTAACAATATATCTGTAAGAGACAATAGTTAGTGATAGATTCCTTACCTTAGAATATCCCCAGGCGTCAGAATGGACCCGGAAATGTTTTCGTCAGCAGTACCCCTGCGCATCGGAAGGTGGCGTTAGGCAGTTCCGCGTCCGTCGCTGGCGTTGTAAGCGCAGAGATAGCGTCACGGAGACTACTTAGGCGCAACCCATATGCGCTGACGACAGTTCTGTACACGACTTACCGCGCCAGGAACGCAGAGCCATGCAAGAAATTAACCACTGGTGCCATGAAACTAGGGCCCTAAAAGGAATGACCTTAACCCTAGAAATCAGTTAGCAGAACGGGGACGATGGGTGGTGCGGTAAGGAATCTATCACTAACTAATGTCTCTTACAGATATATCGTCACGCAAGTAGTAACTTGTGCATCTGAAAGAGACACATTAGTGACAGATTCCTTACCTTAGAATAGATACCCCAGTAATACCAACCCCGGTGGTGGGTCTGCAAACAAGATTACACCAGAAAGTCACGGAGAACAGAATGGCCAAAGAAGCTGTCTCTACGAACTTGACTGTCAAGGCAGTAATGCTTGGTAAACGTATGCAGCGAGGCTCACGTAGCTGCCTGACAAATGTCCTGCAAGGAACGCCGCCTCCCAAGGCAGTAGTGGCTGCCGATGCCCTGGTAGAATGGGCACGCAGCGCCACAGGAGGCTCCTTCTTGGCCAACGAGTAACATGCTTTGATGCAGAGAACAACCCACTGAGAGATGGTGAATTTGTGCACGGCCCAACCTTTTTTGGCGCCCACGTAGCCAACAAAGAGCTGGTCATCCACCTGGAACTGTTGTGTGCACTTCAGATAGAACAAGAGCACACATTTTGAGTCCAGATGGTGGAGCCTCTATTCCTCTTTTGAAGGATGCGGAGGCGGAAAGAAGGTGGGTAAAGTGATGGTCTGCCCGATGTAGAAGGGCGTGACAACCTTAGGCAAGAAAGAAGTACGGGTCCTTAAAACCACCTTGTCCGGATGAACAGAAAGGAAAGGAAGTTTAGAAGAAAGAGCCTGGAGCTCACTCACTCTTCTGGCAGAGGTGATAGCTACCACGAAAGCCGTCTTTAGAGTGAAAAGACTTAAAGGACAGTTATGAAGGGGCTCAAAGGGAGCGCACACCAGATAAGTCAAGACAAGATTTAAATCCCATTGAGGCAATATGAAAGGCACAGGAGGAAACAAGTGTGTGATGCCTTTGAGAAAACGCACAAAACCATATAGAAGGAGCACTAATGTAGTGTAAATATTAACAATAAAATATTGTAGTCCATGAATAATCAAAATCCAAAGAAAGCCTCTTTGTTCATCAACTGAGTTCAGTCCTTTATTGGTATATTTCTTTTAATTCAGAGGATTACTTCATAAGAAAATGTCAAAAAAATTAAACATAAAATGTATACAGCAAACTCCACAGCCTACGCGTTTCGTCCCCTACGGGACATCATCAGGGCTGTAAGGAAAAAGAAAAAGTACAATAAACAATTGTCTTACTCTACATTATCCAATGTTACTAATCCAAAATTTATAAAAAATATAAAACAAAGAAAATATATCGAGATTTGACAATCAAGAAGCCTGCCTATATAACATTCTGATAAAAGTTTTTTAATAGTTAATACATTATTCTCATCCCCATCCTGCCTATATAACAATCTATTATCCAAATGGCTATTTCACACCATCTTGTAAAAACATAGGGGACCCTCCATTACGTACCAAAAATATTTATTCTAACATTCGAAACCATCTCCACACCCAAAACCCAACTAGTAATCTTCCAGTCGATTTCCGGGAAGCATACAAACAATTTTGATACGACACGAGTCGGAATGCCACCGTTTACCCTATCTTTCAAACTAAGTCACCCCTAGAAATACTATTTAATACAACGTCATTCACCCCAAATATTCGTATTTAGTCATATGCCATCTGGCATGTTGCACTAGCAGGATGCAGGAGGCCATTAGGCTCAGGAGCCGGAGGGTCATCCTGACTGAAACCCGGGATAGAGGCTAAAAGATCGGAATCATAGCCAGAATATCCTGGACTCGCTGCTCGGGAGGATAGACCCGAAACCGCGTCGAATCCAGAACCGCTCCGATGAAGGGGAGCTTCTGAGAGAGACTCAAGTGCGACTTCGGTACATTGATGGAGAACCCCAGCAAATGCAGGAGGTAGGAGGTCGGTCGTAGTCTGAAGGTGGGTGACGATGGTCTGGGGCGAGCCCACCTTCAACAACCAGTCGTCGAGGTAGGGGAAGACAGACACCCCTGACCTGCGCAGATGAGTTGCGACCACCACCATCACTTTTGTGATGCCGAGGGGCGCTGGTAATGCTGAAGGGGAGCACGCAGACAGAAAATGCTCCTGGTCTACCGTGAACCGCAGGTAACGCCGGTGGGCCGGCAGGACGGGGATGTGAAAATATGCGTACTGCAAGTCCAACGCTACCATCCAGTCTCCAGGGTCGAGGGCAGCCAAGACCAAAGTCAACATCTTGAACTTCTCCTTCCGGAGGAACCGATTGACGTTCCTGAGGTCCAAGATGGTGCGCAGGCCCCCTTTGTCCTTCTTGGGGACCAGAAAGTAGTAGGAATAACAACCATGTTCTCCTTCTGGTCCAGGAACGTGCTCGATGGCCCCGTGATCCCCGACATGTGGTGGACCTGAGGTGGCATAGCTGGGGGGGCATACTCGAAGGGGAGGGAGTAGCCCCTTCGGACGACTTGCAGCATCCACCTGTTCGGAGCGGTGCCGGGAACGGAGCCGCAGGGGCTGGAGCTGCCGGCGGAGGGCCCTGCAGCGCCGGGCCGGAGCTGCTGGCGGAGGACCTTGCGGCGCTGAGGCTGGAGCCACCAGCGGCACCTGTGGTGGAGCCGGTGGCAAGCTAGGACCCTCAATAGGGACCGCAGGGCCCGAAGGCGCGCCGGCGGGAGCCCTAGGCCTGAAAAGGCAGTCCATGGAGGCAAGAAACCTTTGCACTTGGGCCGGACTCGCCGACAGACCCAGATAACGGAGACGTGGGGGAAGGACCCCTGGCCCCCTCGTCCGCATCCGGAGATCGACGGGGGGACATCAGAAAGCGTACATGCTTCTTTTACTTTTTATTGTGACGTCTCTAACCCAATTCCGAGGGTGAAGACTTTGACCCCGAGGAGGGATGGTGTTGGCTCCGCGGTCGGTCCCTCAAGAGACCCCTGGACCTCGAACAGCGCGGAGATGACTGCCGGGCCTCCAACAGCTTCCGGGACCGCACCCGCAAAGCCTTCGGAGCCATGGCCACACAGTCGGAACATGACTGGGAGTCATGGTTGCGTTCCAGACAGTAGAGAAAAATGCTGTGGGTGTCGGCCACCGACATCGTACGTCAGCAGGCCCGCATGATTTAAAACCAGGCATCCCTACGAGGCACCAGGAGTCAAGACTCAAGAAGTAGAGACATGAGTCTCAAAAAAGTTAGTCAAAAAGTGACTAGGGTACTGGCTCTAACCGGATCTGCTCTTGCTGGCGTGGAAAAAGAAAGAACTGACGTCAGTACGCATGAGTGGCACCTAAGTAGTCTCCGTGATGTCATCTCGGCGCTTACGACGCCAGCGACGGAGGCGGAGCCGCAAGACGCCACCTACCGATGCGCAGGGGTACTGCTGACGAAAAACTTTCCGAATCCAGTCTGACGCCTGGGGATATTCTAAGGTAAGGAATCTATCACTAAAGTGTCTCTTTCAGATTACCCTATATAAAGCCAAATGCCTCTCTATTGCAACATATGGGGAAGGGTATGGGGACATCATAAAAGCTGTCAGTTACAAACATTGGAAAATAAATTCTCCAAAAGGCTTTTGATGACCCCAAATAGTGCCCCCACTGTCTATGTCACAAGGAACTGGGACTAGAGTTTATGGAGAATCGCATATTTAGCGCCCCTCTGTTTTTATGGGCCAAAATTGGTATGTCTGAAGAACTAACATTTTCACAATAAGTAATTATAGAATGCCAACACCTGTCCAACGCCTTAAAAATACCATGGCTCCATTTCTTGAGGAACAAATATCATGAAATAGGATTGGGGCACTTTTATGACAACCCTGAAGCATCCCACCGAATGCATTATTAAAGAGGCGTTTTATTCCAGGGCCAACATGCGTTATCCAGAACAAGGTGAGATGTGCCTACCACAGATGTCTCTTGTCTCAATGTAATATTATCTAACATTCACTACTAACCTGCAGGCTATATTTTATTTAACTAAATTCCATTTATGCACTTTTTATTGGCATTTCCATGTCAGGGTGGGTAGGCTGACAAGCTCATACCTTGTCCGTGTGACAACTTTAGAAGCCAAAGCACCATGCACTTTATGGTATTCTGCACCTTATACAAAATGGCGAGGAGTACATTTTAAGTCCCACTATTAAGGAAAATTCGCCCATCTACATACATTGATGGTTTTAACTTTGTCATACATTGGCTACCCCCGAAATCTGCATAGCGGTAGCCAATTATATAAAGGTTTCTATGGCTATTAGGAAACGCTATGAGTAAGGGCTCCTGTATAACAAATGGCTTTTTTTAATGTCCTAAAACCGTTTATAGTCTATTTAGAATCTTATGTCTTTGGAATTTTATGAACTGTGTAATACCATGTTGTTTCAATCCAATTACTTTATGTTAAGAATTTTATGTCCCTGGACTTTTATGAATTGTCTTTTAACCTATTGATTGTAATTGTTATATGCTGTGATCATTTTATTGTAAACTTTAATGGTTCTTGGAACCAAAATAAAGTTATTCTTGAGTGAGTGAGTAACATTAATGCTGTCTCTAAGTTGTTCTGGTTCCTACTATGAAAATACAAATCGCAGTATTTAATCATTGGTGTTTATCTTTTTCTTTGTAATCGTTTTACCTTTCTTAAATCAGTATTTAACTATTACCTGTTGAGAAATTGCCGTATGCTACTATACTTACCCATGTCTTAACTGGATTTATGGGTTTTCTCCTGTTGTCGTTAATTATTAAAATACTTGTAAGCATAGGCAAATGGCAGTTCTTTCTATGCAGTTAACTTAGGGTTTTTAGCCCCATGTCTACCTCCTAACTGCTTGCTTAACTACTCCATGGTACACAGATATATCATCTGGCAGAGATGCCCTTGAGGGATACATGTCTACCTCCTCCTGTGGGGAGTCTATATCATTATCCTCCCATAATGTTCCCACAGCTGCCTGAAAGTTGTGCATGATCTCTTCTTGATCTACCTCCACCAAAATTAGGATTTTCCTCTCCGTCTATTTCCTTTGTTTCCAACTCAACATCTACTGTTTCAATATTTTAGCTTGTTTAGGGTGTTCTATTTCCCACCAAGTGCTCTATATGCCCATTGGCTTCTGTGGCTTGTGAGCTGCACTGGATTTCTTGAAAACATTTTTCTTTTTCATAACAATTTCAATTTTGAGTGAGTCCCACTTTTTATTTCCTCTACATCAATTGCATTGAAAGGTCTTTTATCCCCTTGCTCCATCTCTTTGGAGGCTGATGCGTTTGAGGCTGCTGCCTGTCTTTCCCGTTTTGAACACGACTGTCTTCCAAAGTGGAGCTGATGCTCTTAAGTAATTCGTCCTTAGTGTCCTCCTCTTTGAACCCGGAAGGAAGAGCTATGTAGACAACTTCTTCAACTGATGACTTCTTTGCTGTTTAGTGTTTGTCTTTAGGCGACCTGTCCTGATCACTTGATGTTTTTGACTTTTGCCTGTTTATTACACGCTTAGATACTTTGACCTTCGACCATTCTGAAAGCTTTTTGGGGAACTGTGCATTTCGGATGGGACTTCTTGTGAGTAGATAGGTGAGCCATGATGTCATGATATGCAAATTCTTCGGGATGCAAATATTGCTTTTCTTGAGCCTTTAAAGTTATTTTTATATCTTTCCCGTAGGAGAAACACATATCGTCCATAGATAGAGCTTTTCTCCTCTGCCTCCCTAATTCAGACTTCCCTGATATGTCCAATGAGCCCAGTGCAGGATTAATATCTTCTCCCTGAGCATCACAGGTTTTGGTAAAAAAAAGCAAACAGGCATAACAGTCTTCAGACTTATGGTCACTTGAGTCACATAAATGCATACTTGGTATTCATCGTTAGGAACTAACCTTTAATGGCAATTGGGGCAGAACTTAAAGAGCGGGCTCATGTTACAAAACGGCATCAAAGAGTCTCGGGGAAACCACTTCCAGTACATAACATTCTCAGACTACATCGAAAACCTCATGGAAAAATCTGAATCCTCGATTCAGCGTCAATCGTGATTACTCTCCCTACAATTTTTCAACTATCCTTCTGAATCTTTTTAGCCTCTTTCTAAGGACTCTTTACCCATTGGCTGTCTCCCAGTTCTGGGCCATGAGTTAAGTTACCTAGCACTTCTTAAATAGAGCTACCAAATTGTTTGGTTGCAGTTGTGGAGTTGCACAGACTAAAGACTTTTTAGGCTGCTACGGGGCTCCTTAAGGATGCATGTCCACCCTCACTTCAATGATACAGTGGCTGCCTTCTATCGAATCATAGATACCGGGTGCTTCCAGAGTACAAAAATTAAATACAAAGAGTGTTCTGTCAGTTGCCTATTGTACTAAACTAGTGTATCTAAAGGGATATAATGTTTAGAGAGTTCTAGGAGTATGCTTTTTGGCAAAAACGTCATAGAGAAACATATGGGCATTCATTTGGAAAAAGGAAATCAAAGCATTTAGGCACAAATGAAGGAGGCAGTCACACAAAAACGTATTATCACCCAAATAATTCAAACTACAAAAACACATTTAAGGACTTGTACAAGCTGGTTAATAATGGAATAAGATGACATACTGTGAGGATAAAAGAATCAAATTTCAAGACCCATCATTACAACAATGACTCAACATTGTTGATTGAAGACGCAGTGTATACACTCGGACTTTAGAAAGACTAACTGTTTCAATTTGCACTTTAATCTGTGTGCCTTCTACAGTAATTTGTCCAGAATTTATGTTTTTCCAGACACTGTTCAGGTTGATTTGTTTTATGGTAACACTGTGCACCGTACCTAAGATACTCCCTTAAGCAGCCCAAATAGCGCCTTTGAGTACACACAGCTTCCCTCGGAAGCCCAATCACCTGATCCATTGGAGACCTCCAAATTGTCGGTCCCAAACATTGCCACTTTGCCATCATGTCAGGTCCATATAATGAAGGGAGCCCATGAGAATCCTCTCATGGAATGTGAATGGACTCTTAGATAAAATTAAACGAAAAGAGATTTTAAAGTATGCCAGAAGGAATAACCCAGATGTCTTATTGCTACAAGAGACACACCTGGTTGGGAACCGCTGCTCTTTCCTGGCGCATCACGGAATTGACAGTGTGTGGCATTCAGGGTTCTCCAGGGGTGCTCAGGGAACAGCAATCCTCCTATGCCTCTCCCTTCTCTTCACAATGATCCAAGTATTCAACGACCGTTCCAGACGATTTACAGCTCTCTCCGGTACCCTAGGAGAATCCACTGTTAATCTAGTATCACTATAAGCTCCTCCGGTGAATTTAGAGCCCATGCTTCAAGCTGCACTGAAAATACTATCTGCTCTTTCTCAGGGTTTGACTATAGTTGAGGGCGATTTTAATGCTGTCCCGGAGCCCACAGAGGATGCTACGGGTCCCATATCCTCACATAGAAAATTAGGGGCCAGACATCTTGGGGATTGGACCACTACCCTGTGTCTCTGTGATGTCTGGTGCACTTGGCAACCTAAGGCACGACAGTATACACACACCCCGGGGGCACACCACAACCTCTCCCGTATAGACCTCCTGTTCATGCCCGCTCCAGACTGCCGTCCTGTCTCTGAAATCCAGATCCTAGCACGCGGAGTATCTGACCACTACCCGCTCCTTTTACAAGTGGGTGGTCCCACGACAGCGCTCAGGCCCATATGGCGATTAAATGCTTGGTTCCTCCAAGAATACAAAGAGTGAGTTGGGGAGGAGCTCAATAGTTACTTTTGTACTAACAAAGCCACAGTGCAGCATCGGGGTACACCTTGGGAGGCGGGCAAAGCCACAATTCTGGGGTACGCTAAACGACTCCTTAAGCGCAAGCGTCAGGCCCGTGACCACCAGGTCGCTCAACTTGAAGCTAGGGCACTCCGTATGGAAAACGGCTGCAGCGACGACGGAGGTGGTACCGAATGTCGACAACTGCAATTAGTGCGGGAAGAAATCAACAGTATCTCCATTGAGTCAGCCAAGATGTTTTGGAGATCCTCCGTAGCCAGAGTTTATGAGTGGGGAGACAAGAATGGCAATTTGCTCCATTGGCTTGTTACTCATTCCATGGCCAATCGAATAGTCCCCATAATTCGAGATACACCCACTGGAGGCCAAAATTCTCATGGGAGACCTAGGGAAGGGAGGGATCTCCCAAATATACCAATCCCTGATTAACAATACCCCATCCACACTAGATCCTCTTAGAACCCGATGGGAAGATGGGTGAGCCCGCTAGAAAATGAAGACTGGAGGGACGCTCTTATAGCCCCCAGAACACTCACTATACCTGGCAGACCACGCCTTATACAGATATACTATCTACACTGCGCATATCTTACACCGGCGTGACTGCACAAAGCTGGACTTCTTCCAGCCCTGCAATGTCCATGCTGTGAAGATGAACCAGCCGACTTCTTCCATATGGTCTGGTCCTGGGCAGTCATATCTAAATACTGGGCGTCAATCACATCTGAATTGAGTGGCATACTGGGGTGGGAGGTTCCCCTTAATCCTCTTGCTCTTCTTCTGGGGGTGATGGAAGGTATGCTCCCAAGCGGACAAGTTGTTTCTGGGAACAGCCATGTTGATTGCTAAAAGATACATTTCAATGGCTTGGAAAGACTCAAAATCTCCCTCTATTTCGAAATGGCAAAGGGGAGTTGATTGGTGTGTTGTCCAAGAAAAAGCGGTTTATGAGGCAAATGGGTGTCCGAACAAGCATGAACGAGTACGGGGCAAATGGACAGGAACACTGGACTGATTACTCTTAGCGTTAAGGAAGGCCCCTTTCCTTTATATTATTTTAAGCCAACTGATGGGGAGATCTTTTGGGGTTTGCAATGTAATGTTTCACATGTCACAGTGATACAAATGTTACTCTGGTCACCTTGCTTTTACAAAATGCCAATAAAATTGGATATAAAAAAAGAAATTGTCCAGAATTTAAAGAAGATAGGTGGTTGTTCCAGTTTTTGATGGCATTGATCCTACTTTTAGAAGAGCAGCTCTTACTTTTAGAATGCAAAGATACTAACAATCTAAAACTGTGCTTAAATGTGTGATTGCTATGCTTAATACCTGTCTTACCTACATTAGAGAAAGTAAGAAAGCGGTCATTTGGAAAGGAAATAGGAAGCATTTAGGTGTAACTCCTACCTGATGCAGTAATTCTTTAAATCAGTGATTTCTTCCGTTTTTATGATGGTACTGTTCAGAGAACCAAAACTCGTGTTACAATTGCTTGGAACCGTCATCTCTGGTTCAGTTTTCACTAAAATGACAGAAAAACAAAGATTAATGTAAGAAAAAAAGAAAAAAAAATCCAACAGTAAAAAGAGCATTGGCAATTATTGTCAGAAACTGCTTAATTTCTTTAGGGAACTTAACTTTCTACCTCGCTTACATTTGCTCATCAGGCCCATAGTCCTCCATGTACTCAATGTGATTAGATTGTAGAGAAAGCCATGTGGGTTGTTGCACAAAAAGGAAGATCCTAGAGGCTCCACTGTAGAGTACACCCTACCATCTTATGCTACAAGTTCTTTGTATTCAGCTTAACAAGTTTTCACATTTCAGAGGCACAGGCCTAATTCTGGTATGCACAATCTACTTCTAATGGTTTCCACATGATTGCTAGCCTTGAAATTAAGCAGTGTTATTTCAGTCTTTTTCAAAATGCGAGTCAGAAAAGATTGTGATTATCATTTTTTTAATTGAGTCAAGGTTAGGAAAGGGATCATTTAAAGAACTTTACCATAGGATGAATGGCAGCAACTGTGTCAGACAGGTATCTTTAAGGCTTCCTATATAATACCCATCTACTGACAGCTAGCTTGCGGGAGAATACTCTATCAGCAGCATAATGAAGGAAGGTGGGGTGAAATTTTACCAAAAAGAGCTTGCACCCAAAATGTTTCTGCTCCCTTTGAGATAAGACATGTGGCTTCCAAACTCTTATGACGCAGTCGCGAGAGAAATTCGGACTACTTTGCTTTTATAGTAAGTAAGAAGGTTGTTAGAAAAGCTGTATTTGTAACATTTTGCTGCAGGACAGGAGATTTGGTTGAGTTCTAAATGTCAGAGAAAGGGAATTTCAGAGACTGGTATTAATAGGGCATATACTTAATAAAATTACATCTTCATGCCAAGTTTGATGTAATTGTGTTCAGTGGTGTTTGCTGTAACTGGAAGAAAAAATCCTATGGGATTAAAAATGGGAAATGCTGCTCCTAAAACCAAAAAAATAACTATACCATGCCCTAGATCGATCTATACAAAATCTAAAATTAAGAATTTGAGAAGAACACACAACAAGACTGCAAAATGTGTCAGATGGCAGCAAAGTTATTACATAAAGAGGTCTTTATGTGCCAACTCCATCCAAACTAACATAAGAGCAGTTTATATGTAATCCTTTTTGAACTGACAATTTAACTCTACAGTTTTTCATATTGCTTGTGTATCCTATTTATGACATGTAAAGTTTTCTAATGCCTTGTGTAATGGCAGTACTATAGTAGAATGTGACATAAAACACAAATATTTGGGGTTTGATGTAAACCTGTTCAACAGTTCAATAACAGAGTGAAAAAAAGCTGTTGCTGGGCTTCAAAACCTGCATTTTGGACCGTTCAATTACAGACTGTCTGCGGATCTCGTGTTTATGTCTCAGAGCTAGCTTAGAAGGAGCCAAATTAACATGTTATTTACCTTCAGTAACGCTTTTTCTGTTGGATACAGGTTCTGCCTGTGAATTCCACACCTTTTGAATGATCCCAATGCGCAGCATTCCACAGAAACTTTTCTCCTCAGCTCTCCCACGTTGATGACGACAACACAATGGAACGGCTCAGCACGTGACTCCACGTGATGTCATCGGAGCCACAAGAAGCCTTATAAGCGTGCTGACGTCAGTTCCACCCATTTTTTCTGTGCCTTCAAGGCAAAACAGGTTAACTAATAACCTTCCCACAAGTATACATAGTATACAGAACACAACCAAATATGTAAATACTAAATCATAGATATTTCCCAAATCCAAGTAACCTCATGATTTTAGCAAAACATCACATAAAACAATTAACTTTCCGTATAAGCGGATAGGCAACGGGGAGGCGGGTGGGTCAGTGAGGAATCCACAGGCAGATACTGTATCCACCAGATAAAGCATTACAGAAGGTAAGTAACTTGTTCTGCTGATGGATACATCTGCCTGTGGATTTCTCACCTTTTGAATTGAAAAGTTGTCCCTCTCCCGGAGGAGGAGGTCTACCTGCCTAAACCAAACAATTCTGTAACACAAAGTAATCAAAATGGCCGTCACTCCTCACTTCCGAATCCAAGCAATAGTGCTTTGCAAAAGTGTGGAGGGAAGCCGAAGGTGCCGCTTTGCAGATGTCAACCACAGGGACACCTCTAGCCAAAACCGAAGAAGATTTAGCTCTGGTAGAATGGGCTCAAATACCTTCAGGAGGCTCCTGCTTGGCCAAGGAATAACAGATCTTGATGCACAGGATTATCCACCCGGACAACTTTCTTTTGTGAACAGCTTTGCCCTTCATCTTGCCCACATATCCTATGAAGAGTTGAACATCCAACCTGAAATATTTGGTTCTATTCAAGTAGAAACTAACTGCCCTTTTGGTGTCCAAACAATGAAGTCACTCCTTCTCCTTAGAAGGATGAAAGAGGAATAGAAAATAAGCAAAGTAATGGACTGGCTCAAGTGGAATGGAGTAACCACCTTAGGCAGGAAAGCATCTCTGGTCTTAAGAACCATCTGATCTGCATGGAAAGAAGTAAAAGGAGGCTTGGAACTAAGAGCCTGCAATTCACTCACCCTCCTAGCTGAAGCGATTGCCACTAAAAATATAGCCTTAAATGCGAGAAACCTTAAAGAGCAACTATGCAAAGGTTTAAAGGGCGAACCCATCAAAAACGTCAGGCGGTTCGGCTCTCTCAGTTCTCTGCTGATGAGGTCAGGCTAACCTGCGGCTTCCCGCAGGGCTCCTCCTTATCCCCTCTTCTTTTTAATTTATACCTGACTCCCCTCATCCGGTCCTTACGAGGCAGCTGTGTCACCGCGTTTAATTACGCGGATGACATTCAGCTGGTCTTCGATATTAACTCTTCGGACCAATCCATTGATAACTTTCAATCCACTCTCTGTCACATTAGTGACTGGATGGGGGTGAACCACCTGAAACTCAACCCCGACAAGACAGAGTTGGTGCTTGTCGGGGGGGCTGCCAACCCTTGGAAATCCATCTTTTGGCCCACGAGGTTGGGTCTTCCCCCAATCCTGTCAACTCAGTAAAAAGCCTTGGGATCATTATCAGTAATGACCTCACGATGAAGCCCCAGATTAACGCGGTAGTCTCTTCCAGTTTTTTCCAGTTAAGAAAGATCCGTAAGATTGCCCGTTTCTTGACCACAGAGGCTCTCACCCTGGTCCTGTTGGCTTCAGTCATCTCTAGGATAGACTATGCCAACTCCCTTTATGTCAGTATACCGGCATACCAACTGAAGAGGTTACAACTTGTACAAAACCAGGCTGCACGGCTTATCCACCATCAGCCCAGACACCAACATGTCCGCCCTCTGTTAAAATCCCTCCACTGGCTCCCTGTCTCTGAGCGCTGCAAGTTCAAACTGGGCTGCATTATTTTTAAGTCCCTTGCAGGTACAGGCCCCTCTTTTATTTCTTCACAATTGCACCCATATGTTCCCTCCCGCAATCTCCGTTCCTCTCATCTGGCCTTGCTTCGGGGCCCGACCTTTAAACGCAAAAAACTGGGAGGACTTAGGTTCTCATTCCTTGCCCCGGCTTTCTGGAATGCTCTCCCGTTAGGTCTAAGACTAGCCTTCCCCTACACCCATTTTAGGTCCCTTCTTAAAACCCACTTGTTTTGTAATGCCTACAACTAATGCTTCTCGCCCCACGGACTGTCTGTCTTCCTTTTGCTTTAGCGCCAAGAAACCGCTGGGTGTAAGTTGCGCTTTATAAATTTTATTTTACATTTCTTTTTTTTTACATTACAGATTCAAATCCCACTGAAGCATAATAGAGGGAGTGGGAGGAAACCTAGTATTGAGACTCTTAATGAATCTCATAACAATAAGAGATTTAAACGGAGATGGTTGGTCTGGCAAATAATTAAATGCCGACAGGGAAGATAAACAGCTGCCACAGCGCAGCCTGTTGTGCCAGGGAAAGAGAAAAAGTCACAACATCAGATACATGGGCTTTTAATAGATCAATCGATTTCTCTCCACACTATTTCACAAATTCTGCCCACCTACCAGCATAGACAGATTTGAAGGAGTGTCTTCTGGATGATAAAATAACATCCACCAAAAAAAAACCTCAGTTTGCCCCATTCAATCTCCAGGCATGGAGGTGCAGGCTCTGGAGGTGGGGGTGTAGAGCCTGCCCCTGCGCTGGCAATAGGAGGTCCGCCCTGAGAGGGAGACGAAGCTGAGGGTATAATGAGAGGTTAAGAACATCTGTGTACTACACGATTCATGCTTATTCTGGGGCGATCAATATGATTTGGGCCTGGTACTGGCGAATCTTTCTCGGAACTCGAGGAATCAAGGGTATGGGGCTAAACGCGTAAAGAAGCGGTGAGCCCCAATCTAACTGAAACATGCCCCCCAATGCTCCCGGCGTCGGATACTGGAGACTGCAGAATGACAAGCAGTGCTCGATTTCGTGAGCGGCAATACCCCACATCCTAAAATGTGGAGGACTACTTCTGGATGGAGACGCAACTTGTGATGGGCCAAATATTACTGACTGAGAATGTCTGCACGCACATTCAACACTTCGGCCAGATGATTTGCTATTACGCAAATCTGATGGTCCTAAACCCAGGACCAGAGTCGTAGAGCCTCTCTGCAAACAAGACACAACCCTACTACTCCCTGTTTGTTGATGTACCATATCGCAGTAGTGTTCTGTTATTTATATTTGATATAGCGCACAACTCACCCAGGGGCATCTCGGCGCTGTTGCGGAAGCAGAGACTAAGAGAAAGAGGAAGATCAGAATAGGTGGAATTTGAGGAGTTTCCTAGAGTTGCAGTAGTTTGGACATGTGCGAACATACAGTGGAAGCTTGTTCCAGCAGTGGGGAGCAAGATGGGAGAAGGCTTTTCCTCCACTGTGGGTCAAGCGAATGCGAGGAACACAAAATAAGGCGTTATCCAAGGATCTAAGGCAACATCCAGGAATATACATTTTGATTCTCTGTTGTAGGTATAGCGGGCCTTTCCCTTTTAGGGCATTATAGGTAAGGCAGCAGATCTTAAAACACGATCTTTTCTTCACCGGTAGCCAGTGCAGTTCCCTTAGCAACGGTGCAGAGGCTGTGCCTGATGAACCGTTAAGAACAAGTCTGGCTGCAGTGCTTTGAACTGTCTGGAGTTTTGCCACTAGGGTCTCATTTACATCTGTTAGGAGATTGTTGCTGTAGTCCAACCAGCTCATTAATAAGGTTTGGACAAGGGTCTTGCGGGCAGAAGTTGGAAGATAGACTTGAACTGTTAAGACTTGAAGCGTCTGACTGCAAATGGAAGGGAGGAAGGATTTGAGAGTCAAACATATCGCCAGCAATTCCAAAAGACTGATGTTAAACAACCTTTCCTCTGGAGATCAAAGACCTTAGACCTCCAGATCCCCCAGATGAGCTCCCCACCCTAGAGTGGAAACATCCGTTATCACTGTAGCCACCGGAAAAGGAGCGTGAAACAGCTTCCCTTGAAACAGGTTGCCTGAAACACACCACCATTGCAGATCCGCAGCAGTGTTTCCGAAGATTCTGACCAATTCCTTGAGATCGCCGTTGTGTTGAAACCACTGCTTGCAGAGGCACCACTAGAGGGACCTCATATGCCAATGTGCATGGTTGACCAACAGAATGCAGGAAGCAAATAGAACGAGCAGGCGCATGACCTTCAAGACTGGAACAGACGCTCCATTCTGAAACAATGGAGGCACCAATGGCCGTACCTGTAATGGTAATGCTGCTATCTCCCGAGATGAAGGAGCTACTATTTTGGGACAGCAGCAGTGGCTTGAGGTAAAATAGCTGGTGTTTATGAGTTATCGAGGGGCTCAGAAAGTGCCACAAACAACTAACCTTCGTCTTGAAGCTGTGTGTAACAACGGTAACCTGAGCAGAGAATGAGAGAGCTGCACCCTAGAGGAAGACACAGGAGAGAGATGTACAGATCACTGGTGCTGGGCAGAGCTGTGCTGATCAGGCAAAAATTCAGGACATACGTTTGAGATTGGTAACAATACTGCCGTAAGCCTGCATCAGCTAATTGGCAGTGATGTTAGAGAACTACCACGGGTGAATGCCCACATTGGCAAAGACCATCACCCACTGACTGTCACTGAGGCTTTGTAAATATGGTGCTGCAGCTTTCACACATAGTACCTAACCAGCAGCTTTCAAAGATATACTAGAAGATATTTTCCAGGCGGACTTTACCCGGTTTGGTTACAACAGCGGTGGAAGAGATTGTATGATGTGTCCACTATGGCCCCATGCTGCAAAGCCTCCTCGTGGTACGAACCAACACTCCGTTATTCAACAAGTCAAATGATTGGTAACAGAGTTAGGATCTCAGTCCCATGCATGGTATATCTTCCCCTCTTATGAACAGTGCGAAGTGCTAGTAAAGATTAACTGTTGGAGACACCCTTGATCATAATGGAAGCACTTCTCAATGAACTGTGCAACCCTTGATGAAGGGTTAAATAAGGCTGATAAAACACTGTGCACTGATCAGAGAGGGCATGAGCATTCCAGAGGTGAGACAACAAAGCTTTCGAATAACCATCGTACAAGATGCCCACCTCTTTCTACCTCTGCTGACCCAGATGTCTTCCATAAGGGGAAAAGGAGGAAGCCACTGTTTAAGACATGCTATTGAAAAGGGGGGGCGATAAGACAAACTAGATAAACAGCCAGGCACTGAGCAACAAACTCTGAATGATCACACGACCCAGTGTAACCAATGATCACTCAAGACTTCCTTTTCTCATTTCTGGAGGCCATTCAGTCAAGACGTGAGCTCTATCACATCAAAACTGAAATCTTGGATTCAGGATCTCCAAAAAGACAAAGAAATTATTAGGAACAGGCTTTATGATCTTGAAAAAACAGTGGATGAGCAATTAATTACAAGAGCAGCATCACATTGAAAACCAGAATCCTGATGATAGAAGAAACAACTGATTTGCTCTCTGCCAAAAAAGACTTAGAAAATTGCTCACGGTGTAACAAGATACACATAAGGGGACTACCACAGGGTAGGATTTCGTGGAATACATACTCGCCAATCTTCATTCTATCACAGGCGACCCAAATGCTACTTCCATTCGTCTAGGTCGCACACACAACGTAGATGGGGAGACATTGGGTGAGAAAACTTGTTGGACATTCTGATGAAAGCGCATTTCTATAAAACCTAGCAGTATCTATCCTAAGTAAGTGAAGAGTATGCAAACTCACTACCGACTATTTAAAGAACCACAACGTACAGTACTCTTTTAGAGAGAGGGTTGTAGAACAACGGCTGAAGACCTAGCAGAGAGGAGGGAATTTCTGGCTTGGGAGTAGGATGCGGGGGGTGGGGGGGAGGGGGGGGGGGGGCAGGGAGTGGAGCTAATATACTAACTTCTTCACAAAGCCAAAATTCGACTGGGAACAGGTGCAGTTGTTACAGCATCTGAGGCACACTTTGTTAAACAGAGGTTAAACAGCTGTGTGTGCATAGTCTCATGCTAGTGCTGCTAAAGACTGATTGCTGAGCACACTACAAAAAACAGGTAACTCATGCCATCCTAATCTGCAGAGACATTTGCCGTGGTTAAGGGGAAGGAGTCGAGCGAGGGGAAAATTCAGCCATACAGCATAATGTTGGGTACTGCTTTCAAGGGGAATAGGGATTATTGTATTGAGTTTGTTTAAGTATATGTTGAATGTTAAGTTGGTTTGTTTTATGAGAGAGGGCACCGGGAGGGGAAGGTTTATTGTGGGAGAACACGCATACCAATATCAACTGGAAAAGTAATCTGGTACAGGGAGAGGTACTGGGCTATCCACTGGTGGGTGCTCTCGCCGCGGTCTCAATGTTGAACATTGCTAGCTTCAATATTAAGAGCCTCAAAGCATCTGGCAGTGCTCACATTTTTGAAAGACTCAATAGGAGACACATGTCTCCTTGAAGAAACACATTTGGTACAACAAGACTAGTCGAGATTACATTCTAGGTTGTTTCCAGCGCGACATTTTTCCTCAAGTGCCTCAACAAAGGTAGGGGTAGCTATCCTTTCTACTGGACAGCATCAGGGAGCAGTCAAGTGTGTAAAAGCTGAAAAGGCTTTGAAAATCATGGAGCGTGATGGTTAGTGTGGGACATATTTGGTTACTGGTCTTTATGCCTCAAACGGCAATCAGGAAACTTTATCAAGACAACAATTCATAAGTTATACGCATGTACTGACTACTCCTTAGTAGGAAGTGGCCTGTTACAGCATGCCCCCGACACAGACATTGGTCTGACTGCCCTCTCCAACCATGCCCCAAGGTGTATGACACACTCATAATTGGGATGAAAGGGTGCCGGCCTAGATGGAGGCAGCTTTCTTTAATTTTATTAGCATGTTTAGGAAACAACAAACAAAAGAAGATAATAAAGTATTGGTTATCATCAGGCATTCGAATCCAACAAGGATATGAGTGTATTCTCAAAGTACAAATAACGATTCTAAGCTGGAGCCTGAACGAAACTTCCTTCCTGGATAAAGTGCTCCAGGAAGAGATCACAAACACATTCAGGAGTTCATGGCTGGCAATAATCAGAAAGCCTTGCCCATTTCCAGCTCATGGGACACACCAAAGGTGGTTTGAAAGGGTACATCTGCTGCAGTATTGGCCCATCGTAATAAGAGGTGCAAATTACTGAAAAGTCAACCACAGAAAGAACCGGCCCACATGGAACAGGAACATAGCATCAGAAGGCACCCCCTAACATTTGGCAGAAAGATCTAGCGTTTTGAGCACAAATATGAGGACACACCCCAGATAAATCTGCACACACATCACTTAGAATTAAGCAAAGATACTATGTCTCAGGGACTAACGCGGGCGGCTCTTGTTTAGCAAGCTGAAAGATAAAGCAAAAAGGAAGTTGACAAATTTATTAAGGAAAAGGGCAATTTGGCAGAGAAAAAGACATAGGAAAATGTTCAAGGAATGTTAGCAAATTTGTGTGGGGTGAGGGGGCCTACAAGTGCAGTCAAAACAGATTTCTATCCCAGCCTGGCCCAATGATTGCAGTACCAGAGAAGAAGGTTGCAGTGTGAAGGACCCCCATCACCACGGAGGAGGTAATGGCATCCATAAGCTTAAGGTGGGAAAATCACTGAGGCCAGATGGGTTTCTGACTGTTTTTTTAAAGATGTTTTGGAGATCTTTAACCTTATATGTACTAGGCTTATTTACTAGGCTGTAAACTCCTTTTGAGACATGAGGTTAATGATGGAGTCCATGCTGGATGCAGTGATCACTATGATTAGTAAGCCCGGCAGGAACCCATATCAAAGTGTTTCTCTTAGAGTTATCTCCCTCTTGAATATTAACGTGAACCTTTGAACCGAGTTATCGGTGGCCAGACTAGGTCCTCTTCTACCAGAAGCGGTACAAAAGGGGGTGGTGATGGTCGGGGCATTTGAATCAATCAAACACTCACACCCAGTCAAAAGATCTGGGTTTAATCCATCACCGTTCTTTAGCCCACTCTGCCACCCCAGTTCAGACATGGCTATATGCAAATCAGTCTGACCCTGTGCCTCATGGGAACAGTCCAGAACGGTGATGGATCAAACCCAGATCTTTTGACTGGGTTTGAGTGTTTGATTGGTTCAGATGCTCCGTCCATCACCACCCCCTTTTGTACCGCTTTGGCCGCCATAAGTGTGGCAGGGTATGCTCAGACGTGAGTCCCTTGCTCACTTTGCCACTGGATTCAAGCAAGCTGGGCTGAAGACGGCTGTAATGCCAGAAACCGGTCCTCGGAAGCTTGTTTCCGGTCCAGAGAAGGCATGGCTTGGCAGTTCGGGCTAGACTGTTCCCATGAGGCACAGGGTCAGACTGATTTGCATATAGCCATGTCTGAACTGGGGTGTCAGAGTGGGCTAAAGAACGGTGATGGATCAAACCCAGATCTTTTGACTGGGTGTGATGGTTTGATTGGTTCAGATGCTCCGTCCATCACCACCCCCTTTTGTACCGCTTTGGCCGCCATAATTGTGGCAGGGTATGCTCAGACGTGAGTCCCTTGCTCACTTTGCCACTGGATTCAAGCAAGCTGGGCTGAAGACGGCTGTAATGCCAGAGACCGGTCCTCGGAAGCTTGTTTCCAGTCCAGGGAAGGAATGGCTTGGCAGTTCGGGCTGGACTGTTCCCATGAGGCACAGGGTCAGACTGATTTGCATACAGCCATGTCTGAACTGGGGTGGCAGAGTGGGCTAAAGAACGGTGATGGATCAAACCCAGATCTTTTGACTGGGTGTGAGTGTTTGATTGGTTCAGATGCTCCGTCCATCACCACCCCCTTTTGTACCTCTTCTACCAGACTTATGCCCTTATTATGAGTGGCCTATTATTTCCAATTGGTCTGATAACAGCAGTTAGTGGCCCCATCATAAGTATGAGATCTGCAATGTTTCTGCAGATCTGTTGATTTTCACATGGAGATTTTGGCTGCTGAAAGCAAACAAAATCCCTGCATTACAATCCAGAAGCAAATGAGGAATTATTGATTTCACATTTCTGAAGTGACCCTCAGGGTCCAACTTGTTTTCCCCAGTCGCTGACCTGTCGAGCTTTGTTGTGGGTAGACAGGGTGCTGATAACACTAAAAAGAAATGCTTACTGGGGTGGAGAATGGGATCCAAACAGGTGAATATTGATAGAGGATTCTGGTGAGGTATTCATTCTCACACTTATTGGTTCCTCTCTGCATGGAAGCCCTGGCCAAGTATGTTCCCCTGAATAATTATATCAAAGGAGTACTAATAGATAAACGTGAATTTAAGATAACTATGTTTAACTATGATTTGATGATTAGTGTTAAGGAGCCAGTGAAGTCAATCACAGCACTCATAGAATAGCCCTCAAGATTGAACACAATATTATGCTTCAGAGTTAACTTTCATAAGTGTGAAATACTAACTTTTAATATCCTGAAATACAGATTGACACCACAAGGACGCAATTTCCATTTCGATGGGATACCACAGCTGTTGCATACCAGTGGTGTACAAATAGCTCCATCCATCTCCCAGAGGGTGACGCTAACTTTCTTCATCGCCTGCAAGTTTTGAAAGAGGTCCTCCAGAGATGGCATGGGGAATCCTATCACAGCTGGATAGGATAGCAGCTGTGAAAAGGATAGAATTACAAACGATTCTTTACTTGTGACAAACATTCCTCATCCACTAAAACCTACGATTATAAAACAGTTTCAGGCTGCTATAAACAATTTTATATGAAGTGCTAATAAGCGGAGTGTCTCAAACAAGTGGCTGTACTTGCCCACCTTCATGGGAAAGATTTTCAGGTGTTGTAGCTGAAGTACTTAGTGGAATGGAGAAAACGGAAACTGGAAAGTAATGGTGCTTTGTGGATCACCTCATAGCTGGTTGCTCTAAGGAACAGGTCCCTTGATTGACAAACAGAAGGTAGGAAAGAGTACAGTCCCGGTCATGCAGGCCACAATAAACACTTTGAAGACAGTAATAGAAAAGAAGGAATTTACCACCTTTTCCTAAAACTTTATACCTCTTCGGCAGGCCTTTACACCAGGACTCGAGAGGTGTGATCTTTCAGGGCTTGAAGGAATGCATGTCTATCATGCTGTGTTCCCCCTCACAATGTGGGCAAATCAAATAGTTAGTTACAAAGAAAAAAGATTGGGATCTACCTGAATCAGAGAGACTCATTCAGCTCAAGCTATGCCATAGGCAGTACTTCTCTTGAATGCAATTGGAGCCAAAAGAAACCTTTTGGTATTTGAGAATTAGTTGCTAAGGTATGATGGCGACAGTGTCTCATCTCTAATACACATAGAATACTCTTAACAGCAAGTCTAGCTACAAAACTCTGGGGATCAATACATGGAGGAAGTGACAGAAAGTTGCACAAATCCTAATCTTTTTTTCGAGACTCTTGCAGAGAAAGATGGTGACTGAAGAAGTCTTCCTCTAACAGAACCTCTTCCTCTATAAGAACAAACGTGTTGCTTAAGAGGAAGCAGATTATGCTCTCTTATTTAAACTGTGATTGTAGTCTGGAAGCTTTTGATCGTCGAGTAAAACCCCTTTACAGACATGGACAGTCCTAGAGCTCTTGCAGTTACTTCTTTTTTAAACTTCTCAATAAAGTGGTAAAGTTTCTTCCCCAAAAATAACTTTGTTGATCAAAGGATTCACCTAAGAACTGGGCCAACATTCTCTAAAAATGCTGTTAACCACATTCATGCATAATTTCGTTCAAGTGCTCAGGTAGTCTGGGAACTGCAGGGACCACAGTTTACCAAAAGGTTACGTGTATATGTTTGTATTAAACAAGCAGAGGCGCCAAGGACTAAACTCACAAGAGCAAACTTCTTCAGAAATAAGGCGTCTAAACATTTAGATTTTGGAGCAATCAATCAATTAATTTCATCTTTAGTCGGATAGAAAAGTATCCATAAAAGTACATACAAGCACGATAAGAACACATAAAATGCAATAAAAATTGAAATAATTAAAAACCGTTCATAAAATGCTTGGTTAAAATATTACATATCAACCGTGCGTGGGGCAGAACTACAAGAATATATATTCAAATGTATTCAGTATTCATCGAAAAGTGAGCTTGGACAGCAGTTCTCAGGAAAACACCGGTATGCACAATTGACTCGTCATCATTACTTGGGAGCAACTTATTAAATGCTGCCCTGAAATCAGTGATATTACGCCTCTTAATTAAAGGGAGCAAGATACGTTTTGAGTAGAAGGAGTAAAAACCACAACAAAAATTAAAAGTGCAATGTGGATTGACCTGCACTCCCAGTGCATGGGCAGGGGAGAGAATCAAGATTTGCTTGGAAACCTGAGTGGAAGCTTAACAAATATTTGAGAGTACCACCCCTAAAGCAGAACAATGAGCTGCGCTCCCAACGGCCCAAAGGTTTAATCAAATACCCTGCAATTAAGCTGTCTACTCTATTGCCTTAATAAGCTGGTACGCTTGACTTACTAAACTCCGAGGCCAATATTCCATCCCGAACATATTGATACAGGGCTATGTCAATCTTCCATCACAAACACATGTATTCAGGGCCAGCTGCAGCTGCCTTTTACTGTTAGCATGGCTACCCCGAGGATTCTAAAACAAATGTTGGTAGCCAACCCTGCGCAAACACATTTTCACTGCTGCTAGCCAAGGAATGTTCATGCATCTGTTGCAGCGTAGACAATCTATAATAATATCTCTTGTAAGACTTGCCTCCTTATTTTTACATACTGCTAGCCATAGCAAAGGAGGACAGGCACTAATGTAATTTTCAATAAAATTTAAATTCAATTCACTAAAACAAATGAAGTGAGAAGTGGAAATGGGGCTGTGATTTTGGAGCAGTACGAGATGTGGGTTAAATTAATGAATCTCTCTTTGAATCTCTCTTTGAGAGGCAATGTGTCCGGCTGGTAGGGAACCCAATGGGAGCCAAATCATTCTTCAGAAAAAAGGTTACCAAATGTAAATGACCTGTGAGACCTGTCATCTTTAGGGTGGTCTTATCCCAAACCTTTTGCCTGCATACTTTCACTTTTGGCTGTATCTTTTTGTTGGCCTTAGGACTGAGTACTTTTTTTATTCTGACCAGTGCTAAAGAGCACGTTTCTCCCCTAAACATATTGACATTGGAATATGCTTGATTGGCGTATTTAGTTTACCTATAAGTCCCTTGTAGAGTGGCATACTATATACCCAGGGCCTGTAATCAAAATGCTACTAATGGGCCTGCAGCACTGGTTGTGCCACCCAGACAAGTAGCCTTTTAAACCAGTCTCAGGTCTGCCATTGAAAGGCCTATGGGTGCAGTTTACTGCCACATCAACTTGGCATTTAAAATCACTTGCCAAGCCTAAAACGTCCCTTTTATTATACATAAGTCATCCCTAAGGTAGGCCCTAGGTAGCTGTAAGGGCAGGGTAATGTGTAACTACAAGGTAGGGCATGGATCTTTATATGTCCTGGTAGTGACAAACAACTACATTTGTTTTTCATTACTGTTATTCCTAATTAGAAAGGAGTAGCTAAATTATGTTTCATATCTTTGGAATGGGAATGATAAATCCTCTTTATGGGTAAAGGTGGATTTAACATTACTGTTTTAGAAATGCCACTTTTAGACAGTGGACATTTCTCTGCTCTTACTACTATGTGTGCCTTGCAGTCTGTCCCCAACACAAGTCTGGGATGGGTGAGAACTACACTTTGTGCATTCCATCTAGACAGCCACTAAACACAGGGAGGGTGGGTGTGACAGAACTCATCTGCATTCATCTACATTCTGATAGCTCTTCCTGGGCAGGAAGAGGGGGGGGAGCTGATGCTTACACCTGAAAAGGCAGTGTCCTGTATGCCACACAAAGGGCTGATACCCCCCACAGTTAGCCTGGAAAACACGGCTAGTATGGCGGTATGAAAGGGGACCTGTACATTTGAAGGGCTTGCTGTGAAGTCATCCCCACTTCAAAGGCACTTTTCGGTATAAGTACTGGGGCTCTGAGCCAACCAAGACAGTACACTACTGAACATGTGAAGAATTCTGCCAGGTGTAAAGACTGCTGTGCTACAAGGTTTGCCACTCTGCTTGACTAGCTGTTCTGGAGGAACTGCTTCTTTGGTTTGCTGAGCTGCCCTGTTGCCTGCTGATCTCTGCCCTGCTGTGGACAAGCACTGGACCCATTTTTCAAGAACCAAGAGTGACTCCAAGGACTTGCTGGCTTGCCCTCTTCTGGACTCTGCCATCTGTGAGACCTCCCTTGGCTGAAGTCCTAGGCCTCAGAAGTGGGTTCTGCAGCTGTTTCTGCTTCAAAATCCAAGTAGTGAGGACTTTGCGCCGATTGGAACCTACGCATTGGCCTTCGACGAAGGAGCCGACCGCCAACATCACCTCGACAGACTGCGTAGCTCAACAACGGACAGAGTGACTTGCCGACAACACAGTGCCTGCATTGTAAAGGGGTTCAAAGCTGAAGCCTTCATCGACTGCGCAGATCAGTGCTGATGCTTCGCTTCCTGGAATTCTTGCACTGAGTCTTCAAAGTTGATGCTTTCTCCATCCAAGGAACATTGTTAGCGGGACCTGTCGGAATCCTGTAGCCAGCCGGCCCTCCAAACACAGTTGGCCGGAATTTTGGATTTAACCTGGTCTAACACAACCTCAAGTAAAACATTAGCGCTAATAACTTCCAAGCACTAATTTTAGTTTATTCTTTAACAATTCATAACTCTGGTTCTACTAATGGAATTTTTTGTCGTTTTTGTCTTGTTTTATTCATAAAAGTATTCTCTATCTTTCTAAACATGTGTGGAGTATGTTTGTGGTGTTTTCAATGTGCTACTGTGTGTGTGTGTGTTGCACAAATACTTTACACATTGCTTCTTTAGATAAATCTGCCTGTTCTGTGCCAAGCTAAAAGAGGGTGATCATAGGTTACCTTTTAGTGTGTATATAGCTTGCTCTGACAATAACTGCGGTCCCTACTTGGACAGGGTACATACCCCTTCCGAATAGAGACAATATTTCTAACACCCTTTGTTCTAAAAGATAGGTGTCCTGCAGATAACTTACAAGAAACACCCCTAAAGCATCCTTTCAGGAGGCAGGTCAAGATCAGAGAAGAAAATACACCAAAAAGGAATGGAGAACCATCCTACCAATGTAGGACAACTCTCTCCTGTCCACATGCAAACAATACATGAAAGAGTGCTGACTCAAAAATCTTCTGGACAATGCCTAAGAAGCTTTAATGCCTGTTGCAGAATTGGATCAGAGGAAATCAGGATGTGTTTAACATGCCAAACTGTAAAAGTGCTTAACTGTCAAATATATCCACCTAGTGGTAATCAATGTGTGCACTCTCTAGTCCAACTTCTTTCTTTTACAACCAAGTCATAGGCTGCCATCTTGGATGACATCTTGATAAGGCTGTCCGTAAGATACAGGCAATTTTACTGTTTCCAGAAAAGCCACTTACCACAATGCATGAGTGTATCTTACATGTCACTCTGGACTACTTCATGGCAGACCTGACAGAAGCAAAATATTCCTTGCTTAAATAACATAGCTAATTAATTCCCTATTTGGAGTAAAAGATGGGGTAGCACCTTGGTTATTCTCGAAGGCTGAGACCTGAAATATGAGACTCTCTGGACGTAGGTGCACAAAAAGAAAGGAGAGATCAGAAGTTCCAGGCATGTACAGTTAAGAAGCTGATGTGGACACTGCAGAAGTGTTCATTAAGGTTTATCCCAGGCCTACTTCAAATGATCTTAAAAACAACATTAAGGGGCTGAATGGCTTAAAATGTCTTTAAATGAGAATTCTTATATGGTCTCTCTGCAAATGAATAGTTAAGAGTTACTGCTGCGTTCTTAATCAATGCATTACAATGACCCGCTCTGGTGAAAGGGGAACATCAGAAGTTTGAAAGTTAGTTTCAGTAGATGTGTCTTAGCCACCTGCATTCTGCAAGTCTTTCAGCATGCATGTGTTTATCAAACTCTAACATACGTACGGTTGTTACTGGAATTATATTTGATGGTCCCTGGTTACACTAAACATAGATGCTTGGGGATGCTTTCCATGATTTATGCTTAGGATTGAGGCTCTAGACACCACGTGTAGTGTAGTAATTCAACCAAGATCCCGAAGAGAGATGTCTTGTTTTCCTTAATTAACTCTTCGTTTTAAAAGAAATATATATTTTTAATGAACTGTATATGATGTGATTTTATGGTTTTAATGTAAAATCTAATAAAGATATTGCTACTCTTTAGGGAGCAAGTTATATTCCTCATCATCATATAAAAGACATAAAAGATCTAAAAACATCCAAGTAAATCCCAAAAGGTCATCTATTCTTTTAAAGTAGTCCTGCTAGAACTTTGAAACTCACAAAATCCAGACACTTCCAAGCATGATTCATTCTCAAGGCTATTCCCGTTAATGAGAGCATCCATTCACTTCAGCAAAGATAGTCAGATCTGACAATGACATCTCCAGCCTTGCCTTTGGAGCCTGGGGAACAGATATCATTGCAGAAGCAGATATGGACTTTGCAAGCAGTGCGATACTCCACTTTAAAGAGATCACAAATGAAGAATTCCGAGGCACAAGCTCTGAAAAGCCTTTAGCAAAGCCCACAGCTAACTTGAGGTTTGGTGGCCCTCTTGGGTTATGTGTGAGCTTGAGCGAAGTGGAACATTCCTAATTTTGCTTCTTATGACACTCTGAAGAATGACTCCTCGAGCGGGCATGACAGAATTTGACTGCTAGACCTCATAGGTGCCCACGATTTGTATTTTTTTATAAAGTAATTTATAAGAAGCATAGACTCTGTTTCCCTTATACCTTAGGGTCCATATGGACACATTCATCCCACACTGTGGCGTTGTGTTATTTATTTAAGCTCCAAAAGCATTTCTTGTGTGGGTCAGTCAATGACATTTGGTTTTTAGAATTAAAATAGGGCTTGAAGCCTGACACCTTTAGGCAAGATAAGCTAAGAAAAACACAACCTACCTTTTCAATCAAAAACATCATATAAAGAACCCAATTAAAGTGTGGTTCATGGTCCCCGTTGATAGAGGGGCAGAAAGAAAATAACTAAGTTCACTAAACGCAACCTATATAGACTCTGCTGATGTAATTCCTGGAGTCCCATGTCTATTTCCATTATGTCATCTGGCACCACCATGCACCAACCATCAGTACTCAAAGCTAAAAAAAATTTAGTCTAGCCTGGTACCAGGAAGGGTTTAAGTAAGGAATCTGCAGGAGCACCCATCCATTAAAAATGTTGGTTTTACTTGAAAAAACAGAGCGCTACCTGTAACTGGGAATGATTTCTCTGTAAAAACTTTTTTTAATTATGGCTTTCTCAATTTAAATGTTCTAGGAGCCCATATATATGCAGAGAGGTGTGGATGCAACCTGGGTAACATACATAAGAAAAAGCATATTCCTTTGTGGAAGCTCTGCAAAGGAGCTATTTTCTATTGTCACTGGAGCTCACGTTTAGCCATCCTACTCTGCCGCTGCAGGCACTCGGGCACCAGCACTAACACCAACTTAGTAAGATTCGTAAAGGGAAACAAACATTCAACTCAATTCTACATCTATTAATTACCACTAACAATTAAAAATGTTTAATTACACAAATTGACCAAAGCAGGCAAACAATTTAACTACAATTTATAACAATCATAAGCTACTTACAAGAGAGCAAGGTTGTATATCTCATGACCCCTTACATCATCCCCAAATATATTTATGATGCACTTGTAAGCATGCAATTATCTCTTTTAAAAGAACCTGAGGACGCTAGAGGAGTGTGGTGTTTTACGGGAGGGGTCAAAACATTAAAATAGATTTAGTCACACATAAGGTACTACATAATTAAGATAACAGAAAGAAAACAACCTTATATTGAGACTCTTGAACGCCCCCTAGATGGAAGAACTGATGTGCCACTGTTAACCGCCCTTAGTGGGGAGAAGAGTCAAAACACTATATGTTATGTTGTGTTAAATTAATTTATATTGTGCTCAGCTACTCGGCAGAGTGTCCCGGCACGTGCAGAGGTAAAGGCAAAGGGTACCAGAGGGTCAACTAAAAGAGGAAAGTTTTAAGCTTTTTCTTGAAGATCGCGTGATCCTGAATGCTCCGCAGGGCCAAGGGCAAAGCATTCCAGGCCAGGCTGGCTTTCCTGACAAGTTAACAACCGCCCAGCCTTTGACGATTGAATCTGGGGGTCTGCAGCAGAAGTTGAGAAGAGGAGCGCAACTGTCTCGCTGGAGTGTAAAAGACAAACCTCCTCTGAAGATAACTAGGGCCCCTGCCATAGAGGGCTCTGTGGGCGATGGAGAGCATTTTGAATTGAATTCGAGCCTCAACAGGAAGCCAGTGCAGAGAGTGCAAATGAGCACGCACACTGCACCTATTGGACAGGCCTAGCAGGAGTCTGGAAGCAGAGTTTTGAACAACCTGCAATTTACTTAAGAGGTAACCAGGAATGCCCACATACAGGGCATTAGCGTAATCCAGGCGAGATAAAATTAAAGCACGGACCACCGTTTCTTTAGCAAATCCTGGAAGAAAGTGAAGAAACTTTCTCAGGGCTTTCAAGGTGCCGAAACACGTCCCAACAAGCTTCTTAACTTGTTTGGAGAAATTCAGATTCTCAGAGAACCAAATCCCTAGAATTGTAGCAATATTGTTCCCTGCACTAGGCAGGGGGAAGCCAGGGGGCCACAGCTTTGCTCTAAAATCGACCGGAAAGGTCCCATACAAGACCTCTGACTTCCCTTCGTTACACTTCAGCTGAGCCTGGGCCAGCCAGTGAAAAACAGAGGCTAGACAATGTTGCGCAGACTGGACAGATTCATCGTCTCTTCCCCAAGGAAACAAAAGCTGGGTGTCGTCAGCGTAGGACAACACATTAGCCCCCAAGGCATGCGCATAAGCTTCAAATTGTTACCTTAGCGGATATATATCCCGGTGAGGAGTTTATCATTCCTCCACAAAACGGGGGAACCATACCTCTTATTTTTGGAGATACCCTATTATGTTACCAATTACGAGCCACATGCCATGCTCTGATTAACACGTTCCCAGCCCCACCCCCTACTAATCCTGCGCTTAAACACATGATCACTGATCCATCTCCAAGCACATTAATAACGGGTCTTTATAATATTATATAACGTAATTTTCCGGTGGCGGTCCTAAAGGCCCTGTAAGACTGGAGAAGAGATCTTGAGGTCCCTACCATGTATGAGCTATGGAGTTACTGTTGTGGTCAATTGGAACACCTTTCCCCTAACTATAGATCACGACTCATCCACTCCAAATATCTGCATCGCACTTATCACACATGGTTGCAGATTTTCAGATGGGTCTCAGAACAGATAGAAACTGCTGGCGCTACAGAGCCCCACAAGTCACCTTCCTTCATTTAGCATGGCAGTGCTCACACATCCCAAGGTTCTGGGAGTAAGTGTTTGACCACATTCAAGAGATCATAGAACCAGGGTTGCTAGGCTCACCTCTGGTGGGTTTGCTGGGATATACTAAGGATGCTCCCCACGCATATTGCTGCCTTCTTGCCATGTTGCTTTTATTGGCTAAACGTAGAGAGGCCCTACATTGAGCCATGGATAAAATATGTTCCTGTTTGTCAAGAACAATTATCAACTGTCTGGGAACTTATGCCTCCTAAATGCAGATCTAAGGATATTTGGGCTCCATTCATCACCTGACTGCGACAGACAAATTCAGATTCCTCCACGCTACCTACCACACCGTAAGAGACACACTGATGTGAGATGCCAAATAACTCCGATACTAATAATTATATCTGATATGACAGTGCTATTTATACTAGTTGAGGAAGGAAGAATGTTATAGTTCACAATCTGGAAGCTATTCTCGATACCATCTTGCAGTATCAGGGTTGTGGGAAGCTGAGCCTCTGTCCATGATGTAATTGACTATCTATATGCCTCTCATTGCGCTGTGATTGTGGGTTATTGATTGCACATATGTGATTTAGACTGATTCCCCTTACCCCCCCCTTTTTATTTGTATTCTTGTTTGCCTTGTCATTATTTCCTTACTCTGTAAAAGTACATGAGTATATAGTATGGCTTTGTAAAATCTCAATAAAAAAAAAAAAAGACCCCTTGGATGTTACACAATCACACTAACTGCAACACAGGAGGGGTTCTTTATTAGATTACTTGCCCATGTAAATTGATATATTTAGGTATGACCTTACGTAAAGTGAGAATCAGGATGATTTTACACAGGAGTTCAATAATGTGTCATAAGTCCAACACTAAACTTACTAAACAATTCCTACAACTTGGTCACAATGAAGATGTGTGATCTGTAACGCGACTATTGCTCATGTAAAACGCTCTGATACCTTCAGGTCTGGTTCGTGCTGTATAAAACTCCACAAAACAATGGCTTCTCATGGATTATACTTTATAAACCCCGTTACACCACTCAAATGGGTAATCAGGAGAAAATATTGTTCCTGAGGGAACAACATTGGATTTACAGATTAATGAGTCACCGGAAAGGTCTAAATAATGACATTCCTTGGACTCTGATATAAGAGATACATCACTTCACCCTCTATTGACATACACCTAAGAGGAGGGCAAAAACACATGAGTTGGGGGTGGGGGGTGGGGTCGCATGATAGACTCTAGGTCTACTAAGAAATTCATATAGGATTGATTGTACATGTTAAGAACAGATTTTGCTTGACATATAAGATCCCCGAATTCACATATATTATTGTAGGTGTTGCACATTACCTCAGCCTGTGTTGTTCATCGAATAACTTAAGATACACATTGGCAACTACGGTTCCCATGATGCAACATGATTAAGTACAAAGTGTAAATTGTGGTAGAATAAGATGCTGGGAAAGGGATTGACACGCTCAACATCGTTTTGACTCCTTTTGCTTAAATAACAAGCATTTGCAATGCAATAGGTCTCGCATTATTAAAGTTCGAGCTATTGGCATTGCTAATAATAACGCAACACCAATAGCTCAAACATTTATTAATGCGAGACCTATTGCACAACACGTCTTCGAAGAATCTTTGATTTTAAAATAGAAGAGATGCGTATCTGGTAGCTGAACTGCACAATGAAAAAAATGCTTCATGAATCTGCCGTTAAACAAAAAAAAAGTCACGGACAAAGCCACTCCAAAGGGTCGAATGGAAAATACCCCTAGTCTTTTGGGAAATAAGATAAATATCAATCAGTGCATGGCTCGTCGGATAGCAGTGCTAGCTCGGTATTTGCATAAAATGAAAGAGAAACGTAAATGAACATTTCTCCTAAGCCCTTTTAACTTGAAGTGAGGGAATATTGCATTCAGTTATGAGTTGGGAATCCAACTCGAGGGTAGTCCTGTGATGTGTGGCCATGAAATAACAACTGTCTCCCAACCTTTCCCTGGTCTGCACAGAACCAGAGAGGGGATTATTTGCACTAGTTTGCCTATCCTAAAAGGTGGGAACTGAAAACCCTGTGCGGTATATCAGCAGACTCCCCAGCCTGATCTCCGGTGCCAGAGAGCAAAATCCCCAGGTGGTATTCCTTCTACAGCCAAACCTCTTCCAGGCCACTCCCAGCGCCCCAACGTTGACCAGAGTCGAGAAGCACAGAATGTCTGTGTCACCTACATTATTTCCCCCGCCTACCGGCGCCGACTTTACTGATACACCACCTAGAAGGCCACTGTTCGTGACAGGACACCAGATATTCAATTAAATGAACGAGCTGTGAAGTGTGCGTTCTACGTGTATGGAGTAGTGAGGGGGGCACAGGATATTTGGCCAAATGGCATGCCGTGGATTGTGGTTCTGAAAATTCTGGACTCGTGTAATTATTCTGGACTCGAGAATAAAACGTCCTCGTAACATGACGAATTTAGTATCAAAAGACCGAGAATGACGAGTACACCATGTACAAGCATTTTCAGCATATTCGAGTGACGATTTCACCTCGAAATCGTCATTATCGTTCAGAACCCTCGGCTTCCATTTTATGTATGGCAGCCATTTTGTGAGTTGCCCTTTACATAGGCTTATAATCCAGATGAATTCGATCCCAAAAGGACACGAACACCTTAATCGACTTTCCTATGACCTGTGCAAGTTGGAACCATTGCCCCAGGCCGAACCTGTTAGGTCAGTTCCCCTCCCAGTGGCCCAACAAGATCGCATCAAGGCTCAACAAGCCATAAAACCTTTTCATCGCACACACACCTGCTGTATCTTGCTCACATTTGTCTCTGCTCTTTTTGCTTCACTTGCTTTATGATGGGGAGGTGCCCGTTTTCATTCGGGGTCCAACGATATCTGATGAAATGTTGGGCCTTGCCGGGTGATTTGTTGTGGGCTGGACGAAGTGAAATATGGACATGTCATCATGACACTGCTTTCCCTTTGTATTTAAAATATGTCAATGGTATACTGTAAATTCGAAGAATGTTTGCCTGAAGCTGAATATTTTGTATAAAAAGAGAAGCCTGGTTTTGTGAATTCGAGCAGTCTCCTGAGAATATACTTCCCGTGTGTTGTACTTCTAGGACACTTGTTACCTTGGTTGCAGCCAATAAAATCAATCCTTGACTTCACCTAGAAGACTCTGAGTTTCTGTGGTCTGAATCAGGAAGAACCCGAGGTCTCTGGGTGTACCCTGGCACCGCTGGGTTGCCGGTTCAGTACCGGTTCTGAAAAACCCAGTACCTCAGCTGGCGCCCAACGTTTGGGGCGATTCCAGCGGTACCAGCCACCCAGAGGTTCGTGAGGAGCTTTGTGTGAAAATTCCGGAGGACGGCCAACCACTTCATCGACCCCTGCATGTCGACGTGGTCCGAAGGTCTTTGCTGCGAGGTTCCCCGCTTCCCGACGGCTACGAAGGACTGCTGCCCTAGCTATCGCCCTGATTTGGACCCTTGAAGTTTGGTAGAGCGAAACACTAAGACGAGTCTTCTGGTGACGTCATCGATATCTCAGTTAAGTATAAGTGGAGCGTCTCCCAGTCCTTAGTTGGTTTTAGTCTTCGGGATAATATTTGGAGCTTGCAAGCACCAAAGCCGAAGGACTCGTGTATTCACGAGAAATATCGTAATTGATAATCCTTTGAAGTTTGGAACTAGACTAGAGAGCGAAGATGCCTGGTCTTAGACTTGGAAATTTGTTTTGTCTTGGTTGTAATAATAGGGACTCCCGATTGGAGGACTCATGTCCGGTTCCTCCGGTTAGAACTCCAACTTACGAGTTATATGTCAAACACGGAGTAGGCCCCATCACATACAATGAAGTATGGATCAAATACACCAGGAAAGATGGTGTTTTAAAATGGCCCCAATATGGTAGCTTTGACACGGAAATCTTAGACAATCTCGAAGTTAAACTTTTCAAAAAGAAAGCCCGGCCGGCGATGTTTGACTCTTTTCGCCTATGGCGTAAGGAAGCCAAACAGAAGGAAATTAAATTAGCAAAGAAAAATAAGAGAGAAGGTGGTATTTCGGTAATGCAAGCTGCTATGCAGTTTAAAGACAATGAAGAAGAACAGATAAGTGAGCAGTTGCACAGGCAACGTAAAATGGTGATAGATAAGTGCTATCCAGTTCTGCCGCGTCCCAAGCAAGATGCAGCGAAAAACGTTGAAAAAGATCCGTTAATGGCACATTTATTAAATTCGCCACCCCCCTATGCACAAACTGCCATGGCACCTCCGCAACCTTTAGTTGCGCAACCTGTGATTGCATTGCCTCCTGCTCCTCTACAGCAACCACCAGCTGCTCTTCAGCTGGCTCCTGCTCCTTCGGTGCAGCCTCCTCAAGGCCCACCGACCACATCTACTTCACCTGTGCTTTCTACGACTTTGCCTAGTGCACCTTTTATTTCTCCTAATGCTCCCTCTGCTATTGCCTCTACTTCTGCCTTATCTCACCTCGTTTTTCCACCCGTTCTTCCTTCAGTTTCTCCTTCCGTTCCACAAAGAATGGCCAGCACTGTTACTAATATTTTCCCACCTTTCCTCGGGTCGCCTACTACGACCCCTAACACAGAACGAAGACAGTTGCGGAGTCAACTGCCTGACTATCGAGAGAGAGATTTACTGAATCGATTAGCGCATAAATGGGTTATGGACACTGTAAAGTATGATGTAGAGTCTGTCATGGAAGTCTTCCGTCAATGGGAAGCACCGACACAGAGATATGTTTTTGAACAAATGTGTGTTTTCCTCTGTGAGGATTTGGAAGACAATGATCTGGAATACAACCCGCCCAAGTTGTGTCGTGTACGGTTCGAGTTTGGAGAGGGCATGATCGTAGGTCCAGATGTCGAGAGAGCGGTTGAGACATTGTTGTCATTTCGGAGTAAGGGGGGCAGTTCTCAGTGGTCATTTGAGCATGGTGCATCCGGTAGGAAAAAGGCGCGACAATACCCCATGAGAGAAGTCCCCCCACAATGGAGAGAGGGTGACACAACTGTTGACCCACCTATTCTGCCACACTTTCAGCGTGTGTGGGTACATGTCCCATGGAAGCGAGCTGAAGTTTTAGCCCTTAGACAGACATTACCTGATCCCCGTAAAAATCCTGCAGGGTATTACAAAGAGTTGTCACAGACCGCTGGGTCATGTATAATGAATTTAGCCGACATCGATATGTTATTTGGGAATGTTGTTCCACAGCCTTTATGGGGTAAGATTCGTCATACAGATCATGATCAGGAGTTAGGTGACTCATGGGCTAATATTGCTGCTGCAGATGCCCGACAAGTTGGTGGTGCTAAGCCTGAGCCTTTAGTAGCCGAACTTCCTGGTAAAATAGTTGATTACATGAAAACGATAATGCCTGCAATACGTGTAAATTGGGATAAGTTGTCTCCGTGTAAACAGAAGAAAGATGAAACGGTGTCAGATTTCTTCACCCGGTTTGAAGAAACTTTTGTCGACCACAGTGGTCAAGATATGACCACAGAAGGTGGTCAGCGTTTATTTGTCGATAAATTCGTGCACAATCTGCTTCCAGAGTTGTGTAAAAAGTTAAAGGATTCAGAAAGTTCTTGGGCAGTTTTGTCTTCAGCACAGATATTAGCTACTGCCCAGTATTACGAAAATACGGACAAAGACGAGAAAGATAGGGCAGAAAAGAAAACTAAAGAGCTGAAAACGAAGGTTTTGTTACAGCAAGCATATCCACCACGTGGTGGTAGTGGTCCAAACAATGGTGGTCAGAATAACTATCAGAATAATTATCAGCAGCCTCAACAGTATCAGAGGAACTCGCAAAGAGTCGAGTATACTCAGCCACGTGTCCCTGTAGGCCCCAATCAATGTTCATATTGCAAGGAAGAGGGTCATTTAAAGTATAATTGCCCTATTTTGATACAGCGCGCAAATGGTGGTTCAAACACAAGAGGTCGTGGTGTTCAGCAAGCGCCTAGAGGTAGAGGAGGTGAAAACGTCCCACAGAACGCATGTCCCCTTCCACCTCAAAATTCTATGAATAGGTTCGATCAGCAGAACAACACATCTGACAGGACAGCTCAATACTATGTTGATGATTACTATACAGAAGATGAGTATTTGGAAGGTAATGATTGCTAGGGCAGCCATAGACAAAGAGAGGGAGTTGTTTCAGTTCCAGTAGATCAGAGTGGACCTTACGTTGAGGTGATTACATCAGGTGTGTCAGAACCTTTTCTGTTGGATACTGGTGCTACAAAGAGTTCTATTATGCACTCCAAACTCCCTGGCGCACCTTTGTCTGGCGAAATGAATGTTTCTGTAGGTTTTTCTGGCACCCCAGTTAGAAATCCGATTTCTGACCCTTTGTCTCTTTCTGTTGGTCCTTGTGAATTAGAAGCACCCCTTATTCTGACAACAGGTTGTGGTGAAAACTTGTTGGGACTAGATCTGTTAAAAAGATTGTATGCGACTTTGTACTGTTCTCCTTCAGGAGTACAACTTACTTTGGGTAAGAAAGTGGTTTCTCCAATGTATTTGTCAAGGGATAAACTTCCAACAGAATTGTCGTTTCTTCCTGATAGTCTTTGGGCTACTGGTCCTAATGATGTGGGTCTTTTAGAAATACCACCATATGTTGTAACATTGAAAGCCGATGTTAAAATGCCACGAATTCCCCAATATAGAATTTCTAATGAAGGTGAGAAAGCTTTATTAGCGATCGTTTACGAACTAATTGAAAAAGATGTGATTGAAGAGACAAGAGGCAACATTTGCAATAGTCCTGTTCTGCCTGTTTTAAAACGAACTGATCCCTCTCAGCCACCTGTGTACAGATTTGTGATTGATCTTAGAGAGGTGAATAAAATAGTTGTGCCACAATTTCCAGTTGTCCCCGACATTGCTGCATTATTGACTATGATTCCAGCTTCTGCCACCTGGTTTTCGGTGATTGACTTGAAGAATGCTTTCTTCAGCATCCCGATTGCTGAGGAGAGCAGGGATATTTTTTCCTTCAGTTTAGGAGGACGCAGCTTCCGCTTTAAACGCGCTCCTCAGGGCTACTGTGAAAGTCCATCAATATATAGTCAAGCTCTAAAAACACAACTTGATACGATTGTTTTACCTGATGGTGCTACTCTCATTCAGTATGTCGATGATTTGCTTATTGCTGCAGACACTGAGGAAATATGTAAGAAAGCCACGTTGTCTTTGTTACATCATTTGTGTGATTTGCATCACAAGGTGTCACTTTCCAAACTGCAATATTGTCGACAAGAAGTGACCTACTTAGGTCACCTCTTATCGAAGGAGGGAAGGCAACTGACCCAGAAAGAATACAGGCAATCGCAAAATTGAGTGTGCCAAGAACACAGAGAGAAGTGCGTGCTTTCTTGGGCATTCCATCGTACTGTAGACAGTGGATTCCAAATTTTTCGTTATTGGCCAAACCTTTGGTGGCATTAACGTGTAAAGATACACCCAATCCTATTCCTTGGTCTGAAGAGTGTCAGAAAAGTTTTTCTGAATTGCGCACAGCATTATGTTCGGCTCCTGTGTTAGGTAACCCCAACTACAGTAAGCCCTTTACATTGTATGTCCATGAGAAGGACGGTTGTGCATTGTCAGTGTTGACTCAATTGTTTGGGGACACACAACGTCCATGCGCGTATTTTTCATCAACTTTGGATCCGGTAGCTAGAGCATTGCCAAGTTGTTTAAGAGCCACAGCGGCAGCAGCTGTTTCTATTCGACAGTCTGCTGGTCTAGTAATGGATAATACACTAGTCGTGATGGTCCCACATGCAGGAGACACGTTGTTAAATAGAACCAAGACACAGCACTTAACTAGTGCTCGATTGTCAGGTTACGAATTAACATTATTAGCGAGTCATGTGCACATAAAAAGGTGCAATACTTTGAACCTAGCGACGTTGTTGCCAATTGTAGAGGAATCAGATGCTTCAGAACAGCATGATTGTTTTCTTAGAACAGAAGAAGAAACGAAAGGAGAATAGACCTCCTAGACACTCCTCTTGCTGAATGTGATGGTACATTATGGGTGGATGGTTCATGCTTCAAGCTCCCGAATGGTGACACGACTGCAGCATATGCTGTTACGACTTTGCATACAATTGTTGAAGCTGCACGTGTCCCACATAATTCAGCTCAGGCAGCAGAATTAATTGCACTTACAAGAGCATGTGTGTTGTCGAAAGGAATGAAAGTGACTGTCTATACCGACAGTCCGTATGCATTTGGAGTGGCTCACAGTTTTGGACGATTGTGGAAAGAACGTGGGTTCCTGACTTCGCATGGAGCTAAGATTCAGCATGGTCAGTTGGTGAATGAGCTTCTTGAATCACTGACCTTGCCTCTGCAAGTGGCGGTTGTGAAATGTAGTGCTCACAAGAAGGTGACTGATGATGTTGGTCGTGGAAATGCATTTGCTGACGAGATCGCGAAAGAAACTGCAAGGAATGTAATGAGCCGAATGTATGTTGCAGGCCCTGCAAGATGGACTGGTGTTGTTGGAATGTGTGAAGACACGATAGAGAGTGTGAAGTCCATTCAAGCTGAGGCCACAGAGAAAGAGTTGAGCATGTGGAGAGAAAGTACGGGTAGAATGGATGCAAATGGTTGTTGGATTGAATTGTCAGAGCATCAGAGATGGTTGTTACCTGATGCATATGTGCTTGCAGTGGTTACAATGGCTCATGGAATGGCTCATATCAGCGTGAAAGGGATTTGTAAGTTGTTGGCCCCAGAATGGCAAAATGCAGGAATTCCCAAGTGTGCAGAGAATGTGGTCAAGAATTGCATGGTGTGCCTGAAACACAATCCGGGTAGGGGAACCCCAACTCCAGCTGGTCATTTTGCACCTCCTACGTATCCGTTCGAGGTTTTGCAGCTAGATTTCATCCACATGGAGAGGTGCAACAATTTAAAATACGTACTCGTTGTTGTTTGTGCCTTCTCAAGATGGGTAGAAGCATACCCCCTAAAAGACAACACTGCCTTATCCACAGCTAAAGCCCTTGTGAAAGAGTTCTTCCCCAGATTCGGAATGCCTAGAATGATCTGGAGTGATAACGGAAGTGAATTTGTGGGGCGTGTGATGAAGAATGTATGTGAAGGGCTAGGCATTCGGCAGAAGTTCCACGCTGCAAATCACCCCCAATCAGCTGGATTAGTAGAATGTTACAATGGCACGCTTAAACTTAAATTGGCCAAAATCCAAGTGAGCACAGGTCTTAAATGGCCTGACGCTCGACCCTTAGCACTCCTATCCACCAGAATGACTGTGCATTCGCGAGTGAAACTTAGCCCTTACGAAATTGTCTTTGGCCGCCCGGCCAATATATGGGGAGTGCCTAGACCCACCAAGTTCAGCGAACTCGAACACCCTATTTTGCTTGATTACCTGTACGAATTGACGGCTAAATTACGTGTTTTGCATCAACAGGTTCACGACACCCTGCCTCCGGTCTCTGAGACTCCAGGACATCGGATCGACCCTGGATCCTGGGTGTTGGTCAAGAACTTTCAGAGAATGAAGAACGACCAGCCCAGGTGGACCGGACCGCACCTCGTCCTTCTTTCCACAAGATCAGCCATTCGGGTGGAGGGGAAGGCCAACTGGATCCACGGGGTCCATTGTAAAAGAATCCCTTTTCCTCTGCCTTATGACCAGTGGGTCCAGAAGGGTGTCACTGACTCAGAACCTGAAACCGTGCCACGTGTCATACCTATCAGTGATGCACGTGTAAAAGGAACACTAACTGAACAAGAGAGAGACAATATTTTGCAACCAGCAGTATCACCATCAAAGCGATTGAACACTGCAGAGCCTGAACTCTTGTTTCCGGATCAAACAGTACCTGGAAGAAAACGTTACAATTTGAGACCGAGACCTATGGACAAATAAATATATTTCTTTTTCCCTCCAAGTACTATTTTTTTTTTTAAGTGCAGCTCTCCCATCTGAAGAAAACTTGCTTATTTTTGTTTTTCGAACCGCCATCCGGGTTCCGCTGCTAGGGCCGCGATTGCTTAAAGTCTTTGGGGTGCAGCTGACGACGTTAGGTCGGCAGTTCTGGTCGGTCTAAGGGAGTTGCCTTAGACTGACAGAAGCATTCCTTAGCAGAGTCAACCTCCCGTCGCGGGCAGCACTTTAGAGAGGATGGAGTTTTCCGAGATGGAGAGACCTGCCAAAGAAATGAACTTTAAACACAAGATTTGTACAATTATGACAAGGAAAAGCTTTTTGATATTGTGCATTTTTATGTTATTCAGTATGATGATATTTTTAATAAGTTATGTTTTATTCTCTTTTCGAGTAACATTTGCACCCACTTCATGGAATGGAATGGAATGGAAATGGATTTGTTAAGCGCGGTTGCTGCCCACGGGCGTCCAAGCGCTGAGTAGAGCAGAGATGTGACGGAAGAGAGAGATTAGGACTAAAGGGGTTTGGCGAACAATAATGTTTTCAGCTTTTTCCGGAATGAGAGCAGGTCAGGGTTGGAGCGAAGAGAGAGGGGGAGAGCATTCCAGAGTTTGGCGGTGTTCAGCGAGAACAGCCTACCCCCGGTCCTGGCTCTTTTCACTCTAGGAACTACTGCAAGGAAAGCATCTGTAGATCGAAGGTTCCTATTTGGGTGGTAGGGGATAACAAGGTTGTTATTTATTGTTGATCCCGTTTTCCAAAAGGCCCGGTGCGCAATACACAGCGCCTTGAATGTCACTCTTAGCCTTACTGGCAGCCAATGCAGGCTTTTCAGTCCAGGTCTAGCTGACTGGGTTCGCGGAATCTGGAGTAAGGTTCGTGCGGCGCAGTTTTGTACCACTTGCAGCTTCCTAAGGGTCATCTCAGGGGCCCCAACGTATAGAGCATTGTTTGAGTCTAGGCGGGACTGGATGAGGCCTTGTACTGCCACCTTTTTGGCCTCCAGAGGCAGAAGTGGGAGGACCTTCCTCAGGACTCTAAGTAGGCCAAAACAGGTGGCGGATAACTTAGTGGCCTGGGTGGAGAAGGAGAGCTTTTTGTCCAACCATACTCCCAGGCTCTTGACACTTTCCTTGGGGGTGGGGGGAGTGCCCAGACCGCAGGGCCACAAGGAGGTAAATGGTACTGGCAATGCTGGGCCTAGGAGCATGAGCTCTGTTTTTTCTCCGTTCAGCTTAAGGGAGGAGTTGGTCATCCACTCCTTCACGTCCTCTAAACATTTCAACAGACCTGCCGGGGATTGCCTGTTGCTCTCTTGCGCCAATGAAACCACTAGCTGAGTGTCGTCGGCGTACGACACGATTTTAATGCCGTACGGTTCGACTACCCCAGCCAGTGGTTCCATGTATACATTAAACAGCACAGGGCTCAGCCAAGAGCCCTGCGGTACTCCGCAGCTGAGAGGCTTACTGGGTGACATTGTATCGCCGTCGAAGATCTGAAAAGATCTGTCAGACAGGAAAGAGTCGAACCACCTTAGTGCATCACCCGAGACTCCGATGTTATAGAGACGGTTCAGCAAGATGGCATAGCTGACCGTATCGAAGGCGGCACTTAGATCAAGGAGGATCACTGCCACTGATCCTCCCTGATCCAGTATCCTTCGAGATTCTTCGGTGACTGCTAATAAGGCGGTTTCAGTCCCATGCTTTGGTCTAAAACCTGTCTGGGACGTATGTAGTAGGGAGTGGTTCTCTAGAAACTGGACCAGCTGGGCATTTATATATTTCTCCAGCACCTTGCTAGCCCAAGGGAGGAGTGAGATGGGACGGTAGCTGGAGTGGTCATCAGGGTCCAGGTTGGGTTTTTTCAACAGCGCCCGCACCATTGCTTGTTTCCAGGCTGTGGGAACTGAGCATGCGGATATGGATGAATTTAGCAGTTCCAGGATCACAGGCAAGGTGGCTTCACCTGCCTGCATCAGGACTTCTGGAGGCGCTGGGTCACGTGGAGAGCCCGACTTAACTTGACATGCCACTTTGTCTAGGGTGTCAAGGTCTAAAAGGGGAAAATGATCAAGAACAGGCTGGTCTGGGGGGAGGGGGAATCTCGGGAGAGGTAGGTCAGTCGCATCCGGAGTCGAGACTATAGTTGGGAAAGTGGAGTAGATTTTCAGCACCTTGTTATGGAAGAATTCCGCCAACTCATTGCATTGATCTTGAGTCTTGATCGGATGGGGGGCAGTGGTGGCACTGGTGCATTGTTTTATTATGTGAAAAATTTCCTTGGGCTTTGATTTAGCTTCCAGGATTTTGTCAGAGTAATAAGTAGCCTGGGCCGTCCTAATCCCTTCTTTGTAGGCTTTAATCGCCTCTTTGTAGGATGCCTTTTTTTCCGGGAGAAAGTCTAATCGCCAGGCTCTCTCTCGTTGCCTACAGAGGCGTTTTTGCTCTCTTAGCGAGTCAGAGAACCAGGGGGCTGATTTCTGCGTTCTCTTTGAGGACGATCTGCGAAGAGGGAGGATCATATCTAATGAGTTCGTAATCCAGCCTACATAGTTTCCGTTTGCCACGTTGGGGTCTGGGCAGGGTGGCGGACGGGTGGAGTCCAGATCATGCGTCCATGACTCCACGGGTAGTTTTGACCAGTTTCTCCTAGTTGTGACTTGAGGGGTTAATTGGGGGGCTTTATGGGTGACCCAGGTAAACGGGACCAAGAAATGGTCCGACCATGGGAGAGGAATAGGTTGGTCGACAGTCAAATCAATGCAATTACTGAAAATAGGGTCCAATACCTCCCCCTTCTACTGTTTCCTCACATTCTTTTCAACCCCTTCCTGAACACGAATCCGCTAGGAGACTAGAGTTTATTAATAACTCCTTTGTTCAGCTCTTGCACCAACACCAACTTGTAATGAACACGACTAACTGTTGGGTGTGCGGTCTTATGCCTCACACAACGGATAAAGGTATCCCTTATCTGGTCCTGCCATTTAGCCACAATGGTTCTGTGTGGGCATACAGAACAATGTTCATATATGCACGTGAAGTCTACCCCCTACGTTCTGTAACAGACAACCCTAAAAATAGTGCTCTAGTCAAGGGTATAGTTGACATGATTAAGGATTGTATTTCTTATGAAACTACCCCCGAAGATGAGATACGTGCCTATATAGGATGGAACGTGACAGGATATGGAGCTATTCTGAGTGAGAAACAGCAAACTAAGATATCTTCCCCGATTTGGATTGTACCCCATCAGGGTCACCTGTGTCTGCAAGGTACTGGCAAGAATCCCAGAGCTCAGTTAGGGAAGAGTGTCTGTACTGAAACGTATGTTTTTGGGTCTCAGACTTCCCCTGCGTTTTTGGCAGCTAAGGGTACCTATTTCATCTGCCATGATAGAGCCTATACATGGTTGCCCCCTGACTTTTCGGGCTCATGTTTTGTTTCATTCCTGTTGCCTCCCACCTACACAGCAGCGGCAGATTACCACAAGACAAGGATAGTTAGAGGTGTCTTGAGCAAAGAAGACACTGCAGGACAAGAGTTTGGGGACTTCGCAAAGGGTTTTCTGCCGTTCTGGGGATCCATGTCTAACAGCAGGAACATAAGGCAATTGACAAGGGTAGTTGAGTCCACCGTAATAGAAACTGCTGGTGCCCTTAGTAACCTGACTGCTGAGCTCCAGTCGGATCATCTTATGACCCTTCAGAACAGGGTCGCATTAGATGTCATACTTGCAGACCGAGGTGGGGTATGCAGATTGATCCAATCGAGTTGCTGTGTTTTCATCCCAGATAACGCTCCAACAGTGTACCAGGCCATCTCCAAACTACATAAGATTTCCGAATCTATTCATGTGGATAAAGGAGATTGGTCGTTAATGGGATGGTTCTGGGAACTGATATCCGCGTGGGGATGGAAAATTCTGATGGTCATTGGGATGGTCTTAGCCATTCTTTTCCTGTTCTGTCTATGCGTACAGTGTGCTCCTGCAATATGTGGCCTCTGTGTCACATCATGTGTAAGGAAGCCTGTATCAAGAGATGAACTAAATATTAGAATGATGTTACAGCAACATCTCAATGACTTTAGGAATATAGATCTGGACTCAGATTAGCATGAGGATAGATTAATTGCCTATGTAAGGGCAAAAGGAGGGTTTGTGGTTCTGAAAATTCTGGACTCGTGTAATTATTCTGGACTCGAGACAAAAAACTTCCTCGTAACATGACACATTTAGTATCAAAAGACAGAGAATGACGAGTACACCATGTACAAGCATTTTCAGCATATTTGAGTGACGATTTCACCTCGAAATCGTCATTATCGTTCAGAACCCTCGGCTTCCATTTTATGTATTGCAGCCATTTTGTGAGTTGCCCTTTACATAGGCTTATAATCCAGCTGAATTCGATCCCAAAAGGACACGTACACCTTAATCGACTTTCCTATGACCTGTGCAAGTTGGAACCATTGCCCCAGGCCGAACCTGTTAGGTCAGTTCCCCTCCCAGTGGCCCAACAAGATAGCATCAAGGCTAAACAAGCCATAAAACCTTTTCATCGCACACACACCTGCCGTATCTTGCTCACATCTGTCTCTGCTCTTTTTGCTTCACTTGCTTTATGATGGGGAGGTGCCCGTTTTTATTGGGGGTCCAACGATATCTGATGAAATGTTGGGCCTTGCCGGGTGATTTGTTGTGGGCTGGACGAAGTGAAATATGGACATGTCATCATGACTCTGCTTTCCCTTTGTATTTAAAATATGTCAATGGTATACTGTAAATTCGAAGAATGTTTGCCTGAAGCTGAATATTTTGTATAAAAAGAGAAGCCTGGTTTTGTGAATTCGAGCAGTCTCCTGAGAATATACTTCCCGTGTGTTGTACTTCTAGGACACTTGTTACCTTGGTTGCAGCCAATAAAATCGATCCTTGACTTCACCTAGAAGACTCTGAGTTTCTGTGGTCTGAATCAGGAAGAACCCGAGGTCTCTGGGTGTACCCTGGCACCGCTGGGTTGCCGGTTCAGTACCGGTTCTGAAAAACCCAGTACCTCAGGATCTAGAGCCGAAGGTGCATGGTCAGAGGATACACGTTGCAGGTGATGTGTGCCCCTAGCCTATTGTGAACAGCCAAAGCCTGTACACAGTGATATCTAAGGGTACAAAATCACACCCAGAGTATAGCCATGCCCTTCACTCGGTGCACACTGCATGCAGCAACGCAGAATTTGGTGGCAGGTGCCGCCACGCACTCTGCCCACTCCTCATTGGCCAGGGCTGTGTGCAGTGTGTTCTCTGTCCAAAGTATACCATTTAACATAGTTCACTGAAAAAAACTTTGCAGGGAAGTTATGGCTCTTTACTCAGTTGAGAAAGTAAAGTATATTATAAAAAAAAAACACTCAAATTCACCAGGCATGAGGCTATGCACTCTCATGTGATTTAATAGCTGGCATCCTATTATCGATGCATCCGCATTGTGGGCAAACCATTGTACACTGTAAACTTGAGTTAATCAATGTAAAAAAAAAATGGACGACTTCCAGAGAGTGGTGGGAAAAACCAGAAACGAGCTGAGCCACCAACCCATGGTAGACAAAAGTGCAGATAATTGCAGAGGTAAGAATTGGGGCAGACTTTTAGAGGCACTAGCCACAAGAAGTTCTGTCTATGCGTACAGTGTGCTCCTGCAATATGTGGCCTCTGTGTCACATCATGTGTAAGGAAGCCTGTATCAAGAGATGAACTAAATATTAGAATGATGTTACAGCAACATCTCAATGACTTTAGGAATATAGATCTGGACTCAGATTAGCATGAGGATAGATTAATTGCCTATGTAAGGGCAAAAGGAGGGTTTGTGGTTCTGAAAATTCTGGACTCGTGTAATTATTCTGGACTCGAGACAAAAAACTTCCTCTTAACATGACACATTTAGTATCAAAAGACAGAGAATGACGAGTACACCATGTACAAGCATTTTCAGCATATTTGAGTGACGATTTCACCTCGAAATCGTCATTATCGTTCAGAACCCTCGGCTTCCATTTTATGTATTGCAGCCATTTTGTGAGTTGCCCTTTACATAGGCTTATAATCCAGCTGAATTCGATCCCAAAAGGACACGTACACCTTAATCGACTTTCCTATGACCTGTGCAAGTTGGAACCATTGCCCCAGGCCGAACCTGTTAGGTCAGTTCCCCTCCCAGTGGCCCAACAAGATAGCATCAAGGCTAAACAAGCCATAAAACCTTTTCATCGCACACACACCTGCCGTATCTTGCTCACATCTGTCTCTGCTCTTTTTGCTTCACTTGCTTTATGATGGGGAGGTGCCCGTTTTTATTGGGGGTCCAACGATATCTGATGAAATGTTGGGCCTTGCCGGGTGATTTGTTGTGGGCTGGATGAAGTGAAATATGGACATGTCATCATGACTCTGCTTTCCCTTTGTATTTAAAATATGTCAATGGTATACTGTAAATTCGAAGAATGTTTGCCTGAAGCTGAATATTTTGTATAAAAAGAGAAGCCTGGTTTTGTGAATTCGAGCAGTCTCCTGAGAATATACTTCCCGTGTGTTGTACTTCTAGGACACTTGTTACCTTGGTTGCAGCCAATAAAATCGATCCTTGACTTCACCTAGAAGACTCTGAGTTTCTGTGGTCTGAATCAGGAAGAACCCGAGGTCTCTGGGTGTACCCTGGCACCGCTGGGTTGCCGGTTCAGTACCGGTTCTGAAAAACCCAGTACCTCAGGATCTAGAGCCGAAGGTGCATGGTCAGAGGATACACGTTGCAGGTGATGTGTGCCCCGAGCCTATTGTGAACAGCCAAAGCCTGTACACAGTGATATCTAAGGGTACAAAATCACACCCAGAGTATAGCCATGCCCTTCACTCGGTGCACACTGCATGCAGCAACGCAGAATTTGGTGGCAGGTGCCGCCACGCACTCTGCCCACTCCTCATTGGCCAGGGCTGTGTGCAGTGTGTTCTCTGTCCAAAGTATACCATTTAACATAGTTCACTGAAAAAAACTTTGCAGGGAAGTTATGGCTCTTTACTCAGTTGAGAAAGTAAAGTATATTATTAAAAAAAAACACTCAAATTCACCAGGCATGAGGCTATGCACTCTCATGTGATTTAATAGCTGGCATCCTATTATCGATGCATCCGCATTGTGGGCAAACCATTGTACACTGTAAACTTGAGTTAATCAATGTAAAAAAAAAATGGACGACTTCCAGAGAGTGGTGGGAAAAACCAGAAACGAGCTGAGCCACCAACCCATGGTAGACAAAAGTGCAGATAATTGCAGAGGTAAGAATTGGGGCAGACTTTTAGAGGCACTAGCCACAAGAAGTTCTGTCTATGCGTACAGTGTGCTCCTGCAATATGTGGCCTCTGTGTCACATCATGTGTAAGGAAGCCTGTATCAAGAGATGAACTAAATATTAGAATGATGTTACAGCAACATCTCAATGACTTTAGGAATATAGATCTGGACTCAGATTAGCATGAGGATAGATTAATTGCCTATGTAAGGGCAAAAGGAGGGTTTGTGGTTCTGAAAATTCTGGACTCGTGTAATTATTCTGGACTCGAGACAAAAAACTTCCTCGTAACATGACACATTTAGTATCAAAAGACAGAGAATGACGAGTACACCATGTACAAGCATTTTCAGCATATTTGAGTGACGATTTCACCTCGAAATCGTCATTATCGTTCAGAACCCTCGGCTTCCATTTTATGTATTGCAGCCATTTTGTGAGTTGCCCTTTACATAGGCTTATAATCCAGCTGAATTCGATCCCAAAAGGACACGTACACCTTAATCGACTTTCCTATGACCTGTGCAAGTTGGAACCATTGCCCCAGGCCGAACCTGTTAGGTCAGTTCCCCTCCCAGTGGCCCAACAAGATAGCATCAAGGCTAAACAAGCCATAAAACCTTTTCATCGCACACACACCTGCCGTATCTTGCTCACATCTGTCTCTGCTCTTTTTGCTTCACTTGCTTTATGATGGGGAGGTGCCCGTTTTTATTGGGGGTCCAACGATATCTGATGAAATGTTGGGCCTTGCCGGGTGATTTGTTGTGGGCTGGATGAAGTGAAATATGGACATGTCATCATGACTCTGCTTTCCCTTTGTATTTAAAATATGTCAATGGTATACTGTAAATTCGAAGAATGTTTGCCTGAAGCTGAATATTTTGTATAAAAAGAGAAGCCTGGTTTTGTGAATTCGAGCAGTCTCCTGAGAATATACTTCCCGTGTGTTGTACTTCTAGGACACTTGTTACCTTGGTTGCAGCCAATAAAATCGATCCTTGACTTCACCTAGAAGACTCTGAGTTTCTGTGGTCTGAATCAGGAAGAACCCGAGGTCTCTGGGTGTACCCTGGCACCGCTGGGTTGCCGGTTCAGTACCGGTTCTGAAAAACCCAGTACCTCAGGATCTAGAGCCGAAGGTGCATGGTCAGAGGATACACGTTGCAGGTGATGTGTGCCCCGAGCCTATTGTGAACAGCCAAAGCCTGTACACAGTGATATCTAAGGGTACAAAATCACACCCAGAGTATAGCCATGCCCTTCACTCGGTGCACACTGCATGCAGCAACGCAGAATTTGGTGGCAGGTGCCGCCACGCACTCTGCCCACTCCTCATTGGCCAGGGCTGTGTGCACTGTGTTCTCTGTCCAAAGTATACCATTTAACATAGTTCACTGAAAAAAACTTTGCAGGGAAGTTATGGCTCTTTACTCAGTTGAGAAAGTAAAGTATATTATAAAAAAAAAACACTCAAATTCACCAGGCATGAGGCTATGCACTCTCATGTGATTTAATAGCTGGCATCCTATTATCGATGCATCCGCATTGTGGGCAAACCATTGTACACTGTAAACTTGAGTTAAAAAAAAAATGGACGACTTCCAGAGAGTGGTGGGAAAAACCAGAAACGAGCTGAGCCACCAACCCATGGTAGACAAAAGTGCAGATAATTGCAGAGGTAAGAATTGGGGCAGACTTTTAGAGGCACTAGCCACAAGAAGTGCAGAGGCAGGAATAAGGAAATAGGAAGATTCCAAAATGAGACGCACTGAAAAAGAATTGAGGAAACAAAAGACAGCGCGGTTGAAAGAGGCAGAAAGGGGAGAAGGGGAGTGTAAAAGACATATGCAGATATATGAAGAAACAGGGAGATAGATATTAAGAAGATACAAGAAGATAGATGTTAAATTTAACAGCAACTGCAGTGAGATGGGAAGAAAGAGCCGGGAAACAGGAAGAGAGAGATGGTGGGACTTCGAGAGACATTCAGAAAACCAGGAGTCGCTCCGGAGGATGACGACGCCACGAAGACAATGCCTTGTTCAAGGCAGCGCCTACAGGAGAGGGTCAGGGCGTTAGGGGTCTACGGTGGCCGTGCTGTGCGTAGAGAGACGGTGGACAAGTCAACTTGTATCACTCAGTGAAGAGACCATGGTCATGTTATGGCCACCAAGAAGACTGCTTTGATCGTCAAGAAATGTAGAGGGCAGCTATGCATGGGCTCGAAGGGCAAACGCCTCAAGAAAATTAAAACCAAATTGAGGTCCCATTGGCAGGAGTATACAGTCATTGTTAATGGACACCTGGCTTGCTGTATAACAAGAAGATATACAAAACTGTCAACTACTGAAGCTCAATCTACACGCATGATGGCGGAGCTTGCACAGGTTCGGGGTAGAACCCTGTCCTGCTGCTGCTGCTGTGACAGGAAATCCTCCCGAAAGGGCAGCCTAGCTGAAGGATCGATGCCCATGCTCAACAGTTCGGGATTCCATACTCTCTATGAAGAAATAGGGTGTATTATATGGTGTGGTTAGGCAAATTCACCATGTCACTGTGTAATACATGTATCAACCCCTTTAGGACCCTTGGGTTTCGTTTGAAACCTTGGGGAGCTGTGGCTCTGAGAGGCAAGGCTTACGCAATGGAACAAGTGTAAAGCATTTAAAAAGCATCAAAACAATTGAAGTTGACAAGATACTAAAAGAATCAGACACCAATATATGAAAAGAGCATATATTTATGTATTTTTAGACACCACAACAAAAAAATACAAGAGATGGTTCACGAGAAATAGAATTTACGGAGTACAGTGAATTCAACCATTTCACTCTGCAATTACAAATCAGACGGATTAGAAAAGTTTTCACTAAAACGTGTGGACTAGTTGTAATGCAGTCACTTGGATTTACTTTAGGCAACCAACTCCGGGAGGGAGCCAGGCAGAAGGACGAGAAAAGTGTTCAGAGAACAGTTACCTCAACAGGTGAAGCAGTCTTCAGTCAGTTCCAGCCACTTTTTATCCCTCGCAAGGCTTTCCTATAAAAAGTGGTCCTGATGCAAGGGATGAAGGATGCTGTGAATGTGATGCTGTCCTCAGGGGTGCTTCTGTGACTATTCCTTGGTGCACAAAGGGTGAGGTGATGCTGGTCACAGGGTGGACGTCCCTTGAAGTCCTCTCAGTGCTGGCAGAAATCCATTCACCTTGAACTGCCAGTCACCAAATATTGTGGTCACAGGCAAATCCTTCCTGGATTAATAACTCAGATACTGGGGTCCCAGCTGCACTCTGGGGCTCCGCAAACTCAGCTGCAACTTTGTGCATCGTATCCTATCACTGGTTCTGCAAGGCAGCAGGTTAAAGACTTTCGGCTACCAACGTACCCTAGCAGACTTCTTCAGCTGTTGCATCCCTCTGCAGGGAATAGGACGCCACTCAGCTGGCCCTTGAAGCAGGACACAGCAGGCACAGTCATTCTCCTTTGTTAGCCACCAGGTGCCGCAGGTGCAGTCCACAACAGTGCGGCCTCTGTTTTCCGGTTCCACAGTGTAGTCCTTCCTCAGTCCTTCTAGCGGTCCAGTTGAGATAGGAGTTTGGGCGCCAGAGGGGCCCTACTTATGCTCTGAAAAATGCCCTACGAGCAGGATGCAGTTGTAGCTAATGGGCTACAAAGTTACCACCCACCTGATGACTGTTTCTTGCGAAGTCTGGCATCTGGAAATCCCACAATGCACCATTCTGCCCACTTTCAATACGGCAGAACCCCTCTTCTGGCATGTGGTGCTCCATAGCACTTCCCAGAGGTATGGCTACAAAGGGAATTACACGCCTCTGGAGAACATTTTTGGCAACTGGCTCCCCTCTCCTGTCCCTAGATCCAGCCTGTCTGCCTGAATAATGGAGCAGCCCCTCCTAAGTGTTACGTGTGTGCCCTTCAAGTCGGCTTCTCCTTTGAAGCTAGCCTGTTGGGCCAGCACACATGTGGCTTCCTGCAGGAGGGAGGTGACACCTCCTTCCACAGCAGGCCCCTATTGTATCTTATCCTGGGAGTCGTTAGCATGTCTCCCCAGGCATGCAGAAAACTCTCAGTAAAAGGACCCCATGTGCAACCAGTATGGGCATAGGGGACTAAAGGAAACAAAGTGGCAACATTGTTAAAGTTGCACACTGCAATTTGATACATTTATTATGACTTGAGAATCAAGTTGGGCTTAATGTAAAGAGTTGTTTGATAGCTTGGATGAGTGACTTTGGTTGCACAGTTACAGAGTTAGCACAATTGAGGGGTCAGCATGTAACCAGGAACGCGTCGATTGGGTAACCAAGCCATTCCACAGTAAAAAAGACAGTTTCGCGTTTTTACTAGCAGCACACGTAAAATATGTGTGTTGTGCCGGGGAGACATGTTGCACCCCGCCTTAAGACTCAATAGGCCCCCCATAGGAATGGTTTACACATATAGCAGGGTGAAATTTGGCTTTGCTATTACTACATGGCAAAGTGGGGCAAGCAGTTTAAACTGCTCTTCCAGCCTGCAAATGGCGGACTGGGAGTCTCCTTTTACTCATCGCATACTTACGGTAGAACATCAACTGCTGCAATCCCTGGGGTGACCCTCTAACTTACATGCACTGAGTACCATTTACTAGGGACGTACAGTTAAGTTAGCTTAGCCAAGTGGGTATAAGCCTATTCAACATACCTGTTTAAGGATAAGGGCGCAGACACCGAGGTCTGGTTAGCAGGCCTCAATACACTCTCGAGTCGAAAAACAAGCAGCATCAGTCCAAAAACCTGGCAATGACATACAAAAAGGGGGAATTTCCTTAAATGGTCCTCCCTCCAGATGAAAGGTGATTAGAAACCTGGTAGTTAAGTGGAAGATCCTGGAAAGGCCATCTGCATTGGCATGGTCAGTCCCAGGTCTGTTTTCTACTGTAAAGTCCATACCCTGTAGTTAAAATGGACCACCCCAACACATTGGGGATCTCTCGTCTCATCAGCATTTGACACTTGAACCGTCTGTGGTCAGTTTGAACTCTTATGTGAGTATCAAACAGTTAGGGTCTCAGCTTCTTCAGTGACCAAACCACAGCAAAGGCTACCTCTCAATGGCACTCCAACCCCGCTATCTGGGGAAGAGTCACCTGCTAATGAAAGCAACTGGATGATTCTAGCCCAAATCATTCACTTATGACAATACTGCCCCAATCTCATTTTCAGAGGTATCGGCGTGAACGAGGAATTCCTGAACCGAAGTCAAGTAGGTGCCTTCAGGACTATTGCTGATCACATAGCTTCCTTCAGGGTCTCAAAAGCTTTCAGACACTGCCTAGTCCAGATACCTTTCCTGGGCTGTTTTTTTAAGTCAGTCAGTTAGTGGTGCCACTTCGGTACCATAAACCTTAAATCTCCTGTAGTATCCAGGCGGGCCAAGAAAGGCTTTGACTTGTGACTGGATCTTAGGAGCCTATCAGGCCAGAATTCCTTGGATCTTTCGTCTGGAGAGGTTGTATATGGCCTCCAATAACTTGGAGGCCCAAGTACACAACGGAGCCTTGCACTATCTGGCGCTTACTCGCCTTGACAGTCAGGCCTGCCTGCTGCAGTGCCTGAAGAACTTCCTTGAGGTAGACAAGGTGATCCTCCCAGGTTGAACTAAATACAGCAAAGTCATCGAAATTGATCAAGCATAAATAATGACAGCTCACAAATGGGACAGAATGCAGACGTGGAAAATAACCAATTATTTATTAATCTACAGCACTGCAGGGAGTCCGGTACATTTCTGACCAGCAACTCTGCTGAATGAAACATGCACACAATATATATATATATACATGTTCAAGAGACCATTGGTTATAATTTTTTTTTTTTTTTGTAAATTTCTTTTATTGTTGCATCATACGGATCATCAAGAAAAGCAGTGTGGCAATCCGGGGGGGGCGTCAACATTCCGCCAACCCCCGGTGATACGCAACATTTTGAACACAGTAGCATACAGTATTTATCACGATAAGAGCATTTCGTGTTCCAATTGTTCACCCCAAACCCCCCCTCCCAACTATCACACTGAACATCCCAGGGCAACTGAGAGGCCTCTATCCGAGGTCCCCCTTCCCGCCCTTCACCTCCCCCCCCCCCCCCAAACAACTCGTCCCCCATACCTCCCCCCAGGCCCCGGATCTCGTGTCTTCCACACCCCACATGGCAGAAGCCACAAGCATTAGGTCGACTCATCCTCCGGGTCCTCCAGGTTCAACAGGTGCAAAACATTCGTACATGAGACCACCTCTGTGGGCCATATCGTAACCCTCAATTTCCCCCCCCCCCCTCCACAGTGCATCCCCCTATTCGAGTCCGTGATAGTGCCTCCACTTGGCCCATATTTTACGAAATTTCCTCGGGCACCCCCTCGCTTTATACGTAACCCTCTCAGCCGCCATGTACATGTCTAGGCCTCGTCTCCAGTCATCCAGATTCGGCCGTCCTGGTGCCCCCCACATTCTAGCAATATCTCTCTTGGCGACTACCAGCGCCAACAACAGGAAGATAAGAGAGTATCGTGTGACATCCACCTCAGTCGACAAGCCCAGGAGCGCCAACCTAGGGTCTCTGGGGACGTCAACCTCCAGAACTGCTGATAATTCTGTGAAGACCTCATTCCAGTACCCCTGAATCACGGAACAACCCCAGATAATATGGTAGAAGTCACCCTGAGGATGTTGGCACCTCAGGCAGGAGGCATCAGCGGCCCTCCCCATCCGGAAGAGTCGTGCCCTATCAAAGTAGGCCCTGTGGAGAACCTTGAATTGGATGAGGCGAAGCCGCGATTTGATGGCCACCTCCCTAGGGTGCATGAGGATGAGTTCCCAATCCAGGGTTTCAAACGTGCCCACATCACCCTCCCATCTCTCCCTCAAGGCCTGTAGGTCACCTAGCATATTGTTTGTCAGTGTTTTGTAGATCATGGATACCGCCCCCCTGTGTATCCGCTCCTGGAGCAGGCGTCCCTCAAGTGGTGCATATTGGGGAATGTCAGTAAGGGATATGTTCTGTGCGCCCCACGCATGTCGCAATTGCAGGTATCGGAAGTATTGTGTGTTATGAAGACCAAATTCCTGTTGCAGTGCCTGGAAGGTTTTCAGCCCCCCCCTCGCCACGACATCCCCGATCGTAGAGATGCCAATGTCATCCCACTGTTTGAAACCCCTCAGTTTGTGGAGTTCGGTCAGCCAGCTGCAGGACCACAGGGGGGTTTGCCGGGTGGGTCTATGTTGCCATCCCATTTTCACCGTAGCTTTACGCCACGCCGTTAGGGTGATTCTAGTTGCCGGGAGAAGCCTACGACCCCCCATACCCCCGTACAGGAAGTGTAAGACCGTCCTTGCGCCCCATTTGGATTTTTCTAGGGCATAGGTCGGGTGATCCGCGGGGGCATGTATCCACTCGTTGACCGGGGCCAGGTGTTCGGCCCAGTAGTATGCCTCTAAGTTGGGAAGCGAGATGCCCCCGCTGTATTGGTGCCGCTGCAAAGTCGTTAGTGCCACTCTCGGTTGTTTCCCCAGCCACAGGTAGGAGCGGAGGTCAGCGTGTATTTTTGATGTAGTTGCGGCAGGCAGCGGGTAATATTCGTTTTGGAGGGCGTATAAGAATTTCGGAAGAAGGATCATTTTATACAGGGCGGCCCTGCCCAGGATGGTGAGTGGGAGTTGTCGCCATCGCTCCATTTCCGCCTTCGCGGCCACCAGGATCCTGTCAATGTTAGCAGTATAGGAACGACGGGCGTCTCGGGTGATGAAAACCCCCAGATATCGGAAGCCCTCTGTGGTGTGCAGGAGCTGTTCGGGCAAGCACTCCCCTCTAGGGGCCCCCTGAGGATCGTAAATGACCGATTTGTGCCAGTTAATGGTATGGCCGGCCACTGCCCCGAAGTCTCCCAGCTCCTTAAATAGGGCAGGGATAGTCTTAGTCGGCTCCGTGATGTACAATAAAACGTCATCAGCGTAGAGGGAGATTTTCTCCTGGTCCGCGTCCGACTCCCCCCAGTGAAACCCCCTCACGTCCCCGTTGTATCGAATGCGAATCGCCAGGATTTCAATCGTGAGGGTGAAAAGCAGTGGGGATAGCGGGCACCCCTGTCTTGTCCCCCGCTCTATCGCAAACTCTCTGGATAGCCTGCCATTGACCCTCACCTTCGCTCTGGGGTTCGAATAGAGCAGCTTCACCCATCCTAAGAACTTAGGCCCTAACCCAAAGCGTTCGAGCGTGCCCATCAAGAAGGGCCAATGTACCGCGTCGAACGCCTTCTCCGCGTCCAGGGAGAGGAACCAGTGGGGTTCATCCCTGTCACAGACCTCCTGGAGCCAATTGTGGGTTCGCCGTAAGTTGAGTTTGGTGGCCCTATCCGGGAGAAACCCAGATTGGTCCGGATGCACTAGATCTGGAATGACCTGTCGTAGGCGTCGCGCCAAAATAGTGGCCAACAGTTTGGTCTCGATATTAAGGAGGGAGATTGGGCGGTAGGAGGAGCACTCCTCCCTGGGTTTATCCTCCTTATAGATTGGGACTATGGTGGCTAGGGTCAAATCCGGCGGGAGCCGCCCGGCATCAAACGCCTCGACGAGCAATCCCTGCAGGTGGCGCGAGAGGAGGTCTCCCGTCCGTTTGAAAAACTCCGCCGGAAAGCCGTTGGGGCCCGGCACCTTCCCAGGCTTCAAAAGCGCCAGCGCCTCCGTAATTTCGGTAAGTGATAAGTCTGCCTCCAGGGTCTCACAATCTTCGGGGGTCAACTGCGGGATTGCCATATCTCCCAGATAGGCCCGCACTACCTCCGCTCCCCCTAGGTCTCTAGCCCGATAAAAATTCTCAAAGTAGGCCGCGAAGGCCTCCGCCACGGAGTCATCTGTGGATGCCCGCGCGCCCCCCTGGAGCCTGATCCCGTCCACCCACCTAGCAGCTCTCTCCCGTCTACTCAGCCAGGCCATAAGCTTCCCAGATTTGTCACCCACGTCGTAGAGACGGTGCAGGGTGGCCAAGGCCTGCGTGCGTGCCTCGTTCGTTGCCAATTCCCTGTGAACCTTTTGGGCGTCGAGCAGTTTCCTAAGGTCCAACTCACTCCCCGTGTTATGGTATTCGGTCTCCAGGGACAGTACGGTCGCCTCCCCAGTTGCAATTGCCTCATCACGCTTCCTCCGAGCCTCACCCACCCTAGATTGGAAGCGATCTCTTAGGACCGTTTTCATGGCCTCCCACAACGTAGCCCTGGACTGTACCGAGCCCTCATTTTCCGCCACATACACTCGGATATCCGCCCTAATGCCTCTCAGAATTTCAGGCGTCTGTATGTCCCACGCCGACATGTGCCAGCGGGCCCGTCCGCCACCCCCGTCCCGTCCTATGTGCGCAAGCAGAGGTGAGTGATCTGAGATGCCCCTCGCCCTATACTCAGCCTGGTCCCCCAACGATAGCTCCTGTCTCGAGGCGAAGATGTAATCTAATCTTGAGAAGACTTTGTGTGCCCCGGAGAAGAAAGAGTATTCGGACTGTGTGGGGTGTAACCATCTCCAAACATCAGTGAGGCCAAGCATGTCCATTTGACTTGCCAGTGCCGTGTCTGTAGTTACTGCACGGGTGTTGCCGGACCTATCTCGTGCCGTGCACATCACATCGTTGAAATCCCCACCTATAATTTGGACCGTATCAGCCGTGTGCAGTAGTATGTTAGTGATCGCCTGCAGTGTGCGCGCCTGAAGTTTGGGTGGGGCATAGACCGACAGTAGCGTATACCTGCGCCTCCTCCAGGTCCCCTGTACCCCCGCGTACGTCCCTTGGGGATCTAACCATGTGCGCGTGGGGGTGAAAGGGGTCGTTTTCCTGATGAGTATGGCCGTGCCCCGTGAGTCCGTGGTGTACCCCGCGTGTGCTAGCACTACGTATTGGCCCCGTGCCAGAAAAGCGCACTTGTTCCCTCTCAAATGCGTTTCCTGTAGGAAGATAATGTCTGGCGCTGTTCGTTTAATGTAGGCCGTGACCAGGCCTCTCTTGATTTTGGAGCCCAGGCCGTTCACGTTCCAAGTAAGCACCTTCACCCCGGGCCCATCTTGAGACGGGTCAGTCAGTGTACCTGCCATTGTGTTGCTTGACGTGAGAAGTGCGGCCTCCCCAGACTCCGCTGCTTGGGCCATGTGTATAGCGATAGGATAAGCGCACCCCAGGGCAAGGGACCAAGTAGTCGGGCACACATTTGCAATGATGGAACCACACCTGTCTCCGGACTCCTAAGCATGACTCCCCCCACATTCCCCCCAAGAACAACCAAACAACATAAACAAACCCCCATCCCCCCCACCCCCACCCCACCTACGCCACCCGGCCATCCCGCCCGTGCAACCATCGACGGTTCAGGATACCAGGGAGCAAGGTCTGTCGCCCACCCTCCAAACAAAACCCACCTAGTGGGTGCCTAGTTGTCCAAAGTCACGTAGCAGTACGGAGTGTTTCCACCCCTCAGAACAAAGCAAAAAAAGTACCTGTGCGTCCCCGGCAGGGGGCTGCCAAAAACAGATTCTCAGGCCCTTAGCCCCTCAGGAATGCGAATCTTGTGTCTCATGATCAGTACCTTCCACGGCGTGTGTCCCACCCTGTTCCAGGTCGTGGATGGCCACGGCCAGTGGGTGGAGGGACGGATCCGTGTGATCCTCCGCGTCCGATGCAGACACTTCTCCCTCGTGGTCCGCGCCATCGCCAGACCCGTTCAGCAGACACCGGAATCTTGATCCCCTTTCTGGGTCCCGTGCCGCCACGTCGCCTGCGTCCCCCGTTCTCCCACCAGCGGTACCCTGGCGCGATGGATACGGGCTCCGTTGAGATTTCCTGTCCACTCGCTGTTGGCGAGAGCGCTGCGATCCACTGCGAGCACGTTCGAAGTTAGCTGCCGCGAGCTCCTCCCGGATCCTACGACCTTCCTCTTCCGCCTCTCTCAGCAAGGGCCGTTCCTCTAGCCAGTTCCAGGCCTCCTCCGGTCGAGCAAAGAAAAGCGATTTTCCCTTATAAAGAACCTTGAGTTTGGCGGGAAAGAGAAGCATGTACGCTATGTTCAGGGACCGCAACTTAGCCTTTACAGTATCATAGGAGCGCCTCTGCTTCTGCACATCTTGGCTATAATCGGGGAATATCATCACAACCGTGTTCTCAAACTTAAGTTCCCCCATTTTTCGGGCCTCCCTCAGGATAAGGTCTCTGTCCGCATAGTTCAGAAATCGAGCAATTATCGGGCGGGGTCGCGCTCCCTCCGGAGGCCTAGCCAGGAGCGCCCTGTGCGCTCTCTCGATCAGGAAGCATGAAGAGAAGGGTGCCTGTGGAAACATGGTCCTGAGCCAGGAGTGGAGGAAGGCCGCCGTATCGTTCTTCTCGATTCCCTCCCTCAGGCCCACGAAGCGCAAGTTGTTTCGGCGGGCCCTGTTCTCCGCATCGTCCACCCGCCACAGCAGTTGTCTGTGGGAGGCCTGTAGTTCCGCCATATCTTTTTTCAGTGAGGAAACAGACTCCTCCGTCTCCGTAATCCTGGTCTCTGTTGCGCCCACGCGGTCCGATAAATTCCGGAGGTCTTGACGCAGCAGTAGGACTTCCGATCCCACCTCTCCAATCTTTGTTTCAAGGGCAGCTCTGGAGTCCTGAATATCAGTCCTGGAGGCCTGGATCGCCTCCAGGAGCATGACGGTGTCCGCATGCGTATCCCGCGCTCCTGCGGACATATCGTTGGGGGTCCGGTTGGTGGTGAAGGACTCAATGGACCCCTGCCTGGTAGAGCGTTGTGGCGGGTTCCCTTTACCCATTCTGGACCCCGGGGGGGGGAGCCCCAATGCCCGCAGTCCGGCCGCCGGGAGACCTGCTCAGTGTTGCCCCCGAGGCTGACCCCCGGGTCTCGTCAAACTTCGCTACGATGCCCCCACCTCCGCTACTTCCAGGCGTTGTGGGCCAGGCACTTCCCCCCGAGCCAGGCCGTCACCGGGTCCCCTCGTGTCTCAGGGGGAATAGGGAGGCAAGATGACGGATTGCGCCCGTGTGACACCGGGGTCCGGGATTCCCACTAGGGCTCCGTGCGTAGAGGCGGTGGGAGGGGGGGGGGGGAGGGGGGAACTACCACCCCACAGCCCCGTGCAGGCCCCGGCGGGACAACGTTGCGCTCAGGTGCGAGCGCCTCTTACTTGGCTCCCGTCCCAGGGAGAGCGGTCCGCGGCCAGTAACTTCAGTCCCCGGCTCCACAGGCCCCAATCCGCCACCGTGGTCCGTCAGCGGGGGGGGGCTCTCAGGCGTCGGTCGTCAATTCCGGAGCAACCGCACTCACGCGGGAGGGGAAGCGGTCCGCCCGTCTTCGTCGCAGCCCTCGAGCCGCGTCAGCTCCGGATCCCGGCTCCGACCGCCTCCGCCATCTTGAGGCACCTCGGGTCTCCAGGGAAGGCTCTCGAGCAAGTCGGTCTCCCCACAACGGGAGGGCAAACCGGAGGAACGTGCCTGCACCTCCAACCTCCGCCCACTCCTCCGCCGTATTTTTCCCCGAATTTTGTAGGCTAAGGGCATAGAAATCGCCGGATCATAAGCAGCTCTGCCGGGAGCGTTGCCGAGGCACGTCTTACTCCGCCATGCAGCTAGCCACGCCCCCACCATTGGTTATAATTGATACAGATGAGTCAGGAAACAAAAACTATAACAGGGGGTGCAAACATCCTCGAAATGATGTGGCTATTTATGTTCCTGACAGATTTATTACTTTTGGACTTCTTAGTTTTAGACTTCTCGACTTTCCCTCATTAGTTTTGATACCTAATTCGGAAAAGGCCTAATAAGGGACTTTCCAGGGTAAAAACTTAACCCTCAGAATTTCCTGCAGACTTCAGTTGTCCTCTCCTGCAAAAGAACAAGCCTTGAACCTTGACATATTCCAAGACAGGAAGGAATAACACTATTAAACTGTTCCTCAGTGTCAGGAACATTTGGTGGTTAGCTGTATGTGAACAGATAAGCACTTCTCAGAAATAGAACAACACGTAGACAGAAAGACTATTGAACAGGATTACATGAAACTTGTCTGGCAGAGTAAAAATGAGGATTGCATGAAACATAAAAACTAAACTTTCTCAATCCTTCCTTTATAACTAATATTCAATCACTTGTTCAACTTTAATCTATCTCTATTTCCATCAAAGCATATATTTAATCACAATTGTCAGCTTGATTTATGTTCATTGGTTTTGCCATCATCACCTTCGTAATCTGAGCACAGTATGCATAGAGATTGGCAAACAGCTCACTTACAAATTCACTAACAGACAATACCCAACTAATAGGCCAAGTGCACAAGTTACTTACCTTCGGTAACGATATATCTGTAAGAAACAGTGGTTAGTGTTAGATTCCTTACCTTAGAATATCCCCAGGCGTCAGACTGAATCCGGAAGGTTTTGCGTAGCAGTACCCCTGCGCGTCGGTAGGCGTCATCTGCGGCTCCGCGTCCGTCGTCGGCGCCGGGATGACGTCAAAGTACTTAGACGACGCCCTCGCGCGTGGACGTCAGTTCTTATACACAGCTTTTCCGCGCCAGGAATGCAGAGCCATGATAAAAACTGCCACTGGTGCCATGAAACTAGGGCCCTCAAATGGAAGAACCTTAACCCTAGATATCGGTTCGCAGAATGGGGAGGATGGGTGGGGCGGTAAAGAATCTAACACTAACTACTGTTTCTTAAAGATATATCGTTACCGAAGGTAAGTAACTTGTGCAACTGAAAGAAACAGGTTAGTGTTAGATTCCTTACCTTAGAATAGATACCCAAGCAATACCAACCCCGGTGGTGGGTCTGCGAACAAATGATCACACCAGAAAGTCCTGGAGAACAGAACGGCCGAAAAAGCCATCTCTCCGGACTTGGCTGTCCAGGCAGTAGTGTCTAGCGAACGTGTGCAGCGAGGCCCAGGTAGCTGCCTGACAGATGTCCTGCAAGGGGACTCCCCGACCCAGGGCAGTAGTAGCCGCCATGGCCCGAGTGGAATGGGTCCTCAGCCCAACAGGAGGCTCCTTTTTAGCCACAGAGTAGCTTACCTTGATGCACAACACGACCCCCAGAGAGATGGTCCGTTTGTGCACCGCCCGTCCCTTCTTAGCACCCACGTAACCAACAAAGAGCTGGTCGTCCACCCAGAACTGGCGTGTGCGGTCCAGATAGAATGAGAGCGCACGTTTTGGGTCCAGACGGTGGAGCCTCTCTACCTCTTTCGAGGGATCGGGCGGCGGAAAGAAGGTGGGCAAGGTGATTGGCTGCCCGATGTGGAAGGCTGTGACTACCTTGGGCAGGAAAGAGGGACGCGTTCTCAAGACAACTTTGTCCGGATGGACAGAAAGAAAAGAAGGTTTGAAGAAAGAGCCTGGAGCTCACTCACTCTCCTGGCAGAGGAGATGGCAACCAGGAAGGCAATCTTAAGAGTGAGAAGACGAAGAGGGCAATTGCGAAGTGGCTCGAAAGGAGTGCACATCAAATAAGTAATAACAAGGTTCAAGTCCCACTGAGGCATCACGAAAGGAACAGCAGGAAACATGTGAGTGATGCCCTTCAAGAATCTATTTACAACAGGGACTTAAAAAGAGAAGGCTGATCAGGTAGCCTTAAAAAAGCTGAAATGGCAGAGAGGTAGCCCTTGATAGTGCCGGAGCAGAGCCCTGCTGGGCAAGAGAAAGAAGAAAGAGGAGAACCTCTGAAAGGGGAGCATAAAGGGGATCCACAGCCTTTGCTGTGCACCATGCCACAAATTTGTTCCACCTGCAGGTGTATACCGATTTTGTGGAGGGACGCCTGGCTGCCAGAATCACATCACAGATCTCAGGAGGCAAGTCAAATGGCCTCAACTGTCGCCGCTCAATCTCCACGCATGGAGGTGGAGACTGGACAGGTTCGGGTGGAGGACCATCCCCTGCTGCTGCAACAGAAGGTCCTCCTGAAGAGGCAGACGAATCGGGGGATCGACTGACATGCTGAGTAGCTCGGGATACCAGTATCTTCGTGCCCAGTCTGGAGCCACAAGGATGACTTGGGCCCGGTCTCACCTGATCTTCTTCAGCACTCTGGGCAGAAGTGGTACAGGCGGAAAGGCGTACAACAGACCGCAGCTCCACTCGCCACGAAAAGCGTCTCTGAGCGAGTACCACCTTGGAAATTCCAACGCGCAGAACTGATGACATTGCACGTTCTCTTCGGTGGCGAATAGATCTAACCAAGGCTCTCCCCATCGCTGAAAGAGGCCTTGCGCCACTTCCGAGTTCAGACGCCATTCGTGATCCATCATGCACCGGCGGCTGAGTTAGTCTGCCCTAGCGTTCAGGGAACCTGCCAGGTGTTGAACCACCAGGGTGACGCCCTGGTATTCCAGCCATTGCCAGAGGCCCAGAGCCTCCTGACAAAGGGTCCACAACCCTACCCCGCCTTGTTTTTTGCAGTACCACATGGCGGTGGTGTTGTCCATGAACACCTGCACTACACTTCCCTGAACAGAGGGAAGGAATGCCTTCAGTGCAAGTCGGATTGCCCGCAGCTCCAGAAGGTTAATATGGAGCCGGGAACTCCGCCGGAGACCAGAGGCTTCTGAGCTCCGCCTCTCCCATGTGGCCCACCCAGCCCAGGAGGGACGCATCCATCACTACTACGTGCTCCGGTTGGGGTAGGGAGAGGGATCTGCCGTTGACCCAATCGCAGTCCATGAGCCACTACTGCAACTGTCTCGCAGTGCCCTCCGAGATCAGGACGTGGTCGGACAGGTTGCCCTGATGCTGGGCCCACTGAAACTTCAGGTCCCACTGCAGAGCCCGCATCTGCCACCTGGCGTGATGCACCAGAAGGATTCAGGAGGCCATCATCCCCAGAAGCCGCAGCGTCAACCTGACAAAGACTCGGGATAAAGGCCGAAAGATCGGAATCAGAGCCTGAATATCCCGAACCCGCCGTTTTGGAGGATAAACCCGAAACTGCGCCAAGTCCAGGACTGCTCCGATGAAGAGGAGTTCCTGAGAGGGACACAGGTGTGACTTCAGCACATTGATGGAGAACCCCAGCAGGTGCAAGAGGTCGGCCATAGTCTGGAGGAGGCTGACGACTGTCTGGGGCGAGCCCGCCTTCAACAACCAGTCGTTGAGATAGGGGAAGACTGACACCCCTAATCTGCGCAGATGGGCTGTGACCACCGCCATCACTTTCGTGAACACCCGAGGGGCGCTGGTAAGGCCGAAGGGGAGCACGGTAAACTGAAAGTGCTTGCGGCCTAAGGTGAACCGCAGGTAACGCCGGCAGGATGGGGATGTGAAAATATGCGTCCTGCAAGTCCAACGCTACCATAAAGTCTTCTGGGTCTAGGGCAGCTAAGCCAAAGTCAGCATCTTGAACTTCTCCTTCCGGAGGAAGCCGTTGACGTACCGCAGGTCCAAGACACGCGTTGGTACTGCGGTGGCATGGCTGGAGGGGTCGCCTCGAAGGGGAGGGAGTAGCCCCTTCAGAAGATTTACAGCACCCACCTGTCCGATGTGATAGAGCGCCAGTGGAGGAGATGATGGCGAACCCTTCCCCCCCACTGGCGTCGAATGGGCCTGAAAGCTCGGACTAGGAAGGCTTTGAGGCGGATGCTGCTGGGGTGGATGTGGACTGGCCTCGCCACTGTCCCCTGGCAACGCCATGGCGGTTACCACGTCCGCCACCGCGCTTGATGTTAGTCTGCAGCCCGTGCCTGGCAGGACGTGAGGGGGAGCCCCTTCCTTGGCCACGAAAGGAACGAAAGGCAGAAGTTTGCTGGCACTGGCCCGACAGGCCCAAGGACTTGGCCGTAGCCCTGGAGTCCTTGAAACGCTCAAGCGCACTGTCTGCCTTGTCGCCAAAAAGGTGACGGCCATCAAACGGCATGTCCATGAGGGAATTTTGGACATCAGCCGAAAAGTTGGCGGACCTCAGCCAGGCGTGGCGGAGAACCGCCACTGTCGTGGAAATCGCCCTGCCCAGCGAGTCTGTGGTATCTAGCCCACATCGGATAGAGTACCGTGCTGCATCCCACCCTTCCGCAAGAGCTTGAGCGAGTTTGACCTGGGCCTCCTCCGGGCAAGCTGGCAGCACGTCCGCGACCATGTCCCACAGAGAGTGGGTATAACGGCCCAAAAGGCAAGTGGTGTTGACCGACCGCAACCCGAGACTAAGCGAGGAGAACAGCTTCTTACCGAACTGCTCATACCTTTTGGAATCCCGATCAGGTGGTGCAGTCGGGAATGCGGTCTGGGAGTTAGAGGCCTGGATAACCAAGCTCTCGGGGTGGGGTGGGTGGACAGGAAGCTAGGGTCGCCGGGGCCGGGCGGTGGCGCCTGGCCACGTTCCGATCTACAGGGGGACCTGTAGCGGGCCTGGACCAGGTGCCCAACAGAACGTCAGTAAGGGCCTCATTAAACGGCAGTAGAGGCTCCGAAGAGCTTGCCTGCGGTTTAAGGACCTCGGTGAGGAGGTCAGTCCTCACGGCCGTGACGGGGAGCTCAAGACCCAAGGCCTTGGCCCCCCTTGTCAGCACCATGCTGTAAGCAGCCCCCTCCTCCGTAGCCACGGTAGGAGGGGAGACAAAGCCAGTGTCGGGCGAAGTGTCCAAACCACTGGCCTCCCCTAGATCCACTGCCCAGTCCTGAATCGACTGGCACTCTCGTGCTAGAGGGTCCTCAGACCCCTCCCAATCCCCCTCGCCACCCATCTCCTGATAGTCAGGTTCAAAGGATGGGGCCGGATCATAGAAGAATTGCTCTTCTCTCGGCGTCGAATGTGGCGTCGAGAGACGCCGGTCCAATGCCCGATCCGGACTGAGGGAGGGACCGGGGATGCCGTCGGGGGCGACCCCCTTGGGGTCGGCGCCGGCGGAGGGGTATTAAGGTCGACCAGTGGCGACCCGGATCCGGTAGGGCTCTGCGGCGTCGGGACCGGAGTCGTCGACGGCGCCCGAAGCACCCGACGGCGCCGGGGGCCGAAGCACCCGACGGCGCCAGGGCCGAAGCACCCGGCCCGCTTGGGCTCCCAGTCGGGGTCGGGGAGCCCGAAGGCGCCACAGCGGGACCCGACAGAGGAGAGAGCTACCTCATGGCCATGAGGAAGGTATCGATCTCCTCCGGCGTCGTGTTCAGCCCAGGGACCGGCGGGTATGGAGCCGGCAGCGGCGCCTGCGGCTCCGGCGGAGCCGCGTGGGCAGTGTCACCCAAACCCCCGGCCACATCGCGCGAGCGTCGGGGCGAGTCGGAAGAGCGATGTCGCTTCTTCGACTTCTTGTGCCTCTTACCTGAGGATTTAGAGCCCGACGAAGGCTGTAGACTCGCCGAGCTTCGATGACTGTGGTCCCGCGACTGGTTCTTCGACCTCCTCCTCAACCTGGACCCGTGAACAGTGCGGGGCCGACTGGCGGAGCTCGAGGCGCTTGCGGGACCGCTCCCGCCTAGCCTTCGACGTCAAGGCCCGGCAGTCGGGGCATGACTTGTCGTCATGGTGGGCCCCAGGGCAATACAGACACTGGAGATGGGGGACGGTAACCGACATCAGTCGGTTGCAATCGGCACAGGGCTTGAACTCAGGCATCCCTACCGGCACCGATAAGTCTTACGACTCGAAACAGGAACAAAAATATCGAAAAAGTTAGTCAAAAAGTGACTGCTTTTTCCGGATCTGCGAAGCTGGCGCGGAAAAAAGAAGAACTGACGTCAGCGCGCGAGGGCGGCGTGTAAGTACTTTGATGACGTCACCCCGGCGTCGCCGATGACGGACGCGGAGCCACAGACGACGCCTACCGACGCGCAGGGGTACTGCTGCACAAAACTTTCCGGATCCAGTCTGACGCCTGGGGGTATTCTAAGGTAAGGAATCTAACACTAACCTGTTCTTTCAGATATTATTAGTAGTATTTTAAGCAGGACTATCCACTATGACCTCCATGAACCGAACAACAGTACAATTTTAACTCAGATTGTTGTTTCCATTAGGGCATGTATTTCTTACCCTATGTGATGCAAATTCTGAATCGCCTTATAGACATTAGGACATTGTCAGGAAGCACAAGTTACTTACCTTCGGTAACGATATATCTGTAAGAAACAGTAGTTAGTGTTAGATTCCTTACCTTAGAACATGGGTACTCACAAACTTTCTTTCCGGGGCCAAATTTACAGTGTGGTTTGTGCCCGAGGGCCACACTAGTGGGGGCGGGGTCAGTGGGGAGGGGGCGGGGCTAGAGCAACAAAAAAAAACTGACCATGAGGTTGATCACAGGTCCCTGCAGCGGACGCCTTCGTCCACAGAGCAACAAGACCCGGCATAAACACAACTTTCTCTCTCTCTCTCTCTTTCTCTCCCTGTCTCCCTCTGTCTCACTCACTCTGACTGTCTCACTCCCTCTCCCTCTGTCTGTCTCTCTCCCTCTGTCTGTCTCCCTCCCTCCGTCCCTCTGTCTCTGTCCCGCTCTCTGTCTCCCTCTCCCCTCCCTTCCTCTGTCTCCCCTTCATTCCTCTTTCTCCCTCTCTCTGTCTCCCTCTCTGTCTCCCTCTCTCTGTCTCCCTCCTCCCTATCTCTGTCTCCTTCCCTCCCCCTCTCTCTCTGTCTCCCTCCCCCTCTCTCTCTGTCTCCCTCCCTCTGTCTCCATCGGTCTGTCTCCCTCCCTCTGTCTCCATCGGTCTGTCTCCCTCCCTCCCTCTGTCTCCATCTGTCTGTCTCCCTCCCTCTGTCTCCATCTGTCTGTCACCCTCTGTCTGTCACCCTCTGTCTGTCACCCTCTGTCTGTCACCCTCTGTCTGTCACCCTCTGTCACCGTGTCTGTCACCCTCTGTCTCCCTCTCTCTGTCTCCCTCCCTCTGTCTCCCTCCCTCTGTCTCCCTCCCTCTGTCTCCCTCCCTCTGTCTCCCTCCCTCTGTCTCCCTCCCTCTGTCTGTCTCCCTCTCTCTGTTTCCCTCTCCCTTCCTCTGTCTCCCCCTCAATTCCTGTCTCCCTCTCTCTGTCTCCCTCTCTCCCTCCCTCCTCCCTCTCTCTGCCTCCCACCCTCCCCCTCTCTCTGTCTCCCTCCCTCCCCCTCTCTGTCTCCCTCCCCCTCTCCCTCCCTCCATCCATCTGTTTGTCTGCCTCCCTCTGTCTCCATCTGTCTGTCTCCCTCCCTCTGTCTGTCTACCTCCTCCCTCTCTCTGTGTCCCTCCCTCTCTCAGCTGCTCTAAACCGAGGCCCTAAGCCTTAGGGCCTCGGCTTAGAGCAGCTCAAGTCCAGAGGAGCAACCCAGCTAAGGCCTCAGGCTTGTCATGCCACTCCCATTTAGAGAGATTCACGTTAATGGAAAGTAAACCTCACACAGACATCTTTTACCGGTGCTGCAGTTACCACCTGAAACTGCCTGACTCTTTGAAACAGAATACATGTACCCTTCTTACTTTCGGGGAACATCGAAAAACGAACCTTTTGTGTCTCTTCTTCCTCTTATATTGCTTCAAACGTTGTACAGTAGTTTTACTTGCTCCAGTATGTAGATTGTGCTTTACTTTGCTGTTACTTGCACCAGTTCTCTGAGATCTGATTTTGCCCTTTTGGTTGTTACAGGCTTTAGTTTGTTACTGTGATCTAAGAGTGATACGATCTAAACGAGTTTCTCTCAAACCTGGGCACACTCTACCTAGCGTTTAACCCTGTGCACCTCGACTAGATTCCCGCACTGACAATGCCCCGCAGTGCTGCCCCCAAGATATATATTCTCCTCGTCCTCTCATGCATCCGTGCCTCTGCCCTAGCAGAAGCACTTCCACTCACATCACACCTTTTCTGATGTCCGGACTTTGGTTGCCAATAATGCAGATAATTCAGGTTACTCCTGTCCATACCCAAATATTAGGACCACTGACTCTGTAGACTGCCCAGCTTGCTCGCCTCCAAGACGAGCTTGAAAACAATTATTTTACAGGAGGCTTTTCCTGATGCCTCCACACAAGATCACCAAGCGGCAGCAACAGCATAAGACCTTCTGCACGCTTCTATCCGTTGGGATGCCTTGAGTTGGGAGCATGGCACCCAAGAATCCGTAGTCCTTTCTATGACTTGGTGGGTGTTGCAGTGTAATAGTAGGGGGACTTGTGGCCATGATACAAAACACCTAAGTAAATATGGTACAGTGCATGGATTCAAATAATTCCTCAGTCACCCCCTTCATCTCAGCCAGCCTGTGTGTCAGCCCGGGCTGAGACAGCTTCCCGGGCAAGCACACACAGCCGCACCCGAGCACTTCACAGGTCTTTAAAAAGACCATTTGCATGTTAATGAAGCTCTGTTTAATTTCACCTCTTCTTAGGAACCTGCAGCTCCACTGTGACTATTACTGGAATCACCCGGCGGCCGGCCCCCACAGAGCAGCAGAGTCTCTTAGACTCGCGCTGCTGCAACCGGCAGTGTTTGAAGACAATATTTTTTTTTTAAATACACGGGTACGATGACTACAAGGTCGGCGGGCCGCCAAGGAAGGCTTGCCGGGCCACCAGCGGCCTGCGGGCCATACTATGAGTACCCGTGCCTTAGAATATCCCAAGGCGTCAGACTGGATCCGGAAAGTTTTCGTCAGCAGTACGCTTGCGCTTCAGTAGACGGCGTCTGCGACTCCGCGTCCGTCGTCGGGGTCGTGACCCCGGGATGCCGTCGTCAAAGTACTTAGACACCGCCCTCGTGCGCTGATGTCAGTTCTGTACATAGTTTTCTGTGCCAGGAACGCAGAGCCATGCAAGAAACAGACACAGGTGCCATGAAACTAGGGCCCTCAAAGGGGGATACATTAACCCTAGATACCGGTTCGCAGAACAGGGAGGATGGGTGGGGCGGTAGTGATTCTAACACTAACTACTGTTTCTTACAGATATATCGTTACCTAAGGTAAGTAACTTGTGCATATGAAAGAAACAGTTTAGTGTTATATTCCTTACCTTAGAATAGATACCCCAGCAATACCAACCCCGGAGGTGGGCCTGCGAACCAAGATCACACCAGAAAGTCCTGGAGAACGGAACGGCCAAAAAAGCCATCTCTCCGGACTTGGCTGTCCAGTCACTAGTGCCTAGCAAACGTGTGCAGCGAGGCCCACGTAGCTGTCTGACAGATGTCCTGCAAGAGTACTCCCCGACCCAGGGCAGTAGTAGCGGCCGTGGCTCGAGTGGAATGGGCACGCAGCCCCACAGGAGGCTCCTTTTTTGCCAAGGAGTAACAAACCTTGATGCACAAAATGACCCACCGAGAGATGGTCCGCTTGTGCACCGCCCGTCCCTTCTTAGCGCCCACGTAACAAACAAAAAGCTGGTTGTCCACCGGGAACTGGCGTGTGCAGTCTAGATAGAAGGAGAGCGCACGTTTTGGGTCCAGACGGTGGAGCCTCTCTTCCTCTTTCGAGGGATGCGGAGGCGGAAAGAAGGTGGGCAAGATGATGGCCTGCCCGATATGAAAGGCTGTAACCACCTTGGCAAGGAAAGAAGGACGAGTCCTCAAAACAACCTTGTCCGGATGGACAGAGAGGAAAGGAGGCTTAGAAGACAGAGCCTGGAGCTCACTCACTCTCCTGGCAGAGGTGATGGCAACCAGGAATGCAGTTTTAAGAGTCAGAAGATGAAGACGACAGTTATGAAGTGGCTCAAAGGGAGCACACTTCAGATAAGTCAGTACAAGGCTCATGTCCCACTGAGGCATCACGAAGGGAACAAGAGGGAACATGTGTGTGATGCCTTTCAAGAAACTATTTACTACAGGGGACTTAAAAAGAGAAGGCTGATCAGGAAGCCTTAAGAAGGCTGAAATGGCCGAGAGATAGCCTTTGATAGTGCCCAGAGCACAGCCCTGCTGGGCAAGAGAAAGAAGGAAGAGGAGAACCTCTGAAAGAGGGGCAGAAAGTGGATCCGCAGCCTTTGCTGTGCACCATGCCACACATTTGTTCCACCTGCAGGCGTATACAGTCTTTGTGGAGGGACGCCTGGCTGCCAGAATTACATCACAGACTTCAGGAGGCAAGTCAAATGGCCTCAAATGCCGCCACTCAATCTCCACCATATAGGTGGAGACTGGACAGGTTCAGGTGGAGGACCATCCCCTGCTGCTGCGACAGAAGGTCCTCCTGAAGAGGCAGACGAATCGGGGGATCGACTGACATGATGAGTAGCTCTGGATACCAGTATCTTCGTGCCCAGTCTGGAGCCACAAGGATGACTTGGGCCCGGTCTCGCCTGATCTTCTTCAGCACTCTGGGCAGAAGTGGTTTAGGCGGAAAGGCGTACAACAGACTGCAACTCCACTCATGATGAAAAGCGTCTCTGGGCGAGTGCCGCCTTGGAAATTCCAAAGCACAGAACTGATGACATTGCGCGTTCTCTTCGGTGGCGAATAGATCTAACCAAGGCTCCCCCCACTTCTGAAAGAGACCTTGCGCCACGTCCGAGTTCAGACGCCATTCGTGATCCATCATGCACCGGCGGCTGAGTTCGTCCTCCCTGGCGTTCAGGGAATCTGCCAGGTGTTGAACCACCAGGGTGACGTCCTGTTGCTCCAGCCATATCCAGAGGGCATAGCCTCCTGACAAACGGTCCACGACCTGTTTGTTGCAGTACCAAATGGCGGTGTTGCTGTCCGTGAACACCTGCACTACACTTCCCCGGACAGAGGGAAGGAATGCCTTCAGTGCAAGTCGGATCGCCCGCAGCTCCAGAAGGTTGATATGGATCCGGAATTCCGCCGGAGACCAGAGGCCTCTAATCTCCACGTCTCCCAAGTAGCCCCCCATCCCAGGAGGGACGCATCCGTCACTACTACGTGCTTAGGTTGGGGTAGGGAGAGGGATCTGCCGCTGACCCAATCGTGGTTTGTGAGCCACCACTGCAACTGACTCGCAGTGTCCTCCGACATGCGGTGGTACTGTGGTGGCATGGCTGGAGGGGTCACCTCGAAGGGGAAGGAGTAGCCCCTTCCGACGATTTGCAGCACCCACCTGCCCGACATGATGGAGCGCCAGTGGAGGAGGTGACGGCGGACCCTGCCCCCCACTGGCGTCGAATGGGCCTGAAAGCTCGGACTAGGAAGGCTTTGAGGCAGATGCTGCGGGAGTGGATGTGGACTGACCTTGCCGTTGTCCCCCGGCACTGCCACAGCGGTTACCACGTCCGCGACCGCATTGAGGCTGGTTCTGCGGCCTGTGGCTGTACGAACGCGTGGGGGCACCCCTTCCTTGGCCACGAAAGGGGCAAAAAGCAGAAGTCTGCTGGCGCTGGCCCGACAGGCCCAAGGACTTGGCTATAGCCCTGGAGTTCTTGAAACGCTGAAGCGCACTCTCTGCTTTGTCGCCAAAAAGGTGACGGCCATCAAAGGGCATGTCCATGAGCATGGCCTGGACATCCTCTGAAAAATTAGCGGACCTCAGCCAGGCGAGGCGACGGATCGCCACCGTCGTGGAAATCGCTCTGCCCAGCGAGTCCGTGGTATCAAGTCCACATCTGATTGAGTAGCGTGCTGCATCCCGCCCCTCGGCATGAGCCTGGGCGAGCCGTGCCGGGGCCTACTCCGGACACTTGGGCAGCACGTCCACAACTGTATCCCACAAAGAGTGGGTGTAACTGCCCAAAAGGCAAGCGGTGTTGATAGACTGCAACCCCAAACTCAAGGAGGAGAACAGTTTTTTTCCCAAACTGATCAAAGCTTTTGGATTCTCGATCTGGAGGAGCAGTCGGGAATGCGGTCTGGGATGTAGAGGCCTGGATCACCAGGCCCTCAGGGGTGGGGTAAACGGACAGAAAGTGGGGGTCGCCCGGAGCCAGGCGGTAGCGTCGGGTCACGTTCCGATCCACAGGGGGCACTGTGGGGGCTTGGACCAAGTGCCCATCAGAACGTCCGAGAGGGCTTCATTAAACGGCAGCATAGGCTCCGAAGAGCTTACTGGCGGCTGAAGCACCTCGGTGAGGAGGTTAGCCCTCACGGCCGCAGCAGGGAGCTCAATATCCAAGGCCATGGCTGCCCTGCGCAACACCACACCATAAGTGGCACCCTCCTCCGTAGCCACGGAGCGAGGAAAGATGAATCCAGTGTCGGGCGATGTGTCCAGACCACTGGCCTCCCCCAACTCATCTGCCCAGTTCTGACTTAACTGGCACTGTTGTGCCAGAGGGTCCTCAGACCCCTCCCAGTCCTGCCCCCTCATCCATGTCCTGCTAAACAGGCAAAAATGACAGAGCCGGGTCATTGGTGAATTGCTCACCCACCGATGCCAGAGACAGCGTCGCTCCAACGCCGGACCCAGACCGGGGCTGAAACCGGGGGCCGTGGCATCCTAAGACGGCGCCGGGAGTGACACCAATGGGTCGGCGCCGGCGGAGGAGTCGTGAGGTCGACCGGGATCCAGGCCTGGATCCCCCTGGGCCCTGCGGTGTCGGGACCGAAGTCGACGACGGCACCAGGGCCGAAGCCGACGCCGAAGCCGCCAGCCCGCGTGGGCTCAAAGTCGGGTCTGCGAGGCGCGAAGGCGTGCCGGCAGGCCTCAACAGAGGGAATTGAGTCCTCTTGGCCACGAGGAAGTCACGTATCTCCTCCGGCGTCGCATGCAGTCCAGAGACCCTCCGGAGGACTTTGAGCCTGACGAGTGGTGGTGACTCGACGAGCGTCGATGGCTGCGGCTCCGCTACTGGTCACTAGACTTCCTCCTCGACCGGGACCTCGAGCGGCACTGCCAGATCTCGAGGCTCTTACGGGACCGCTTCCGCCTAGCTTTCGAGGTTAAGGCCCGGCAGTCGAGGCAAGACTTGTCGTCGTGGTCGGCCCCAAAGCAGTAGAGGCACCGGCGGTGGGGATCGGTCACCGACATCAGGCGGTGACAGGCATCGCATGGCTTGAACCCGGGCATCCCTAAGGCACCAGGAGTCGATATCAACTTGAAAAGAATAGCCAAAAACATGTCTTGGGTAACTGCTCTTCCAGGATCTGCGCTTACTGGCGCAAAAAAAAGAACGGACGTCAGCGTGCAAGGGCGTCGTCTAAGTACTCCGACGACGTCATGCCGGCGATCACGACGCGGAGTCACAGACGACGCCTACCGATGCAACTTTCCAGATCCAGTCTGACGCCTGGGGATATTCGAAGGTAAGGAATGTAACACTAACCAGTTTCTTTCAGATTCAAGGTGCAGCATCCACTGCCCACCATCTTGCAGACACCGTTGTTTTCTGCTACCATCATGTAAAAAACCATCCTATTTTGTAAAGTTACTAAACGTACTGCAGCTACTTCTACTGTTAGATTAGGTATTCCCACTGATGTTTTGTTTATTGTTTTCTGAACAAGGTGTACTGGGCATACTCCTAAGTACTAACGGCAGAGTGCCCACCCGTGTAAGGGTTGTTTCAGTGCATATTTTCTGTATGGCTTTCTGTATGCCATTTCATTTCTTCACTGTGCCCGTTGCTTGTGGATAATATACAGAATGGAACTTCTGCTTGATGGCTAAGGCTTTGGTCAACCAGTTTATTACTTTGAAATCCAGCCCATTGTCTGTTGAGAACATTTTAGGCAGCTTGAACCTTGGAAATAGTTCCTTCAACAAGTTCCTTGCAACACTCATGACATCATTCAACCTAGTGGGGTGGGCTTCTATCCAGTCTGAAAACATACAGACAACCACCAGTACATATTGATATTTGTTTGTTGGAGGCATCTCAATATAGTCAATTTGCAAATTCTCAAAAAGTGTCTCAGATGGTATCAAATGTCCTCTTTCCGTTGATATTACCTTTGCAGTATTATGCAGTTTACAAGCCATGCATGTCTGACATACAGCTTTTACAAGAATGGAAAATATGAATTACTTCACATTTCAAAAAGATGGAATCACAATGGATCATTTTGGTTAAATGTTTGAGAATGGTTTAAATTCCAAGGACTGTTGTCCTAATCTCAGCAGTGTAGCAGTTGGTGTCCCTACTTTCGCACCTTTTTCTTTCATCTGACATACAGCTTTAGCTTGTTGTCAACAATTCTTGTTACACCAAAACTGTGAGAAATGCCTTCACACTACGTCCTGCTCTAAATGAACAGGTCCGTGAACAGTTAGTACCATATTTGGAACCACTGTATCAGGCAATCTTATTCTTCCCCCAGGTCCCACCCAAATATTATTCAATAATGGTCCTTCCTCAGGATGTTGCTGCTCTCTTTCCTGACTGTTTTTGCTTCATCTGTTATTATGGTTTTTGGTTATTATTGGTAATGCGATTCATGCTATTTTACTACTTGTACATGTGAATGTGCATGAGATATTTCAAAATGCCAATAAACAAATTCTAAAAAAAACAATGTTCCTTCCTTTTGCCATTCTTGTATCTCCTGGGGGAAGGCTGACTTCTGCAATCCTAGGGGACTTAAGTGTACAGGGTCAAATGTCAATACACTAACACGATGAGCAAAAGCATTACCTAAACCAACATTATCAATGATTTCTTATGAGCCTTACACTTTATAATGGCCAAGTTCTTTGTTAGGGCTAAAGCAGTCAACTAGTTTTATTTTCTCTCCTGTGGACGCGAGAAATCCTATTTCTTGCCACAGCTTTCCAAGGCTATGAGCTACTCTGAATGCATACTGACTATTAGAATACACATTTATAAACGACCCCTTGCTTAGTTCACATGCTCTAGTCAATGCGATGATCTCTGCTGCTTGTGCAGATAATTGTATAATTTTACAAGTTTCAACAACAGTTTTTACAGTGGTAACTGCATATGCAGCAGCCCAGTTTGGCCATTTAAAATAGGACCCATCTACCCATAGATACCCATCTCTTTCCTAAAAGGGAACATGTGTTAAATCAAGTTGGCCTTTAGTTTGCTCTTTGGTTATGAGGACACAATTGTGTGGTTTAGCCTTTGTTTCCTCAGGTAGGGGCATTAGGGTAGCTGGGCTCAAGGTGGTGTATTGATGCAGAATAACATTGGGGGCATACAATTGTAACTCATAAGGTTCCTGGTCTTCTGTTTAAACTGATTTTTATATAAAAATACAGATGAAAGCATACTTTTCCTTTGTCTAAATTTATAAGCAAAACTGTAAAATACTGGCAAACCTGATTCTGAGAATTGAGTGGACAGATGTGCTCCAGCCCAGGGTTGCCTCGCTACGCCCCTCTTCCTGATTTAGGTGTGCATGCTCACAGCAACATCTAGAACAGGACGCCACTCAGCTGGCCCTTGAAGCAGGACACGGAAGGCACAGTCATTCTCCTTTGTTAGCCACCAGGTGCCACAGGTGCAGTCCACAACAGTGCGGCCTCTCTTTGATGGTTCCACAGTGTAGCAGGGTAGTCCTTCCTCAGTCCTTCTTCCAGTCCAGTCGAGATTGGAGTTTGGGTGCCAGAGGGGCCCTACTTATGCGCCGAAAAATGCCCTCAGAGCAGGATGCCATTATAGCTAATGGGCTACCAGGTTCCCTCCCACCTGATGACTGTTTTCTGTGAAGTGTGGCATCTGGAAATCCCACGATGCAACATTCTGCCCACTTTCAATATGGGAGAACCCCTCTTCTGGCGTGTGGTGCTGCATAGCACTTCCCAAAGGTATGGCCACAAAGGGAATTACACACCTCTGGAAAACATTTTTGGCAACTGGCTTCCCTCTCCTGTCCCTAGATATAGCCTGTCTGCCTGAATTATGGAGCAGCCCCTCCTAAGTGTTATTTGTTTGCCCCTTCAAGGCGGCTTCTCCTTTGAAGCTTGCCTGTTGGGCCAGCACACATGTGGCTTCCTGCAGGAGGGAGGTGACACCTCCTTCCACAGCAGGCCCCTATTGTATCTTTTACTGGAGTCGTTAGCATGTCTCCCCAGGCGTGCAGAAAGTAGCAGGACTATCCAACATGGCCTCCATGAACTGATCCACAGTTCAATTTTAACCCAGATTGTTGTTTCCATTAGGGAATGTAGTTCTTACCCTGTGTGATGCAAATTTTGAATCGCCTTATAGACATTAGGACATTGTCTGGAATAAAAGTGTAGCACTCACTGCCCACAATCTTGCAGGCACCGCTTTTGTCTGCTGCCATTGTGTCTAAAACCATCCTATTTTGTAAAGTCACTAAACGTACTGTGGCTACTTCTACTGTTAGATTAGGTATTCCCACTGATGTTTTATTGATTGTTGCCTTCAGTAATCTGCCCATTCTCCTGATCTCCATAGAATTCAGAGATATTCCTATCCAAAGTATAACGAGACCTTTAGTAAAGTCAGAATACTTTCTACTGCTGAATCTGCCTGTTGATTTTCCCTTCACCCCCCCCCCGACTCATTTAAAATCACAATCCGATACTTCATACTGTCTTTACTGTGGTGTCTGACCCGGGGAAATACAATTCCAAGGTAGCAAGTACCTTTCCAATTTAAAGGTAGCCACGTATATGCTTTCACTCAACATATGCAAAAGATTCTGTTCCCTGCATATAAAGGTATGCTAGACCATGAACTATTGGTAAGTGAAAATGTAGCTTTACATATACTATCCCCTACTGTGACAAATGTTTTTAAGGTTTGTTACCCGTTGTTGGCATGTATACATAATTTTCCTGGAGGGTTAGCTGATAACATAAGATAGGAATATTTGTGTCTCCTATTTCTGAGTTATTCAGTCGCATAAGGAAATCCCTAGAAATCCTCAACATGGTAGTAAAAGTTCACAAATCTTTGTATGCTGAATCTTCCACAGTATATTATCAACTGGCTGGCCTCTAAATAATTACTACAATATATAATAATATAATCCACATTTGTAAAGCGCACAATCACACGTATGGGCCTCTAGGAGCTGGGGGCGGTTGGGAAGATTAAGCAAGCTATTGCCTAGAGTCACATGGTGCTGGGCTAATCTGCCGCCAGTGCCTGGGATCGAACCGTGATCCCCAGATTCCAGAGTCAGTCGCCCTAGCTGCGGCGCCACACCTCTTACAACAAGGTGTAATTACCGTTTCTCAATATATGTTTAGTAAGTTAGTTTGTTTGCTTCTTGGAACCCAAGTAACGACCATTATATTTTATTATTTAAGAAAGGAAGATGTAAGAAAGGCATTCCAGTTTTTACTGTTGCTGGGAGTCTCACACATATGCAACAGTCTGAAACATTCCTTTCCCTGTGATAAGCATTCATAGTCTGTAAAGCAACATTGTCTTTATATTCCTCATTGTGATGATCATGGACATTTTGTAATACAGGAGATAAAGTATGCAACATAATGGGAATTAAGATTTAATAGATGAATATGGCATAAACTATGAAGAAACACATAAACAATGCTAACATCACAATACAAGCAGGTTTTGTAGAAATGTTTCATTTTAGTTCTTTCAATTCTCTTTGCTTTCTCCATCCTTATTAACCAAAGCAGTGTAGATATAAGGCTCACAGGGGTTTCTAGCACTTATAAGTCCTTTATCATTTTTTCTTTTTAATTCATTATAGTTCCTTTGCACTTTTGGTCTCATTATATCGGGCTTTGTCAATATGCACTATTTGTGGTAAATCTGGTCCGCGTTCAGACTGTTCTTGACACGTCGATGCAGGTGCCTTCTTCACGAGGCATGTACCCCGTTTTATTAATTAGTACATTTACTCCAGTATTGGTCACCAGCAGAATTTGCAACTGACCTTTTCACTAATGTTGCTGACAGTTTGGTCTCTGAAAAGTTTTTATTAGGGCCCACATGCCAGCTTGAGATCATGCCCCAGAATCTGCAGAGGTTCCGGTACAGCTTCCTTCACCTGCTGGTGCAAAAGTTGTACTTGCTTAGTCATGGAAATGCAGTAGTCTCTCAGCAACTCATTAGACAAATGTAATATTGCAGCATGTTGGGAAGCCCCGAGGCAGACTTCAGGAGCCCTGTGACGATTTCATAGGGGCTCAGTTTGTTTCCTGAACAAGGTGAACTGCGCATACTCCTAAGTACCAACGGCAGAGTTCCCACCCAAGTAAGGGTTGTTTCAGTGCATATTTTTGCAATTTTGGCTTTCTGTATGCCATTTCATTTCTCCACTGTGCCCACTGCTTGTGGAGGATATACACAATGGAATTTCTGCTTGATGGCTGAGGCTTTAGTCACCGAGTTCATTACTTTGTTAAAAAAATGCAGCCCATTGTCTGACGATAACATTTTAGGCAGCTTGAACCTTGGAAAAAGTTCCTTCAACAAGTTCTTTGCAACACTCATGGCATCATTTAACCTAGTGGGGTAGGCTTCTATCCAGCCTGAAAACATACAGACTACCACCAGTACATATTGATATTTGTTTGTTGGAGGCATCTCAATATAGTCAATTTGCAAATATTCAAAAAACAGCTCAGATGGTATCAAATGTCCTCTTTCCATTGATATTACCTTTGCAGCACTATGCAGTCCACAAGCCATGCATGTCTGACATACAGCTTTAGCATGTTGTCAAAAATTCTTGTTGCACCAAAACTGTGAGAAATGCCTGCACGCTACGTCCCGCTCTAAATGAACGGGTCTGTGTACAGTTAGTACCAGATTTGGAACCACTGTATCAGGCAATCTTATTCTTCCCCCAGGTACCACCCAAATATTATTCAATAATGTTCCTTCCTAAGGATGTTGCTGCTCTCTAGCCTGACTGTTTTTGCTTTATCTGTTATTATGGTTTTTGGTTATTATTGGTAATGGGTTTCATGCTATTTTACTACTAGTACATGTGAATGTGCATGTGATATTTCAAAATGCCAATAAACAAATTCTAAAAAAAAATAATGTTCCTTCCTTTTGCCATTCTTGTATCTCCTGGGGGGTGCTGGCTTTTGCAATCCTTGGGGACTTAAGTGTACAGGGTCAAATGTACTTACCTTCGGTAACAATGTATCTGGTAGAGACGATTCTAGCCGCAGATTCCTTAACGTAGAATTATCCCCACGCGTGAGACTGGATCCAGAAATCTTTTGGCCAGCATCCCTGCGCGCCAGGGGAACGGCATCACGTAACTCCGCCCATCCGTCATCCGCGTACGTGACGTCATCGAGGTCACATAAGTCCCACCCCGGCGTGCCTACGTCAGTTTTCTTCGGAGAAATTTTCAACGCAACAACGCGGAGCCAGCAGACAAAACTATGGGAGAATGAGAACAGTGTGCGAAAGGGCAGAAAAATTGGAAAAAGTAATGGTGACGAACAACACCATAAGGAGCACTGTCAACACTGCAGTACCCAAAGGCAGGGAGAAAGAAGAGAGCAGTCACCCTGCCAGTATGTAGACAGCCCCCCCCTGGATACAAGGAACACATGTAAAATGTCATGACAACATGTAGCAGGACAACAACCCCAACCAAGAACAATGAAGGGGAACCAGTTCCAAGACAAGCAGGAACGACAAACCTATAAGGCAACCCCAGCACAGAGTGCGACAACCTCCCAAACAAACAAAGGGTACAGGCACTGCCAGAGGACCCCAACCCAGAGGAAAGCAGAGGGGCAATAACCCTAGCAACCAAAAGGGGAGTAGGAGGGGAGGGAGAGAGTGAAGGCAAGCCCCAATCCCGGGGCAACCAGAGCAGAGGGGCACAGGAATACCTCTAAACCCATCCTCCAATGTGCCAAAGAGGAGGAAAGGAACAAGAAACAAGACGAATCATCCATTTAAAAAGAGCAAGGGGATGCACTCACAGAAGACATAGCCACCCCCTGGGAGGGGAGTGCAGAAGACCAAGCCAAGGTCCTCGCAGAACCGGGAGGAAGGGCGGGCCTTGAAGGAATCTGCGGCTAGAATCGTCTCTACCAGATACATCGTTACAGAAGGTAAGTAACTTGTATATCTGATAGAGACTACTAACCGCCGAATCCTTGACGTAGATAGATACCCTAGCAATACCCATGGGGAAGGATGGTCTGCGAGAGGAACCCACCAGCCTGGACATAACAGAGAGTCTCACCGGGGACTAGTCCAACAGACAGGGCGAGGAGCCCCGTCCCCCAGGCAAGGGGAACCCCTACAAGCAGAACACCACCGACCCCAAGGGGGTGTGGGAAGAAGAAAGAAGAGGAAGCCCGTTCACGCTCAACAGAGGAAACAGGGGCAAGGGGAGGCCGAAGCACCCCACGCCCATACAAGACAACAGAACCTCCATCCAAGGCCAAGGCAAGGAAGAGGAAGAAGATCAACCTAGAGGCTCCAAGGAGACGAGGGAATAAGAAGGCAAGCCACCCCACCAGGAACACACCCCGTGAAGAAGGCAGCTGAGCCCACCACAGCCAGAAGTCAAGAGACCAGACAGAACGGCGCTAACTGACCCCTGAGATGCTGGCTCAGGCTGCTTCGGATCATCCCTGTCTTCTCTCCAGTGAGCTTGAGAGAGATTTGGAGTCCCTGCAGGCATGGCTCTCCGATAGGCTTAACGACCTGGCCCCGGTGTTGCCCCCCGCTTGACACCAAAGCGGGTCTCGGCCCCTTGGTTTACCTCTGCACTGTGGGCTAAGCGGCAGCAGTGTAAGGTCGCCGAAAGGGCCTGGCGGGCACACTATGATAGCACGGACAGGCTGGCCTACAAGGCTGTGGTCAAGGCTTACCACCGGGATATCCGCCTTGGAAAAAAAGCCTATCTTGCGGGGAGAATTGAAGCGGCCTCTAATTCCAGCAAGGAGATCTTTACCACAGTTAGAGAAATTATTTCTCCTCGGACCATCACATCGGTAGAGGTGCCCTTAGAATCCTGGGCGGCGGACCTTGCTTGTTTTTTTACAAGCAAGATAAAACTGATTCAGGACTCTTTTCCATCGGGAGCACCTGTTAGGCCGTTTACATCTGAGGCCGGTATGTTCCCTCCGTCCTCGCAGGGCGTCATATTGGCTGCGTTTCCATCTTTGCCAGCCCCAGCCTCCCTAGCGCTTATGGGCAATTTGAAATCTGGGTCTCCACTGGACCCTTGCCCAGCCAAGCTGTTGGGTAAGTTGGCGGAAGTAATCAATCCACTGGCGAACCCTCTTCTGAATCTCTCGTTGAGTCAGGGAGTGGTTCCGCCAGTCTGGAAGCAGGCAATGGTCATCCCGCTGCTTAAAAAACCGGGTCTTGACCCGAAGGTCCCAGCCAACTATAGGCCGATTTCTTTGTTGCCGGCTCTCGTAAAAATTTTGGAGAAGCACGTTCAGTCGGTGCTCTCCAACTTTTTGGAGACCCACGAGATCTTACATGACTCCCAGTCTGGCTTCCGCTCAAATCGTAGCACCGAGACCGCGCTCCTTGAGGTTTCTGAAACTATCAAAGGGGTGTTGGACACCGGGGGCAAAGTCATGTTGGTGTTGTTGGATTTGTCGGCGGCTTTTGACACCGTCCCCCACGATGGCCTTCTCGCAAGACTCTATGAGATTGGCCTTCGGGGGACGGTGCTCAGCTGGTTTTCGTCCTTTCTAGCTGGCCGCCGGCAAACGGTCTGGACATCGCCTGACACCGCCGTGATGCCGCCTTTGGGAGTCGGGGTCCCTCAGGGCTCTATATTGAGCCCGACCCTCTTTAACATCTTTATGACCCCTTTGGCGGCGGTGGCGGAGTCGTTTGGTGCCCGGATCGTGTCGTATGCCGACGACACCCAGCTCCTCTTTTCTTGTGAGAGAGGGGCAGACTTTGACGGAGAGAGTATCCGGAATTGCCTTGGGGCTGTGTTCACATGGTTCCAACTGAACAGCCTCAAGTGCAATTCCGATAAGTCCAAGGTACTCTTCTTCGGGTGCGACACGGAGCCCAGCTGGCAGGCCTGGTGGCCCATCGATATGTTCCCTCCGTCCGGTTCTTCCCCTATGGCTAAGAACTTGGGGGTTAAGATGGACAAGGGGCTGACGATGAAAGCCCAGATCCTTGGGGTGACCGGCACCTGTTTCGGTCTATTAAAGATGCTGCGGAGGTTTTTGCCTCTTTTGTCAGAGGAGCATAGGAGGCTGACTGTGCAGGCTCTGATAGGCTCCAGGTTGGATTATGCCAACATTCTTTACCTGGGCCTACCAGAGTACCTGTTGCAGCGGCATCAAGTTGCGCAGAATGCGGCGGCCAGGGCCATTTTTGGTCTAAACAGACGTGCCAGCGTCTCGGGTCTTTTGTTGACGCTGCACTGGCTACCCATCCGCAAACGGATCGCCTTTAAGGCGATGACTTTGGCCTACAAGGCTCTCCACGCTGTGGGAGCAAAGCATCTCCAAAAGAGACTGGCCTTTTACCATCCGGCTCGCTCCCTGAGGTCAGAGTCTTTACTCCTGGCGGTTGTCCCCCGAGTTAAGAGAGCGCGCCTGGGCGGCCGTTCTTTTAGCCTGCTGGCTCCACAGATGTGGAACTCGCTTCCGCTCCCACTTCGGGGGGTTACTAGTCTTCTTGACTTCAGGAGAGGTCTTAAAACCTGGTTGTTCACCCAGTAGGCCCCCCAGCTATCCCTTTTTCTTTTCCCTGTCTGTTCTGTACTCTTTTTACTGTGTTATGTTATCGCGAATTAGTTCTCCTTACCTAAAGCGCCGGGACACTCTTTTTGAGTAACCGTTGCGCTATACAAAAGAATAAATAACATAACAAATAACATAACATAACGGCGCTAACTGCAATAAAGCAGTCGGAAGCAGAAAGAGTAGCCCGGGGCACCCAGGAAAACCGGGCAGGCTGTGCCAGAAAGAGGGAGGAACGCAAACTCCATCTCAGCCCCCAGGACAAAGAACACGAAGGTAAAGAAGGGCCCGGACACACCTCAGAGAGGGGTCCGTACACACAACCCAAAAAGAAGTAGAACCAGAGCCACAACGCCAGGCCGCAAACAGCAGGCAGACCAGGCGAACAGCGCAGCGATCCCGGAGAAGGCCACCCCGGGGCGCCACCAAGGCATTCCAATTTAGCAAGAAGGGAAATGCACCTGCAACGCATGTAAACGCCATGGAGAGCAGAGGGCGATGGTGACCACAACTCCCCAGCAGAGAACAAGCTATATAACAGCTACCACTATCCCACATAGGGTATGTTAAGTCCCAAGACATGGGAACCCTCTTAGGAAGAAACTTCCGCAGCAGAGGAAAACAGAAAGAAGGCTTGTCAAGCAGCCAAAGAGAAAAACAGAAGGCCTAATCTCAGGACCAACCTGTTGTAGATAACCCAAAACAAAAACACACAGTGAAGAAGGGCCGTCCAGCAGCCAACAGAACCACAGTCCCAACAAGAGGACTCAAATGCACATAAAGCACACAGATCACACAACTGGGGCGACCCGCCCCAACGAAAGAACAGCACCCAAAGACCAGATCAACTCACAGGTCACTGAGGAGGAGGAGGAAGAGGAGGAGGAAGAGGAGAAGGAAGAGGAGGAGGAGGAGGCCGAAGCCCCGCCGAGAACCTCCGGATGGCCGAGTCTACCGGGGCATGGAACAAAAGAGTGCCATCGAAGGAAAGATCTACCAGCTGTTCCCTCACATTCTCCGAGAACACACTGTCCCGAAGCCAAGCATGGCGGCGAAGGGCAACCGAAGAAGCCATGGCACGACCAAGCACCTCAGAGATGTCCAGAGCGGAGCGAAGAATAAATGCCACCAGCTCCCGGCCATCCAACGCATAGTGCCACAAAATCAACTCCGCCGAGTCCCACAAGCAAGAGGTGGCCCTAGCCAACACACAAAGTGTTAAGGGCCCGCAGGGCGCACTGGTTGATGCGAACATATTGCGCCCCCAAGAGTCCAGCCAGCGGGCCTCCCGTGATGGTGGAGACAACAGCAGCGGCAGGGATGGAAAGGCAGTCCGCAAAAGGGGACTTGAGGCGGAGGGTTGGAGGGAAAGACACACCGGGTCACGCAGTGCTGGAAGGTGCCAGTGAAGAAGGTGTCGGGGCACTGGATACCCCTTGGCGGGGCGCTCCCAAGTCCCCATCAGAGAAGAATGGAACGAACCCTCAAAGGGAAGCAGCAGCTCCCTCCTACCAGAGCCCTGGTGGAGAACTTCCAGAAGATGATCTGAGGGGAAATGTACAGCCGGATCACCTATGCGCAAAATACCCACAGCTGTGGAAACAGCGTGAGCGAAGGCCGCACCCGCCTCGGCAGGCTCTGCGGTGGGGAAAGTAGCTCCTCCGTAGGTGACGGCTGCAAACTAAGGCGGCTGTCTCCTAAGCCAACCGGAGTGGGGAAGGGCCAGGTCCGGAAAGGAGAAAGAGGGACCGAGGAGTAGGGGACCTGTGGCTCCTCCGGCGAAACCCGCGGCCATGGCAACGGCGAGGAACTGTTCTTGATGACCTTGGGGAAAAAACCACGACACAGCGGCCCGTCTCCAGCGAGGATGACCCCAGCAGGCGCCCAACCTCAGGGAAGAGGCGGCATCCGAGGACAAGTCCATGACCCGACTCGTGTCGGTGTCGTAGAGTCCGCAACCTGAGGCAGGACGTCGTCGTCGTCCAGTGCCAAAGAAGACCCTGGACAGGTCTCCTCCACAACACACGGCACAGGAGGCCAGGGCTGGGCCAGAGCCAAGGCGGCTAAGCAACCGGCACCGGAACGGCACTAACTCGACCTCCGACGAGGCAGCCGCCTGCGTGGAGGGACGAGAGGGACCCGGGGAGTGACAAGGAGTCCCCCGCCAACCTCGACCCATGAGAGGGCGAGAGGGGCCCACCGCCCCCAGTGGCGCCGCCAAGGCCGACTCGACCTCCAACGAGGTGCAGGGATGCTGGGCAAAACATTTCCGGATCCAGTCTCACGCCTGGGGATAATTCTATGTTAAGGAATCAGCGGCTAGTAGTCTTTATCAGATGTCAATACACTAACACAATGAGCAAAAGCATTACCTTTACCAACATTATCAATGATTTCTTACTATCCTTACACTTTATAATGGTCAAGTTCTTTGTTAGGGCTAAAGCAGTCAACTAGTTTTATTTTCTCTCCTATGGACGTAAGAAACCCTATTTCTTGGGGGGCGTGGCTTGGAGGGCATCGATGGCGGTCGCAGCTTAGAGGAGCTCCCGCCGGCCCAGTCATAATCTGCTCTTTTATCCTGGCCCCCGAGCCCGCTCATTGCCTTACCGGTGTGGAGAGTGTTCCTGGCGGTGTCCGGATCTCTCCGGTGTGCCGACCCGTTCTCCTTGCCGTCCCGGTGACCCGGGATTGCCGGCGGCGTGGTGCGGCCTGGTGTACACGAGTGGAGCCGGGACCTCGAGTTTCAGGGTCGGACGCCGACGGCCGGTGATCGGGCCGGTCGGGTGATCCCCCGCGCAGAGGCGGCACCGCCGGAGCTTGTGGACACTGCTGTGGGGCCCAGTGGAGCTGTCTCATATTTTGAGGTGACCCTGTGACGGCGGAGAGGCGCAGCGGCCTGTACAGACCCAGGGCAGCCGGGGACCTCGATTTTCGCGGCCCCGGGCCGGCCCGGACCCGGATGACGGTGGGTTGCTGAGGCCCACCCCTGATGTTGTTGGGGCGGTTGCCGCGCCCGACGACCACTGGGCACACACCGCAGGAGGAGCACGGAGGGGGAGGATTGTGGCAGGGGCCTGGCTGCCTGGAGGACTCGACTTTGCTCACGCAGTAAGCCCTGCGGCACACTTCCCCTGGCCTGGCCCGAGGCCACTTGACATCTGCGGCACGTCGGAGAAAGTTCCGGCTGGATCCTGCTTTGGGCACCTGGGGCATCCGAGTGCGACTGTGGCTGGCCTGGCCCTGGGGACACTGTGGCCTGGACTTTGGCGACCCCCGGCCGGGCTGTATCCTCACTGGCTTCTAGACGGAAGGTACGGGCGCTGTGCAACCGGGGCGCTGGAGGGTCGAGCGCCGCGTCCAATTTGGTGTGCTGGGACAGATTTCACGGTGCTGGCTGGTGAGGTGGACGGATGGTGCATCGACGACGCTGCATAGTGCTGTTCAGTGGGGCTCACGTACACGCCTGGAGGGACGAGCCTACTGTCCGAGTGGTGCCTGGAAGTCTTCCACAGACGGTCCGCGACAAACTGTGAGTGCCCCCCCCTCTCCTCCTCCTCCCTGGTGGACCTGCGTTAAGGCGCCGCGACAAGACGTGTGGCCCGAGGGGTGATCAGGGCTATCCAGTTTGAAGACCAGAGTGCCTACCCTGCCTCGTTTACTGCTGTGGTCACGAGTGAGGGGTGGGGTGGCCAGGACGCCCCAGTGTCTTGAAACTATACTTGAAACTGTACTGGCTCGCAGGTCCTGGGTGCGGTCCGAACAGAGACCTTGGAGGCCCTGAGCAAGTGACGGGGCTGTCCTGTTAGCGTTCCCGCCGGGGCTGGCCGCCCGGAGTGTGGCTGCGGTGCCCGTGATCTGGGGGTGCTCATTGGGGACGGCGTTCAGGCCCTGACGGTGTTTCCTTGGCCCACAGAGTGGACACTGCTGTTGAATTATTGTTGACGAGGGACCCACCGCAGTGGCTGAGAGGCCCTCTTCCCTACCACTAACCATGACGAGAGGTGGGGGCGGCGCTGGTCCTGCCAAGCATGGGCCGATTGATAAATTCACGGGACCCGGTGGGGGATCCGGGGCCTCCGGGGGTGGCCAGGGCACAGGTCCTGATAATGCGGCCCTAATGGCCGCCATTACGCAATCCAGGGACATGCTTGATGCCAAAATAGGTGCGGTTGGAGCCGACGTCATGCTGCTGCGTCAAGATCTCCGCAATGCTGTGGCCCGCATCACCGAAACCGAGACTCGGATTACCGGGGTGGAAGATGATGTGGTGGCCCTAAAGAAAAAGGTGGAGGACATGGCCAGGATTCAAAAGGGGCTGGCACTCCGGGTCGAAGATGCGGAAGGGAGGGCGCGAAGGAACAATCTGCGCTTTGTGGGATTTCCAGAGGATTGTGAGAAGGGGTCCATGGATGTGTTCTTGACGCACTGGTTGGAGAGTTGGCTTCCCCCGGACGTTCTATCACGCTGCTTTGTAGTGGAACGCGCCCATAGGGCCCTGGCGCAGAAACCGCCGGCGGGAGAGCGACCACGTCCAGTCATCGCCAAGATCCTCAACTTTCATGACCGGGACGTTATTCTTAGGGAAGCAAGAGCGAAGGAGGACTTGTCGTTCGAGGGTCACAGGATTATGATTTTCCCGGACTATACCAGGCTGGTGCAGCAGCTGCGCCGATCCTTCCAAGATGCGAAAGCCAAGTTACGTGGACTGAAAATTCAGTATTCACTGTTGTACCCTGCTCGTCTGCGTGTTGTATTTCATTCCAAGACCCACTTCTTTGACACCCCGGAGGCGGTGTTTAACTGGACGGATGAGACAGTCAGGATCCGACCGAATGCCCAGCCGGGCCTGAACTCCGGAGCATCGCGTGGGTCATCGCCGGAGAGGGGCGAATCCTCCAGCAGGAGCAGGAGACGCTGGAAGTCTAGGTCGCGGCGCCGCTCCCAATCCGGGGGTGACCTGCTGGATGGTGCACAGTCGGACACTGCTCAGTCTGGGACTGGGACCTGAGGATCGTAGGGCCCCCTCTTGTCTCCTGAGCGTCAGTCGACTCTCGCCTTGGCTGGTGGCCATAGGGGTGACACTACTGCTTGATGGGCTGGCGCATGGTGTGGAGTGGTCTAGGCCGTGGCTGGACACACAGGGGGGGGCGCGATGTTTGTAGTAGTTCTGTCCCGCTGCGCTTAAGCGGTGGGCCACATGTGAGTAACGGGGTTCGGGGTGCTGACCCATGGGCGGCCTATTCCTCTCATGTTCGAGGGGGGCCCTAAGGGGAGGTACTGTTAGTTGGGGTGTGTGAGGGGATCCATTGGCCTGGGGGGCTTTGGGCGCTCTGTTTTGGGCCCGGGGCTCTTTATGCCGCGACAGGTACTTCACTGTTTCATGAGGTATAGGGGTGGGGGAGGGGGGATAGGCGGGGGTTTGGTAGTTGGGGATGTTGTGCTGGGGAACGGGGTGGGGGGGGTGCAGGGTAGTTGGGTGGGGATGCACGTGATTTTTGCTGCTGTGATTATTGTGCTGCAAGGTGCTTGGGCTAGGTCCGAGGGTTTCCAGATGCTCTCCCACCGAGACTATGGGTGATTCCCCGGAGACGGCGCCTGTTAGTGGCTCCATGAGGATTCTTAGTTGGAATGTCAGGGGAATGCTGGACAAAATTAAAAGGGGAGCAGTACTGCGCTGGGGTAAGAGGGACTCGGCGGATGTCATGTTGTTGCAGGAAACACATATGTTAGGGACGAAGGTACTGAGTCTACAACGTTTTGGTTATACCCAGGTGTTCCATGCAGGCTTTACCAGGGGGTCGAGAGGGGTGGCTGTCCTCATTCATCGACGCTTGTCTTATACTCACGAGCGCCATTGGCTTGATACCCAGGGTCGGTTTGTGTTTGTCAGGGGCATGATTGGTGTGGAACCCGTGGTGTTCGGCAGTGTGTATGCTCCCCCTCCCCTGCAGTGGTCTCTGGCGGAGCGCCTGTTTGAATTGTGGGCCGATATCCCGGACTGCCTGGCTGTAATAGGGGGTGACTGGAATGATGTGATGGACGTGAGTCTGGACAGGCAGAGAATGCAGGTGGCCGCGGGGGCGCCTACCCCTACACGTCTGAGAGCGATGAGCGATGGGCTGGGTTGGGTGGATGCATGGCGACATCTACATGCCAGGACACGTGAATGCACGTATGTATCGGCAGTGCATGGCTCCTTTTCCCGGTTGGACTGTGTGTTTGTACCCGGGGCCTTCCTCGATAGGGTGAAGCAGGCCGTGATCCAACCTCGAGGATTGTCGGACCATTCCCCAGTCGCAGTGCGGATTGCACTGTGTAAATCCCATCAGCCGTTCCGTTGGCGGATGTCTTCGTGGCATCTCCAACGGACGGAATATACGACCCACATGCGCGGTGCGATAGCCCAATATTGGCGGGAGAATTTGACCGAAGACATGGACAGCGTGACGGTCTGGGAGGCCATGAAACCCACGCTGCGGGGCGTGGACATCGCCTGGTGTGCTGCCGCCCGTCGGAAGCATCAGGAGGCCACTGTAGCGGCTGCGGCGAGAGCTTTGGAGGGGCAGTGTAGTGGAGATGCAGGAGATGTGGCGCTCAGGCTACTTCTCCAGGCACAGCGATCCTATGCTTCGATCCTACTGGACGAGGCTCGGCAAGCCTGGCTGGCCACGCGGAGTAGGGTGTACCAGTGGGGCGACAAATCATGCACTATGCTCCACCGACTGTGTCAGCAAACTCTACAGCCGATCTCTCTGCCGGGCCTTACCGACGGGGAGGGGATTGCCATGACGGACCCTGCTGCGCTTGCGACGAGTTTTGCCGACTATTATAGGGTACAATACGCTTCGCGTGATTGTCTCCCACCGGAGGCAATTGACAAATTCATAGCTGACCTTCCCCCCCGGGTGATATCGGATGAGGCCAGGACAGCTCTAGACCTTCCCCTGTCGGCGGAGGAACTGGGCGACGCGCTAGGACAACTTAACACGGGCAAGGCGCCTGGACCGAGTGGCTTTCCCAGTGAATTCTACAAGAAATTTCATTTGCAGCTGGGACCGCACTATCGGCAGGCTTTGGAGGCGGCGCGGGAGGGTGGTTGCTTGCCGGATGACTGGCGTCAGGCTGAAATAGTGGTGTTCCTGAAACCGGGCAGGCCCCCTGACAGACACGAGTCGTATCGCCCGATTTCCCTTATTAATTTTGAGGCCAAATTATTGGCTAAGGCGTTAGCGAATCGTCTTCTCCCGTATGTTGCAGAGCTGGTCCACCCGGATCAGGCGGGCTTTATGCCGGGCAGAGCGACAAGGCACAATATCAGGCGGGCACAGGTAGCGGTGGGTGCGATGGGGGCGACTGGGGAGCGGGCGGCGCTCCTACTGGCAGACATCGACAGAGCGTTTGATTCTGTCAGCTGGACGTACCTCTTTGCTCTGTTACCACGCCTCAAATTAGGTCCGGTTTTTGTCTCGTATGTCAAACTGTTGTACACCGACATCACAGCCTCGATACGTGTCTCGGGCGCCATTTCGGAGAAATTCCCGATTGCTAGGGGGACCCGGCAGGGGTGCCCCCTGTCCCCGTATCTTTTTGCGCTAGTCATGGAGCCGCTGGCAGCCTGGGTGCGCATTGACGGGCAGCTTCGTGGCTTTGTATGGAGTGCGAGCCTCACGGACAGAATCGCACTGTATGCGGATGATGTTCTTTTCTTTTTGACAGACCTTGATCGTTCAGGCCCGCGTATTTTGGAGATAATGCGCATTTTCGGGGACGTCTCGGGACTCTACCTTAACCCGCGTAAATCGACTCTCTGGATACTAGGGGGCCGGCGCGACGTGTCTCCTTGGGCAGTGGATCTACAGGTGGCGATTGGTGGCCTGAAATATCTCGGAGTCTTCCTGTCGGAGTCTGCCGATATTGCGTGGGAGCGTAACATACAACCGGTGTGGGACAGGGTTCAATCCGACGTCAAAACGTGGTCGCGCATGCCTCTGAATATCTATGGCAGATCTGCTATTTTTAAGATGGTGGCCCTCCCTAGACTGCTATACCAGCTACAAAACCATCCGTACAGAGTGGACCCGCAGTGGTTCCGGCGTGTAAACTCCTTATTGGGCCGGTTTCTATGGGCTGGGTTGCTTCTAGGGTGGCACTGCGGACCTGCTTTTTGTCCACATACTGTGGAGGTCTCGCGACGTCAGACATATTGTCCTACTATCAAGCCTCTCATTTGCTGGTCTTAAATGAGTGGTGGTACGGTGGCCGTGACGATCCGGCGTATGCCCTAGAACATTTTCTGATGGGAGATGCCACGCTCCATACCCTCTTGTATTCGGCAAGGCGGCGGAAGTCGCTGCCGCATGCGACTCAAGTGGTCTTCCTAATATGGAGGCAGGCACTGCGTCGAATGGGCTGGTGGGGACGGCTGACGGCCGAAACTCCGCTGTGGAACACGGGCAGCTCCCTGCACTGGCTTCCCTGCAGGGGTTTGGTGGCTGGGATTCCATAGGGATCTCGTCACTTGGTAATATACTTACCGGGACTACCCTTAAATCCTTTGAAGCGCTCAGCGCCGAATTTGCGATGCCTAAGACCCAGTTTTTTAAGTACCTACAGCTTCGTCATGCTCTGGCGCCGAGTCTGGTGGAGCTGGACCAGCTTCCAGACTTTAGCCCCGTGGAGGCTAAGCTTTTCATGGGAGACCTAGGGGATAAAAAAGTCTCGAAAATCTACCAAACACTGGTCACTCACTGCTCCTCTTCCCTGGTGTCGCTGAAGGCCTCTTGGGAGGTGGATGTTGGTCTGCTGGATGAGGATGACTGGAGAGAAGCGTTGGAATCCCCCCGGGGCACAGCTATAGCAGTGCGGCTGCGATTCATACAATATAAATACTTACATCGGGCCTATTACACTAGAGAGAGACTGTGGAGGGCGGGCCTGATTGCTTCCCCTGATTGCCTGCGCTGTGGGGCTGAGAGAGGCACATTGGTGCACACTGTGTGGTCGTGTGTGGGCCTGGTCCGGTTCTGGGGTGGAGTGTGGGACTGCCTGTCGGAGGTGCTGGGATGGGAGCTACCTCGTACACCTAGGTTGGGTCTTCTTCATATCCTGGATCAAGTGGGTGGTAACATTTATAAGCGCCATCTCCTCCTGTTAGGCCTTGTTGTGGCCAAGAGGGATCTGGCGAGGGTCTGGAAGAGTGACCGCGCCCCCCCGCTTAACGCTTGGAAGGCGGGTTTAGATTTCCTCATGGGGCTGGAAAAGCCAGTGTTTGAAGCCAGGGGCTGCCCTCGGAAACATTACAAGATCTGGAAGCGGTGGGCGGACTACAGAGACCTGACATTGGATCCTCCCGCTGAAACGGATGATGATCTGTCCGATGATTGAGACCTCGGGGCCTGGAAAGTTCCAAGACACTTAGTGTGTTTCCTCTTGTATACTGCAGCTGATTGTGATCACGTGCATCGGGTTGGGGTGGGATAAGGGGTGGGTAGTTGGAACTGTTGCAGTTGTGGGGGGGATAATGGGGCGGGTAGGGGTTAGTCAAAGGTTTGAGCCATACGTATATTCTGCTGTAATATGCATATTGACGTGCTCTCCTGCTCTTGGAGAGCTGTACACTTGATTTGCTTGAACTTCTAATAAATACGGTTTTGAAAAAAAAGAAACCCTATTTCTTGCCACAGCTTTCCAAGGCTATGGACTACTCTGAATGCATACTGATTATTGGTATACACATTAATAAACAACCCCTTGCCTAGTTCACATGCTCTAGTCAATGCGATTATCTCTGCTGCTTGTGCAGATAATTGTGCAATTTTACAAGTTTAAACAACAGTTTTTACAGTGGTAACAGCATATGCAGCAGCAGTAGCCCCGTTTGGCCATTTAAAATCGGACCAATCTACCCATAGATACCCATCTCTTGCCTGAAAAGGAACATGTGTTAAATCAAATTGGTCTTTAGTTTGTTCTTCGGTTATGAGGATACAATTGTGTGGTTTAGCCTTTGTTTCCTCAGTTAGGGGCATAAGGGTAGCTGGGCTCAAGGAGGTGCATCTATGCACAATAACATTGGGGGCATACAATGGTAACTCATCATTAAGGTTCCTGGTTTTCTGTTTAAATTGTTTTGTTTTTTTATAATTCTTTTTATTAAACAGTATTGACATGTATCACATCAAATAATTATGAGCAAGCGACTTCACCATTTCCATATTTCCAATCATTAACATCACAAAACAGGTCACATTTACCGTATTGACTAATTCAAGGGGTTTCAAGAGTTTCAGTATTGGTCCGGGGAGAAGGCGGAGCACAGGTATCACCTCTATATTGATTCCACGCTTCCCACACCCTACTCCACTTCCCCGGGGCACCCTCTGGCCACGTAGACAGACTTTTCCCTAAACATGCACCAGTCTAGGTCTTCTTCCCACTTTTTCAATTGGGGCTGTTGGCTTGCTCCCCACTTCTGTGCTATGTTCCTTTTAGCTATCATGTACGCTAGGGTTGCCCATTGTGTAGTGTACGTGTTGAGATCTGTAGGCTCCCAAACATTCAGGATACACCTTCGAGCCTCAGGCTATATGTCGACATTCAGGACTTCCTGCAGTGTGCGGTGTATGTCTTGCCAGTATGGTTGTATATGTGGGCAGTTCCCAAAAATGTGGATGAACGTCCCTATTTCCCCACACCCCTTCTACACTCTCCACTCTCTACCTTACCCATCCGTACCAAGCAAGGCCTTGTGATGTAAATCCTAAGCAGTATTTTGAGCTGCACCAACCTCAGCCTGGCCTGGATAGCAACCTCCTGTGGGGAGGAAATTGCCCCTTGCCAGTCCTCGTCATCGGGTTCTAAGCCATCACTGACCCTTTTCTCCTTGAAGGCTTGTAACGGGTCTGCCAGGTTATTAATCAACTTTCTATAAATAAGTGAAATGGTCTTCTCCGTGACATGTCCGTCTAGCAATCTGTCCTCCAGGGGGGAGGCTTCCGGGAGTGTGGTATTACCGGACACCTGGGTGAGCAACGCATGCCGTACTTGGAGATACCGATAATACTCGGTGTCTGCCAAGCTGTACTGCTGTTTGAGAGAAGTGAAGGGGAGAACCGCTCCCTCGCCCTAGACATCTTTAATCTGTGAAATTCCAATGAGGTCGCAGTTGTCGAAGCCCTTGGATTTCCAAAGACTCCGCAGTCTTTCGGAGTTCCATAATGGAGTAGCCAGAGTGAGCCTATCGTCCCATTTCAGGTGTTTATTGGCCGCATGCCATACATGGATTGAGTGTGCCGTAGGTCCAGTGAGAGGGAATCTATGGGGTTTGGCATACAATGCTCTGCTGTAATCTCCCCCTGGGAGCAGCCATCTGTCCATGGTGTACCCGGGATCGTCCGGGCCGCCATAAATCCCATGATTGATGGCCACGAGATGGGATGCCCAATAATATTTCTTTATATCAGGAAGACGAATGCCCCCGTCATACCTATTGAGAGTTAAATTAGATAACGCAATTCGGGGCCTGCCATCTCAGAGGAGTTCCCCTTGGAGATTTTCTATTTCTTTAAAATAGGACGCTGGGACTGGGTCCATTGCATACTGGAGAGCATACAAAAAATGAGGCAGGGCCATCATTTTGAAAAGGACTGCTCTGCCTAACAAGGAGAGGGGGAGGGATTTCAAGTGTTTGACATCGCTGTTCAGCCTCCGTATGGGTGGTTCTAAATTACGGGCAAAGCGGAACTTCGAGCTCAGCGTCACGTAGGTGACGAGATATCGGAAGCCGTCATTCGCTATCTGGACCGGGCAGTTCCGCTGTAGGGTGGGTGGGTCCCCTTGAAGGACGTAAACTATAGACTTGAACCAGTTCATGGTGAATCCGGAATACTTCCAGAGTATTGGAAGAATGTTGAGGAGACCAATGAGTGAGGCTCTTGGAGAGGTCATATAAAGAAGCATGTCGTCTGCGTACAATGATATCTTGTCTTCCCAATCTAGGGACCACTGCATTCCGCGGATTACTCGGTTTTGCCTGATCCAGGCCGCCAGGGGCTCTAGTGCTAACGCAAAGAGAAGCGGAGACAGGGGACAGCCCTGGCGCGTGCCCTGTTTAGCTGGAAATCTGGGGACTTACGGTTGTTTAACACAACTCGGGCCATGGGGCCGGAGTACAAAAGACGGATCCAGGTCATAAATTCAGGGCCAAACCCTAGTTTGTTCAACACAGCGAAGAGGTACGGCCACTCGACCATGTCAAATGCCATGGTGGCATCTAGTTATACCAATATAGCAGGTTCCAGTATGGTTCATACTCTGCCTAGTACCCCATGCAGATGGCGCAGGTTAAGGGCAGTATTGGGGGGAGGCATAAAGCCCGACTGGTCAGGGAGGACCAGAGTGTTGATAACTTTAATCAGGCGTGTTGCAAGCAATTTCGAGAGGACTTTAGGCTCTGTGTTTAATAGCGATATTGGCCTATAGGACGCACAGCTGGTTTTGGGTTTGCCTTTTTTGTGTATGACAACTATGTTAGCGACTAGTTGATCATATGGTAGTATACCTTTATCTCTACTCTTTGCCAACATAGAGCGGATATAGGGGGCGATCTCGTCCGGGATCAGCTTCTATAATTGAATGGGGATGCCATTAGGACCTGATGCCTTCCCTGAATTTACTCCCCCGATTGCCTGCGCTACTTCATCATCTGTTAGCGGGGATTCAACATATGCTCTATTTTCGTCTGAGAGAGCGGGTAGCTTGAGTCCCTGAGCAGCTCGCTGTTCTCATCCTCTGAGAATCTACCGGTAGTGCAATACACCGTTCGGTAATAGTCTGCCAATGTATCCGCTATTACCAGCGGGTCTGTTATGGGGCTGGAGTCACCTCCCTGTAACTCAGGTACCAGGCGAGCCACCCACTCTCTTCTGTCTAACCATGCTATCAGCCTTCCTGCCTTATCCCCATGTCCATAGATTCTGTTCTGGACCTCTCTGACCTATGCCCTGGCTCTATCTTCTGCTATGCTTTTGAATTCATCCTGCCTCAACTTCAGGAGGTGAAGTCTTTTGGGAGTTACTGCTTGGGCTATTACCTTTTCCGATTTCAATACTTCTTCCTCTGCCTGCACGAGGTCTGCCTGCCTTTCCTTCTTCCCGGGAATCAGGGAGAGGGTTTCTCCCCGGATAACCGTTTTGAAAGCTTCCCATAGCGTCTGAGCAGAAGCAGCCGTACCCTTGTTTTCCTGAAAGTAATTGTCCGTGGCACGGGCAATATACTTCCGGGTGTCTGGGTCCTTCAGATACCATGGGTTAATGGGGGCCAATCTCCCGACGCTCATTTGACCTAGTTCCACTTTCATCCAGACTGGAGAGTGATCCGAAATGTCTCGCCCCAGGTGACGAATCTCCCGGATAGCGTGTCCCTGTGCTGCAGGGACCAGGATGTAATCAATGCACGATAGACTACGAGTTTAAACTGAATTTTATATAAAAATACAGATGGAAGAACACTTTTCCTGTGTCTGTATTTATAAACAAAACTGTAAAATACTGGCAGATTCTAAGAATTGTGTGCACAGCCTTGTTCCATGCCAGGGTTGCCTCGCTACGCCCCTCTTCCTGATTTAGGTGTGCCTGCCCACAGCAAAATCTGCAGGTCCATAAATCGATGATTAAGAATGTACTAGTAGAACGATTTTTTTCTAGCAGGCGAAGACATTATTCTGCTCCCCTCTAAGGGGGGCCCATTGGTAACTTATCTGTCCTGTGGTTTGCCCTCAGCAGTGTGCCCACCCTCTTAAAGGACAAAGCATCTTTTTCAATTTTAATCTCTCCAATGAGAATTGGCTGACACACTCATCATTCTCTTAGGACCTGTAGCCCTACGCCTACTGCCTCATTTCTTAGACACACCTGTGATATTCGCTCTTCCTCATACAAATCCACCACCACCAGGTGAGGGGAAGAGTGAGGGTTGGGAGAGTGGGGGGGGGGGGTCTGATTCCGTCTCTCTTTTCTTTTTCTGTTTAAGTTGAATGTTCAAAAACAGGCATCTTCCCCTTTGGCTGCAGGGGTGTTGTTATAGACCTTGTGAAAAGTGAATCTGGACTATAATTAGTGGTATGTTTTGACCCAGGGTCCTACACACTCTACTATTTGCATAGGACAGCCAGGGGCAAGGGAGGGATCCGGTCAAGCTCTATGTTGATCAGCAAGGCCCTTATGTTACCGCTGAGGTCCTGGGCACAAAGTCGCCATTTTTGGTAGACACGGGAGCAACACGTAGTGCACTATCCAAACGACTGATTCCAAGGGCACCCTTGTCAGGCTCACATGTGACCTCAATAGGATTTGATGGTACGCCCTCCACCAACCCTTTGTCCCGACCAATCCCTTTTAACCTTGACAACAATATTCTCGAAACGACATTCCTCCTCTCTTCTAACACCCCGACGCCATTATGGGTCTCGACCTTTTGAAACACTTCCATGCGACTATCAGATGCTCACCAGACGGAGTGCGTGTCATCCTGTATGACAACCCCCAGCGCCATAGAGAGAACCCTTCTCAGCACATGTTTCCCATCTCTGAGACTGACGTATCCCTACTGGACACTTTGGCATCACACTTATGGACTAGGGCTGATTCAGACGTAGGACGAATGATGATTGACCCAGTACACATAACAATACGACAGGACGCAACCCTACCGAAAGTACAGCAGTACAAAATATCGCCAGAGGGTGTGAAGGCACTGACAGAGATAATACACTCTTTGGTAGAGGCAGGGGTGGTAGAGGAAGTAGTGAGCAATGTTTGTAACAGTCCCATACTACCGATTGTAAAGAGACCGGGAGAGGGAGACGGAAAAGCCTACCGCTTCATCACTGACCTGCGGCAGATAAACAAAATTGTTGTGCCACAATACCCAGTAGTTTCCGACATCACAACAATTTTGACTTTAATCCCCTCCACTGCCACCACCTTCACTGTAATTGACCTCAAGAATACGTTCTTTTCAATACCTATACACAAGGGCAGCCGCTATCTATTTGGATTCACCCTAAATTATCGTTCGTACAGATTTTGCAGAGCACCCCAGGGGCACACTGAGAGCCCAAGCATCAATAGCCAGGCGCTTAAAAGACAGTCTGACACCATAACAATAGCCGTCACAGCCACCATCAAATTACTCCATTTTCTTGCTGAGAATGGTCACAAGGCCTCCCAAAAGAAATTGCAGTTCTGTAAATCACAAGTGACCTATTTGGGTCACCTTTTATCAAAAGAAGGGAGGAAACTCAAGCCGGACAGGATCCAGACAATTCTACACACCCCTGTCCCCAAAAAACAGAAGCAAGTCCGCTCTTTGATAGGTCTCACCTCGTTTTGCCGACAGTGGTTACCGAACTTTAGCCTCATTGTCAAACCCCTTCTCTCCCTCCTAGCTAAAGACATCCCCTCACCTCTCCCCTGAATGACAATCAGCCTTTAAAGAACTACGCAATTCCCTTTGTTCAGCGCCTGTCCTAGGAACCCCAGATTACTCTAAACCATTCTTCCTCTACACGCACGAGAGGGAGGGATGTGCATTGTCTGTCATAAAACAATCCATTGGGCACAAACAACACCCTTGTGCATATTTCTCTGCCACCCTCGATCCAGTAGCCAGAGCACTGCCAGCGTGCTTACGCGCTGTGGCAGCTGCAGTAGTATCAATACGCCAGAGCGAAGGATTAGTGCTCTCTAATCCAGTCACGGTTTTAGTACCTCATGCAGTCGACACACTACTAAACCAGACCAAAACCAAACACTTGACTAGCGCCCGACTGACAGGATATGAGTTGACCCTGCTAGCACCGCACATTGCCCTAAAGCGATACTCCACCCTCAATCCAGCCACACTGTTACCCCTACCCGAAAATGATCCTAGCGTGACTCCACTACACAACTGTGTGACACTAACCGATGAACAGAAATGTGGAGTAGATCTTACAGACACCGCCTTTCTATAACCAGATGGAGAACTATGGGTGGATGGTTTGTGCATCAAACTCCCAGACGGCACCACCTCAGCTGCATACGCTGCCACCACAGCCCGAACCGTTCTAGAAACAGCCCGTATTGCCCAACGTTCAGCCCAGGCTGCAGAACTCATTGCCCTTACACGAGCATTTATTTTAGCAACTTGCACGACAGTTAACATATACACCGACAGCCAATATGCCTTCGGGGTGGTTCACCATTTTGGGATCTTATGGAAAGAAAGAGGTTCCTGACTTCACACGGTACACCCATCCTGCATGGAGATTTAGTCTCCGCCTTGACCCAAGCAGTCCTCCTCCCCAAGAAGTTAGCAGTGATAAAATGGCAAGCACATAGGAAAGTGACTGATCTCATTGGACAGGGAAATGCGCTAGCAGACGTTACTGCCCGAGCCACGGCAGAAGACAGAACTACGACGTGAATGTATGTGACCAGGTCACAAGCAGAACAATGGACTGACGCTAGGACCACTGTAAGGGATATACAGACTACAGGCACTCAAGACGAATTGACCGAGTGGGAAAGGGTGGGACTAAAAGACGAGGAAGATTGCTGGAGAACTAAAGACGGGACTAAATGGCTGTTACCCAATGCCTATCTCATCCCCATATTGACCATGGCACATCTGCCAGCACACATAGGCTCCACCCCCATGATTAAACTAATCACCAGAGTATGGCATAATGTCAAGATAACAGAATCTTCAAAACGCCAGGTACAACAATGTATAGTCTGCCTACAACACAACCCAGGGAAGGGGACAGTAGTGCCACGGGGAGGGTTTGGAGTCCCTGACCACCCCTTTGAAATCCTTCAAATGGATTACATCCAACTAGAGAGATGCCATGGTCTAAAATATGTCCTCGTGGTTGTCTGTTAACAATAGGAGATTTCAATAAATAAGGTTGATCTGGCAGCTGAAGAAAAGCAGAGATGGCTGCAAGATATCCTTTAAGAGTGCCCAAGGCAGAACCCTGCTGAGCCAGAGGAAATATATACAAGAGAACCTCTGAAAGAGGAGCAGAAAGGGGATAAATAGCCTTTACGAGCAAAACTGCTGACATTGCACGTTCTCTTTGGAGGCAAACCGATCTAACCAAGTTTCTCCCCATCGCTGAAAGAGACCAGGCCGGGAAACAAGCACACTGGGACCGGTTTCTGGCTAATCAGCCGGGCTAGCTTGAATCCAGTGGCAAAGTGAGCAAGGGACCCACGCCTGGGCATACCCTGCCAACTTAGGGCGAACAAACCGATTCCAAAGGGGATGATGGACGGACTGTTGAACATAGCAAGCACTCACCCCCAGTCAACTGATCTGGGTTTAATCCATCATCATTCTTTACTTCACTCCGCCATCCCAATTCAGACATGGCCATATCCAAATCAGTCTGACCACATGGGAACAGTCCAGCCCGAACTGCCAAGCCATGTCTTCCCTGGACTGGAAACAAGCTTCCTGGGACAAGTTTCTGGCTAATCAGCCGTCATCAGCCAGGTTAGCTTGAATCCAGTGTCAAAGTGAGCAAGGGACCCACATCTGAGCATACCCTGCCAACTTAAGGCGAACAAAGCAATACCAAAGAAGATGATGGACGAGAACCCGAAACCGGTCCTAGGATGCTTGTTTCCAGTCCAGGGAGAACCTGGCTTGGCAGTTTGGGCTGAACTGTTCCCATGATTTCAAAAAACACAGTTGATGGACAGAATGTAGAACAATGTCATACATTCACCCCAGTACAAGGATCTGGGCCTAAATCCATCGTTTTTTTGCACTCCACACCACCCTGGGTTAGACACTGGCTATATGCAAATCACCTCTGACCCTGTGCCTCATGGGAACAGTCCAGTCCGAACTACCAAGCCATGTCTTTCCCAGACCGGAATCAAGCATCCAAGGACCGGTTTCTGGCTATCAGCCTTCATCAGCCAGGATAGCTTGACTCCAGTGGTGTGGAGAGCCTGGGACTCACGTCTGAGCATACCCAGCCCACTCGGGGTGAAAATTGCAAAAGACACAGTTGATGGACAGAATGTAGAACAATGTCATACATTCACCCCAGTACAAGGCTCTGGGCCTAAATCCATCGTTTTTTTGCACTCCACACCACCCTGGGTTAGATACTGGCTATATGCAAATCAGCTCTGACCCTGTGCCTCATGGGAACAGTCCAGTCCGAACTACCAAGCCATGTCTTTCCCAGACCGGAATGGAGCATCCAAGGACCGGTTTCTGGCTATCATCCTTCATCAGCCAGGATAGCTTGACTCCAGTGGTGTGGAGAGCCTGGGACTCACGTCTGAGCATACCCAGCCACTCGGGGTGAAAATTGCAAAAAACACAGTTGATGGACAAAATGTAGAACAATGTCATACATTCACCCCAGTACAAGGATCTGGGCCTAAATCCATTGTTTTTTTGCACTCCACACCACCCTGGGTTAGACACTGGCTATATGCAAATCAGCTCTGACCCTGTGCCTCATGGGAACAGTCCAGTCCGAACTACCAAGCCATGTCTTTCCCAGACCGGAATCAAGCATCCAAGGACCGGTTTCTGGCTATCAGCCTTCATCAGCCAGGATTGCTTGACTCCAGTGGTGTGGAGAGCCTGGGATTCACGTCTGAGCATACCCAGCCCACTCGGGATGAAAATTGCAAAAAACACAGTTGATGGACAGAATGTAGAACAATGTCATACATTCACCCCAGTACAAGGATCTGGGCCTAAATCCATCGTTTTTTTGGCACTCTACACCACCCTGGGTTAGACACTGGCTATCATCCATCATCCCCTTTTGTATCGCTTTGTTCACCCTAAGTGTGGCAGGGTATGCTCAGACGTGAGTCCCTTGCTCACTTGGCCACTGGATTCAAGATAGCCTGGCTGATGAGGATTATGAATCCGAAACCGGTCCCAGGATGTTTGTTTCCGGTCCATGGAAGACATGGTTTGGCAGTTCGGGCTGGACTATTCCCATGAGGCACAGGGTCAGACTGATTTGCATATAGCCATGTCTGAAATGGGGTGGCTGAGTGGGCTAAAGAATGGTGATGGATTAAACCCAGATCAGTTGACTGGGGGCGAGTGTTTGATTTGCTCAAACGCTCCGTCCATCATCCCCTTTTGTATCGCTTTGTTCGCTCTAAGTGTGGCAGGGTATGCTCAGACGTGAGTCCTTTGCTCACTTGGCCACTGGATTCAAGATAGCCTGGCTGATGAGGATTATGAATCCGAAACCGGTCCCAGGATGCTTGTTTCCGGTCCATGGAAGACATGGTTTGGCAGTTCGGGCTGGACTGTTCCCATGAGGCACAGGGTCAGACTGATTTGCATATAGCCATGTCTGAAATGGGGTGGCTGAGTGGGCTAAAGAATGGTGATGGATTAAACCCAGATCAGTTGACCTGGGGGTGAGTGTTTGATTTGCTCAAACGCTCCGTCCATCATCCCCTTTTGTATCACTTTGTTCGCCCTAAGTGTGGCAGGGTATGCTCAGACGTGAGTCTCTTGCTCACTTGGCCACTGGATTCAAGATAGCCTGGCTGATGAGGATTATGAATCCGAAACCGGTCCCAGGATGCTTGTTTCCGGTCCATGGAAGACATGGTTTGGCAGTTCGGGCTGGACTGTTCCCATGAGGCACAGGGTCCGACTGATTTGCATATAGCCATGTCTGAAATGGGGTGGCTGAGTGGGCTAAAGAATGGTGATGGATTAAACCTAGATCAGTTGACCTGGGGGGTGAGTGTTTGATTTGCTCAAACGCTCCGTCCATCATCCCCTTTTGTATCGCTTTGTTCGCCCTAAGTGTGGCAGGGTATGCTCAGACGTGAGTCCCTTGCTCACTTGGCCACTGGATTCAAGATAGCCTGGCTGATGAGGATTATGAATCCGAAACCGGTCCCAGGATGCTTGTTTCCGGTCCATGGAAGACATGGTTTGGCAGTTCGGGCTGGACTGTTCCCATGAGGCACAGGGTCAGACTGATTTGCATATAGCCATGTCTTAAATGGGGTGGCTGAGTGGGCTAAAGAATGGTGATGGATTAAACCCAGATCAGTTGACTGGGGGTGAGTGTTTGATTTGCTCAAACGCTCCGTCCATCATCCCCTTTTGTATCGAACTGTTCCCATGAGGCACAGGGTCAAGACTGATTTGCATATGGCTGGGTTCAAACTGGAATGGCATGGTGAGCAAAAAAACAATGGATTTAGGCACAGATCTCTGTACTGGGGTGGATGTATGAAATTGTTCTGCATTCTGTCCATCAACTGTTGTTTTTGCATTTGTCACCCCGAGTGGTACGGGTATGCCCAGACATGGGTCCCGTGCACTCCATGCCACTGGAATCAAGCTACCTTGGCTGAAGAGGGGTAAAACCCCAAAACCAGTCCTAGGATGCTTGTTTCCAGTCCAGGGAGGACCTGGCTTGGCAGTTCTGGCTGGACTGTTCCCATGAGGCACAGGGTCAAGACTGATTTGCATATGCCTGGGTTAAAACTGGAATGGCAAGCAAAAAAACAATGGATTTAGGCCCAGATCTCTGTACTTGGCTGTATGTATGACATTGTTCTGTATTCTGTCCATCAACTGTGTTTTCATATGTCCATCAAGGAAGACTGGACATCCTCTGAGAAGTCAAAAGTCCTCAACCAGGCGTAGCATCTAACAGCTACCAACGTGGCAATCATTCTGCCCAGTGAGTCAGTGGTATCTAGTCTACACTGTATAGTGAATTTGGCTGCTTCTCTCCCGTCTGCCACTGCTTGGAGAGAACTACCCTGGTCTCCTCTGGGCACTGAGGCAGCACCTGCGTGACTGTATCCCAGATAGTATGGGAGAAGCGCCCCAAGAGGTATGCAGTATTCACAGACTGCAATGCCAAGCTGGAGAAAGAGAACATCTTCTTCCCTAGATGGTCCAACTTCTTGGATTCCCTATCTGGGGGAGCAGAAGGGAAAAGCGCCTTTGATGAAGAAGCTTTGACTGCCAAGCTTTCAGGGGCTGGGTGTTTTGTCAGGAATGCTGGGACACCCAGGGCAGTGGCAGTGGGCAATTGTCCTATCCATAGGAGCCCCTGGGAGGCTTGGACCAGGTGCCCTGAAGGACATACATTCAACAGCAAAAGGGGTTGAGAAGAGGAAGCCGCAGGCTGAAGCACCTCAGTCAGGAGGTTAGTTCTGACTGCCACCATAGGGAGCTCGAGGCTGAGGACCTCAGCTGCCCTCCTCACCACCACAGCATAGAAAGCTCCCTCTTCCGTAGTCCGTAGCCACAGTAGGGGGAGAAAGCAGGTGAATGGTCCAGACCACTGGCATCCCCCAAGTCTTACCCAAGCTCAAGCTGGCCAGTTAAACAGTCCAGCAGCCCCTCCTAGTCCTCTTCCTCACCTTCTGGCCCAAAAAGAACACAAGGAATGAAAACAGGGATGACAGTTCCTTCAGGCTTCAGAATGGACGTCGGTCCGGCTCCGTGTCGACTTGGAGGATGAGGATGGAGTCGGCGCGGACCTGGGGCATAGTCCACGTCGGAAGCATCATCGCCGGGATCAACGTCAGGGAAGATAGATTGAGATTGACCACGTCCATCCGGATCTAGGCCTGGATCCATAGGGACCCTCTGGATCCGCTGGCATCGAAGTCCCAGGGCCCCCGAAAAGACTCCGCGGGACCTGAAGGCACGCTGGCGGAGCCAGGCTGTCCAAATATGATGTACAAGGCTTCATAGAACTTCTGGATTTGGGCAGGAGACACTCTGGCTCCCGGAAAGGGAGGTGCGGAGCAGTCTTGGAAGTAGGCTGTGGAGACGGAACCTTTGAGCAACGACACTCGCGAGCCTGCATTGCGCTGGCCAACCGACGGGGAGAAGTCAAAGAATGCCTGTGCTTCTTTGACTTCTTTTTGTGCTTCCCTGACTTACCCGAGGACTTGGAGTGCGAGGAGTGTGGGCTCTGCATCAGTTTTAGAGACCATTCCCTCGAACGAGAGCAACGTAGAGCCGAACGTCGGCCCTCAAGCAGCTTTCAGGACTGCACCCGCAAAGCATTCAGGTTCATGGCCCGGCACTTACAGCATTACTTCCGGTCATGGTCGCGATCCAGGCACCAAAGGCACACGATGTGTGGATCCGTCACACACATCATCTGGTAGCAGGAACCGCAGGGCTTGAAGACAGTCCTTCGTTAGGACATCCTATACGCACCAGGAGTTGACAACTCAAAAAAGACTTCGACAAAAAGTCAAAAAAAGTTTGCCAAAAAGCTGCTACGGGTAGCTCTCTCCTGATTTGCGCTAGGCTGGCGCAGGAAAAGCAAGAACTGACATCAGGGTGCATGGGCGGTGTCTATGTAGGTTCTGCGACGTCATCCCGATCCCCACGATGCAGACAACGGATGCAGAGCCGACTGATGCCACCTAAAGATGCACAGGGGTACTGCTGAAGAAAAAACCTACAGATCCAGACTGACACCTGGGGGAAATTCTAAGGTAAGAAATCTACAACTAACAGTCTCTATCAGATTTTACTTGTACAAAACAAATGAATTTCAGCAGTTATAGTTACCTGAGCTAACTATACCTTATGCCCCCGCAATTCACTGCTTATGATCTCACATATTACATCATTCATGATGTCAGTGACATCACTAATGACATCACTGACGACATCTCAAATGACATCACTGGGGAGAGGACGTAGTCTAACGGCTAGAGCGGTCAACCTCAAAGCTGGGAAACTTGGTTCTCGGAAAGTGACACTCAACATCCTGTGATTCTGGTCAAATCACTTAATCTCCCTGTGCCTAACAAAATAAATGTGTCCATCTGTAGTGCAACTGGTGCTCATGTAAAGTGTTCTGATATCTTCTGGTCATGTTTGCGCTATACAACGCTCCTGAAAAAAAATAAACTGATGACATCATCCACAGAACCACTCGCACATCCACTCACACCCCCCATAGAACCTCTCATATGGCCACTGACACAACCACTCACATATCCCTTCAGACCCATACCAGTACTCATATACCCACTCACTCCTGCATAGAAGCAGTCACTTACCCACTTTCTCACTCGTACAGCCACTCACACAACCATTCACTCATCGATACAGCCACTCATACAACCAGTCACTCACTCATACAGCCACACACTTAGCCACACACTCACCCACACAGCTACTGACACACCCACTTATTTACCTATATAGTTACTCACATACCCACTCAGCCACACAGCCTCTCAACAGAGCCACACACTCACCCATATAAGCACCCACACTTACATACCCATTCACATATCCATACAAGCACTCACACATCCACTCACTTACTTTACACAGCCACTCACATACTCAAATACACCCACTCACACACCAACTTACTTAACCACCCACTCACACAGCCACTCACTCACCCACACAGCTACTTGCACACTGAGTCACTCCCTCATAGAGTCATTCAGTCACCTATAGTCACTTCACATCCACTTACCCACCCACAGTCACTCACACCGACATTCACTCACACACCAATACCACCGCTCCCACAGCATATCACGCACCCACCCACTTATACATCTATACTTCCACTTAAACACCCATACACACAAGGATATATACAGTCCACAGACACTCACATAATATATGTTAAAAGTATTATCACTGAGTGGTAGTGCACCTAGTATACTAATTTAATTTTAGTAGTAGGTTAGTATGCATGTTTAATACCCGTAAACTCTTGAAAACACTTATACTCACTTGGGGATGTCATCAGTGATGTCATTTGAGATGTCATCAGTGAAATCACTGACCAGGTCATGAGTGATGCAATATGTTAAGTCATAAGGTCATTGCGGGGCGTACGTTATAGTTAGTTCGGGTAACTATAACTGCTGAATTTCACTGGTTTTGTACAAATAAAATCTCAGCCTAACTATAATGTCCCTTTAACCTTTGTTTTTTATATATATACATACACACACACACACATCTATACTAATATAATAAAGAGAGAGCCCAAACCTTTGAGGTGGGTAATCTCAGGAACCACAGCACCAATCACATTACCCAATACAGCATTGGAAAGGACAGTTGCAACAGATGGACATAGGCTATACAGCTGGCCACCATATACATTCAAAGGGTAAAAGAACCTTAGGGGCAAAGTAGTCCCTTGTGGGCGTGGGCCTTCTGCTCGGGGCGTTCTTCTGGGGGCGTGTGCGTTGTGGTGGGGGCGTGGCCATACAGCGATAGGCGCGGCGTTCGCTACGTGTTAGTACTTCCTTGTGGCCGTGTGCGTTGTGCTGGGGGCGGAAATCAGGTAAAACAAGCGTTTGCAGGGCTCCGTTGTGGGCATGTGGGGGCGTGACCAACGCTACGTGTTAGTACTTCCTTGTGGCCGTGTGCGTTGAGCTGGGGGTGGAAATCTGGGTGCGGAAATCAGGTAAAACAAGTGTGTGCGTTGTTCTGGGGGCGGAAATCTGGGGGCGGAAATCAGGTAAAACAAGCGTTTACAGGGCTCCGTTGTGGGCATGTGGGGGCGCGGCCATACAGCCATCGGCGCGGCATTCAACGGGCATTCGGCAAAAAGGGGGTGCGGAAATCCTGCAAAACAAGCGTTCACAGGACTCTGTTGTGGCCGTCTGTATACCCGGACAAAGTCGGGACGGGCTGCTAGTATATATATATATATATATATAAATCTACACAATGAAATCTGCATGCAAAATAATGCACTGCTTTACCTTTAGTCACTGTTGCAAGTGCAGGATGTGGAACCAAGGTGCAGGTGGTGGACTCAGTTGGAGCAGCTGGCAGTTTACATGTTGACCCAGAGTGCAACACTGAGAAAGAAAGAAATACACATGTAACACAAGACTAACAGTTCATCTGGTTTAATATTCTGTTTTTATAAAGAGGTGCAAGGAAGAGGTAATTGTTTCAACAATACTCTACCATTATATAAAGATAGATAAGCATTCTTAAATGAGAATGGTACTTCATACACACATACTCTTCGAAACCAGTTAGAGCTTCTCTCTAAGCAAGACTTTCTACAATGATACTTTCTGGCAGAGGCCTGATTTGAATGTTTGTTCCATCTGCAAATTCATGGAGATGTCGGAGAAAAGGGGTGCTATATATCCACAGATGGAAACATTTCCAGAAGGTAACAATTTCCGCACATTTATCAGCAATCAGAATTGTCTCTGTTCCAGCCATCTATTGTCATATTTTCACACTTCCAATACCAAACATTTTGAAGCAAAAGAGACAACCTTTTTGTTTGTTTAACTATAGAGATTTTTTTAATTAGGTATCAGCTACAGTACACAGAATAATCTTGCATATTGCACTGCACCGTGCTTATATTGAGGCTAAGTGATCAACACTGCTCCTCCCACAAGAGTTACATTAGGAAAGGTAAGCTCATTTGTTCTTACTTTACTTACTTCTTTACTGGTATTTGTCCCCACTTAAATTGAACATGGCTGGGCTTCTACCTCACTCTAAGTGCTGGAAATGTGTGGAAATGTGCTCAGAATGGGCACGACTTTCTTCATACACTGTGAAATTGCACTGCCCTGGAGCCATATTGGGCAGTTGTGTGGCAAATAATAGACACTGTTGGTTAGCTTTGAACACCCTCGTCTGCTCATTTAGTTCTCTTGCATCAAGACACCTTGGATGTGACAGGACTCTCTCAGCTAGCTTTCGACTTCCCTGATGGCTGCAAAGGTTTGCCTATCAAGACACTGGAGGAGACCTACAGTACCCATTGTTGATGATTATTGGAACTACTGAAGATTGCATCCTTTTAACGCACTATATACATTGTCAAAGACAAGAAGGATGTTTTTCAACGGACATGAGAACCTCTCTGGAATATATCTGGCACTGGTGGGAGACCACGACCGATTACAACACTCCATGCTATTACACTGTCTTGCCCCTTTCCCCTTTGACGCAGGAATGCAGCCCAGATAGCAAACTGCAAATGGGTGCACAAAGTGAGGGCCAGGACTTTCTACAGGCTGAGTTTTGAGCAATATGTGTATCCTTTACATTTAAACACAGATGTCGTATTAGGAGAAACTTTAGTATGTAGGTTACTGTAATGTGTTACTTGCTTTTGACTGTTATCTTGGATGCAGTTACTGATGGGTACTTGACCTGCATCATTTGCTGTCTTACTAAAAACCCAAATAAAAAAATGCTGATAAAAAGAAATCACCCGTAGAAATGAATTTATGTCCCTCTCCCCATGCCTGCATATTCCCTTTTTTTCTGAACAGTATATTGAGAGGCTGCACGATGATGTCAAAAGCTTGTGTACATATTACCAAAATAAGGAGAAAGGGGTGCTTATGCAGGAGCCTGTGTATCAGGTAAGAAAGAGACCTCTACCATACACTCTCTGTTCTGGCACAACCAATACAGTTGTATACACCCGGACATGTTTAGCTTCAAGCAGGCAAGACCAGGATGGAAGACACTTCTCATTCATCCATAGGCAACACATTGCAGAGCTCAGTCAATAGCTCCGTGTCCCTAAGCAGTAGTAGCTGCCGTCGCCCAGGTGGAATGGGCGCGAAGCCCCACTGGAGGCTCTTTCTTAACCAAAGAATAGCAGGCTTTGATGCACAGAACGACCCACCTGTAGATGGTCCGTTTGCGCACAGCTCAACCTTTCTTAGTGCCCAAGTAACCAACAAAGAGCTGGTCGTCCACCCGGAATTTTTTGGTGTGATCCAACTAGAAAGAAAGTGCACTTATTGAATCCAGATGGTGGAGCCTCTATTCCTCTTTCGAAGGAGGCGGAAAGAAGGTAGGCAAAGTGATGGTTTGGAAAATGTGGAAAGAAGTAACCACCTGGGAAAGAAAGGAAGGTCTAGTTCTAAAGACAACTGTGTCCGGATGGACAGCCAGAATGGGAGGCTTGGAAGACAGAGCTTGCAGCTAACTCACCCTGCGTGCAGAGGTGATGGCCACCAGAAAAGCAGTTTTCAAAGTGAGAAGTCTGAGAGGACAGTAATGCAGTGGCTCAAAGGGGGCGCACATAAGATGTCAGAACTAAGTTCAAGTCCCACTGGGTCATTACGAAGGGAACAGGAGGAAAAAGATGAGTAATGCCCTTAAGAAATCTATTTACAACAGGGGACTTGAAAAGAGAAGGCTGATAAGGGAGCCTGAGGAAGGCTGAAATGGCCAAGTGGTAGCCCTTAAGAGTGCCCAGCGCAGAGCCTTGATGGGCCAAAGAAAGGAGGAAACAGAGAACCTCAGAAAGAGGGGCAGAAAGGGGATCCACAGCCATTGCTGTGCACCATGCCACACATTTATTCCATCTGCAGGTGTATACCGTCTTAGTGGAGGGACGCCTGGCTGCCAAGATTACATCCAGACTTCGGGAGGCAGGTCAAACGACATCAACTGACGCTGCTCAATCTCCACGCAAGGAGGTGGAGGCTGGACAGGTTCAGGTGGAGGACCGCCCCCTGCTGCAGCAACAGAAGATCCTACCGAAGAGGCAGACGGATCGGAGGATCTATGGCCGTTTTGAGCAGCTTGGCATACCAGACTCTTCATGCCCAATCCAGAGCCACAAGAATGACTTGGGCCCAGTCGCGCTTGTTCTTCTTCAGCACTAGACATTTAGAAGACTGCAACTAAACTTGCGACGAAAACCGTCGCCTAGCGAGTGCCGCCTTGGAAATTCCAACACGCAGATTTGCTGACAGTGCGTGTTCTCTTCAGTGGCGAATAGATCTAACCAAGGATCTCCCCACTGCTGAAAGAGATCTTGCACCACCTCCGAGTGAATACACCATTCGTGATCCATCATGCACCTGCGGCTGAGTTCATCTGCCCTGGCGTTCAGTGAACCTGCCAGGTGTTGAACCACCAGGGATATGCCCTGATGTTACAGCCATGTCCAGAGGCGGAGGCCTCTTGGCATAGGGTCCACGACCCTAACCCGCCTTGTTTGTTACAGTACAACATGGCGGTGGGGTTGTCCATGAACACCTACACTTCTCTTACCCGGACAGTGTAAGGAATGCTTTGAGTGCAAGACGGATCGCCCAAAGCTCCAGAAGGTTGATGTGGAGCCCGGACTCCCCCGGAGACAAAAGACTTCTGATCTATGCCTCTCCCACGTGGCCGCCTCATCCCAGAAGGGATGCGTTTGTCACCACTGTGTGTTCTGGTTGAGGTAGGGAAGAGGGATCTGCTGTTGACCCAAAATTGGTTTGTGAGCCACCATTGCAACTGTCATTCAGTGCCCTCCGAGATCTGACGCAATTGGACAGATTCCCCCGATGCTGCGCCCACTGGAACTTCAGGTCCTACTGCAGAGCCTGCTTATGCCACCTGGCATGATTGATCAGCAGGATGCAGGAGGCCATGAGGCCCAGCAGCCTCAGGGTCATCCTGACCAAAATCCAGGATAGGGGCTGAAAGATCGGAATCATAGCCCGAATATCCCGGACTTGCTGTTCGGGAGGATAAACCCGAAACTGTGTCATGTCCAGAATCGCTCAGATCAAGAGGAGCTCCTGAGAAGGGGTCAGGTGTGACTTCGGTATGTTGATGGAGATCCCAGCGAATGCAAGAGGTCAGCTATAGTCTGGAGGTGTAAGACGACAGCCTGGGGTGAGCCCGCCTTCAACAGCCAGTCGCCAAGATAGGGGAAGACTGGAACCCCTGATCTGCGCAGATGAGCTGCGACCACCGCCATCACTTTCGTGAACACCCGAGGGGCGTTTGTAAGGCCAAAGAGGAGCACGGTATACTGAAAGGTAGTGCCGGTCGGCTGGCAGGACGGGAATGTGAAAGTAAGCGTCCTGCAAGTCCAACGCTACCATCCAGTCTCCAGGGTCTAGGGCAGACAAAACCTGAGCGAGAGTCAACATCTTGAACTTCTCCTTCCGGAGGAAAAGGTTGACGTTCCTGAGATCCAAGATAGGACGCAGGCCTTTGTCCTTCTTAGGTACCAGAAAGTAGTGGGAATGGCAACCACAACCTACTTCTGGGGTAGGAACGTGCTGGATGGCACCCTTGGCCAAGAGTGCCGAAACTTCCTGTTGGAGAAGGGCCAGGTGATCCTCCGACATGCGATGGTACTGAGGATGCATGGAGGGATGAGTAGTCTCGAAAGGGAGGGAGTAGCCCCTTCGGAGTATTTTCAAAACCCACCTGTCTGACATGATGGTGCGCCAGTAGGGAAGGTGATAGCGGTTCATGCCACCCACTGGCGTTTGGTGGCCCTGAAAGGTTGGACTATGAGGGTTTGGAGGCTGCTGCAGAGGGGGCTGTGGTGGACTGGCCTGCCCGCTGGCCCCCAGAACCATACCGGTGGTTCCCACGTCCCCGGCTGCGCTGGGGCAGAACAGCTTGCGCCGGACTGTGGCTCTGGAGGGGACATAGAGGGGCATCCCTTCCATAGCCACAAAAAGGGCGGAAGGCAGACTGCGTAGGGCGGGTGGTGGAGAGGCCCAAGGACCTGGCTGTACCCAGAAAGTCCATAAAGTGCTCTAGCACGTTGTCTGCCTTGTCGCCGAAAAGGCGACGCCCATCAAAGGGCATGTCCATAAGGGTGGATTAGACATCCCTGGAAAAACCAGTCGAACGCAACCAGGCGTAGCATCGAAGGGCTACGGACATGGAAATCGTCATGCCAAGTGCGTCCGCGGTATCCAGCCCATAGCGGATGGTAAACTTTGCTGCATCTCTCCACTCAGCAACTGCACAGGAGAATATTGTACGGGCACTGAGGCAGTACCTGCGCCACCTTATCCCACACAGAGTGGGTGTAACGGCCCAACAGGCATGCAGTGTTTACCGACCACAGTCCCAAGCTGCCGGAAGAAAACATTTTCTTCCCAAGGTGGTCCAGCTTTTTGGATTCCTATCCTGGTGATGTGGTAGGGAAGGTGCCTTTAGAAGTGGAGGCTTGAACCACCAAGATCTCAGGGGTGGGGTGTTGGGAGAGGAAAGTGGGGTCGCCCGGGGCCGGGCGGTGGTGTTGGGCATTCATCCTGTCCACTGGAGCCCCTGTGTTTTGGACCTGGACCAGGTGCCCAAACGGATGTCAGTGAGGGCTTCATTATACCTCAGCAGGGGCTCCGAAGAGCTCACTGCCGCTTAAAGGACCTCCAAAAGCCCTGACCTGCATCCTCTTCAATGTGCGCTCCCTACACAGACATGCCATAGAGATCTGGGACCTGATCGACACCCTCTCGCCAGACGTCGCCTTCTTCACGGAAACCTGGACAAACGCCACCTCTGGCCCGACATCGCTACCGCCATCCCTGACAGATACAAGATCCAGAGAAAGGACCGCCCCCCACCGCCCAGGAGGAGGACTCACCATTGCACAAAGACCTCCCTCTGTCTCTCCACCTCCAGCACGAGCGACCCTCACTCCAACACAGAACACCTCCACTTCCAGATCCAGACCAGCCCCAGGACGACGCTACGTGGCACCCTTGCCTACAGACCCCGGGACCTCACACCCAGTCCCCAACAACCATCGCCAACCTCGTCGCACCCCATGCCATCACCTCCACAGACTACATCCTACTCAGAGACCTGAACTTCCACCTCGACAACTGCAGCGACCCCGACTCCACCACCCTCCTTGACAACCTCTCCATCCTCAGACTGAAGCAGCTCGTCACCACCCCCACGCACAGAGAAGGACACACACTCGACCCCATTTTCGTAGGAGGGACGAACATCCGCTTCAGCCACACCACGCAGCCCCTCTGGATGGACCACCACTGCGTACACTTCACCTTCAATACCACCACTGCACCCAAACCTGCCCCTCGCCCACCACGAAGGGACTGGAGCAAGATCACAGAGGAACACATTAACAACGTCCTACTCCGAGATCCCCCAGCGCCACAACCGTCCCCTAATAGTTGCATGAACATTTTGACTGTTAGGTCCTGGTTGTTTTGAAACTGTACTGATAAAGTTTGAAAGTTTTAAACTCTGGTTGCATTGGGAGAGGCTGTGTGAGTCTTTAGCGTTGCTCCCAGATATGGTTGCAGTTGTGAGGGCTAAAGATGGGACTTTAGTGCATTGACAGTAAATCACCACTGATAGAGAAGGTTTATAGTAGCTTGAGTGTTTTGAATACTTTTGCTAAGTGTTGGCTTTGATGAGCCAAACATCCAGATATGGGAAGACATGAATTTGTTATTTTCTTAGATGAGCTGCTACTACTGCTAGACATTTTTTGAATACTCTGGGTGCAGCAGTCACTATGGGAGTACTTTGAATTGATAGTGATGTCCTGCTATTACAAATCTGAGATATTTGCGATGTGCTGGGTGGATAGGAATATGGAAGCATGCGTCCTTTAAGTCTAGTGTGGACATAAAGTCACATTGTTGTAGAAGTGGAAGCACATGTTGAAGGGTAGCTATAAGGAAGTGTTCTGACAGTATGTATAGGTTTAACGTTCTGAGATCTAAAATTGGTTGTAGAGACCCATCCTTCTTGGGGATTAGGAAGTAAAGAAAGTAAACTCCTGATCCTTGGTGTTGTAATGGAACTGGTTCAAGAGCTCCTTTTGTTAGAAGAGCTTGTACTTCTTCTTTGAGGAGCTGTTGGTGTTGTAGCTAGAGTGTGTGAGTATGAGGTGGAATATTGGGAGGATTGTTGGTAAGCTCCAGGCAATAACCATGTTGGATAAAGTCTAATACCCATTTGTCTGATGTTATTGACTGCTAAATGGGAAAGAATTGTTGTAGTCTTCCCCCAACAGGTGTAAAATGGTCAGGGGGAATTGTAGGCAAATCACTCTTTGTAGGAAGATGGAGAGGTACATGTTGGTGTGCCTTTACCTCTGCCTTTGAAATTGTTTACTCTGTACCTACCTTTATAGAAACTTCTTGTTGGCAAGGGTTGTGTGTTTGACCTGTATGAGGACACATTGTGATCTGAGGAATTACCTTTGGATCCTCCTCTATAAACTGAGCGGCAAAAGGAGCATCAATTGGATGGTGACTGAAGGGCTCCCATTGATCTAACCACTTCTGTGTCCTTTTTCATTTTCTCAGGTGACTCATCTACTTGAGGTTAGAACAACATTCTGTTTGTCAAAAGGAGAACTAAGAATAGTTTACTGAACCTCAGGTTTAAACCCAGGGATTCTCAGCCATGCATGCCTTCTAAGAAAAATGCTGTTTTTCATACCCCTTGCTGCAGAATCAGCAGCATCTAGTCTACATCTAGATGATAGAAGGATTAGATATTAATTTCCCATCCTACACTAATTCTTGTCCTTTTTTCTTGTGTTCTTCTGGGAGATATTGGAGTAACTCCATTTCATCCCAGTGGGCCCTGTCATATCTTGCTAATAGGCCTTGTGTGTTGGCTATATGCCAATGGTCAACTGTCCTCTAATACAAATTGGATCAGTTGGAGGAGGTTTGTATTTCTTGTCAACCCTGGGTGTTAAAATACGAGCCTGTACAGGTTCTTTAAAAATGTCATCAGCATGACGAATCATGCGTTTTACCATCAAGTTCTTAAAGTTTAAAATTAAAAATTCACCTCTAAGGATTCCTTATGTAATGTGATCCCATGGTATGATGCTGCTCTGGAAATGAACTCCTGGTATGCTGTGTTGTCATCAGGAGGGGCTGTCTTTTTAGGGTATAAGGCAGGATCAATGTTATTATCATTCCATGGATCCATTGGTGGTGGACTATCATCACCCCTAAAATCATCAGGCTGTGTGTGTAGAGAACCCTGTGATGTAATGTCTAAAGGGTTTGAGCCTGGTGGTGGTGAAGATGGTGGAGGGGTTTGAGGAACAAGGTGGAGAGGGTTTGTAGCCATGTCTTTTTTCTTCTTTAGAGGAATTTTGTAACTTATCTCCTCTGGAGGAATGTTCCTTTTGGGAGGTGTGAACTGTTTAGCTAGTATGTATCCAGTGTCTGGATTAATGTAGATTTTCTTCTGCTTAGGATCCAGTTTTTCCTCATAATCTCCAGGATCCGTCCTGGAGGCTTTTGATGAGCATCCTTTTGTTTTCGGCGCTGACATTTTGGTGCCTAGCTGGACCTGTCCTTTTTAGGTCTCGGCCTGTGTAGGTTGCGCTTGCGCAGTCTCGCCGGCGAGATCTTATGTTTTTCAGAGTGGGGTTTGCACTGTTGTGTACCGGTGTGTCGGTGTCTGTCTCTCTCGATCTCATTAAAATGGGAACCTCCTCTGATCCTTGCGGTTTTGTTTCTCTCCCCAGGGTCCCAGCCGAGAATTCGCCCCTCGCTAGGTATCGGGATCCCTCTGGATGCACTCAGCCCTGCGCCTCTGCACCTTTCATTGGACCTCTCATGCCTTTCTGTGCATCCCACGCTGTATTTTCACGAGTGCCTGTTGTCGCCCTGGCTCGCAGCGTCTTTTTTTTTTTTTTAAATGGCGGCCCCCTGTGCAGTTGCGGTTTCGCTTTCCACCCTGGCCCTGACCCTGGCCAGAGCACCCTGACCCTGGCCACTCCAGCATCCTGCGAGCTTGCGACGGCTTTGAAAAAGCGCTCAGGAGGTGGGGGGCCCGGGGACGGGCACCCGACTGGCGAGAGGGGCTTTGGAGAGGTGTCAGAGACAGACAAGGCTTTAACTATAAAGTGTCCTCGGATGCGCGTCTGGATAGCTTTGGGATGAAGTCAGCGGGGGTCGGATCCCATAGGGAGGGGCCCCTCCACACGCGTATGTTACAGCAGCTGCCTCCCCCCCTCTTGCAGGGCTGGGAATGCGGCGGGTTAAAGGGAGGCGGCCAGTTGAAGGGTTAATCAAATGTTCATACGGAGGCATCTCTTTGATGCCCGGCCAGGCACTGTTGTTCCAGGTACACTTTCTTTTCCGTTCTCTCCTTCGCCAGCTTTCTCCCTGCTGTCATCACCGGGCTGTGTGCCAGGGGGGCTGGCAGTGTGCCAGCTGCCAACTATGGTGCTGGCTCGGGGTCTTGCATGCCAAGGTGTGCGCTCTGAGCCCTGTGAGCTGCCTGCAATGAGGCCCCTCCAGCCCTTTGGCAATGCCTCCCTGGTGCAACTATGGTGCCTACTGCAGGGCCTAACGCCCCGATAGCTGCCTGGCATGGTCTGATGCCATTGCAGGCTCTACCAGCTGCCTGACAATGCCCGATCCCACTCCAGTCCCTGCCAGCTGCCTGCTATGGGTCCCACTCCAGCCCCTGCCAGCTGCCTGCTATGGGTCCCACTCCAGCCCCTGACAGCTTCCTGAGGTGGTGCTTCCCTGAAGCTATGCCCTGGTGCCACCCCAGACTGAGCAGCCCAGCAGAGTGCCCCCCATGCCTTTCCAGGTGCTTACCATGAAGCCCCACTAGCTATGATGCCTTCTTGAGGCCCTTGGTATTGCATGCTATGGCACAAGCTCTGTGCCTTGGGAGCAGCCTGCCAATGGTCACCTTTGGGCCCTGTCAGTGGCTGTCATGGTGCCTACCTGCAGGGACTTTGAGGTGCCCGCTCTGGGGCGAATCGGAGGTCCTGCAGGGAGCCTGCCTTCGTGAGCACTCCAGGGTCTTCCAGGCACCCGACGGGGGCCTGTTCTGGCCCTGTGAGCGGTCTGCTTAGGTGCTTGCTCCAGGCTTTACCCAGTGTTTGCTTAAGGTCCTGTTAACCACCTGCTCTGGGGCCTCTCCCGAAGGGAGCCCTCACCTCTCTTCCTGGAGCGCGAGCACCTCTACAGCTCGGTATCTCTTCTGGGCGCCATATCGTCAGACTCCACCTTGAGCCCTTAAAGCTTTCTTTGGAGGCCTCACCTTGCATCTTTCGCTTGTTCTTGGAGCCATCGCCTCCCCGTTCTCATCCCGCCTCAATTTTAGATTCCACCTTGGAGCTCTCACACTTGCTATCTAATCTGTGTCTCTCTTCAGTTCTCACATTCCACCAGGGGCCTCATATCTCCTCACTGTGTGTGTGTGTGGGGGGGGGGCTCTGTGTGTGTGTGGGGGGCTCTGTGTGTGTGTGGGGGGCTCTGTGTGTGTGGGGCTCTGTGTGTGTGTGTGTGTGTGTGGCTCTCTGCGTGTGTGTGGCTCTCTGTGTGTGAGTGTGTGGCTCTCTATGTGTCTGTGGCTCTCTGTGTGTGTGTGTGTGTGTGTGTGTGTGTGGCTCTCTGTGTGTGTTTGGCTCTCTGTGTGTGTGTGTGGCTCTGTGTGTGATGGTGTGTGTGGCTCTGTGTGTGTGTTTGTGTCTCTGTGTGTGTGTGGTTCTGTGTCCGCTAATACTCTCTACTACTCTCTAATGCTCACCTATTGCCATTGTAAATGACAATACCATTTATTTATGTTTTTAAAAAAGCAAAAAATGAAAAAAATGCCACTTGCAATGCCAATAGCTCTAACTTTAACAAAGCTTAAACCATTGCATTGTAAATGCTTCTTATTCTTTGGAGCCAAAGGTTTCGGTGCGGAAGGTAGTTTTTCTTCAACTCGGTCTCGAGCTGGAAGGCTTGATTGTTTGTTTCAGTGCCGAGCCTAAGCTTGGGCATTAGAAGCAGTGTCTCGTGCCGACCATGGCCAGAAGATAGTGGTGGCCTAGAAACTTTTTGTTTGATGAAAGGAAATTTGAGAGGCAAATAGGGCTTTGTTACTTACAGCACCCTGTACCGCTGGAATGCCTTCAGACTCTAGCCCGATTTCCAGTTCCAAATCCGATTCATGAACAGAGAAGGTCTCCTCCTCTTCCGCTGCCAACGCCTCAGTTTCTTCGTGCTCAGTATCTTCTCGGGGTGTGTTCAATGTTCTGCCGCTGCCGAAGTATGCAAAGCATGTGTATCTATAGCACACATGCCTCGAAAAGTGAGTTGCTTACCTGTAATCCTAGTTCTCTTCCAGGAGAATCCTCATCAAAGTCATAATCACTGAATATTCATGCCTACATGCGTGGATCCCGGAGCACATATTAAATATATTATAGATTTATTTGTACAAAAAATAACAAAATGTAGGTAGTACTTTGCAAGACATATATATACACACACACACACACATATATATAAGCAGCCTATACTTAAGACTAAAAAATGCTGCATTTACATTGTCCTTTAATTTAATGAACCTCCCATCAGACTGAAACAGTTCTGTACACCAGAAAAAGGGAGCATAAGGTGCAACCACAGCCTTTATTGAATTAAAAACAACAAGGAAATGCAAAGGCATTGTTAACCAACAAGCTGGATTCAAAGAATAACAAGTGTATTATTGGCACTATCCCTTTAAGACCTCCTGCATCCCATCATGCCCCAAAGGTGACAATTAGGGCGGCGTGGCCAACTGCAGGGCATGGAGGACATGAGCTAGAAGAGCTCCGTCTCCTACCCTAACACACAGCTAATTATCCTACAAAATACCGGACCGGCAGACCCCTTCTGGTGCCTTCTGGTGTAGCATATGAGTGTTGGAGTATATAAGTGACTGTGAGAGTGAGTGATTGTGAGAGTGGCTGTATGGAAGAGTTGGTGCTTGTGTCAGTGATTGTATAGGAGAGTACGTATGTGTTAGTATCTGTATGAATAAGTGAGGTGGTGAGTGTTAAACTATATAGGTGAGTAAAGGCAGTGTGAACAACTCTTTGGGTGACTGACTAAGTGTATGAGTAACTCTATGGGTGAGTGGCAGTGTGTGTGTTTTTTTATGGGTGTAAGAGTGCATATATCAGTGGCTGTATTGATAATGAACTGCGTGTATGAGTGACTGTGTGGGTGAGTGACGGCATGGATGAGTGACTGGATGTGTGTGTAGACCTATGAATCAGTGAGTGGGTATTGACTAACTGGTATTCGTGTGTCTATGGTTTTGAGAATGGTAGTCTGTATTTCAGAGTGGGTGTATAAAAGGTTATATTAGGGTGTTAGTAGGTGCATCAGATATTAATTGGATGATGTCATCACTGATGTTACTGACCATGTCATGAGTGATGTAATATGTGTGTCATCAGCAATGCGTTGCGGGGGTGCAAGTTATAGTTCGCTCAGCTAACTAGAACGGCTGAATTTATTGGGTTTTGTACAAGTGAAATGTCAGCCTAACTATAACGTCCCTGAAAGCTGTGTTTTTTCCAGTAGATATACATCTATCTATGTGGGTCACTTTATGTTTCCATATGTCAAAGATTTGAATTCGCACGTAAGAGACACTAAGGATTTCTTTTAACAAAAAAAAACAGAATTTACACTGGGGGAAGAACACTGGGTGGTATGCCTTGACGTGGAAAGCCCCTACACATGCATGCAACACAGAGACGCTTTGAAGGCATGCCAGGATTACCTGAAGACTCTAAATATACTCCTTTTGGGTCATAGCATGCTTCTTCAAATAATTGAGATATGTCTTACAGAAAATGTATTTATGTTCAAAGGCATTTGGTATAAGCAGATACAGGGCACTTCCATGGGCACCTGCTTCGCCCCCAGCTATGCCAATTTGATGGTAGGCTGGTGGGAGAAGCAGGTGTTATGGAGTGATGACATGGAACCATGGACAAGGAATGTCAACATTTGGTTGCCGTATATTGATGATATTTTCTTTGTGTGGGAGGGCAAGGAATGTGATCTGTTGATATTTGTAGCCAAGTTAAACAGAAACAACATGAATTTGAGGTTTACTATGCAGCATAGCCAAGAAACTATCGACTTCCACAACCTGAAATTGACAGATGAGGGAGGGAATTTATCCACAGACCTCCATAGAAAAGAAACTGCAGGAAACTTCATACTCCATGCGGCTAGCTGCCACCCCAAAATTTCAGATGGAGTATCCAGTATGAGGAACTCCTCAGAGCGAAACGTAATTGTAGCTCTGAGGCCTCTTACCAAAGAACCAAGAAAGACATGCTAGAGAGGTTTAAAGAAAGGGGGTACTCTACGAAAATGTTACGAAAGGGAACCACCAAAGTGGATAGAATTGAGAGAGTTGAGGCTCTTTTCCAACCATCCAAACCTAAGAAAGGAGCCGACAATAACACAACTCCAATATGATTCATAACCACCTTTAGCACACAAGTGGTAAGCCTCGAACAGATTCTGAGAAAGAGGTGGGATATCCTCACTCAGGATCCACTATTGGTGTAAAAGCTAGGGGGCACACCATCAGTTACATACAGGATAAACCTGTCGCTTAAAGATCTCTTAGTCAACAGCCATCTTAAACCATGCAAAACTAACTGGCTAGATAGGGCTGGAGGGTTCCACAAATGTAGAAAGGGCAAGGCATGCAGTCACAGTGACAATGTCAGAGAAGTGAGACTAGAAAGGACAGGGAAACGATGGAAAATTCTAAGAGCATTTAACAGTGGAATGGACTGCGTAGTGTACGCAATCACCTGTCCATGTGACAAGTGGTATAGCGGATCCACCACCTTTCCGGTTATAAAGCGTATTTTGGAGCACTAGGGAGCTATAACCAATCGAGATATCAGCTAGAGCACGGCAAAACACTTTTACGATGCCCACAACAGTGACTGGACATTAGGAAAATACTTAGGGCCAGACACGGTACCGAAACACCCCAGAGGGGGTAACCCGGTTCAAGCTTTGCGTAGACTCAAGTCATGTTTCAATCTACAAGCAGGAAGCATGTTTCTCATGGGGATGAATAATAATGAAAAGTTACATTAGCATCTTTAAATTGTCTGATCCTACTTAGCCCAACTCTAGAAAGTTCAGGATTTGCTTTGCAATCCTTGTTTTTAACTGCTAAATCCTTTAGCAAATAGTACATTGTATGGGAATCACCTACTGGCATATGCATCAACGTAGGCTTTTGTGATTCCTAAATAGCGATTTTTAAGGAATCGCTATTTAGGAATCGCAAAAGCCTATGCATGTAGGAATCGCTATAAAAATTGCGATTCCTAGACATTCCTTAATTGCTACTCGCAAATTGCTAGTCGCAATTAAGGAATGCTGTCCCATTCATTCCTATGGGCCTACAGGCCCATAGGAATGAATTGGAGATTGCATGAGCAATTTGCGAGTACCAGTAAGTACTCGCAAATTGCTCAAGCAATTTCAAGGGTACAAGGGTATCAAAAGGACACCCTGTTGCACCCCTGAAATTGATCTCTGCACATATGTTGCACGCACACATGCCCTAAGGGCATGTGTGTGCGCAACATGAAACTTTGAAAATGCACAAAAGTTCATTTTTCAAAGTTTTTGCAAATTACCATGAAGTTCAACTTCATGGTAATTTGCTACTCCTATTAGCGAAATCGCTAATTTTTTAACTTTCATGCTTTGCATTTAAGGAATCTCGATTTGGGATTCCTTAAATGCAATCGCAATTTAAGGAATCACAATTTAGAGATTCCTTATATTGCGATCTTTGCATTTGGGATGATGCATCCCAAATGCAAAAATAGCGGTCGCTAAGTGGCAGATTCTGAGAATCTGCCCGTTTGCGACTGGTTTTTGGTTTGATGCATGGGGCCCTTAGTTGCTTTGTCATTTGTTTTTTCTATTTGTTTTAACCTTTTGGTACAACAAATGTGGAATTTGTAATACAGGTTTATACAGTACACAAGCACATGGCAATACATGTATGGCTAACTAGGTAAAAAGGAGGGCGTGTTATGGTATTTTACTTATACTTAGGCTCACTAACAGCCGAAGTATGAATCAACTACTAAACTTTGTAATGTGCTTCTCTCTTTTTATGTTTTTCATTTTTGACAGAATTCCGGGGACACAATCCGGATTGAAGGATAGCCACCGTTTACTGTTAAGAGCACATGAGGTGGAAGTCCATTCTCTGAACGAGTCACCTCTCTTTTTCTTGCAATTTGACAATGGTTCTTTGAAATTTGAGTATGAAACTGAGAGGCTATAGTCTCATTTTGGACCAGTGATAGTAGGCACTATACCTAATATGGTTTTATTCAGAGAGGTGGTTGCACATTTGTCTCTTCACCCGTTGTTCTTTCCTTCTCCCTTTGGTTCTACACCTGCACTTTTCACTCACCAACTATGATCAACTAACTAGTCAGAACCTAGGGGTACCATACCCTGCACTTTTATAATGTGGAAACACACAAGCGACGTAGCACTGCAAGCCCAGCCACACGTTAGAATACTGACGTAATAATGAATGGGAGGCACCATTGCAACAGTACATCTGCCGTAAAATCAAGCTTTTCCAGAAGTATTTTTGGTAGTAACAACGTATATTAATAGCAATTAATTCATTGTTGGAATTTGCTTTATTTGGTTATCAATTGTTAAATTATGCACACTAAATTCTGTACAGTCTTTTCACTATGACCATGGCGCATGCTGTGTCATGCATGACGTAACATCTACAAGAGAACCTGAACTTCTAACCATGTCATGTGACCAAGACCTTGAGAGAGGTCAGAACGCGTCTATTTGTGCCCAAAAAAGTTTATGTTTATACCTTTACAATCGGAGAGGCTCGTTCTTACTCGCAGGAGCAGCATGAGGGAATTATATATATATATAATAGAATTACATCATTGATGACAACACTCCATGGCGGGGGCACGCGTTCTAGTTACTTGAGATGACTACAACTGGTGAATTTTTTGTGATTTTGTTAGTTTAAAATGGTACGTTGTATCTGCCATTTTCACTTAACTATAACTTCCCTTTCACGGTTGTTTTTTTTCAGTGAAAAAAAATAATTATATATATATATATATATATATATATATATTCACTGAAAAAACCATAGGTTATAGACCATATATAGTTAGGAATTAGCATTTACAAAACCTTGAAAATTCACTGAAAAAACCATAGGTTATAGACCATATATAGTTAGGAATTAGCATTTAAAAAACCTTATTTTACTCACACAAAACCATTGAAATTCCATATATAGTTAGTTGCACTAACTATATATCGCGCACCCGCAATCCACTGCTGATGATGTCACATATTACATCATTCATGACATGGTCAGTGACATCACTGATGACATCACTGATGACATCTCAAATGACATCACTGATGAGATCACTGATGACATCATCCAGTGACTGTGTGTTTCTGTAAAGTTTAAATATGTTTTACATATTGAAGAATGAGTAGATGTATAAGTGTCTGGACGAAGGATTTAGTAGGTGCATGACTGAATGTATGAGTGAGTGATTAAATGTGTCTCACTGAGTGCATGGGTTAGTGACTAAACTGTCTTAATTTGTGCATCATTATGTCTGTTGTTCTGTAAACTGCTGCATGTGTTGATCAGTAGCTATATGATTAACTATATGGGTTATTGATTGATTGTCCAAGTATTTGTATAGGAGACTGAGTGTGTGTGTGGCTGGCTGGGAGGTGTGTGACTCTGTGCAGATCAATGTGTACTTGTATCAATGATTGTATAAGAAAGTAAGTATGTGTTAGTATATGTTTGAAAATGTAAGGAGCTCTATGTTTAACTGTATAGACAAGAAAATGGAAGTGTGATTGATTCTTTACAGGACTGACTAGGTGTGTGAGTAACTCCATGGATGAGTGGCAGAGTGTAAGTGTCTGTATAGGTGTATGAGTGCATATGATAGTGTTGTAAACATGAGTGATTGTATGTATGAATGATTGTATGGGTGAATGAGTGAATGTGTGTGTAGACGTAGGAATCAGTGAGTGCGTATGTAGTAACTAGTATTGGTGTGTCAATGGTTTCAAAAATTATACTCTGTATTTAACACTGGGTGTAACAGAGGTTATATTAAAGTGTGAGGAGATGCATTGTATTGTCACATTAATGATATCATCATTGATGTGACCATTGATGTCAAATGAGATATCATCAGTGATGTCATTTGAGATGTCATCAGTGATGTCATCAGTGATGTCACTGACCATGTCATGAATGATGTAATATGTGACATCATCAGCAGTGGATTGCGGGTGCGTGATATATAGTTAGTGCAACTAACTATATATGGAATTTCAATGGTTTTGTGTGAGTAAAATAAGGTTTTTTAAATGCTAATTCCTAACTATATATGGTCTATAACCTATGGTTTTTTCAGTGAATTTTCAAGGTTTTGTAAATGCTAATTCCTAACTATATATGGTCTATAACCTATGGTTTTTTCAGTGAATTTCAATGGTTTTTTAATAGCAAATATCATAAGCTGTCGAATGTCAAGTACGTGGTAAGTAAAAACATTTTCGTGTTTATGCACACTGATCTGCTTTGAATGCTACCCCCCACCCCTCATTTCTATTAGGAGTACTCTCTCTTTGCAGATAGTGAAGGGTAGTTAACGCAGCCCTTTGCCCCCTTTGTAATCCGTCGTGCCTGCTTCTCTCTCCATTTGATTGATTGTTCTCTTTGGTTCATTCTCTATTTACAAACAAGCACAGAGTCAAAATACTCTGTTTAGTCTTTGCAGATAGCGAAAAACCGTGTAAAAAAACAAAAGGAATCGAGCAAAATCAGTAGGCCACTAATGGGATCTCTTTTTGACCTCGCTAAAATAGAAACATTAGGAACAACCTGTTGAAAATAGCAATGCGTATGTACATAAGCGGCGTTCATTTGTGTTCACAGTACCCCTTGTTGATTGTTTGAATCGAGCATTGAATTGTTCGAAGTTGGTTCTCTTAAGGATCTTCTCTGCCTGCAAACGAGGAAGAATAGGAATATTCTCTCTCCCTTTGCAGATAGTGAAGGGTAGGTAACGCAAGCCTTTAACACGTCGTACCTATTTCATTCCTCATTGATTGATTGATTGATGCACCTGTTTCACCCGGACCATTTACTAGACATACGTCATCTGGCCCGACCAGAGAGCACCCCTAGTGAAAAAGACATATGCAATAATAACGAAGTGATCACTGTATCCTGTTAACAGAAACTTTAGCATGAAACAACCTGGAAAGAAAAGAATAGGAAATCGAAAATCAGTAGGCCACTGATGAACATGAACTTTTATTAAACAACGAACAAAGAAACGATAACATAACGTAATGATAAAACCTATTAATGTCCTAGAAACAAGAAAACGTTAGAAATATGCCAGTGGTGAGAGACCAGAAAAACAGTAAGAGAAACCAAATCACCCCTCGCTGTCCCACCGCCTGCCACGCCCAAAAAATCGATAGACTAGGGAAAATGCAAGTCAGTAGAACATCCGCCCCCACTCTGGAAACTTCCAAGGTGGGGCAGGGTTCCGGCTACGCCCAGCCGGGAGCAGCCCATATAAAGCAGGTCCTGCTGCCACGCCTCGGCCAGGAGATCCTAACGTAGGGTGTAGCCGGAGGAGAGGCCGAGACCAGCGGGACCCGGCCAGGGGATTGCCTTTACAACGCTGAACAGTTGCAGGGGGGGGGGAATGTCTCCTCGACCCTCCCCTCTCTCTCCCAGTCCGGCCGCGGTGGCCCTTGAGAGTTGCAGGTAGTCCCGCCACATGCTCTTCCGGTCCGGCCACCAACGGTCGGGGGGCCGAGGCCGACGGGATCCGGCTGCAGCCAATAAACCAAGAAACCCGTTAATGGGGCCAGAGCCAGGGGCGTCCGGCCGACATCTACCGGAAGCCCGGCCCGAAGACGGACGGGACACTTCTTCTTTCTTGAAAAATGGCTGCGACAACACTGGGGGGGGGATGTCTTGCACATGCCTCCGACCCCCCCCCCCCTCGTCCTCATCGCCTGGTCCGGCCATAACAAATCTCAAGCGAGACGCCGTGGGATGCACTGGCAGGGAGAGACGGTGCGAACAGGCCTCTCCCGCCTCCCCAGGTGGAGGCTTCCCAGCTGCACCCTCAGCGCTCCAGGCGCCCGGAAAAGGGTTCTTCCACTGTGGCTATGCTGCAACGTCTCGCCCGGCAGGGTGGAGCCCGTCCGCTCATTTGACCCCGCGATCGCCAGTAGCTACCGAACTCTCAAAATGGCGGTCGACCTGGCAAGAGCGGGCCCAGCATAAAGAAATGGCCCGGTCACTGGTTGACTCCACCACCGTAGTCCTCCACGACCTTGAAGATTCTAGAGGAGCCGCGGGAGTCTCCGACCCCCGATGGGGAATGACTGCCATGATCACCCGTGGAGTGACGAAACTGTATCCGCGGGACGTCGGCGCCAGCCTCACTTTGAATTACTAGAATCCTGCAGACCTCACTTCCGGTGAAAGCACAGTGTGACCCGGTAGGAAAAATTGTTGCACCCCCTCCCCTTTTTGACTGATAGTTCAAACCACCGATCCTTTCCTTTGCCCTTTTAACGGAACTTTGGACTGCCTCCCCCTCTTTTACATTTTCTAGAGAAAACAAAACATTAACCACTACAATAGCATAGCAGTTGACACCAGAACTGTTTTCAAATTGAAAACCAACAACATCTTCAACAGAATCCTTTTTGTTTCTGCTGTGACCCTGCTACAGCACAGCCATTGTCCCCAGCAGTAATTCTGCAATGCCGCTAAGAATAGCTGTGGTGCCTACTGGACTCACTCACCCCCGCGGCGCCCCACGCCGTTATTTGCTGGGCGGCAACTTGCTAGACATCACTTTCGTGCCATCTAGATTTCAGCGCGTTCTGCTGCCTTGGAACTATTCGCACAACAGACTGCTACTGACAAGAATATTTCATTATTGGTGCTGTCAATTTCAATAAATCTATTGGATAATTCAAAAGAAATTGCCACGGTCTCTTCGTTGTTTAAATGTTTTTACTGTTTTTGTTTTCTTGTATATATTTATATGTTATTAAAGTTTTATATTCCTACTACTTTGTTGGAGTGCTATATATTTTTAATGTGACACATAATTGTAAAAACTTTGATGTACAAAGAGTCATTCCTGGAATCTTCCGCTTCAGGCTCTGTCCCCTCCCCAATCACAATACAGGATAGTTTTCAGATAGTAGGAACACGTGTGGTGTGACGGATCTCATCGGGTGTGGGCCTTGATCTACTATAACTCCTTTGAAGAGGGGTGATTCTTTACAGCTGGGGCCATAAACTACATCTGCAGGGCTAGCTGATAGCCTGGACAATCGGACACAGAGGAAGAGGAGTGTCAGAGGGTGCGGTAGTGAATAGGGCGAAAGGGAGGTGTCGGGCGGGCACAGTGTGATTCTCAGGGAAGAGCAGCGCAGATGGGGGGAGGTTTATTGCCCATGCATAAGACAGAGAGCGGGGGTGACCAGTGCCTGGGGAAGATGCTTGCGAGGGTGAGGAGCCATGCTACGAATCGACAGCGTGCAGAGAGTGGGTCTGGTCAAGACATCTAAAATGGCTGCCGTGCACGACAAAAGTGTGGCATTTCAAAAAAGGCAAGATGGCGCAGACAATGTTTTTCAACACTTCCTCATTTCCTTCGAATCGAACGTTAACAGACGTTGGGGCATATTACCAAAGTTAAGCGATATTTATCGCTAACGATGCTTACCAACGAATTTTTTACCGCTAAGCATCATCAGAAATTACCGAAGATAAACCTTGCTATTATCAAGGTTTATCACAAATGCGATAATAAACGGCCGCAATGCATGAATATCGCTAAAAACTCAGCGATATTCATACATTACCGAGCTAATGCTCTTAGCCATGTTATCCACCTCCCATTGGATAACATGGCTAAGAACTGCTCAGGGCAGGTGTTACTTTTTGGAGATATTCGCGCTTAGCGCGAATATCTCCAAAAGTTGGTAATAGGAGATAGATATCTTGCATGTTGTAATGCAAGTTATTGTGGTATATGGAACTCATACCATAATCTCTCAGGAAAGCAGAAACTGATCCTTTTGGGACCGCCTAAAAAGGCCTAGGGGGTGAGGAGTACTCTACTTTGCCCCCTTTTCACGTTCCGAACTATTTTATTTTACTCTCTTCTGTAATTACACAAAATACCAGCGATAAGATGCATCGGAGACACACACTGAGAGAAAGGAGACCGGAGATGAAGAAGACATGTCAAATACACATTGGAGATAATATAGTGGCAGAAGGGAAGTAAATATGAGTAAACTTACCATGTAACATAAAAATGTTGCACTCTATACTATAAGTCTCATTTTATACTACAATCACTTCGCTACAACCTCATAAATTAAAAATAAAAATAAATAATGTCTCAAACAATTTTTGATTTCTAAATATAAATTTATTCTTCAGAATTTTCTAAATTTGAAACAACTAGTAACATGTCCTCATCAGTAATTTCCTCTTCAATCATCTCATCTGGAATCTCCTCATTAAAAGTCTGCAATGATGATTCTTGTAACTCTATGGTCTCCAAACACTCGATAAATTCGCCATCAAGAGATTGATCAAAAAAATCATTCAAGTCATCTCCTCCTTCTGACAATATTTCATTATTGGTGCTGTCCATTTCAATCAATGTAGTGGAATCATTCAAGTCATCTCCTCGTGACAATATTTCATTATTGGTGCTCTCAATTTCAATCAATGTAGTGGAATCATTCAAGTCATCTCCTCCTTGTGACAATATTTCATTATTGGTGCTGTCCATTTCAATCAATCTAATGGAATCATACAAGCCATCTCCTCCTTGTGACAATATTTCATTATTGGTGCTCTCAATTTCAATCAATGTAGTGGAATCATTCAAGTCATCTCCTTGTGACAATATTTCATTCTTGGTGCTGTCCATTTCAATCAATCTAATGGAATCATACAAGTCATGTCCTCCTTGTGACAATATTTCATTATTGGTGCTCTCAATTTCAATCAATGTAGTGGACAATTCAAAAGAAATTGCCACGGTCTCTTCATTGTGAGCCATTTTATTTTGAAATTGCTTGCTGTAAATTGCAGAAAAAAATAATCACTTTCATTTATCGTTTTTAGTAATACATAATATAAAACTAACTTTATCAAGTATTTAGTATAACAGAAGGACTGCAAATAAATAACAGAAAACATTTTTCAAATTATCTTCAAGTGTACAACATAGTTCCCCTTACAAATTAACAACTCACCTTTTCAAAAGTAGGAAAAGTGTTAGTACTGTGTAAATCAAACACCAGAAATTCACCACCAAAAATTCCTCACAAATGTACCTCAGACAGTAGTATCACAAAATGGCTGTGGTTTCCTCTCATTTGACATATATACATAACCAATTAACTTTCATCACACACAAATACAAAACCAAAGTAACATTTTAATTGGTTCTAAATTTCAACACTTTCAAATGTGTTTTCCCCATGCAATTTTCCATAGGACATTTACATACGTCTACAGCCTGAATGGCTGAACGGAATTACACCAAACTTGACAAAATGGTACATCAAACCTAAGAGGTCAGGAAGGATCTACTATGCCCCCTTATGGTCATTTCCCCCTTCGCTTTGGCCTCCTCTTGTCTCTCAATCCTACCGAGAGACAAGATGGCGGCCGCTACGGACTGTTTGGAATGTTGACAGACGCCGGAGAACCAATCAGCTTCGCGAAGCTCCGTAACGCGAAAAGTACGCGAAGCGGAGCGCTGTTACAGATATATATCTTTTTTTGAACGTTAATTTCTCAAAATCCACTGGAGCACATATATTGAGACCTAGCAAAGGCACATCGGGCTACCAGTCCCTAATATTTTGCCAAGTTTCGTGCAAATCCATTCAGCCGTTCGATTATTATTATTTTATTTTTTTTTTGCCCCGCGGAGCCCTTTTAAAACCTCCACATCAAACGTAGGGGGTCAGCGAGGATCTACTATTCCCCCTTATGGTCATTTGCCCCTTCGCTTTGGCCTCCTCTTGTCTCTCGATCCTACCGAGAGACAAGATGGCGGCCGCTACGGACTGTTTGGAATGTTGACAGACGCCGGAGAACCAATCAGCTTCGCTTCACAAAGCTCCGTTGCGCGAAAAGTACGCGTCCTGGGACGCTGCCAGGTCCGCTGTTACAGATATATATCTTTTTTTAAACGTTAATTTCTCAAAATCCACTGGAGCACATATATTGAGACCTACAAAAGGCACATCGGGCTACCAGTCCCTACAATTTTGCCAAGTTTCGTGCAAATCCATTCACCCGTTCGGGCTAAAAGTGAGGCCAACCGCCCTATGGAAAACTCAATGTTAAAAACACGTTTTGGGACCCCCCTTTTTTCTCAGCCCCCCCTTGACGAACCCCCCCCAAATTTTCAAGGGCTGCTCAGAAACAAAATGTTCCATTTTCCTGAAAGTTTCAGCCAATTCCGTCCACAAACGCCAAAGTTATTAGACATAGAATTTTCAAAAAACCCATAGAGAAAAAATCCTAACTATATATACCTACTGGCGACCGCCAGTAGGTAATATATATATATATATATATATTATTAAGCTAATATGTGCTCCGGGCTCCCCGCACGTAGGAGGGAATGTTCAGTGCTTAGGACTTTGATGAGGATTCCCCTGAAAGAAAACTTAATTTCTTGCAACGTGGCTGCTTTTAGGCCAAGGTGTCAAACTAGTAAGCCATCTACTGTAACAACACTCCAATTCTTCTGTGTCACACTCTTCTGATCATTATATATAGGCATGTAGCATAGCGCCTCTCTTTGCATACAAAAAAGGTAAAAATGTGAAAGACCATCTTATCCACTCTACTACTGAAAAGATGACAGCAACCACATACGTTATGTTATGTTATGTTAAATTAAATTTATTAAGCGCACGTACGCCCGTAGGCTTCATGGCGCTGTGGAAAACTGACAAAACATAACATGTGACAGAAAGAAAAATTAACTAAGGGTAAGCTTGCTTAAAGAGCCAAGTTTTAAAAGCCTGTCTAAAGGCTAACAGATCTTCGTGGAGTCTTAGTGGCAGTGGCAAAGAGTTCCACAGGGAGGAAGCTAGGAAGTGGAAAGATCCTCCTCCCTGGCGTTGTTTCCTAATCCGGGGCACAACTAACAAGTTCTTTTGGCCAGAGCGGAGGGCACGGGAGGGAGTGTAACTGGCAAGCAGGCTGCTGATAAATCCGGGGCCCTTACCTTGTAGAGCCCTGAAGATAATGCATCCCGCTTTAAATGCTGCTCTCTGCGCAACAGGCAGCCAGTGGAGACTGGCCATTCCAGATCTGATAGACTGCCACTTAGGAATTTTGCAAATCAACCTGGCCGCTTGGTTCTGGACCAGTTGAAGTCTCTTGAGCTGCCCCGCTGGTAGACCCAAATATAAACTATTGGAGTAATCCAAACGGGACAGCACAAGAGCAATAATGACCTGAATCAGAGCAGGGTGAGTTAAAAGGTGGGCAATCTTCTTAATCTTGCGAAGTTGGAAGAAACTTGCAGATACCACAGTCCCTACCTGGCTTTTGAGCGAAAGGTCTTCGTTGAAAGTGATTCCTAAGCTCTTAACTGTTTGGGATTTAGCTGGAGGACCTCCCATTTCTGGAGGCCAGAAATGTGGTCCCCAGTATAGTTCACTCTTCCCAGGCAAAATCAATTCAGTTTTGCCTGGGTTGAGTTTCAGATGATTTAGGCCCATCCATCTCTGAATGTGAACCATGGCCTCCCGAAATTCGGTGGCCGCGCCAGGGGAGTCCAGACAGAAGATCAGTTGCAGATCGTCTGCATAGTTGAAAATTAAGGCTCTAAACTTTTTTAGTGAAAATAACAGGGGTCGTAGGTACAAATTAAATAAAAGTGGGGACAGGGACGAGCCTTGAGGGACTCCACATTCGTTTTTTATTTTAGGAGCTGTAAAAGTTCCTAATCTCACTGCCTGGGTACGCTCCGAGATGAATGACTTCAGCCATCTAAGTGCTGAGCCTCTCAGGCCAGCCTGTTCGACACGGTCGACCAAGATGGTGTGGTCGACCGTGTCGAAAGCGGCCGACAGGTCGAGAAGTACCAATGCTTGGTGAATGTCCCTATCTGCATTGCTTCTTAGTGCATTCTGGACCGCCAGTGTCACCATCTCCGTTGAATGCCCCGGTCGAAACCCAGCCTGATTGGGCTCCAGATATCCAGTGGTCTCAACGAAGCTAGAGAGACAGCTAGCAACGTGTGCCTCCAGAATTTTAGATAGGAATGGCAGCAAGGATATCGGGCGATAGTTAGATGGATCGTGAGGATCAAGACTGGGTTTTTTGATCAGGGGAATCAATAGAGCATGTTTGAACCCTGCCGGTACCTTTCCCTGGTTAAGTGAGTCATTAAGCAGAGAAAGGATCCCGTAAGGGATAGAGTGCCCAATCACTGTAAAAATGTGGGGTGGGCAGATGTCATCGGGTGATCCAGACTTAACCCGTGCCAGGAGAGTTAAAAAGGTTTTAGAATCTATAGCAGGAAGGGTGTCTAAGGTAGTAGGGTTATTAAAAATATCATCCAAAGAAGACGATTTAGGAGAGCTAGCAATGTTGCGTTTTATGTTTATGATTTTCTCTCTGAAGAATTCATTCAGAGAGTCACACAACTTCTGAGTGGGGGCTATTGATGGGGCTGTCCTATCATCGTCACAGAGCTCGTTGACTATGTTAAAAACATCTTTAGTTTTATTTGAAGAATTTAAATTTTTTTGGGAGAAGTAGTTAGATTTATGTTGGAGCAAGATTTTTTGGAACTCCTTTCTTGCGGTACAATACACTGTCCTGGCTTGAGGGGAGTAGCTTTGTCTCCATTTCCGTTCCTTCTGTCGAACTCCCAGTTTGAGGTCTTTCAGTTCTTGGGAGAACCATTTATGTGCTTCATTTCCTCTGACATTAGGGACCAGTACTAAGGGGGCTGAGAGATCAGCTGCGTTGAGTAACCAGTTAGACAGTGCTCTCTCACCAGTGTCCAGATCATCGTACGGTGGTGGTACGGTTTTGCTTAATATATCAATAAATCCCGGAAGGTCCATAGATTTCCATTTGCGGAATTCTTTGCTCTTACATGGCTTAGGCTTGACATTTCCGCGTACTTCTAATGCAAAATAGATGATGAAATGATCTGACCAGATACACGGGCTGATGACAGGGTTGGATAAAGATAGATTATGCGTCCAGATCTGGTCCAAGCTGTGACCTTTCTGGTGGGTAGGTACATGAATATGCTGCTTTAGATTCAGGTCTGTAAGCAAATCTTTCAGTTCAGCAGCTTGAGTATCTATGCCTGTGCAATCAAGCCAATAATTTAGGTCCCCGATAATGATGATTTTAGAGTAGCTTACTACATATGAAGCCAGCTGCTCCGCCAGAATAGATGGATATTTGGCCATATATTGGGGGGGCCGGTATATCAAGACCAGGATGAGGGACCCACTTTCAGTGTCGTTGCAATCAGCGTGCAATTTACCAGAAATAAAGGGCCATTTTCGCTGTGGTAACTGTGTTGCATGCCCCTTGACATCCAATACGAACATCTTTGAACACAATAATGTAAAACATACCCTCAAATCGTTTTCCAACTTCAACACAAGAAATGTGGTCTACTGTATATGCTGCCTGTGCGGCCTGACATATATAGGGCAGAATCATTAGCCTATCAAAGCACGTATCGGACAACACAGAAGCCGGATTGGATACTTTGTTCAGTCCTAAAAGCACCACTGGTATCACACTTCTCTGAGGCCAACCGCACACCTGATGAGATTAAATGGAAAGTCATTGAGATAGCCAACATCCCTGCAAGAGGTGGGGACATTACGCAAATTTTCCAACATTTGGAATACCGTTGGATAGAAAGGACTGGCTCCATGACTCATGGATTGAATTCCGCCGAAGAATGGCGGGGGTTTATAACTACATTGGGTTGATGTAAACTATGACACTCTAGCAACCCGGCACAGAGGCAACATAGTACATTGTTCCCAGCAAAATCCATGGGAAGTTGCACCAGGTGCAAGAGGGCGTCCCATCACCTCAGCCCCCCTACAATTTGAACTCTCACAATTCTAGAGTATGTAAATATTCTTGTAAATACTGGCAGGATAAACTGTTCTTTTCCTCTTAATTGCGTCCATTGTAATGTATAGGAGATAAGTGCTTTCCTATAGATTAAGTTTTGCTAGAAAAGAAAAAAATAGACACACTATATAAGACAGATTCCAGTGCACCCTTGTCACTATCTAAATGTATTACTGTGTAATGTTCATGAAAGGTTTCACTTTGCAGTTATTCTACAATGTTTGCACATAGGATAAATGGCAGTTGTTTAAGTCCCAAAATCAGGCTCTGAGTAGTGTGATTTTCCATACAATTGGAATAATATGATCTTTTTCTCTGCAATATTTAAAATGTTTGTAATTTATCCATATGTGTTTAGGATACTAATGCACAAGTTATTACTTGTGTAATGATATATATGTAAGAGACATTAGTTAGTGATAGATTCCTAACCTTAGAATATCCCCAGGCGTCAGACTGGATCCGGAAAGTTTTTCGTCAGCAGTACCCCTGCGCGTCGGTAGGTGGTGTCGTGCAGCTCCGCGTCCTTCGCTGGCGTCGTAAGCGCCGAGATGACGTCACAGAGACTACTTAGGCACCACCCATGCGCGCTGACGTCAGTTCTGTATGCATGCAAGAAACTGACCACTGGTGTCATGAAACTAGGGCCCTGAAAGGGATGGCCTTAACCCTAGAAATCAGATCGCAGAACGGGGAGGATAGGGGGGGCGGTAAGGAATCTATCACTAACTAATGTCTCTTACAGATATATCGTTACACAAGTAGTAACTTGTGCATTTGAAAGAGACACGTTAGTGATAAATTCCTTACCTTAGAATAGATACCCCAGCAATACCAACCCCGTGGTGGGTCTGCAAATAAGATTATACCAGAAAGTCAAAGAAGCCGTCTCTCCAGACTTGACTGTCAAGGCAGTAATGCTTGGTAAATGTGTGCAGCGAAGCTCACATAGCTGCCTAACAAATGTCCTGCAAGGGAATGCCGCGTCCCAAGGCAGTAGTAGCCGCCGTCACCCTGGTAGAATGGGCACGCACCCCTCAGGAGGCTCCTTCTTGGACAACGAGTAACACGCTTTGATGCACAGAACAACCCACCGAGAGATGGTTCGTTCGTGAACGGCCTGACTTTTCTTGGCGTCCACGTATTCAACAAAGAGCTGGTCATCCACCCGGAACTGTTGTGTGCGCTTCAGATAGAACGAGAGCGCAAGTTTTGGGTCCAGACGGTGGAGCCTCTCTTCCTCTTTTGAAAGATGCGGAGGCGAAAAGAAGGTGAGCAAAGTTATGGTCTGCCCGATGTTGAAGGGCATGACAACCTTTGGCAGGAAAGAGGGATGGGTCCTTAAAACCACCTTGTCCGGATGAACAGAAAGGAAAGGAGGTTTGGAAGAGAGAGCCTGGAGCTCACTCACTCTTCTGGCAGAGGTGATGGCTACCAGGAAAGAAGTCTTGAGAGTGAGAAGACGCAAAGGACAGTTATGAAGGGGCTCAAAGGGAGCGCACATCAGATATGTCAAGATAAGGTTCAAGTCCCAGTGGCGCATTATGAACGGCACAGGAGGAAATGTGTGCGTAATGCCTTTCAGGAAACGGTTAACAACCAGGGACTTAAACAGAGAGGGCTGATCTGGAAGCCGTAGAAAGGCAGAGAAGGCTGAAAGATAACCTTTGATAGTGCGGGTGGAGGACTGTCCCCTGCTGCTGCGACAGAAGATCCTCCCGAAGAGGCAGTCGGATCGGGTGATCGGTCGCCATGTTGAGTAGCTCTGGATGCCAGTACCTTCTTGCCCAATCCAGAGCCACAAGGATGACTTGGGCCTGGTTGTGCCGAATCTTCTTCGGCACTCTGGGCAGAAGTGGTATAGGCGGAAAGGCATACAACAGACCGCAGCTCCACTTGTGACGAAAAGCGTCGCCGAGCGAGTGCCGCCTTGGAAATTCCTGCGCGCAGAACTGATGACATTGCATGTTCTCTTCGGTAGCGAATAGATCTAACCAAGGCTCTCCCCACTGCAAAAAGAGACCTTGTGTCACGTTTGAGTTCAGACGCCATTCGTGATCCATCAAGCACTGGCGGCTGAGTTTGTCCGCCATGGCATTCAGAGAACCTGCCAGGTGTTGAACCACCAAGGTAATGCATAGATGTTCCAGCCATGTCCAGAGGCGCTGAGCCTCCTGACATAGGGTCCACGACCCCAGCCCACCCTATCTGTTGCAATAGCACATGCCGGTGGTGTTGTCTGTGAACACCTGCACAACACTTCCCTGGACAGAGGGAAGAAATGCCTTCAGTGCAAGTGGGATCGCCTGAAGCTCCAAAAGGTTGATATGGAGCTCAGATCTCCTCCTCGCCCAAGTGGCCGCCCCATCCAAAGAGGGACGCATCCGTCACCACTGTGTGCTCCGGTTAGGGAAGGGATCTGCCATTGACCCAATCGCGATTCGTGAGCCACCACTGCAATTGTCGTGCAGTGCCCTCCGAGATCTGGACATTATCGGATAGGCTGCCTTGATGCTGTGTCCACTGGAACTTCAGGTCCCACTGCAGAGCCCGCATATGCTACCTGGCATGTCGAACTAGCAGGATGCAGGAGGTCATCAGGCCCAGGAGCCGGAGAGTCATCCTGACTTAAACCCGGGATAGAGGCTGGAAGATCGGAATCATAGCCGGAATATCTCGGACTCGCTGCTCAGGAGGATAAACCTGAAACTGCGTCGAATCCAGAACCGCTCCGATGAAGGGGAGCTTCTGAGAGGGACGCAGGTGCGACTTCGGCACGTTGATGGAGAACCCCAGCAAATGCAGGAGGTCGGCCGTAGTCTGGAAGTGGGTGACAACTGGCTGGGGCGAGCCCACCTTCAACAACCAGTCCTCGAGGTAGGGGAAGACTGACACCCCTGACCTGCGCAGGTGAGCTGCGACCACCGCCATCACTTTCCTGAACACCCAAAGGGCGCTGGTAAGGCTGAAGGGGAGCAGGGCAAACTGAAAATGCTCCTGGCCTACCGTGAACCGCAGGTAATGCGGTGGGCCGGCAGGACGGGGATAAGAAAATATGCGTCCAGCAAGTCCAACGCTACCATCTAGTCTCCAAGGTCAAGGGCAGCCAAGACCTGAGCCAGAGTCAACATTTTGAACTTCTACTTCTGGAGGAAGCGATTGACGTTCTTGAGGTCCAAGATGGGGCACAAGCCCCCTTTGTCCTTCTTGGGGACCAGAAAGTAGTGGGAATAACAACCACGTCCTACTTCTGACCCAAGAAACGCGCTTGATGGCCCTTTTGGCGAAGAGGGCCATGACTTCCTGTTGGAGAAGCGCGAAGTGATTCCCCGACATGCGGTGGAACTGAGGTGGCATGGCTGGGGGGGTAGGCTCGAAGGGGAGGGAGTAACCCCTCGGACGATTTGCAGCACCCACCTGTCGGAAGTGACAGAACGCCAGTGGGGGAGGTGATGTTGAATCCTGCCGCCCACTGGCGCGGGGTGCACCCCAAAGCTCGGGCTAGGAAGGCTTGGAGGCGGATGATACCGGGGCGGAGGTGGAATGAACCGCACGCTGGCCTCCTGTGCAGCCACGGCGGCCTCCACGCCCAAGGCCGCGCTGAGTTTGATTCTGCGCAGGCTTCTGACTGAACGAGCGGGCAGGGGCGCCCCTTCCGTGGCCACGAAAGGAACAAAAGGTAGACGTGGCCGGCGTGTGGTGTAGCCCGAGAGTCCTTGAAAAGCTCCAGCGCACTGTCTGCCTTATCGCCAAACAGGCGAGTACCATCAAAAGGCATGTCCATAAGGGAACTCTGGACGGCCCCCGAAAACCCAGTGGGCCGCAGCCAGGCATGGCGACACAGGGCCACTGTTGTGGAGGTTGCTCTCCCTAAAGAATCCATGGTGTCCAGCCCACACCGAATGGCGAATTTCGCTGCATCCTTCCCACTGCAACAGCTTGGGAAAGTATAGCCCTAACCTCTTCAGGGCACTGGGGCAGTGTCTGCGCCACTGTGTCCCACACAGCGTGAGATTAGCGGCCCAAGAGGCATGCGGTGTTGGCTGACCGCAGTCCCAAGCTGGCAGAGGAAAATAACTTCTTGCCAAACTGCTCCAGCTTTTTCGATTCCTTATCCGGTAGGGCAGTAGGGAACACACTTTGGGAAGTGGAGGCCTGAATAACCAGGCTCTCCGGAGTCAGATGATTTGTCAGATAGGCCGGGTCACCCGGTGCCGGGCGATGACGCCTGGCCACATTCTGATCCACAGGAACCCCTGTGGCTGAACCTCAGTAAGGAGGTTTGTCTTGTGAGCGACTGTAGGTACATCAAGGTCAAGGGCCTCAGCTGCTCTACGGAGCACCAGAGTATATGTGGCGCCCTCCTCCATGACAGCGGAAGCAGACATAAATCCAGGCTCGGAGGAGAGGTTAAGGTCACCTGCATCCTCCGAGTCCTCCGCCCACTCATGTTCAGACTCGCACTGCCGTGCACGAGGGTCCTCTGGCCCCTCCCAGTCATCCCCCTCCTCCACAGCCTGAGGCACAGGCAGAAGCGGAATGGGAGGCACAGGGGAAAACAAATGCCCCAACGGCGCCGGTCGGCGCCGATCCGGCTCCATGTCCCAATTAGGGTCCCAAGCCGGAGCAAAATTGCCTGGCAATCCAGGCAAGGGCGGAGGTGGAACGAACGGAACCCATGGCGGCGCCGGAGCCGCTGACGGAGGACCTTGCGATGCCTGGGCCGGAGCGCCGAGCGGCGCTAACGGTGGAGCCGATGGCAAGCAAGGGCCTTCAATAGGGACCGCGGGCCTGAAGGCACGCCCACGGGAGCCCTATGCCTGAAAAGGCGGTCCATGGCGGCAAGAAACTCTTGCACTTGGGCCGGAGTCGCCGACGGACCCAGATAGGGTGGGTAGGCCGTGGGACTCCCAGGCACTAACGGAGCCACAGGGGTTGGACCCCTGGCCCCCTCGTCCGCATCCAGAGACCGACGGGGGGACGTCGGAGAGCGAACACACTTCTTCGTTTTTTTCTTGGGACGTCACTTACCCGATGCCGAGGGTGAAGACCTAGACCCCGAGGAGCCATGATGATGGCTCCGCGGTCGGTCTCTCGAGCGACCCCTGGTCCTCGAACAGCACGGAGAAGACTGCCTGGCCTCCAGCAGCTTTCGGGACCGCTCCCGCAAAGCCTTCGGAGCCATGGTCAGACAGTCGGAACATGACCGGGAGTTATGGTCGCGCTCCAGACAATAGAGACAGACGCCATGGGGGTCGGCCACCGACATCGTACGGCGACAGGCCCTGCAGTATTTAAACACGGGCATCTCTACGTGGCACCAGGAGTCAAGACTCCAAGAAGTGGAGACAAAAAGTCTCAAAAAGTTAGTCAAAAAGAGACTAGGGTACGTGCTCTAACCGGATCTGCGCTTGCTGATGCAGAACAGGAAAGAACTGATGTCAGCGCGCATGGGTTGTTATTCTTAATTGTCATTTGTAAAGCATGTTATCACCATCAGGTCTCTAAGCGCTGTGAGAGAGCCCCGCCCTAGCCTGGGTGGTGATGGTATAAATTAAATTGTGTCCCACGCCTCAGAAAAGAATACTGTCTTTAGCTTCTTCCTAAAGGGGAGTAGAGTATGCTCCTTACGTACATTCTCTCGCAACTTGTGCCAAATTTGGGGGATGGAGGTTGAGAAAGCTCTTCCTCTCTGGGAAGACAGGCAAAAGCGAGGACAAGGGGGGCGGAGCTTGCTCGGGTCCAAAATGGACGTGTAATTCCCGTGCTCCGCCAAGCCGCCTCATTATACTTCATTATCCTGGGTCCTACGGAAGCTGGAACCGCCTTTTATTAGCGACGACCACTGGCGCTGCTGTCCGCCACCTGCTGAGCTGCGGGACTTTGTTTCACGCTCCCGATTCCTGGGACTGGCGTGGGTCTGCCCGGAGTGTATAGCAGGCCCAGAAGCACCGGCCTCTGTTATCAAGGCTCCCCACTGACGTGGCCTTGCGTGCGGCGCGCTGCTGTTGGGGCGTGCCGCTTGACCTGCGAACCCGGGCGCCGCTGCGGCCCAGGCTTGAAGACACCGACTGCTGCTCTCGGCCAGTGGTGAGAGACTGACCACACGGTTGCTGCTGCCCATTGCCAACGCGGCGCCGGCCGGGAGACGGAGAGCGGGCATTGCGTTGTTTCGCGGGGGAGCCCGCCTGGAGGCTGGAGACGCTCTGTGAACCCCCCTGCGGCGGAGCCCGATCCTGGACTGGAAGCTGTGAGAGCCGGTGAGGGCACCTGGAGTTTCCTGAGAGGTGCGGTGGGGGCGCTGCTGCAGTCGCGGCCGTGGCCTGGAGAGTGCCGCTGCGCCCTGAGTGGAGGTACCTGGGGGCATTGCTGCAAGCGGTGGGGCCGCGGGCTCGCAGCCTCCCCCCTTCCCTATCAAAAGTAGCAGGTCGGGTGGCCCGTTGACATTCCCCCCCCCCACGAGTGACACAGACAGGGGCGCCGCGTCTGAAGTGCGGCGCCACGCAACACCAGAGGATTGCTCCTGAGAGGGGGAGTGGGGGTCGGTCTGGTGGCTCTGGACTACAACTACGGGCATCCTTGGGAGGCACCCAGGCCCCCTCCCCCCTTCCTTTTCTGAGACCGTGTGGTGCGGTGGCTCCCCCGCGGGCGCACTTGGCATTGATAGGAGTTCGTGGGTGGCGGCACCATCGGGTATCCAGGCTTGCGGTTGGTGCAGTGCAGTTGTTTGTGTTCTAGAATTGTGAGGCTACGGAGGCCTTCGCTCCGACACTGATGTATGGCCCCATTGACTAGCGGCGGGAGTGAGTGGTAGTGGTGTCAGCCCCTGGGGCTTCTGGCCCTGACGCCGAACGTAGCGCTGTCGCCGGTGGCGGAGGAGGTACGCGGCCCCCTGGCAAACCAACATGGGGGGAAATCAGATCGGAACCAGTCGAAATTGCCCTTCTCTCACACGCGAGACACAAGACAGCGGCGGGGGGCGACGGCGTACAGGCCTAGTCGCTGGAACAGGAGCAAGATCTACGTAGTATACTAAAGTCCATGGAGAAGGGGCTGCAGGAGGGCATATCATCGCTGGGGGCCAAGATGGACGCGCTCACTTACAGGATGGACGGAATGGGTGAAAGGCTGGACAAGCATGCGGAGAGACTTGATATGTCGGAGAGGAGGTTGACGGAGGTGGAGGAGGCGCAGACCACTCTGGACACGGAGCATAAACAACTGGGCAGGGTTTTGCAGGTACTGCAGGACAAGACGGAGGACTTGGAGGCCCCCTCACATCGCTGCAACGTGTGAATTCTTGGCCTTCCCGAGACGACCTCAACGGGCAGGATGGAGCCATTCATCGAACGGTTGCTGATCACTTTGCTAGGCGAGGGGGTGTTTTCCAAAGCATTAATCGTGGAGCGCGCGCACCGTACATTGGCTCCACGCCCAAAATCTGGTGCCCCCCCCCAGACCAATAATCGCCAAACTGCTAAATTACAGGGACAGGGACGCCGCCTTAAGTGTCGCTAGTGAAAAACAGACTAACGTATTAGGGATCCACCATCTCTCTGTACCCCGACTTCACGGGCAAAGTCCAGGAGGCAAGGAAGCACTTCGTCCCCATGAAAAGACAACTTCGAGATCTGGGGTTGGACTATGCTATGCTATATCCGGCCAAACTGAAAGTTACTAGGAATGGGCAGTCACACATCTTCACGGAACTGAAGACACTACAGAAAGCCCTGAAAACTTGGTCAACTGAGCGGAAGAAGTCCCCGAACCGAGATCTACTTGACGAAGCATCAGGTGGCGGTCTGGACGACCAGGACTGAATAGCGCCAGAGGTTGGGTGCCTCTTTGATAATTAAGAACAAGAGGAGCAGCCAGCAGACGGCTGGCGCGGCCGGGATGAACTCTATGGACGTTGACAGTTTTGGACTTCCACAATACTCGAAGCAACCTTCGCCCACACGTGGTAACACCTTGTTTGGGTTTGTTGTTTGAGGAGGAGGCGGGAGGGGGTGGGGGAGGCAGGTTCTGGGGTTGAATTTTCGCGACCTAGTTGGGGGTGGTCCGCTGTGGGAGGGGTGGGGGGTTGCGGGGGGGGGGGGGTGAAGTTTGTGCAGTATTGCAATGCGTATTTGTTGCGAGAGTGTGGAGAGGTTTGGGGTGGGTGGGCAATGGGGGGACAGGTACAATGGAGTTTTCCTTTCAGCTTAGAAGTGAAGGCCGGCACATGCTTAAAGCTACATATCCCTACAACACCAATGGGTACATACCAATATCGACTTCCGGTGACCATGCAGGACACACCTCATGACACAGGCGTGAGCACGGGCGACTGCGGACTGCGAGCCCGGACGTGGAATGTACGCGGGCTGAATGATCACCGCAAACTGCGCAGAGTCCTAAATTATTTCTCTAGACACCACATTAATCTGGCCTTAATCCAGGAGACACACCTCCCCGTGGGAAGCCCTAGGCTGAGGGATAGGGGGCTGAGAGGACAGATAAACGCTGCTGGTTTCACCACACATTCGAGGGGGGTGCTGACATGGGTTAACCCAAAATCAGACTTCGGGTTGACACTGCTCAGAGCGGACCCGGAGGGCCGCTATGTAATTTCAAAGGTGACAGGCAGGGAGCTTGAAGCACTAGTGGTACACCTGTATAGCCCAAATTATGATTGCCCTGAGTTTTTCACCAGGCTAGCTGACACCATCCGGGGTTTGTCAGATTTAGATGTACTGTGGGGTGGAGACTTTAATGTGATCCGTAGCTCTGATGTGGACCGTTCGTGCGGCCCCCCGCGACAACAGGCTAGGGCGGCTAGGGAATTGGACAAATTACTGATTAGTGAGGACCTGGCGGACGTGTGGCGCAGCTTACACCCCACACAGGGAGGATTTACACACTACTCTGCTTTCACAACATTTCTACACGCATTGACTACTGGCTAGCCACGTCGGGCCTGCTTACACGGGTGCGCAGGTGCCAAGTGTTGCCCCGAACGCTCTCCGACCATTCCCCTATATTGATCGAACTGACAACCCCTAGGGCAGTAATCCCCAGATTCCTATGGCGGTTCCCACCGTACTCCCTACTGGACTCTGTATTGCGAGAAGAGCTACACATTGCAATAGAGACGTTTTTTGAGACGAATATCGGGTCAATCAACAGCTTCCAAACGGTGTGGGAGGCGTTTAAGGTATATATTAGGGGGATTGCCATGAGCAAGCACTCAGGGGTACTTTTCTCAATTCGGCAGAGGCTGGCCAGTCTGGAAAGGCAATTGGCGGAGTGTGAGGCTCGCCAGATGTCTGGAGGCTCTGATGCGGACAGTGAGGACATGAAAAAGCTATTAGCGGACTACCAGGCCGAGGCGGACTCGGAAATCAGGCATCTGGGGAAATATGCTACGGCTAGGATATATGGAGAAAGGGACAAACCAGGAGCGATCTTGGCCAACATGGTGAAGCAGGAGCGCAGGAAAATCACGATCACTGAAATTAGATCCCAGGAGGATGCTGTCCTTACTGGGGAGGTGAAGATTGCACATATACAGATTCAGGGCGACGGGGGGTGACGCGGACATCTTAGATTACCTGGAACATATGAAGCTCCCGTTTTTATCTAACGTACAAAGGGAAATTTTAATGCACCCCATTGAACATGACGAGATCAGAGAAGCTCTGAGTTGGATGAGGGCGGGAAGCGCCCCAGGGGCAGACGGGCTGACGGTTAGCTTCTACTAGACTTATGTTGTATAGCTCCTATATATCCCTATATCGTGTTAAGTTAGCATAGGTACGTTTGAGATTTAAACGCCATTTTTCCTTTCTTGCAACTTCTGCACACGACCCTTATTTGTTGACTTAGCTTTCAACCTAGTAGTTTGCCGTGGTGAATGTGAGAATAATATGTTATTGCTCTGATATCTGCTTTGTTTAATAAAACATGTCTGCACGGAGAGTGCTGAAGTTTCAGGGGCAACACGATATGGAATTGTTATGAGGTCTGATCTCCACGCCTTCATAGTCATAACACAAGTGCAGCCTTTGCCAACTTGGGCTTGAGGCGGGATTGATATTGCTTTGCACGAGAATTGTTAACACACTTGATGCGGTGCACATGCAGAGAGAGCTGGTGTATGCTGATGTGATTCCTTCATGCTAGGACACTAAGGTATGGGCCCGCCCTAAAACAACCCAAAGAGACCTTCTTAGCTAATAATATAATATATGTGTTAGGGAGGGTGAGATATAAGTGTTGTTAACTCTTATTCATTACAGCATGTTAACATGCTGTCACCATTCGCTTTTTATGTCTTAGTAACTATGCTGATAATTTTGCTACTGATAATAAGTATACTTGTATTATCAAAGATACTGCGCCTGAGAAGACGGCATTAGTAAATAAACATTTCAAATGCACATGTGTCTTCTTTACTCCATGTTCTGGTTTGTAATGATAATATAACGAAAGAGTGTTCATGAGTCCCACGTACCCTGAGGTACTGTAAGTTCATGTTCTGGTTTGTCTAAACATTGGGTGTTTGATATGTCCAATGAGACACTGTAGCTAGCTCGGTAAGGGGTGAGTTGGTTGCTAAGGTAAGTTTTGGGACATCCTAATTTGCCGAGGTTCCACTCCTCTGTGCACAGTTCTGTGTGAGTACGGAAACCCTGCAACATGGCGCCCAACGGTTTCGGTGGTCTTATATCATGACACTCGAGTAGTTTATCGTTCATGCCTTAACCCCTTCACGTCCGTTTCCGGAAAACGGGGTGTTGGTGAAACCTACCTATTTTTTGAAATAGGTCTTTATTCAAGCTTGATTCTTACTTAAACGGTTTCTTTGAGTTACTACCCAGTTGTGCTACAAAGTGTTCTTTGTGTTTACTTGTTTCCAATTCTGTGATGGCGGCAGCGGTGGCTATTGCGCAGCATAGTCGCGTAGCGGTACGCAACCATCTTCAGACGTACCAGGTCCCAGTAGATGGGATGGCTGTGATTTTCGTGGTAAGTGCAGATCCGGCGTTTCCTTACGAGTTGTTTTACTCTTGGGTTACGTTTCCGGCTGTGGACGCTAATTCTGGTTTGTACCACTCCTACACCGCCTCGGATGTCCCGGCTGAATATACGCCATACAGGGCATTGGAAATACCTATTGATCATTGGCAGCATCGAGTTTGGTTTGATGGCGCCCTCCCCCACTCTTTGTCCCGTGCGAGGTTAGGTCCGCTCTCAATTCCAGGTACTAATTGGCCTGCGTTGGGTGGCTTTACCCCGCACCCGAATCACGGGGCTTGTACCCTGGCAGAAATTCGCAGGCTACATGTAGTTTCCATTTCCGTGATTCGTGCTTTAGTGCAATACATTGGTCGACATCTTCCTGGTGGTCCCCAGGGGGGTGCGGCCGCTCCCATGGAACGAGGCGGAATGCGTCTCAATCCAGTGATGGTAAATTCGGTTTTTGGTGCGCGTCCTGTTGACAACGATGACTTCCCATTCTGGCTAGCGGAGAAGTTTGATCAACTGGAGGCGGTTTTTCCGAATTCTACTCCTGCTGATAAACATAGAATGTTGACGATTACTCTACCGAAGGATATTACTCCTGAACTTGCTGACTGTGAAAGCTGGGGAAAAACTTTTGCGGCAGTTTATACGAGGTGCTTCGGCACCCCGTCTATGAATGCCCTGCCTGAAATCATTAGACGTGTTCAGAATGATCACGGTCCAGAGGCAGCGGTGGAATTGGGTATGCGCCTGTGTGGTTCTTTTGAGATTGTAAGTGATCTCATTCTCTCCAATGTTAAAGGAGATGCAGTTAACTTTCAGGTGTCGAATGCTTTGGCTGCTCTGCCCGATGCCGACAAACCCCGCCAGTTAGCAAAGATTGTAGTGGCCGCTTATAAAACGATTGGCCGCACAAGTAGAGGTCTGAAATATTTTCCAGTAAAGGATAAAAAACAACCACAGGGACAATCTGCAGTGACAGATGCCCAGCCCAAGTCCAAGAAATCGAATTGGCCTAAAAAACAGACACAGGGGAAGCAGACAGTGCAGACTCAGGGTTCTTTTCCTGCAATACAAGCTCCTGCGCCATCCGAAAAAGTTTATGATTTGCGCGACCGCGCGATGATTAAATCACCTGATCGTTTTCAGGGTTCTGATCAACGCTCTCCTCGTTCCTTTCAGGACACATCGGCCCCGAAGACCGGTGGAGGAGGAGGGGGTGGACGTGGACGTGGTGGCCAGCAAGGACGTGGTCTGTCCCGCCAGACGGACGGCGCAGTGAAGCAGGAGGATTCTACGCCTAGGCGTCCGCAGTTTGCGAAAAAGAAAGTCGCAGCATTAACAGCGCATCGATATGCCACAGATAGTGAGAACGCGGCTTCGGAATCTGACGTGGGCTCTGACCTTGCTGGACAGCGCGGCGGAGATAACCATAGTCAGAGAGGCGCTGCGTCCACTACTGAGGGTGACAGCGACTGATGTCTACGTTGTGATAGAAACAGCGGATACGAGACTTGCTCCCCCTGAAAGACTATATGAAATTGTCCTGTTAATTGAAGGTGACATACAGCGTACCGTTAAAGGTGTATTTGGGAGCATCTGTGTCGTGTAAATTCTCTTGTTTGCAACTTCGCGGACATGGGTTACAAATTCAACTTTGCAAAATCGCACATTGCTGAACACACAGTGTTGTTTTTGGGCTATGAGCTCAGCAATGAAGGTAGAGGTTTGGCTCCTCACTTCTTAGAGAAGTGCGCACATTTGCGCGCACCAACGACACTGAAAAAATTACAGTCTTTACTGGGCTTTTTGAATTTCGGCAGAACTTACATTCCGGAATATGCCCAGCGTATCAAGCCTTTGTATGCTTTGATACAACCAACTTTCTCAAAATCATGCTGGCTGCCTGAGCATTCAGCCATTTTGCAATCTTTGCAGGCTGATCTGCTCGCTTCTAAATATTTACTGACTCGTGATAACCACACCAACCTAGTCATAAGAATAATTCCTGGGACGGTGGGTTTCACGTACCTCACTTTTAATGAAGGTGACACGGTACCTATTGCTTACAAGTCACACTTGTACACTTCGGCTGAGATGCGGTTTCCCACAGTGGAAAAGGTTTTAACTGCTGTACAGATGGCAATTCTAAAAGAACGTGCTCTGTCACAGGGGAAGCGCATGCTAGTGGTAACACCCTGTCCTCATTTAGAGGCAGTCACGAAAGCCAGTGTACCAAATTCAAAGGCTTTGCACCCTAGGTGGATTCAGTGGGCTGCGTCGTTGTCATCCACGGATGTCATGTTTATTTTTGACGCTTCCTTACGGTCGCAGGAGTACTTGCAGTATGAATTCGTTCACCCTGCTCCTCTGGCGATGCGACCTTTGGAGGACTTCCATTGCATCATTTACACTGATGGGTCGGCGCAGGTTGCGCATGGCTCTAAACATGCCTACGTTTCCGCATGCGCCATTGTGGTCGGTGCTATGTTGAATGATGAGTTCATTTCCAGGGAGGTACACACGTTGCCCCTGGGCGATTGCACCGCACAATTGGCAGAGCTTCGTGCTCTCTTACTAGCTTTGGAGTACGCAGATCCAAGTGTTACTACTCTAATTGTAAGTGATTCTTACTACTGTGTCCAGTCTTACAATGAAAACTTGTTCTTTTGGATTCAAAATGATTTTCATGATTCCAAGGGTAGCACAATAAAACATAAAATGATCTGGGTTCGAGTGGCAGAGCTTAAGGCTATGTTGCCACTCGTTTATGTGATTCATACTCTCGGTCATCAGCGCGTGGGAGTTCACGCTGTTGGCAACTCGCTTGCTGATGAAGCGGCGAAATCAGCAGTATCTACATACTTAGTTGCAGCAGTTACTAGGTCTAAAACCAAGATTGATAGCGACATCTTGGCAGCGATTGCTGCCTCTGAGAAGGGAAGTAAACATCCTGCGGGGTTCCCTTCGAAGTATAAATACCACTTAAGTCCCGAAAAGGTTCCTTTTGTGACAATTCCTGATGTTGGGGAACGGCTGATTCCCAACTGTGATCGCAGAGCAGACTTGATTACAGCGGCTCATGAAGGTGTGGCGTCTGCGCATGCGGGCGTCTCGGCCACTGTAACTCAATTACAATTACGTTTCTGGTGGCGGGGACTGTACAAACAGACGCGTGATTATGTCCTTCTTTGTGACATATGCCAGCAGATTAAACCTTCCACTGCTACGCGTCCGCCTCAGACTCAGTTGTACATTTCTAATAAACCACTAGGCTGTGTTTACTTAGACCACTGCGGTCCATTTTCATCTGATACTGCGTATAAATACATCTTAGTAGCAGTTGACTCATGCACACGCTTTGTGTGGGTATGGCCACATCGCAGCGCTGATTCCCGGACTGTCATCAGAGATTTGCGTATCTTTATAGGGATTTTTGCCTGTGGTACTTTCCATTCGGATCAGGGTCCGGCTTTCGCCTCTAAGGCGTATAAGGATGCCATGACTTCGATGGGGGTCCAAGTCAAGTTTTCGTCACCCTACAGACCTGAGGGTAATTCTGTAGTTGAACGAATGAACCGTGATTTAAAGCAATCTTTGACAGCCCGAGTTATAGGCACTGGCAGAAACTGGCTGGCTCACCTCTATGGCGTGCAGCGTGCTCTTAATAATCTCCCTAGAAGGTCTCTGGGTGGGCGGACCCCATACGAAATGCTCTTTGGCATCAAGATGTTCGTCCCTGACCTTGACGGTCTAGACTCGGTGGTTCGCGCCACTTCCTTTGACGCAGATGAACATTGCAATGTTTTACAGAATCTACAAAAGACGAGAGACACTCTTGCAAAGGAACATTTGCCCTCCACATCGGATGATGCGTTGCAGATCCCGGTAGTTGGCTGGCTACCCCAAGTTGGAGAACTGGTTCGAGAGAAGATCGACAACAAGAAAGAGTTTGGTCCCTCCTATCGAGCTCCGGTCCCAGTGCTTGGAGTGAAGGGCACAAGAACAGTCATTTTACCACCACTTCCAGGTCGTAAGGAAAACAGGTTTATTTCTATTGACAATGTCAAGATACACAGAGTGGCCGATTCTTCTTAGCATGACACCGGCTGTTTCCTGTCCTTCCATTGTGAGAAATTCAATTATGCCCACTGCTTCTAATAATGAACCTGAGGTGGCCATCGAATTACCTGCTGTTTCCAGTCCATTATTGAATAATTTACCAGGAACTAACCTTGATGAGACAGACTATACATACCCCACTGATTTGTCCATGCCTGACCTGCAAGCTCGTTTAGCCACGGAATCCAGATTTTCATTTGACTCTGCTTCCCTTGCCTCGAAAAAACCCTCTAAAATAGCAGTATATGCTAGCCTGTTTAAAAAACATTTTTTGATACCTCCTTGGATATACATTTGGCTGGTCCTTTTTTCAGTTTACCTTTTTATGTCAATTGGTTTTGTGTTTTATTTTTTTCGGATTATGAATGGACACTATGTCGAAGAGAGAACTTGCATTACTCATTTGAATGGAACTTTGGCCCCACTTTCCTCTTCACATTCTACACACAGATTAAAAAGAGACTTGACTTTGGTTAACATCACAGCGTGGCCTGTTCTGGATGGAATCGCGTGGGATGCAGTTCGTTTTCAGATTCATGGCCCAACGGAAGTCGTTAATGTCCCTAATGTACTAAGAGTTAATATGGGGGATGTGGTGAAACAAAACATTCGTTCTGATGATTGGGATGTTAATGCTGTGGAAAGTTTGTTTTCTGATTTGAAATATTATGCTGCTTTTGATGCTGAGGATTTATATTTAGAATCTGCTAATTATGGTGAATTGTTCTGTTACCAACATTATGGCAATCACTTCTTACACAAGACATCTTCCCGAAGGGATGCGGTTAATTTTACTCAGTGGGAACATTGCCCTGCACCAACACAAGGGAGTTCAGAAACGTTTCTTAAAAAGTATACTTATTTCACTGACTTTAATCAGTCCAATCCCGAGTCCTTTTATTTTAAATTTCACAAACAGCCACTGTCCAAGGTTCGACTTACAAATACAAAATTGTTATATTCAAAGGTCTTCCTGGATCAATTAGTTACTGGAGGGTATGAGTTATGGAAGGATACCATAGACCTTAAATCAGTTTGGGGCTCAAGGGCCTGGCAGGTACAAGGCACTGAGGCTTTGCACCGTGCATGTCTCATCCCAAATCATATGTGGTTTTTAAATGAAACCATTTCCCAGACCACATGCTTTGGATTGGCTACATCTAAAAGGTTAAACACCCCGTCTTTCCCGGAGTTGGAGGAATATGAGAATTGGAGTAATTTTACTAAATTGTCCATTAGAGATATACAGGCTCTGCTTCTGAATTCCTCCTTTAACATTTCCAGTATGAATCCCAGGGGTTGGCTGCTTTGGCACCGTAGTGCTGATTCTTGCCAAAAGAGATTTTTAAATATAACTGACGGTTTTAAGACTGTTAGATCTGATCCCCGTTTTGATTTGAGTCATACTGTCACCTCTTACTCAGTGGGCAAGTTGTGTCAAGCTTGGCTGAAACATTCAACTTTACCTGCGGTTAAGTATCACCTTTCCAAACTGAATGCAGACGTGGATTTGAATGATTTCATTAAGGGCCCAGCTAGTGGCAGGTCGAAACGTTGGTTATATGGTGTTTACAATGAAATTTGGAAACTCTCACAGATTGAGGCTGCTTCACGCCTTAGGGCTATTGATCAGGCAAATCTTGAGAAAGTTCTTGCAGTTGTTGACAATAGCATTAACGTGCTTTCCTCTAGAATTTACACATTAGATAATATTGTGTCGTCTGTTGTTGATATTGTACATGATGAAGTATCTGTATTATACCATGGTCAAAATCAATTACGCTCAATCATGCAGTTTGCATGGACACTTCAGACTCTGAAAATGGGTAAAGTTCCCTGGGGATACATGAATGTTTCTTCTTTATTTGCACCGTTTAATTTGACAGACAAACAACGCTTGCTTTCAATGCGTGATGCTTCCTTTCTATGCTCCATATTGAAAGGTTGGAATCTTTACCTTTTTCTGTGGCAGAAGCCACTGCTGCTACGTGGCTTATCCACGGTTTAATAACGCTGCCTTTTGCTTTATATAAGTTTTCAAATTGTATGAAGTATGTGCCAATAGGTCGTTTTGAACCCTTAGGTAGCGGTTTTCTTCATGAAGTCTGGTCACTCCCATACACATACAGATGTTTCAAGGATGAACAAGAGGTTTATCTAACAGGGGATAAGTGTACTGAGACGCCAGATCATTCTTTAATGTGCAGACACATACAGTTACACGGTTCATGTAACAAGGACCGACCGAATATGGCTTGCGTTTTACAGGGCACGCCAGTTCCTGCTATCATCCCCACGTTTAAATTGTTAGAGAATGGTAGTTATTTAATGCTCAATAATGAAAACTGCTGTGGTTTAATTAAAGGTATAGCTTTCATAGTAACGGTTAGTGAGCGAGTTATTTGCTGCAGAAATGTTCTTTATCCTCCCACACGTGAACATAGGGAGTCTTCCATTTGGCCACAGATACCGACCTTGGGAGCAGAATTCAGCGGCATGGCTAGAATAAGAGCTCTATTGTCCCAGAAAGAGGTGGCCTTGAGCTCGGCCCGTGAAACTTTCGTGCTTCACATTGCTAACACCCGTACGGAGGTTCAGGCTCTATTAAACACTGATTTGCCTTTGCATTTCGGAGCCATGGTCCGTTCTATCTTTAACGCATCCTCCACAACGGGCCTAGCACATTTTTTTAAAGTTGTTAGCGGTGGTCTCGTGACTTCCTTTGAGAAGATTTTTGGAGTCATCCCTGCCTTCTTCCATTCTATTTTTTCATCCTTATTTGGAGGGTTCCCGTTTTTACTTGCATTAGCGGCTGGCGCGTTGGTGGTTTTCTGCCTTTTTAAATATGGATGCCCTTCCTGTGCTAGACCACGCTCAGCTGCTACTGACGCGGTTTCGCAACCGCATGCTTGATTATTATGGCACACTGCCGTTGGCGACTCTAAGCACGGCTTTTGGATTATCTTTTCGGTTCTCCTATTTCACCTGTGTCCAGCCTGTATTTCGCTGCCTGACCTGTGATTTCCTTTGGGCCATTGATTTGTGTCTCTGCGGACCACTATCTGCTGACGTCGATTTTGATCAACTGATGAGTCCTATCATTGCTCACGAGTTGGTTTGTTCTGACGAAAGGATTATGGCCTTGGCGGTGGCACATGGACTAATGGGTCCCTGGGATGTGTTGTCGGCAGCGCAAAGTTTCTTGGAACGAAGTTTTCTTGAAAACCCACCGAGCTGTCCTCTGATGGTTATAGAGGATCCGGTGCTGGAAGATCACGTATGTTCCTTTCATCTTTTAAATTGGATGGCTGAACTGTTTTCGGATGAGGACAGTGACTTCCTCCTGGAGGCTGTTGCAGCTTACTTTTCATATACAGTCTTATCATAGACACTGCCTCGAATTGGCATGCTGATTGATAGCATTTCCTTGATTTTATTGACTTTTGGTCAAGGCATTTTATTTTTGCTTGCCTAATTGGCTTGAGCCACAGTATACTTGTGGGCTATTTTTAAGCATTAGTTTTTATACATTGAATTTTTATTCATGCTCGTTTATAGTTGGATTCTGCTCTCATGTGATGGCACTTCTGTTATCTTATTTAGTCCGTTCTCGGATCATGGGGGGGTGTTGTATAGCTCCTATATATCCCTATATCGTGTTAAGTTAGCATAGGTACGTTTGAGATTTAAACGCCATTTTTCCTTTCTTGCAACTTCTGCACACGACCCTTATTTGTTGACTTAGCTTTCAACCTAGTAGTTTGCCGTGGTGAATGTGAGAATAATATGTTATTGCTCTGATATCTGCTTTGTTTAATAAAACATGTCTGCACGGAGAGTGCTGAAGTTTCAGGGGCAACACGATATGGAATTGTTATGAGGTCTGATCTCCACGCCTTCATAGTCATAACACAAGTGCAGCCTTTGCCAACTTGGGCTTGAGGCGGGATTGATATTGCTTTGCACGAGAATTGTTAACACACTTGATGCGGTGCACATGCAGAGAGAGCTGGTGTATGCTGATGTGATTCCTTCATGCTAGGACACTAAGGTATGGGCCCGCCCTAAAACAACCCAAAGAGACCTTCTTAGCTAATAATATAATATATGTGTTAGGGAGGGTGAGATATAAGTGTTGTTAACTCTTATTCATTACAGCATGTTAACATGCTGTCACCATTCGCTTTTTATGTCTTAGTAACTATGCTGATAATTTTGCTACTGATAATAAGTATACTTGTATTATCAAAGATACTGCGCCTGAGAAGACGGCATTAGTAAATAAACATTTCAAATGCACATGTGTCTTCTTTACTCCATGTTCTGGTTTGTAATGATAATATAACGAAAGAGTGTTCATGAGTCCCACGTACCCTGAGGTACTGTAAGTTCATGTTCTGGTTTGTCTAAACATTGGGTGTTTGATATGTCCAATGAGACACTGTAGCTAGCTCGGTAAGGGGTGAGTTGGTTGCTAAGGTAAGTTTTGGGACATCCTAATTTGCCGAGGTTCCACTCCTCTGTGCACAGTTCTGTGTGAGTACGGAAACCCTGCAACACTTATTTAGACCTATTGCTCCCGTACCTCTCGGCTCTGTTCCCGGACATAGGCGAGACGGGGCAGATGCTGAAGACGATGAGGGAAGCATTAATTGTTGCAATACCAAAGCCAGGCAAAACCCCAGAGGAATGTAGCTCTTATAGGCCTCTGTCGCTGCTGAATGTTGATGCCAAAATATATGCGAAGGTACTAGCGACTAGGCTGGCTCTATTGGCTCCGGAGCTGGTGGCACCAGAGCAGGCAGGGTTCATGTTGGGTAGGAACCTCGCATACAACTTGCGTACAGTCTTTGGGGCTCTCCAGCACACACGTCCGGAGACGAAGGTGTTAGCGGTGTTCCTGGACATGGAGAAGGCCTTTGACTCAGATAGGTAATTTCGTGACAGACCCTATCCAAATTCAAAGAGGAACCCGTCAGGGCTGCCCATTGTCGCCCACGCTTTATGCGCTGGTCGCGGAACCGCTGGCGATGGCGATGAGAGAATATCACTCCCACAGGGGCCTGCAGTTCCCCTCTTATCAGCTAGTCATATCTACATACGCAGACGACACCCTGCTTTACGTCAGAGAGCGAGACAGGAATTTAGCTTCCCTACTACGGGAAGTTTTGAGATTCGGCGCACTGTCCGGGCTATCTGTCAACTGGGCCAAGTCCATAGCATTCCCTATCACTGCGGACACAGAGAGATTCGAGATGGAATACCCGTTAAAATGGACCACTGACCCCATACGCTACTTGGGGATACAGCTCCACACTGACTCGGATTGTGTTCCGCGAGAATTATGGCAGGGCCATTTCTCGCCTTGAGGACAATGTGGCTACATGGGTAGGCTTACCTCTCTCTCTCCTGGGCAGAATATCGATCATGAAGATGGTGGTTTTGCCCCGTCTTTTGTTTTTATTCATGAACATACCTATGGTTTTGCCTAAATGTTTCTTCTCCCACTTACAGTCACTGATGACAGAACTCGCCTGGGCTGGTAAGCAGGCGAGGGTGCAGTGGAGAACTCTCATCCTACCATGCCACATGGGCGGCCTGGGTGCCCCTGATTTCGAATAATACTACCGGGTGGCACAGGGGCGCTACTGCACAGCTGGATACATAACGATGGGACAGCACCTTTCATTAAGATGGAAGCCCTTTTTGCCGCGCCGCTGCCAGCAATAGTATTTGAAACGGCAGATCGCCGTACAGGACTGCTTGATTCCCTCAATTCCCCTGGGCATGCCTGGAATGCCCTACTGCAGTTACACGTTGGGGCGCTATTGTACTCCCCGCTGATGCCCATTTCGTGGGCAGTACGGCTCGCCCCATGCAGGGACAAATGGGTGATTGCAGCCTTGGAAGCCTTGGGCATCCGCATGATGGGGGACATGTTCTTGGATGGCACCCTAAAACTATGGCGGAAGTGTCCGCTCAGGAGACACAGCCTACTCTGCTGCAGAGCTTTCAATACCACAGAGTCAGAGACGCCTGGCGGGAGCAACTGGGTGAAGACTTGCAGGAACCCCCTGACGTCTTGGAACTCACCCACGTAATTAAGGCGGAAGTCCAGAGAAAGTTGATGTCCATTATGTATAGTATAGCCATGTCGGAAAGAGAGGCGGGGCATAATAAGTCGCGTGCTGATTGGCAACGTGACTTGGACACGACTATAGATGACGACATGTGGCGCTACTGTTGCAGCAGCACGAGGTCTATCTCATTGAATGGCAGGCACAGACTGGTGCATTTCAAGTACCTCAATAGAGTATATCACACACCCGAAAGGTTGCATCGCTTTGGGCTGCGTGAAAGCGCGAGGTGCGAGAGGTGTTCAACGCAAAACGCTGGGTTCCTACATCTGGCGTGGGAGTGCCCAGGGGTGCAACATTTCTGGAGTAAAGTATTCAGGGAACTGAGCAACACACTTGAGACAGACATTACACCTTCGCCAGCGCTGGCGCTGTTGGGTTTTTCAAGGCCATTGCCGAAGGCAAGACGCAGGATCGTGGAAATGGGTCTCCTGATGGCAAAAAGACGCCTAGCCATGTGCTGGATGAGGGGGCCCCTTCCCACGATTGAGCAGTGGACGAGGGACTTGACCTACTGCTGTACGCAGTCTGAGAACCACAGTGAGCTATTGCTGCTTAAGAGCCTGCCAAAAAACCTTTGGGGGTCTGTATTTAGACTACGGAAGGCGGCGGGAGATGGCGGCCATGGTGCAGGAGGATGACGGTGGATGGTCCCCCCCCCCTTTCCCTCTCCTCCCCCCTCTTGAGGACGATCAGTAGTGCGCTAGTCCCGCTTCAGTGGGTAATGTTTGATGTGGATAGGGGTGGAGATTGCCTTAAACCTGTGCCGGGTGGTACCGCTGCTTGGTCAATGGGTCCCTACAGGGAGCGAAAATAGGTGGGGATTGCTGGTCTCACCAGGCATGATATGGTAGACAGTTACCTTTTGTTTGGGGTTGTTTATATTAAAAAGTGGTGTATATGTCACTGTTCGCTGATACCACAGTATTTATAATTGTACAGTTCTGAGCAGTCCTGTTGTATAACGCCGCCCGGCCTCCGGGATGTGGGCTTAACAGCTGTATGATGCACAAGGTAATTTTGGGCTTCGGCTCGGACTGCGCTACAGTATAATTTGTGTTTGTATGCTAATATCACACCACAATAAATCATTGTAAAAGAAAAAAGCGAGGACAGGCCAGCAGGCTGGCCTCTGCTGACCGTAGCGTTCTACTCGGAATGCATTTGACTAGGCGGTCTTTAATAAACCTTGGGGCTTGGCCATAGATGGCTTTATGTGCAATGCAGAGGCCTTTAAACTTTGTTCTCTGCCTGATCGGAAGCCAGTGTAGCTGGTCTAGGCACTCTGAAGATTAGTCTTGCGGCATTGTTCATGATAACTTGTAATCTGGCCAGCAGTTTTTCCAGGAGGCCGATATACAGGGAGTTGCCATAATCTAATCTCAACAGTATCAAGGCTGATACAGCCAGTCTGAGTGTGGCGAAGGTGAGGAGGGGGTAGGTTTACGTAGCTGTCTCAGCTACGCATACTTGGGTGCCGTCTAAGTAGTCTCCGTGATGTCATCTCGGCGCTTACGACGCCAGCGACGGACGCGGAGCTGGCACAACGCCACTTACCGACGCGCAGGGGTACTGCTGACAAAAAACTTTCCAGATCCAGTCTGATGTCCAGGGGATATTCTAAGGTAAGGAATCTATCACTAACGTGTCTCTTTCAGATATATGTAAATTAGGACTCTTCATAGCGTTTCCACACATTACATTATTCTTGTATCATTCTTTCTCCCCTCTGAGACACCGGCCTTTCTTCTCTGCAAACTGAGATTGCAGAACCACAGATCACATCAGCAAATGGCAATCAGTACTGATGTCTGCCACTGCAAGTATTTAAGCACACACGCTCTGCTGGCTGGTTGTCATTGTAACCAGGCAGACGACCGGAGCAGTTCGAATTGACAGATGAATTCCAAAGGTGAGCGCCCTGTTCACATGGAGTCCCGAGCCCACATCACGCCCTGTTTTTAATATATTAGTGCCTATTAGACATGGGTGGCGGCACACCTCTTTTGCCATTCTTTTATATTGATTTCCTAGCTATAACACGTGCTACTGTTAGTTAAAGAGGCCGGTACTTTAGCACGCGCATTGTAAAATATTAACATCATTCAGACGCCTTGCACGCATGGCAGGCCCCGCCAAGAGCACGCCTTATATTTAGTACAGCATGCAACATTAGAGACTAGTGGCAGCCTTGTGCTAGCACTATTGTCTAAAGCTCACAGTAGCGTCATGCATTATTAGCATTTAGCAGTCTTATTACATAGATTAAGCACCTTACACATGTGGAGGGCCGAGCTAACAGTGCGCCCTTTAAAAAAAAAAACAATTTGCAGAGTTTTATATAGCGCGAATTTGACCCGAATTGGGTATCAGAGCGCTTTACATAGCACTAGTTATGTTACATGAGGACACACATTCATTTTTGTTAGGCACGGGGAGGCTAAGTGATTTGCCCAGAATCACAGGATGTTTAGCGTTGTTACCGAGACTCGAACCCAGATCCCCAGGTCCAAGGTCATACGCACATATTAATGCGACAGTGGAGATGGAAGGCGGCACCCACGCTTGGTGCAAACCTTAATGGGTTACAGCGCCCTGCAGTTTACACGCACAGTACAATGCACATTAAGACCACATTAGAGACGAGTGGCTTCTGTCATCAAGGTTGTTACATTTGTCACATGGCTACGGGTGAAAAAGTTAGTTAATTCCCTGCCCTTCTCTACCTTAATCAACCACAGCGCGGAGATACCTCAGTGCTATCATCACTAACACGCCACCCCTGAGACCCTCGTTTAGAATGCTGGATGGGAGTTGGGCTGTCACTAACCCATTGGCATTACCCCACAGAGGAATATTATTCCCGTGGTAGATTGGTCCCGTGGCCGGTTCAATTAAATTGAAGAATCTGTTCCATCACTACTACACTAAGTGGTAAGCCTGCTTGCCCCTGTTTAACATTGTTGTGGTTCAAAGCTGTATTGCTCAATACTCATAAACAACATGCTCACTATTACAGGGGGTCATGTACTTCGCCATCTATCACGATTGAGCAACCTATGATTGTAGTACTTAAAATTCTGGACCCGTGTTATAAACATCATCATATCATGACGATTTTGATATCAGAAGACCGAGAATGGCTAGTACACTATGCACAAGCATTTTCGTCATATTCGAGTGACGATTTCACTTCGAAATCGTAGTTTTCGTCCTGAACCCTTGGGTTCCATTTTGTGTACGGCAGCCATTTAGTGAGTTGCCCTCACATAGGCCAATGATTAAGGCCAAACACGATTCTGAAGGACACGTACACCTTTCCTGACTTCTCTGCGACCTGGGCAAGCTGACTCCACTGCCCAAGGCCAAACCTGTTCGGTCAGTTCCTCTCCCAGTGGCCGAACGAGATAGTATCAAGGCACAACATGCCATAAACCTTTCATCGCACACGAACCACGCCTAATCTCACACACACCTGTCTCTGTTCCTTACTTTATGACTTGCTTTACGAGGAGGAGGTGCCCGTTTTTATTGGGGGTCTGTCGATATCTGATGAAAATACTGGGCCTTGCCGGGTAATTTGTTGTGGGCTGGACGGACTGAAATATGGGCTTGTCATCATGACTCTCCTTTTTCTTTGTAGTGAAAATATGTGAATGGTCAACTGTAAACTTAAGAATGTTTGCCTAAAGCGTAATATTTTGTATAAAAAGAGAAGGCTGGCTTTGTAAGTTTGAGCAGTCTCCTGAGAATATACACTGTGTTGTACTTCTAGGACACCGGTTACTTGGTTGCAGCCAATAAATTCGATCTTTGACTTCACCTAGAAGACTCTGAGTTTCTATAGTCCAATCAGGAAGGACTCGAAGTCTTAGGGTGTACCCTGGCACCGCTGTGTTCCGAAAAACCCAGTACTTCATCTGGCGCCCAACGTGGGGCGATATCAGCGGTACCGGTCCAAGCCAGAGGTTCGTGAGGAGCTTCGTGTGAAAATTCTGGAGGAAGGCCGCCACTTCATCGACCCCTGCATGTCGACGTGGTCCGAAAGTCTTTGCGGCGAGGTTCCCCGCTTCCCGACGGCTACGAAGGACTGCTGCCCTGACTATCGCCCTGATTTGGACCTTTGATGTTTGGTAGAGCGAAACGATAGACGAGTCTTCTGGTGACGTCATCGATACCTCAGTTAAGTATATGTGGAGCGTCTCCCAGTCCTTAGTTTGGTTCTTAGTTTGGGTATCCCCTTGGGATCTTTGATTTGGAACTTGCAAGTACCAAAGCCGAAGGACTCGTGTATTCACGAGACTATCGTATTCGATAATCCTTTGAAGTTTGAAGCTAGACTAGAGAGCGAAGATGCCTGGTCTTAGCAGACTTGGAAACTTGTTTTGTCTTGGTTGTAATAATAGGGATTCCCGATTGGAGGACTCGTGTCCGGTTCCTCCGATTGGAACTCCAACTTATGAACTGTATGTGAAACATGGCGTAGGCCCCATCACATATAATGAAGTGTGGATCCGATACACCAGAAAGGATGGTGTTTTAAAATGGCCCCAATATGGTAGCTTTGACACGGAAATCTTAGATAATCTCGAAGTTAAACTTTTTAAGAAGAAAGCCCGGCCGGCGATGTTTGACTCTTTCCGCCTATGGCGTAAGGAAGCCAAACAGAAGGAAATTAAATTAGAGAAGAAAAATAAGAGAGAAAGGGGTATCTCGATAATGCAGGCTGCTATGCAGTACAAAGATAACGAAGAAGAACAGATGAGTGAGCAGTTGCACAGGCAACGTAAAATGGTAATCGATAAATGTTATCCAGTTTTGCCGCCTCATCAGCAAGATGCAGCAGAAGACCTTGAAAAAGACCCCCTAATGTCGCATTTATTGAGTTTGCCACCCCCTTATGCGCAGAGTGCTAAGGCACCTCCGCAACCTTTAGCTGCGCAACCTTTGGTTGTATTGCCTCCTGCTCCTCCACAACCACCAGCTGCTCTTCAGTTGGTTCCTATTCCTCCGGTGCAGCCTCCTCAAGGGCCACCGACTTTGACATCTGCTCTGCCTTTACTTCCTACAACTTTGACCACTATATCGACTACCACTCCTGGTATTCCTCCCGACACTGCCTCTGCGTCTGCCTTGCCTCATTCTGCTCTTCCGCATGTCCTTTCATCGACTTCTCCCTCTGTTCGCCAGAGAATGACTAGCACTGTTGCTAGCCTCCTATATCCTCTCTTTGGAGCAACAAGTGCAACCCCTGTCTCAGAGCGTAAGCAGTTACGTAGCCAACTGCCTGATTCTAGGAAGAAGGAAACATTGAATTATTTGGCACATAAATGGGTTACCGACCCAATAAGATATGAGCTAGAGTCTGTTATGGATGTCTTCCATCAGTGGGAAGCACCGAAACAGAGATACGTTTTCGAGAAAATGTGCACTTTCCTGTGTGAGGATTTAGAAGAGAATGATTTGGAAACCAATCCCCCTAAGTTGTGTCGTGTACGGTTCGAGTTTGGGAAAGGCGCAATTGTGGGTTCAGATGTTAAGAAAGCAGTTGCGACATTGTTGTCATTCAGGACTGAAGGTGTTTCTCGGTCATTGTTTGAGTCTGATTCTTCTGTTAAAAAGAAGGTAAGACAGTACCCAATGAGAGAAGTTCCTCCAGTATGGAAGGAAGAAATACCTGCTGGTGCTAATAATGTTCCCCCAGCTATTCCAGCACATTTTCAGCGTGTCTGGGTACATGTCCCATGGAAGCGAGCTGAAGTTTTGGCCCTTAAGCAGACATTGCCTGATCCCCTTAAAAATCCTGCAGGGTATTACAAGCAATTGTCACAGACTGCAGGCTCTTGCATTATGAATTTAGCTGACATAGACATGTTGTTTGGAAATGTTGTTCCACAGCCTTTATGGGGAAAGATTCGTCATGCGGATCATGATCAAGAGTTAGGTGACTCATGGGCTAATATTGCTGCTGCAGATGGCCGACAAGTTGGTGGTGCTAAACCCGAGCCTTTAGTAGCAGACCTTCCTGGTAGGATCATTAATTACATGAAAACTTTAATGCCTGCGATGCGTGTGAATTGGGATAAATTATCTGCGTGTAAGCAGAAGAAAGATGAGACGGTGTCGGATTTCTTCACCAGGTTTGAAGAAACGTTTATCGACCACAGTGGTCAAGATATGAGTACAGAAGGTGGTCAACGGTTGTTCGTTGACAAGTTCGTGCACAATTTGCTTCCCGAATTGTGTAAGAAATTAAAAGATTCAGAAAGTTCTTGGGCAGTTTCCTCTTCAGCACAGATATTGGCTACTGCACAGTACTACGAAAATAGGGATAAAGATGAGAAAAGTAGAGCAGACAAGAAAACGAAAGAGTTAAAAACGAAGGTTATTTTACAACAGGCGTATCCACCACGTGGTGGTCAGAATAACTATCAGCAACCTCAACAGTTTCAGAGGAACTCGCAAAGGTTCGAGTATCCTCAACAGCGTGACCCTGTAGGTCCTAATCAGTGTTCATATTGTAAGGAAGAGTGTCATTTCAAGTATAGTTGTCCTATTTTGTTGCAGCGTATGAATGGTGCTTCTGGTGCACGAGGTCGAGGTGTTCAACAAGCTCCTAGAGGTAGAGGACGTGGAATTTTCCCCCAGAACGCTCGTTCCTTTCCGCCTCAAAATTCAATGAATAGTTTTGATCAGCAGAATAACGCGTCTGGTAGGACGGCTCAGTACTATGCTGATGACTACTACGCAGAAGATGAGCATATGGAAGGTAATGATTGCTAGGACAGCCGTAGACAAAGAGAGGGAGTTGTTTCAGTTCCAGTAGATCAGAGTGGACCTTACGTTGAGGTGATTACATCAGGTGTGTCAGAGCCTTTTCTGCTGGATACTGGTGCTACAAAGAGTTCTATTATGCACTCTACACTCCCTGGCGCACCTTTGTCTGGCAAAACAAATGTATCAGTAGGTTTTTCTGGCGCCCCAGTTAGAAACCCGATTTCTGACCCTTTGTCCCTTTCTGTTGGACCATGCGAATTCGAAGCACCCCTTATTTTAACGACAGGTTGTGGTGAAAACTTGTTGGGATTGGATTTGTAAACAAGATTGTATGCGACTTTGTACTGTTCTCCTTCGGGAGTACAACTTACACTGGGTAAGAAAGTGGTTTCCCCAATGTATTTGTCGAAGGATAAACTTCCGACAGAATTGTCGTTTCTTCCTGATATTCTTTGGGCTACTGGTCCTAATGATGTAGGTCTTTTGGAAATACCGCCATATGTTGTGACATTGAAAGCCAATGTTAAAATGCCACGCATTCCCCAATATAAAATTTCTAGTGAAGGTGAAAAAGCGTTGCTAGCGATCATTTACGATTTGATTGAAAAAGATGTAATTGAAGAGACAAGAGGCAACGTTTGCAATAGTCCTGTTTTGCCTGTTTTGAAGCGTACTGACCCTTCTCAGTCACCTGTTTACAGATTTGTGATTGATCTTAGAGAGGTGAATAAAATCGTTGTGCCACAATTTCCAGTTGTTCCTGATATCACTGCCCTATTGACTATGATTCCAGCTTCCGCGACCTGGTTTTCGGTGATTGACTTGAAGAATGCTTTCTTCAGCATCCCGATTGCCGAGGAGAGTAGGGATATTTTTGGCTTCAGTTTAGGAGGCCGAAGCTTCCGCTTCAAACGCGCTCCCCAGGGCTACTGTGAAAGTCCATCGATATATAGTCAAGCTTTAAAAACACAGCTTGATACGATTGTTTTACCTGATGGCGCTACCCTTCTTCAGTACGTTGATGATTTGCTCGTTGCTGCAGATACTGAGGAAATCTGTAAAGAAGCCACGTTGTCGTTGTTGCGTCATTTGTCTGATTTGCACCACAAAGTGTCCCTTTCAAAGTTGCAGTATTGTCGACAAGAAGTGACCTACTTAGGTCATCTCTTATCGAAGGAGGGAAGGAAACTGACCCCAGAAAGAATTCAGGCAATAGCGAAATTGAGTGTGCCAAGAACATAGAGAGAAGTGCGTGCTTTCTTGGGCATTACATCATACTGCAGACAATGGATACCGAATTTTTCTTTGTTGGCCAAACCTTTGGTGGCATTAACTTGTAAAGATACACCGAATCCCCTTCCATGGTCTGAAGAGCGTCAGAAAAGTTTTTCTGAATTGCGCAATGCATTATGTTTGGCTCCTGTGTTGGGTACCCCCGACTACAGTAAGCCCTTTACATTGTATGTCCATGAGAAAGAAGGTTGTGCATTGTCAGTGTTGACACAGTTGTTCGGAGACAAGCAGCGTCCATGCGCGTATTTTTCGTCGACTTTGGACCCGGTAGCTAAAGCATTGCAGAGTTGCTTAAGAGCCACAGCGGCAGCAGCTGTTTCTATTCGGCAGTCTGCTGGTTTAGTGATGAATAATACATTGATTGTGATGGTTCCACATGCAGTGGACACGTTGTTAAACAGGACCAAGACACAGCACTTAACTAGTGCTCGATTGTCAGGTTATGAGTTGACACTGTTAGCGAGTCATGTGCACATAAAGAGATGCAACACGTTGAATCCAGCTACGTTGTTGCCTATTGTAGCAGAGACAGATGCTTCTGAACAGCATGATTGTTTTCTCAGAACAGAAGAAGAAACGAAAGGTAGAATAGACCTCCAGGACACTCCTCTTGTAAAGTGTGATGGTACCTTATGGGTGGATGGTTCATGCTTCAAGCTTCCGAATGGTGATACGACTGCAGCATATGCTGTCACGACTTTGCATACGATTGTTGAAGCTGCACGTATCTCACATAATTCAGCTCAAGCAGCAGAGTTGATTGCACTTACACGAGCATGTGTATTGTCGAAAGGAATGAAAGTGACCATATATACCGACAGCCAGTATGCATTTGGTGTGGCTCACAGTTTTGGACGATTGTGGAAAGAACGTGGGTTCCTGACTTCGCGTGGAGCTAAGATTCAGCATGGTCAGTTGGTGAATGAGCTTCTTGAATCACTTACTTTGCCCTTGCATGTTGCGATTGTGAAATGCAGTGCACATAAGTAGGTGACGGATGATGTTGGTCGTGGAAATGCATTTGCTGACGAAGTCGCAAAGGAAACAGCAAGGGATGTGATGAGTCGAATGTATGTTGCAGGCCCTGCAAGATGGATTGGTGACGTTGGAATGTGTGAAGACACGATAGAGAGTGTGAAGTCTATTCAAGCTGAAGCTACAGAGAAAGAGTTGAGTGTGTGGAGAGAAAGTACGGGTAAAATGGATGCCAATGGTTGTTGGATTGAGTTGTCAGAGCATCAGAGATGGTTGTTACCCGATGCGTATGTGCTTGCAGTGGTTACAATGGCCCATGGAATGGCTCACATCAGTGTGAAAGGGATTTGTAAGTTGTTGGCTCCAGTATGGCAAAATGCTGGAATTCCTAAGTGTGCAGAGAATGTGGTCAAGAATTGCATGGTGTGTCTGAAATACAATCCTGGTAGGGGAACCCCAACTCCAGCTGGTCATTTTGCGCCTCCAACGTATCCGTTCGAGGTTTTGCAGCTAGATTTCATCCACATGGAAAGGTGCAACAATTTGAAATACGTACTCGTTGTTGTTTGTGCATTTTCAAGATGGGCAGAAGCATATCCCCTAAAGGACAACACTGCCTTATCCACAGCTAAAGCCCTTGTGAAAGAGTTCTTCCCTAGATTTGGAATGCCGAGAACGGTCTGGAGTGACAATGAGAGTGAATTTGTGTGACGAGTGATGAAGAAAGTATGTGAAGGGCTAGGCATCCAGCAGAAATTCCACGCTGCAAATCACCCCCAATCAGCTGGACTAGTAGAATGCTATAACGGCACGCTAAAGCTAAACTGGCCAAAATTCAAGCAAGCTCTGGTCTTAAATGGTCTGATGCTCTGCCTTTAGCACTCCTATCAACAAGAATGACTGTGCATTCGCGAGTGGGACTTAGTCCCTATGAAATAGTGTTTGGCCGTCCGGCCAACATGAGGGGAGTGCCAAGGTCGACAAAATTCAATGAGATTGAACACCCTATACTGCTTGACTATTTGTATGAATTGACAGCTAAATTCCGTGTTTTACACCAACAGGTTCACGATCCTCTGCCTCAGGTCTCTGAAGCTCCGGGACACCAAATCGATCCGGGATCCTGGGTGCTGGTGAAGAACTTCCAGCGAGCAAAGAATGATCAGCCCCGGTGGACCGGCCCATACCTAGTTCTTCTCTCAACGAGATCAGCCGTTCGAGTGGAAGGAAAGAAGCACTGGATCCACGGTGTACATTGCAAGAGGGTGCCCTTGCCTCTGCCGTACGACCGGTGGGTCCAGGAGGGTGTCGCTGACTCAGAGACTGAAACTGTGCCTCGTTTTCTGCCTTTCAGCGATGCACGTGTGAAAGGAACAATTTCTGAAAAAGAAAGTGACAATCTCTTGCAAGAAGCTGTACCACCGTCAATTCGATTGGACACTACAGAGCCTGAACTCCTGTTTCAAGGTCAAACAATACCGGGAAAGAAACAATATAATCTGAGGCCGAGAACTATGAACTAATAAAAAGATATTCCTTTTCTTTGCTATTTTTGAAAGTGCAGCTCTCTCATCGGGGAAACTTTTTTATTTTTGTTTTTCGAACCACCATCCGGGTTCCGCTGTAGGGTCGCGGTTGCCCAAAGTCTTTGGGGTGCAGCTGGAGACGTTAGGTCGACAGTTCTGGTTGGTCTAAGGGAGTTGCCCTGGACTGACAGAAGCATTCCTTAGCATAGAACACCCTACCATCGCGAGCAGCATTTTAGAGAGGATGGAGTTTTTCGAGATGGAGAGACCTGCCAAAACAATGAACTCTAAAGACAGAATATGTAAAATGATGACCAAGAAACGCTTTTTGATAATATGCATTTTTATGTTGTTCAGTGTAATGATTTTTTTTTTTTTTTTTTTAAGACCAATGGTCCCATATTTTATTTAGTTTCACAAGTAACAAACCAAATGATCATACAATGTCATAAAAACTACAAACTTTACCCAGCCAGTAACTTGTTTCGACATGTCGGTCATACATAAGTGAAAATAAACAGTAGCCAGGGGAGATGCATTAGTTCGCAATTATCAGTGCTAGGAAAAGTCTCGGGTTGCAGTGCCTGTAGCATGTGTCACTGCAAAAGGACCAAGGTGGTCATAAAAGCCAACAGCGATTGTTCTAGGCCATGTTCCCTGGTTGGCACGGATGAGGTCAAAGACAGGAGTCACATCCCATAGTGCCATATGGATCGCTGGGCTACAGTCTCCTGATCGTGGCAGTGTGCAATAAACATTGTGTAAAGGGTAAACAGGGAGGGGAACATGTACATCATTGTGAGTACAGCAGAAACGAACTCACTGTCAACCAAGAGATACAACAGGGAAATAATGAAAAAAGGAAATAAAAAAAGAAAAGGAAAAAATAAAGGAGGGAGGAACACTTCAACAACAGTTGGACTAGTATTAGCGCGTACAGTAGTGTATCAGTGACCCTAGCGGCGCATGGTACGCCCTATCTGGACTGTGTGGGGGTGGGGACGGCTGTGGATGTAGGGTTGCTGTGGCCGTATGGCGGGAGGGGGGGGAGGGGAGGGGTTGATAGCAAGTAGACCTAGTCGGGTAGTACCTTAGTGGCCGGGGGAGGGGGGGAGGTAGCATCACGCCGGGGCGGCGGACGACTGTTCCCCCACTGCTCCGTGTCGAGGCGGTTACGTTATACCAGCCTGGGTGCATGTCCGGTGGTATGCGGTCAGGGTAGCGTCCCAGTCTTGGGCAATCGGGTACATACGGAGGCCCGCCGTCTCCTCTCTGTGTAGAGACACGGTTCAGTGTAATGATGTTTTTAATAGGATATGTTTTATTCTCTTTTCAAGTGACATTTGCACCCACTACATCGCCCATACCTCCTCCTCCTACTGAATCCTCACATTCTTTTCAACCTCTCCCTGAACATGAATCCGCTAGGAGATTAGAGTTTATTAATAACTCCTTCGTTCAGCTTTTGCACCAACACCAACTAGTAATGAACACGACTAACTGTTGGGTGTGTGGTCTTATGCCTCACACAATGGATAAAGGTATCCCTTATCTGGTCCTGCCATTCAGCCACAATGGTTCTGTGTGGGCATACAGAACAATGTTCATCTACGCACATGAAGTCTACCCCCTGCGTTCTGTAAAAGACAATCCTAAGAATAGTGCTCTAGTTAAGGGTATAGTAGACATGATTAAGGAAGATATTTCCTATGAGACTATCCCGAGAGATGAGACACTAGTATATATAGGATGGAACGTGACCGGATTTGGAGCTACTCTGAGTGAGAAACAGCAAGCTAAGAGATCTTCCTGATTTGGATTGTACCCCATCAGGGTCACTTATGTCTGCAAGGTAATGGCAAGAATCCCAGAGCTCAGCTAGGGAAAAGTATCTGTACTGAAACGTATGTTTTTGCGTCCCAGACTTCCCCTTCGTTCTTAGCAGCTAAGGGTACCTATTTCATCTGCCATGATAGAGCCTATACATGGTTGCCCCCTGACTTTTCGGGCACATGCTTTGTTTCGTTCCTGTTGCCTCCCACCTACACAGCTGCGGCAGATTACCATAAGACAAGGCTAGTTAGAGGTGTCTTCAGTAAAGAAGACACTGCAGGACAAGAATTTGGAGACTTCGTGAAAGTTTTTCTGCCGTTCTGGGGACCCATGGTTAACAGCAGGAACATAAGGCAATTGACAAGGGTAGTTGAATCCACCGTAGTTGAAACTGCCGGTGCCCTTAGTAACTTGACTGCTGAGCTCCAGTCGGATCGTCTTATGACCCTTCAGAACAGGGTCGCGTTAGACGTCATACTTGCAGACCGAGGTGGGGTATGTAAATTGATCCAATCGAGTTGCTGTGTTTTCATTCCAGATAACGCTCCAACAGTGTACCAGGCCATCTCCAAACTGCATAAGATCTCTGAATCTATTCATGTGGATAAAGGAGATTGGTCGTTGATGGGATGGTTCTGGGAACTGATATCCGCCTGGGGATGGAACATTCTGATGGTCATTGGGATGATCTTAGCCATTCTTTTCCTGTTCTGTCTGTGCGTACAGTGTGCTCCTGCAATATGTGGCCTCTGTGCTACATCGTGTGTAAGGAGACCTGTATCAAGGGACGAGCTAAGTAATAGGATGATGCTACAGCAACATCTCAATGACTTTATGAATATAGACCTGGACTCAGATTAGCATGAGTATAGGTTATTGCCTATGTAAGGGCAAAAGGAGGGTCTGTAGTACTTAAAATTCTGGACCCGTGTTATAAACATCATCATATCATGACGATTTTGATATCAGAAGACCGAGAATGGCTAGTACACTATGCACAAGCATTTTCGTCATATTCGAGTGACGATTTCACTTCGAAATCGTAGTTTTCGTCCTGAACCCTCGGGTTCCATTTACGGCAGCCATTTTGTGAGTTGCCCTCACATAGGCCAATGATTAAGGCCAAACACGATTCTGAAGGACACGTACACCTTTCCTGACTTCTCTGCGACCTGGGCAAGCTGACTCCACTGCCCAAGGCCAAACCTGTTCGGTCAGTTCCTCTCCCAGTGGCCGAACAAGATAGTATCAAGGCACAACATGCCATAAACCTTTCATCGCACACAAACCACCCCTAATCTCACACACACCTGTCTCTGTTCCTTACTTTATGACTTGCTTTACGAGGAGGAGGTGCCCATTTTTATTGGGGGTCCGTCGATAGCTGATGAAAATACCGGGCCTTGCCGGGTAATTTGTTGTGGGCTGGACGAACTGAAATATGGGCTTGTCATCATGACTCTGCTTTTTCTTTGTAGTGAAAATATGTGAATGGTCAACTGTAAACTTAAGAATGTTTGCCTAAAGCGTAATATTTTGTATAAAAAGAGAAGGCTTGCTTTGTAAGTTTGAGCAGTCTCCTGAGAATATACACCGTGTTGTACTTCTAGGACGCCGGTTACTTGGTTGCAGCCAATAAATTCGATCTTTGACTTCACCTAGAAGACTCTGAGTTTCTGTAGTCCAATCAGGAAGGACTCGAAGTCTTAGGGTGTACCCTGGCACAGCTGGGTTCCGAAAAAACCCAGTACTTCATGATTAAGACCGTTTGTCAGCCCACCAGTTTGTCTCTCATACAGGGGTAAGGCAACCAGTTTCTCGATAACCCACAGTTCATTAATACGTCAATCTGCAACTTACTGATCAATACCACCTTTGTACTCTCACATGTGCAGCACCCGACTGGGTCTCCGTGTGAGTATTCCCTTTTCTTCTCTCACTTTACCGGTGTCTCACTTATTTCAGTGTCTCAAGAGGTACGCATTATTCCATCTAAGTCCTTCCTTTTTTAAGGATCCTAGCTGACATCTAGCATTCTAAGCATATGCCTTCTTTTCTTTTTTTGATCATTAGATTGTCCCCATATCCCTTGGTCCCGAAGAGACCCTACACTGCAAAAGGGTCATAACGCTGTCGACTGTATTTGAAAGCGAACCAGTTTAACAGCTCTGACTATTGTACACAGAAGTTGGAATCATTACTGAGTTAATCTTTGGTCATCTTTTTTTAAAAAATGTGGACACCAAGCTGTACACGTTACATGTTTTTTCACTGTTTGTTTTATGGTTCCATTTCACTTGGGGACACAAAAGCAATATTGTTTTTTCTTGGTCTGTGTATATATCAATTTGAATTTTACAAATCTGATAAAAAGAATTCATGTGAACATAAAGTCTGCAAGGCCCTCTTTCTTTCTGACATCACCTCAACCCGTTTTTGTGATTGCGATTGTGCATTTGATTATTATTGTAGATTAGCCTAACTTTCCGCTGGCTCAGAGAGATGATGGCACATTGAAACACGCCTGGGACCAAACCCAAGAGGACCATCCTGAGAAGGAAGGTCTGCTGCTCTGTGTAAAATGGAGTTTGTTGTATAGAGTAACCCGGGAGGCAGAACGCTATAATGAACAACTATTGTTCCCAAAACCATTCTCGGAACAGGTGTTGGACCTAGCCCATAGGCAAACAGGAGGTGGCCACTATGGGAAGGAACACACGCTACAATATCTCTTAGAGGAGTTCTCCTGTCCTGGAGTTTATCGCGAAGTAGCCAGATATTGTGCCTCATGCATTAGGTGTCAGTTGGTCAATAACCCCTCACTTCCCATAGCCCCGCTGCACCCACTCCCAATTATAGACCTTCCCTTTCAGAGGGTGGGGGGGATGGATCTAGTTGGACACCTTATCCCCTCCTCTCGGGGGTACCAATATCTATTTGTACTAGTTGATTACGCCACCCGTTACCCAGAGGCGATACCCCTAACCAGCATTTACACCACAGCTGTAGCCCAGGCTATTATCTCCTTCTTTTCTCGAGTGGGATTACCCCGTGAGCTGCTAACCGACCAGGGCACCCTGTTTGTATCTCGCCATATGAAACAGACATGCAACCTTTTGGGACGCAAGCAAATACTCACAGCTATATACCACCCCCAAAACGATGGCCTAGTTGAGAGGTACAATAGAACAATTAAAACTATGCTAAAGAAAGTTATTGACAAAGCAGGAAGGGACTAGGACCAACAAATACCTCTGGTGTTATACGGACCCATGCACAAAAATCCACAGGTTTCTCCCCATTCGAACTACTGTTCGGAAGGAAACCTCACACACTCCTTGACATGGCAGTTGAACAGTGGGTGGAGGAAGAGGACGAAAGCAAGCCCCTCTTACAATATAGTAGTACTTTAAGAGATACTCTGATGTCTCTCTGGGAGGAGGTCCATGCCTACATGTAAAAAGCGCAGACCATACAGAAAAATCAGTATGATAAGCACACTAAACTTGGGGAATTCAAAGCGGGAGACCGCATCCTGATCCTTCTTCACAGCACAGACAAAAAGTTGTTAGCCATATGGCAGGACCCTTATAAGGTGCTAAATAAAATCACCCCAGTCTCTTGCCATATAGTCGTCCCCCACAAACCACAAAAAGGCCAGACCTACCACGTGAACCTCTTAAAAGATTGGGAAGGCCCCTTGCCAGTGTCCCCAGGTAGAGACAAACCGTTATTACATGTGTCCCTGGACAAACCCCTTGACATCCCTCTAGTTGCTCCCTCTTCTACAGGGGACGAGTCTGTGCGCTTGGGGGAACGGCTATCAAAGACGCAAACACATCAAATGCTTGCCTTATGTGATGCCTATTCGGATGTACTGTCAGGGGCACCAGGACAGTCATCCCTGGTAGAACACACAATAGACACAGCAGAGGCCAGATTTATAAAACTGAAGCCATATCGTATACCAGCTGCACGAAGGAAGGCAGTAGACCAGGAGATAAAAGCTATGTTGGAGGCCTATATTATTGAACCTTTCCACAGTGCCTGGTCCTGCCCGGTGGTCCTCGTCCCCAAACCAGATGGGAGCATAAGGTTCTGCATCGACTTCAGTCAGCTTAACGCTATATCCAGGTTTTTTTGAGTACCCTATGCCCCACGCCGATGAACTCAGAACGATTGGGGGACACCAGAATAATGTCCACAATAGACCTCACAAAAGGTTACTGGCAAATCCCCCTTGCTGGGGAGGCCAAAGAAAAGACTGCCTTCTCTACTCCATCGGGCCTCTTCCAATTCAAAGTCATTCCCTTCGGCCTTCACGGCGCCTCAGCCATGTTTCAGAGACTGATGGACGTTCTCTTGCGTGACCACCACACATAAGATGTTGCTTATCTGGATGACAGTCTTTCACAGCACTGCTGGGAAACCCACCTCACACATCTAGAGGCCGTCCTAGACACCCTCAAAAAGGCAGACCTCACTATCAACCCCAAGAAGACCACTTTTCGTACGGATCATCAGGTATGACATCCAGGCAGGAGAAATTAGACCCCAGTTGAACAAACTAGAGGCCATTCCAAACATTCCCCGTCTCATCACCTGGAAAGACGTCCGCTCCTTCTTGGGTTTGGTTGGTTATTATCGGAGGTTTATCCCCCACTTCTCCGACATCGCTAGTCCTCTCACCGACCTTCTAAGAAAAGCCACATCAGGTAAGCCCCTCCAATGGTCCTCTCCTTAGCAACACAGTTTTTCCCTCCTGAAAAAAGAGCTTATGTAATGCCCCTGTCCTTACTTGCCCTGATCACAATGGGACATTTGTTCTCCAAACGGACACCTCTGGCAGGGGGCTTGGGGCTGTCCTTTCCCAACCCAACAATAGAGGCGATCTGTGCCCAGTCCTTTTTCTAAGTAGGAAGCTGTAGACAAGGTATGCCAGCATAGAAAAAGAATGTTTAGCCACCAAGGGAGCAGTAGAGGTCCTGCAATACTACCTCCTGGGGCGACAGTTCCTTCTACTAATAGACCATCCCCCTTGACCTGGCTTTACCTACAAAAAGACTTCACTGGTTCCTTGCCTTACAACCTTTTTCCTTTCGCACTTTACATGTCCCGTGGATCCTACAGAAAAACGTGGACTTCTTCTCCCGGTATCCAGTATCTGAATGGCCCACTCATCCATTCCTGGATGGAAGGCATTGTGGTGGATCCCCCTCCTTACCGGAGCAGCCCGACCACTCCAACATAGCGGACGAAGAGAATAAAACTGGAAGCGGACTATGTGGTCTAGACAGTCAATCCCGAACTCCCTTGCCGATAGCAACAAGCCACAGAGGTGGGGCCGAGAATGCTATTTGAAGGCTAGAGACAAGGAATGCCAGAGAGGCAGCGCGAGGGAAGACAGAGGACGCGGACCAGCAAGAAGACAAGAACAAACCCTGCATCCAGTTTGAGGGAGCCTTGGAGATGCCGCAGCACAGGAACTCGTCCTGACGCGAGGAGGAAGGCAGCGAAGTTGACTGCTCAAAGAACAGTGCCCTCGAGTCCAGTACTCCAGCAAAGGAAGCAGAGGCTGCGACTCCCCTCCCCGCGGCCTAGGAGGGCTGTGGGTTCAGGCAAGTGCCTGGGTCATTATTATTTCGGGGTAGGTGGGTGAGAATATGGGGCACTGCACTGTGAATCACCTCAACCCTTCCCACACTTAGGCATTTTATGGGAGTAGGAAACAGGTGATGGAAGCAACATTCCCTTATGTGTAGCACTAGGACGGCGGCCTGACCTATTTTTCTTGATCCTTTCCGGTTCCCACACGAGAAGACGGACGGAGCCCTTCTACAAGAAGACCCAGACCTGGAACAAGCCAAGCAAAGTCAGTCATAGGACACTGACTGCATTATGTCCTGAATCCTTTGTTTTTTCCCTATGCTTTCCTATGCTCCATGAACCCGATCTCCCGAACTACTAAAAAGTATACACCCAGGCAGGACTGGGATATAGAGCAAACAAAAGGAGACTGGGCTGCTCCTAAGAAGGTCAAAAGGTCACTAGGGAGCAAGGGGGGGGAAGTGCTCAGTGGAGAACTACCCCTGGGTATCCATTGTGTTGGATATAATGGCCTCACACACCCTTGCGAGTGTCATGCTTCATCATAGGCAATGCTCCTCCTTGGGTAGGCGGTGCAAATCCCAACGGGCAACACCTCAAAGAGGGGCTCTTTGGCGGAGATCTTTTTATCCAACTGTCTATGGGTGAAGTGGGGGTGTGGGGCCAGGAGAGTGTAGACGGTGTAAGTGAAGGTAAAATGAAGCAAGAGGTACCAGAAAATAATTTTATTCAGGTGGTCCTTTGCCTCAATTAAAAACGAGGTTAGTCTGTATTCGCTGGAGCTTAGGTTTCCACAAACGAGACAGTACTAAAGTGTAAAGGAGGTGGTCAACATGTTTCTCGCTGAATGTACATTGACATGCGATTCTTCAGGACCTAAAATAAAGCAGTACTACTGTCTACAAGTGTCAACAGTGCCCAGCGGGTCAGACATCAGGGGTGAAGCCGAGTAGCTAGGGTTCAACCGCCTGTGTCCGTTCCTTATGGTCTACCCCTCACCGCCGGGCCCGGATATTAGGATATAGCCAAATTAAGGACTGAAAATAAAAGAAACCCTTTCCCCCATAACTTCAAACCGTTTCGTGTATTACTGGAGTGGGACGGACGGCGAGCTCTCATTGTGGTCTTAACGCTCACAAGGAACAGTACGATGAATACTCAATCCAAGTCAAGCATGGTTCAGCACTTGTACCAGTGGATAATTGAACGTACAACTCGACTGTTTTCATTTTCAACATGCTCCGTACTCTATTGTCCATACAGAGCTTGGCGTGGTGAGACTTTGCATCTGCCTTAATGAGTAAGGGGTGTGTAAACATTTCAATAAGGCCCAATTTGGCAAAACATGATACCCCAACCACAGTATTTATGACAGTTTTGTAAAGACAGACAATCTAAAAAACCTTCTCTCACCAATGTTGCCTCGGGTTCTGCCAACATTTAATCCATCACAGTAATGGGGCAATTTCTATCTGGTCTGCAATATAGGGTAAGCCCAACTCCTAGTAGCATATAACATTCGCAGTGTTTTTGGGGACTGCCGACAACCTGTGTGCAAAACCATTTTTAAGAAGTTTAGGTTTAAGTGCATCCAAATTTCAATACCCCCAAAATGCCAGCCACGTACAACGCAGCCACAACACATTTGGACTTAAACAAAGTAATCATCTCTAACAGTGGTTTATAGTTTAAAATCCTTGAAAAACTGGAAGACAGCTTCTGAGTTCCTTCCCATTTATTGTGATTTGTATGGATACTTCTTTTTGGATGAAGTTGACATCTAGAGTTCCTACTTTTCAGTGATCTTCAATGCCATATTGAGAGGGGCTCCCATTCCTCGAACTTGGGCAGGGGCTGACATTATTCCCATCTTTAAAAAGGCTTCCAGAGAATTACCAACAAACGCATAAGTCTTATAGATAGCTCCCAACAATTGTTTAGAAGGTGAATTCTAGACAGGCTCCAGGAGTGGAGGACCACAAATGAAATTCACACTCCTTTGCAAATGTGCTTCCAAGAACGCACAAGCACTACTGAACATGTGTACCAGTTCCAGTTATTGTTTTGGAAAATGGTAACTTTAGCTAGCAGACATGTCTATGATGCCTTTGTGGACTTGCAATCCACATCTAATCTGGTTCCGAGATCCTCTCTCTAGGAGGTGCTTTCTAAAATGAGGGTCCCCAAGCACCTACTGGATGTTAGGATCAGACTCCATGAATTTTTTTTGCGAAGATCAGATGCGGCCCATGGGCACATTAAATCCAATTCCTGTCAACAGAAGTGTTAGGCAGGGTTAGGTACTTGCACCCACCCTGTTCACATTATATCGAAATGGTCTAGTTCCATTTCTGGAGCAATGCGACAATAATACCCGAGCTTGCAAAATATGAAGGTCTCTGCTCTCATGTTTGCTGATGACACCCTACTTCTCTCCAAATCTCCCGTGGGCCTCCAGGAACTACTGGGCCATTTCAAATGTTTCTGCGGGCAAAGGGGTTTGGATAATAATGTTGGTAAAACCAAGTTCATGGTTTTGAACCCATTAATTCTATGACTTAATCCTATGCTAATGGGGACCTCTCTGGAGCGTGTATGCACTTTTGACCATTTGTGGATCAGACTTATGGAACAGCTAGACTGGTACACCCAAGTAATCCACTGCAGTTTCAAACTGGAACACGTAGCCAGGGATATTGTCAGAATGCCAAGGTTCCCAGTTTCGTCCAATTTCACCAGTCATTCAGATCTACCATCATCTGACCCTAAGCTCAGCTCTATATGGCACAAAATTATGGAGACATAGGGATGCAAATTCACTACTAATAGAAGAAAACTCATTTAAGCACCAGCTGGCAGGGTTGCCTATCCGCACTCCCCTACTCCCCCTTAAACTGGACCTGGGGCTTAGACCCATTACCGAGAAGATCTAACACCCATTCTCTTTTGGAAAGGATCCGCCAACCTCGAATTGAATTCTAACAACCAGGGTTTAGAAGAAATATTGTTCATCCCTGGTTCACGCAACATACCCTTGCTGGGTTATGTAAAAGCGACTCTCACAAAATTGGGTGCAAGCGTCTCTGGCAACCCAGAAAAGGCTAATGTAATTTCTAAGACGCTTGTTAAATCCAACTATTGGCAACACAAAGATGAAACAGTATATTCCCAGATAAAGTCTTGCTCTCTGATCCTTTCCTTATGGTATAGGACCCTTCTACTGAAGAGCAATTTCTGTATGAGATCGAGCGGCATGTGCCAGAAGGCTGTACTTGCAGTTTCGCTTTGGGACTATACCCATCTATTCTATACTTTCAAACGGGCACGTGCACCAGGGCAGATGAGTGCCTGTGTCCACTTGTGGTAATCCTAAAGAAATGCTTGAGCATGTTATTTATTTTTTGTCCGGCCTATCAGAGAAGTAGGAAAACATGTATATTACGTTTGTGCAGCAATCTGGTTGTCATAGAACACAAGGTGGTCTTGAGAATTATGACATCTGACTCCAGTGAACTGGATGGTTTTCATACGCTCCCATTATTTGATGTCATTATGGAGAGTTAGACACAATTTGTGTACCCCCCCAAAGAGATCTAAGGCAGCACTGTTGTATGTATTGTACAAAATCTGCCGTACTGACTTCACTCCACACCTCCAAGAAGGGCTAATTTATTGATGCAACTTATGAATTTTGCATGATTTTACAATGGGTTTATTGATACATATTTTATGTTTTCAGATTGTTTTCTAGAAACTGATTATGTTTTATACTGATAATTGTGACTTCTATTGTCAATGCAATTTTTATTTGTATGAGCTTTTATTGCATCAGCGCCGAAATAAAGCTCGATATTGATCTGTAGAATCAAAGCGATTTCCAGATCTATAAGAGCATGGCAATTGTTGGGATCTAAGGGGTTGACAGGATTGGGGTCTTTATCTAATTACCCCACCATCCTTTCCTTTTCCCTCTTCCTTCTAACTACATGCTTGAATAGGTGCACTTACAAGAGTCATTCACATACCGGCAGCAGGTATTTAAGTTCCTGCCTGCTGGAAGCCTGTGCTTGGTTTCGCTTCTGGTTCCTTGCCACCGAGACATATTCTTCGACAGCTCCTGTTGTGTTCATGGAGATATTTGGACCTTCGCCCTGTGGAAATTTCATTGCTTCAGGATTAAGACAGACTCGCTGGGACCCTGGTTGGAACAAATTCTTGTTTTGGTATCTTCTTCCTTCGCTGGGGTTTCCCTTTTTCATTTTGGACTGAAATTACAGAGGGGGCAGGGGGAGTAACACGGCTGCGTTCCCATCTTCCCTTCTCTTAGTTCTTGGATTTTTGTATCTTGTCCACATCTTTATTGGCAATTCGGGCAGTGATACAGAGTAGTTCCAAGCTGGCAGTTCTATGGGCTCTCCTTTCCCTGGGATTCGTTTTATGCGGGTTTTTTGCTCAAGGTGTGTATTTTTTCCCCCTAATGCTTATGCTTTACGAGAAGGTGGTATTTTTTGGGCATCAGGAATAATGGATTAAAAGCCTGTCCCCAAAATGGTGGGAGTAAATTAGCGCGTTGCGCTTTAGCGGACCAAGAGAAGCGAATGCAGCGAGGGATCTATGTGGTGCTGAACTCAGGCGTTAATGATTGCAAGCGAGCATTCCTGTCAGGTTCCACAGCTGCTCAGTGTTCAGTTCCTCAGTGACCTACATCGAGTTACAGCGTGGGAATTGACACGGGGGACCTGCCACCACTGCTAGAGCGATCTACACCGTGAGGTATTATCTCCACAACCTGCTTGTTTCCTGGCGCAGCAGCACGAGCTGCGTCAAATCAACAGTGGTGCCAATAGGAAACTCCCTACGCGACTTAAGTGACCTACGTGTACCCTTCTTGCAAATATAACCGGCCTACTGCCTCAACCAGGTACTTATAACTTTATACTTCTGTGTGTCTTTAGACGGTGCTGCCGTCGCAGCTCCTAAGTTCGAGTTATCTGAGAGTTGGGGTGAGGTATAGGAGGGTTGGGGGGCAAGGGTTTTTGGGGAGGGGGGGGGCAAGGGGCTTTGGAGTAAATGTAGTTTTGGTCGTTTCCTTATTGTTTCTATTTTTTCTTCTGCTTGTCGCTACCCAGTTCTCAAAAGTAGTATCGTACACGTCTTATTCATCTTGCTGACACAAATACGGTCACCATAGGTTATCTAATATGAGTCGAAACCTCCAGCTAATGGCCCTCGGACTGAACACACATGCCTCATCAGCGCTTTGCATCGGTCCCTAGACTTACACTGCAGCATTCATTATAAGCTGGCCACTTCCTTAGCGACACCTACCGCTTAGATGACCCAAGCCAAAACCCTGGCAGAGAGCCTTAATATAGTGTCCCTAAACGTCAAGGGGCTCAACCATCCAGTAAAGCGTAGAAAAGTCTTTGATTATTTAGCAGTCCAAAGGGGATATCATCCTACTTCAAGAGACAAAACTGTCAAAAGAAGACACTGAATTCATTAAACATCATTGGATCTCATACACCCTTTGCTCCCCAGCGGTCCACAAAAAGAGGGGGGTAATCACCCTGGTTAAAAAAAAGTCTAACATTTCCATGATCTCACACACTCAAGACAACGATGGCAGACTATTGGTTACACGCCTATTGAGAGATGACGACCCATCCACGTAGTAAACATTTACGGGCCGAACTCTGACGACCCTGAGTTCTGGGAATCTGTCTCTTAAGCCATTACGGGCATTCCCCAAGATGAGCTCTTGATTGTTGGTGGGGACTTCAACCTCCCTCTAGACCCCCTTCTGGATCGCCAATCCAAATGCGCTTATCACCCCTCACGATCCCATGAGATACTAAACCGCCTCTGTTCCAAGTTTAACTTACGCGACTCCTGGCGTCTACAACACCCTGACGGGAGAGATTACACATTTTACTCCGCCCCTCATAACTCGTACTCAAGAATTGACTACATACTAATTTCCAGCCCCTTCACACACCTTATAGAGGAAACAGACATAGCACCCAAACTGGTCTCGGACCATTCCTGTATCAATACGTAGCTCGCAGGTTCACAATCTGTCTTACCCCCGAAATGCTGATGCTTTAATGATGAAATCCTCTCAGATCCAGAAAACAAAAAACGAATAGAGAACGCCATCTGCGATTACATCACATTGAACGACTTACCAGGCTAGGACATCTCTGTTTATGTGATGCACTCAAAGCCACAATTAGGGGCGTCATTATAGGTTTCTGGGCACAAACAAACAAAATACTGAATACAGAACTAGAAAGACTTGAGAGAGACATCAAAACTCTGGAAATCTCCCATTCGGACGACTTAAACAATAACTCCACTCTAGACCTGCTCACTAAAAAAAAGTACGAATACAATGCAATTATGAGCAAACGCGCTGGTGTTTGGATAAATAAATTCAAAGCATTGAAACTGTGTGAGGGTAACAAAGCAGGGAAAATGCTTGCGTCTTACCTCAAGCACAAACACAAACAGTTCAACATAGCCTCCTGAAAGGACCCCGCCAGTAACATCCATACCAAACAAAACAAAATCTTAGATACTTTCCAGGTGGTCTACGAAGACCTTTACAAAAAGAAGATGACTTTTGACCCAGAGGCATGCACCAATTATCTAAACTTGTTAAACCTCCCTAAACTCTCTGACGCAGACAGCTCCAAATTAGGATCCCCCTTCACAGACAAGGAATTCACTTCCTCCATTAAATCCCTTAAGAGCAATAAAGCTCCAGGGCCTGCTGGCATCTCGGCCAACTTCTACAAAGAATTTCAAAATATCCTCAGCCCTGTCCTTCTGAAACTGTTCCAGTCCTTTACTGTAAAGGGTGGTGTCTCTAAGTCAATGAGTGAGGCCACCATAATTGTCATCCCAAAAGAGGGCAAGGACCCTCTTTTAACAAAACATTACCGCCCAAACTCGCTCATAAATCTGGATTGTAAGATATACGCGAAAACCCTAGCCAACAGACTCAATGCATTTCTTCCGAAACTAATTAGCAATTCGCAAGTGGGGTTTCTTAAATACCGCATGTCCAACGATAACACAAGACTACTATGCCATGTTCTGGAAAAAGCATAAATAACAGCTGCTCCCTCCGTCGCCATCACCCTGGACGCGGAAAAGGCGTTCAACAGTGTATCGTTGCCCTTTTTAAAACAATGCATGCATTCTTTTAATCTGGGGATGCCCTATATTGATATGGTAATGGCCCTTTACTCCTCCCCGACAGCCCGGATCGCCATTAATGGCTCCCTGTCGGAACCATTTGGCCTAAAACAAGGAATCAAACAGGGTTGTCCTCTTTCACCAGCTCTATTTCTCCTGGCCCATGAACCCCTCATCGCGGATATAAAACGGAATAACGATATCATGGGCGTGGAATTCGGTGACTCAAGCATAAAGTTGTCCGCTTATGCGGACGACATCCTGGTGGTTACAGAACACCCTGAATCCTCCATCGCGGCTCTCATGTCTAACATAGAAAATTACTCTCTTCACTCAGGTTACAAATTCAATCGGGATAAATCTGAGGTAAAAACCCCTGAACATATACGGCACTAGGGACATGCTGCGAAGCTCTGGCCTGACCTGGCAGACCGGCTTCATTAAATACCTCGGAATTGAATTTGGTAGTACCCTTCTTGAAACCATCGAACGCAGCGAAAAAATAACCTTGGAGAAAATTAAATCGCAACTTGATGGGTGGTCTCCTCGTTTCATCACCTGGTGGGGGAGAGTTAAGACCATCAAGATGATGATCTCCCCTCTAGTGAACTACCTCATCACGATGTTACCCCTTACTTTATCCCAGGACTTCCACCACAAATTAGACGCCATACTCACAAAATGTGTCTGGAAAGGGAAAAGAGCAAGAATTGGCATAAAAAAACTCCACCTGGACAAATCTCTTGGAGGGGTCAACTTAGCGGACTTCAAACTGTACCAAACTGCTTTTCTCGCGAAGCAGGGCTCTTACTGGTTGTCACCTCCTGCCGTATACAGCCCCGTATGGCTAGAGAAAGAAAAAGCCCTTTTTAGAAACATTGCTCCAGCGGCTGTTTTGTCAACAAATCTGAACACAACGACTTGCTCGAAATCGATATTCCAGAACACAAAAATCGCCCTTTTAAAAGTAAAAACTCTTGGATGCCAGTATTCAACGCTCTCGGTGGGAATCGATCTGGCATAACCATTCTGTGATGTACAAGGGCAAACCATTACAAAATGATATCTGGGTTAAAAAGGGTATTTTTTTCCCACACCAACTATACAAGGGTTCATACCCCCTCTCCTTCAAAGAACTCCAATCCGAATATAGCCTTGCTCCACTTGAATTTTATCCCTTCCTGAAGGTTAAGGCGGCAATCACTAGAGCACAATTCTCTGCAAACCCTCCCCCTCTCCCGTCCTACTTATCTAGACTAAACAGACAAGGCCACCAGGTGTCCTGGATCTATAAACTCCTACGCCCGCAGCACTCCAATCTTAATAAACAAATCATACAGTTCTGGGATTCACACTCCTCTTTCCCTATATCTGATGTAGATTGGGCCATAACCTGGGAATCTACCATGCGACACAAAATCAGCCCAACACGTTCCAAGACAAAATTCTGGCTCCTTCACAAAGCCTTTTGGACACCAGGACGTCTTTTCGCTCACAAAATCAGAACTGACGCAACCTGTTGGAACTGTAAAGTGATGGACGGTGACCTTGAACATCTTGTACTCGATTGCGAAGCCCCCTTCTGGGATAGGGTCTTCGAGTTCCTCAAAAAGATACTCTCTTTCTCTCCCCCCCCCCAGAGAGTTGTCCTACTTATTCTTTGGTTTCCTCAAAGCCACGTCCCTTAACGACGATGATAGAGCCCTATTAGACTTACTCCTCATGGCTGCAGTGAAAGTTGTTCTCAATAATTGGAAAGATACTCATAAATCCTCCTTTGCCTGCTGGCTAAATTGGGTATTCGACCTTAGAGGCGCGGACAATATATCACTTCAACACTCACCATGGCGACCCCCTCGGAGACGAATGTGGGACGCTCTTGACAACTACTTTAGCGCCCATAAACCACCTTGAACCTCATACATACACCCTTGACTCCGGTTCGCCTGCACTTCACCTCATTTTAAATCCGCCTACGCTCCTCGCCCGATCTAACCGGGTGATTCCTCCTTTGGGTCAGACACTTCAATAACCTGTGGACCATCTCACTGATACTACTACTCCCATCGACACAAAATGTTTACTCAAATTTTGTGATTTTCTTTATTACATTAGGTTATGTTAACTTATGTTTTGTTCCTGATTGATTGTCTGTGCTTTTATCTTCCATCCAATTGCGTTTATGATAGCCACTACTTGACTACCATGTATCATGAATATCTACATATGGCTTCTATGTATTCAATGTATGTATTATCCGGCATTTTTTCTTCCTTTGTTTATTTTGAAACCACCAATAAACATTTTTGAATAAAAAAACCAAAAAAAACCATTTCCTCTTGTGGATTGCCTGCACTATGTCCCATTTCTCCACTGATAAGTTTGAAAACAGTTACATTCGAGTACTTCTTTCCTCAAAGCAACTCGACCATAGTCAGGAAGTAAGAATTCAGTTATATCTGCGATATTGTGCACCTGGTTATGTATGTGTGCTATTTATGTTCTAGCGTTTTGCTGTATTATATTTCTTCTTTCTTTTTTTTTCTCTCTTTCCTCTAATGGTCAGCTGTGCCTGCCTGATGTTCCATCATTGGTCGAGGAAAGACAAAGGGAGGTTCCACTTGATTATCGATTTCTCTTTTCCCTAAATTCCCCTCCCCCCCCACCTTTATCCAGGCGCCGGGGTTATCTATCATCCTTCTATAAATGTATGGGTGGCAATGACCGCGGGGTGGGTAGAGGATTGGGATATTCGTCGCTCCTGCAGTGTCGGGCTATCAGCAGCGTGGTGACGTAACAGAATGCAGCAATAATGGGATGTAAATATTTGCACAAAACAGAGTTTAATATTTTGATGGAAAAAAACTTAACTGGAGGAGAAAAAGGAATGTGGCTTAGAGAATCAAACTGCCTGGACAAAGGATGCAGCTACCATAGTTCTGAGTCAAACAAGGGTTGCTTTCCTGTTTAGCCCCTTCCTACACCATTCTTTCCACAGAAATATTTTTCAAACCATTTGAGAGAAATCAGTTCCCAGTCCCAGGTTCAATCCTGACATTCCAGACCATGCTTGATGGTAAAGATGATCAACACTAGGTTCAAGGACCCTAACAGGGTGCATTGCCTTCAAAGGGACTGATGCAAAAGCAACAATGGAATGCTCAAATTTACTGCAGCCACTGGCAATGGCTCTGAGCCTTATCCCAATCCTTTGTTGCATCTAGCCATATGCAAATCAGTCTTGACTGTGCTCTTCATGGGAACAGTCCACGCGGAATTGCCAAACACAAACAACTTGCACTGTTTTCGCCCTAGTTAGGGCTTTTCAACTAGGTATAGCTTGGTCCCAGTGGCACAGTGAGCCCGGGACTCACATCGGGGAATAGTCGGCACACTTAGGGTGTCAAATGCAAAAACAGCATGGTTATGGATGGAATGCTCAAATTATTCTCAGCCACAGGCAATCGCTTTGAGCCGCATCCCAATCCATCGCTGTTGTATACTTTAGTCTTGTATACTTCAAAGGGACTGAGGCAGTATTTGAGGGGGTTGCATTAACAGTAGGGTCGTTGTTAATGGTGCCAGTTAAAGGGAATGCTAGCAGTAACCTGAAATGGTTTGACAACTCCTGCTCTAAGGCCAGCCGAGACCTCAAGATGGCTCTGAAAACAAAACCCAGAGACTCGGTTCACATTAAGGCCATGCGCTCCAGGTATAAAAAGTCCCTAGCTACACGAAAGAAAGAGGTAAAGAAAAGTGTCTGGGAGACTCTCTTAGATCCCAAAACTTTGGGAAATAGTGCCAAGTTTTGGGAAATTATGAATAAACCCCTGTTTGACCACCCAAGTAATTCTGTTCTTGGTACAAACATCCCAGAGGAGGAGTGGGTTAACCATTTTAGTTCGATTTTTAAAAGTAATGAGATCCAAGCAGAACATAGTTTTGTTTCTCCCAAGGAGAACTTTGTTCTTTTCAATTAATGAGGATGAAAAAGGAATTCAAGGGCTAACAAGCAACAAGGCCCCAGGGCCGGATGGCCTTCCTCCGGACCTCTTTAAATCTTGCATATCACTATGGGCGCCGGTCCTCACTGCTGTACTCAATGCGGCTGTGGTTTCTGGCTGCCCAAAGTCGTGGGGGGTCTCTACCATCGTACCCGTGTTTAAGAAAGGAGATCGTAATAGCCCCCTCTGCTATAGACCAATATATTTAATTAACTCTGTGGTCAAAGTAGTGGGGGGAGTAATCCTAAGCAGGCTAGTTGCATGGGCAGATGAAAATAAAGTAATATCTCCAATTCAATATGGTTTTAGGCCCGGTCACTCTACGGTCACTCAGTGTTTGAACCTGTACTTGATCATAGGGAAATACACCATGGCCCGCCAAGGTACAATTCACATGGCGTTCATGGACCTTTCGTCGGCTTTCGACTGTGTGAGCCGTGGAAGGCTCTGGGACGCCATGGCTAAAATGGGTGTAGAGCAGAACCTAATTAATTTGTTAGCTGATATGAACTCTGATACGAGAGCAAACGTCCAGTACACACAAGATCTAAAAGTGACAAGAGACTTTGGAGTGCATCGGGGTGTCCGGCAAGGGTGCATTTTAGCCCCGTTTCTCTTCAACCTATATATAAATGACTTGGAAGCAGATTACCCTTATGTCGGACGGAAGGGACTGCCGGTTCTGCTTTATGCGGATGACGCAGTCCTGTTATCCAGGACTGCCATAGGTTTTCAAACACTGTTAAATTCCTTCTTTGCCTTTATGAAGTCTCGAGACCGGAGCATTAATAACTCCAAATCTTTCGTAATGAAGGTTGGCCAAGGTAATAAAAAGCCAAACTACCTAAATGTTAATGGGGAAAAAATCTCAGTAACAAAGACATTCTCTTATCTCGGAGTCCTGTTCGACTACCAACTGAACTGGGGACCCGCGGTACAGAAGAAAAAGGGGGAGGTAATCCGGGCAAATGCAGTAATACTTGACTTTGCAAGAAAAATGGGCAATAGCCCGGTGGCTGCACTGCTCCAACTTTATCAGGCCAAGAGTGTTGCTACTGCATGCTACGGCAGCGAGTTATGGGGATATGCCTCACTAGGAGCCCTGGAGGTAGTAGAAAACAACTTTCTAAAACAGATATTGAGGGTTCCAAGGGGAACAGCAAACTTTTCGGTACATGAAGAGCTGGGTATGCCTTACCTAGGTGACAAGATAGCTGTTAATCCCTTACTTTGCTGGCTAAATTGCTGGTTAAACAGTGATTTACCTCTTACCCAGCAAATTTTGAGGGAAGCATTAACATGGGAAAATAGGCTTAAAGTTCCCTGGATAAAGTACTTAAGTAATTGTTTCACTGAATTAGGGCGCCCAAACTCTTTTCAACCCCAGAATTCATTACGAAATTGGATGTTACTAATGTGAAGAAGGTTTTTATTACATCCAGGTATTTAGCCAGGGAGGATGGCGAGTTAAAGAAAGGAAGTGTACGGAAACATATGCTATTAAAAACATCCTTGCTCATGGAACCGTACCTGTCATGGCCTATGTCAGGTTACGACCGTTTCCTGCTGACGAGGTTTCGCCTGGACTTATTTCACCTTTTACTGGCCGTGCCTAAGGGGACCCACCGTGGTCAAGTGTTGCCGGCTTGCGGCTGCGACGAAAAGTCTCCGCAAGACCAGGCACACTTTTTCTTTATCTGCCCGTATTATATTGTACCACAGAGGCTATATTTAAAACCTTGCCTCAAAAAATTGAATTTTACACAAATCAGACCCGCACTTTACTACCTTCAACTGTTAAGTTGTGATTGCACTTTATTTGTATGCAGCTTTTTAAAATTAGCACTTAAATTTAGGAAAAGCATGGAAGGGTAATAGTGCCATTGACAGATATAATCTTAGCTGATAATAACTTTTTACATTTCCGTAGTATCTTTTACATTTTTATAGTACATTCTGTTTGTGACTTTCTTGTTCTATGTTGCTTTTAAAATCTTTTTCCTCTTTGTATGAGTTAATATATGTCTAATGAAATATGCTTTTATGGTTGTTATTACTAATAACCGAATAAAGTTATTTGACTTGACTTGACTTGACTGAGGCAGTAGTCAGGCAAAAAGGTCCAAGGCCATACAGAACTGAGAGTACTACAGCAAAGTGAAGGCAGGTATTAGTCATTATTTCACAGTAAATATGTGATCAATTACAGAAATTACTGCTATAGGGAAGTGATGCAACCTATTGAAAGCTGGTTCTATTCAATTTATTTTCATTATTTCCTTTGCCTCAGAAGACCACCTGCATTTTAGTTGGAAATTTGAACATATCATTCAAAATTATTTATTTTGGTTAAGTAAACCATAAGAGAAACAACCAAACAAATCATGAGTATGTAATTTTAGGCTAACAGAGCATTTCAAAAGACAAGTGTGCAAATAAGGAATAAAATCACTCAAATTGATATGATGAAAAAAAATTACACTGATATCATATGAGTAAGACAATTCCACACAATTCATAACTTTGATCTCTCTAACACAATTGTGGGGCTAAAGTGCAAGTGCATCATTAATATTTATATACATCAGTTTCCAGGTTGATAGCCTGCACATTAAGCAGGAAAAGGGATTGCCCCTAGTCTAAGAACAAGGCACTAGCACTAATCACAATGGGCAGAATAAGATACATAAGTGCAACCATAAAAAAATTATTTAAAAGTATAAAATAGGAGCATTAATTGGTCAGTACAGTCTTGATTGGTCAGCACGATCTGTTTTATCTATTCATTCATACCAGTCGACCCTCTTAACTGTGCCCTCCTTCTAATCGCCCAGAAGTGTCCTAAAAAGTTTGCAGTGGCACAGGCGACAAGAGGTCTGGCATCTGATTTTAATATTCGGAGGGCGTCTTTAGAGCTTCGAAACCCTAGTTGTCTGCACACAGAAGCTAACTATTGGCTTCTTGGCTTTACATATGCTTTGCAGGCAAAAAATACATGTCCGATGGATTCATGTGGACATGGACAGGAAGGACAGCCCTTAGGTTGGAGTTTGTTATTCTGCCAGGAGTTGGTAAAAGCATTAATTGGTAAGCTACCGTGTATAAACTGTGTGTACAACTTCCTATCGGCTCGCAGCTTGATAATATCGAAATAGCTTTCATGGTGGCAATTATATTTTAAATCCGTGAAAGCATCTGTTAGGCTGCCAGGCTGGCTCTTCCGAAAGTTGTTCTCGTCAACCCAAGCCCAATACAGGATTTTTACTTGGCTTCTTGAGTATGAAGGTGGGTGGCTGATAGCCTGAATTGGCAAACCAATACTAGACCGTAGGGCATTTACTTATTTAATCCAGCCAATTTTATTAGCAGTGTCCAAACTAGAGACCTCACAAAAAGAAGCTGCATAATGTGCCAAATCAGGGGTAGAGGCCAATCTGTGCCAAAACAGCAATGGGCGCAGACTTGCAAGATCGTTGATGGACTTAATGCCCAGATCGAGCTTGAGAGGTAGACAAGGTGTACTTAGAGGAAGGGATATCAAGTTCCTAAGGAACTTGTTTTTCACAGCTACGAGCTCATTAGAGGGTGCTGTGCCCCACAGCTCCGCCTCGTAAAGGGCACTGGTCACAGACTTGCAGTTGTACAATTTAAGGGCAGGAGCTACGGGCCTGGTATTTGACAAGCAATGCTCCCTCCTCAAAGCTCCGGTAAGCTGGGTAAATTTCAAGGAAGCTTTCTCTAAATGTCTCTTCCAAGTCGTTCCCTCTGATAGCTTAATACCCAAATAATTGAAGGAACTAACACTTTCGAGCGGGAAATCATTCAAGAGTATGTTTCTCTTAAAAGATTTGTGTGGGTTGAACATCATTACCTTGGTTTTGGTGGTGTTGATGACCAGGACCCTCTCATCGCAAAATGCCTTAAAATGGTTTAAACATTTTTGGAGACCCATGGGAGTTTTGGAAACCATTAGGGTATCGTCAGCAAATAGCAATGTAGCAATTTCTTGGTTCGTTGGAGATGGTGCATCAGCTGGTAAAGACCACAATAAGCCTGCTACCTGATTGACGTACAGGAAGAAAATTGTTGGAGCTAATACACATCCCTGGCAGAACCCCCACTGGATTGTGATAGGCTCGGTAAGTTGTCCCTAGTACCCCACCTCACCCGGGCATAGTTTCCATCATGCAACCTAACTAATATTTCCAGAATCTCCAAAGGCATTCCCATGTCCCTAAGCACCCGCCATAAGGAGTCCCTCAGGACAAGGTTGAATGAGTTTTTTCAGTCAATGAAGGCAAGGTATATACTTCCCTTGCTCAAGGCAACAACCTTCCAGTATAACATAACTAAGCTAAATACTTGATCCATTGTGCAAGTCTTCCACCGGAATCTTGCTTGGAGTGGAGAGAGGATGTCATTCTTCTCCATCCAGTTCTGGATTTTGCCAGGACAGAAGACCTTTTGGCCACAATGGATCAAGCTGATCGGACGGTAGTTATAAGGCATCAACCAGTTCCGTTTCCTAAAAATGGGTACCACTTCAGCCCCTTTCCATGAATCAGAAATCCTCCCCCCACCAGCTATGTCATTGGCCAACATCATGAAATATATATCCCAGTTTTCCCTACCTAGGCGAAAAAGGTCACCTGGGATGCCATCCAGGCCAGGGGCTTTCGCAGATACAATTGCGTCTAGATATGACAAAATTTCCTCTCTGGAGAATGAAAGAGTACACGCTGAGTGGCCTATGTCCTGGAACAACTGGTTTCCAGCGTATGTTCCAATGAGAGAGTAGAGGTCGCTAAAATGTTTAGGCCACTCTACAGCTGGAATGTTGTTGGCCAAAGGGGGCGATCTTTCAAAATTGCCTTTGACAAAGAGGGACCGGAACTTCCTACTATCTGGATGACAGATAGCCTCCCCAAGATCTTCCACCTCTTTTCGTCCCATTCTCTCTTCGCTTTGACCTGTGCTTGTTTGTATTCCTTCCTAGCTTCACGAATGCTTAGTTTGACCCTATTTCTAATGGCGATAGACAGTTTCCCTCTCGACACTCTGCATTCCTTATTGAACCATTGAGTGGAGCCCAATGGTCTATCCTGTTTTGGCCCGGTCTTGTAGCCACAGACAAGAAAGAGAGTGGCCAGGTGTTCAAAGAAGTCTTTATGTGAGCTACTGCAGGCAAATGTTTTGGGAAAGTGTCGGCCTCCACACCCAAGGTCTCTAAGATCCTTTCTAGGTCATTTGTGGTCTATCTGGTCTTGGATTCATCTACCATAACTGCAGGCCATTTGAGCCGACGTTTATTATAGGAGGGGATTATCTCCTTGGTACTCAATGGAATCAGTCTGACCTTTGCCCTCTCGCCCCATGGTTGTTCAACAGTTAGGCTAAGGGAATTATGGTCACTGTCACAGGACGGGATGATGATCTTGTCCTGTATCAGGGGCCATAATGCAAGGTCTACTAAAAGATAGTCAATCCTGCTTGCACCTTTTGGTCCACAAAAGGTCATCCCTCCTTTGTCGGAGCTGGTTCTCCCGTTTGCGGCTCTTCGCCTGTGTTCTAAAGAGATGGCATTCAGGTGCAATGCTGCTTTCGACCATTTTTCAATAGGGGTAAGTTCCAGAGGTGGCATCATCCATGCTTTGTCCTCCTCGCTCACATCATGGGACTCTGCCAAGTCTAGTGGTTCGAATGTCACATTAAATCACCACCAACTATTATGGAGTGGCCATCCTGTCTAGCTTCCAATAGTTGGTCCATGCATTCAAAGTTGGAGAGCTACCTCCTCTGATACTTCTGGCAAACACATTGAAAATGTCAATGGGCTTGCCCTTGCCAATTTTTAACCTTCCCCCGAGAATGTCGGGACTGTTGGTGTCCAATTCCTTAAGATCGCAGTTAAGTGAGATGTTAATTAGGATGAGCAACCCACCTGACGGACGGCCATATTTGGATAGAATGGCCGGTCTGTGAAAGGTCATGAACCTAGATATAAATGTAAGGGTCAGACTCCATGTTTCCTGGAGTACGCAAATCTCATGATGGTTTATGAGCTCAAGGAAGTGGGGGAGGTAGAGTTTCCCCCTTATGCCCGCCATACTCCATGACACTATCTTCAGCGCCCTACCAGGGGGTATTGAAAAGTGAATCTGGGGAAGCAGTGGGATATGTGAGGTATTAGTCTTTATTGGGGAGTAACCAAGCGTATCCAGAATGTTGGCCTGCACACCGTCACTTAATGCGGAGGCTGGAGCAATATCTAAGACTAACTGTGTGTTATAGAGTATGCTCTCAAGCTCTGAGGAAAGCCCTCTTCGTGCACGTGGGATACAAAGGGAGTGTGCTTGTTTTTTTATCTTACGGGTGCACTTGGGATCCTTTACTAAAGGTGTAGGAAGTCAATCATTCTGAGAAAGTGATGAAATGGGTGAGCCCCCGAGAATCTGGGGAGCGGTACTGGGTCGTTCCAGTGATTAAAGGATGTTTAGTTTCAGCCTAATCTTTGTAGGGGATGGGGAATGCGATCTCATTCCATATCAACTAGATTCTGAACCAGTAGATCGTTTACTAGAATAAGTTCTAGGGCATCAGTTGGGCTATTTTTAAGGACGCATCTTTTTGCCTGAACAATATCTTCCCTTATTATGGATCTACAACCCCTGGTACACCTCAACCAATGTATGGCCTTGTTTTTAAGGGTTTCAGCATTCTCATATTTGGAGCTGTTGTTATCCAGTTTGGGGTATTGGACAGGTATATTCGTTTCGACTGGGATGCAAAATAGACATATCATTTTTCCAGTGCACATAGATCCAGTGGGCACATCACATAAATCTGGGAGGTAAAAGTACATGAGTTTCAATGGAAGTCTGTACAAGGGCCAGGAATGTAGAGAAGCAGATATGTCCGACAGGCAAATGCCTCTGAGTGTTGATATATCTTAAGGTCACAAGAAGGTAATGGGTGCATGTGCGATAAATGTGGTACGCAAGCACAATCAGCTTAAATATTGTGGCTTCACAAAGGACATTAATTAGGATGCTTCTTAGAGGCTTAAAGAAGATACATTAAAAAGAAAACCCAGTGTCAGACTTCACTGCATTTTACCTTTGTTTACAGGAATCAGCATGGTCTGCACCCCTGAAGTAGCAGTGGTCCCACCCAGCTGCTTCATCTGGCTGGTGGGGATGGTCAGAACCGACTTTTGTGGACTTGACAGATTTGACTGGATCTTCAACAACCCTTAGGAAAAAGAGATTTTTGAAATCATTAAAGAAGGGATACTGAGAATCACCACAAACGCCAAGCATTCTTCAAAGACAGACCACTGACAATCATAGCCATCCTCTCCCATTTCCGAAATAAATTCTTCAGAAGATGATCACCAACTCTTGCTGTTCTCCTAAATAGACAGCGATCACTTCACTCAGAGATAGCACCAACATCCATTTCATCACTTACTATTTCCCTAACACGAGGTGAGAGATGAATTGCCTCCATTCACCAATACTGACAAGTGCTGCTAGGAAACAAGAAAGGCTCCCTCCATTCTCCCATCAAATAAACTGCAAGGCTTATCAGATACCTCCACCAATCTAAAGCTAACCACAATCTGCCTTCTCAAACTCTGTCAACATACATGATTTTTATTCACCGTTTCCCAAAGATAAGCTGCTTAGTACCACCACCTCCTCTAGCCTTATTCCAGTCAAGGACAAACTACAAACCTCAATATTTTTCTCAATATTCTACAAAGACAAGCTGCTGAGGCTCACACCACCTTCAATCATTACCCAATCAAAGTTAAAAAGAAGGGCTCTTAAATCCATCTGCCATTCTTCATTCAGGTGCGCTGCTGATAATTACCATGCATCATTTGTAATTCAAGGAAAAGATACCAAGATATCTTATTTTGTAACAACAGTTTTACTGAGAAGTACCACCTCGCTCCCCCTTCTCATAACAAAGATTCTAGCAGAAAGACACCCCAGTCCAGTTCCAGATTACCCAACACAAACAATTCTGCACCTCTTTATTAAAGAATTTTACCCCGTAAACAATATATAAACTGTGACTGTCTCTATCCCCATTGTGATGTTGTCGAGGCTGGCTGAGGGATTTTGCAAAAATCTTCATATATATATATATTTTTTTTACAAGAGAACAAAATTATGCCAGACACCCAAAAACAAAGAGAAATATTAGGAAAGCCTGAAAAGACCGCTTCAATAGTGTATTGGTTGCTTTCATAGTTTGGAGGGCAGGATGTTGATGTTGGATAAATACAAACAAAAGGGAGATAGATTTTAAAGTATTTGATAGAAACCAATGGCATTTTAAATGAGGGGGTTTAAATAAAGGTTTAGTATTGAAGTCCTCAGCCCGTCAGGTTAAAAGCAGAAAGAACATTCCGATTACCTGGAGTGGATGTCCTGCCGCTCACAATGGGGGCTGCTGATACAAATGAGGAGGCACGCACAGCAGCAGCCATGCAGGGATTGCTAGATGCTGATGCCCCACTTTGGACCTGGTTTACTAATACTGGGTGGTGCTCTCCAGATGCCTTCAACGCGGAAGTCACTGCAGATGATGAGCTGGAGTGTGCTGCGTCTACCTGCTTTGAACAGGGAAAAAAGTGCCATTCTTGATTCATCTTTAACATGCTTCACATCCAGTTTTACATTATAACAACACAAAACATATACAATGAGAAAAGCAAACCATAAAAGTCACAGTGACTTTGTTTTCAGCAGCTGTGATCATTATTAGTGAAGTTAGTGACGACTGATGCAATAGTCTTACATTCTCAGCATAACTTGTGAAGTTCCATCTTGAAAATCGACTCTGCCTTTAAAAAAAGCCACTACAAACAAAATTCAGCCTCTAGAATGGAACATCCCCATAAGCTTCACCCTGAACATTTAAGAAACGATCACTAATCTCCTCCATCAACTGTCATCAAATATGTTCCCATCAGCTCTTCCTGAATAAGGTACAGGTACTTCATCACAGTGGCACACATACTAGAACTTTACACCGCTCTACTTCACACACAGAATATGTCTGTCCCTGTTACAAGGAGCTGAAGAAAAAAGTGCCCACCTTTGATAAAGCCTAACCTCGTAGAGACTCTATCTAGCTGTAGAGTCCTTATCTTAGAATATTCCCCAGGCGTCAGAGCGGATCCTAAAATTTTCGAGCAGTACTGTAGTGTAGTTCCTATAGGACCCCTATGCAGGACATGCGCTTTTGGAAAACATACACTGTGGGTCAGGTGGTAGACTGACTCTGAGCACCCCCACCGCGTATGTTAGCCTTGTTTTGCATTAGCTAGTTCACGCTGCCACTAGAATCTCCTTTTATCAGAGAGATTTGTTTTTTGGCAACCTCAGGGCACATCAAACCCTGATTCCTCAGACTTGTGGAAATAATATACTACTTTTCACCCAGTCACTCGAGCTAGCTCATTTTGTCTCAGAGAGATACGCGGAAGAAACAGTGAAGCATGTTTACATTAAGAATGTATTGTACCGTTGTTCTTCTAGTGTAAAATATATGCGCTGCTACAACTGCTACACAAAAGCAGAGATATAGGATCAGCAGTATAGTGAATAAAAAGGAATAGTACAGTTCTACCGTTTTGCAATAGTCATGAACATATACGTGAATATAAAATGCATTTATAAAAAAAAGCGCACACTCCTAAGAGGCCTGTCTAGATGTACCTAAGTGTACCTAGCATGTAGTAGGTGTGAAAGAGCTAATAAGCCTAAGAGCCAAGAATCCCGATAGGATTTAGTCGAACTACATTGCCTGAATAATGAGAGTGTGGGATCTCCTCCTGGTTTCGAGTTAAACACCCCGCAAGGGGATGTTCAGACCCCTGTCAGCTGGAGTGACTGCATGCAGCAGTCTCAGCTTCTCTGGTCAGTGTGTCGGCTTGAAGTCTTGTTTCCCTCCTGCCTACTGATAGCATGAGGAGCTGTATTTATACAGTCCTTGTGCGTCTGTTTGCCATTGTACAGAATGAGGATGACATTGGGGATTAAACCTTGTGCGTACATAGGAGAGATGAAGTATACCCCCTGGGTAGTGTCCTCATAAATTATTCATATGTGCTAAGGATTACGTTTTAGCAATATCGATTGTGAAAACGCCCCCCTCTGCATGGAACTAGGTGAAAGGTTTAGTCCATAAAAGGCCTCAGACCTTATAAGGTGTTATGTCCCTATAAAGCATTCTGACCTTATTAGGAGTTATGTCCTTATAAGGCTCGTTCATAAGAAATGAAGTGGAGATGATGTAGGGAAAGTGTACGATGTTCCCTGGACCTATATTAGGGTATCGATATGAAATATAACATTACCCCTATATGCGGGTAGGAAGCGACATGTGCGATGTCTATATAGGTGCCACCCCAGTGCACTGATGTCAGTTTCTTTTTGCAACTGTTCATGACACAAGTGCAGACCCCAAGGAACACTGACAAACTGGTGTGCATTTCTAAGGCCCTTACAAAGGTGACCCTCACACAATCCTCAATCGGCGGCTAGATAGAGTCTCTACCAGATAACGTGCTACAGAACATAAGTAACTTGTTTATCTGATAGAGACTTCTAGCCGCAGATTCCCTGCCTTAGTATAGATACCAAGGCAATGCCTCCCCGAAGGTGGGCCTGTGAAACAGATTTAGATCAAAAAGTCTGCAGAATTGAGTTGGTTAATTGCCCATGGTGACGGACCTGCCTGTCCAGGTAGTAGTGTATGATAAGCGTGTGCAGAGATGCCCACGTAGCTCCCTGACAGATGTCCAGGACAGGGATTCCGTGAGCTAACGGAGTAGTCGTAGTCTTAGCTCTTGTTGAATGAGCATGTAAGCAATCAGGGGGTTATTTTTGGCCAATGCATAGCAGATCTTTACGCAAAGCACTATCCATCGTGAGATGGTCCATTTCTGCATGGACTTCACCTTTTTATCTCCAACATGCCCTACCTTACGAAGAGTTGATCTTCCACCAAGAACTCTTTGGAATCATCAAAGTAAAACTACAATCCTCTTTTTATGGCCCAGGCAGTGCAGTCTCTTCTCTTCTCTTCTTTAGAAGGGTGAGGCGAAGCAAGAAAGGTAGGCAAGGTGATATTTGGCCTACATGAAAGGGTGTCACTACCTTCATCAGGAAGGAGGCACGTGTTCGAAGCACCACCTTGTCTGGGTAAAAGGTGGTACAATGAGGGTACACATACAGTGCCTGCAGTTTGCTGACCTCCTGGTCGATGTTATGGCCACTAGGAAAACTGTCTCGATGATTAGCCAAGGAGAGAGCAGTTGTGCAGTGGCTTTAACGCGTTCATATCAGATAATTCAGAACCAGGTTTAAGTCCCACTGGGGCATGATGAGTGGCCTTGGAGGAAAGGTGTGTTGGAGACCTTTGAGGAAGCAAGCCACAACAGGTTACCTGAACAAAGAAGTATGGCACAGCAAAATGCCTAAATTGCTGATAAATAGCCCTTAACTGTGCTTAGAGCATAGCCCTGCTGGGGCACAGACAGAACAAGTAGTCAAACCTGAGAAAGAGGGTCGACGTTCCTGGATGCACATCATGCCACAACTTTGCCCCAGCAGTAGGCCTACACTTTTGGGGTGAAGCGACACCTGGCTGACAGAATAAAATCACAGACTCCAAGAGGAAGGTTGAAAGCTGTCAACTGTCACCGCTCAATCTCCACGCATGAAGGCGGAGGGTGTACAGGATCGGGTGCAGGACCCTCCCCTGTTGCTGCAACAGAAGATGTTCCCGAAGAGGCAGCATTACTGTTGCTCATGCTCAATAGCTCAAGACAACAGACTCTCCATGCCCAATCTGGAGCCACAAGAATGACTTTGGCCTGGACCTTCAGAAATCTGGGCAGGAGTGGTAGAGGCGGGAAGGCATACAGGAGGCAAGAGCTCCACTAGAGACAAAAAGTTTCTCGGAGCTAGAACCACTTGGGGTAGTCCAGAGCGCAGAAGTGCTGACATTGCACGTTCTCAGCTGTGGTAAACAGATCCAACCAAGGTTCTCCCCACTTAAAAGAGACATTGCCCCACCTATGGATGGAGATGTCATTCGTGATCTGCTAGAGAATGATGGCTGAGATTGTCCACATAAAATATAAGCAAACAACAGGAGAGAGAGGGCAAAGTAATTGGAGCCACTCTTGGCCCCCCTGAACTATTTACATTAAACAATAAAAGGAATCACTTTGAGTTAAATAGAAGAACCCTCACTCACCAACCTAGTTGGTGACATGCTTCATCATTGGGTTCCCACCAGAGATGCAGACTGCAACTCTAGTGTGCTGCGATGCCTGATTACAGGGGAGCACGTTTTTGTGTGACAATTGTGAGTGTAATATGTGCAGAAAGTGATTTAAAAAGTGCTGCTGTTTTATCCCAAAAGACTTTGAATGGTGGAAAACTCAGCACTATTAAAATAAGTGAGCCGGATGTCCCTAACTGGTTTTAATTGACCAGAACCATCCTATAGTGAGAAAAAACTTTTGGTCAACGTGTTTCTGCTTCTAGACGTATTACATGAAGCATTCGTCAGGACCAGCTCACCACGGCGGTATACGTACGCTAAGGTGTACCCTACCTCGTGGTGGATTCAACCGAAAGACCTCATGGTTAAACGGCAGCCTTCAAGCATTTCTCAAAAGCTGTGAATATCTGCAAAAACAAGAATAAAAAGCAAATTGCCAAGCATATGATGCACTTAACTTATTGCACTTAAAGCTCTGTTGGTGATTAAACTGATGCCAAAGCTTTTCAAAATGCCGCCATTGGGTTCAATGCTAGCTTAGAGATCACAGGCACAAATATGGTGACAATAACATAGAGATGCTGCAACATGCACCTCCAGGCAACAAATGGCATCAGATTTCATGCAAAACATACAGACCAGGTCAGCCTTGGAGTGGAACACAAGAATACATGTTTACTTCAAAACACCAAAGTGTATTTACAAGTAATCAGGTGTTTGTTCCTGTAGTCCGCACCAGACACCTTCCCTCCTCATGTCCCTTTTTACACTGTATGCAGTATTGAGTTTAGGTTGCTGTAGGTACAACTCAGGATGGGGCAGGGGTAGGTTAACACTAACTGTTAATCCCTCTACTGCAAGGACTTTGCGTCACATTAAATCTTTTATGTACAGTTTTTTATACTGATCATTGGGTCTCATAATTACTTGGGAGACGCACAGAGGTGTTTTTGCTCTCTCACATAGTAGGATCAATACTTTGATCACTGCAAGCGATGGTCTTTTGTCATCATTAATATATTTGGCACACCTTTTTTCCACCATCATCAGGACCTCACAAACACTGAATATATCGATATCGAGGGTATGAGCATGGTGTGAATAAAATTGTATCTTTGGATTGCAAATAATCAAAGTTGTGTTTAAAGAAACTCGCTGACATTATAAAAGGTTAGCGTTTCATTCTTCTTCATGAATATTCTGTTCCGTGGCGTCAGATACGCAGCTCACGTGATCCTGAGAGGTCACATGATGCAGAAATGCGGAACGACTCATGGAACATTTTTCACGGGCTAACACACCCCTTTTAAACTCCTGCAGCAGAGGCCTTCACATCTCTGCGTCGGATGGGATCGTGTAGGTGTTACGCTGGCGGTTGACTCTTGCCAAGTATGTGAGGGATTCTGTTGGCATACGCAATGAGGTAACTGAGTGACCTGGATGTTTGGATGGATTTTTTGACTGCAAAGTTTTTGTCCTCCTATAATCCCTCATAGATTGTGACTAGGAGTCCCGCCACCCACCAGAGTCACGGTCCCTTACATATTTGCGCCTTTATGCCCAAACTAAAGGGGCATACTTTGTCATAACTGGTTTAATGTTTATGCTGCTAAACTTGTTGTTGTTTTTATCACTCACATGTAAATATTTGCACCTTAATACAAAAATAAAAGGGGCTTTGTTTGACTGGATGGGTTTGATGTTTATGCTGCTAAATTGTTATTACTTTACCAGGCACTTTGAAATATTTATGCCTTCATGCACAAAGGGGATTAGTCTGACTAAATAGGTTTGATTTATGTATGCTGCTTTGCTGTCTGCTGTACATGTTACTGTTTTGCTAGTCACTTTGACATATTTGAGCCTTCAAAAAGGGAATTGATAGTTTAAACTGGTTGTGCTGTAGTTGTTGTTTATCAGTTGGTTTGAAATATATGTGCCGTTATGCACACACCAAGCGGGGAAATGTTTGACTAACCTGGCTTCATTTTGGCATACTGCTGGACTTTTTTTTACCATGCACTTTGAAAGTATTTTCACCTTGATGCAAGAAGAAAGTTGGATTGTTTTGCAAAACATGCTTGGTTTATGTATAGTGCTGGCCTGCTGATTGCTTAATGTTGCCCTTTGAAAGTATTTGCACTTTTTCTTTTCCTTTACCAAGTACAGTTTGTATAGATTGTCATTAGGTACTTGCTGATATGGTTTGTTTATATTCTACATACAGTGTTATTTATGGTGTTGCTTGCACTTGTCTGTAATACGTGTGCCTTAAATCTTGTATTTAGTCATTGTTTACACTACAGAAATGATAAATTAAAACAAACATCTGCATCAGTGTTCTGAAGCATCCAAACCGTTTTCTTCCTCAGCCTGGCTTGTTTGGCGGCCTGTTTTGCAGTGCTTACTAATAAAGACATTATGATTGAAATTCCTTCCTCAGTTCACGTTATTATCATGCACAACCCTTGACAGTTGCTACTGTGTAGCATGCATATAATTCAACATGTCAATTACTCTTGACTTTCGCAGGATACTGAGTTATAGCTTGTGTACTTCTCATGTATATTGTCAGACGAGTTTTTATGGGATTGCAGGTTTGGGTTTCTCTTTCAAAGTTTCAAGGTATTGTCAATTCTATATCAGACCCTTCATAGTTGTTCTTTGTTCTTCAGCCATAGGCAGTTCATGAGACAATAGGATCACTCCTTGGCATTGTTCTGATTGCTGCCTCAGTTACATAATCTGCTTTTGACAGGATTGTTGCAAATGCCATAGCGTGTATGTTGAGTGTTTCCCACTTTCTCACTAGAACTTACAGAAAGACAATATAGAGGTATTTCATTTAAATGTTGGAGGTTTCAAATCAAAATATGCTAGATTTTTGGGTGGTAGGGCAAAGTGGTACATGGTGGGCCGCGCCGCCGGGGAGGCATGGTGGGCCGCGCCGCGCGGGGGGCGTGGACCTCCATGTGCTTTGCAGGGGGGCCCCCTCAAGTTTCCTTACGCCACTGGAATCCAAGGAGTGATGTCATGCATTTTTTGACGCAAGCCCTGTGTTCCTCCATGATTTTCAAATTTGGTATTTTAAATGATATGCACAATCTGCCGCATCCGCCAGCCTTTTTAATGTTGGTGGGTAGTCATGTTCTTTTAATACACATACCGCCGGTATTAACCGTGTCGGACTACAGGAACAAAAACCTGATTACTTATAAATACACTTGGGTGTTTTGAAGTAAACATGCATTCGTGTGTGTATGATATTAGCGTGTAGTGGCATTAAATGAAAATACAGGTCATTGGCAGAATCGTGTTACCATTATAAGCTAGCATTGAACCCAATGGCTGCATTTTGAAGAGCTTTGGCATAAGTTTAATCACCAACAGATTTCTAAGTGCAATAATTCAAGTGTATCGTATGCTTGGCTATTTGCTTTTTGTTCTTCTTTTTGCAGATATTCACAGCTTTTGAGAAATGCTTGAAGGCTGCTGTTTAACCGTGAGTTCTTTCGGTTGAATCCACTACAGGTTAGGGTATGCCTTGGGGGCGTGGCTACGCAAGCCACGATGGCAGCTGTGACTTGCTGAGGCTCCGCGATCGGGCCCGCATCCTGCCCGTTTCCAGAGGTCGCGGCGGGCCATCCCAGTCGGAATCAGTGATCGGAACGTACCCGGTGGCCGACATAGCACCGCGGTCCCGAGCACCCTCACTGGCGGCCGCAGAAGAAATAAAATACTTTCACTGGAGGCGCGCGCCGGATCCCAAGATGGCGGCCGCGACCCGGTGATTCAGAGCCGGCTGTCCCTGGCCACCTCCTAACGATCTCCCCTACTCGGCGGCGACTACTGAGGGGCGTCAGATGCTGCTGTGACCGCCCACGAGACTCACCCTTCCAGAGGGAACCTGCCTCCTGTTCCGTGGGACTCTGAATCGTCGCGACCCCACCAGAGCTGTGTACCCGGCTTCCGGCGTGAAGCCCCTACATCGGAGTGCTGCCCGGCGATCTCCCTCCTGAGTAGGGTGCGTGCTGCAGGCGTTGAGACCTGGGGCCCCATTCCTGGGACTGGACCACTGCTGATCCCCTGAATCCGCCTCAACAAACACTGTGCCTGACCCTAAGATGGTGCCCGGTCGGGACGGACAGTGAGGATTTCACGCGGCCACTCCTCGAGGGCACCTGTGCACCTGTTGTCACGCTCTCTACAGCGACCCGCCATGGACTCCCACCGGACGGTCAGCTCTCCTCTCCACTGCAGTGGCTGCCTGACTCTGGTGTGCTTCATCGAGGTACCCCCCCCCCCCACCCCCTGGTTCCGCTGACCGCCTGGCTCCCGCTACGGGGTCGTGGGACTTGGGAGACCCCCTGCTGTCAACCGAATATCCTTTCTGTCGGAGGAACACTGCATCTGGACCTTTACTCCCCCCCGCTCCCCACAGACTGGCTGCTCCTCAAGCGTGGGGGGTTGTACCACACTGCTCCTCGCTGGACCCTCCTTTCGCTACGGTCGGCGCCTACCTGCAGAGCAGTGACCTGCACCCTACCTTCATCAGCCCGAACAAAACATGTGCGGGGCGCCTCCACCTACCCCACAGTATCCACCAAGAGACTACCCCGGACGTCACCACCATGGGAAAGTGTTTTGTGAGGGGCCAGGGATACAGCCCAACGACCTGCTAACCTTAAAGCGCTCAAACGCTGAGTCTGCCTTCTCAACAGAAACTTGAGAGCCATCAAAGGGCATGAACAAAGCTTTGATATCCTCTGAAAAACCTGTGGTTCTCAGGCAGGAATGGCACCTTAGGGCCACTGACGATGAAATAGCTCTGCTTAGTCAGTCTGTCATATCCAGCCCACATCTGACTGTGAACTACATTGCATATTTGCCATCTTCAATTGCCTGCAACAGTATGGCTCGGGCATCCTCTGAGACCATGGGCAACACTCAAGCAACTGAGTCCCAGATCGTATTGGTATATCACCCCTAGAGTCACGTAGTGTTCACCGACCGCAGTGCTAGGCTGGCAGAAGAGAGCATCCTCTTATCGAAGGTATCCAGCCTCTTGGATTCCCTATTCGATGGAGGGGTAGGAATGTGCCAGGGTTGACTTTGGAAGTGGAGGATTGGACCAAGCTCTGCGGAGTGAGGCGCTGGATGAGGGAAATTGGGTTCCTTAGGAGCAGGCAATGGTGGCAGGCAATTGTCCTGTGCACAGGAGCCACTCTGCAGGGCTTGAACCAGGCCCAGAGGAGGACATCAGTAAGAGCTTCATTACATCAGAATAGGGGTTTGAAGGGGGCAATTCCCGGTTGTAGCACCTCTTTCAAGACGTTAGTCTTGACTACCACTGAGGGCAAAGGTGTTGGTGAAATCTCCGAAGAGTTGCACCAAATGCAATCAGGACCCGTCCGAGTCCTGATTGCATTTGGCGTAACTCTTCGACTGTGCTGTGTAGATAAAAAAATTAATGGAAATGGCTGTTCCTAAACCTTTTAAAAATTAACTCCGACCCTTGAAACACCACAATTGGTTCCCCTTTGGAGATTTCACTGATACCTTTGCATAGACCCCACTTAATCCTTGGGGCTTTGTAGGCGATGACCTTGGATTACCTATTGGGACTGGATCAGCGCCAGTCTCATGCACATGACGAAGACGACTTATTTACAAGTTAAGGAATTCATGATGCCTTGACAAGATTTCCACTTTTACTCCCTCTAGGACAAGTGTATTTTGCTACTACTCGGCTGTCACACTGTGTTTCATTTTGTCCTGAAGAAGACCCTACTTGATGGCCCTATAATACAGACACCTGGGTCGAAACGTTGATGTACTACTCAAGTCATTAGTCATTATAACCATAAAGTTTTGAAATTTCGGGTTACTGCTTGAACTAGATATTTGGACAGAAAGATATGTATATATATATATTTTAATATGTTTTGTAATTTATGTACTTATATTTTGGCTGTGAGTTTTGTTCTTCACTTTTTTCACCTCCTGTCACATCAGTGACTAACTAATCACTCACTTTGTTTATATGTGTTGTATGACAGTCTGCTTATCGACAAAAAGAAATATATAAAAAGGAAAAATATATAATTCTAAAAAGCTGTGGTGTGTGTTTGAGATAAAGAACTGTTTACTATTTGAAATTTACTGTTACTCTAAAGGAATTATCAACTACCCCACATAACTTGTTTGTAGATATTAACAGCAATACCCAGGTTCCGAGGGTCACAGGGCTACCCCAATTACTTTAATAGCATGTTCTATAAGGGGCATTTCTAAGCGGGTTATTCCAACATCACCTCTAATCCCGGAAAGGACTTGGCACAGCGAATCCATTGATATAAAACCTCATGAAGCTGTTCCACTGCAATCCACCACTGCAGCCTGAAGCAATGTTAAACTGCTTCCCCATGTTAACCTACGGGAAGAGCAAGTCTCACAGGTAGTAAAAACACACAGGTTTTCTTCACTACCTGGGTGCATGTGCGCTATTGCACACACCTGCAATGGCAGGAAGGACACATTGTCCTCAGCACCCGAAGGGCAAGTGAGCCCACACCAGTCTGCAATGGCAGGCTGGACAGGGCCTTAACTAATACAGGGGTCAGGCTGCACATGCCATCACTGGCTCCATAGGTGTGCACATGCAGCGGCCGGCACTAGCAGACTGCTCACAACTTTAGTCATTATATACGCCAGTGCACACACACCGTCTGCGATGGCAGACAGGCCCATTTTAAAGAACATCGACTCAGTGCCACTTCTCAACACAGGTAGGAAGGGCTGTGCACTTTCCCACTGCATTTACAGTGGGGAAGTGCCCAGAGCCTGAAGGCCCCACAAAAGAATCAACAAAACCGAGGCAGAAAAAGTTTAGGGAACCGCTACCTGAGGAGTATAAGCTCCACTAAGCGCACCAATACGCCCCCAGCTAAAAAAGAAAGAGGTTATACTCAGCTTCCAGGAAGTCCTTCTCACTAAGGCAGAAAAACCTAGAGAGGCTATCCACGTTTAAGTGGTTGACCCCTGGTCGGTTCTCCACTCTAAAATCCATCCCCTGTAATGAAATGGACCACCTCAACATTTTGAGATTCTCGCCCCTCATCTGAATTATCCACCTGAGGGTCTGTGGTCCTTCTGGAGCAATAAGCGCATGCCAATCAAGTTCGGCCGCAACTTTTCTCAGGGCCCAGACCATGGTGAAAGCTTCCCTCTTTATCGCTCTCCACCTCTGCTCCGGGGGGAGCAACCGCTGGGAGATGAAGGCTACTGGCTGGTCTGGTCCTCGTTCAGCTGAGAGTACCGCCTGAATACCATGTTCGAAGGTATCCATCTGAACGATTAACTCCAGAGAGAAGTTATGGGCCTGGAGCATGGGAGCTGTGCACACGGCATGTTTGAGGGAGTCGAATACCGTTTGGCAGGCCTCTTTCTAGATTACATTTCTGCGCTGCTTTCTAAAAGTCAGTTCCATCAAGGGGGTCACAATGGTGCCATATTCTTTGATAAACCCCCGGTAGTACTCTGCGAGGATCAAGGCGGCTCTGACGCCCGTTTGGGTCTTGGGGAGCTCCCAGGCCAGCATGGATTCCACCTTCGCCTGGAGGGGGTTGCACTTTACCTCAGCCTACCCAGTGTTCCAAGTACACCACTGTTCCTTGCCTTATGTGGCACACACTGGCCTTGATAGTCAGGCCTGTTTGCTGTAGGTCCTGAAGCACTTCCTGGAGGTGAAAGAGATGATACCCCCAACTGTTACTGAAGTCGTCAATGTGGTCTAGATATGCAGCGGAGAAGGCATCCATCCCAACAAGGACCTGGTTCACCAGCCTCTGGAAGGTGGTGGGGCATTCTTGAGCCCTGAAGGGCATGACCCTGAATTGGTAATGCCCTTCTGGAGGGAGTGGAGAAGGCAGTTTTCTCCTTAGCTCCATCGGTGAGGGCAATCTGCCAGTACCTGGAGGGGAGGTCGAAAGTACTTAAATACTGAGCCACACCCAACCTGCCACACCCAACCTATCTATCCACTCATCTGCCCAGGGGATGGAATGAGATATGTCTCAGTCACAGAGTTCAGCCCTCTATAGTCCACACAGAACTGTAGTTCTGGGGTAGGACCAGAACCACCAACTGGACTAAGGGCTACTAGAGGGTTCTATGACCTCCAATTCTAGCATCTTGGACATCTCTGCCTTGATCCCAGTCCTCATCTTATGTGCCAACCTGTAAGATTAGCTCTGGGCGGGGAGTTGTCGCCTGTGTTCTAATCATGGGTGCACAGGCGAGTCGTTCCCAGGATAAGGGAGAACAGAGAGGGAAACTGTCACATCACTCTGACTGTCCCTCTGCTGGTCAGGAGTTAGATTGGGGGAGAGGATTACTCCTTCCACCAACCCATCCATCTCTCTTTAGGCCAGGAGGTCATGAAGAGGCTCACTCTCCTCTTTCTCCTCCCCCTCGGTCGCCTTTAGCATGGTAACCTCAGACCTCTTAAAGTGTGGCTTAAGGCAATTGACGTGCAGTTCGCAGAGGAAATGATGTGAGGTCTTGAGATCTACTAGGAAGGTGGTCTCCCACTTCCTTTCAACCACCTTGTAGGGCCCGGTCCATTGGTCCTGAAGGGCCCCTGGCTCTACAGCCTCCTTCACCCACACTTTCCGCCTGGTTGTCCAAACAGCAGTTCAAAGGGGCTAAACCCACTCCCTTCTGATGAAACTCCTGATAGAAAACAACCGGCATGGTAAGAGGACATCCCATTTTCTCCTCAGAACCACAGGTAGGCCTTGAATCATGCCTTTTGCAGTCTTGTTGAATCTTTCCACTAGTCCATTAGTTTGGGAGTGGTACGGGTGAAGAACTTATATGTCACTCCACATAGCCAGCACATACGCAGACATGAAGTTGGTGCCCCTGTCAGACACCACCTCTTTGGTGAAACCCACATGGGTAAAAAGCCCCATTCAGGGCCTTCGCCACTGCTGTCGTGGTACTTGGAGGGATTGCCTCTGGGTACCGTGTGGCATGATCTACCAGCACCAGAATGTACCTGTTCCCTGATGTTCTTTGGTTGCTCCACAGGCCAGCCTATGTCAATGCCCACCTGTTCAAAGGGGGTGTCAACAACAGGCAAGGGGTTCAGTGGAGCTTTAAGCTTCTGCCCAGTATTGCCACTGGCGTCGCAGGTCACGCAGATCCTGCAGAATGCATCCAAGGACACCCCGAGTCTGGGCCATTAAAAATGAGGAGCAAGCCAGGTAAAGGTATTGTCCCAGCCCAGATGTCCTGCCAGTGGGTTGTCATGGGCCAATTTCAATAGGTAGGTACAATAACTCAGGGGAACCAGCAGGGCCCTGTGAGTCCGTGGGCAGGAGCTTTAGACTCACTGTGCAGAAGGTTATAGTGCCAGTTTAGGTGATAAGGCCTGGAGACATCACCGTCTGCGTGTGCCTCAGCTTGTCTCTGTAGGCTGTTGCGGGTGGCGCACTCTCTTTGTGCCCTACAGAGCTCCTCCCTGTTGGGGCACCCTTCTACTTGCCAACCGGCAAGCCCAGGTGGCACACCAGGGAAAGTAATGCCCATGGCTACGCTTGCCACCCCTGAGCTTTCACCCATCAGGTGGAGGCACCCGTTTTGGACACCTGGGATCTCCATTGCAATGTCCACACCCATAAAACATATAGCACTTAGGGGTCTTCGGCGGCAAACTCTTGCCTGGGGAAGTTTTCTTCGGGTGACGGGACTGGGAACTCAGGCTTGACACTTTTCCCAGGCAGGTTCTCTGAGGGAGGTCAGAAAACTACTCCTTTTTGTCACCCCCTCCTTCTTTTGTGAGGGGGAACCCTGGCTCCCCTTTTGGGGATACCCTCCAGCGATCTTTGCTGACACTCTGGTGCAAGCCCAGAGGTCGCTTCCTCAGGAAGCTTCCGCCAATCAACCAGCTTGCTGTTGACCAGGTTTTGGCACAGGTTAATAAAACAGGTCTTGAGGAAGTGCTCCCTCAGGACCAATTTGTACAATCCCTCATAGTCCTTGACCATACTGTCCAACACCTAACCCATCACTGCCTCGCTCATGTAGTCTAGGAAGTCTACCCAAATCTGTGTGGACTGTTTTTAGCAGACCTTAAACCGCTGGCAGTATTTCTCTGGTGTCAGTCCAAACTTGTACATCAACAACTTCTTCATGGTAGGATAGCCAGTCTGGTCACCAACATGCAGTGTTAGAAGGGTGTCCCTCCCCACTGGGCATGTACCTCCATAAATACCTCCCCAGCTCTCTATGGGGACCTGGTGCACCTTCACAGCCACCTCATAAGATGCCAAACACTTATCGATGTCAACACCACCTAGTAATCTTGGACCATATCCTTTGGTATTCAACCTCTATTCTAACTATTAGACACTGCAGGGGTGCTGTAACCATTGCTTCGACTGGACCCCAATTATAGGGCTCTAAGGTCCAACTCTCTGAGGCTAAGCTCATAGACCATCTTTTTATCTTCCAACTCTAGCCATTTCTCAGCCAGAGCTTCTTCTTTGTCAAGTTTGGCCAGGGCCAGGGCCATGGCCTGCTCTCTGTCCTGCCTGACAAGTTCTAACTTTAATTTATTTTCTTCCCTCCTGTCCTCTAGTTCCTTAGAGGACAATCTCCTTGAAGACATACCACTGCCGGTTCTCAGGTTGTCTCTCAGATCTGGGAGAAAAGGGTCCCCCCCTAAAAGTTGTACATTGGGGACCGGCTCTAACTCTTCCTCACACTAATATAGCCCTCCACTGGTTATCTCTCCCTCGGGGTAGCTCTGCCCAGGGTTGCAAGGCTTCCTGCAATTCAATCATTTTGGCTTTACCCTTGCAAGTTACCCCCTTTGCCCCGGTAGGCTTCCTTGAGCTGGGATACCATCTAGGTTTCCAACTCCTCTAGCTCAAACTCTACCTCAGGTAGGCCCTCATGCTCAGACATGTTGGCGAACTAGTAGAAGCAGAAAGAAAGATCAACCAGGACTAAAGTACTCACCTTCCCCCGCTACTCCTCTGTCCCTTCTAGGGACAGCTTAGGAAACAAAGGAACACTTTTGCCTTTGTGAAGTCATGGCGGGCAATTACTCACTGCGCGCTGCTGTGCAATTGTAAGTCCTAACCCACTGCTTGACCGCCAAATGTTGGAAACAGACACTTTCTGCTTTTCTGAAGGGATGCCCCCAGCCAGGCAGAACCTACCGCTCCCATCAAGGGTAGGTGATTACAAGCGCTGTATAACCTCTGCTCACCCGTGGGTAGCTTTGCACTGAGCAGTCAGGCTTAATCCAGAAGCAATGTGTAAAGCAAAGGCACAGCAGGCAGTTGCAATAAATACATTGAGCATGACAAAAGAGACTTCACACGGGATGTCTGTACAAAACATGTGTATTAAACGCACATATTCAATCTTTATAACATGGGCATCCACTACTTTTGGGCATAAACACATTTGTGATTATTACTACCTGTACTAAGTCCACTCGTATGATATTGGTACCAACAGTATGCACATGGTGACAATTCCTAATCTAACCCCTCCCTACAGAGGGAGAACCCTTATGCAACAATGTACGAGTTACTTACCTTCGGTAACATTGTATCTGGTAGAGACAATTCTAGCCGCAGATTCCTTAACGTAGAATTATCCCTAGGCGTGAGACTGGATCAGGAAAACTTTTTGCCACAGCATCCCTGTGTGCCGGGGGGACGGCACCACGTGACTCCGCCCTGACGTCGTCCGCGTTCGTGACGTCAGCGAGGATACATAAGTCCCGCCCCGGCGCGCCTACGCCAGTTTTCTTTGGAGAAATTTTCCACGCCACAGCGCGGAGCCATCACAAAGAAAAACTGTGAGAATATGGGAACAGTGTGCGAAAAAATCAGATACACAGGAAGGGAAGAACGAATGGTGAGGAACAGCACCATCCATAATAGTGCCAGGCATTATGGCACCAAAAGTCATTGGAATGAAAGAAAAGTGCACAGCTACTGCAAAGCAAGCCTGCAAACAAATACAACAGCCTCCCTGGGGGCAGAAAGCATGTAAATAATTGCACAGCAGACAAAGAAGTCTGCAACCACAGCCTAGAACAGAGAAGGACACCAAGGCCAGAACGGAAGAAGAACGACAATTCACCCCCAGACAACACCAGCAGGGAGAGACATCTCCTAAAAGAGCTAAGGGTCGAGGCCCGGCCAAGAAACCTTGACCCCAAGGACTGAAGAGGAGTGATAATGGCAATCAATGAAAGGAAGAAGCGCACAAGCAACCCCCGCACTGGAGACCAGGGTGCAGGGGCGCAGAAGCACCCATGAAACATCAAGCAATAACCAGAAAGGGAAGAATGGAGCAAATAACCAGACGAGCATCCCCCTAGGGAGGGAATAAGAAAAAGGCACACGCAGAAGACCACCACCCGGAGGCAGGCAAGTGCAGAAGACCAAGAGGGGTCCTCGCAGAACGGGGAGGGAGGGCGGGTCATAAAGGAATCTGCGGCTAGAATTGTCTCTACCATATACGTCGTTACCGAAGGTAAGTAACTCGTACATCTGATAGAACCTACTAGCCGCAGATTCCTTAACATAGAATAGATACCCTAGCCATACCAAAGGGGGAGGAGGGTCTGCGAGAGGACCTCCCAGCCTGGATGAACACAGGGCCCCAATAGGGGATGAGTCACAGTGACAGGGAGAATAGCCCAGTTCCCCGGGCAGAAGAGAACCTCGTCATCTCAGAAGAACCGGCCCCAGAGGGGGTGTGTGATGACGACAAAAAGGAGGCGGTCCAACCCTCATCAAGCAGGAGGAAGCAAGGACAAGGTGAAAGGAGGCCAGTGCACCCCAAGCCCAGACAAGGAACCAGGGATCTCCACCAGAAGCCCCAGATGTACAGGCAACACAGAGGAGTACCGAGGAAGAAGCGCCACCCACAGACTCCAAGGAGCAGTGGCAGAAACGCTGTCAAAGCCCTCCTCTGGGAAACACACCCAGTGAAGAGGGCAGCCAAGCCTATCACAGCTTGAAGTCGACAGACAAGACAGAAAGGGCCTCAGCAATAAAGGCAGGCGGGAGAAGAAGAACGTAATCTCACAAGATTCTCGCAGAACAAGAAGCAGGAGCGCCAGTGCCCATGCCAAGGCTCCCGGCAACAGAACAGAAGAGCAGGCGGGTGCAGCAAGCCGCTGACAAGAGCAACAAACTAAATGCCCAGACCACGTCGGGCTCAGAACAAGGGCAAGGCCAGAAAAAATCCCGAATGACCCCTAAAAGGGGACAGTTCCGGACAGAAATGAAGCACGAAGAAGTGCGATAAACTAGAAGATAAGAGACGAAACAAGTAGGACGGACCAGGCTGTCAACACAGGAAATTATCCCCTCAGAAACACCAGACAGAGGACCAGACCAAACGGCAGACAAAGGGTAAAAACCCTGCAGCACAACGCTATAAATGGCCAAGCCACGCCCAAGTAAGGACCAAGGGCCACACCAGCGTAATACAGCAACACCAGGAAAGGCTAGGAACCCGCAAGGGGGAGTCCACACCTTCCCAGCATAACACAGAGCTATACAATAGCTACAAGAACCCCACATAGGGTAGAACACGTCCCAAAGAAAGCATGGCAACCACTCTTAGGGAAGACAATCCCGCATCAGCGAACAAAATCATGAACCTGCGGCAAAAACCACAGAAGGTTTAGAATCAGCCAAAAAAGTACATTCTTACCCAACAAGGGGCTGAACCAGCAGCCAACTGAAGAGAGGGGCCAACCAAGGACCCAGAGGACACGGTAAAACATACAGAAAGTTTAACAGCCACTCCAAAAACCAAATACCAGGAGCAAAGTGGGATAACGCCTCCTACCGAGACCCGAAGGATCAACAAACCAACCTACTGAGGAGGAGGAGGACGGAGCCCCGCAAGAAGACGCTCAATGGCGGAGTCTGCATAAGTATTAAACAGAAGGACCCCGTCAAAAGGCAGGTCAACCAGACGCTCTCTAATATTTTCTGGAAAAACAGCATCACGTAGCCAAGGATGGCGATGGAGAGCCACAGAAGTGGCCATAGCCGGCATAGACCATCGGCAACATCCAAGGCCGCACAAAGAATAAACGCGGCCAACTCCCTACCATCCAACACATGGCCCCACATATCAGCAAGGGCACCCTCATGGGAGACATGAGAAAGAAGAGACTCCACAGAGTCTCACAGACTGGAAGTAGCCCTGGTCAACACACACAAAGTGTTACGCGCCCGCAAGGCAGCGCTGGAAGAAGCGAAGACATTACGCCCCCATGAATCCAACCGCCGGGCCTCCCGAGACGGAGGAAACAACACCACAGGCAAACACGGAAAGGCATTCCCCAGAAGAGCGCCTTGAGTAGAGGGTTGGAAAGAAAGACAGACAGGGTTGTGCGGAGCAGGACGGTGGCGATGCAGTAGCGCCTGAGGCACCGGATCACCTGTGGCACGGCGCCCCCAAGTCCACATAAGAGGATTATGGAGTGACGCTTCAAAAGGAAGGAACAACTCCTGTCCACCAGAGCCCTGGTGGAGAACTTCCAAAAGGTTGTCCGTAGGAAACTGAGTGACAGGTTCACCCATCCGCAGAATACCAGCGGCTGTGGAAATAGCCCGAACAAAGGCAACACTGGCCTCATTAGGGCGTTGCGGAAGAGAAAGTAATTCCTTCGTGGGCGATGGCTGCAGACTGAGCCGTCCATCCCCATGTCTAGGGGGGAGCGGCCAGTCTCTGAATAGAGGAGGGTCCTCAGATGAATGGGGAACCTGAGGAGCCTCAGGGGAAGGCGGAGAGGCTGGTGGAAAAGCCCGCTGCGAGCCACGGAAAGCAGGGTTCCTAGGATTTAGGCCGTGGGGACGGCAAGGAGCCCTCCCTGGAAGATGCCGGTGAAAAGGCAACAATACGGCGCCCAGTCTCCGGGGAGGAACACACCAACAGATGACAGACCTCTGGAGAAGAAGGGACGGGCGGCTCAGTGGAGTCCGCCATCGGCACCTGATCAACGTCGACTGGCGCCGGGGTGGGCCTTTGTGGCGCCGGGTCGACTTCTGCCACCACATGCTCTACGGGAGAAGGGGGCAGGGTCGATGCCGGAACGGCGCCGGTTCGGCCTCAAACGGGCAGCCGCCCGCGTCGAGGACTGAAAGGGACTTGGGAAAGCGCCCCAGGTCCCGGCCTCCACCTACGACTCCACCGGAGCCGGGGAGGAAGACTTCTGGCGCCGGACCGGCTCGGCCTCTAGCAAGCCAGCCGCCTGCTCAGAGGACCGAGGGGGAATCGGGGGCAAGCCCGGAGTCCCGCCGATCTCCTGCGACGCCACAGGGAGCCCCTTGGGGATCTGCGGCAAGGCAGGGACGCCAGACGCCGAAGAGGGGAGCCCCGAAGGACTACACCTCGACGACACCACCCTCCTACGACCTGAAGCCGAAACCTTTGGCGCCAGGGCTGGAGCGGCCGGAGACTCCGCGGTAGGCCCTGCATGAGGGAAGGGCACCGCGGACGTGTCAGGAGGTGGAGTAAGGACCAAAGAAGCCTGCAGAGCATCATCGTAGGCTGTCATTTGGGCCCTAGTCACCTCCGCGCCGGGAAACGGCGGGTAGGGAGGCGACGGGCGGGGGGCGCATGTCCCGGGGGAGCCAGAGCCCACAGCGGAAGGAGGACAGGGCCTCGGAGACAAATTGAAGGACCTACCAGCCGGTGACCCACGCCCCGGGGCCGTGGCGAGAGACGATGTCTCAGACGGTACCAGCGGCACCTCGCCTCCGAGGTAGGGGACGTACGCTCGGATGGCCTGGACAAGCGCGCCAACAGCATATTCATAGGCTTAAGGTGCTGGTAGGCGTCGCAGCTCTCCGAGTCGTGGCGCTCACCGAGGCACCACATGCAAATCGGGTGAGGGTCCGTCGCCAACATGGGACGTGCACAGGAGGTACACGTCTTGAAGCCCGAAGGCATTCGCACACTGTTCCACTAACGGCAAGCGTGAAAAGAAGAGGCTTGAAAACAGGTCAGGACACAATCTGGATCCCCGTCGCACGCGGAAAAGAGAAAAAACTGTTGTAGGTGCGCCAGGGTGGGACTTATGTATCCTCGCTGATGTCACGAAGGCAGACGTTAGGGCAGAGTCACGTGGTGCCGTCCCCCTGGCGCGCAGGGATGCTGTGGCAAAAAGTTTTCCTGATCCAATCTCACACCTGGGGATAATACTACGTTAAGCAATCTGCGGCTAGTAGTCTCTATCAGATATGCACATACAAGAAACAAGAACACTTTTCAGCAGCACCGCGGGCTGGAGCCACGCTTGTTAACCTAATGTCAGATGTATCGTGCTTCTGGCACGAAATCAATGTATAGTGCGGAACTGCCAGCCAGTGTCGTGAATTACAGGTGATCCGAGCACTATGACTCCCACTTGCACACACTCACTCTGTACTGATCTATGGTGCTACAGGTATCCAGCACAGTCAATATGGAACGCGCTTGCTCACATATACACCCAGCACCCCAATGTGATGCCACTGGAACCCAGCAGGTCAATGGATAATGCATTCTGCAGACTCCGTGGCCGCAGCCTCCCTCCACCCTCCAGTTTACACCAATTGTCCTACACCCCGAATGGTAAATAACTAGGCCTTCCTGTTTTCAGTTTCTATTCTTGGGTAAATTCTAGAGGTTTTTTCCCCATTGTTTTCAAGTGATTTCAACACTTTAAAATACAGTGGTTATCAGTGTTTACACATTTTCATGCCATTAAAAACAAACGAAACAGGGTTTTTACAGTGTTTTTGGTACGGCTTGCTTTTATTATTGCTTGCGTTCTGCACTGATTGTGCATGGTATATAGACAGTGTACGTACAGTGTATTTGAGGTCCAAATTCAATTTTTACAAATCAAACTTATTGTAGTACACTATACAATACTTCTTCAGTGCATCTTTGGTCATGCTCGCTCGCCCGTTCCTTCCCATGTAAACTTTTATTTGTAAAAAGGCCCTCTCAATATTGACACTTGAGACAGGCAACGCTAAAACAGCCAGTAGACAATTTGCTAACTCTGGTCACTGACATAGCTTTCCATGCCAATGCTGATGCACCTGAAGATTGCGATTCTCTGGGACAGGTTCTGCAACAAATACTTTAAACTGGGTGCATATGCCCTCAGAGTTATTGAAGCAGTCAAAAATGAAGCAGCACTTTTGAAAGCCTGGATAAAAATACCCTTTCCGGAAGGGGTCTAGAACTTGTGCAGAGTACCACAGTGAGGCTTCATTGACATCAAATGCCATGGCTGGTGAAGGGACATTTCTATGCATCATTGCAAGCCATTTCTCATACTTTGTAAAATAAAATGTACTGAATTGGTCCTCAACATTTCTGTGCTTAACAAGTGGCAAGCAATCAGACATGGAACATGTTGCAGTGTCAAAGTCACTAAAAGTTTCGCTCAGCCTACTCTCAGGGAGATGTTTCATATCCACACCAAATATACTAGACACTTGGTAGACAAAAGAGGTTTTGGACTCTAGTTATTTTATTATGTCCACTACAGAAGTCATGTTTTCCTGTAAAAATCTAGGAATGCAATAGAGTGTACTTTTTCACATCATTATCAATATGCGACCAAAGATCCTCACATTTTTTGCCTTTCGCATCATCACTTAGCAAAGATTCTGTAAACGGTTGGCACATGGATAATATAGCATTCGTGGCTTCTAGGACTGAGAACCACCAGCTAAATGACACAGTTGGGACAACTCTTTCTTTGAGGCTACATTAAGCACAAAATGAGAAATATTTGTGTTTTAGTTCCTGCACTTAACAACACAGTGCACAGGAATGGACTAAAACGTCAATAGCATTCTTCATTAACTCTGAAGATTGTAAAGATGCTTTCAGCATACCATCTAGCAAGTTACAAGGATCTCTAACAGGGAAGCACTTCAGCACAGGTATCCATTTAGCAGGTCATCACACAACTTTTCCACATACGTAGCTGAATCACTGCAAATACAAACAATATCACTCCAAACTTTGTTGAACTTGGTAAGAACTTTTTGCAGGAGCATTCCAAGTGACACCACGCTCCATGTTTTCCAAAAGCCTGGTGTCATGTTTTCACCACTATCCCAGATGCTTGGTGACAGCACTCTTTTCAAATATATACCTGTCATTACACCTTGCATTGAACGTTTAAAGCCTGGGGTGTTTGGCAATTCACCTACTATTAATACTGACACGATAAACAAGCATTTGCAATGCAATAGGTCTCGCATTAGGAAAGTTTGAGCTATTGGTATTGTAAATGGCAAAGTTTTTATTTATGTTTCTTTTTTTTTAAATAGCTAAATTAATAGCTTCGTCATTTACAATGCCAATAGTTATAACTTTCGCAAATGTGATACCTATAGCATTTGTAATGCAATATGTTTTGTATTTACAAACCGCGAGAGGACAAAAAAAAGCTCCGGACCACTGCCTCCTCCCAGGCCTTCAAAAGGGACCTCAAAGTTCTCCTCCTCCAGAGACACCTCCAAAAGTAATTCACGTCCTCTTGCTATTTGTGAGGAAGACTTCCCACTACTGATAATTTCTACTTTCCATGACCATGGAAGTGCCTTCCCAGTGTATGCCTGTGATTGGAGGGTCTGCCTTTTTGCAGTATTTTCCATGTACTGGTGTTCGGTGCCCTTTTGTAACATGCACACACCACTCTGCCCTTGCAACACACGGCTGCTACCTCTCACATGTCTTTGCCTTTGATACTTGCACAAGTGCCACCTTGCCCATGTAACGCTTGTTCCTGAGCCTGAGTGTCTAGCACTTATTGCAGGACTATACCTCTAATTATACTCTGTTTTCTCTTATAACTGCACACATGTCACTTTCATTTCCTCTTGTGCACTTTTGACTACCTCATGTATTTTGGTTGCTCACAATTTTTACTCAAGTATTTTGTTTGCTCACGATTGTCACTATTACCTTTACTACCCATGTATTCTGGTTGCTCACCATTTTTACTCAAGTATTTGGTTTGCTCACGATTGTCACTATTACCTTTACTACCTCATGTATTTTTGGTTGCTCATAGTTTTTACTACCTCATGTATTTTGTTTGCTCACAATTGTCACTATTACCTTATGTAAGTAACGTATGTTTTTGCAACCTGTTCTTTTGTAATGTTTCTCATTATGTTTCATTTCTGTTCCTACTGTGAAGCGCTCTGACGCCTTCGGGTAAAGTCCGTGCTATATAAAAATGCATAAATACATAAATAAATAAATACCGCCTTCGGGTAAAGTCCGCGCTATATAAAAATGCATAAATACATAAATAAATAAATACCGCCTTCGGGTAAAGTCCGCGCTATATAAAAATGCATAAATAAATAAATACCGCAAATCAAACATCCTCGTCACTCTGCCGGCCTGCGACCAGAAAGTCAGGCAGGCCGGCGCGACAACAGGAAACAGGAAGTAGGAGGGCGGGAGCCTACCCCGCCTCCCACGGAAGAGCCGCGATTGTTTGGAGCACCGGAGCAGGCAGGAGCCTACCCTGCGCCCCGGTGCCGAAGGAGGGAAGAAGAGTCCTGCTGCCGGGCCCTGCAGCTGAGGAGAGCCGCCGTACGAAGGAAGCCGGTGAGTGGGTTGCTGAGCTGCGGGGGGAGCATGTGTGTGCGCGCGCGCGCGTGCGGGCACGGGCTGTGTATGTGTGTGTGCGTGCGTGTGTGTGTGTGTGTGTGTGTGTATGTGTCTTGGAATGCGTGTGTGTGACTGTGGGGGAGGGGGTGTGTGTGTGAGCGAGTGTCTGTCTGCGCGCGCATGTGTACGGCGCGGCGCGCGACGTGCGCGTTCGCGCACACGAATCCAGGAGAGAAAAAGCTCGTACACCCTCTTGTCCTCCTTCCCCCCAGACTGATCGCTATACGTCTCCAGCTGGACACATGCATCCTTGCAGGATGCATTGCCAGCGAGACCCAAAAAGGGGGCTGATGTATCAAGGTATTTAACCCATTCTCTGTGGGTTAATGTAATGGTACATATTGGGAGAGATTCTTCTAAAACAAGCCAATTTACCTATCAGTGCAAGCATCAAACGTAGCCAGAATATCAAATAGGATTTTGTTATTTCCGGATTCTCTACAGTTTATAAAATAATTAAACATGACCTAAAACACTAAAACATGCTTCAATAATAATAATAATAATAATATTAATAATCCACATTTTTAAAGCGCTCAATCACCCGTAAGGGTCTCTAGGCACTGGGGGCCGTTGGGAAGACTAAGTAAGCTATTCCCCAGAGTCACAGGGTGCTGAGCTAATCTGCCGCCGGTGCCGGGGATCAAACCGTGATCCCCAGATTCCAGAGTCAGTTGCCCTAGCCGCGGCGCCACACCTCTCCCTCTTCTGAACACCTCATCTTTAGACCAAAGTCCACAAAACTGAAAAAAGCAAAAGGATGAAGAAACAATACTTTAGTGACATCCCTAAACAAAGCTAAAGCAGTATAGTGTTAGCCCCGTCTTTTTTGCTGCTACATGTTATAACAAAGTTACATTGTATTGGCCCCTTCAGGAAGAAATACAAATGACTCTTTCCCTCTCCTTTCCTTTCTTTGACTGGCATTTAGTTTGTGGTGGTGCTGGTATTTTTTCAGTGTTTATATGTATACACTGGTGAGGGCTATTTCCCTTTCGGTGGGGTTTTATCAGTTATTATAGGTTTAAACCTAAAACTGGATAGCCTATAAATAACCAACCCGCCTCCCAGACATAAGGCCGCACGGAGCCTAAGTCACTTAGTCTGGATCCTCGGGAAGCAGGTGGGAATACGTAGCAACTTTAATTAGGAGGTAGACATAAACAAGGGAAGTTTAGCAGCCACTCCGGAAGTTCACTCTCAAGTCTCAAAACACAACTGTGTCACAGTCTTTTGACCCGCTTCCAAACTTTCTCGGAAGCGTTCTTTCAACCCAGTCAATCTCTTTTACTACTACCTGGTGTGAAAATGTCTTCATGACGGGCCAGGTGTGGAGAGGGCTAGTGGTCTGCTGTGGTGAGGGTCAAAAAGGGAACAACCGATGAATGGGGAGCCTCTCAATAGGATGAGACACCCTGACAGGTATGCGATGATCAGGGTCATGCCAAGGCAATCCGGGCCCAGAGCGGAGTGCGCATTGGTATGAGTCGCACCTAACACTTCGGAACACAAACAAGATGAGTTGCAAATTCCGTACCTCCCTGGAAATGAGGCAGTATGACCAGTGCATATTCAAATAGGTTGCACCAAGCAATGGCAATCACATACAATGAAGAGTTTCAAATTCTGTACCTCCGCTGAAAGAAAGCAACACGTCAGGTGCACAATATTCAGGTTGCTCCAGACCAGTCACCCATACATACAGGACAAGTTCAGCAGAGCCACAGGAGGTAGAATGCAGCACTTCTATGGGTGCACCTCCACCTTCGAGGGTTGCACGCTGTGAATCGGACATCGCATGCATTGAGCATGCAGTTGGAGTGTTGCACGAGAGAGATGTGGCAAGATGAAGCAGGTCACCTTCGATCCCGCAACCGGTGAATCTGTTCACCACCAACAAGATGCTTATGAGTGTGAGGGGTTCCTGTGTTCCAGGTACCACACACCTTAGATGCGGGCAAGAATTCTGGGCTCCGTACTAGACAATCTGGTCTTCAGGCACAAATCTTAGTTTCACACTCACATCACGCTACCCACTGGGATTTAGTAGCCAATGTGGGCACAGCTCTCCAGATTTAAGGTAGATCGTGTAGGTCCCTTACGGAAGGTCTTTGATTCCTCACAAGAATAGGAGGTCTGACGACGAACCCTTGTAAAGAATACTTCAGGGCGCCCCACATCAGGAGGTCGCAACCCAGGCCAGCCACTATTCAGAAAGGGAACACTGTCCCCTTCAACACCAGTAATCCTCCTTGTGCAGAGCCCTCTGGCAAAGTGCACAATGCAGTCCGGTTCTTCGGTCCATGTCCCCACAAGCGTATCTCACCCGTTGCTGGAGGATAGCACCCATAGTTATACTATTGTGTGCTCCCGAAGTTAGGGGGTGGTGTAGGGTTTTCCCTCTGCACCACAGATGCCTCCCCTAAATTGTAGGCTTGTCTGCTTTGGGGCCGTGGAATTTAGATCATAAGTGGGGCCATGATCCGGCCCGTAGAGGCCAAGTATCAACACCTCCCTCTTCCATCTGACCATCAAATGGCAGAGGTCTGTCATTCCCATTGTATGCCCATGGTTTATGACTTTTGCTGGGTAATGCACCAATGTGTTCCCCAGACCCCCTGGTGAACACTGGAGCCAGGCACCACGGCACATGAGACTCTATAAGCATAGAAATACCCACATGCTATAGTAAATACAAGAAAATGATGGACGGAGAGCTTAAACTTATCAGACACTCACCCCCAGTCACAGATCTAGGTTGAATCTATCATTGTTTTTTAGCTCACTTCGCCACCTCAGTTCAGACCCAGCTATTTGCAAATCAGTCTTGACCCTGTGCTTCAAGGGAACAGTCCAGCCCGAACTGCAAAGCCAGATCCTCCCTGAACCGGAAACAAGCATCCTGGGACCGGTTTCAGGGCAACACCCCTCATCAGCCAGGCTAACTTGAATCCAGTGGCAAAGTGAGCAAGGGACCCATATCTGGGCATACCCTGCCAACTTAGGGCGAACAAAGCAAACACAAGGAACGACAATGCTTCTTCGCAATCTTCTTGAGCTTCGACGTATCCAATGAGTGCGAAGACTTCGATGACGAGTGGTGGTGACTCCGTGACCGGTCCCGATATCTTCCTCTCAAACGGGACCTTGAACGACGTGGAGGGGACTGCCGGGCCTCCAAGAGCTTTTGGGACCGCTCCCGCAAAGACTTCAGATTCATGGCCCGGCAGTCGTAGCACGACTTTGGGTTGTGGATGCACTTCAGACACCAGAGGCACACGAGGTGCAGATCGGTCGCTGACATCAGCTCGTGACGGTAGCTACATGGCTTGAAGCCGGTCCGGTGATGCGACATCCCTCGTGCACCAGGAGTGGAAGACTCAAAAAAGATGTTGACAAAAGACGAAAAAGAGTAGTCAAAAAATGACTAGGGGGCACGCTCTCACCGGATCTGCGCTGGATTGCGCGTTAAAGGAAAGAACTGGCGTCAGCGCCCAGGGACGGCGTTAAAGTAGACACTGCAACGTCATCCCGGCGACCACGATGACGGAGGCGGACTTGACCGACACCACCTACCGACACGCAGGGGTACTGCTACAAAAATTCTCTGGATCTAGTCTGACGCCTGGGGGGAATTCTAAAGTTAAGGAATCTATAACTACAGTCTCTTTCAGAAAGTAATTTCTATGTAATTTAAACTGTTTTCAAAGCATAAACAAACCTGTAAGGATTGCAAATTCATTCCCAATTGCATCACCTAGTAAAATTTATGATTGCAAGTACATTTTGTCTACCTGTGCCAATTCCTGCTTGGTTCTAGAAATAAAGCATAAATATACCTTTTTTATACTTACCCAATTGGTCTGGATTGTGTCTCGGAGTGTGTGTAATCAGTTATTGATTGAGTGAATACAATAGATGTAAACACACCCTCCTGGTAAGCCTAACTCCTCACCCATACAGCCACAAAGAGAGCTGTTAGTACTTGTCTACTTTATCCTCTGCTATATCTATGGGGACTCTATGGGGATTCCCTGGACTCTGTGCACACTATACCTTACTTTGGTATAGTATATACAGAGCCAGCTTCCTACCTATAACCAATGATATCATCCACCATACTGCTGATTAATTTACTCTGCAAGCCAGTACAGCCTTTGAAATGTGTAAAGAAATACTAAATATCACAGAATCATAAAAAGCATAAATAACATTAACGTTTGTGCTTATATAAAAATATTTGACTGTATTCTACTGCCTCTAGACAATCACGCCCCATTAGGTGGCAAAACCCCTACTATGCATATCATATGCAATGTGCACACATTTTCACTGAGAGTCACTACCTCCAGACACCCAAACACCATTAGGTGACCGAGCTCCTATTTCATACAGCCTTCACCCTGTGCAAAACTTCAAGAAGAGAATACTCCCTGCAGACTCCCTCACCCTATTAGATGGTCATCCTCCTGCTATTTACAGCCTTTGCCCTAAGCACAGCTCTTCACAGAAAGTATACTCCCTCCAAACACTCAAGTCCCATTAGGTGGCCAAGTCCCTACTAAGCATAGTCTGCGCCCTGTGTACAGCTCTTCATGGAGAGTTCACTCTCTCCAGACCACCAATCCCCATTAGGTTGCCAAGTCCCTTCTCCGCACAGCAGTCACCCTACGCACAACTTTTAATGGATTGCCTACTACCTATAGTCTCTCAAACACGCTTCGGATGAACGGGGGACCTCAGGAGTTTTGATACTACTGGCTAAAGCCACTGTGAAAAATTTGGAGCCATTATAAGGCCATTTAAATACCATTAAAGAATACAGAACTGACGCCCCCCGTAGAACCCAAATGCGGGTTGGAATTATCACCGCTTTACACTAACGAAAGAACAGACCTGGAAATAGCCTTGAAAAAGTCGTGGGTTACATTCCCGCATAACGACGAAACACGTGTTGGCTGTGTGAGAATTTCCAGAGTACAAGAATAAATTTGAAATTGGATTACAAAGACAAGAACGCATCTTTACTATATTGTGACAACTGTTGGAAACACTGGCATATATGAACTATATAGTTACTATACGTGTGCTAGGGAGTGTTGTAGTTTTGAGTCAATAGCCGATTTTAAGAGGAATAGTGGTTCCCTTTACCTTTTAGCACCGTTAAATAGCTTAGCACCAACTATACTGTGTTACTTTCTAAGAGGCGCCAGTTAACCTATATCAAACCACTGTCAAGTCTATTCACAGTCTCTCAAACTGTGTTAGAGGGTGAAGGCTCTACAATGCACAGCCATTGCCTATGGAGAACTCTTCACGGAGAGACCACACCCTCCACCCATACAAGACCCACAGGAGGCAAAAGGTTACAATTGTTAGCAGAAGAGAGGCTACTGTAAATGTGATCTAGATATAGCTCACTAGATACTCTTCAGTATCAGAAGCATAAAGCAATCGGTCACCCTCAATGGATGATGTAATCAATTGATATTTGATATGTTACCGGGATGGCATCAATTATGCCACTGAACATGTTATGAGTGATGTAATATGTGAAATCACAAACAGTACATGAAGGGGGCACAGGTTTCAGTTAGTTCAGTAAACCATAACTGGTAATACAGTGCAATAGCTAAATTCTATTTGACAAGGACATTCATAAGGTGTGGATTTAGATACGCTAAAGAATTTAAACAACAACGCTGAGGTGTGATTCCGCAGATGTAATCTACAGTTTGTGGGATTCTCTGAAGGCACAGAGGGCAATTCCTTAGAGATATTCCTTCAGGAATGGATCAAGTCGGCACTCCCAAATGTTAAACGGTTGAGATTCATCGAGGTAGAGAGTGCACACAGGTCGCGGGCCCCACCGTCGAAGCCGGGGGCTTCCCCCAGGACTGTAATTGCAAAGTTTCTTAACTACAGGGACAGTGATAAAATCCTACAGAGGTCACGCAGTCATGGAGACCCAACATTTGAAAACCATAGCATATGCAGCTTCCCTGACTACACCAGGGCCGCACAACTGAGAAGACAGTCCTTCAGCGGCGTCAAACAGAAACTGAGAGTAATGGGTCTGACGCACATGTTGCTTTACCCCGTCAAACTAAAGGTAATACAGGATGGTCGCTCCAATGTCTTTTGGTCGCACAAGTAAGCTTGGAAATGGCTGCAGATACGTGGTGGTGATTGGTTCACGACAGCATCCTCAGGAAGGGCCTTAGATGAGACCCGCCCTGGAGGTGACCCTCCCCCCCTTACTCCCAGGAGAAGAAGCAGACATAGACGTCGTTCGAGATCCAACACGAGAATGGTGGTGCAAACTGATGGCAGCCTGAACCTGGAAACTCAGCGAAGGGAGAGAGAGGCGGCCAGGGTGCTGGTTGAGGCGGTCACCTCTGCAGAGTCCTCCAATAAGGACTCCGATCTGGTGGGTGATCATGGACAATCAGATGGAGATGCTGCCACGACCTAGCGAGCGTGGACATTCAACGACCTCCTGGAGTTACTGCAGAGACCTACTGTGATATGTGCCCAGCGGTGAAGGCACAGTGTGCACTTATGGGAAAAATTGAGACCCAGACAGGGGTTGGGATTGACGTTTCCACTTATTGGAGCCCGACTGCACTCTGTTATTACCATACAGCTATGGTGAGTAGCAGGGTGGGACTCGGAGGCGGCACCGATACAGGGGCCTGAACACAGACTTGCTGAGAACCCCCCCCCCCCCCCCCCCACCTCCCAGATGCATTCTTCCCTTTCCATCTTTCTGTCCTTTACTTTCCTTTCCTTTGGAGTGGTGTGTTTAGATTGAAAAACAGAGTGTGAGAACCTCGGGGTATACCGGTGCAGAACTAATGAATGGGCCACTCCTTTTGGATTGGCTCTGACTGCACTTTGCCCCTAGATTATAACTTCAATTCATACCCCACAGAGGGATTTCACACACACTGAAGCTCTATTGAGTTTGTTAATTGGGTGGATGGGTGCAGCATACTGATTGGGAAGACACTAGTTGTACTTAGAAGGGTTTACCTGGGGTGGACAAGGGTAGTTGCTCATGGTTTAGAGTTAATGTTAGTGCAGCATCGATTCTGTGCCTGATTGCGGTGGGGGTTTGAAGCGCAAGAGGGTAGGACTTCACTTGATGAGTGACTGCTAGACTGCTCACATGGAAAGTGTGGGGTTGAACTCCTTTGTGAAATTATATAGAACCCACTCCTGCCTTAGAAGGACAGGAGTGCACATTCCCCTCCTCCAGGAGACGTATGGGCTAGAGCCACATGCCCAGAAACTGAACAAAAAAATTGAGAGGACAGATATACTCATCAACAAACTCATCCTATGCGGGGGTGTCAATATCGATGGTGCTGGGGGTCTCATTCCAGTTGCATGGTTAAGTTGCAATATGGCAGGAAGCTATGTGTTTAGACACGGTCTGTTAAATGGCCAAAAGCTCTACATGCTTAATATATATGCCCCAAATACGGATGATGGGGACTTCTTCGGGGGCCTGGAGACTGAATTGCTGCCCTACATTGGGCTTCCCATTGTTTGGGCGGGCAACTTTAATTGTGTACTGAATGGCCGACTTGAGCAACACCTTCCCCGGACGGGCACAAAACCCCGCATGGCGGCCAGATTATGGGAAACTAGGACTAGATTACAACTTCTAGACATATGGAGAGAACTTCCCCCCCATTGCAGCGGTGTTCTCCTGTTACATTCCCACCCACGGAGCTCATAGCTGACTGGATCGTTTCCTCTGAAAACACGAGGGAGGTCTAAATGTCCGGAGGTTAAGTTATGAGGTGCAGTTCTCATCAGATCATGGCTCTCTGCTACTGGAGTGTGGAGTCAAAGCGCTAGCATCCCCCTGTGGCGACTGTGCCCGAGGTGCTGGGATCCAGAGTATACTGTAGATGTGGCGGGGGCGCAGCAGGGATTCTTCACCATAAATTGGAACCCTCCCAACATGGGGTACAGAATAGGGAGCACTTAAGGTAGTGATCTTAGTCGATAACCTTGGTAAGGTCTACGGAGAAAACTAGAGCAAGACTAAGGGAGGGAGAGGAGGCCCTCGTAGGACTGCAGAGGTAGGTGCAGACCCGAGAGTCGGATGGGGCAGACCAAGCGGAGGCACATAGGTGGGTGGAGGCCACGTGGGACCGACTAGACTGTAGTGTCCAAAAAGACCATGGACAGCATCTCCATCGAGACGGTGACAAATGCGGCCACATGTTGGCATGGCTACTTAAGGGAAAAAGACCCTCACCGCTTATCCTCACCCTCCATGGACCGGACGGTGCAATGACAGTCGACCAGACAGCAGTTTGCCTGATGCTCTACGACCAATTGAAGACAGTGACCTTACAGAGGAAGAGGATGCCGTCTGGAATATTCCCATGCTGGAGCTATGACCGCTAAAATGATGACCAGAAGCTGGGATACAATTCAAAGCATTTTGCCTAGAAAGAGGCATTAGGGCGGCAAATGGTAAAACCACTTCTGATAGAAAAGGGGCTAGCACATTTAATAATGGCCATCACTTTAGTCGTATCGATTACCTCTTTATTGATTTAAAGCTATTCGCACTCTTATGGACATGGCTGTGATAGTGCGAGTGGAGAGCGACCATAACCCACTTACATCAAACCTCTGCCTCCTTGTTGTGTGGGGTTTAAAGCTCAGAGTGAATTTTCCCGATTCATTCCTTAATATAGGTAGAATTCACATTGCCCTTATATAGGCATAGAAATCAATCCCTTATTTAGGCATAGACCATGCGATCCAAATACAGGCATGGCTACTTCCACCCGTACCAAACGTCACAACGATTTCCTGGAAAATCGGCTTAAGCAGTTAGGGAACTTCCCCTTGCTTGTATATTGATTTGTCCAAGAACTCATTTACTTGCAAAGAACAACTATTCCCTTGGGGTTCTTTCCTGATGTTCATATGCCCGACTTTACGTCAAACTATATAATTCCTAAACACCTTCAATATATAAATATACCTTCACTTGCTATGGCAAACTACGGTGGTTCGGAACAGTTTGACTATCTACTTGCCCGACGCAGCTCGCTACAGCAAATGCCGAAGGAAACCGACCCTCCAGCTGACGCACTGATCAAGAGGCTGCCCTTCTCTTGCCGAGAATTGAGCTCCAGTGTTTCCAAGCTCCCCCTGCGGGTGTTGGGAAATCGAGTCCCGAGACTGAGATACCAGACCTCCTTCATTCTAACTAAGGTATGGAGCTGATTAGAACCTAGAGAAACCTTTGGTAGATTCTTGGCAAAAACAACTAAACCTATGCTACACAATACTTACTTCTTCCCGCGTACTAGACTTAGGTTAGGTACATTGGGGTAGGCGTATTTAGAAGCACCAGTTGAGTATTTTTAGTCAATGTTATTTAGGTATGTATTTTTATATGGCTTAGAAACCATACAAGGCTTTTACAGTATTATTTTATAATACTATTCTCGCTGTACGCATTATACTTTGCAGTCTGCTTAACGATTGTAGCAGCTCACTTCTCTTGTATGAGGAAGAAGACTGTTCAATAAACCTTTTTATTGAAAACGCCGGTCTCTCTATTTCTCTACAAACTCTGTTGAAACGAAGCATGCACGATTGACTTGGTGAAATATTTATCTATTGTTTCCGCGACTCTGAGAGATATATTTCTTATTCTTGGGAAATAAATTTGTCATGTTTATGCGGTTGTCAGAAACGAATCCCTTCTTGTGAATTCGAGAAAGTTTCTAGTGACCTCTGAGCTAGCTGGCACTCACTATTTAGTTTAATATACTCGATAGAGACCTAGTCCACCTCAGTCCTACATCTAATCTATAGGATATATTATTCCAATGCGCAGAGCCTATTGGGAATATAGGAACTACACTACATCCTACACTTGGAAGAATCATCAAACCCACCTTACATAACATCTACTAGCGATCTACTGGTTAGTAACGACATGAGAAGACTTAAATGGTCCAAAATAATTGATAATCCTTACACACTGTCCTCTTTTAGCAGGGACATGGATGACGCAGTTGCCGCAATGGAGGTTCTCCACACTAGTAATCTACCAGTAGGTTTAACAACCACAATTCATGAATCTCTATTTGATAAAATGCGATTGTACTTTCAGAGACCATATAGCGGTAGAGGCAAGCTTTCCCAAACCTAACAAGCCTGGTTTAACAGAGAATGTAGGCAAGCTTGTAAATCCATTGGGGGAGCTATCAGAACCAAAAACCCTAATAATAAGGAATGCCAAAAGGCTTATATATTTGCCCAGGCAAAAGCAAAAAAGAGTGGGATGAAGGTAGGTGGCAGGAACTGCTATCTGCATGTACAATGAGTAATATGCAACATTTCTGGGCTCTTGTAAAATGGGGCAGTGATGCACATCCCCCTCCCCCTGATAATTATGTTGCCCCCGGGTCATGGGTAGAACATTTCTTCCTCCGGTATTGTATTAACGCTAATGAGGAATGTGAACCCTAGTATTGGTTCCTAGTTATCCATCAGCCCTGGCTTTTGAGTTAGCAGATGTAACAGTGGCCCTCAATGCAATCTCAGCAGGAAGATCCCCGGGTATTGATAGTGTCCCTGCTGACAGCTTCTTATATGATAGGAAGAAGTGCAGCAGGTACATTAAGCTGTTGGCAAATGCCATTTCTCAGGGCGCCCCCATTCCAGATTCATGGAACGGGGCAGAGATTATACCTGTTTACAAGAAGGGGGATAGATCTCTGCCTGGGAACTATCTGCCCATCAGACTCAATGACTCTATCCAAAAGGTGGTGGCACAACTTGCCCTAGGAAAGCTACAAGAGTGGATAGATGACAATGATACTTTATCTACCCTTCAGGCAGGGTTTTGTGCGCACATAAGCACTATCGACCAGGTTTTTAGATTTGTTCTGTTAAATTAGCAAACATTGGTACTCGGCAAAGGCAGCATGTATGCCGCCTTAGTCAATTTCAAATCAGCTTTCGATCTAGTATCCTGTAGCAAGTTATGCCGACGGACCTGTTAATTTTTCTAGTTCATCTTCATGAGAATAACTTTGCCCATATGCGTTGGGGCACTCAAGGGAACAACACTGACCAGTTCCCCATTGAAAATCGAGTGCACCAAGGGCGCGTCTTGGCCCCAACGCTGTTTTTCCTCATCATCAACGAAGTTGCCAAATTCTTATCTCTCACACCCACTGACACCCCGACTCTAGCCGACTCCAAGGTCACTATACTAATGTTAGCAGACAACACACTTATTATCTCTAAGACACCCAGTGAGTTACAGCGTGCTTGGTCTTCATTTGAAAATGTTTCCAAGCTCAGAAGGTTAAAGATAAACTGTGAGAAGTTGGCCTGGTATATGATGTCCACAGTTCTGTGGGCACCTTGTATCAGTCCAAACAATCCCTTATGGTGGTGGTTGTAAGTCAACCTTATAGACAAGCTATCCTAGGGGTAGCATGGACTAAGCAGCCTTAAAGGCTTAACTCCAAAGGACATGTGAAGCCAGCTGTTTTACCATATGCAATCCTGTAATACCAAATGAAAGGACACCACACAAGTTATATATTATCAAAATATATGTATTTATTCTTAGAATAATCCCCACTACTCTTTATGAGCAATGAAGCACAAGCGTTTAAATAAAAGCACAGTTAAACATAGACAAGTTGCACGTTTTGGATGAGGCCGGTGGCCACTCAAACCATATATCAAAAAAATGGTATAACAATCACTAATCGATCTGGGGTAAGGCCTAGGGCCTTGTGAATCGCTGGGACTACACTGGACTAACAGCAGTTAGGACAGGAGTAGCCCGCGGGATTCGGGTGCAGTGCGGGAAGCACGGCTTGCACCAATGCAAAGTCAATGGTGCGTAAAAGTTACAATGTTATTGCAAAAGGAGTCTTCCGACTGGACTAGGACTACCAAACTTTAGACTTAGGCACTAGAGGTGTGTACCAGTGTGGGAACACCGGCGCTAGTAAGTTACCTCACCCACAGGACGCGGGTGCACAGGTGCCAACCTGTGTCGGGTTTCGTCACGCATGTTCGATGGTGCCTGAGGATGAAGATGCTGCAGGCGTCCAGAAGAGAAGTGTCCGGTGCGATCCAAGGGTGGATCGAAGTTGAAGGGTACCTGAAAGCAGAGGGGACAGAGTCTGGGTCACTAGCCAGTGACCAGGAAGGAACCAGGAAATGTCGGGCGCAGTCAGGTCGTTGTCGGGTGCCTTGTCTCCGCTGCAAAGTGGACTCTCGGGCACCGAGGATGTCCTGGAGTGGATCACGAGCTGTCCCACGAAGGCTCTCGCTGTCGGCGGTGTCGGTTTCCGGATGGGAGTCAACAAGCCTTGGCAAAGGCAACCCACGCAGGATTCGAAGAAGGCTTAACACTCGGACCAGCAAGGTCAGAGCGGGTGCTCCTTTTCAGGGGAGCTGGTGCCAATCTGGAGCAACCAGATCAGCTGTGTAAATTCGTAGATTCGTCGGTTCTGGGGCCACTAGCCAAGGGGCAAGCGACCGGACCAACGCGTCGAGCAGGAAAATGCAAAAGGGCCCCACGCAGCACTCGTCGAGTGTGGAGGGGTGAGCTTCGGTGCACAAGCTGCTCGGGGCTGGAGCTTCTCAGACTCCAATGCACAGCTTCGAGGGAGCCTCGGGTGCTGCACGGTCAGCGCTTCGTTGTTCCTCCAAGATGGCCGCTCCCACGCTTCAGGTCGTCTCCACGGGTCTCAGCTCTGCATAGACTGTGGATCGGGCTGTTGGAAGGCAGGAAAGCTGGCTCTTGTCGATCTCTGTCGCTCGAGTTCCGGCAGGAACTGCAACAAAGCAAACATCGTGGTGCTGGATGGTGCATGTTTGCACAGGGTGGTTACACCCCTTTCCTTTGTCCAGTTTGCCGCCAGGACTGGGGCTGGATGGCCCCAGAACCGGTTTGACTGGAATCTGCCCAGGGACACCTTGTGCGCCCCAGGCAGTGTCTAGTTTCATTCAACCCTCCCTGCTACAATCCACGATCTCCTGTCTGGGGTGGTGTGACACCTCCCTGTGACAGGAAACTCTTTGTCCAGGCGTCCTCTGCCAAGTTTCGGTCAGCAGCAGGAGGTCAGACATGTGTCTGTGGCAGCAGCATCCATTTTGTGATGCTGGGGCTCTGGTTAGGATTAACCGCGTTTTCAGTAAAGTAACATGTCTTCTCCCTCTAGAAGGGTGGAATGCTACCCCCGTCGCCAGAACTGGCGAGGGGGTAGTATTCCAAAGTGTATGACACCAAACACGACATGTTTTGATAAAGCCAAACCAAAGTTAGCATTAACCGCGAGGATTATAATGCACTTAAGAGTATATGGTATGGCAGTATCACTGGAACAGCAGTAAGGAAATGGTTCCGAACACTGCAGACAGGCTCAGCTCATGCTAGAGCACCATCTCACATAAAACCAAGAACTCTGCCTCCAGGATTGTTAAGGCCTGCCATAGGAGTGACTTATAGGTATATATGTGTCCAGATATAGGTTTAGACATAGGTATACTATATCTAAGCAAGGGGTGATTACACCACCTTGCCCCAGCTGTGTGAACCACCAGTTGTGTCGATTTAAGTACCAGCCAGGGGTGGCAAAAGCTATGCTTCAGCCCCTGGTAGGCCTTGGATGCACCTATGCCCATGGCACCTATAGTGCACTGTATAGGGGCTGACAAGGTGTCCAGTACCAAATTGGTTATGTACCTATAGTACATGGAGTCCATTTAAAGAGAGAGCAGATAGCCTGGGGCCCTGATTAGCAGGATCCCAGGCCAACTAAGTCGAAAACCAGCTAAACACAAGGCAAAAATCTAGGGTAACCATAGTCAGGTATCCACCTTCCTACATAAACACAGAAAAAAAACCTCATGATGTTTAACAAGCATCGGTCTTTTGGGGGCAAGATTACTATGAAGGGTGTACCACTAGAGCAAGTGGACTCCTTTACTTATTTAGGTATTACTTTGGAGGAAAAGTTGTCATGGAGGCCTTGCATTGAAATAAAGTCATTAAACATCGACAAATAGCAGGAGACCTAAAAAAAGAATTTAGAACATCCCTGACCAAACCAGTAAGTCCTGCCTTACAGATCTATAATGCAAAGGTGGTGAGCTCAGTTCTGTATGGCTCGGAGCTCTGGGGTTTGATAAGTTGACCAACCTCCCCACAAGCACCCCTTCCTTCCCACTGCTTAGTGATATGGGACGGCACTCGCTGGTTGATCCAGCTAGACTTCGACCATTATTATACTGGCGTATAATATGGAGTACCCCCGAGCTGACCACCTATGCAGTTTTATGGACGTTATAGAGATAGACAGCTTTCACAAAATTAGCTGGATCAGGGGCATCAAAGGGGCACTGTTGGCAACGGGCTGTCCAATCTGTGGGACAAACCATCTAGTATGCAGTCTCTGTCTAAAGAAGAGGTTTACGAATGGTAATAAGACATGGTGGGGCAAAATATCATCAGATCAAGTGACAGTAGTACATTGACCGGGAGGTTCCTTTCAGTAAAATACCGCCCCGTCTTAAACCTTACTGGGACATTATATCCAAGTCCCGGACCGCAAACTTTATTTTCAATTTAGAGTGGGTACCTTGCCTCTAAAATCTTTTACTGCAAAATGGGTGACAACAAGTGCCCACTCTGTATTGATCATGTAGAAACGTATTTCCATATTCTCTTTGTTTGCCCTGCCTACGCAGTTCCCTGTAAGATCTGGCTTGCCCCAACATGTAATAACTTGGGCACTAGACAAAGTAGAGAAGCCCTGAGAATCTTGATGATGGATCCCTCGCCATGTTATGCAATCCCTTTAGCTAAGTTTCTAAGATGGATGTGGTGCATGAGATCAAAAATTGCTGTAAATGCGAATAATCTTGCACCTGCATAAATTGGCTTTTTTCTTTCAGTAGGACATTGTTTTGATTTTTTTATGGGGAGCTATTTAAACTCTATCACTCATGCCGAATAATTTTGCCGTTTGCATTTCATGTTACGATTATACTTTTAACTTGTGTTGGTGTTTTAACTCCATGTTTTGATTTTAATCCGTCGTCTTTTAATAATATTGTCATTGTAAGAATTATGGCCTGCCCTTTTTTTGAGTTGTGGCTTCAAATCTATTTAAATACTATCTTATTGTTTTAAAACGTGTCCTTGCTGTATTTCAGTGTTTTAACTAATTAACTTGACTTTGTTCTTTAAGCCTTATTACTGATGAACCAACAATTTTAAATGTGAACGATTCTGCTTGAAGGACACATTTTCTTAACAGTAATTTTATATTATATGCTGTAACGTTTTTATGACATACTGTAGAAATAAAGTTTTGAATTGGGACAGTATATTTGGCCCGGCATGTGCAGACACCTCCAGAGGTTGGGATTTTGTTTTAGATAGGGTTGCCCTTCCGAGACTGATAGAGGCTCAGGTGAAAGGACTTGGGGAAGATATATTGCTGGAGGAATTGCACAAGGCCCCTAGGGATATGGCTAGAGGTAACTGTACGGTACCTTGTTGAACATTTTCGAAACTATTAAATCTCCCTGCTCTCCTCAAGAACCTACGTGAAGCGCATGAAGTTGGCACATTTCTGGACCAGATGCGAGAGGACCTTATAATCATACTCTCAAGCCAGGCAAAGTGCTGCAAACCCAGGATCATACAGGCCCCACTCCAAGCTTAATGTCAAAATTAAATTGTTCGCTAAAGTGCTGGCAGTGCAGTTGAGCCGAGTAGTTACTCATCTGGTCCAGGGCGACCAATGCGGCTTTATGCCCAGTAGAGGCACACATATGAATCCAAGATGTCTCTCCCCTGTGATGAATGAAACCTAAGTCACATGTCTGCGAGTGGCGCTAATATGATTAGATATACAAAAGGGCTCCAACACCTTGTCTTAGGCGTATCTGTGGGAGGTCCTCCAACGCATAGGCTTGGGAGAGGGATTTTAAACATGGGTCCGACTCCTGTATACTTAGCCAACTGTGAGAGTACGTACTGGCAGAGAGATCTCTGAAGCCTTTCGCATTGAAAATGGTACTTGACCGGGCTGCCCACTGTTGCTGCTCCTATTTACATTTGTAATGGAGCCACTCAAGACCCACCTTAGGACTCAAATACAGGATTTGGGCGTGCAAGTGGGATATGTAACGTATATTGTGTCCCTATATGCCGATAATGTGTTAATATATGCGGTGGACCCGAAACACTTGGTGCCTTGCCTCCTGCAGCTAAAGGTGGGCTCCGGTGTGTTCTCTGGGCTCTGTGTTAACCGCCAAAAGATGGTACTGTTCCACCCCGAAAACACTGGCTGAATCAGATGCCCCCGAACTTCCCTTAGTGGGACTGCCATGGAAGACAGGGAGTTTCTGTTATTTGGGGATGCAGATAACCCATGACCGCTACCTGCAATATGACTTAAATACTGGCAGGGTGATAGGTGAACGCACTGCTTCCATGCGATTTTGGACCACCCTGCCACTATCAGTCATAGGAAGGGCAGCATTAAGTAAAATGGTCTTGCTGCCCGCTGCTTGTACACAATGCAGAACTCGTTTTGCATGTTGCAGCCTTCGTTGTTCCGGAGAATTGGGCGGTTAGTGTCCATGGTATGGGTGGAAAAGAGAAGCAGACTTTGCCTTACGATCCTTAAGTTGGATCCCAGCCAGGGAGACCTTGGTCTCCCAGACCTCATACCATACTGCTTGGCAGGTCTGTTGCAATACGCTGCTCTATGGTGCGAGGATGACAATAACTGGGAAAAGAAGCTCCTATCAGGCTCTATGGAGTTGGCTGAGCTCAAGGTGGGTGTCATGAAGGCATTACATTGGGCACCCTATGCCAAACTCCTTCTGATTTGATGGCGACGCCCTTTGTGCACATACCGGACTCTATGGATGCCTCAAAATGGCTGAAAAGGGGCTGCCACAGGGCGGGACACCTTTTTCTGAACAGTGTTTTTGTGTCCCAGGAGCAAGTCGGAACTCATTTTGCAATAGACTGGGGACAGTTCTTTCAGTACACCAGTATATCTTGCAGAGAAAAGTGGACTTCATTCCTGGAGGAGCGGGGAGAATCCCAGGTGTTGCATGTGATTTTGTATCCCAGGTCCACAAAAGGTGTCATATCCCGACTAACATAGCCCTAAGGAATGACAGACAAAATAAATTTGCCCCAAAACAGGTCGGTTGGGATGGGGACCTGGAGACCCCACTCACGGATGGAAGAGGATTCAGGCACAGGTATGGGAGATAGCCAGTAACACCAGATTCAAGATGACACAATTCTATTATGTGAATAGGGCTTACCTGACACACCAACGCCTACACAGTCTACCTGGCACGGCCCGCGGGTTGCACTCGTTGTGGTGCACTACTGGCAGATTTTAGGCAAGTCACATGGAATTGGCCATTGCTGCAGCCTTTTTGAGATGAGGCACTGCATGAAGTGCACAGAGTAACAAAAGTGAATGCAGAGCTCACTATCCGACTTAGCCTCATGGGGTTGCTGCCTCTACCCCAGGAGGGTAAAAAAAATGTAGTACAAATTTGCCCACCTAGGATTCATATTGGCCTGTAGGTGCATAGTTATACATAGGACTTGTCCGACCCCTCCGGTATGGACCAAATGAGTGGCATATCTCCTAGAGTGGACAGTGGCTGAGGAGTGTAGGCTCCGAAGGGTCCGCACTGTCAATCACGCAGGGCAAGCTCTCGAGATCTGGGATAGCATGATTAACAGACTGAATGACTATGATGTAGACGGGGATGATGATTATGACACCAATTCAACGGAGGGTGGGTCTACTGCCCCACCTACGCCACCCAGTCGGATTCGGACAGTCCTGCTGTCCTCTCCCCAGGGTCTCCCGTTGCCTGCAGCCTGCACCAGAGACGCTGGAGCTTACATCCCGCAGGGTAGTAGAATTCTAGAACCTTGAATGTTTAATGAGTCAGAGGTACTGTGTGATTCCCCCCTCCCTCGTGGTCTTTTTCTCCCTCACTTTCCTGGCCCTTCTTCCCTCCTGCCGCCATGAAGAATATGTAATGGCCCTCTGATGTTTTTTACTCGCACCTTGTGCAGATGCACGATGAAGCGGATGGTGCACGTTGACTTTTTTGCATAATGTTTTTATTTCTTCCTTTAGGTCACTGACTGGCAAACGCTTGGTGGCTCCCACAGAGTCATTGCTCAAGGGTTTTATGTTCCTACACAGCTCCATATCATGGCATGAGAGCAAAGCAGATGATGGCGGGCATGCCCACAGCAGATGGTCTCCAACCGGGCAGCGCAGCCCTTTTCTCAGGGTCCCCCCAATTCAGTGGCGATCTCTTTATGGGACCAATGCCAATCCCTATGGGTCCCAGGAGGACAAATGCAACAAGAAATGATCACCCCCAGGCCTACCCGATCGACAAAGTCACTAACAGTAGGCCCACTCACTGGCTCAGGGTCGTGGATCCCAATAGTTAGTCCTCAGGTCCAGCTAAAGCTCCCAGTGGAAAACACATCCACACTTGGGGAGAGAGTTTGTGGCAGGGGTCCAGATGGAGGAACCTCTTAAGGAGGGGGTGGGTTAGGGGTGGAGGGGGTGGAGGGGGTGGGTTGGGGGTGGAGGGGGTGGGTTGGGGGTGGGGGGGGGATGGCGGGACAGCATCTGAGGTGGATGAGTCACATAGAAAGGGTGAACAGCCACTCCAAGGCTTACCGCACAGGGACTCCTTGTGACTCCAAGATCAGAAGGGTGGGCTGGCATCCAGGAACCCTTCAGGGACACAGGCAACTCCAACAGTCCAGTCTAGGCAGCAGCATACACTAAGGCCCAAGAGGGGCTGTGACGTCCACGGACATGGAGGAGCGCCCCCACTCCACCGCCCGCCGCCTCTCATGCAGCCAACAATCAGTGCTATTGACTGTAACCTAGGCAGGTGGGGGCATCAAGTATAGCCCTGCAGGTCTCACCAAATTCAAGGAGCTGAGGCCGATCCTGACCGCCCATCCAACAGCCGCTGCAGGCCACGTCTGCCAACTCATCTTGAATTTCATCTCCGCTGCCAGTCTGCCCTATTTCCATATATTCAGGATGCCGGCAGTGCACTGCACAAACCACCACTGCAGTCTGGAGCCGCAGGTTACCGGGCCTGGCAGGATTATGGAGAATAAAGCCAGGGCTGCAAGGAGCTTCCAAGAAGCGCATACAGTTGGCCTTCTTGTGTGGCCAACCCCTAGCTGTAAAACACAAATCATTTCCAATAAAATTGAAAAAATAGGGAGTTCATTTTGACAGAAATGATGGTTAATGTTCTAGTAAGCTAAAGCGAGGACACACTTTCTATTAATTGTCAAAAATCTTCCTCAACCACTTCAGTTACACATTCCGACATACAGAATAAAATATGTACTTTGAACATGAGCAGCATCATTGTCCATAGTGACTAAATGCAGCTTTACCACAAAGCTCTAATGAGCAAACAGTGTGCTAACAATCTGAATTGATGAAAAAAGTGTGGTACACCTGAACGTCATGTTGATGGAATCAACCCTGTAAAACTGAAAGCATCCCCTACAGAGGAACCTGCAGTAAATGAGGAAAGGGGGTTCTCTTTATCGCATAGAACTTATGGTCAGAGCTCTAGAAAACTAGAAGGAGGTCACATTTTCTACGAGTTCACAAATATCACCTTCTTCTATTTCAGTAAAACATTCTGATATACAGAGTCAAACATGTACTCCCAACACCACCAGTTAACTTCCTAGTAATTACCTGCAGCATCACCAAAGAGTTCTAATGAACAACTAGAGTGCTAATGTTTTGTATTCAAGACAGACATGAGGCACTCCTGAACACCTATTTGTTTGGAATAGGAGCTGTTGATTTTTTTATGAAGGTTTTTTAAGTATGGGTCACCAAAAATACAACTGAGCTGTTGAATTTAAAACCTTTCTTGAAGAGCAGACTGAAGTAAATAAGCACCGAGATGTCAACGAAGGCATCGAACCAGAGAATTAAAAAGTGAGAGGAGGTTTGGGTTTTTAGTAATTTAAGGCATAATCTATTTTTAAAGGGGCTAAAAATAGCTAAAAAGAGAAATGTCTGGATAAGCATAGCATCACCTTAGCCATGTTACTTAACAGTTATCACCACTAATTTTCCGTGCATAAAGTGACTTTTTGCGAAACCCAAAGTGCGATCATGTTCAAATATTAAAACATCATCACATAACATTACTTATCCCTGTTCCATGGTGTCTAACCCCCCTAATCCCACATTGAAGTTTTTGTCTCTTTTCAAACTCTGGAAGGTCCAAACTATCCAATTACAGTCAAAACAATTGCATTAGTCCGTTTTGGAGTTAGACACCGTTCCTCTTAGCTGAAATAAATAGGTGGGCAACCTATAGATGTGTGTGCTGATTTCCCTTGTAGTTAGTTGCATGAGGTCTTAGTATTACGTCCAATAATGTATCTCAACTTCAGTTTTCTATGATTTTTCTCCCTATCACCCCTCTATTGCTCCTGGGTACAGTATAAATTATGAAATAAGTCAATACTTTGTCTTCACTGTTGTGCCTCTCTTCAAAATATCCTTGTTTTTTTTACTGCTCTTATATGCTCTATAATTCTTTGATGCACTGGTAGAATTGTGATTCCCCACATACATTAAGTTGCAGGGACATTTCAAAATGTGTACAGCGTACTCACTTTTACAATGGAATTGATTATGATGATTTAATGTTTTTAATATGATGGCACTTTGGGTTTTGCACTTAGTCACTTTCATGCACAAACATTTTCAGTGATAACAGACTAAGCCAGTGAGATATATATATATATATATATATTCACTGAAAAAAAACAATGGTAAAAGGGAAGTTATAGTTAATTGAAAATGTCAGTTACAACATACCATTTTAAACTAACAAAATCACTAAAATTCACCAGTTGTAGTCATCTCAAGTAACTATAACTCATGCCACTGCCATGGAGTGTTGTCATCAATTATGTAATTCCAGATGTTGGTGATGTTAGTAATGATGTCACAGAACAAATCATATGTGATGTAATATGTGAAATAATTAGCTGTCCACGGCAAGGGCATGAGTAATACTAGAGACAACTAACGATTATAGCTGGTGAATTTCAGTATTTTTATTTGTTTAAGATGTTGTGCTGTCACAGAAATGATAATCTAACTATAACGTCACTTTAACCTTTAATTTGTTTCAGTGAATTTCTAGGTTTAAAAAAATAATAAAGTAATATTTTATTACCATACGTAAAACTAACCCACCATGTGCATGTCCTTCAGCGTTTGCGACATGGAGCAGGCCAGATGGCCTGGCAGCTGCATCCAACCCAACAGTGCAGCCCCTTCTCAAGCCATTTCGAGGACGGGTAAATCCATCCCATGGGGTTTTTTTCCCCAGGGGGCGGGAGACCTCCCTGATGCATTTGGGCCTCAAGGACCCAATCCACAGGACTTTCTTCTTTTTTCCTCTAATGGGAGAGGGGAGCACGCACACCCTACCCAAGCCACTTTGGGCCCCAAGGACACAATTTATTAGGGCTTTGTTTTTTTATTAAAGGCAGGGGAGCGTGCCCACCCCATCCTCAAGTAAAAATTACAGGAGTGTGACCCATATACCTGATCAGGACTGGGTAAGGAAGATGCAATTAAAAAAAAACAATGTCCCAATAGGTTAGAATAAACAGTCAATTAAATATGCATGCACATCGCATTGCTCGCAAGGAAAAAGGAGAACACTCTTTGATTAAAGACAAGATAGTCAATCATCTTATTGTATGATGCAAGTTCATGGTCAGTAGTATACAGTTATGAGCAGCACTGCATAAACTCAATTTGGTGACAACCATATAAAACTTGGTGCTCTACAAAAGTGACTGTAGTGGAGTGGCGACGCAAGTGAGAGAGTGAACAGCATGGACGGCGCACTGTGAACAAGGTGCAAGTAATCTACAGTGGGTGGCTCAGATCATGTGACAAAGTGAAATCACAGATAAGAGATTTCTTTTCATTGTTTGAACCACATTAGAGAAGTACGCCTATTAATGAGCTGTAAAGTCGACGGTGTTTCGATCCACGTTAGAAAGGATCGTCATCAGGACTTGGTTGTCTGACTTGGGGCGTGCTGCAAGGGAAAGAGAATGTATCAGGGAAGGGGTGACGGTGGTAGAGGATGGAAGGTGGGTGAAATTGGGGAGTTATTACCTGGAACGGAACTTGATTTGTGGCGATCAGAGACGATCGTCAGAAAATGAATTTCAAGCCTGCATGGGGGCACTGTAATTGGAAACGAGGACACGCCCCAAGTCAGACAACCAAGTCCTGATGACGATCCTTACTAACGTGGATCGAAACGCCGTCGACTTTACAGCTCATTAATAGGCGTACTTTTCTAATGTGGTTCAAACAATGAAAATAAATCTCTTATCTGTGATATCACTTTGTCACATGATCTGAGCCACCCACTGTAGATTACTTGCACCTTGTTCACAGTGCGCCGTCCATGCTGTTCACTCTCTCACTTGCGTCGCCACCTCCACTACAGTCACTTTTGTAGAGCACCAAGTTTTATATGGTTGTCACCAAATTGAGTTTATGCAGTGCTGCTCATAACTGTATACTACTGACCATGAACTTGCATCATAAAATAAGATGATTGACTATCTTGTCTTTAATCAAAGAGTGTTCTCCTTTTTCCTTGCGAGCAATGCGATGTGCATGCATATTTAATTGACTGTTTATTCTAACCTATTGGGACATTGTTTTTTTTATTGCATGTTTTTTTTTTATTACACCCCCTCCTCAAGCCACTAAGAAAATATATATTTTTTTTTAATTAAGGGGGGGTGGGCAACTGCTGATAAAGATATATTTAATGGGCCACAAGGGGCCAGAGGACCCTATCCCCAGGGGACTTCAAGAGGGGAACATGCATTCCCCCTCTCCAAGCCCATGGAGGCCCAGAGGACCCCATCCCCAGAACCAAAGCGTATGTTTTAAGCAGAAGGGGTTGCGCGCCCCCTCCCTATGCCAGTATGTGCCACATCGGGAGTTTGCATTGCTCTCAGCTTTGAACATGCTCCCGCCAGGCTCACTTTCCCTGTCAGCGCTCCTGCAGGCAGCACAACAATTGTATCATGGGGTTGGGCTCCCCGGGACACAGTATATGAGCCGGCCCTGGGGATGGAGTCCCCTGGGCCTTTTAAGGCTGTGGAAGCTGGCTTGGTATATGGTGCACAATTATGTAAGTGGGCACCTTCCACCAATCCAGACAACCCTTATGGTGATTTTAGTGGTCTTAGACAACCTTAGACAGCTCTCTAAGTGGTAGCTCTGGAGAGAAGATTTTTGGCTTGGTCAAGAAGAGGTGTAAAGCAGCTTGTTTTACCAGAACATAATCTTATAAGTATAGAATAATTGAAAAAGCATCACACAGTGTTTTCATAAAAATAGGTCTTCATTATAAGAAACTCACTAACACATACAGATATCTCCTTCCTGGTGATATACACAATGCACACAATACATTACAACAGAATCCCAAGGAAACACAGTCCAGCATTGTTCACCTGTGTTGGAAGGATTACAACAGATGGGAACCAAAAATTCCTTTGCAACAGCAAAGTGCAGAGGTGTGAACTGCTTTATTATATTAGATTTTGTGCAGATTGGACTGAACTGGCACTGTTTTTGCGAGAAATCAAATTGCTTTTAACATATAACCAAAGTCTTTGGTGTGGGTTTGCCATTTAGGACTCTGAACTGCATTGAGAAGCACTTCTGAGTAAGGTCTTGTGTGTCGCCCGATGATAAGCATTTTGATTTTAAACCTGCTAAAAACTGTCAAGAAGCAGAATCTCTTCAAAACCACAAAAATGCTAGCCATTACAACCGTACGAGTCAAAATATGTATTGCTAAACAGCGTTTTCCAATCATGTGATCAACTTCGAACTAATTCTTGTATGACGTCAAATCAAGAAAAAGAAACACACCAATACCAACATAGAAGAGAAAAATACAAAATCTAGCATATACATAACCATAAAGGCACACACATTAAAACTGAACTAAATGTTCACTACTTTACCTGTGGTGCAAATCCATTAGCCGCCGTTGAAGTGGCTGCAGTAATAACACCACCTGTGAGCCTGAGCATAGTGGTCCCAGCTCTAGAGAGCACTTGCGGAGCTACTGTTGACGTCAGTGAACTTTCTGATAATTTTGTAAGTGCTGTCTGCCCACCGGCACCCTGTAATATTAAGCAAAGCAGTGAATACAGGACTGCAGCAAGAGGAGCATGTATGAGAGCTAAAATCACTTCTATAGTAAAAGAAAACATCCACAGATTCTAAGGACTTCTATACATTCATCTGTCTGTTACTACTGAAAAGAGGCCAATAAAAGGTTGACCAAACAGGACATGGGAAGTTTATTATTTCATTTTTCCGAACAATGTAAATATTTTGTGACAATAGGGTCTGAGAACTGTAAGGCAATTACAGATAATTGTAAAGCAACAAAAACAAGCACTGGCGTTGCCAATAGGTTTCGCATTTGGAAAGTTGGAGCTATTGGTTTTGTAAATGACATTTTATATTTATATATTCTTATTGACAATGCCAATAACGATATATAAATATAAAATGTCATTTACAAAACCAATAGCTCCAACTTTCCTACTGCGAGACCTATTGGCAACGCCAGTGCTTGTTTTGGGGACTTTTCTCGCAGCGCTGCTTGTTCTAGTGAAGTGGATAATAAACAAACCAGTAGACCGTCAGGTTTGCGGGGCTTCTCATCCAACATATATCTGTAGCAGGCTATGTGCTTCTTAAAGATTTCAACCTCATGCAGAGTTTAATGCGTCCCTGATTTGTCAATTTGAACAGTGTCTCAAACGTTGTTTAACAAAATCAAGAGTGGTTCTTAGCAATTAATTTCTGCTGTCAATAGTGTTCTCGAACCGGGGGAGCCACAACAGAAGACAAGCATTGGCCGCGCGGCTGGACCGCAAAGGAATAATTTAAAAAACAAGCATGGGATGAATAAATGCAAGAAAAGATAACAAGCACACACGAGCAGAGGCAGGCCAACATCAAGCAACACTGATGGGGGTGGGGCACTGAGGAGATTAAGTGCCGGAGAAGCAGATGCGAGTCACGGCAAGTGAATAATTAGGGGAAGCTTGTGAAACCTATTTGGGTGGAATATGCAACTTATTCATTATAAGAAAAAACGAAATGAATAAATAAATACACAAGGTGGGCATACTGTGTGGGGAGGCGGGAGGGGGCTGAAAGAATGGGGCGAGCCCTAAAAAACAAGGTGCTGGGAGAGGAAAAGGGAGCGGGAGGGAGGAGGAGGCAGACGGCCAGAATGCGAGTCACGGCCTAACTTGCAAGTGAAGTGAATAATTAGGGGTGGAGTAACCAGAGCATGTGTGGATACAGATGTAATTAAGAGTGATAAGGGAGGAGCGTGAAAGACGTGAGGGAAGCGAGTCACGGCCTGCGGCCGTGAAGTGTGAAGCAGTGGGCGGGGAGGCAGGAGCAAATGGGAGCCGAGCGAGGGGAGGCAGGCGGATTAGGGAGAGATGCGCGTGCTTGTGTGGTCACGTGACCCGCTTTTGTGGTCACGTGACTCACAATCAATCACATGCACTGTGGAAAACCGCAGTGGTTTCACAAGTCGATTGAGCCCTTGAATTTTCGCCTATTACATTCGCAAGCGAATGATAATAGGCGAAACCTAAAAACTGCACATCACTTTTAATGCCAAGTTACAGGAGGACAGTTAACAAGATAACCTCATTCGCTCCAAAAGTGACATGAAAGGTGCCTATGAAGGCGAAACCCCAGCATGCAGACGTGAGTTTTTTTTCGCAACTTTCCACACCAGAAGCATAGAGCCACAAGTAACACTGAACACTGGTGCGCTAAGCTAGAGCCCTCAAAAGGGAGAAAAACCTTAACTCTAAAATCTGTTTCTAAAGCAGGCCATGCACGCTGACATCAGTTATTAACACTTCTTTCCAAACTAGAAGCGCAGAGACATGAAAGACAATGTGACAACTGCTGCATCAAAAATAGGGTCCTGTAGGGGAGTCCCTTTACCTAGAAATCAGTTCACAGAGTAGGAAGGATGGGTGGGGCGGTAAGGAATCTACAACTAACATATGTCTCTACCAGATGCATTGTTGCCGAAGGTACACAACTTGTTTATCTAATAGGGACTTAGTTGTGGATTCCTTACCTTTTGAAAAGATACCCCAGCAATACCAACCCAGGAGGAGGGTCTGCAAACCAAGATCCCACAAGGAAATCCTGGAGGACGGTACTGCTAAGGATACGTCCCTCCGGACTTGTCTGTCTAGGCAGTAGTGTCTGGTAACGTGTGCAGGGATGCCCACATTGCTTCCTCCAGATGTTAAGGAGTGAGACTCTGCATGCTAACGCAGTGGTTGGTGCTGTTGCTCTAGTGAAGCGAGCATGCAACCCCACAGTAGGGTTCCTTTTCACCTCGTTTTATTTTAATGCAGAGGACAATCCCTCGAGAGATGGTCTGTTTGTGAACAGCTCGACCTTTCTTTGCACCCACATAGTCAATTAAGAGTTGATCATCCACCCGGGAGTCTTTGGTGCAATCAAGGTAAAAAGCCAACGCACATTTTAGGTCGAGACAGTGAAGTCTCCCCTCCTTCGGGGGATGCAAAGACGGGAAAAATGTGGGCAAAGTGATGGATTGTCCCACATGAAAGGGAATAACCAATTTAGGAAGGAACAACGCTTTCATTCAAAACACCACTTTATCAGGATGGACAGGGAGAAAAGAAGGCTTGGAAGACAGAACCTGAAGCTTGCTAACCCTACGAGCAGAGGTGATCGCAATAAGGAAAGCAGTTTTTAGAATCAGCAGCCAGAGAGGACAATTGTGAAGAGGCTCGAAGGGAGCACACATAAGAATGGTTAAAACCAAATTCAAATCGAATTGGGGCATTAAGAATGGAGATGGAGGAAACAAATGAGCAACGCCCCTATGGAACCTAGAAACAATGTAGAACTAAAAAAGAAAGGCTAATTGCAAATCCGGTGATTTCCCTTTGGTTAGAGACACAAGACAGGGATGTCCGTTGTCTCCCTTGCTTTTTGCGCTTGCGATGGAGCCCCTGGCAGCCTGGGTTAGATGGGACAAATCGATACGGGGCTTTATCTCACTAACCCTAGAGACTCCTTTTGCAACTTTCTGGACGTGCTCACTGTTTTCGGTAGGTACTCCGGACTGGCTATAAACTGGACGAAGTCGGTGCAATTTGTTCTGGTGGGCGACCCCCCGGTGGTTCCGCAGACGTGCCCGATTCATATTGAGACTGTCGGATTCAAATATTTGGGTATATTCATTACGCTCAATCCACAGTTACGATACGCTAATAATCTAGCTTTCCCGTTGAATAGGTGTAAGAAAGATGTGGAGCGCTGGAAAACCCTTCCACTCTCCTTGTTGGGGAGAGCTACGCTCTTCAAGATGATGGCGTTGCCTCGGTTTTTGTATGCTTTACAGAATTTAATGGACCCGTTCCCGGCGGCTTATTTCAGGGAAATAGAGGCTCTTCAGAGACAGCTTCTGTGGGACGGTAGGGCCTGAATAGCGTTTGGTAAACTGACACTTGCGTGGTATGACGGCGGGATCGGGATTCCAGATCTGCGGAAGTACTATTGGGCCTCACAGCTGGCCGCGGTGAACCACATTGTGCACGGACTCCCTGGAGATCCAGGCTATGCTATGGATCAGGTTCAGGCCCCAGGTGGGGTGATAGAGAGAGCCCTGTATTCCAGGCCCGGCCGGTTTCCATTGACTGGCCCAAACGCACATGCGATCCAGGTTTGGCACGCAGACAACAAAAGTCTGGGATGGGAAGGCAAATTGACACTCGCCACTCCCCTCCTGAACTCTGAGAAGCTGGGTAGCCTGTGGAAATCGAAGGGGTTCAACATTTGGGATCTTATCCGAATTGCCCAGAATTGCCCAAATAAAAGATGTATGGGGGAGTGGCACAGTGCACACCTTCGAGTTCCTCAAACAACAATATAATTTGCACGATAACGAATATTACCGATATCGACAGGTGAGACATGCCCTTGCCACCCATATCCATAAAGGTACGGTGCTCCCGGAGGCATCGCCCCTGGAGGGCCAAGTACTGGATGGGTTTATGCCCCCAAAAACTATTTCCCATATATACAGGAAACTGATCAATAACATGGAGAACCCGCTGGTGCGGATTAGAGCCCAATGGAGTGCAGATGGGTTAGAACTAGATGATGAGGAGGATTGGACGGAGGCGGCCTCCTCCCCAAAGGTGGTTGCCATTCAGAAGCAGCTTCGACTGGTGCAACTGAAGATACTTCATAGATCCTATATAACAGGACCCCGTTTGGTACGAATGGGATGACCTGAGAGCGGAGAGTGCAGGAGAAAGTGTGGTGAGATTGGCACTCTAATGCCTACTCTCTGGCATTGTGTTGAGATACAGTTGTATTGGATGAAGATCCATGATGAGCCGGGGGGAGCAATAGGTGTGGAGATACGACCGGAGGCCCGAAGGTGTTTGTTTACCGTGTGGGAGACTACAGATCTAAATGCGTACCAGAAACAGTGGGTGACGTTGGCGTATATGGTAACTAAACGAAACATAGCTCAGCTCTGGGGAGCCAGCCAGGCGCCCGAGTCACCAAGTGGGCGGAGGACCTTGACTGGTGCATGCTTAGAGAAAGAGCGGTTTATGTGGCCAGGGGCTAGCCCAAAGAAGTGGGGTAAGATTTGGAGCGCATGGAATAGTTATAGAGGAGAAATTTGTGAGCCACCTACTCCGATATTGGTATCCGAGGCACAGGACTCCCCAAGATCCCTCCACTAAATGTTGTTGTATTTGATTTTGTACTTTGCCACAATACCTCATGTGTTGGAAATGTACTGTGCTCACCTGAGATTTATTCTATTTTATTTTTTCCTTTTTTCTTCCCTTTCTTTGTAATGTCTTCCTTGTTTCAATAAAAAGAGTTTTTAAAAAAAAAGGAAGGCAGATCTGGAAGACGTGTAAAGGTATGAGATAGCTGCAACATATCCTTTAACAGTGCCCAAGGCAGATCCATGCTGGGCCAAAGAAAGTATATACAAGGGAACTTCTGAAAGAGGAGCAGAAAGGGGTCAACAGCCTTTGCTGTGCACCATGCCACTAATTTGTTCCATTTACAGGCATATACTGTTTTAGTGGAGGGTACCTGGATGCCAAGATAACATTGCAGACTTCGGGCAGAAGGTAGAAAGCCGCCAACTGCCGCCGCTCAATCTCCATGCAGTGAGGTGGAGGTTGGACAGGTTCTGGTGAAGAACCGTCCCCCGCTGCTGCGACATAAGATCCTCCCGAAGGGGCAGTCTGTTCAGAGGATCGGTGGCCATATTCAGTAGGTCAGAGTATCAGACTCTTCATGCCCAATCCAGAGCTACAAGAATAACTTGAGCCCAGTCGTGCTTGATCTTCTTGAGCATTCTGGGCAGAAGTGGTATAGGCGGAAAGGCGTATAGGAGCACCATATACTAAGCCAGGCTCCTACAGAGGCCGAAGGTCCACTCGTGACTATGTTGAAGTCCTGTCCGGAGAGCCACCTGACAAAGGGTCCATGGCACCACCCTGCTGGGTTTTCGCAGTACCAGATGCCGGTGGTGTTGTCAGTGAACACCTGCACCACTTTTCTTTCGAGAGCAGGAAGGAATGCTTTCAGTGCCAGTCTGATTGCCCGGAGCTCCAGAAGGTTGATGTGGAGACTGGACTCTGTTGGAGACCAGACGCCTCTGATCTCTGCCTCTCCCAAATGGCCGCCCGTTCCCAGGGGTGATGCATCTGTCACTACCATCAAATCTGGTTAGGTAAGGGAGAGGTACCTGCCTCTGACCCAATCTTGATTTGTTAACCACCACTGTAGTTGCTATGCAGTCCCCTCCGAGATCTGAACGTAGTCAGAAAGATTCCCCTGATGCTGTGCCCACTGGAACTTCAGGTCCCACTGCAAAGCCTGCAAATGCCATCTGGCATGATCCACCAGCAGGATGCAGGAGGCCATGAGGTCCAGCAGCCTCAGGGTCATTCTCACCGAAATCCGGGATAGAGGCTGAAAGATCAGTATCATAGCCCGAATATCAAAGACTCGCTGTTCAGGAGGATAGGTCCGAAACTGTACCGTGTACAGATCGGCTTCGATGAAGGGGAGCGTCTGAGGTGGAGTCAGGTTTGACTCTGGCACATTGATAGTGAACCCCAGCGAGTACAGGAACACCGCGGTAGTCTGGAGGTGGGAGACGACAGCCTGGGGCTAGCCCGCCTTAAACAGCCAGTGGTTGAGATAGGGCAAGACTGGAATCCTTGATCTGCACAGATGAGCTGTGACCACTGCCATCACTTTTGTGAACACCTGAGGGGCACTGGTAAGGCCAAAAGGGAGCACGTTGAACTGAAAGTGCTAGTAGCTGACCGTGAACCGTAGGTGCCGCCTGTGGGCTGGCAGGACGGGGCTATGCGTCCTGCAAGTCCAATGCCACCATCCAGTCTCCTAGGCCCAGCGCAGGCAATACCTGCGCTAAAGTGAGCATTTTGTACTTCTCCTTCTGGAGGGAAAAGTTGAGGGCCAGGAGTTCTTGGATAGGATGCAGGTCTTTGTCATTTTTGGGTAACAGAAAGTAGCTGGAATAACAACCATGACCTATTTCTGACACAGGGACACTCTCTATGGCTCCCTTGGTCAAGAGAGCCGATACTTCCTTGTGGAGAAGTGCCAAATGATCCTCCAACATGCGATCATAAGAAGGTGAAATAGAAGGAGGAGTAGTCTCAAAAGGGAGGGAGTACCCCCTACGGACTATTTGCAGAACCAACCTGTCAGACGTGATGGACTGTCAGTGGAGGATGTGATGGTGAATCCTGCCTCCACTGGCTGATGATGGGCCTGAAACTTTGGACTAGGAAGGTTCGGAGGCCGTGGTGGGGGGGAAAAGAGTGGACTAACCCGTCCGTTGGCATCCTGACCCACAAGGACGCTGGGCCCCATGTCCACGGCCATGCAAAGGCTGGATAACTTGCGTATACCGGTGGCTGGGTTTGACAGGACGTGGCTGGGTGCCCTTTCTCTAGCCACAAAAGCGGCAAAAAGCTGACAGAGGTGGTTGGGTGGCCACTGTGAGGCCCAAGGATCTGGCCATAGCCTGAGAATCCTTAAATTGTTCAAGCGCCGAGTCTGCTTTGTCGCCGAAGAGGCGGATGCCATCAAAGGGCATGTCCAACAAGGTTGACTGGACATCCCCTGAGAAGCCAGAAGTCCTCAACCAGGTGTAGCGTCTGAGTGCTACTGATGTGGCAATTGTGTTGCCCAGTGACCTGGTGGTGTCCAGTCACAAAGTGTCATGAATTTGGCTGTCTCTCTCCCATTCATAACTGACTGGCAGAAAAAGGGGCGTGCCTCCTTCGGGCACTGAGGCAGCACCTACGCGACCATATCCCAGATGGTATGGGAGCATCGGCCCAAGAGGCAAGTGTTATTCACTGACGGCAACGCCAAGCTGGATGAAGAAAACATCCTCTTCCGAAGATGAGTCAGCTTCTTGGATTCCCTATCTGGGTGAGCAGAAGGGAATGCGCCCTTTGAAGATGAGGCTTGGACCACTAAGTTTCTCAGGGGAGGGATGCTGCATCAGGAATGCTGCGTCGCAGAGAGCAGGGCGGTGGTCGATTGTCCTGTCCACAGAAGCCCTTGTGCGTGGCTTGGACCAAGTGCCCACAAGGACATCAGTAAGGGTGGCAGTGAAAGGCAAGAAGTTTGGGAAGTGGAAGCAACAGGCTGAATCGCCTCTTTCAGGAGATTAGTCCTGACTGCCACCAAAGAGACCTTAAGCCAAGGACCTCAGCTGCCCTTCTCACCACCACAGAGTAGGAAGCTCCCTCTTACTTAGAGAGAGAAAACAAGTCAAGTTCAGCAGAAGTGTCTAGACCACTGGCATCCCCCAGGTCCATTCACCAGTCTGGGTCATTAAGCTGGTCCGATAAAGGGTTCAGCTGCCCCTCCCATTCCACATCATCACACTCTTCCTCAAACGGTATATCAGGAATGAACACAGGAATGAACGTTTCTTCCGGCGTATGAATCGACGTGGAGTGACATCGGGCCGGCTCTGTGTCCACTTCAGGAACGAGGATAGGAGCTGTGTCAAACAGGGGGCATGGTTGGAGCCAGGAGCGTCATCGTCAGGACCGGCATCGAGGAAGGTTGACCGGCATCAATCTGAAACCGATACTAGATACAAGAGGGGATTTCGGAGTCAGGCCGGAGCAGTCCAAGTCAAAGGCCCAAAAATGAGGTACAAGGCCTCATAGAACTTTTGGGATTTGGGCAGAAGACGCTCCAGCACCTGGAAAAGTGGGGAGGTGCAGAGTAGTCTCAGAAGGCTGCTACGGGGAAAAAGTTTTTGAGTGACGATGCTTGGAGTTCCGCGTCTCATCAGCCAGGGTGAAGTCGAAGACCACCTGTGCTTCTTCAACTTCTTCTTGTTTCCCGGACTTATCCGAAGACCTCCCAGACAACTTTGAATGCGACGAGCAGTGTGGGCTCTGCAACCGTCCTTGAGACCTTCCTCGCAAACAAGAACATATGCGACTTGGAGCGGAGCACCAGGCCTCCAATAGTTTTCGAGACCGCTCCCGCAAAGCCTTTGAGGTTATTGGCCCAGCACAAGGAGCACAACTCTGGGTTGTGGTCACTCTCCAGTCATCAAAGGCACACAAGGTATGGGTCTGTCACGGATATCGCCCTGTGACAGGAGCCACAGGGTTTGAAGTCAATCTGAATTTGGGACATCCTCTATGCACAACTAGTCCAAGACTCAAGAAAAAAGTTGACAAAAGTCAAAAAAGACTACCCAAAAAACAGCTAAGGCGTACACTGCCCCGAATCTGCACAAGGCTGGTGCTGAAAAAGAAAGAACTAACGTCAACGTACATGGGCGGCGTCTATATATAGGTCCTGCAACGTCCTCCAGGAACCCACAACATCAATGACGGACACGGAGCCGACTGATGCCACCTAACTATGTACAGGGGTACTGCTGAAGAAAAAAATCTTCAGATCCAGACTGACGCCTCGGGAAATTCTAAAGGTAAGGAATCTACAACTAATAGTCTCGATCAGATATATATGGCTTTACTGAAGGTAAATTGTTCACCTGAGAGATTCTTCTACCCATAGATTCCTTACCTCAGAATAGATACCCAAGCAATACCTCTCCGGATTACACTAAAAAGTGCTGTAGAGGATCGGTGGACGGACGGTATGGGGAAACGCCAGAAGATGAAAAGGAAGCCACGCAGGACAATGCTGGAGTACAATGATATTTGTTCTCTTTTACTAGAGGTCAAATCCAGCCTAAAAACATTAGACTCCACCCGGCTTGATCAGGTGAAACAACTGGTGGACTTGCATGACTACTACCGGATCACGCAACTAGAATCGAGGGTCTCCGATGCTGACGATGCCCTCACTGGGGACTGACAGTGCTAGTTACACATGGACAAGATGCATGAGCTCATCCACGCGAAGAATGAAGACCTTGAATCCCGCTGTAGAAGAAACAATCTCCGCATTATTGAATCCCCTGAATCTACAGCTATCTCCAAGATGGAGGACTACCTGGAATCCCTACTGTGCGAACTGTTTGGCAAGGCTGTCAGAGGTCTACATTGCGGAACAGGCACATCGATCGCTAGGACCACGACCACCACCTGGAGCACCTGCACGTCCAATAATCGCCGCCTTACTAAACTATCTCGACCGGGACGCAATCTTGCGGAAAGCCAGAGAACTCGGAGAGGTCAGACATCAGGAAAACACCCTCTCCCTCTTACCAGACTTTACTCTAGTGGTACAGACGGCAATGTGCAATTTCCTCCCAGCGAAACGTATTTTTCAACAACTGAAAATTTCATTTGCCCTCCTTTACCCAGCCAAACTTCGCATAGTCAACGACGGCAAACCGCACTATTTCACAGACTCCAAGGCCGATATGTGCTACGCGAAACAACGAAGCAGAAATATACAGCAACCACTTAACTCACCTGGATCGTCCAAAGATGGGCGCACTAGTGACAATGACTAAAACTCAAATATATGTGCCGCTTGTAGAACTAATATAGACCCCAACACCACAGTAGTCTGTTTTGCCAACATGTAAATGAACCGCAGCACATGGCACGTCCAAGTGGGGTGACAGGCCAAAACAAACTATGCTACACTTTGATGTTCCCGAATACACGACAAAGCTCGGCCACACTGACCTTTGATCAGGGGCGAATGCCTGGAGCGTCCAAGTACCCTCACAGGATAATTCCATTGGCCACTCATGTTTAAAGGTTTGAGGATTTTGGGTGGGGTGGGTATAACGTCTCAACCTGATTGGTGGGGTTGGAGTGGGAGAGGGAGGGACTTGGGAGGTTCTGATTGCGCAGTGTGTGGGGGATCTGTTAGACCTGGGGACAGTTTCCTCCTTGTTTAAGTTAACCCAGGATTGAGCCTACTGTTATATTAAGAGGCTACAACAACATTTGAAATGGTGCAACTTCCTCCAACCACTGACGTTAAAATCGAGACATGACGCACAAGTTACTACTTGTGTAACGATATATCTGTAAGAGACATTAGTTAGTGATAGATTTCTTACCTTAGAATATCCCCAGGCGTCAGACTGGATCCGGAAATGTTTGCGTAGCAGTACCCTTGCGCGTCGGTAGGCGTCGTCTGCGGCTCCGCGTCCGTCGTCGTGGGTGCCGTGATGACGTTGTCGGAGTACTTAGACGCCGCCTCCGCGTGCTGACGTCAGTTCTTAGACACAGCTTTTCCACGCCAGAAACGCAGAGCTATGCTAAAAACCAACACTGGTGCCTTGAAACTAGGGCCCTGAAAGGGGATGTCCCTAACCCTAGATATCGGTTCGCAGAACAGGGAGGATGGGTGGGTCGGTAAGGAATCTATCACTAACTAATGTCTCTTACAGATGTATCGTTACACAAGTAGTAACTTGTGCATCTGAAACACGTTAGTGATAGATTCCTTACCTTAGAATAGATACCCCAGCAATACCAACCCCGGTGGTGGGTCTGCGAACCAATAATCACACCAGAAAGTCCTGGAGGACGGAACGGCCAAAGAAGCCATCCCTCCGGACTTGACTGTCCAGGCAGTAGTGTCTTGCAAACGTGTGCAGTGAGGCCCACGTAGCTGCCTGGCAAATGTCCTGCAAGGGCAATCCCCGGCCCAGGGCAGTTGTAGTCGCCGTGGCTCGGGTGGAGTGAGCCCGCAATCCAACAGGGGGCTCCTTTTTCGCCAAGGAGTAACATGCCTGGATACACAAGATGATCCACCGAGAGATGGTCCTCTTGTGCACCGCCGTCCCCTTCTTAGCGCCCACGTAACCAACTAAGAGTTGGTCATCCACCCGGAACTGGAGTGTGCGATCCAAATAGAATGAAAGCGCACGTTTTGGGTCCAGACGGTGGAGCCGCTCTTCCTCTTTAGAGGGATGCGGTGGCGGGAAGAAGGTGGGCAAGGTGATAGACTGCCCGATGTGGAAGGCCGTGACAACCTTGGGCAGGAAAGATGGCTTAGTACGCAATACAACCTTGTCCGGATGGACAGAAAGGAAGGGAGGAGTACAAGAAAGGGCCTGGAGCTCACTCACTCTCCTGGCAGAGGTGGTGGCAACCAGGAAAGCAGTCTTCAGAGTGAGAAGACGAAGAGGACAGTTGTGAAGTGGCTCAAAGGGAGCGCACATCAGAAACGTAAGAACAAGGTTCAAGTCCCACTGATGCATCACAAACAGAACAAGAGGAAACGTGTGTGTGATGCCCTTCAGAAAGCGATTTACAATAGGGAACTTGAACAAAGAAGGTTGATCAGGCAGCCTCAGAAAGGCTGAAAGGGCAGAAAGGTAGCCCTTGATAGAGCCCAGAGCAGAGCCGTGCTGGGCAAGAGAAAGAAGGAAGAGAAGAACCTCAGAGAGAGGGGCAGCAAGAGGATCCACAGCCTTTGCTGTGCACCATGCCACAAATCTGTTCCACCTGCAGGCGTATACCGACTTTGTGGAGGGACGCCTGGCTGCCAGAATGACATTACAGACTTCAGGAGGCAAGTCAAATGGCCTCAACTGTCACCGCTCAATCTCCAAGCATGGAGGTGGAGACTGGACAGGTTCGGGTGGAGGACCGTCCCCTGCTGCTGCGACAGAAGGTCCTCCCGAAGAGGCAGACGAACCGGGGGATCGACTGACATATTGCGTAGCTCTGGATACCAGTACCTTCGTGCCCAGTCCGGAGCCACAAGGATGACTTCGGCCCGGTTGCGCTTGATCTTCTTCAGCACTCTGGGCAGAAGTGGTATAGGCGGAAAGGCGTACAACAGACCACAACTCCACTCGCGACGAAAAGTGTCTCAGAGCGAGTGCCGCCTTGGAAATTTCAACGCGCGGAACTGTTAACATTGCGCATTCTCTTCTGTGGCGAATAGATCTAACCAAGGCTCTCCCCATCGCTGAAAGAGGCCTTGCGCCACATCCGAGTTCAGACGGCATTCGTGATCCATCATGCACCGACGGCTGAGCTCGTCCGCCCTGGCGTTCAGAGAACCTGCCAGGTGTTGAGCCACCAGGGTCACACCCTGGCGTTCCAGCCACTGCCAGAGGCGCAGAGCCTCCTGGCAAAGGATCCACGACCCCACCCCGCCCTGTTTGTTTCAGTACCACATGGCGGTGGTGTTGTCCGTGAACACTTGCACTACACTCCCCCAGACAGAGGGGAGGAATGCTTTCAGTGCTAGACGAATCACCCGCAACTCCAAAAGGTTGATGTGGAGCCGGGCCTCCGCCGGAGACCAGAAGCCTCTGATCTCCACCTCTCCCATGTGGCCCCCCCAGCCCTGGAGGGACGCGTCCGTCACAACTACGTGCTCCGGTTGGGGTAGGGAGAGGGATCTGCCGCTGACCCAATCGCGGTCCGTGAGCCACCACTGCAGCTGTCTCGCAGTGCCCTCCAAGATCAGGACGTGGTCGGACAGGTTGCCCTGATGCTGGGCCCACTGAAACTTCAGGTCCCACTGCAGAGCCCGCATCCGCCACCTGGCGTGATGCATCAGTAGGATGCAGGAGGCCATCAGCCCCAGAAGCCGCAGCGTCAACCTGACCGAGACCCAGGAGAAAGGCTGAAATAGTGGAATCAGAGCCTGAATATCCCGGACCCGCTGTTCGGGAGGATAAACCCGAAACTGCGCCGAGTCGAGTACCGCTACGATGAAGAGGAGCTTCTGAGAGGGACACAGGTGTGACTTCGGCACATTGATGGAGAACCCCAGCTGGTGCAAGAGGTCTGCCGTCGTCTGGAGGTGGCTGACGACTGACTGGGGCGAGCCCGCCTTCAACAACCAGTCGTCGAGGTAGGGGAAGACTGAAACCCCTAACCTGCGCAGATGAGCTGCGACCACCACCATCACCTTCGTGAACACCCGTGGGGCGCTTGTAAGGCCGAAGGGAAGCACGGTAAACTGAAAGTGCTCATGGCCTACCGTGAACCGTAGGGAACGCCGGTGGGCCGGCAGGACGGGGATGTGAAAATAAGCGTCCAGCAGATCCAACGCTACCATCCAGTCTCCTGGGTCTAGGGCAGCCAAAACCTGAGCCAGAGTCAGCATTTTGAACTTCTCCTTCCGGAGGAAGACGTTGACGTTCCTTAGGTCCAAGATAGGGCGTAGGCCCCCTTTGCCCTTCTTGGGTACCAGTAAGTAGTGGGAGTAGCACCACACCCTACTTCCGGCCCAGGAACGCGCTCAATGGCCCCCTTGGCCAAGAGGGCCGTAACTTCCTCCTGCAGAAGTCGCAAATGATCCCCCGATATGCGGTGGAATTGCGGTGGCATGGCTGGAGGGGTCGTCTCGAAGGGGAGGGAGTAGCCCCTTCGGACGATCTGCAGCACCCACCTGTCCGAAGTGACAGTGCGCCGGTGAGAGTGGTGATGACGAACCCTGCCCCCCACTGGCGTCACACGGGCCGAAAAGCACGGACTAGGAGGGTTTTGAGGCGGAAGGTGTGGACTGACCTCGCCGTTGTCCCCGACTGCCGCCACGCGGTTTCCACGGCCGCCACCGCGTTGGGTATTACCCTGCGGAGCGTGGCTGGCAGCACGTGTGGGTACACCCCTTCCGTTGCCACGAAAGGAGTGAAAAGCAGCCGATTGATGGCGCGGGGCCGAGAGGCCCAAAGACTTGGCCGTAGCCCTGGAGTCCTTAAAGCGCTCAAGCGCATGGTCTGCCTTGTCGCCAAAAAGGCGACGGCCATCAAACGGCATGTCCATCAGTGTGTTTTGGACATCGGCCGAAAAGTTGGCGGACCTCAACCAGGCGTGGCGCCTGACCGCCACCGTCGTTGCCATCGCTCTCCTAGTGAGTCGGAGGTATCCAGCCTACACCGAGTAGAATATCTGGCTGCATCCCGGCCCTCCACTAGGGCTTGGCCGAGTTAGGCCCGTACCTCCAACGGACACTCTGGCAGCACTTCCGCAACCGTATCCCACAGAGAGTGGGTGTAGCAGCCCAAGAGGCATGCGGTATTGGAAGACCGCAGTCCCAGACTAAGGGAGGAGAAGATCTTTTTACTGTACTGCTCGTACCTCTTGGATTTCCTGTCCGGCGGAGCCGATGGGAATGCGGTCTGGGAATTGGATGCTTGGATGACCAGGCTCTCGGGGTGGGGTGGGTGGACAGGAAACAATGGGTCGCCCGGGGCCGGGCGGTGGCGTCTGGCCATGTGCCTATCTACGGGCGAACCCGTAGCGGGCCTGGACCAAGTGCCCAAAAGAACGTCGGTTAAGGCCTCATTAAAGGGCAGCAGGGGCTCGGCCGAGCTTGACTGCGGTTTAAGGACCTCAGTGAGGAGGTTAGTCCTCACGGTCACGACGGGGAGCTCAAGGCCCAAGGCCTTGGCTGCCCTCATCAGCACCACACTGTAGGTTGCCCCCGCCTCCGAAGCCACGGTAGGAGGTGAGGCAAAACCAGTGTCTGGTGAGGTGTCCAGACCCCTGGCATCCCCAGGTCCACCTGTCCAGTCCTCTTGAGACTGACACTCTCTGGTCAGAGGGTCCTCAGACCCCTCCCAACATTCCTCATCACCCATCTCCTGATAATCAGGGTTGTCAATGGATGGGTCCGGCTCATAGAAGTTAAACTCCCCAAACGGCGTTGAATGCGGCACCCAGCAGAGCCGCTCCGGCGCCGAAACCGGTCCGAGGGAGGCATCGGGGACGGCACTGCCCGAGGACGGCGCCGGAGGTGACACCTGACGGACTGACGCCGGGGGGGTCGTAAGGTCCACCGGCGACGACCCAGATCCCAAAGCGGATCCAGTGGGTTCCTGCGGCGCCGGACCCGAAGGTGCCGGCGGCGTCGGGACCGCGGTGCCCGAAGGCGCCGGCGGCGTCGAAGCACCCGACGGCGTCGGGGCCGAAGCCCCCAACCCTCAAGGGGCCCCAGACGGGTCCGCTGGGCCCGGAGGCACCGCGGAGCCCATCGCAGGAGATAGGGACCTCATGGCCATGAGATAGCGCTCAATCTCCTCCTGCGTCGCGTCTCGCCCAGGGACCGGAAGGTGTGGAGCTGGACGCGGCGCCCGCGACTCCGACGGAGCCGCGTGGGCGGTGTCACCCGCACCCCCGGCCGAATCGCGCGAGCGTCGGGGGGAGTCAGAAGAGCGATGACGTCTCTTCGACTTCTTGTGTTTCTTACCTGACGATGACTTCGACCCGGAGGAGTGGTGCCGACTCTCGGAGGTGTGGTGGCTCCGACCCCGCGACCTGTCCCTCGACCTCCCTTGGGACCGGGACCTCTCGCGGCGCGGGGCCGACTGCCGGAGTTCGAGTCGCCTGCGGGACCGCTCCCGCCTGGCTTTCGAGGATAGGGCCCGGCAGTCGGGGCAGACCTTGTCGTCGTGGTCGACGCCTAGACAGAGAAGACACCGGCGGTGAGGATCCGTGACCGACATTGTGCGGTCGCAATCCTCGCAGTGCTTAAATCCAGGCATCCCTATGGCACCGATCGGAGTCGTTCGACTTCGAAAAGATGATCAAAATGATCCAAAAAGTTAGTCAAAAAGTGACTAAAAGTACTGCTTTTTCCAGATCTGCGCTTGCTGGCGCGGAAAAAAGAAGAACTGACGTCAGCACGCGGAGGCGGCGTCTAAGTACTCCGACGACGTCATCACGGCGCCGACGACGGACGCGGAGCCGCAGACAACGCCTACCGACGCGCAAGGGTACTGCTACGCAAAAATTTCCGGATCCAGTCTGACGCCTGGGGATATTCTAAGGTAAGGAATCTATCACTAACGTGTCTCTTTCAGATAAGTCACGTGCATCCAGCAAGTGAAACCAACGTAACGTTTATAACAGGGTATCAACGCCCACTGCAAATCCCGTCCCATGCATGCATACTTTATGAAATATGACGTAGATGTGTGTTTTCTACAAGAAGCACACTTATCCACCCTTATAACACGGTACGGCTCCATGCCCGATGGTGCAATGAATCCTACTCATCAGTTTACTCTAACTACGCTAGGTATGTAACCATCCTACTCAGGAAGGGACTTCCATGGCGCACCACACACTCCCACATAGACCCGACGGTAGATATGGCATACTGACAGGCACAATATACACACAACCACTGATCACGGCAGCTGCTAAAGGACCTAACTTGGATGATCCTGACTTCTCCCAAAACATTTGGAGACTGATGGCAAAACATAGCCCCTCAAAAGAAATGGGACGTCATCCCGTCCCCAGTAAATGCACAGCGCGTTATGCCACTTTGGCAGTACGTTATCCTCTCAAAACCAAGATTTTTAACATTATATCCTCCTAATCCAAATTCATTATTCCATATTTTTTACTCCTTATAAAACGAGACCACGCGTTCCGTGTAACGCTATTTTCAAGTTTCTACTGTTCAACGGTGTCTGTTTGACTTTTTCCAAGAACATGATTGAGGCATAAATTCATTCCAGGCAGTATTTATTCAATAAAAACCCAATGCATTTCGGGCTATTATGCCCTTCTTCGGGGGTCACTGTGAATGAATAAAATACAAAATTACCAACTGTCTTACAAAAACCGTCACGTTTAACAGCGTTTCACCTCATGTAACCACAACGAACAAAACATAGCCCCTGCCCGATAATCTGGGACGTGGACTTTAATTTTGTGCTACAGAGACACCTAGATCGCTCACGTACCAGACTACAACAACCGCAAGCAGCAGAGACATTACATTAGCTCATAACTGGCAATGGTCTATTGGACGAGACAGCACTTGTTTTTCCACCTCTAACAACTCCTGGTCCCCCATTGACCTGTGGCTAGTATCTAAAGATGTAGCTACTTGGTCTATCTCTATCAAACATTTGGCGCACACTCTTTCCGACCATTCCCCTGTTCGACTGTTCATCCGAATTCCCCAGCGTATCCTGGTCCCACTGGGTGCCCCTGATCGTCGGAGGGCAAACTGAAGGGGTTTGAAGTATGAGGCTGCTAAGAGGGTGGGGTGGACTGAGAAAACATATGTCTGCTTGTTCCACGTGGTCTGTAGGGACCTGGGCCATGAAAAGATAGTGAAACATTTTGGCTGTGGTGGCTGGGAGTGTTGAGACTAGGTTTGAAGCCCCTTCTGGAGCCACGCAAAAGGTGGAAGGCGGAATGGGGTTGGCAAGCAGCCATGTAAAGCCAAGGTTCTGCTGTCCTTAAAGCACTTCAGTGCTGAGTCTGCTTCTCTCCAAATCAGACAGGGAGCCATTAAAGGACATTAAAGGACATGTCCATGAGCAAGGCGCGGACCTCCCCCCAAAAGTCAGTAGTTCTTAAACAGGCATGGGCGTCTAAAAGCTATCAACAACGAAATTGCTCTGCCCAGCGAGTCTTAAGTGTCTAACTCAGATCTTATACTGGACCTGGCTACATTCATCCCATCAGAAATTCCTTTAGAGAGTATGGCTCAGACCTCCTCTGAGAATATGGGCAGCACTTGCGTAACCAAGTCCCAGATTAAATGGGAGTATTGGTTCAAGAGGCACACATTGTTTATTGACCACAGAGCTAGGCTGGCAGGAGAAAACATCCTCTTCTAGAAGGTATCCAGACTTTTGGTTTCCATATCTGGTAGAGTGGTAGGGAATGGGCCTGGGTTGATTTTGGAGGTGGACGCCTGTCCACCAAGCACTCCAGTGTGGGATGCTGGGTGAGGAAACTCGGGTCCACTGAGGCACGCCAAAAGAGGCAGGCAATCGACATATGCACAGGAGCACAAATGCAGGGCTTGGACCAGGCCCTAGTAGGACATCGATAAGGGCTTCATTACATAAGCGTAATGGTTAGGTGGGGGTAAATTCCAGCCGTAGCACCTTCGCCAAAACATTTGTCTTGACTGCCATTGAGGTAGCATAAGGTACAGGCCCTCAGCCGCCCTCCACACCACCATTGCGAAAGAGGCACCCTCCTGCATAGCCTCAGTAGGGGCAGGATACCAGGCCAGTGTCTGTGGAGGCATCTGGCCCACTGGTATATGCCTTATCCTCGTACCATGTGTCCTCTGGATCTGCTAGGGCTAGTAAGGGTCCATAGACCCCTTGCAATCATTACCCAGTGCAGGCCTGTGACAGGAATAAGGCACCGGATCCAATATAGAAAGTCTGGACCAGGTCAGCGTCAGACAACACCCGACCGGCTCCATATCGGAATCGAAAATAATGATAGCCATTGGCAGTCGGTGGTGCCAGGAAAGGTTTAGGTTGTTTGACCAGTTCTGCTCTGGATCAGTCACTGGATTCCTGAGGCCTGACTGGCGTTGAGGGCGAATCTGTCAACGGGAGACCAGTAAGAGCCCCTCCTGAACCTGTGGGGCCCGAGGGCACTCCAGAGAGGTTGGATTCTCCAAAAATTAGATGCATGGTCTCATAAAATTCTTTTAGCTGGGCTGTGTCTCCCAGAAACTCAGGAGTCAGGGAGGTGCCTAGACGGCCCAAGGCACAGGCTCCACCACACAAAGTCCACGAGTGCCAAAGGCTCCACAACTCATCCAAAGACTTTGTGGTCAAGTCAAAGACCTCTTCGACTACTCTTGTGGGACATACCTGATGAAATGGAGTGGGCTGCCAGGTAAGACTCCATGAACGATCCTGGGACCTTCCTCACAACCGATCTGGAACGTTACTGAGCCAGTCGGCGTCGCGCAGCAAGGAGCTTGAGGGACTACTCCCATGGCGCAACAATCCTCGCCCATCTCCAATGGTCTCCCATAGGCTGAAGCATGTATTACGCCACCTGTGAGCGATCACTCACACTGTGACTATAGGCCTGCCATGACAACCTGTATGAGTTGGTGGTAGCACCACTTACAGCAGATATAAGTTTCCTTATATCTGAGGTCACTGTACTTAAATAATCAATCAGAAAGGAAGAAAACCCTGCCAGAATTTATTTGCACAGGGCCCTATAAAGGGTCCTTAATATTGGCCAAGAAAAACGGAACAACCCAAACAAGAGTCAAGGAGAAAAAACCATAATATATGAACAATTACTTTTATTATTTATTTTCAATTTTTTCTTTTTTTCTTTGAATTCAAGGTTGAGTGCAAAGATGCTACAAAAGTTTATAAATCATTTCATTAAATAGACATTGGAATCATTTCATTATGTAAACATCAAATAAAACACGTGCATCAAGTATTGAACATATACAGTCCCACATCTACCATTCAATCTCACACTCATAAAGACACATTCTTTATTCATACACATACAACAAGTCTCATTCGCAATTCTACATATAATCACAATATTACATTAACGCCAATAAATGGATAGATGACCAGATGACAAGCAGATCATCTAACAAAGAAAAGGTGGGGGCAGAGCATCCAAAAGGGATTGGAGATGGAAAAAACAATCTTACTGCCCGCAAAAATAACGGCAACACGCGTTTCGGTGTCCGGCCAAATAGGGGGCCACACCTTCGTCAGGGAGATGATGTAACACGGAGTGGGGGACAAAATATCTGTGAATAAAAATTATATATATACATATATGTCAATATTACATATCAATAAATAGGAATCTCCAACATAATAACACAATTAAACATATACATTATTTTCTCTCTCATATCATATATATCCAGGGCTCTTAGGGAAGTTCCGTATTCTATGATACTATTTAAATATAAAAACACTGTCATATAGGAAAAACTCTCATAGCCCAGTGGGAGCAGTCCAAACACACAAAAAACCTACAATAGTGTGCATTTATATCCAATTGGGATTCTCATGTTTTAAGGCATATAGATAGAAGGGGCCAAGTCATACATTCAACAACAACCACAGAGAATCTGCCTATTAATGGAAAAAACAGTGGTAACAAATACAGAATGTAAAAAATATATATCAAACAATTGGGAAAATTACACAAACAAAATATTAACCGCTTCCGTGCGGCCCCGATTTCCCCCCTGTGCTGGACATTCCAGAACAGGGTGCGGTCGTGACGGAACCGTACCGTCATCAGCACAGCTCAACCGTGACTGATGACGGAATGGTTCCGTCACAAGCATCGAAGGGGTTAAAGACACTTGACCAACATATCAACTAAACCACAACAAAAGAGATTCCCTCACGGCCTTGCTAATTTTAATTATGACATGTAGTTACTGCTTTCAAACATAGTCCTTCAAAGCATATCAAATACAATGGTTTCTTTAATTTATGTTTTTTATTTAGTATTCATCGTTTACGTTTAGAAAAATTCTTTTATATATATTTTTTATATTTTTTGTTCTAAATTCATATTACAAGCAAGATTTTAAATCGATACATGAATATCATTTACATTTATACATCTAAACAATTAAAAACATTTTTATACATGAGACTAATTCTACAACAAGCATAAATCAGAGACTATAGAGGGGAAGAAATGGAGGTTTCAACTGGTAGGATCTATAGGGCGTGCCACATCCTCCGATGACAGGCTGAAAAACATATTAGAAACAGCCCACTCCTGAACTCTGGATAGTTTCAGGGGCTTATCCCCATCCTGACGCTATAAGAGGCCATACAGTGGAGCCTAAAGATAAACTAAATTCAAAAAGCCATATGTTATAGTCAAACTCACCAGAATAGGTCTGGGCAAAGATATAAGCCGAGGTACGTGGTTGGTCCGTCAGAGCGTCTATGGGAAGACCATTCGATAATTTTCTTTCAAAGATGAGCCACCAGGTCGATAATTAGAGGTCTGGGGTCTTCGATATTAGGATTCTGTTTAGGACAAGTAAGGAGTGGGATACATGAGAATCTATCAAGGCATCGCTCATAGAGAACTAAAGGAGGGGCATAGGTTAACGCCCACCCCCCAGGTAGACCTTATGGAGGCATCCAACAAAATTAAAGATGGCCAGAAGCGGACATATCTATATTTAAGAAAACACTCTCCGTGATGGAATCCAATTCATTTAGTAAAATGTCGTCACAGAGATCGATACGTTCAGGTGCTCATAAATAAGTGATGCAGGCAGGCTGGCGTCGCCAAGGTTTACGGATCGTAACCTGAGAAAACATGAGAATGAGGTATAAATAATATCGCCTGGATATAGTTCCAGAAAGGGCCAGGTAGTTAACATGCCCAGATCTTTAAACGAGCAGTGCTAAATGGCGGATAGTTTAAAGCCCACCCCTCAGGTAGACCTTATGGAGGCATCCAACAAAGTTACAGATGGCCAGAAACGGGCATACCTATATTTAAGAAAACACACTCCATGGTGGAATCCCGTTTCTTTAGTAAAGTGTCGAGCAGTGCTAAATGGCAGATAGTTTAAAGCCCACCCCCCAGGTAGACCTTATGTAGGCCTCCAACAAATTTACAGATGGCCAGAAACGGGCATACCTATATTTAAGGAAACACTCTCCGTGGTGGAATCCAATTTCTTTAGTAAAGTGTCGTCACACTGATCGTTACGTTCAGGTGTTCATAAATAGATGATGCAGGCAGGCTGGCGTCGCCAAGGTTTAAGGATCGTAACCTAAGACAATATATAAAATAGGAATAAGTACTATTGCCCGGATATAGTTCCAGATAGGGCCGAGTAGTTAACACGCCTAGATCTATAAACGGGCAGGGCTACAAGGCAGATGGAGCAACAAACGCTTGGCTTACCTGGCTCGATAGAATAGAATCACTTGCATCCTCCGTACATGCGCCAAGTACCCAGGTGATCTCACCGGAACCATCAGGTGAGAAGCGATCTAGTCAAGCCTTAAAAGCCATATACAGTAAAGCTGCACCAATCAGAACAAACGGGAGGCAGGCAAAGAGACCAAGCAGCCCGTTCCCGAAAAGATAAACATAGGACTGTTCCTAGATCGATCTGGAACAACCACAAACGGCGACCATCTTAGAATGGAATCATCGCGGCCAGGTGATGATATAGGGCCACATATCTAGAATTAATGACACACGCCGTATCATAGAACTAATTCAGAGTAACCATAATTCTTATTAGAAGAATACAATAAAAATAAGAAACTAATAGAGATATAGGCGGATATAATAATATCACGTTTAAAGCGCATGGGGGCCACATATAATCTCCCAAGAAATGTATAGTTTGCGATTAACCGACCCAGCGGGGGTCTGTATACAGCAGTCAGAGAGTACTCCGTAGCGGGTGATATCAAACAGTCAGAGCTTCATATAAGTGCTAATAATACTAGGCCAGGAAAGGTGATTTCCACCACGATAAGCTAAATATATGGCCCAATGACAACCGGCCAAGGGACAATTTACGATAGGTGGCTAACAGGCCCAAGGTGGTTGAGGGTCTCTGTGCATCCACCACAAGGTACTCCATTAGGAATGATATTACCCAAGATAGGTTGGATTAATACACTCATAAAATTAGTAAACAGTAAGATGTTTTCAACCAACATACTCTGGATCTAAGCATAAATGGAATCGTACTCAAAGCCAATCATCCAGATCATCACAGGGTATTCTTCCAGGGTTCAATATTTAGAGAATGGCATTGGCCCACGGGCATTCTTCATTCAGCCCTCTCTTTACTGAGGTCAAATAGGAAATCCAGAAGACTTCCCTCTTTTTGCGCATAGCGGCAGGGTCCATTCCTGCAGGCACCTGAATTCTCTCCAGAACAAACCATTTAAGATATTTTTCTGTATGGTTGGCCTCCTGCCAGTGCGTAACAATAGGGGCTGAGGTATTACCATTGCGGATATTAGATTTATGTTCTCCTATTCGTATGCGACACTCGCGTCCTGTTTCGCCCACATAAGATTTATTACACGGGCATAGGATCAGGTATATCACATTAGGTGTGCGGCAGTTAGTCATTTTCCTGTTATGGGCCACCGAGATCGTGCGCTCACTCGTGGTGATGGTATCGCCAGTCAGTGCACATTGGGGCAGGCCTGACAATTACCGCATCGGTGGTTGCCATAGATAGGATTCAAATTGTCAATGGCAGTTTGTTGATGTTTGGGCATCTCAATTAATTTGCCTTTCACCATGTCGTTTTTCAGATTCTTATTCCTTTCGGAAGGCAAAAATAGGTTTAGGGAGAGTCAGCCGACTGTCATCGATAAATCGTGACATGGATCGGACATTTTCATGGAAGGGGGCCACCTCATTGTAGATGTGAATGTTTTCAAAATGCCCCATATATAGGCAAGCTATGCTCGGGGCACAGCTAGCCCCCATACTGACTCCACAAATCTGTTTGAAAAAGGCATTATTGAATTCAAAAGAATTCTCGTATAATACCAATTCCAAGCATTGTAGAATAAAGGGAGCGTTGCTCATATCCGGTTTAGTGGATACAATTTCTTCGATCACATTCAAGGCTCCACTTAAGGGAATGTTGGAATATAGTGATTCCAAATCTAGGGAAACTAGAAGTTCTGTCATCCAGATATGGAGCGCCTTCAATTTGTTCGATAAAATGGCCAGTGTCATTGACATAGGACTCCAGGTCACTGACCATAGGTTTAAAAAAATCGGTCAATGTATTTTGACAACGGCTCCGTCGCAGAGCCTATGGTGGAAACAATAGGTCTTAGCGGGGGACTAGAGCTGTTTTTGTGGGTCTTCGGAACCCCGTAGATGATAAGCATCCTGGTAAACTTAGGGGTTAGGTATTCCGCCTCCTCCTCACATGTATAGCCCATATTAACCGCCTGTTCAACTAAAGTGAGGACCCTGCGCTTCAAGGCAGCTTTAGGATTCATCACAATTTTCTTATAATGTTCAGGGGATGATAAGAGCGCATTCATCTTCTCAATATACGTCGGGGTATGAAAGATAACAATTCCGCCACTCTTATCACAGGGTTTGATTGTGAGTAGTCTGTCTTCCTTTAGACTTTTGAGCATGTTCTCTTCATGTCTGGGGAGATTCGAGGATGGCGCAGGTACATATTTGATCAGCTTATCAACCTTCATGGTGACTGCTTTTTCAAAAATGCCCACCTCAGGGCCCACAGTGTCAAGATTTGGTGTAAAGACGGAAGGAGGCTTCAGACCAGATCGATTCTCGCTCTTCTCAAACGCTGGTCTATCAAGAAAGAATTTTTTTTATCTTATTTTCCTGAAGAACATTTGTAGATCTCTGATAAATTCGAATTTGTTGAAATTGGCGGATGGCACAAATGATAGGCCCCTCGATAGAAGATCAACAGATCCCGGGTCAATTTCTTGGTTAGATAAGTTGAATACTGGTATCGCCTTTATGTTTTCCAGTATTGTTGGGGTCTTGTTTGAATGTACATCTGGGGCTGACCCGGACCCTGATGGTAGTTCCTCTGCTGGGGGGTCCGGGATCTGGGACGAAAGTTGCCCCGGCGATTGTCTAAAAAACGGTTCTGTGGAACACTCCTTTCAAAATATCCCTGTCTATTTTGGGGAATGGGGTTGTAACTTTGGCCGAAGTTGGGATCATATTCTTCTTGTACCTCTCCCTCCGAGTCAGTGGTGTCGGAGAAAGTAGTTACTCTTTTATTGCCCCATCTCTGGGTGTAATTGCGGGAGTTGGATTCATCCGTGTTTGTATAAAACCCAGCTGTCAAATATGGGTAGGCGCGTTTTTGTGAGAACATGCGAATATCCTTTCTGAATTTTTCTGTTTTCCTCTTTAGGAGGTATTCAGTAAAGGAATCAAGTTCTATGTTGATCTCTTCCAGCTTCTTTTTGCCAAGTTCCACCGCGTTTCTCTCCTTTAGTTTATAGATCTAGGTGTGTTAACTACTCTGCCCTATCTGGAACTATATCCGGGCGATAGTACTTATTCCTATTTTATATATTTTCTTAGGTTACGATCCTTAACCTTTGGCGACGCCAGCCTGCCTGCATCACTTATTTATGAGCACCTGAACGCGTCGGTCTCTGTGACGACATTTTACTAAATAAATTGGATTCCATCACGGAGAGTGTTTTCTTAAATATAGGTATGTCCGCTTCTGGCCATCTTTAATTTTGTTGGATGCCTCCATAAGGTCTACCTGGGGGGTGGGAGTTAACCTATGCCCCTCCTTTAGTTCTCGATGAGCGTTGCCTTGATAGATTCTCATGTGTCCCACTCCTTACTTGTCCTAAACAGAATCCTAATATCGAAGACCCCAGACCTCTAATTATCGACCTGGAGGCTCATCTTTGAAAGAAAATTATCGAAAGGTCTTCTCATAGACGCTTTGACGGACCAACCGAGTACCTCGGCCCAGACCTATTCTGGTGAGTCTGACTGGAACATATGGCTTTTTGAATTTAGTTTATCTTTAGGCTCCAATGTATGGCCTCTTATAGCGTCAGGAGCGGATAAGCCCCTGAAACTATCTAGAGTTCAGGAGTGGGCTGTTTCTAATATGTTTTTCAGCCTGTCATCGGAGGATGTGGCACGCCCTATAGATCCTACGAGTTGAAACCTCCATTTCTTCCCCTCTATAGTCTCTGATTTATGCTTGTTGTAGAATTAGTTTATATGTTGGTCAAGTGTCTTTAATATTTTGTTTGTGTAATTTGCCCAATTGTTTGATATATATTTTTTAAATTCTGTATTTGTTACCACAGTTTTTTTCATTAATAGGCAGATTATCTGTGGCTGTTGTTGAATGTATGACCTGGCCCCTTCTATCAATATGTCTTAAAACATGAGAACCGCAATTGGATATAAATGCGCACTATTGTAGGTTTTTTGTGTGCTTGGACTGCTCCCACTGGGCTATGAGAGTTTTTCCCATATGACAGTGTTTTTATATTTAAATAGTATCATAGAATACGGAACTTCCCTAAGAGCCCTGGATATATATGATATGAGAGAGAACATGATTTATATGTTTAATTGTGTTATTATGTTGGAGATTCCTATTTATTTATATGTAATATTGACATATATGTATATATACTTTTTATTCACAGATGTTTTGTCCCCCACTCCGTGTTACATCATCGCCCTGACGAAGGTGTGGCCCCCTATTGGGCCGGACACCGAAACGCGCGTTGGCGTTATTTTTGCGGGCAACAAGATTGTTTTTTACATCTCCAATCCCTTTTGTATGCTCTGCCCCCACCTTTGCTTTGTTGGATGATCTGCTTGCCATCTGGTCATCTATCCATCTATTGGCATTAATGTAATATTGGGATTATATGTAGAATTGCAAATGAGACTTGTGGTATGTGTATGAATGAAGAATGTGTCTTTATGAATGTGGGATTGAATGGTAGATGTGGGACTGTATATGTTCAAAACATAATAATAATAATAATAATAATAATAAAACGTTTGTAGAGCGCCTGGCTGCACAAAACTGTGTGTCCCCGCACTAACTGCTAGACAAATCAATCCAGAGGAGTAGGGGCAGGGGGCTCATCCGACCTCTTAACACTTAGGGAATAGGTGAGTTTTTAATTTTGCCCTGAATCTCATTTCGGAAGGTTCCATCCGCAGTTGGAGTGGAAGAGCATTCCAATATTTTGTGGCCAAATGACGGAAGGATTTACCTCCCATTTTAGCTCTTGTGATTCGGGGGAGTTTGAATAACATCATGCCTGATGATCTTAAGTCTCTAATCGGACAATGAATGGTAAGAAGACTTCTCAGGTAATTGGGGCCTTTGTTGTGAGCTATACGGTGGGCGTAGCAGAGAGTCTTGAATCTAATTCTCTCCTTAATAGGGAGCCAATGAAGCTTTGCTAAGGCTGCTTTGGTAGATGTTTTTCTTGAGAGACCCAACACCAGTCGGGCAGCTGCGTTTTGTACACATTGAAGCTGGTGAAGGCCCTTCTGGCTAAGACCTATCAGGAGGGCGTTTCCATAGTCCAAGTGAGGTGTTATTAAGGCATGGACTATTGTTTTTCTAATACCGATGGGGAGAAGATCAAGTACTTTTCGGAGGACTTTTAATATGCCAAAGCATTTTCCAGTTATTTTACTGACTTGGGTCTTGCCGGAGAGGTCTGAGTCCAGCATGACCCCTAGATTTCTCACCGTTTCTACAGGGCTGGGCAATTTTCCCAGTTCACTGGGCCACCATGCATGAGACCATACGGAGATTTCTTTCCCTACCACCAATACTTCGGTCTTATCTCCATTTAAACGGAGACAGTTTTTATCCATCCAGGTGGCTAATGTCGACATACAGTTTGAAAAATTGGTGGCATGTTCTCTACTGTCCGGAGTTAGTTTGAACATCAACTGTGTGTCGTCAGCGTAGCTGACAATGCCCACCCCAAAATTCTCTACAATGTGTGCCAGGGGCTCCATATAGATGTTGAATAACGTAGGGCTCAAACTAGAGCCCTGTGGAACCCCATGGCTCACCCTGCGAGGCGATGATCTGAAGGGTGGGCAGTGTAGCTGGAACGATCTGTTGGTTAGGAAGGATTGAAGCCAGGCAAGTGCTGGGCCCTTTACTCCCATGTCCGAAAGACGAGACAACAGCGTTGAGTGCAGCACGGTGTTGAATGCTGCACTAAGGTCCAACAGGACCAACGCTGCTGTCTCGCCTTTGTCCACCATCCTCCGGATACATTCAGTAGAATAAAGGACTGCTGATTCGGTAGAATGGCCTGGTCTAAATCCCGATTGGGAGGGGTGAAGGAGGGTTTCTTTTTCCAAAAACTCCATAAGTTCTTTGTTTACTATTTTTTCTATGATTTTGGCACAGAATGGGAGAAGTGAGATTGGTCTTAAATTCTGGAGTTGGGAGGTAGGAATGTTGTTTTTTTTTTTTAAAGGCATCACTTGAGCAATTTTCCAAGCTTCTGGAACGAAACATTCCTGGAAGGATAGGGTGATCATATGGCTAATTTGATCAATTAGTGTGTTTTCCATAACATCCTTACTTTTTTCCTGTGGGCACACATCACTGGGGGAGCCTGAATGTATTCCATTGATAATGTTCAGTAGATCCTGTTTATCTGGCGTGGTAAACGTGGTGAGTACAGAATTGTGTGTTGGAGAGGCTTTATTGTCAACATTGCTATTTACGGGAATTGTGGGATTAGTAAAAGTAGCATGAATTTTATCTACTTTTTCTACGAAAAAGGCAGCGATTTGTTCACATATTTCAATGGAATACGTGTCTTGAGTATCTAATCGAGTGGGGTTTATGAGTTCTTTATAGACGCAAAACAATTCCTTCGTGGGATTGTCTGCCTCCTCGATTCTGTTTTTGAAATGATGACTTTTCTCTTCTCTAACCATTTTTTGATTTTTTTTAGCTCAATTCTGTAGCTTTCCTTGAGTTCAGGTGCATAACTTTTCCTCCATTTACGCTCTATTGATTTACATTGGGCTTTTGCTATTTTGAGTTTCTCTGTAAACCATGGAGCGGTTTTAGATTGTCTAGCTGGAGGTTTAGTAGTCCATGGGGCGATTTTGTCTAGTGCTCTTCTTATCCATAGTTCGTAATTGTCCCATACCTCTTGCAAGGAGTGCCCTATAGAAAGGGCTTGCTCATCTAGCGTGCTTTTAAAGAGTTCCGGGGTGAATTTTTTCCAGTTACGGCGCTTATGAAAAGAAAATTTAGTAGATGCGGTTTTAGTAAGTTCTCTTGTTATTTCAAAAGATACCATGTAATGGTCAGACCAAATTAAAGGGATCGGGGGAAAGGTCTCAATTCCCTCCCAATTTGCAAAAATCGGGTCTAGGAGATGCCCTTGTTGATGAGTGGGACTAGTGGACAGAAGTTTTTTATCTAACGAGTTAAGAGCAGTCGCTAAAAGCTGTGCTTCTTTTGCGTTAGTGTCTTCAAAATGAAGATTTAGGTCGCCTAAAATAATAAGATTTTTGTGTCTTATTGCTAACTGGATGGATGATTCAATGAGTTGGCTGCAGAAAGGACCCGCTGATCCAGGGGGTGGATAAATGAGTAGACCTGTAATTGTAGTAGTTAGCTCTAATTTTATAGTAAATGTACCGCACTCGCTGTTGATTATGGCAGATTTAGTTAAAGTACATTCTAACTCTGCTTTGCAGATGAGTGCAAGTCCCCCTCCACGTTGTTTTTGTCTGTCAATTCTCAGAAGACTATAGTTGGCTGGTATAGCTTCTAGAATGTCAGGGGAAGATGATTCTTCTAGCCATGTTTCGGTTAAAAACATGACGTCAAGATCGTGCTTTTTTAATAGGTCATGAATTTCCATTTTATGCTTTGTTATGGATCTGCAATTTAATAATGTCATCTTCAGTTTAGCTATCTGTCCAGAAGTTTTGTTTATCGTGGGAAGTGGCAGGTTACATGAATTACAGTGCGAGGGTATCATATCAGGGTCTATGGTATGAAAGCATGGTTGGGTTAAGTTCTTACCAAGTGTGAGGAGGTCAGTTCTCGAATAGTGGATGCGATGATTTTCCCCTCCTGGGGCTGTGGAGATTGTATGATGAGTGTGGCCTTGGAGTCCTGCCCCGCGCCCCAGTCGTTCGCGGACGGGCGCAGACGGGCAGGACTCTGGCTTGACTCCGGCGCGCGCTCGGCGAGCCCGCAATGCGCGTCCGCTGCGCTGAGTCATTGACGTATGGTTTTATGCCGTCGTCCGAGCGACGTGCACTGCGAGCCCTCACTAAGATGGCCGCTGTCCTATCTCAGTTAGTCCCCGCAGATGACGGCCCGTGATTCGGCCACACCCACAAGGGCAAGGCAAGTAGTCTGCCGCCTAACTATGGAAACGAGTAAAAATGCAATCAGTCACCTTTGCCTTGTCTGACGCTCAAGTTTGAGAGCAGCGCGCGATCAATTCAAGTGCCAAAGGGAGGGGGAAAGGACACACGGGGAAGAATTGCTACACAAGCTTAAAAGTAATTACGATTGTATTTTAAAAAGTGAACCTCCTGGCTCAAGCCTCAGGAGTAAAGTGCTAAGCAGTGAGACTGCTCACGTGCCTTCTCTGATTTTATGCCGTCGTCCGAGCGACGTGCACTGCGAGCCCTCATCAAGATGGCCGCTGTCCTATCTCAGTTAGTCCCCGCAGATGACGGCCCGTGATTCGGCCACACCCACAAGGGCAAGGCAAGTAGTCTGCCGCCTAACTATGGAAACGAGTAAAAATGCAATCAGTCACATTTGCCTTGTCTGACGCTCAAGTTTCAGAGCAGCGCGCGATCAATTCAAGTGCCAAAGGGAGGTGGAAAGGACACACGGGGAAGAATTGCTACACAAGCTTAAAAGTAATTACGATTGTATTTTAAAAAGTGAACCTCCCGGCTCAAGCCTCAGGAGTAAAGTGCTAAGCAGTAAGACTGCTCACGTGCCTTCTCTGATTTTATGCCGTCGTCCGAGCGACGTGCACTGCGAGCCCTCACTGAGATGGCCGCTGTCCTATCTCAGTTAGTCCCCGCAGATGACGGCCCGTGATTCGGCCACACCCACAAGGGCAAGGGAAGTAGTCTGCCGCCTAACTATGGAAACGAGTAAAAATGCAATCAGTCACCTTTGCCTTGTCTGACGCTCAAGTTTCAGAGCAGCGCGCGATCAATTCAAGTGCCAAAGGGAGGGGGAAAGGACACACGGGGAAGAATTGCTACACAAGCTTAAAAGTAATTACGATTGTATTTTAAAAAGTGAACCTCCCGGCTCAAGCCTCAGGAGTAAAGTGCTAAGCAGTGATGATGCATGTGCATGTGTTTTATTTGATGTTTACATAATGAAATGATTCCAATGTCTATTTAATGAAATGATTTATAAACTTTCGTAGCATCTTTGCACTCAACCTTGAATTCAAAGAAAAAAAGAAAAAATGAAAAATAAATAATAAAAGTAATTGTTCATATATTATGGTTTTTTCTCCTTGACTCTTGCTTGGGTTGTTCCGTTTTTCTTGGCCAATATTAAGGACCCTTTATAGTGCTGTGTGCAAATAAATTCTGGCAGGGTTCTCTTCTGTTCTGATTGATTATATAGGCCTCTCCCCCCGCGAACCGGTCTATATCCTTTTTGGTGGGCCCCCTTCTGTTTGGTCACTGTACTTAAAACCTATAAGTCACCCCTACAGCAGGCCTTTCAAACCTTGAAGGCAGGGTGCTAGTTTATAAGTGTGAGGGTGCCCTGCATGAGCAGGGCACCCCCTACAAATCCCAGAGTCGATTCTCCAAGCTTTGTAGGTGCGGCCAGCCATTTCCATACACATAGTGGCCATACATCATTACACGATGGCCAACTATATACTAGCTGCGCCGAACCTGGGCATGTTTGAATCAAACATGTTGGAATCATACTTCAACACCGTTACTGGTGTTGGAGGTATGATTATATGCACGGAGGGGTCTCCACAGCCTTCCAGGGTCTGCAATGAAGCTAGTGCTGCTGCCGACCACAGACAAGATTCTGCCCTCCGGCTGCTGAACTGAGCTCGAGCAGGGGAAAGTAGAATACTAGATTTTCTTTCACAGGGAGGTGTGACCACCTCCCAGACAGGACTTAGTGTATTGAACTGGGGTGGGGGCACTTGGATGCACCACCAGAATGCTTTGAGGGGCACATTTGATGCCCTCCTTGCATACTCTAGTTTGAGCCAGTTCAGGGAGCCCTTGGCTCCTACTCTGGCGCAAAACTGGACAAGGGACTCCCATCTGTCCAGCCCCTTCCATAGGGGAGACCCTTGAATGGTTCCAACCCTTTCCCTAGGGTGCTTAAGGACTTACCTGTTGGTGGCTCTTCAGATTAGTCGTGGGACAAAATTCATACTCCAAACGACTTCAACTTCGACCATCTGGGCACCTGGACTTCGTCTGGAACCAAGAATGCACCAAGGAAGACTTCTACTGCTCCTGGTCTCACCGTTCTGCAAGTCTTCTTCATCGTCTGTGCTTCTTCCAGGTTCCTCTCCAGGCCTATGGGAATCAAAGACATCCAAAGGAATCTCCCTTGAAGTGAAGGAGTCACTCCCTGCGTCTGTAGGCATCGCAACAAAGCTGTTCGGTCTGCTGCTCCAGAAGCCCACGGACTCTGAAAAGCTCAGCAACACAGTTGGTGGTTCTGCAACTCCCCCGAGGGCCAATCGCTCCTCTCAGCAAGTTTAAGGCCAGTATCCATCGTACGAACCATTGGAGCAGAACCCGTGTGAACCACGTCGACTTACCAAGACTTGTTGGCTCTGTACCCCAAAGATCTTCAGGCTGCAAAAAGCTCCAGCCTCTTCAGCCTCTCTTCCTGCCAAGATCTTCGTCCTCACTGCATCCTTTGCACCATGGACCAGCATCTTTAGTGTGCTGTCGAGGTCCCCTTGCGACGCCTATGCCTTCAACCTGTGGATCCTCTTGAGTGTCTTCTTCTGCTTCAGTGGGCGGCCCTGCTTGCTTGGGCCTCCTCTGACTCTCCTGCAATTGGTGAGTCCTTTGGACTTTGCGGGTCCCAACATTTTTCCTTTTTCGTTTACTAAAACTGTTGCTGCTGCCAAAGCTTGTTGGTGCTCCCGCTGCAGACCAACCCCCTGATTCTCGACTTCCGACGTGGGACAGCTCGTGAATGGCTTCTTGTCTTCCACAGCATCACCTGGTCCTCACAGCTGCAGAGCCAAGGTCAGTGTCATCACTCCTGCTTCTTCCGTCGTCGGTGGTCATTGCTCTTCCATGCCTCCTGGTCACCTCCAAGAGGAATGGACTCTGTCCCCTCTGCGTGCAGGTTCTTCTGGTCTAGAATCCACCATTGGATTCCACCAGACTCTTTCACTTTCTTCGCCAGCTGCATCTTTCCATTGCGTTCTATGGGTGTTTCCAACGTCACTTTGCACCTATGCATACAGCTTCCCTGGTGTAGGTATCCTGGTTCTTAGGGTATCCATGGGTGGGGTGATGCTCCAACCTTCTCTCTTCTACAGGGTTTCTTCAGGGTCCACTGGGAAGTGTCCTCTTCTCTAAAACTGTAAACGCAACTTTCCCATTGACTTGTATTGAGCACGCTGCAGTTTTTCCACACTGCACACAGCCTCAATGGGTTACTGGATACTTACATTGGGTGATTCCTTGTGTCCCCAGCTCTTCTGAGTCTCCTGGCCCAAGTCCCGACTTTGGTCGCAGTTCACATTCCACTTCTTCAGTATATGGTTTGGTCTCCCACTGGAGATCACTGTGTATTTGTGCTTCCTTACCTTTTCACAATTTAAGTATTGTGTGTAATTGTGTTATCTCTAGGTAGGCGATAAACCAATGTGTTAGTGAGTGTGTATAATAAACAGGGCTATTTCTTTACCTACACTGTGTGGTTGTTTTTCGTTTAACCTACACAATGTGATTAGTTCTGGTTAAACAAGCTGCTTAACACTCCCTCTGGACTAAGCCTGGAGGCTGCTCTCCACAGCTACCACTTAGAGAGCTTTCTATGGTTGTCTAAGACCATTAAAATCACCATACGGGTTGTCTGGATTAGTGCAAGGTGCTTCACTTAAATAAATGTGTACCATATACTAAGCCACCCTCCTACACATATCATAATCAATAGGGATCGCCTTACTTTGAATCTTTTGTGAAATCTGCAAAGGCACCTGTTTGGCATATTTAGAGACCTTAGCTGGTACATCCTGTTGAGCAGTAGGTTCCAGATAAATAGGACTGGCAGGTCAGGCTTTGATACTGCTTTCAGTTGAGGGATTTGTTGAGGTAAAGAGGGCTAACTTTGGGAAATGTCCTGCATCATTGTGAGCAGCACAGTGAGAAGTTACTGAAGAATGTAGTAATTCTTGCTGCTTTTAAAGGCGCTTCAATGAGGTGAGTGCAAAAGCTTCTGTTTTGGAGATGCCGGGCTTTCCTGCTTTTCTTCATCATCAATGTCTACATATTCTGTATGGAGATCAGCGGGTTGAGTTGCCTCTAGTCCCTCTAATAATCGTTATCACTCGAAAAGGTCTCAATCTGATCCATGCCAGGGCCTTCTTTATCTTTCCCCTCTTGAACTGAAGAGCCATGTTGAAAAACATTGGCAGGAGCTTGAGGCAGTACTAGGTAGACAAGTAATGATTGGAGTGGCATAACTGAAGATAATGATGAAATTGTTGAAGCCCCACAACTGACACAGCTGCAGTAGGCATTGCAAGAGAAATAGCTGTCTGATGGAATCCTACCATTGGCTGCATCATTAACGAGAAAGCCGTCAACAGCTGTTAAAGTCCCACTGTCAACATGTATGGTTTGGCGTCAGTGGGACTCTAGTCACTGATGGGTGAATCTCCGCTGATGGAGCCATCAGTGATGATCCTTTAGTTAATGTAGCTTTCTCAGGAAATTAATGTGCAGGTTGCTAAGTCATCGTCAGAACGGCTGCAAATGACACTGCTATTGGACACTAGTTCTTCTTCATTATAGTCGACAATGAGCTATTCAACAGTTTTAACCTTTTGGAAATGTCTGGGATAATTGTACTTTTCCAAAAGTAATTCTGAGCTAGATGGCACTAACCTTTTAGGTTTTTGCTGCCGCTTTCTGGGTAGCTCTGCTCCATTGTTGGCAGCGATGAGGATGATAATGGCTGATGAGAAGTCTGACCCGTAAGCACAGGGTCAGAGCTTTTTTCAGTCAGTATCGAAGTCATCGTTTTAGATTTCTTTGAAGTTGGCTTAAAGGACAACAGCTGCTTACTTGATGAAGGAGCCTATGCCTTTTACTCAAAAATCTCCAAAGCTAGCCTTCTCTCTGTGAACTTCAGAGTGTTGGTTGAGAAAATGTTACTGAACTGGAATAGAAGCAGTAAAGGTAGTTGGGTGCAAGGATCCTCCATATACTTAAAGAAAAGACTTGTTCTCAACTATTATGACTTCTTGGAATTTTTCAGGAAATGAAAAAAAGGTAGTACACTGCCACTACAGCTGAAGAGGTGAAGAAAAATCAAAGTGAAGTAGAACTTCTTCAAAAAGTAAAATGAAGACCAAGCTCCTGAGTATTCTCCGTCGCTGAATGTGCCTTAGAAAATCTGGAAGTAGGAAGCCTTTGTCAGGTATAGGGATGAGGCTGCTGCTGCTCTATCATTGACTGAAGTTCGGGTCACACAAAGAGGGGGACCAGCTGCGTGTAGTGCCAGTCCATTTTTCAAAATGTTGGAGACATTGCTTAACTGACATGGAGTACTGATGGTCCCAGTCTGAGAACAAGTCAAGCATGTGTATCTATGAAAGCTCCAATGCTAGAGAACCGATGGTTACCAGCAGTGTTAAGTGGGACAGGAAGACCTCTACCTGACAATAGTGCCCAGTAGTTGCACCAGGGTTGTGAGAAGCTGCACTAAGAATAGCAGGAGCTCTACTGGATTGGTGGGAGTTATGCAACACTGCTGAGGTGCAGGGATCATGGTGGACAGCCATGTTAGAGACCAAATAGATCAAATCCGGAGGCGATGGACAGCCACCTCTAGACACCTGAAAGCCTTGAGGTCGCCCCAAGAGGGCCGGTGTGAATATCTAGCCTTCCAAAACTTGGGTCAGAAAGAAAGGCAGAAGGGTCACTTTACACTTTAAGTGGTACACTTTGTCTAAAAAAACATAAAATGACTGCTGCATTGAAGTGTCTTAGAGCCTAGTTAGGTGGCTTTGCTTTGCCTTCTGTGGATTGTTTTGCGGTGGGCGGGAGGTGGAAGCAAGGACTCTTGCGCTTTTTCTTGCAACAGAGATCTTGCTTATTGATCGGATAGCACTTTCCCTCTCATCTTAAACCTATAAAACCACATGGGTGGAGAAGTGAGCAGGAGATTGGCCATTCTGTGGGGCTGTGATGCAGACTGTCAAACAAAAGTAGCTAGGCTCCATTTCCTAATATAAGTCTATAGAGTCAAAGGGAGCTAAGACCTGTTCCCCTAGCCCATTGCGGAGTAGAAACACTCTTTCAATTTCATGCACTGGCCTGCAGCACTGTGCTCAATTTGCAGAATGGCTCAATCATACTGTGCAACAGTGGCTTGGGATGCAGTACTCACATCAAAGGAACCAATGAGCCTCTGGAGCTGATGATGGTTTGATCCCCAAAGGGACTTCATCTCCTGACTGCTTCACATCCTTAAAAGGGAACATGTATGTTGGACTTGGCTGAAACAAGTTTTCTAGTACAGAGAAGAAAGCAATCTTGCTAGTAGGTTCTTCACTTGAAGAGGGCTAGTGAGGGTGACCTCTGTGTGGAAGGTGCAAATCTGATCAGAAGGGATAGCTTTCTATCTCACCAAAAGAAAAGGTATTCAATACCTTGTCTAAGTGCTGACATGCAAGGCTAAAATCCATAGTAATGCCTACTTCTGGGCCATTGCATAAAGTCCGGAATCATTAAGATTGTTTTTTCCTTCACTTTATTAAATCATGAATGAAGGTGGGAGCAAACTGGAATTTGTCTGATCTCTTTATATCAAAGAAAGCCAGCGGGTTAGCCTCAGTTGAGTAATCTCCCAATCTGTTGGGACATCACTGTCTCAGTTTAAGATCACCCTGCTTAGCACTTTCCAGTCTGCTCACTTCTAACAATATAGCACACTTGCCTGAAAAAGAAGAAGGATGTATGTATGCCTCTGTCCCCGGCATGACTGTCCCATGACATACTGAGTAGCCTGCTTTTAAGACTAGTATTTTTTAAAGCCTCCTCCTATCTTTTATTCTGGACAAGGTAGATAACCGGGTCTAACATGCAGTGGACCAATCATCAACTAAGGAACCATCCCTTAAACCAAATTTCTGGGGTCCCTCTTTTTCTCTATTACCAGCTGTCTCAATGGTTATTTACTGGGACCTTGCCCACCAGGTAAAAGTAATGGGGTTATAAGCATTAAAAGGTTGGTCAGTATAGCAATGGTAAAGGTATCATTAGATGAACGTATATCAAAAACCCACAGACTGAAATTATCTTGTGAGTGCTATGAAGGGAATATAGAATCTGCTGCTTAGACGAGGGCAGTACTTGAACCCCCATAGACAGTTATGAGAACAATCTTGGGCAGTGACTCAAGGCGTGAACTATTATGGGTTGGGCTTATTGACTAAACCTTTGACTGCAGCTAAATGCTCTGGGGCAGAGCTGATATCATGTCTACGAGGAATGGTGTGGGTGATTATTATTCGTGAGGTAAGTGAGATTACGGCTCAATCCAAATTAGAATTTAGTTAGTTAGTAAAATTATTTACTGGTCGTAAATACTGGCAGCAAATTGTGAACAATTTTTTGCAACCAGTAATTCATGTCTGGCTTTAATAGAACAATTAAAGAATGGGAGGAAATACGGAAAATAAAGGACGTTTAACTAAAAATGGCGACGGTGAGCTAAATCATGAAAGTTAGAAAGTAAATATTTTGCAAGAAATTGGGTAAGCTCATAGGTTAACCAAAAATCAACCAATGTTGTTTTACAGAAAGTATTAAAACATTATTAAATGTGGTATTTGCTGTGATTATCACATGTATTTTAGGACCAAAGTCCATTTAAATGGTAGATTTGCAACCATAGTTTACAAAATAAGAGGATGAATATGATGGGCAACATAAAATTTCAGTACCTGTGCAAGTATAGTAGTCTTTTGTCCGGAAACTACTTTTAATGAGGGCTGTGGAGGCGTAGTTGATGTCCCAGGTCCCATACCACCCTGAACCACTGCATTCTGGGTCCCTTGCTTTGCAGTGCTCTGAGCTGATGTCTGACCAACCAAAAACGTGCCCTGAAGAGAAAAAACAACGTCAAATCAGACTGTGCATGATAATTTGTAGTGTCGACTCACTGAACATCAACAAAGGTCAATATCCTGAAATGTAATAAACAGGTTTCGAACACAGATGTTAAATGAATTTAAATCTCACTAGAACTGAAGTCTGAAAAGCCCTAGACTGCAGAATAAGCTGTGACTTATTTTAACACACAAACAGTTCCTGATCACTATTCCTAACGAATCATTTTGAACAACAGTGTTTAAAGACTAAAAACAATGTTTCCACTGGTAAGGAAATTTAAGTGTAAGATTGTGGAAAATAATAACAAAGCACTGTATGCCTAGGCAATTGATTGCCATTTGCTAACGCTCCATTGCTTACAGAGAATACGCTTGGATACGCGCTGACATCACACACCGCAACGTAGAGAGAATCTGGAGGAGGAAAAAAGATGAAGAATCCTATGAACAATATAGGAAGTTGTTTCGTACCTATAAAAAATATGTACAGGACTCTAAAGCTACATTTTATGAAAATCGTATTAATGAGGCAGACAATGTCCAGAAAGAAACTTTCAAAATACTGTCGGAACTAAGTAAAAGAGCCCAAGTCACGGATACCACAATTAGTTGTGACACCTTTCTGAAATATTTTTTGGACAAGGTTGACACTATTTTAAAGGAGATAAAAAACACTGTCACTGGCCCTATGGAACCACAAGCTGCTCAAACTCCGGTCGGAATTTATATGTCCAATTTCCCCCTGTTGGACTCATTAGGTCTTGAAACCTTGATGAAGAAAATAAAGTCAGGCTCCCCAGCGGACCCATGTCCCCCAAGTGTGTTTCGCCTAGCCCGCCTTAGCCTAGAGGATCACATCTTGTCCATGTTGAATAAGTCATTAGACACAGGACGGCTACCAGTTAGCTTTAAAGAAGCTCGGGTAAAACCGCTAATAAAGAAAGCAGGGGCAGACCCCAAAGTGCTGAAGAATTATAGGCTGATTTCCCAGCTACCATTCCTGTCCAAAGTTCTTGAGCAACATGTGTTGATATCCCTGGCCTCGTTTTTGGAGTCTAACCATCTTCTCCATGAGATGCAGGCAGGGTTTCGAGCACACCACAGCACCGAGGTGGTAATGCTCTCGGTGCTGGACGATCTTAGACTGATGGCTGACAGTAAAAAACCAAGCGCACTGATACTTTTAGATCTGTCAGCGGCGTTTGATACTGTCAGCCATACTCTACTTTTGGACAGGTTGGCCAGTTATGGGCTTCGGGATTCAGCCTATCAATGGCTGGAATCTTTCTTATTCGGGAGAACCCAGAGGATTCAGTTGGGAGATATGGTATCAGGAGTGGGAGAGCTCACATGTGGGGTACCCCAGGGTTCTGCCTTATCTCCTCTCCTGTTTAACTTATATCTACAACCCCTAATAAAAGCCCTGGTCGAGATGGGCTGCCGCGTGTACAACTATGCGGATGATACTCAGTTGTTGTTGAGCATGGATGACACTGAACGGGCCCAGTTACAGGCACAGGAGGTACTCAGATTCACAGTCAACTGGATGTCCAGGAACCTCCTGAAGATTAACCCCGAAAAAACCGAGGTGTTAATAGTTTCATCTACTTGCTCCCCCTGGAGCGACCTGTACTGGCCCCAGGAATTGGGCCCTACCCCTAAGCCAGCTGACATGGTAAAAAGCCTTGGCATCAAGATAGATAGTGCCCTCTCAATGGTGAGCCAGATTTCTACCGTGGTAGGAACCTGTAATGGTCTTATAAGACAATTGCGCAAATTAGTTCCGCTTCTTTCCCAGTCCATGCTTCGCACTGTTGTCTCTGCGACTATTCTTTCGAGGCTGGACCATGGAAATGCTCTCTACCTGGGCTTACCAAAGGTATTAACTAACAGACTGCAGGTGGACCTAAATGATGCGGCAAGACTCATCTATAAACTTCCAAGAAAATCACATGCCTCCCTGCTGCTGCAGAGCCTTCATTGGCTGCCAGTGACGCAAAGGTCTGCCTTTAAAAGTCTCTGCATAGCCCATAAGTCCATCTATGGGCAAGCTCCTGCCTACATTAAAGAAAGGTTGGAGATTTACCGGCCTGAAAGAAATCTAAGGTCCTCCGAGGCTCAACTGCTCGTGTGTCCTCGGTTTAAACTGGCCACAAAAGGCAGAAGATCGTTTTCGGTCTTGCTGCCTAGGATCTGGAATAAACTGCCTGAGGCTCTTCGTAAAGATGGAAACCGGCTCCACTTTAGGAAAGCCCTAAAGACTATATTATTTAGAGCAGCGCTGAGCCCAGTATAGTTTCTACCCGTTCCCCCGTTGTTGATTAGGTTGTTATGTTTTGCGGTTAAAAGCGCCCTGAGACCTGCCGGTGATTTGGCGCTATATAAACCAACATTAACAATAACATTAACATTAACAACTTGCAGCTCCGGTGAAGACGAGGATAGAAAGTTTCGCCATCAGTGGCCCCTGGCAGATGGTACCTGGCTCCTTCAGCCCTGGGCCTAAGGTTTTGGCCCCATCTTTGGCACCCAGCTCAGGGTGTGGCCCTTGAGCACCCGGTTAACTTTGCCAGAGTAGAGCCGAGCCTGTTGGAGTAGGCGGCAGCGACGGAGAGCAGGTGAGGCTCGAGGGCCAGGGTCTTCTCGGCTGGCGTTAGGCCGGTGCGGCTTGCTTCTTCGGAGAGACCACAACCCGCACTCTCTGCTCTATGCCCTGGTGCACGATTCCTACAAGGGTTTTTTAACTACTCTGCCAGTGCAAAAAGTGTGACCAAATCGAGCTCCAACAAAACCTTGATGTTAAGAAGCTTGGGAGCTGGACTTTCTTCCTGGGCTGGGTTGGTGTACCTACGTGTTTCTGCTGATTGCTCGTGCTCGATCCTGGTCAAAAGCGCACTATTAGTCACCAGCACAGGGCGGGCGGACCACTGCATTACATTGTATTACAGTGCAGTCCATTGTATCTCTACTCCCTTGGCAGAATATTTCTAGCTTTGTGACGTGCTGGGGTCGTCCGAGTCTACTTTTGAAGCTGCCTGTTGCTTATTGCCTTTTGATATCTGCAGTCGCTAATTTTAGCCAAAGGAGGGCAGAGCCGGCAGTAAGCGGAAGTGGCCCGGCTAGGACTGTGGTGCACGTTGCGCTATGCTGAATGATACCCCGCTTACCATCAGCTGCGGTGCCATAGTCAGGGTACCAGTCTCATGCTACTAGCCTTTCAACCTTAAGCCAGAAGACCGTAATAGAGTAAAGACATCAAAGCGACCATCTGCTCCAACAAGACAAGGGCGGACCGCAACTACAAGGCGCAAGCAGAGATGCCCCAATGCACCCAATTATAATAGTGATACAACTGAGTTCATGGCGCCTGCGACATGCATCCCCTAACAGGATGTGGGTGCTCCATCTTTTACCTCCACTGTCGGCACTAGCTGCCCCTCCCCAGACCCATGGTCTAACACTTGGATTAAATTTTCCTTTTTAAAAGATCCAATGGATGCACTGCTCTCACAATAAAGATGCTTGTGGCCTCCAAACACACATCCATCCACAATCGCCCAGTATGTTTGACGCACGCCCGGCAGACAATCATGGCAGCGCTGGGCCTCAAAATCCAGCTGAGACAAAGTAAAATGCTTCCTTTCACTGAGAGAACTGGACAAGAAAAGAGTCTGTAAGTAAGACAAAAAAGGTCAATAGAGCCTTCGGCATCAAAGAACAATGAGGAGCACGCCCAAGGCCTCTCTGAAATACAATCCAACGGCATCACGGACACAAATGAATCCTAGGTAAAATGAAGATTTTTCAGGTCAACATGGAGGTACGTAATCCTTTATCTTATGATCAGCTGATCTCTTTAAACAAGCACGAAAATGATGAGCATGTCACAGAGAACCCCCCCCCTCCTGGCTTACAGCCCAGTCAACGATTCAAATCACAGCAGCCCGAGCCCAGTCAGAAAGAGGATCCCCTTCTTTGGAACTGCTAGACAAGACCTTTTCTTCACGTAAGGCTGAGATTATGGTGTCACTGGGCCTAAGGAGGCTTTCTGTGGGCTCACACTTATCAGCGAGTCCTGACATCTACCTCCACAGCTGTAGATCAGACGTTCACCAAAGCTAAATGCTTCGGCAGGAAGGTGAGAAGTAATACCTGGGACGTTCTGCTCTGTTCATTTCAGTCTGTTGTAAATGCTCTTACATACCAATCGAGTACGTTAGAAAAATTGGAGCTTTTAAATTCATTGATACAGCGTGCCTAAAACGGCGCAGTATAACCAGTTCCATCTTGTGCATTCAGCCTGATTCATGATAAGCTGGCAAGACTTCTGGGCACTCTAAGCTTGGGTCTACCAGATATCAAATTACTGTTGAAACCTGATCCCCTAGCTGCGCAAAACACTGCTTCCTTTAAGTCTTGAAAACCTTTAAAGCTTGACAATTGTTCCCCTAATAGCCTGCAGCTATCAAGTCAACAAATTAACAAGTCAACAAATTACTGCTGGACAACATAGAAACATAAGTATACAACCCTTAGCAATCGGCCAGGTAATTAAAGCAAGCTCTGACAGATCATTCATAACCATGGGGAGCAAGGAACGCTGCCCAACAGAGCAGCACAACTTCCCAGCCATTTACTAGCATGTCTGCTCCTAGTCTTGGGCAAGACACTACTGACCAAGACAAAACTAATTTAATCATTCATGCTCATTCCCATTGCCTTTTGAGGAATTAAGTCTTGAGCCCTGAACCAGCAAAAGATCATGTTGTAGGTAATACTCAAATGACGAAAAGACAGCGCAAGAGGCTTAGAAAATCTCATTATAAACAAACTGTGAAAGGTCCTTCAACGGTGCAGATTAAACAAGTCTACTCCATCTTCAGACTACCCACTAAACCTCAAGACACCAATTATGATCTGGGAAAAGAAGAGGGTTTGCCAAGAGGAACAAACATCGATAACAAAGCGAACAACAATACAGAGATCTCTAAAAGTCCACCTAAGGCTATGATAGGTCTTACAAACGTAGGTAGTCAACAAACTTCCAATCAATCTAGCTCCTGATGGGGGAACAAGAGAGCGAACTTGTCCAGCAACAAATCAAGCTAACGCACAAGTTACTTACCTTCGGTAATGATATATCTGTAAGAAACATTAGTTAGTTATAGATTCCTTACCTTAGAATTGCCCCCAAGTGTCAGACTGATCTGGAAAGTTTTTCGTCAGCAATACCTCTGTGCGTCGGAAGGTGGCGTCAGTCGGCTCCACGTCCTTCGTCGGCGTCGTGGTCACCGGGATGATGTCGAGGTAGCTACTTAGACACCGCCCTCGCACACACCAGAAAATCCTGGAGAACAGAACTGTCAAAGAAGCTGTCTCTCTGGACTTGGCTGTCCAGGCAGTAGTGTTTGGTGAACTTGTGCAGTGATGTCCACGTGGCTGCCTGACAGATGTCATTCAAAGGCACTCCCCTTCCCAAGGCAGTAGTGGCTGCGTCGCCCTGGTGGAGTGAGCGCGTAACCCAACTGGAGGCTCCATTTTAGCCAGAGAGTAACAAGCCTTAACACACAACACGGAACTGTTTTGTGCAATCCAGATAAAAGGAGAGCACAAGATTTGGGTCCAGACGGTGGAGCCTCTCTTCCTCCTTTGAAGGATGCAGAGGCGGGAAGAAGGTGGGCAAAATAATGGTCTGCCTGATGTGGAAGGCAGTGACCACCTTAGGAAGGAAGGATGGACAGGTCCGGAGAACCACCTTGTCCGGATGAACAGACAGGAAAGGAGGTTTAGACGAAAGAGCCTGCCGCTCACTCACCCTTCTAGCAGAAGTGATGGCTACCAGGAAATCAGTCTTAAGGGTCAAAAGACGTTAAGAACAGTTATGCAGCGGCTCAAAGGGAGCACACATTTAATAGGTTAGTACAAGATTCAAGTCCCACTGAGGCATCACAAAGGGGATTGGAAGAAAAAGTTGCGTTAAACCTTTTAAGAAACGGGTAACTACCGGAGACTTGAAAATAGAAGGCTGATCTGGCAACCGAAGGAAGGCAGAGATGGCTGAAAGATAGCACTTGATAGTGCCCAGAGCAGAGCCTTGCTGGGCTAAAGAAAGAAGAAACCAGAGTACTTCAGAAAGAGGGGCAGAAAGGGGATCCACAACCTTTGCTGTGCACCAGACCACAAATTTGTTCCACCTGCAGGCGTATATCTTCTTAGTGGAGGGACGCCTGGCTGCCAAGATTACGTCACAGACTTTAGGAGGCAGGTCGAAAGACGTTAACTGCCATTGCTCAATCTCCACGCAAGGAGGTGGAGACTGGACAGGTTTGGGTGGAGGACCGTCCCCTGCTGCTGCGACAGAAGATCCTACCGAAGAGGCAGTCTGATCGGAGGATCAATGGCCATGTTGAGCAGCTCAGGATACCAGACCCTTCGTGCCCAATCAGTAGCCACAAGAATGACTTGGGCCCGGTCGCGCCTGATCTTCTTCAGCACTCTGGGCAGAAGTGGTATAGGCGGAAAGGCGTACAACAGACCGCAACTCCACTCGCGACGAAAAGCGCTGACTAGCAAGTGCGGCCTTGGAAATTCCAACACGCAGAATTGCTGACATTTCGCTTTCTGTTCGGTGGCGAATAGATCTAACTAAGGCTCTCCCCACTGTTGAAAGAGACCTTGCACCACATCCGAGTGAAGACGCCATTCGTGATCCATCATGCACTTGTGGCTGAGTTCGTCCGCCCTGGCGTTCAGAGAACCTGCCAGGTGTTGAACCACCAAGGATATGCCCTGATGTTCCAGCCATGTCCGGAGGCGGAGGGCCTCCTGACATAGGGTTCACGACCCTACCCCACCCTGTTTGTTGCAGTACCACATGGCAGTGGTGTTGTCCATGAACACCTGCACTACTTTTCCCCGGACAGAGGGAAGGAATGCCTTCAGTGCAAGATGAATCGCCCGGAGCTCCAGAAGGTTGATGTGAAGCCCCGACTCTGCCGGAGAACAGAGGCCTCAGATCTCCCAGAAGGGATGCATCCGTCACCACAGTGTGGTCGTGCTGGGGAGGGGAGAGGGATCTGCCATTGACCCAATCCTGGTTGTGTACGCCACCACTGCAGTTGTTGAGCAGTGCCCTCCAAAATCTGGACACAATCGGACAGATTCCCCTGATGCTGCACCCATTGGAACTTAAGGTCCCACTGTAGAGCCTGCATATGCCATCTGGCATAATCCACTAGCAGGATGCAGGAAGCCATGAGTTCCAACAGCCTCAGGGTCATTCTGACTGAAACCCAGGATAGAAGCTGAAAGAAATGAATCATAGTCCGAATATCCCAGACTTGCTGTTCGGGAGGATAGACCCGAAACCGCGTTAGGTCCAGAACCGCTCCAATGAAGGGGATGGATGGACGCCGGCCAGGGAGCCGAACCGCGCCGAACACGGTAGTGGCGCAGTGAGGAGCAGCGCTGGTGCAGGCGTAACTAGGTCAACCGGTGCCGTTCCGGATCAAGGCCTGGATCCAAGGGGGGCCTGTGGCGCAAGGGCCAGAGCCGCTGGCAGCGAAGACCTAGGCCCCCCAACTGAGTCCGCGGGGACCGAAGACGCGCCGGCAGGGTTGGTACGCCCAACGATGGCATGAATTACCTTATAAAATGTACGAAGCTGGGCGGGGGTCGCTCCGGTTCCCAGAAAGGGAGGAAAACTCTGAGTCGACCCTTTGGCTCTGCGCGCGGAGCCGCGGGAGGGGCACCATCCCCGTGCCTCGTCAGATCGGCAGACTGACAAGAAGTCGAAGAGCGACAATGCATATTCGACTTCTTATGCTTCGACTTATCCGACCCAGAGTACGAAGACTACGATGATTTCGATCCGGGATGGTGGTGGCTCCGTGACCGGTCCCACGACCTCCCTCACGACCGGAACCTCGAAGAGCCGACTGCCGGCCTTCAAGCAGCTTTCTGGACCGCTCCTGCAAAGCCTTGGCTGCCATCGACCGTCAGTCGGAGTACGACTTGGGGTCGTGGTCGTGCTCCAGGCAAAGGAGGCAGACGCAGTGCGGATCCCTCACCGACATCAGTCGGTTACAGGAACTGCAGGCCGTGAAACCGGGTATCCCTAGTGCACCTGTTCGGAGACTCAAAACAAGAAGTCGACAAAAGTCGAGAAAAAGGTTGTCAAAAATTGACTGAGGTACTGCTCTTCCCGGATCTGCATGGCTGGTGCGGAAAAAGAAAGAAACCTGGTCCTGGTTGTCAAGAGTGCTCATTATAACATCACCTGCCTACTATTGTGTGGAGATATTCCTAATCTGCAACACATTTACTTTCCTAGACAGGGTGTGCCTCAATTCTTTCTGTTAAAACTTCTGCGTGTCTGTGTCTCCATGTATTGCTACCTCCCAAACACTTCTCAGAGTGTAGTGAAAAAATGTGTGTGGGGAAGGAAGGAACCTCACGGGAGCAACAGTCAGGGAACTGCTGACTGATACTCGTCAGTTTGTTCCACTTATCATCATTGGCTCCTTCCAATCTTAAATGAAAACATAGTGAAAAAAGTGTAAGTGGTTCGTAAGAACTCAAATGTGATCCTAACTGCTTACATCTATATTCACCCAACACCCTGGGTGAGAGTACCGCTATTCAATGCTCCACCCTGCTAAAAATGAGTTGGATACCTCTAGCTAAATTATATTCTTTATTTGTTGCTGGGTATCTGCTCATAATAAAACCAACACACTGCTGTTGAGCCTTGTTTTAACCTATATGAAGCCAACATGTTTCGTTGCCTGTCTTACATGGTCGGCAACTGCTTCAGAATTGACAGACGAGGACATGCACAAGCCCGTCATATTGGTGGCCACAGGTATGCCATTGAGTGGCAACCACCAGGTGTGATTGCTGGATAATTACAGCAGTGTGTGGCACTGACCCCCAGCCCTGAAGAAGTTGCTTCCACATTACTAGACAACCTGTCTACTGAGTTCTGACAGCTATTTCTTCAGCAGAGATGAGACATATACATTGCCAGGGTTTCATTTACCTCTAAGTGCTGTGCAGGACTGTGACAGTTTGTATTGAATGATAAATGGTACAAATGTAGTGGTTTACAAAAATCCCATTTAGTTCGATGCTGTGAACTTATGAACAGATTAACCAAATGTGAACAAGGACAACGGGAACAACGACCAGCCCGTGACGTCTCTACCTCTCAGCTGTGTATGTGCTTATGTAATTTTCCCCCTTTCCTTGTCAGTGTGTTACTCAAGGTCTCGGGTGTGTGTTGTCCATGTTTATGCACATTTTAACTAATCTATGCATGCCCACAGAATATTGTGGTGCGCCCGTTTGTGGTGTGTGTGGTTCACTACATCTAGGATGTGTGTTGTCCATGTTTATGCACATTTTAACTAATCTATGCATGCCCACAGAATATTGTGGTGCGCCCGTTTGTGTTGTGTGTGGTTCACTACATCTACCCTCTCGCCTCCCTCTATCTGGTGCAGTTCTTTTAAAAAGTTGTCCCAGCAGGCCGCTATGGGCAGTCCTAACGTTTCCTCACGCCTAATGGAGATGCTCTCGGCTTTGGCCCAAGCCAACAACGAGTGGCGCCAAGCCCATGGATGTGGTGGGTCCGCTGCTTTCCACCGCTTAGTTAGGAGCCTTTTAGCTACTATAATCCCTAAATCTAGGAACCTAGACACTACTTTGGTGGCAGTCGTCCTCCTGAATTGGTGTAGCAGGTATACTGGCCATTCAAAAGGTAATTCCCAACCTGTGCAAGTGTGCAATATTCCAGTGATCGTGTTCCAGTATACTCCTATCTGGGGGCAGGTCCATAGCATATGCACTAGTTCTGGTGCAGCACATCTGGGGCACGCCGCGTCTGTAAGATTAAAATATCGATTAATCGTGGCAGGCGTGTGATAGGCTCTGTGAACTACATATAACTATTTGGCTGAATTGCATATTTTTAGGTATACGTGTCAGGCTTTCGAGTATTCGCGGCCACTCCTTATCGGCTAGCTGTCGCCCCAGGTCTAGCTCCCATTTGCGGCGGAGCGGGTCCAGATTTGGCGCAGTATGGGATCTGAAGGATGCGGAGAGAAAACTAGTTACTGATAGCTGGAATTTTCAGATAATACAATGTCAGAATGGTACGTACACTGACCGAAAGGGGAAACAGCCTTTACAACGAGGTTTTACCATGTTGTGCCGAATATGTGATATATGATCGCGGTATGTAACAATGCAGTTTTTACAACGCAAGTTGTTACAACGACTTGCGCTGGAGGGCGCTGGACTTATGAGTAGTAAGATTTACTATTCCAACACCAGTCTACGTACAGTAGGGAAGATGTTGGAATAGTAAATCTTACTATTCCTTAGGTTATAGCACCCTCCAGTGCAAGTCGAAGTAACGCTTGCGTTGTAATGGCAGCGTTCTAAATGCATCGCAGTGTAATCACCGCGATGTAAAGGATGTTTCCCGTTGTGCCTTTACCACGCATTCTTTATCACAAGTTTTTAGAACACATATGCTTTTACAAGGTATGTCTAACAAGCATTTAAGGTACATTCACGGATGTGAGCGGTCTGTCCGCACAAATATATTGTTTACATATATAAAAATTATATAAACAATGCGTGGTATAGGCATACATTGTAAAAGAATATGCGATCTAAAAACAATGCAGGGTAAAAAATGCGTGGTAAAGGTATGCAGAGTATTTACCTGCTTTGTTCCATCATACAACCATAGACAGTGCTCTCAAGAAGACTTGTTTTTACACAATTCAGTTCTTTGATGACACAGCCAAAGGGATTCTTGCTACACAGTGAAATAGAAATTGAGTCATTGGATTAGTACAGAATCTTGAGCGGTGAGGGTAATACGGTTTTCTCTATTTGGCTTCTGGTATGTGGTGTGCACACTACAGGTGTTTTTTATATTCCTTTTTGTCCTTTTTTCTTTTTTAGGGCTCGCACTGCGACGCAATCGCGAAGCGATTGTCGCTGTGGAGCCCTATTGTGATCAGTTTTGCTTTCAAGGAGTTCAAGGGGAGACAAGAGACTGTCACGCGCAGCCTGCCGGAATCGGATCAGGTCGCGCGCATGAACACGCGCTCCGATTCTGGCAGGCTGACCCCCGTCACAACGGAGCGCGCACGTAGACAGACATACACGCGGGCACGCACACACACACAGACACACAAGCACACACACGCCGCCACCCCCCCACGCGCACACACATACACACACACGAGCCCCCCCCCCGTTTCTCCGCGCGTGCACCCCTTGCAGAGGGAGCTGCGCGAGCGCACGAGGGTCTCAACCAACGGCCTGTTCACCAGAAACAATGCGCGTCGGCTCCCGGGAGGTACTCACTCTTGAAGAGTCGATAGTCGTACTCGTCGTCCTTGCTGCCCATGGCGCCGCCGGAGGAAGTCTGCCCGACCTTGCTCGTGTGTCAGTGTCAGTGTCACACAGGTGCGTGTGTGTCGTCATGTCTGAAATTGAGTGAGACTCCAGTCTACTACTCACTCAGTCTTAGACTCCGTCTCCAAGTTCAGCAGGCCTGCCGCACCGCCCATACTGCAGCAGTAACAACAAGCCTGATTGACTGGTGGTGTGTTTGCACACTGAAGTGCAACCTAAAAAAAAAGCGGAAGCGTTTCAGGAGGGAGGAGGGAGGTGCCTGTGCGCAGTCATGCCCTGCCTCCTCCGGCGCGTCTGCGCGCCGCCGCCTAGGGTGCAACTGATGTTCCCGCATGCGCATTGCATAGTGGGCAATGAAAACTGCGCAGTCAGTGTGCCCTACAGGTTGCAGCCATCATCAGCACGACGAGTGACGAGAGCCAGCCAGGAGCGGCCACCATAATTTAATTATTTTACTGTGATGGCTAGGCCACTGCCCGCCCGCCCCTGGAAGTAGCCCTCCTGTCCTGTGTCTGCCAATGCCATCAACAGCAGGAGCCGGCCCGACCCGTGACCGTGGTCCGTGAGTGAGTAAGTGTATTTTTTCCGCCCTGGCCCCCGTACCGACAATCACTTTTAATCATCATTAGATTCATTATTAATCACTCATTGACTGTCTTTAATGTATTCACAATCACAAACACTGAAGTTGGCGGGCGGGGCGTCGCGCAGTGGTGGTGGTGGTCTGGACCGAGGGACCAGGCCTGAGTGATTCCAATCCGACCGCGTTACCACAGTGTGTAACATACAGAGCTGTGCTGTGCATATATGGTCAGTGTTAAGTTACCTACCACTGACTGTATATGCACAGCACAGCTCTGTATGTCACATGAGGCTTCTCGGAGTCCCTCGGAGTCGTCAGCTAGAGCCTGCCCATAGCTGCCAAGGTTTCAGATTGCTATGTGTGTGACATTTTCATAAGTTCAGTCATTATGAGTGACTGACGTTTTTCTCGCAAGACGACAGCAACATATAAATATCAGAAATTAGTATTGCACCCATTTGAGCAACGAAAAAGTAAACTCTTAAGATCTTACAGAAGGCTGCGTGCCACGCCGGGGATTATTGAGAATACCCCGCTTCACAAAGCGCCTCCGAGTCCAAGTATTGTTCATAATGTGCCAAGTGTCTGGAGCGGCTCCGGTAAATGACACGCTGACTCAATTCCCCCGAAAACAGCAATATCCTCGTACATTTTCTTTCAGATTTGTAACAACACTCAGTAATAATTTGCACCTGCTGATATTTGTATATTCATTCAGAAAATCTTGATTGCACATTTTTCCTCAATCACCACCTTGACCCCAGCCTCTGCATGGGAACTTGCTGGAACCATAGTCAAATAGCACAGCAAATTACAGGCTGGCTTATAGGGCGAGTTAATGTCTGGGTTTAGGGGTCACAGCCTGCAGAGTGCTGTGGGCTACAAATTAAGAAATCTAGATCGTAGATGAGAAGTTTCAAAGGACATGGGTGAACTAGTTCGTCCAGCCCCGCGTTTGTCATAGAATTCTGGGACTTGTAGTCTTGTTTTTAGATTAGGTTTAATAAGACTGCAATTGCCAGAGATTGATGGAAAAACTCGACTACACTAATTAGTCATGCACGGTTCTGGAAAACTTGGGAGCTGTGGTACAACAATAGGGCGGCTTTGGACTTCCCTCCTTGGGCACAATCATCAGTGGCAGAGAATGACTGAGCAGAGCTGCTGAGCCAGAAAGCCACTCTGATGCAGGACATTGACATAATAAGTCCCAGCATTCCTCTGGACCATACATCACTAAAAACGTCCCCTCCAGCGTCACACAACTGCTGCCTGTCTGAGTTCTAAACACCAAACTTGGAATAGTGAAGATGGAAAACGGGCACTTGAATGAAGATAATTCTACTTGGAAGTGGTGATTTGCTGGTGCACGGTTACCTGGACGCCTGAGGGTTCATCCTGAGACGCTCCCATCCCTGCTCCTGGGTCTACATTCCCGGAAGTGATGGCCACGGAGGACTCCATCCGATCTGGAACACTGAAGGTACCCGAGAGGCAGAATGGTCCCTTCAAGTGAGTTATTTTAGTGAGCCCCATCATAGAGGAGGAAGGTGACAAGTAGTTAACACTGGGGGAAAGAGCGGCCTCTGGCGGTAGACCCTAATTTGACACTCTGAAGACAGCATCTTAGATCAGAAGTGGTATTTACAAGGGGAGGTGGAGTCTGATTTTTGAGTGTTGCAGGCTGCAGGTGAGTGGTTGAAGTAAAGATGGCTCCCTGCTCTCACTCAATCCCCCAGACTTCTATTCAGTAATCACTGGTGCATGGTAAAAACGCCACTCCTGTGTCTTCCGCAGGATTCATTGAGAGTGTGGCAGGGGTTGGAAAATGTGTTGATTGTAATCAGGGTGATATTGTAAAAAGAAACAACACATGATGATCTGATCATCCATCTGTTTAATTTAAAAAGGGTAAAACAGAAACCGAGTGTTCTCTGAATATCATCAAAGCGCCACGCTGCCTTTACCTACTGTAATCAGAAGCACTCCAGTAACAAAGTTTTATATTATTGACATTGAAATGTACTTACGCATGTCTGTGCCATATAGATATACAATAAACAGAGTAGCAAACAATGTTACTGATTCAGTGAAAGACAGGAATCACGCAATTTTGTGCTCAGTCTTAAACTGATTTTTAAAAATGGGCGGTGAAGTGTGTCGATTAAGGGAATAAACCCAGAGACAGCAGCAGAAGTTAAAATCCCTATCTGTCCTTTACAAACTGTGCGAGCTTGGGAAAGTTACTCCCCTCTCTCTTTTTCACTGTTATCTTAACTGCGAAATAGCATCTGTTAGGAGAGGGATTTCCTTGAGAAGGGCCATGTAATCAATATTGTAATTCCAGGTCTGTTTCAGACTTGACACGCCATCCTGGGCTTAGACATAGGGTACGTTGGAATTCGTCCAATCAATGTTCAGGTGTTACAATTTAAACTTGGAGACACTCACTACAGCAACAGGAAGATTTACCTCTGCTGCTGGCTAGGCAAGAGTCTGACACCATCACCAGCCATGACACTACGGCTGCATAATTTTACCCTCTCCACATGAATAATTCCAGTGGCCCATGTGATGTCATAGCCCAGATCACCTTTGCTAACATAAGAGGAGTTAATAAAATGCAAGGACGTGGAAACTGCCCAGGATTGTGACATTTTCAGCAGTTATTTCTATTTTAATTGTACAAGTCAATAGGGCTCCTGCATTACTTTAAGACGGGGCCGTTGCTCATACAGACCGCAATGGTTATGTGTCTCCAGTAATTGACATTGCCAATCGGGACATTATTTCGCGTTGCTTCCTTATAGACCCCTAGATTGAAGGCGTGTTTCCGGCCCTCTCTCCCCAGCCTGCCTCCACGACATTCCTGCCCATCCCCACACATGCACTGGAGTTACCTTATGCCACTGAGAGTTCATTAGCTGACTAGGAATCTTTTTAGACAGGTTAGCAAAGGAGAGGTCAGTTTTGCCCGCATGTGGATCTTGTACACTCCCATGTTGATATCATTCTATTCATCTTTAGTCTGTAAATTGGAGCAAGAGACTTTTTCAGCCAGCATTGGTTAAAATCTCACACAGTCCGCTGGCTGTCCCAGAAACTCTTCTCTTTCAGAAGAGAAGTTCAACCCCCCAAACTCCCCCTAGTGGTTGCGCACGGCGCTTGCTCGCTACACACCATGTGGGGGTTGGTCTCACTTTTACTTTGTTCTCTCTGATTCACTACTTGTGTCTATTTTTGGTGCTCTCTGATAGAATGCCTATGGATACATATGACTGGGTGGGTAACCTGATGTTCTTTAAGGTCATCATCTACTGTTTACTGTGCTTTGAAAGTTGATACAATTTGAATATGTAATGAAAAATGTGCTGTAAAATTCACCATTTTGGTCTGTCGTTTTTGAAAAATTTCTTGGGGCGAGAACCCCCCAAACCCCCCAGAAACTCAAATTCAAGGGGCCTGGTAGGGCTGTGAGAGGGTGGTTTGGTTAGTAGGTTCTGCCCTTCACTGAATGCTGGCGGTAACAGTAACAACAAGAGTGTCCTTTGGTAGACCAATGTAGAACAAACTCTTGCATACACCACTCACAAAGTTACATTGTTAGCTACGTATTTCAATATAGAAACGCCAACTTGTAATGTGCTTGTCCCTTGACACACACACACAACCACACACACAACCACACATACAAGCACACAAACTACCGCACACAACTACACACACAACAACATTTTATCATAAAACACATACTTACAATATATGCTTATAACTGCAAAACTAGCAGTCTATCCCCCACTCCATCGCTATCATCTTGAAAATCATCTTTATACACCAATACAGACTTTGCTAAAAATTTAATGCAACACATTGTCATATACAATGCCAATAACTCAAACTTTAATGCTGCGAGACATATTGCATTGCAAATGCTTGTCCTTTATATTTGTGGAGGTTAGGCCTAACCCTGACTGATAGATGTGGAAGATTGTAATTCAGTCTTGTATCTGTTTGTTACAGCCCTGAGGAAGTCTTTGGGTATTGTTAGACGAAATACGTGTTGGCTGTGTCATCAAAGAACTGAATTATGTACAAACAAGTCTTCTTGAGAGCGCAAAACATGAGAATAAAGATCGTGGACTAACATTTGAGGTTATTATTGTATATGGACCAATGACTCGGAATTTCATTATATAACATACATTTTTTGCATTTGCTCAGGGAACCATTCATTTCTTCTTGATAAATGTAGCAGTTGCAAGTTGCAATTGTGAATTAACAACGTGGGGCGGTCGTTATTTGGGTTCCCTTTGATGCAGCTCTTGTATTTTTTGCCTTAGATATTAAAACCACTGGATCATGTGCAGAAGATACCTCACTGCCTATCAGTAGGAATAACCAAAGAAAGTGGTTTGTGATAAAATAGCCCTAAATTGGCTGGCAAAGGAGTGTTCACAATAAAAGGACTAAGGTTTGACTTGGGCAGTCATCTGATTTTAGTGTGAGTTTTAGATTAATAGTTTCCCGTGTACAAAGAGAAGTGGGTTTCACAGTCCTCCTCTTGAGGACTGTGACCAACTCCTTTTCCAGTGATGTGCATCTGTGGTAATCAGTTTTCCAGGATGAGAGCTTTGAGGCTTGATAGAGCACTAATTCATCACTCTCAGTCACTTCACAACAGTAAGCCAGCATCAATGAATTGGTAGTGCAACTTGTCCTTTTTGATTGTGTCATGAGACCTTGCATATAGATCTCAGTGCCAAAGGAGATAGAGTTTGCCAGTCAGTGATGTCTAATATCTATCACGCCTTTCCAGAACATGTCCAGCACAGATCACACCCATATCATATGCAAGAAATATGCCACAATATTGGGGCGGGGAGGTTGGGTATTAGGAGCTCTAAAGAGTTCTGCAACTAGATTCTTTCCCAATTCCATAAGGCAAGGAAAAACTGTGATGGTCAGGGGCTCATCATATTCATCCCCCCCCCCCCACACATTAGGCACACGAAGCAGCAGCACATGTGAGGAAGAGGGTGGTCCAACCTCAAGTCAATAAAATTCTTTAGCTTAACCATGTGCATACAGCAGCATTGGTTATGTCAACAAAGGCAAATGTCTTCTACAGGTAAGCAATTTCAGGAGAGTACAGATCTGAGAAGTAGCCTCTCACCCATAATACCCGTCCGGCCTCAGATGTTCCAACTTCTGCAACAGTATTCTGCAGCTATGTCCCACCCAGATCATGTCACTCAATTTATAATTAAGTTCCTCAAAGACAGGTGCATAGAAGGTCACTGTCAAATTAGGAATGAAGTAGAGCAGCCCATGCAGCAGGATCAATTTAGATAATAACACCCTTCCTGTTGCACACAGGTATTTTTCCAGGATTAGATTAGAATTCTCATATCCTGCCTAGTCTGACATACTATTGTCAATGACGCCCATATGATTCCGGTATATCTGTATACCTAGGTATATGAATGTGCATTCCTCCCATTTCAGAGATAGCGCTTCAGTGTTTGGTTGGCCAATGGATGATCTTTTTGAGAGGAAAAAGACCAGACTTATTTCTTGTAGTCCTGCGCTCTTCACGAGCGGGACTTCTAAGATGGCGCCCGCGACTAGAACGCCGGAACAGGAGGTAGGTGGTCTACTCTATCCGGAAGCGGTGATGCCGTCCTCACAAGCCCGGAAAGAAAGGGAGGACACGGAACACTGGGACCAGTCGGAGGTGAACCCAGAGGATCACGGAACTGACGCTGCAAGCAGGATACCGAACCAGCGAGAGGACACCGAGACGACAGAGCTCCAGCCGAGAACCGCCTAGTGGCAATGCCCATGAGTCAGGCCTATCCGAGGAAGAGGAGGAGGGCGGCAAGGCTCCAACAGCAACGGCCCAGGAGGGTCGTGGCCTTAGGCAAGTAAAGTTTGGGGGTTTTTTCAGGGGTTGGTGGAGGTCAGGAGTGTGAGCCCACCCCCGACTAAATTCCCTTCCTTCCTTTTTCCCTTTTTATTAGATTTTACTCACACCCCTACCCGAGCACTGGTCTACCTTCCCTGGTGTTACACACTGACGTTTGGGGTGTTGGTGACGGTACACTGCTTTCGGTACGTACCCCAGTTACTGATTTTTGGTATCGCTTGTCCTTCTTTGAGGGTCCCAGCCTGAGACAGACCTCCGCAGCCCATACACCCCGAGGAATAGGAAGAGAAGACGAAAAGAACACCTCGTCATTCCCGAAGCTCCCACCAAACATCATTCTTCGCTGTAGGAGCGGACAGCCAACCAGGACATTTCTCTTCCCCTCCCTGACTCCTGGTGTTAATCCCCTTTTTTTGCTTCTTCCTTTGCGGAACCTCTCCAGCCTTGAACTACCTCAAAAATCACTCTAACTAAAATATTCAACACTATTCCCAGCCTTGTCATAATATTCTGTACACCTGGGGATCACATTTCTATTCTTCACTAAACCTGAACACACCCAAAAAGTTTTGAATGTGGCTATGAAACAGATAACAGATGACTATGAAACAGATAAGTCTGGTTTCAGCATCCTTCAAATACAACAGTACATTATCAGCATAAAGGGAAATCACATGAGGAACACAATACAGCAACATTCCTTTCTAACATGGTTTGCAAATGGCTCCATCGCACAAGTTACTTACCTTCGGTAAATATATATCTGTAAGACACATTAGTTAGTTATAGATTCCTTACCGCAGAATTACCCCCAGGGGTCAGACTGGATCCGGAAAGTTTTTTCGTCAGCAGTACCTCTGCGGTCAGAAGGTGGTGTCAGTCGAATCTGTGTTCATCGTCGGCATCGTGATCGCCGGGATGACGTCGCAGCAGCTGCTTAGACGCCGCCCTTGCATGGTGACGTCAGTTCTGTACACGACTTTCCGCGCCAGAAACGCAGAGCCATGCAAGACACTGACCATTGGTGCACAAAAACTAGGGCCCTAAAAGGATGTCCTTAACCCTAGAAATCAGTTCGCAGGACGGGGAGGATGGGTGGGGCGGTAAGGCATCTATAACTAACTAATGTTTCTTACAGATATATTGTTACCGAAGGTAAGTAACTTGTGCATCTGAAAGAAACACATTAGTTATAGATTTCTTACCTTAGAATAGATAACCCAGCAATACCAACCCTGGTGGTGGGTCTGTGAACCACGATCACACCAGAAAATCCTGAAGAACAGAACGGTCAAAGAAGCTGTCTCTCCGGACTAGGCTGTCCAGGCAGTAGTAGTTGGTGAACGTGTGCAGCAATGCCCACATAGCCGCCTGACAGATGTCATACAGAGGCACTCCTCTTCCCAAGGCAGTGGTGACTGCCGTCGCCCTGGTGGAGTGAGCGAGTAGCCCCACTGGAGGCTCCTTTTTAGCTAGAGAGTAACAAGCCTTAATACAAAACACAACCCATCTAGAAATGGTGCGCTTGTGTACGGCCCGACTTCTTTGCACCCACGTAGCCAACAAAAAGTTGATTATCCACCTGGAACTGTTTTGTGCGATCCAGACAGGAGAGCGCACGTTATGGGTCCAGGCGGTGGAGGCTCTCTTCTTTCTTTGAATGATGCAGAAAGAAGGTGGGCAAAGTAATGGTCTGCCCGATGTGGAAGGTAGTGACTTCCTTAGGAAGAAAGGATGGACGGGTCCGGAGAACCACCTTTTCTGGGTGAACAGACAGGAAAGGAGACTTTGAGGAAAGAGCCTGGATCTCACTCACCCTTCTAGCAGAAGTGATGGTTACCAGGAAAGCAGTCTTAAGAGTCAAGAGACAGAAAGGACAGGTATGAAGCAGCTCAAAGGGCGCGCACATTAAGTAAGACAGTACAAGATTCAGGTCCCACTGAGGCATTGTGAGGAGGGCGGTGGTGGCAGCGAGGTGGACCGGAAGGGGACAGACAAAGAGCCGGACCCGTCTCTACGACCGGAAGTGAGCCGCGGTCTAGTGTCTGCCGGCGTCCGAGCGGAGACACGTTGGAGAACGCTGGAAGGGGATGAACAAAAGGACCAACACAGAAGAAGGCAGGATCGCCTGGCGGGGAGGAAGGAGTTGGACAGGAGACAGATGGCGAAACCAGGAGAGGAGGTGGGTCGGCGAAGGAAAGGAGGCGGAGCAGCAGAGGCGGACGGAGACGGAGAGAAACAAAGGAGGCAGACCCAGAGGAGTGTCTTGTACATGGCGTCCAATCCCGGTGGGCTGCAGTGTGGAGAAGACGCCCCGGGGTCCTACGCCACGGTCCTGGAGACGGACCGTGGCCTAAGGTTAGTACCACTCAGGGGCTTGTTTGGGTGGGGTTGGTGGGGAGGCACTGGGAGGTAGAATCGCGGGGTAAGAACCGCAGTAGACCTTCCTCACAACACTTTACCACACTACAGCAGCATTTAGCGATATCCCTCACCCCCTGCTCCCCACTACAATAGACTTGGTGACGGGAGCACAATCACAACAAGTAAAGAGGGCATCGGTACTAACCCCGGTCTGTTGGTTTCTTTTCCTTCCTGCCCCACCGAGAAAAAGAAAGAGCAAGAAAGGAGCACCAGGGAAACCCTGACGACCTGGAGCATATTTCAAGGGAGGAGTTCTCCCTTGCATCACCCCTGAATTATTTAATTTCAATATTATTTTTGGACATTTGAGGTTTCGATAGTATCTTGCCCATTCGAGAAAGAGAATATAAAATAAATATAACATATATTGTGTTGTCCACGTGGTCCTTTACGTCCGGCAAGCCTGGTACATCCCACAGGCATAACAAAAGCAATTGGAGGAAAGAGATCCGTTAAGCCTTTCAAGAAACGGTTAACTACCAGGGACTTGAAAAGAGAAGGCTAATCTGGCAGCCGAAGGAAGGCAGAAATGGCAGAAAGGTAGCCCTTGATAGTGGCCGAGCAGAGCCCTGATATACCAAACACAGAAAAAACAAGGACAGATATTGGATCCGCAGCCTTTGCTGTGCACCATGCCACAAATTTGTTCCATCTGCAGGCCTATACCGTCTTTGCGGAGGGACGCCTGGCTGCCAAGATTACGTCACAGACTTCGCGAGGCAGGTCGAAAAACGTCAACTGCCGCCGCTCAATCTCCACGCAAGGAGGTGGAGACTGGACAGGTTCGGTTGGAGGACTGTCCCCTGCTGCTGCGACAGAAGATCCTCCCGAAGAGGCAGTCGGATCAGAGGATCGATGGCCATGTTGAGCAGCTCAGGATACCAGACTCTTCATGCCCAATCTGGAGCCACAAGAATGACTTGGTCCCGGTCGCCCCTGATCTTCTTTAGCACTCTGGGAACAAGTGGTATAGGCGGAAAGGCATACAACAGACCGCAACTTCACTCGCGGCGAAAAGCGCCGCTGAGCGAGTGCCGCCTTGGAAATTCCAACGCGCAGAATTGCTGACATTGCGCGTTCTCTTCAGTGGCGAATAGATCTAACTAAGAAAGAGATCTTGCACCACTTCAGAGTGAAAATGCCATTCATGATCCATCATGCACCTGCGGATGAGTTTGGCAGCCCTGGCGTTCAGAGAACCTGCCAGGTGTTGAACCACCAAGGAAAGCCTTGATGTTACAGCCATGTCCAGAGGCGAAGGGCCTCCTGACATAGGGTCCACAACCCCATCCCGCCCTTTTTGTTGCAATACCACATGGCGGTGGTGTGAACACCTGCACTACTCTTTCCTGGACAGAGAGAAGGAATGTCTACAGTGCAAGACAAATCGCCCAGAGATCCAGAAATGTTATGTGAAGCTCGGACTCCGCTGGAGACCAGAGGTCTCTGATCTCCGCCTCTCCCATGTGGCCGCCCCACCTCAGAAGAGAGGCATCCGTCACTACAGAGTGGTTGGGTTGAGGAAGGGAGCGGGATCTGCCCCGGACCTAATCCTGGTTTGTGAGCCGCCACTGCAGTTGTTAAGGAGTGCCCTCCGAGATCTGAACGTAGTCAGACAGATTCCCCCGATGTTGCGTCCACTGGAACTTCAGGTCCCACTGTAGAGCCTGCATATGCCAGCTGGCATGATTAGTCAGCAGGATACAGGAGGCCATGAGGCCCAGCAGTCTCAGGGTCATTCTGACCGAAACCCGGCACAAGGGCTGAAAGATCGGATCATAGCTCAAATGTCCCGGACTAGCTGTTCAGGAGGAAAGACCCGAAACTGCGCCGTGTCCAGAACCACTCCGATAAAGAGGAGCTTCTAAGAGGAAATCAGGTGCAACTTCGGCACATTGATGGAGAACCCCAGCAGATGCAGGAGGTCGGCCGTAGTCTGGAGGTGGGAGACGACTGCCTGGGGCGAGCCGCCTTCACTAGCCAGTAGTCGAAATAGGGGAAGACTGAAACCCCTAATCTGTGCAGATGAGCTGCGACCACCACCATCACTTTCATGAACACAAGAGGGGCGCTGGTAAGGCCAAAGGGGAGCACAGTAAACTGAAAACGCTTGTGGCCTACCGCGAACCGCAGGTAACGCCGGTGGGCCGAGGATGTGAAAATAAGCATCCTGCAAGTCCAACGCTACCATCCAGTCTTGCGGGTCGAGGGCAGACAAGACCTGAGCCAGCTTCAATATTTTGAACTTCTCCTTCCGGAGGAAACGACTGACGTCCTGGAGATCCAAGATAGGACGCAGGCCTAGTGGGAGTAGCAACCACAACCTACTTTTTGGACAGGAACTCGCTCAATGGCTCCATTGGCCAAGGGAGCCGTAACTTTCTGCTGGAGAAGTGCCAGATGATCCTCCGACATGCGGTGGTAATGACGTGGCATGGCAGGAGGGGTAATCTCGAATGGGAGGGAAGTTGTTGCAGAGGGGGTGTTGGTGGACTGGCTCACCCGCTGGCCCCCGGAACCATGACGCTGCTTCCCACGTTCCCCGGCTGCGCGAAGGCTGGGTAACTTGCTGCAGCCTGTGGGTCAAAAAGCAGACTGCGCCGGACAGAAGGAGAGGCCCAAGGACTTGGCCGTAGCCCGTGAGTCCTTAAAGCGCTCTATGGCGTCGTCTGCTTTGTTGCCAAAGAGGTGACGGCCATCAAAGGGCATGTCCATCAAGGTCTTATGGACATCCCCTGAAAAGCCAGTGGACCTCAGCGACGAAGCGCTACCTACCTTGAAATGGTCTTGCCCAGACAGTGGGCGGTGTCCAGCCCTCAACGGATCGTAAACTTCGCTGCATCTCTCCTGGCGGCGATAGCCTGGGAGAGCACTGTGCCGGGATCCTCCGGACACTGAGGCAGCACTTGCGCCACTGTATGCCACACGGAGTGCGTATAACAGCCCAAAAGGCATGCGGTGTTTATGGACCACACCCCTAAGATGGACGAAGAGATGGTCCAGATTCTTGGATTCCCTTTCCAGTGGAGCGTTAGGGAAGGCGCTCTTGGAGGTGGGGACTTGGACCACCAAGCTCTCTGGGGTGGGGTGTTGGGAGAGGAAAGTGGTGTCGCCCGGAGCCGGGCGGTGGCATCGGGCAATCATTCTGTCCACGGGAGCCCTGTGTTGGGCCTGGACCAAGTGCCCAAAAGGATGTCAGTGAGGGCTCCATAAACGGAAGCAGGGGCTCCGGAGAGCTCGCAGCCGGTTGCAGCACCTCAGTCAGGAGGTTAGTCCGACCGCCACTGTAGGAAGCTCGAGGTTGAGAGCCACGGCCGCCCTACGCAACACCACCGCCTATGACGTTCCCTCCTCCGCAGCCACGGTAGGAGGAGACAACATGTCAAGGTCGGGTGAAGTGTGAATATCACTGGCATCCCCCAGTTTCTCTCTCCAGTCCTGTTCAAAACCAAGCTGGTAAGGTAAAGGGTCACCTGACCAGTATTCCTCATCTTCCTCTGGTTGCCACTGTGGTTGGAGGGGGGCCACAGAAGTGAACAGGGGCACGAAAACCCCACCCGGCACCGGATCCGGCGTCGATCAACGCCGGTCCGGCACCGTGTTCACTTCAGGAAGGAGGCTGGGGTCCACGCCGGCCGGGTGGCCGACCGGAGTCGGGCACAGTATTGGTGCTGTAGGAAGCGGCGCTGGTGGAGGCATAATAAGGTAAACCTGCGCCAATCCGAGTCCAGGCCTGGATCCATGGGGGAGCGGCGGCGGCGCCGGAGCCACTGGCAGTGAAGACCTAGGCCCCCCAATATAAATGCCTATACATTTACCAACCAAGTCCGCGGGCCCAAAGGCCTGCCGGCGGGGTTGGTCTGCCCAAAGATGGCATGCATTGCTTCGTAGAACGTACAAAGCTGGGTGGGGGTCGCTCCGGGTCCCGGAAAGAGAGGGAAGCTCGGAGTCAACCCTTCAGACTTCACGCGCGCAGTGCTGCAGGAGTTGCATCACCCACACGCCTCGTCGAGTTAGTTGACAGACAAGGAGAAGGCGAAGATCGACGATGCTTCATCGACTTCTTCTTATGCTTCAACTTACCCGACCCAGAGTGCGAAGACTTCGAGCCAGACTGATGGTGACTCCGAGACCGGTCCCTAGACCTCCCTCTCAATCGGGACCTCGAACGGCGTGGAGCCGACTGCTGCCGTTCAAGCAATGCCTTCGGCGTCAACAACTGACAAAGCACGACTTGGGGTCATGGTCGCGCTTAAGGCAAAAGAGGCGCACGCTGTGCGGATCCATCACCGACATCAGTCGGTTACAGGAACCGCAGGCCTTCAAACCGGGCATCCCTTGTGCACCTGTTCGGAGTCGAAGACTCTAAACAAGACGTCGACAAAAGTCGAGAAAAGGTTATTCAAAAAATGACTGAGGTACCGCTCTTCCCAGATCTGCGCTGGCTGGCGCAGAAACAGAAAGAACTGACATCAGCGTGCGAGGGCGGCGTCTAAGTAGCTGCCGTGACTTCATCCCAGTGACCACGACGCGGAACCGACCGACGCCACCTTCTGCTGACAAAAAAACTTTCCGGATCCAGTCTGACACCTGGGGGTAATTCTAAGGTAAGGAATCTATAACTAACGTGTTTCTTTTAGATAGAAGGGGTAACAGAAATGGAGTTAGGGGGCAACCCTGACTAGTTCCTCTCTGTACCACCAGGCACCTAATACCACATCACCTGGCCTGACTCTAGCAGTTGCATCTGTGTAGAGTATTCACATCAACACTGGAACTCCAGTACCAAATCCAATGGCATAGAGTACCTGGAAGAGGTGTGGCGCCGCCGCTAGGGCGACTGACTCCGGAATCTGGGGATCACGGTTCGATCACCGGCGGCAGATTAGCCCAGCACCATGTGACTCTGGGCAATAGCTTGCTTAATCTTCCCGGCAGCCCCCAGGGCCTAGAGACCCTTACGGGTGATTGTGCGCTTTACAAATGTGGATTATTAATGTGCCAAAGGCCTTTTCCTTACTGACCCAGGCCACTGCCATATTACAGTCAGACTAACCATGTAGTACATAAAAAAAATTGCTAAAGTTAGGGGAGGAGATGTTCCTACCTGGGATAAACCCACTATGGTAGAAAAAAGCCCAAATCGTGCACAACCATCATTAACCAACAGTTTGCCCAGGATATTATAATCAATGTTGACAGTGGTCTGGATACGGTGACAAACAAAAGGGGAGTGTGTGACTTCAGTACCACCATTACAAAGCCTCTTTGGTTGTCTGGTATTGGTCCCTAGCTACTGAGTAGAATGTAAACAGGTGTGACCCCTACAGGTTCAGATATTTAGCACAGAAATCCATTGGTACTCTATTTAACCTGCTGTGCAGTGACTGTTCAGTCTGATGCGAGGTTTCGTCACAAACTCTGGTGGCATTTAATAAGTCATGCAATGTTTCTTCTTGTACTCCGCTTGCTTGCAAATGTAGTGCGGTATAATATTTTGCAAACATTTGTTATATGTCAGATTGAAAGTGCACTAAACCCCACACAGATGTTTTGAGTTCAGAGCCACTATGGGGTGATTCCAGAAGTCAGAAAGATTTGTTTCTCTCCAGGTTTTGCTTACTGTTCAGCCTTTATTTTTAATTTTTTGTTTGGCAGTGAGGCACTACTGTACATAATTTGTGATCTTCTAGAGTTTGGTAGCCAAGGAGGATAATATAGGATCCCTGGTGTAGTTGATACTGCAGGACACCACCCTTACCTTTCAGATTTTTTTCTCACACATAAACCCCCCCATCCACCATCCATAACAGGATTACCTGGTAGCAAAGAGTGACATTGAGTAATTTGAGACCTCCATCTGCTTTTAATACAAGTATCAATTGCTAAAGGTTTTTGTTTCCCCAAAATGTATTTATTGTGTATCAATCATTTGAGTGGGCAAGAGTTTAAAGAGAGACCGAAACCTATATAGAAGACTCTTGCATTTATTTAGTTCCACAAATGGAAATTAGGTGGATTATACTGTGTGGTTGTGCAACCTTACCATGCAATACAAACCTTTTTAGGACCCATAGATTTATTTGTCCAACTTTCAACTTAACCCTGGGAAGCTATTGCTCTTAGCAGCAATGCTTACACAAATGAACAAAAGTAAAGCATTTAAACAGCAATTAAAGAAGAAATCAACAAGACACCAAAAAATTCTGGCACCAATTTATAAAAAAAGACTGTATTTTTAGATACCACAACGAAAAAGATCCACTGGAGGATTCTGGAGACATAGTATTTATTTGGGTTATTTCACCCAACTCCGAACACGCATTAGCAAATCCAACAAATTTGCCACTTAAAGTGTTTTAACTAAAATGTTTGGGTTAGTTGAAAAGCAGTCATTTAGAGTCACTTTAGGCAACATAACCCAGTAGGGATGCAGTCAGCGGGACTAGTCAGGCCCTCAGAAACAGTTACCTCTGCAGGCAAAGCAATCTTCAGTCAGTTCCAGGGACTTTTATCCTTCGCAGAACTTTCCTATGGAATTGGTCCAGATGCAAGGGGTGAAGGATCTTGAATATGCTCAAGGGATGCTGTGGAAGTGATGCGGTTAATGGGGGGTCTGGCTGCAACTACTCCTCAGCCCTTCTTCGGTCCTCGTTCCAGTCCTCTCCAGATCTGAATTCAGGGTGCCAGGGGTGTCCTACATATGCTCAGAAAATGACCTCTGAGTCCTTCCCACCTGATGATTACTTCCTGGAAAGTGTAGCATCTGGGCATACCAGGATGTACAATTCTGCCCACTTTCAATGTGGCAGGACATCTCTTCAAACGTGTGGCATTCCCTAGTCCAACCCAGAGGTGTGACCAGTGAGGGTGCTACATGCCCCTGGAAAACGTTTTTCCCTTCTCTTGTTCCAAGCACCAGCCTGTCTCCCTGAATGTGTTGCCTATTTGCCCCTCAAAGGCAGCTGCTTCTCTGAAGTGCGTCTTTTGGGCCAAAACATGTGTGGCTTTCTGCAGGAGGGAGGTGGCAACTCCTTCCAGAGCAGGCCCCTATTGTATCCCATTGTCTAATGGCAGTCGCCAGCTAGATGCACGACAGCTGCTTAAAGATGAATGCTACTAAAACTGATATCCTTATTTTGGGCAGGCACACCCTCCTTAGGAGAGATCACTGGTGGCCAGAAATGCTAGAACTCCCCCGAATCCAAATCTGTGGTTACAAATCTTGGCGTACGACTAGACGACACGCTATCTTTCAAAACTCAAGTCAGAATCCTATCTGGCTCATGCTTTGGCATCTTGAGAAGTCTTAAATCCATTAAGGGATATTTTTACACAACAAGTCTGCCAATTGATTATACAATCTCTTGCTGTCGCCAAGATTATTGTAACCTTCTACTTCTGGGCGCTAAAATGTCTGTCTTGAATTAGCTACAAGTTGTCCAGAATGCACCTGCAAATTACTCTTTTCCCTACCCAAATTCTGCTCCGTTTCTCAACTCCTTGGCAGACTTCATTGGCTGTCCATCGAGAAGCGTACACAGTTCAAAGCCCTATTTAGCTCTCATAAGATTCTTTACAAGCAAGGGACACCCAGTTGGGCTGCTTTGATGCAACAGTGTTTGCCTATTAAAACCTTTCGCTCAGCAGACTTGAATTTGGCCCTTATACCCCACATTAGAAGAGCCAGAATGGGAGGATGCTCTTTTCAAGTCCTGGCTCCGGCCTTATGGAACTCTCTACCTCTTTAGTTAAGAAAGATCCAAAACCACTTGAGCTTTCGGAAGCAGTTAAAGACCTGCCTCTTCTCAGCCTAGGCTGCATCTTTCCTCCTCTACAGTGCACTGGCATACATTTATATGCTTATGATGCATCAGTGACCATCTCCTTGGGCAGTTGAGCGCTTTAGAAATTCTTTTGACTTGACATGTTGATGCATATTGATATGGGAAGACATAAGATATTGTATCCTTTCCTGGGAGTCTTTAGCACATCTCCCCTGGAGGGCAGAAGGCTGTCTCGGCTGCAGGACCCCGTGTGCAACCAGTGTGGGCACAAGGGGCTGAAGGCAACACACTGCAACTTGTTACATACATTTTGACCCAAGAATCAAGTTGGGCTTAATGTAATGATTTGCTTGATACTTTGGATGACAAAACGTTGTCCGCACCACTCCAGAGTTAGAATAGCTGAGGGTGGTCACCGTGTAACTCTATCCTCGCCAATTGGGCAACCACGCTTTTCCATAGTAAAAACGCCAGTTTATCGATTTTACTATGAGAACATGTAAAATGCACATCCTGCCGAAGAGATATGCAGCACTCTGCCTTTGGGGTGGTTTACACATATACCAGTGGTAAATCTGTCTTTACCACCACTTTAAATGCCAAAGTCAGGCCAGCAATTAAAACTGCTTTCCTACCTGTAAAAGGCAGTCTGGGAGTCTAGTTTTACTGGTGTCCTACCCAGGTGGCACAACCAGTGCTGCAATCCCTGGGGGGGGGGGGGGGGGGGCTCTAACTTACATGCTCTGGGTACCATTTACTAGGGACCTACAGGTAAGTTAGCTCACCCAATTGGGAAGAATTCAATTCGACATACCAGTTTTGAGGGTAAGGGCACAAGTACTGACATTTGGTTAACAGTCCTCGGTGCTCTCAGAAAGTCGATAAACAGCAGCATAAGTCCAAAAACTTGGGGGTGGCCACACAAAAAGAGGCATTTCCTTACAATCCTAAAACAGAAATATGTAATTAAATTTGTATGTACTTTCAATCGAGTTGGGCATATTTTTCCCATCCAAACAGATGACTCTGTAGTTAGGTCACTAATGACTGTCCACAGAGATGTGCTCAACTTTACATGAGAAAAATGTGGTCTAGTTTTCTAATACCTTTCATAATAACTAAATCTTTGAAAATGTGGGGCCTTAGTTTGAGTTCAGCGTGGAGGGACATCTGCCAAAACGTTTTGGCTGCCATATTGACCGAACTAAAAGAGCCCCACTGACATCAATGCATTCTCAATGCAGTGGACTCTGCATCTGTCACGTTTTAGCAGATGTCCCGAACCCATCAGACCTCAAATTAAGGCCTTGGTCTTTTGCCCAAATCAGTAAACAGGATTACAATAACTCTTTCTCACTTGCACCAGACGCCATAGAGGCCACTTCTTCTGGGTTTAAGTCCGTTTACAAAGAGTTTGGAAGTCTCTCCATTGACATTCCTCAAATTAGACGCTGAAAATACAAGTGTATGTATACATAAAATGGACCAACCAGTCCTTTTTTTAAGCTATATAGTCTATCCTAAATATTTTACTTAATTGACTGGATTAAAAGTGACACTGCATAATGGTGTAAAGTGGTGATTTCAAATGACTATGCTGTAATCCACTATCCCCTAATATACATTTATGCTGGTCATTGAAAAGCGTGTGAGGGTGTTTGGTTACCACATTCAACAAAATGCTAAAAGCCATTCCACATCTGATAGCCCAGCAGGCAGAGCTTTATTGATTATATATTGGTCAGTATAGCATATTGACTGCTCCATAAAGATGGTAAACTCTTTCTTAAACTAGGTAGAGACTAGAAGCTTACTCCTCTGTGTCTACGTTTTCCTTCCTCATCTTCAACAGCGTTTCAGGCTTGGCTGTAGAACACATGGTTTCTTTAAACTGCAGAGCTATACCATGGGAAAACTTATCATGGATCCCACCATTTATAGATGACAAAAATCTATCAAGCCCAAGGGGTTTAAGGCAGTGGTTTCACAAAAACGATAGGATTAAAAAAAATAAACATTTGGATTAAAAAAACACTTTGCAGTCAAAGATTGAAAATTCAAACAGAAAATTATAAACTATCAGTACAGTTAAAATAACAATTCTCAAACTTTAACAGCATGCATATATTTAAGGGTGTTTCTTGTAACTTATTATTTGTATAGTAAAGTACTCACTAGATACAGACCACAAATAATTTATAAACTCACTTGTTTTTGCATTTCTTTATAGTTTAGCTGTTTAATGTCAAGCCCTATAACCCTTCCAATCCCAATCTTGTCCTTTTAAGAAACGTTTAACAATTGTATTGCCATTTTAAAACTACAGAAAAGGACCTGGCCAAGATGATCTTTTTAAAAATGACCATCTATGGCCCTTTGTAGCACTTGTAGTCAATGCTTTTCTGATCACTAGGTATAGCCTCGAATCTGGGCATGTGCTGAAATAATTGCTCTACTCAAACAAGCATTTGCAATGCAATAGGTCTCGCATTTACGCGAGTTTAAGCTATTGGCATTGTAAATGACAATGCCTTTTATGTATGTTTTATAAACCAAAATATAAATAAAAGGCATTGTCATTTACAATACCAATAGCTAAAACTCGTGTAAATGTGAGACATATTGCATTGAAAATGCTTATTGTGTCTAATGCTTGAGTTTCAATAAACCCCCTGTGAGATGCGCCCTCCTGCCGGTGTGCCTGGGGCCCTGTGTGCTTCGCGGGCCCCGTTTCCGTGCCTTTCTCCTCCTGTAAGTTGCTGTGAGTAGTCCGGCTGTGCGCCGCTGCACCGAGGTAGCTTCTCTTACGTGCGATTTCTTTCCAGCCTTGAGTGATCTGGTCAAACCCCTGCGCTGAGATGTGGCAGCTGGGTGCGGGGGCACAGCCTTTGGAGTGCCTTCTGTGGGGGGGCAGCACTGAAGGGTCGGCGGACCCCGAGGGAACCTGTAGCAGCCGTCACCATGGCTTTAGCATTGCTCCAGGACGCAGCGCTGCTAAAACCCACTCAGCTACCCAAGCACTTCCAGCCGAGGCGTCGCCCCACAGCCCTCCCTGTGAGCAGGAGCCATTGACTCACAAGGGCACACCTTGCAAGCTGAAATATCTCTTCATTGTCTGTAGTGAATCAGCCACTTTAGTGGTCTGATGGTCTGTGATGACCATCGATCACCACCATTGTGTTCTGACTTTAGTGTGCTATGTTACTTTAGCCTTAATGTAGGATGGTCTTGCATTAGAATAATCTTGCCAAAGAAAAGAAGGTATGGGATGTCGAGGTGCAGTGTTGTTGGTGATGGTGCACACAGGTGCTCCATAATGGATACTGAGGGATTAAGTGCATAGTGTTATTTGAGTTAGGTGAATTATGACTTTAGCCTATTGGCTTTGACGTGGTCTAATATCATTCTGCTTTCCAAGTAGTACAGGCCTATGCTTGAGCAACTCCATATTCTAAACTGCAGCCATCTTCTGAGCCTCTGTAGGTGAGAGGTTATATTATAGATTACATGTGTTGTCCACCAGTAGTGAACCAGACAGGACCGGTTCTTATCGGGTGGAATGTGCTCTCTTCGTGCCGAGTCATAGCAAAACGCTTGGCCAGCTGCTTGTTGTGCTCTTGGTACGAGGTGGTACAGGAATCCAGTGAGAACTGTAGGCGGAGTTAGCTAGAAACTTCGATGGAGAGCTGCATTCTTTATTAGAGAAAGGGGGTCCGAGAGAGGGAGAGATGCAGAGATGCTGGTCTGGTGGTTTGGCGGTCTGGTGATACATCACGGTGCAGACGTGCAGTCGTGTTTGTGGAACTAGAGAGTCCTGACCCAACCAGAGAGGGAAAGAGAGACGGACCCTTCTTCAGATGACAAGACGCCTAAGATTATGGTGAGGTGTTCCAGGTGTACTTATTGTATCTAACTATGTATTTTATTTTCAGGCTCTATGTATATGTATGTGTTGATGATTGCTGCTAATGTTTACTGTGATGTTTAGTTATTTCTTTCTGTTGACATCCTATTATCATGTAATAAAGAAACCCTAGAGCATATCATTTGTTTGTATTTTTTGTGAGGGAAGGTCAGGACCCTTTTTTACCAAGTACTTACAGAGGGATGGGCGATTCCCCTCTAATGGGTAATTGTTGATACGGAAGGGAAATTGCCTCCCATCAGGGATGTCTAAATTCTAATTATTCTATCCAATACATTGCTAGGAGGAGCATGCGTTGTGTACCCTCTCGGATGGGGAGGTGTTGTGATTTGCTTTGTACCCTCTCGGATGGGGAGGTGTTGTGATTTGTTATTTGCGAGCTCCTCTGCAATCGTCTTATATGTTGTCAGTGTTTATTCCTTTCTTGGGTAAGTATTGTGAAATGTGGTGTCTTTCTGGATCCTGAGAAAGGATGTGTTAAGTAATGGCTTGGTGACTGACAGAAGCACCAAAACATACGGAGAAGTAGGTCATTACATTGTCATAAGTTACACAACAGTTTACAAATGGGAGACCGATTGCATTACAATTGCTTTTTTTTTTTCAAGCCGGCACTTTTGTTGTATTTCTAAGCAAATTAAGTAAAAGATGAAAAATACGCACAGAGTTTGGTTTCTGAGACTGACCTCCCCACAGAACGCGTACCCTTGAGGTGTGCATGCTGGGAACAGGAATGCTTTATGTCATCTCTGGGGTGCAGAAAAACCTTGACTCATTTTCTGTCTGGGATGCTGCTGAGACCAGTCGTGGGGGCGGGGCTTGATCAGGACTGCTGTTGAGCCAGGCTCCTACCATCTGTCTGCCCAGATCACACAGAGTTTAAAGTTCCCTGGGGTTTGCTGCGCGAGTACACATCACAGAGAGAGAAGCATCGTCTGACCGCAGTAGTTGACGGGAGCCTCGCAGATCAGACTGGTACGGAGAGGGAAGGGTATGCGCGGGATAATGACCGGTGTTGAGGCGGGGCGTATGTAGCAGTGCTTCCTCACCGTGTGCTCTCCGCACTGACCTCGCATAGTCCACACTGGAGGCCGTGCACCTCCCGCTGCTGAACAGAGCTGTTAGTTTACCGAGCGACATAGAGCACGCTGTTTCGATTTTACTGCCCAAGCAGAGTCTGCAGCTGCTTCTACCAGAAGCTGGTGGGGCGAGGGAAATCAAGTTGGAAATATTTCCCTGAGCATTGCTTTTCATTCACTTCGGTGCGCGTTGACGGGCCGTGGAGCCGACGGCAGGAGGCTTGCAAGGGAGACAGGAGATGAACAGTGTGTGACTGTACGTGGTGAACGCGCGCGTTCACATTTCCAGTCCGACCGGACTGCAGCCTGCGCATGCCAATCTCCTGTCTCCCTTGAAAGCATAGTCGACAACAATAGGTCTCGCTGGCAACAGTGCTTCGCGCTGCATCGCCAGGTGCGAGACCTAAAAAGGGAATTATCTTACCTAAAATAATTACCTTCCGGTCTTGATTTTATGAGGAAACATTTTCAACAAGATGACCTATTTCCAGATTCAAACCTGGCTTGAAGACCATGATGCACATAGGAATACACATAGATGTTTCCGTGAAGGTATAATGCTGAAAGATCATAAAGCACATAGTCATGCACAAGTATGTAGTCACTTAGGAATCTTCACAACTGACCAAAAATTATCTCTTATGCACCTACTATGAAATTTAGAAAAAGATAACCTTTAACTTGAAATTCGTGAACTTAAGAGTTTGTTTGACAAAACTGAAGAGCACAAAATACTACCCCTGGGTCCAATACAGCCCCAAAAAGAGAATGAGTGATTTAATCTTAACACCGAAGACAGTATGGCAGATCAGCGCCATTGGCTTCAATTTTCTAAAACAGATTTATCGACTACCTAGCTTTCTCACAATGAGAACTGGCCACCAACGTAACTGTCTTGTGACAACCCTCCACTTCAGCTTCTCTATGTGAATGAAACTGTCAAAGTCCATTTAAGGATTAACGTAAAAATTATTTACATTCGGTAACGTAATACTCGGCAGAGACACAGTCTAGCCGGACTTTTGAATTCAATTCAATTTGATAACTTTATTTCGGCCAAAGGCCATAAAAGCACAAATAAAATATGTACATACAAGATAAAATACATAGAATACATAAATAGTTAAAAACCTTAGTTAAAAAAAATAATTTATTAAACAATAAGTTATCAAATGAAGGATGACAGTCAATTCAATTAATCACAATTTAACACGATTAATCAGAGTAGACCTTCTACGCCACATACCATATAAAAAGCGGGAGACCGAGAACACAATAGGGGGTGAAGTATCAAATCTTAAAATTCTACAAGCCTGAGCACATTGTTTTAAGCCCAAATTTCTACACAACGGAGCCAGCCAAGATCTCCGTATTGCACTGTAGGCAGGGCAGAAGAACAAGACATGAACCATATCTTCTTTACTGTTGTTGCAAACTGGGCAGATTCCCTCTTCTCGTCCCGCCCATTTGCAAATCAATGCCCCAATCGGCAGACAGCCATGTCTTAATTGTGTATATAGTTTTCTTGCAGTGGGAGGTTGTATTAAATCCATGAATTCCTCCCTCCTGTGCACAAGTTTAACCTGCAGAAATTCTGTAGACAACCTGCCCATAGTTGACGAACAATGCAGCAAACCTAGATTATACGGTCTCAGGGAGGCCAGCAGCTCAGTTCTCCGGACCGCTGGGCAACTCTCCTCTGGGGTCTCCCATAATTGGGGCAAACCTATTTGGTATACAACAGCTTTAATATGGGATAAGCAGGGTATATTTTTGCTCTTCAGCCGCCCCCAAACTGCGGAGAACTCAGCTCTATAATCATCAAGCTCGGGTACTGTCCAGAGCCTTCTCCAATACAGGAGAGGTCGAGCCGCTAACAGTTCTGAAATGGGCTCTAAACCCAGATCTAGTCTCAAGGGTATGAGCGGAGTACTCTGGGGGAGGCCAATCAAGTTCCTCATAAAGGCCTGCTCAACCCTGAGGAGACTTGATATACGCGTATGACCCCAGAGCTCTGCACCATACATTACAGCTGGTCTGGCTTGAGCACCGTAGATTTCAAGCGCTGGGGAGACTGGCTTGAATTGGGTGTACTCTGGAACTTGCGAATACCCCCTACGATCTGCGAAAGCCTCAGGGCAGACTTGGCTACCTGTGGGCCCCAGCAGAAATCTTCTGTCAGGGTGACACCCAGGTATACAAAGGTTCTCACCCTTTCAAGCGGGGTGCCATTTAGTACAGGGCTAGGGCGGGTGCGTTTCGGGGAACCGAAGATCATACATTTCGTCTTCTCTAGATTAATCTCGAGTCCCCGCGAGGCGCAGAATGATACAAAACCATCCAAGACCCGCTGGATGCCTGTTGATATTCGGGACAACAATAAAGTGTTGTCTGCGAACATCAGAGCAGGCACCCGACCTGACGCCAACCAAGGGGCATCACTATCCATGAGGTTGTCTAGTTCACCTACCAAGCCATTTATATAGAGACTAAAAAGTGTAGGTGCCAGGGCGCAGCCCTGGCGTACGCCTCTAGTTACTGGGAAGCGGGCTGATAATTCCCCGTTCTTCCCGCACCTGACCTGGGCATAGTTCCCTGCATGGAAACGCTTCAGGACATCTAACAGATAGGGCGGTAACGTAATACTCGGCAGAGACACAGTCTAGCCGGAGACTCATTAACTTTTGAATTCTCCCCAGGCGTCAGTTTGGATCTAGAACATTTTCAGCAGTACATCTGCGCGCCGGGGGACAGCGTTGTACGGCTCCGTGATGACATCGACTTCGGTCAGGACGTCAGTGGAGCCATATACGTCCCCTTCGGCACGCATGCCAGTTTCTTCTGTGAAACTTTCTGCGCCAGAACGAGGAGCCACTAAAGAAACTGGTTGTGGCAACAGTGTGCCAAAAAAGATCTTTGAAACATTAATAAAGAAGAAACATCAAATGGTATGTTTATACCAGACATGGATTTTAAAGAAAACCCCAACAAAATCAAAGCACAGGGTTACGTGAAACCCTGTGCCCTGGTGAACAATCCTCATGTAAGGGAATAAACTATACACTCTATTGACCATCACTGCTAATGAAAGGTATGGCAACACCTAAACAAAAGCTATGTGGCCAGGTCAAGTGGTCTGTTGAGTCCCAACATAAGTTGAGATAGTGAGACTGGTATATAAAACCAGTAGTGAGAAAGGTATAACACTTCCCTCATAGGTCGTTCTCAGAGTGGGGAGGATAGGCAGGGAGTTAATAAATCTGCGCTAAACTATGTCTCTACCAGATATTACGTTGCCGAAGGTAAGTAACTTTTACATCTGATAGAAACATCTAGCCACAGATTCCTTAACTTTTAATTTAAATACCACAGCTATACCCCACTGGAGGAGGGTCTGCGAACTAATCCTACAAAAGTTCTCTAAGACAACCAGCCAGTCATAACTAACACCCAACCAAATGTACATAGGAGTAGCAGAACAAGAGCTTGGCTTTTGATAGAATCCTTGATCACTGTTGCAGAACATATAAATGAAAAACAATCCTACAGGCCAGAGAGAATCTGCCCTGTAAGGGAAAGTAGAAAAAACTCTTATAGAAGCATTTGTCAGTTATCAGACATTATCCTCTGTCCCAAAGTGAAAGAGAACTCGATGGCCAAAACGCCTGAGTGCCAAACAAAAGTCATGAAATCTGTATTCTTTAATACAATAAAGAGATTGCAGAGAAAAATGTGTCCTGATAAAATCCAAAGAAGTACTCACAGAACTCATTCCATCATCCCAAGATGAATGAATCCAATGTCCTTAATAGCATAGCTTTGACAGGCCGCCCTTCGTGGTCTTCGGGGGTCATCATACCCATTCATAAAAAAGGGGATAGGGCCGTCCCAAAAAATTATGGACCACTATCCTTGCAGGATACAACATCAAAGCTTATGGGCCGCATCCTTCTCTCTAGGTTAGAGAGCTGGGCTAGAGAAAACAAGATCTTGATCCAGGCCCAGTATGGCTTCCTTCAGGGAAGGGGCACCGTAGATCAATGCTTGAATCTAGCACTGACCATTGAAAAATATACCAGTATGAAATATGGTAAATTATACATGGCATTCATGGACCTGAGCGCGGCGTTTGACTGCGTGGTCCATGATAAATTTTGGGATATAATGGAGATGATGGGGGTTGATCCAGCTAATTTAAATTTTATTAGTCAATCATGTGCACATGCAACGGATTCAGTGCGCTATACTAAAATTGGAGATTGTACACGTCTTTTTAAAATCCCAAAGGCGTAAGACAGGGCTGTGTACCGGCCCCATTTCTCTTCTCCTTATACACAAATGGAGTTGAGGAGGCGCTTATACAGTGGCTACCAGGGACGTTCCGGTCTTCGAAAACCAAATGCTACCAATACTGTCCCATGCAGACAACGCTGTTTTAATTGCAAGAACAGGGAATGGACTACTTAGGCTCCTAACAGTGTAGGTCTCTTTTATGGACTCATTACATCTAAAAGTAAATCAATCTAAGTCTTTTATAATTATAGCTGGGGGTACTAAAAGAGACAAAGTCCCATATTTTAGTGCGGAAGCAGGAAAAATTGAGGTCGTAGACTCTTTTCCCTTCCCTATTTGGGTATCCTTTTTGACAAAGATTTGTCATGGGCAAAATTGATGGAAGGAAGGAGGTTGGTGATGGAGAGGGGTATCACTGTCGTAGAATCTTTTGCAAAGAAGTTGGGTGCGAAACCCTTATTGCAAATAAAAAACATATACCAGGCTAGAGTAAAAGCAGCAGTGACCTACGGAGCCGGGGTCTGGTCGCACCCACACCACTACAAAGTATCGAAAACAAATTCTTTAAATCTGTAGTGGGTCTTCCTTCACGAATGGGATCTTACACACGGAGTTGGCCCTTCCTTATATATCAGATCACATATGACTAGCTCCACTCCTCCTATGGCATTCTAGGAGAGACACAGTACCTCTGACCAAAATGGTATTAAGGAGCTGCATAGCGATGGATAATTGGAAAAGGTCTAAGTGGCTAAGCTACGTGGAGTCCTTTTTAAAAGAGATAGGGCTCCACTAACTTTTTAAAGATCCCCTGGTTTGTGAGAAAGTGTCTAAGCAGAAAGTTACCGGTATGTTTATGTTGATGGCTGAATACAAGTATAGGGAATATCATAAAGAGAAACATGTAGCACAGGTTTATCACCTCAATCCACCACTAACGGAGGGAGATTTTTCTTATTTAGCCACAATGAATAGCACACAACACAGAATTATATTGTTAAGATTCCACACTAATCTGATTCCCCTAATGCTCGGTTATCCAGAAAAAACGTATAACCATTCCAATCTAAGCATGTGCCAGTGTGACAACTTATCACCCCAAACTGAACTGCATTTAGTTTTATTCTGCGCGCTCTATGAATGCGAAAGGAAAGCCCATCTGAAACCAATTATAAAGAAAATGGGATTTAAGCAGTGTCCGGTAGCACTATTCTTTTTAAAAACACTGCCTGACCCTTTGGTTTGCTACTCAGTAGCAACATTCTTATGGGCCTGCATGAGGAAGAGGAAGGGGATGATATGTAGTCCACTGAGTTTGATCAGCAATTACAACGTAGCCAGATTTGTGATATGAATTGTTTTTCTCATACTTTTTATGCACTCATCTTATTCTAGGATTGTGAAGAAATATTTGGAATTTTAATGATAACATTTTTTAATAATATTTTTTTATTGTTGTATTTATATGTGCGTTTATGGTCATTTTTTAATATGATCGAATAAAGATGATGATGATGATGATGAATGAAACCAAAAGAAAGATAAACAAGAATACTTCAATGGCATAAAGAATTTTGTTTCAACAAAATGACCACTCATAGGTTATATGATGCACTATAAGGAGACTATAATGACACTAATAGATATGAATATAATATTGACATTCATCAATTACGTCAGTAGTAAAAAAAAAAACATTTTTTTTGTGACAACGGATACGCTACGCAACGCAAGAAGGAGAATGGCAATCAAGTACTATACCGACGGAGGAAGATGAACTCTGAAGATCGAAAAGAACACCACAACAGCATCGATCCGGAGAACACTTATGAACTCGAAAGCAGAAAGAAAACAATCTAATAATAGACCCGATCACCATGCGCACTGTAAGCAAGAGGTGGAGTCACAGAACATTGTGACGTGAGAAAAAATTTGTTCCAACAAAAACAATTTGCACACATCCGGACCCAACACTAAATAGAAGGGAGTATGCACAACATGTGTAGCTACATGCCTCTAACACATCATTAGGGAGGGGGACACAAGGTTCCCCTCCCTGATCTTTTAGATGCCCAGGGAAATGATCCCCCAAACCCAAATACTTTTACTTTAGGGAACGGAGGCTTGTGAACCCCCTCCCCTTTCCAAGCCCAAATGGGCCGGAGGACCCAAGCCCGCAGGGCCATATTTTAGTTTTAGGGGAGGAGGGCATGAAGCCTTCGCTTCCCGAGCATAGCAAATATTGATGCAGAGGATGACCCATCGTGAGATAGTACTCTTGTGCAGCGCACAACCTTTTTTGCCCCAACACAACTCAAGAAGTGTTGATCCTCCAGACAGAATTCTTTAGTGCGCTCAAGGTAGAATGACAATGCTCTTTTTGAGCCCAGGGGGTTGATTGCTCCTCTTCCTTAGAGGGATGTGGCGGAGTATAGAAAGTGGGCAAGGTAACAGATTGCCCCACATGGAATGGGGTTACCACTTTCCAAAGGAAAAAGGGGCCCTAGTGTGAAGCACCAACTTGTCAAGGAATATTGTCGGGTAAGGAGGCCTGGATGACACAGCCTGCAATTTGATTACCCTCCTGGCGGATGCATTTGCTACTAAAAGGGGAATATGGTTTGTTAGTCTGCATGCGTTTACAACACATGCCCACCCCCACCTTCATATTCCATCTAAACGTAGACAGTGGCACAAATTAACTGATGTTAAATTTGTACAAAAATATCTCCCTCCCCCTATTATTGGCTCTGATGATACTGATACTGCTCTTTTAAACTGGGAACATGCTGTTAGTACTGCAGTACAACAAATTGCTCCAATAAAGATTTTTAAAAATAGCTTGGCCAGGAAACAAGAGATCTGGTACTCTGAGGAATTGCGTAACCTTAAACGCCTGACCAGAAAATCGGAAAAGTTATGGCGGAAATCCTCCTTGGAGGAAGATAAAATTAATTATAAAAGGAACCTTAACAGTTACCATAAAGCAATCCGAGTGGCACGGAAAAACCATATCACTGCTCAATTAGAAGCAGCAGGTAACAACTCCAAAGTTCTTTATCAGATAGTGAACACATTCGTAAAACCCACAGCCTGTGAAAGTGCAGATATGGCTTCACAACAGCTCTGTGACAGTATTTCTTGCTTCTTTTCTGAAAAAATTGATGCCATTTATAATAAAATTGAGGCACTCAGCTCTGTCATAAGTAGCCAGGATAACCATATTGTGATCCAGCTAGCACCTACTAATATTTCCTCCTTTGACGATTTCCCTGAAATATCGTTAATCGAGGTCCAAAAATTGTTCACTGATATTAAAAGTGGAAGCCCGGCTGACCTGCTTCCAGCCAGACTTATGGGTCCATTGGGAAGTACATTAGGCCCTGATGTTCAGAGATTGGTGAATCACTCCCTGACATCTGGAGTTGTTCCACTATGTTGGAAAAAAGCCCTAGTTAGACCTATTAGGAAGAATACATCTATTCCTTGGACTAATATGTCTAACCTAAGACCTATCTCCCTTTTGCCATTTCTTGGGAAGATTATTGAAAAACACACCAATAAACACCTCTCCGCTTACCTAGAACAATCTGGTAATCTCGATCCATCACAGTCAGGTTTTAGGCCTAAATTTAGCACTGAAACGGCCTTGCTGTCGATAACAGACGATCTGCGATTGTACCAGGACAGGGGTTATTCCGTTGTCCTGGTGCTCCTAGATTTATCGGCAGCGTTCGATACTATCTCGCATGACATCTTGATCGAACGCCTGTCTGTGAGTGGTATCGGTGGTAGGGCCCTGGATTGGATCAAGAGCTTTCTCTCTCACCGCACCCAATCTGTCACCATGGGTGAATTCAGGTCAGAAGAAGTTGGCATCAACAAGGGAGTCCCGCAGGGCTCTTGTTTGAGCCCGACCTTATTCAACACCTATGTGGCTCCCTTGGCAGATGTTACCAGAGCTTTTGGTTTCCATCCGGTGTCATATGCGGATGATATGCAACTGCTCTTCCCCTTTAAACATCTTACTCCAGAAATTATTCAATCATTTTCGGATGGGATGAAGGCAGTTGCAAGGTGGATGTCGTCCAACTTTCTCTTGTGTAACGTTGGAAAGACAGAGGTGATGCTTTTCGGGGAAGCTAGGGCTCAATGGTCCCCCGATTGGTGGCCTCTTGATCTGGGCCCAGTCCCTGAGCCAAAAGCAGTTATCAAGAACTTAGGAGTCAGATTGGAGCCGGAGCTGTCCATGAAGCAAAATGTCAACATTACTGTGGGATCTTGCTTTCATGTGATTGGTCTCCTTCGTAAAATCTTTCCTTTTCTCCCTGACTCCTATAGAAAGACCTTAGTTCAGGCGTTGATCATAAGTCGCCTTGATTACTGCAATGGCCTCCTGGCAGGTGCAAATGAGGAGGTTCTGGACCGCCTACAAGTGGTGCAGAATACAGCAGCCAGGTTGGTGCTAAATGCACCCCCCAGATCCCCCTCAAAACCTCTACTTCATAAACTTCACTGGCTACCAATACGCTTGCGAGTGAAGTTTAAAACCTGCTGTATTATACACAAGGGCCTAAACCAACTGGGACCAGAATATCTGGCCAGAAAATTTGTCCCATATGTCCCTACCCATGCTCTCAGATCTAGTGACCAGTTGCTACTAAGTGTCCCAAAGATAACCAAATCAAGGCTAGGTGGCAGGGCTTTGTCCGTTGTTGGCCCCAGTCTTTGGAACTCACTCCCGCTTGCACTAAGACAATGTCACAACCATCTTCAATTTAGGAAACTATTAAAAACCTTCCTTTTCAATTTACTTTAAATACAAATTGCTGGATTATAGGAGTCTATACTGCATTTATTTTCACTGTTTCTGTTGTCAGCTTTTACTGGTTCGTCATCAGCGCGGAGATACACCTACGGGAGTTTATTCATAGCGCTTTACAAACATGCAAATAAATAAATAAATGCCATTACAACGTGGTTGTTACAACGACCGTGTTGTTACATCGCATACCTTTACAACGCAAGTCGGAACAACGACTTGCTGTAGGGGTCGCTGGATTTTGGAATAGTATAATTTACTATTCCAACTCCAGTCTGTGCAACAGTAGGGAAGGTGTTGGATTTTAAATCCATCACCTTCTGCCTCCTACAATGAAAGTTGTTGTTCCGACTTGCGTTGCAATGGTATGGGATGTAACAACGTGGTCGTTGTAATGGCATGAATCATCTCGCATGCGTGGTAAACGCTGTTTACCTTAAAAAGGCTGTTTTGATGGTTGTGAGAAGTTGGCCTGGTATATGATGTTCACTATTCTAGTGAGCACCTTGCACCAGTCCAAACAAACCTTATGGTGATGGTTGTAAGTCAACCTTATAGACCAGCTATCCTAGTGGTAGCGTGGACAGAACAGTCTTAGGCTAAAAGACTCTTGAGGGCGTGTAAAGCCAGCTGTTTTACCATATGTAACCCCTTGAATACCAAATGAAAGGACACCACACAGGATATATATAAAATATATATGTATTTATTTACTAACACACTCCTCTGAACTCTTTATGAGATCAGAGGCAAAAGCACATAACAAGTTACACTTAGAAATACTTTAAATAGCACAATTTACAGTTAGGCCCTAGGGGCGTGTAAAACCATATACTAAGTAAGTGGTATAAGAACCACGACTTGGGAAAGGAGAAGGCCTAGGGCCTAGAGAATCGCTGGGGCTACACTATCTGACCATTAGGTTAGGAGTAGGAGGCCCACAGGCAGCGCGTGCAGTGTCTTTACACACATGCGGGAGTCAATGTTAAGTCAATGGGAACTTAGAAGGTAAGTAAATGAAGATTTAGGACACTTCAGGTCTAGCAAGGAGGAAACAACTAGTAAATCTGAACACTTGGATAGTCAATCCCTACTGGAGCACCGAAGTAATCGCGTTACCTCACCCACGGGCTGCGGGTGCATAGGTGTCAAAGTGTGTCGGGTTTCGTCGTTGTTCTCAATGGAGCCTTAGAAGAAGATGCTGCAGGCGACCAGGAGGAAGATGTCCGGGTGGATCCAAGGGTGGATCTAGGATGAAGAGGACCTGAAAGCAGAGGGGCCAGAGTCTAGGTCACTAGCCAGTGACCGGGTGGAACCAGGGAGGAACCAGACGTCGTTGAGGAGCAATCAGGTGCGCATGTGAAGCTTGTCGTTGCAGCCACGCGGACCAGGAGGCATAGAGGACGACCAGGTGCTGGAGAGGAGCTGTCCCTCGAAGGTTTTCGCAGATGGAGGGGTCGACTTCAGGATTGGAGCCAACAATCCTAAGCAAAGGCAACCCACGCAGGATACACAAAAGGCTTCTGGTGCAGACCAGGAGGGTCTGAGGTACTTCACCTTTTCAGGGAAGCGAGGGCCAGTCTGGAGCAACCAGACCAGCGATGGATTTTCACAAGGATCGTCGTCAGTGGGCTACTAGCTAACGGGCCAGCAACCGGACAACGCGTCTAGCAGAACACAAGCAGAAGGGCCCCACGCAGATCTCGTGGAGTGTGGGGGGCTGGTCTTCGGTGCAGGTGGAGCTCGGTGTCGGGGTGGCTCAGTCCCCAGTGCACAGCTTCGAGGATGCCTCAGGAGCTGCGCTGTTAGCAAGTTGAAGACTTTCCAAGTTGCCTGGTTCCACGGATTCCGACGCCTTCCGCGGAGCTCAGCTGTGCTGGAGTCGTGCAGTGGGGTCAGAGGAGTCCTGGAGTCGAGGTCTTGTCAGGCTCTGAGCTCGAGTTCCGGCGGGAACAGGGACAAAGCAAGCCGTCGAGTTGCTGGAGGGTGCCTGGTTTCCCAGGGTGGTCACTCCTTGGCCACAAGGGAGATTCTTCAGTCTTCAAGTCGTTGAATGTCGAAGGGTCCAGAGTTTAGTTTCAAGTTTCAGTTCAGGATCAAATCTAAAGTCTCCTGGGTCAGCTCCTATCTTTATACTACTAAAGGGGGCTGGTTTACTCACTAGGTCCCTCCTATGGGTGGGACCAGGAAGGGGGTGGTTACACCCCCTTTCCTTTGTGCAGTTTCGTGCCAGAGCTGGGGCTGGAGTGCCCCAGCAACCGGTTTGAACTGGGGTATGCATGGAGCACCTAGTGTGCCCCAGGCATGTCTCATTCTATTCAGCCCTCCCTGTCCCAATACACAAAATCCTGTCTGGGGTGGTGCTCGCACCTCTCCAGGCAGGAAACCTATTGTCCAGGCCTCCCTCGCTGGAAGGACTCCCAGCAGCAGGAGATCAGATTTGTGTCTGTGGCAGCAGCATCCATTTTGTGACGCTGGGGCTCTGGTTAACTTTAACCAGAATAGTCAGCAACAACATGTCTTCTCCCTCTAGAAGGGTGGAATGCTACCCCCGTCGCCAGAAATGGCGAGTGGGTAGTATTCCAAAGCAAATGACACCTTACACAACATGTTTAGATAAAGCCAAACCAAAGTTAGCATTCAACCGCGAGGATTATAATGCACTTAAGAGTATATGGTATGGCAATATCATAGAACAGCTATAAGGACATGGTTCCGAAAGCTGCAGACAGGCTCAGCTCATGCTAGAGCACCATCTCACACATAACCAAGCACTCTGCCTCCAGGATTGTTAAGGCCTGCCATAGGAGTGACTTATAGGTTACTGTGTGTCTATATTTAAGGGAAGATATAGGAATACTATACCTAAGCAAGGGGTGATTACACAACCTTGCCCCAGCTGAGTGATCAGCAAGTTGTGAGAGTTTAGGTGGTCAGCCAGGGGTGGCATAATACATGCTGCAGCCCCTGGTAGGCCTTGGATGCACCTCTGCCCTGGGTACCTATAGTACACTGTACAGGGGCTCATAAGGTGACCCAATTCCCAATTGGAGATGTAACTAAGGTACATGGAGTCCATTTTACAGAGAGAGCAGATAGCCTGGGGTCCTGAAGAGCAGGATCCCAGGCCAACTAAGTCGAAAACCAGCTAAACACTAGGCAAAAAATCTGGGGTAATCATAGTCCGGTATCCCCCTTCCGACACAACCCCCCCCCCCCCCAAACGAAAGGAGATAAGGCTATCCTTGACCAGGTAAGCCTATATTGCCTAAGTGGCCATATAAGTAAGTACCTGCACTAGAATGGTTACCCCCTGTCTCGTGGTCCACTAAGCAATCCCTCCCCCAAAGGGTATCAGAGGGTCTCCACCATAAGGAATCTCTACCTGTGGTGTGTTTTGGCAAAGTAAAAGGCTGGTGTGGAAATGGAGTTTTGAAGTGAGGCTCCACCAATGTTGGGCTCAGCTTCCTCCAATCACTATCCACCATATATGCCTTTCTTTCCATGACAGAGTTGCACTGTGCTCTCAGGGTCAACCTCTGGTTACCTACAGCTGGAGGCTGGGTCCCTTCTGTTGGCTTACTGGAGGGACAGGTCAGGTTTGGGGCTTTTAGGTCCCATGTTTGGCTGTGCCCAGCAGTGTCCATCTGGGGGAGGTTCCTAACTAAATGTAAAGGAGATCCCTCAGGAGTTTTTAAAACTTTCACCTTGCTAGGGCTGCTAGCTTTGGTGCCCCTAATCTGCTGATGGGGGAGTTCTTGTGGACAGGGGGCCCTTTGGGGTCCACTGGCCTTCCTGACCTCTACAGCCCTGGGCTGACTGAGGCAGGGTAGAGAGGGGCAGTTTACCTGCTCCAGACTGGGTCCCACCTTGGAAGGGTCCACTGACATCAGGGGCTCTGCCAGGCTAGGCCTGACTACCTCTGGGGCAGTTCCTTCACAAGGGGTAGGGTCAGTTCCCTGAGGAGGCTGACTCTCACCTAATGTCTGGTGGGGGGGGGGAGACGTGTCTTCCTCCCCAATGCTCTCTGTCTGAGTGGAGTGATACATAGTTTCAGGCTTCACAACACTGAAATCTGTCTGAGTTTGGGCTGTGGCCATCACAGCCCCACCAACCTTTGCAGGAAGGGACTCAGTTTGGGTCTGGCTGTTGCCATCACTGCCTTGTCATTCTGTCTAGGGAAGGAGTCTGCTTGAGATTGGGCTGAGACTAGCACAGCACCACCAACCTTTTCAGGGAGGATCTCCTGAGCTGGGGATCTAACCTTTCCATGGAGATTTACCATTTCGGAATGGGTTTCTTGTTCTACCTCAGCCCAGGCTGAGATTTCCAGATAATTTCCCAGTAGACAATCTACAGGCAAGTTTGTAGACACTGCCACTCTCTTGGGACCAGTGACACCTCCCCAGCTGAGATTAACTACTGCCATGGGATGATCTTTCTGTACTCCATCAATGTTGGTCGCCTGGTATGTGGCTCCAGGTAAAAGTTGCCTTGAGGGGACTAGACTCTCAGTCACCCTAGTGATGCTAGCCCCTGTGTCTCTGTAGGCCTCAACTTTCTGACCATTGATGAGGGGCTCCTGTCTGTATTTGCTCCAAGTGTTGGGACAAGCAGTGAAGTTGGCAAACCCCATGCCATCTTCACAGACAAGAGTAGCTATGTTAGGGGACCTGGTTAGGCCAGAGTCCACCTGAGTTCCCAAAGTAAGCCCAGCCAAATTCTTGGGGGCACTCCCACCACCTGGGGGATTACTACTAACAGTAACAGGAGGTCTGGGAGTATTACTTGGGGGAATGTTTTCCTTATTGTTGGCCCTTGGGCAACTGCTGTCAGTCTTCCAGTGGCCAGGCTGTTTACAGACATGGCAATAAGGTTTCTTTTGGTTAGAAGACGTATTTTGGGACCCACCCCCACCATTGGAGTTTTGGGGCCCTGAGGAGGACTTGTCTTTTGATTTATCCCCACCTTTCTCTTGAGGCTTGGTAGAAACTTTCTTCTGGTCACTACCATGATTTTTAGGCCTAATCCTGGTCCTGACCCATTTGTCTGCCCTCTTACCCAATTCTTGTGGAGAGGTCAGATCTGAGTCCACCAGGTGCTGGTGTAAAAGCTGGTTTTGACAATTACTAAGGATCTGCTCCTTCATAATCAAATTATACAATCCTGTATAGTCATGTACTTTGCTGCCCAGTAACCAACCTTCCAGAGCCTTAGTAGCACAATCTACAAAATCAGTCCAGTCATGAGTCTGTGTCTTCTGGGTATCTCTGAACATCAACCTATACTATTCAGTGGTTAGGCCAAACCCATCAATCAGAGCACTCTTCAGGACAGAGTAGTTGTTAGCATCCCCATCACCAACTGTGAGGAGCTTATCTCTACCTTTTTCAGAAAAGGAGAGCCATAAGATTGCTGCCCACTGACTTTGGGGTACCTGCTGCACTTTGCAGGCCCTCTCCAAAGCAGTTATCCATTTGTGGATGTCATCCCCTTCTTTATAGGGGGGCACAATCTTGCTTAGGTGTCTATTTTCATAGGACCTATCTTTATCCTTAGGGATATTGCTACCACCAGTGGGTTCTAACCCACTCTCTCTATGCTCTCTAGCACGAGCAAGCTTCTCTTTGGCCAGGGCAACCTCAAGTTCCTGTCTTTCAATCCTAAGAGCAGCTTCTCTCGCTTTGCCTCATGTTCCCTTCTCTGAGGGGAAGTCATACCTCTGTGAGGAAGGCCATGAGAGCTATTTGAAGCATGAGATCTTGGAGAGTCCCTGGAGTGGGATCTCCCTCTTCTCTGCCCCTGGTTAAGCCCACTTGGGGGTCTGTATGAGGACTGCCCATACTGACTCCCATGTATGCTTAAGTTAGCCTGGCTAAGTCTTCTGACTGGGACCTGGATGTTTGTCTCAGGATCAGAATCATCTTCCTCTACTTCATCTACCTCATCTGGTACTATAGTATCAGTGGTATCCTCTGTGGAGGGCAGGACTTCATCTGAGCTACCTGAAGCACCGGAGTCAGGTGTCTTTTGAGCATCATACTCTTCTAAGAGCTCAACTAAGAACTTTACGGTAGGGGTTGAACCCTGTTTTAGCCTTCTAGAAGTACACAGTTGTCTCAATTCTTGGAAGGCTAAGGCTTCATATCTTGAGGCAGTCCCCAAGGAATCTACCTCTGCAGGCAGAGAACCACTGGGGTTCACTGTCTGAGACATGGTTTCTAGTGAGGTGTGGTGTTGCACCTACCTACACTATGTGTTTTCCTACAGAACCTATCTAGGAGTTGTAGTCAGGGTGTGCTAGGCCCAGGCTCTACAACAGCTAAGTTCAGTAGAACTTAAGTATACTAAGATTTGTTTTTATATGTACCTATAGGTACCTATGTGATCTTTCAAATGATATTTCAAGATTACAAGTGGTAAAACAACAGCAAGCTCTAATCCCAACCGCTGCACACCAATGTGAGAAGTTGGCCTGGTATATGATGTTCACTATTCAAGTGAGCACCTTGCACCAGTCCAAACAACCCTTATGGTGATGGTTGTAAGTCAACCTTATAGACCAGCTATCCTAGTGGTAGCGTGGACAGAACAGTCTTAGGCTAAAAGACTCTTGAGGGCGTGTAAAGCCAGCTGTTTTACCATATGTAACCCCTTGAATACCAAATGAAAGGACACCACACAGGATATATATAAAATATATATGTATTTATTTACTAACACACTCCTCTGAACTCTTTATGAGATCAGAGGCAAAAGCACATAACAAGTTACACTTAGAAATACTTTAAATAGCACAATTTACAGTTAGGCCCTAGGGGCGTGTAAAACCATATACTAAGTAAGTGGTATAAGAACCACGACTTGGGAAAGGAGAAGGCCTAGGGCCTAGAGAATCGCTGGGGCTACACTATCTGACCATTAGGTTAGGAGTAGGAGGCCCACAGGCAGCGCGTGCAGTGTCTTTACACACATGCGGGAGTCAATGTTAAGTCAATGGGAACTTAGAAGGTAAGTAAATGAAGATTTAGGACACTTCCGGTCTAGCAAGGAGGAAACAACTAGTAAATCTGAACACTTGGATAGTCAATCCCTACTGGAGCACCGAAGTAATCGCGTTACCTCACCCACGGGCTGCGGGTGCATAGGTGTCAAAGTGTGTCGGGTTTCGTCGTTGTTCTCAATGGAGCCTTAGAAGAAGATGCTGCAGGCGACCAGGAGGAAGATGTCCGGGTGGATCCAAGGGTGGATCTAGGATGAAGAGGACCTGAAAGCAGAGGGGCCAGAGTCTAGGTCACTAGCCAGTGACCGGGTGGAACCAGGGAGGAACCAGACGTCGTTGAGGAGCAATCAGGTGCGCATGTGAAGCTTGTCGTTGCAGCCACGCGGACCAGGAGGCATAGAGGACGACCAGGTGCTGGAGAGGAGCTGTCCCTCGAAGGTTTTCGCAGATGGAGGGGTCGACTTCAGGATTGGAGCCAACAATCCTAAGCAAAGGCAACCCACGCAGGATACACAAAAGGCTTCTGGTGCAGACCAGGAGGGTCTGAGGTACTTCACCTTTTCAGGGAAGCGAGGGCCAGTCTGGAGCAACCAGACCAGCGATGGATTTTCACAAGGATCGTCGTCAGTGGGCTACTAGCTAACGGGCCAGCAACCGGACAACGCGTCTAGCAGAACACAAGCAGAAGGGCCCCACGCAGATCTCGTGGAGTGTGGGGGGCTGGTCTTCGGTGCAGGTGGAGCTCGGTGTCGGGGTGGCTCAGTCCCCAGTGCACAGCTTCGAGGATGCCTCAGGAGCTGCGCTGTTAGCAAGTTGAAGACTTTCCAAGTTGCCTGGTTCCACGGATTCCGACGCCTTCCGCGGAGCTCAGCTGTGCTGGAGTCGTGCAGTGGGGTCAGAGGAGTCCTGGAGTCGAGGTCTTGTCAGGCTCTGAGCTCGAGTTCCGGCGGGAACAGGGACAAAGCAAGCCGTCGAGTTGCTGGAGGGTGCCTGGTTTCCCAGGGTGGTCACTCCTTGGCCACAAGGGAGATTCTTCAGTCTTCAAGTCGTTGAATGTCGAAGGGTCCAGAGTTTAGTTTCAAGTTTCAGGTCAGGATCAAATCTAAAGTCTCCTGGGTCAGCTCCTATCTTTATACTACTAAAGGGGGCTGGTTTACTCACTAGGTCCCTCCTATGGGTGGGACCAGGAAGGGGGTGGTTACACCCCCTTTCCTTTGTGCAGTTTCGTGCCAGAGCTGGGGCTGGAGTGCCCCAGCAACCGGTTTGAACTGGGGTATGCATGGAGCACCTAGTGTGCCCCAGGCATGTCTCATTCTATTCAGCCCTCCCTGTCCCAATACACAAAATCCTGTCTGGGGTGGTGCTCGCACCTCTCCAGGCAGGAAACCTATTGTCCAGGCCTCCCTCGCTGGAAGGACTCCCAGCAGCAGGAGATCAGATTTGTGTCTGTGGCAGCAGCATCCATTTTGTGACGCTGGGGCTCTGGTTAACTTTAACCAGAATAGTCAGCAACAACATGTCTTCTCCCTCTAGAAGGGTGGAATGCTACCCCCGTCGCCAGAAATGGCGAGTGGGTAGTATTCCAAAGCATATGACACCTTACACAACATGTTTAGATAAAGCCAAACCAAAGTTAGCATTCAACCGCGAGGATTATAATGCACTTAAGAGTATATGGTATGGCAATATCATAGAACAGCTATAAGGACATGGTTCCGAAAGCTGCAGACAGGCTCAGCTCATGCTAGAGCACCATCTCACACATAACCAAGCACTCTGCCTCCAGGATTGTTAAGGCCTGCCATAGGAGTGACTTATAGGTTACTGTGTGTCTATATTTAAGGGAAGATATAGGAATACTATACCTAAGCAAGGGGTGATTACACAACCTTGCCCCAGCTGAGTGATCAGCAAGTTGTGAGAGTTTAGGTGGTCAGCCAGGGGTGGCATAATACATGCTGCAGCCCCTGGTAGGCCTTGGATGCACCTCTGCCCTGGGTACCTATAGTACACTGTACAGGGGCTCATAAGGTGACCCAATTCCCAATTGGAGATGTAACTAAGGTACATGGAGTCCATTTTACAGAGAGAGCAGATAGCCTGGGGTCCTGAAGAGCAGGATCCCAGGCCAACTAAGTCGAAAACCAGCTAAACACTAGGCAAAAAATCTGGGGTAATCATAGTCCGGTATCCCCCTTCCGACACAACCCCCCCCCCCCCCAAACGAAAGGAGATAAGGCTATCCTTGACCAGGTAAGCCTATATTGCCTAAGTGGCCATATAAGTAAGTACCTGCACTAGAATGGTTACCCCCTGTCTCGTGGTCCACTAAGCAATCCCTCCCCCAAAGGGTATCAGAGGGTCTCCACCATAAGGAATCTCTACCTGTGGTGTGTTTTGGCAAAGTAAAAGGCTGGTGTGGAAATGGAGTTTTGAAGTGAGGCTCCACCAATGTTGGGCTCAGCTTCCTCCAATCACTATCCACCATATATGCCTTTCTTTCCATGACAGAGTTGCACTGTGCTCTCAGGGTCAACCTCTGGTTACCTACAGCTGGAGGCTGGGTCCCTTCTGTTGGCTTACTGGAGGGACAGGTCAGGTTTGGGGCTTTTAGGTCCCATGTTTGGCTGTGCCCAGCAGTGTCCATCTGGGGGAGGTTCCTAACTAAATGTAAAGGAGATCCCTCAGGAGTTTTTAAAACTTTCACCTTGCTAGGGCTGCTAGCTTTGGTGCCCCTAATCTGCTGATGGGGGAGTTCTTGTGGACAGGGGGCCCTTTGGGGTCCACTGGCCTTCCTGACCTCTACAGCCCTGGGCTGACTGAGGCAGGGTAGAGAGGGGCAGTTTACCTGCTCCAGACTGGGTCCCACCTTGGAAGGGTCCACTGACATCAGGGGCTCTGCCAGGCTAGGCCTGACTACCTCTGGGGCAGTTCCTTCACAAGGGGTAGGGTCAGTTCCCTGAGGAGGCTGACTCTCACCTAATGTCTGGTGGGGGGGGGGAGACGTGTCTTCCTCCCCAATGCTCTCTGTCTGAGTGGAGTGATACATAGTTTCAGGCTTCACAACACTGAAATCTGTCTGAGTTTGGGCTGTGGCCATCACAGCCCCACCAACCTTTGCAGGAAGGGACTCAGTTTGGGTCTGGCTGTTGCCATCACTGCCTTGTCATTCTGTCTAGGGAAGGAGTCTGCTTGAGATTGGGCTGAGACTAGCACAGCACCACCAACCTTTTCAGGGAGGATCTCCTGAGCTGGGGATCTAACCTTTCCATGGAGATTTACCATTTCGGAATGGGTTTCTTGTTCTACCTCAGCCCAGGCTGAGATTTCCAGATAATTTCCCAGTAGACAATCTACAGGCAAGTTTGTAGACACTGCCACTCTCTTGGGACCAGTGACACCTCCCCAGCTGAGATTAACTACTGCCATGGGATGATCTTTCTGTACTCCATCAATGTTGGTCGCCTGGTATGTGGCTCCAGGTAAAAGTTGCCTTGAGGGGACTAGACTCTCAGTCACCCTAGTGATGCTAGCCCCTGTGTCTCTGTAGGCCTCAACTTTCTGACCATTGATGAGGGGCTCCTGTCTGTATTTGCTCCAAGTGTTGGGACAAGCAGTGAAGTTGGCAAACCCCATGCCATCTTCACAGACAAGAGTAGCTATGTTAGGGGACCTGGTTAGGCCAGAGTCCACCTGAGTTCCCAAAGTAAGCCCAGCCAAATTCTTGGGGGCACTCCCACCACCTGGGTGATTACTACTAACAGTAACAGGAGGTCTGGGAGTATTACTTGGGGGAATGTTTTCCTTATTGTTGGCCCTTGGGCAACTGCTGTCAGTCTTCCAGTGGCCAGGCTGTTTACAGACATGGCAATAAGGTTTCTTTTGGTTAGAAGACGTATTTTGGGACCCACCCCCACCATTGGAGTTTTGGGGCCCTGAGGAGGACTTGTCTTTTGATTTATCCCCACCTTTCTCTTGAGGCTTGGTAGAAACTTTCTTCTGGTCACTACCATGATTTTTAGGCCTAATCCTGGTCCTGACCCATTTGTCTGCCCTCTTACCCAATTCTTGTGGAGAGGTCAGATCTGAGTCCACCAGGTGCTGGTGTAAAAGCTGGTTTTGACAATTACTAAGGATCTGCTCCTTCATAATCAAATTATACAATCCTGTATAGTCATGTACTTTGCTGCCCAGTAACCAACCTTCCAGAGCCTTAGTAGCACAATCTACAAAATCAGTCCAGTCATGAGTCTGTGTCTTCTGGGTATCTCTGAACATCAACCTATACTATTCAGTGGTTAGGCCAAACCCATCAATCAGAGCACTCTTCAGGACAGAGTAGTTGTTAGCATCCCCATCACCAACTGTGAGGAGCTTATCTCTACCTTTTTCAGAAAAGGAGAGCCATAAGATTGCTGCCCACTGACTTTGGGGTACCTGCTGCACTTTGCAGGCCCTCTCCAAAGCAGTTATCCATTTGTGGATGTCATCCCCTTCTTTATAGGGGGGCACAATCTTGCTTAGGTGTCTATTTTCATAGGACCTATCTTTATCCTTAGGGATATTGCTACCACCAGTGGGTTCTAACCCACTCTCTCTATGCTCTCTAGCACGAGCAAGCTTCTCTTTGGCCAGGGCAACCTCAAGTTCCTGTCTTTCAATCCTAAGAGCAGCTTCTCTCGCTTTGCCTCATGTTCCCTTCTCTGAGGGGAAGACATACCTCTGTGAGGAAGGCCATGAGAGCTATTTGAAGCATGAGATCTTGGAGAGTCCCTGGAGTGGGATCTCCCTCTTCTCTGCCCCTGGTTAAGCCCACTTGGGGGTCTGTATGAGGACTGCCCATACTGACTCCCATGTATGCTTAAGTTAGCCTGGCTAAGTCTTCTGACTGGGACCTGGCTGTTTGTCTCAGGATCAGAATCATCTTCCTCTACTTCATCTACCTCATCTGGTACTATAGTATCAGTGGTATCCTCTGTGGAGGGCAGGACTTCATCTGAGCTACCTGAAGCACCGGAGTCAGGTGTCTTTTGAGCATCATACTCTTCTAAGAGCTCAACTAAGAACTTTACGGTAGGGGTTGAACCCTGTTTTAGCCTTCTAGAAGTACACAGTTGTCTCAATTCTTGGAAGGCTAAGGCTTCATATCTTGAGGCAGTCCCCAAGGAATCTACCTCTGCAGGCAGAGAACCACTGGGGTTCACTGTCTGAGACATGGTTTCTAGTGAGGTGTGGTGTTGCACCTACCTACACTATGTGTTTTCCTACAGAACCTATCTAGGAGTTGTAGTCAGGGTGTGCTAGGCCCAGGCTCTACAACAGCTAAGTTCAGTAGAACTTAAGTATACTAAGATTTGTTTTTATATGTACCTATAGGTACCTATGTGATCTTTCAAATGATATTTCAAGATTACAAGTGGTAAAACAACAGCAAGCTCTAATCCCAACCGCTGCACACCAATGTGAGAAGTTGGCCTGGTATATGATGTTCACTATTCAAGTGAGCACCTTGCACCAGTCCAAACAACCCTTATGGTGATGGTTGTAAGTCAACCTTATAGACCAGCTATCCTAGTGGTAGCGTGGACAGAACAGTCTTAGGCTAAAAGACTCTTGAGGGCGTGTAAAGCCAGCTGTTTTACCATATGTAACCCCTTGAATACCAAATGAAAGGACACCACACAGGATATATATAAAATATATATGTATTTATTTACTAACACACTCCTCTGAACTCTTTATGAGATCAGAGGCAAAAGCACATAACAAGTTACACTTAGAAATACTTTAAATAGCACAATTTACAGTTAGGCCCTAGGGGCGCGTAAAACCATATACTAAGTAAGTGGTATAAGAACCACAACTTGAGAAAGGAGAAGGCCTAGGGCCTAGAGAATCGCTGGGGCTACACTATCTGACCCTTAGGTTAGGAGTAGGAGGCCCACAGGCGGCGCGTGCAGTGTCTTTACACACACGCGGGAGTCAATGTTAAGTCAATGGGAACTTAGAAGGTAAGTAAATGAAGATTTAGGACACTTCCGGTCTAGCTAGGAGGAAACAACTAGTAAATCTGGACACTAGGATAGTCAATCCCTACTGGAGCACCGAAGTACTCGCGTTACCTCACCCACGGGCTGCGGGTGCATAGGTGTCAAAGTGTGTCGGGTTTCGTCGTTGTTCTCAATGGAGCCTTGGAAGAAGATGCTGCAGGCGACCAGGAGGAAGATGTCCGGGTGGATCCAAGGGTGGATCTAGGATGAGGAGGACCTGGAAGCAGAGGGGACAGAGTCTAGGTCACTAGCCAGTGACCGGGTGGAACCAGGGAGGAACCAGATCCGTCGAGGAGCAGTCAGGTGCGGATGTGAAGCTTGTCGTTGCAGCCACGCGGACCAGGAGGCGTCGAGGACGACCAGGTGCTGGAGAGGAGCTGTCCCACGAAGGTTCTCGCAGATGGAGGGGTCGACTTCAGGATTGGAGCCAACAAGCCTATGCAAAGGCAACCCACGCAGGATACACAAAAGGCTTCTGGTGCAGACCAGGAGGGTCTGAGGCACTTCACCTTTTCAGGGAAGCGAGGGCCAGTATGGAGCAACCAGACCAGCGATGGATTTTCACAAGGATCGTCGTCAGAGGGCTACTAGCAAACGGGCCAGCAACCGGACAACGCGTTGAGCAGAACACAAGCAGAAGGGCCCCATGCAGATCTCGTGGAGTGCTGGTCTTCGATGCAGGTGGAGCTCGGTGTCGGGGTGTCTCAGTCCCCAGTGCACAGCTTCGAGGATGCCTCAGGAGCTGCGCTGTTAGCAAGTTGAAGACTTTCCAAGTTGCCTGGTTTTAGGATTCCGACGCCTTCCACGGAGCTCAGCTGTGCTGGAGTCGTGCAGTGGGGTCAGAGGAGTCCTGGAGTCGAGGTCTTGTCAGGCTCTGCGCTTGAGTTCTGGCAGGAACAGGGACAAAGCAAGCCGTCCAGTTGCTGGATGGTGCCTGGTGTCCCAGGGTGGTCACTCCTTGGCCACAAGGGAGATTCTTCAGTCTTCAAGTCGGTTGAATGTCGAAGGGTCCAGAGTTTCGTTTCAAGTTTCATTTCAGGATCAAATCTAAAGTCTCCTGGGTCAGCTCCTATCTTTATACTACTAAAGGGGGCTGGTTTACTCACTAGGTCCCTCCTATGGGTGGGATCAGGAAGGCGGGTGGTTACACCCCCTTTCCTTTGAGCAGTTTCGCGCCAGAGCTGGGGCTCGAGTGCCCCAGCAACCGGTTTGAACTGGGGTATGCATGGAGCACCTAGTGTGCCCCAGGCATGTCTCATTCTATTCAGTCCTCTCTGTCCCAATACACAAAATCCTGTCTGGGGTGGTGCTCGCACCTCTCCAGGCAGGAAACCTATTGTCCAGGCCTCCCTCGCTGGAAAGACTCCCAGCAGCAGGAGGTCAGACTTGTGTCTGTGGCAGCAGCATCCATTTTGTGACGCTGGGGCTCTGGTTAACTTTAACCGGGATAGTCAGCAACAACATGTTTTCTCCCTCTAGAAGGGTGGAATGCTACCCCCGTCGCCAGAATTGGCGAGGGGTAGTATTCCAAAGCGTATGACACCTTACACAACATGTTTAGATAAAGCCAAACCAAAGTTAGCATTCAACCGCGAGGATTATAATGCACTTAAGAGTATATGGTATGGCAATATCATAGAACAGCTATAAGGACATGGTTCCGAAAGCTGCAAACAGGCTCAGCTCATGCTAGAGCACCATCTCACACATAACCAAGCACTCTGCCTCCAGGATTGTTAAGGCCTGCCATAGGAGTGACTTATAGGTTACTGTGTGTCTATATTTAAGGGAAGATATAGGAATACTATACCTAGGCAAGGGGTGATTACACGACCTTGCCCCAGCTGAGTGATCAGCCAGTTGTGTTAGTTTAGGTGGTCAGCCAGGGGTGGCATAATACATGCTGCAGCCCCTGGTAGGCCTTGGATGCACCTCTGCCCTGGGTACCTATAGTACACAGTACAGGGGCTCATAAGGTGACCCAATTCCCAATTGGAGATGTGCCTAAGGTACATGGAGTCATTTTACTGAGAGAGAAGATAGCCTGGGGTCCTGAATAGCAGGATCCCAGGCCAACTAAGTCGAAAACCAGCTAAACACTAGGCAAAAAATTTGGGGTAATCATAGTCTTCCTACAATGGTAGGCAGCAGAAGGTGGCAATTGGGAAGGTGAGAACTAAATTTAGGTCCCACTGAGGAATAATGAAAGGGAAAGGTGGAAACATCGAAAATAGGTACCAGTGCCTTGAGGAGCCGATTTACAATGGAAAATTTAAATGACAAGAGTTGTTCTGGCATCAGCAGAAAGGCAGACAGGGCTGAAAGGTACCCTTTTAGAGTGCCCAGAGCAGAGCCATGCTGCAGAAGGGTTAAAATAAAAAGCAAAGCATCAGAAAGGGAAGGAGAAAAAGGGTTGATCTACTTTTCTGTACAATAAATTACAAATTAGTTTCATTGACAGAAGTATACCGCCTTGGTGGGGGACGCCTGGCTGCCAAAATAACATTACAGACTTCGGGAGAAAGGTTGAATGCTATAAACTGCCACCACGCAATACCACATAAGAAGGAGTAGAGTTGACAGGTTCAGGAGGAGATCCCTCCCCTGCTGATGTGACAGAAGATCCTCCAGAAGGGGGAGCCTGATCGGAGGATTAATGCTCAGTTGGAGAAGTTTGTACGGCCAAGCACAAAACCCCCTTTTGGAAGAAAAGCCCAAAATCCATATGCAGCCTCCAGCTGTATGAAGATAAAAACATTTTACCTCTGAGACTGAATACACACATATTTTGGTTGAGGAGCAAGCATTGGCCGTAAATGCCTTCTTTATTTTAACCAAACCTTGGCTCAGTTACCGTTGATGTTGCAAAGTCATCCTGTACCCTGGGCACCCCCAACTTTTTGCTGCCTAACCTGGCCCAGTGCTACGCTGAAAGAGACACATTAGAATACAGTTAAAACACCAACATACACTAGGGTACACAATGGTATGGTGGGGCACCCCTGTGATTGGCATGACCTACCCTATAAGCCTCTAGTATATAATAGGGCAGGGGGATTGAAACTACCTGGAAGTCCCTAGTACCCTATGGCATAGCAGTTTAGAGGCCCGCTGAAGCCTGAGGTCAGTTTAAAAGCAGCCTTGGATAACCTACAATGTTTTGGCATATTAGTGACCTTCAGGTTCTCCCCTAGGTATCCCAAGGGTGGGGGATCAGGTATTTATAAGGTACACCCTTATAAAATGAGTTTTTATATGCCTGGGTAAAGTGAACTTTCACATTTCACTCCCCATATTGTGGTAACGTGCTGCTCAAATTCGACTTTGATGCTAGGAGGACCGTGGATCTGCAATATTTCTACAGATTCAGAACCCCTAAAGTCTCCTCTAGTTGCACATGGGGTGGGGGTCCTGTAGATATAAGACAAGTACTTATAAAATATGTTTTTGTAAGTCCTGGTGCTGGAATAATGGCCCAAGTCATTTTTCCCATTGCAAACCCCCTGTTACATAGGTTAACATGGTAGGAAGTTATTGATTAATAACTCTTGATAGGAGAAGGCTAGAAATGCCATTCATAGAATTCCCAGAATGGTATTAATAAATCCAACAATATCATATTGTTGAATTTCTGCTAAAGTGTACATACAAGAAGTTATACGACTTTCTTGTGTGTAAATCGAAATTCAGCCTTCCAGTGGTCGGCCCTGATTAGTCAGAGTTAAGTGGATTAGCCAGGCTGCCTTGAAGAGGTGATAAAGAGCACTGGAGTTAGCTAGCTCTGCTGGCAGGACAGTGTGCTGTTCCATAGGAATGCCAGGCCAGGGGAGGAGTCGTAAACTATGTTCTTCAAAGAGGAGGGTAGAGACTAGTGTCATTTACAACTCTCAACTTCCCACCTTAGGCAGATGGTAGGATTAAGGAAGGTATGAGCAGATGCAGGGGGGAGATTCTAAGTAAATTAGCCATCCTAGGGGTGTGTTTAGCCAGCTCTTACCACCATGCTGGAAAATCAGCCATTATGGTTTTGGAAGATTTGATGAATTCTGGGACAAAATAATACCACACTCTACAGGATGTGGTCATATATTGGAGGAGTTACCCTGCTCCCATTGGTCAGAAGTGACCTCCTGCTTGACCCAGAGAATTAGGAATAAGAATCTGAGAGGCGCAGAGCCCTTCAGATTTGCTGCTTGAAACTTACTGAAGCAAGAAGTGCCCTGTTGAGAAGTTTTGTTGCGCAAAGATTTCTAAGGCCTGACCTCTGAGGACTGCACCATCTGAAACTACAGCCCTGTGGATTATCTTGCTGAAAAACAACTAAAGAGTGGACTTCCTGAAAGCTACAGGTTTAAAGAGTTCATCTGGAACATCACCAACTAAATCTACACCTTGGAGAACTACCAGTGAATTTGTAAGGGTTTTGTACCAGTGCACTGTGGGAACTGACATCCTCAACTTTCAAGGACCATCCTGGAGCTTCTAGACCCTTGGATTGAGTTTGAGACACGGTGCGACCCCTTGAGGAACTTCAGGCAGAAGTTCAAGAAGTTTGGAGAACTTTGAAGCAACTTTGAGGAAAAGCTCCATAGAGGGACCGACTCAACCTGGCCAGACTGGCCGCCTGCCTTCAACCACGAGCCGGCCAAGCCAACCAGGTTCGTCCCGCTAAAAGCTCCATCGCTCCAGCTTACAGAGATTGAATGACTGGGACTAGGATAAATCTGAAGCCGGCGCACCCTCACCGGATCCAGCTACATGGGGAGCATTGAGAGATGCCGCGAGAAAAAAGCTCCACAAAAGTTTCTAATTGCACTTGTAGAAAAGGTGACTGGGAGCAACCACGAGAGCCAAGCCGCCTGCCTTCCATCGCGTGCCGGACTGGATTCCTCGATTGTCCTGCTGAAGCGTTAAAGGAAAGTTTTCTAAGTCTGCTCCAGGGAAGTTGACCGGGAGCTCGTCGAAAGGCGAGCCGGCGAACCCTCACAGGATCCGGACTGGCTGGGAACTTTGAGGGCCCTCTGGAAGAAAAGCTCCAGAAAGTTTTTAAGTGTGAAGGTAGAAACTGAGACCGGGACCTGTTGTGAGCTGTAGCCCCTCAGGGTTACAGCGCGCCTGTCCTGAAACTTTGACCCGGTCTATCGCAAGCAGGAATCACAATACGGTGCTATAATCTTCTAAGTGCTATATTTGATTAAATCTTTGAAAATTCATGTCTACGGTTCCCTACATTGGATTTTTGTAATTTTGGTGTCATTTTAAAGATAACATTATTTCCTATTTTTATAAATTGGTAGTGGATTTTTATTATGTGTTGTGTTTCAATTATTTCCTGAATTGGTGTTTTTAATTGCTTTACATATCTGTCTTTGAAGTTGCAAGCTACCAAGGGTTGCGCATGGGAATAATTTTCAAAGACCTACCATGTGTTTGTGGCCTTGTTGCCAGTGGCAGACCTAAGTTTGCTGACAGATTTTGGACTTAAAATATTTCAGCCACTCCCGACGCTCTTTCTTTTTTAATTATCTCACTGAAAGGAGGGTTGAATAGGGCAGTCCGGCGCTCAGTGTGTGTAAGCCCCAATGTTACAATCCACGTGTAGGTAATGCTTCAAGGGAAAGGGTGTCAACCCAACACCCTTAATATTCTTAAACAGAAGCCCATGCCCTGGGCACATTCAATAAGTGTCCAAGAAAAATGATCTCCACGTCTTGCTCCAGTCTTCAGCCAGACTTCAATTTATTCTGAACGTCACAACAGCCTCACACCAGCCAACACGTGTTTCGTCTTCGGGTTTAATGTCACCCTATGACTTACACAGGGCTCTTGTATATGACTATTCTAACTGCGATATCCTATTCAAATCTTAGTCCAGCAAAGCAAAAAACTCTTGTGTCTTTTGGTGACACTTCCCGAGTGCGGGAAAATAGGTCCATCCCCGTCTTCATGATCAGTAACGGAGTACAAGCTGTTACTGATCACGAAACACGTGTTGGCTGGTGTGAGGCTGTTGTAACGTTCAGAATAAAATGAAGTCTGGCTGAAGAAAAGATGAGTCTGACTAAAGCATGTTTTAGGTCACATTCATGAAGAGCACCAGGTGGACATTGCACTGAATGTCTTCTGCTTACCTGTGGAGTCTGCTTGAGGATGTAAGATGTGTATGAGAGATGCTGTGACAAACCACTGTTGGTGCTTTGGGCTCCACCAGCAGTGCTCCCGGATGAACTACCCTGGACACCTGCAACACAGAGTAGGAGATGCATCAAAATTACTTTGGAAGAGGTAAACAACAGCGTTCTCGCATAGCAAGTAAAAAAAAGTATTAGAAACTAAATGTAAGGTCTAAATCTATGTATTAAGGAGCCAGGCAACTGTGGCACACTCTTGTTTATCACAGAACAGTGTATTGGCTAATCATCTCTCCAAGAAGTTAGATAATGGAACAGAAGAAAAACCAGAACACATCATATTCAAAAGGACAGAGCACAGAATTGTTTGCCATACTGAAATCTCTGCAATCCCTGAAGGTGGTTAGTGGGGGAGGAGGAAAGCATAGAACAAAACTCATTGTAAACTAAACAATATATCACAACAAAACTAACACCCCTGTACCCACAGAAGATTAATCTGGTCTGGCCTTATGTGAAATCTAGCATTCACCTCGTCCCCATCAGAACACCTGGAAACCGTCATCGCATCCACAGTTTCAATCATCCAGGTTCATTGTTCAAAGCCTTCAGGCCAACTGAGACCCTTAGTCCTTAAGACAACATTGCCTTCTCAATATCTAGAGCAGCCTTTTTCCTTGCTACTGAACCAACAAATCTTGACTGACTCAGCTTCACACATTCCCCTTATACTGCTTTTGGAGGACGCAGTTTTTCCAGTCCACAAACCTTAACACCATCATCACAGCCCCTCCAGATGCAGCACTAGATGTCAGCAGCCTTTGACATACGCTAAAAGCTATCAAGAGCAGACATTTCACAACTTGAAAATCTGTACTCTGAATATAATTATACTACACCACTAAGTCTCTTAGACCATTATTAGATAACTGGATACATTTACCTATTTCTTTTATTGGAAGAATTAATTAATTAAAATAAACACCATCCCCAAAATGTTTTCTCTTTTTCATTCATTACCTTTGTACGTTCCTTATAGGTGTTTTAAAATACTAGACTCTAGTATTAGAAGATTAATATTGCAGAAAAAAAGAGAGGAGATCCTTAAAAATTCTAAAACTTCCAATAGTTGACAGTGGGTGGGCACTTTCTGAATGTGGTATTTATTATTGGGCTAGTATGGCTGACCGTATTTGCATGCTGTATGACTTTTGTCCAGATAACTTGCTTCATGCCATCGTAGCCATGAAGAATTCTGGTAGCAGTAGTACCAAATTTAAAAGCAGTAAAATCAAAAAAGTTAGATTAAAGACTTTGATAGCTCCAGAAAAGATTAGGACTAATATGAGAAAGTTCTTGAAAATCCCAGTCTTTCATGCCTATACACTTCTGAGGATAACCCAGACTTACCAGAGTGCTCACCTCTACTTATTTTGGTGTTTGGTCGCAGCTTGGAATCAAGTGGCTAGGCGACCTGATGGATGACTCCGGGCTTTAATCTTTCATAGATCTACAGGCAGAATTTGCTACACACCATCGCAATGTCTTTAAATACCTGCAGATTCGGACTTTCTTACTGAGCGGGAGTAGCAATATTATTACCCCTTTGGTCCAGTCTGACATTGCACGAATTATATTTGGTAAGCATTCATTTAGCATTTCGGAAAAATATAACTGTTTTATTCAGTACTCTTTCAATGATTTGGGAAATTGGGCTGAGAAATGGACGTTAGCTTAAATAAGGGTGTTTCAGTTCAGGAACTCTCCAACGTTCTTGCGCAATACTGCAAAGCTGTCACCTCGACTAGACTAAGAGGCCAGATTTATCGCACAATGTTCGATTTTTACATTAGTCCTTCTACATTGTCAAAATGGTGGTATAAGTCATTCAGAAGCCCACGCTGTGATCCTAAAGCAGTTGCCACCGACCTCATGTTTGCTACATGTCCTAAACTGATACCATTTTGGTCTTTGATACAACAGCAGATATCTTTAGCCCAACCTCATGCAGGAATACCTCCTCCAAAAATGATCCTGCTGGGCACAGGAGCTACTGCCTGGGCTCTTTCCATTCTTTCCATTGCTAGACTCAACATTGCAAGAAATTGGAACTCTGTCTCTTCTCTAAAGCACGAGGAGGGGTGGAAAGAAGTAATAGAGGCATGTGATTTAGAATTGCAGATAGTGAAGGTCAGAGACTCTACCCTGAAATGTCATCGTTTTTGGGGGAATCTGAAAGATTATTTGATGTCAGATTAGAGATTGTTGATTATGCTAATTCATTTTTTATTTCCCATCTCAAATGATTTACTTCAATTTCGAGAAGTAATTATAATATATATGATTAATACAGGTTTTCCTGAATAATGCAATATTATGATGTGTCTTGGTACTCTGTTGCTTGCACTCTCGACAACAAATAAAGTAAAAAAATAAAAAGGCAGACATTTCTCCTCACCTGGATGTTGATCCATCAATTCCAACAAAGTTCCCACACTCATAGATGTTAAAGTCTCCAGTAATACCTCAGTCAGGAAACAAGGGACCCCCTTTAGGTACTGCCCCAATGCAAATTGTTAAACATCTATATTATTTCTGCCAAATATCTGCAATTTCACATTGTTTAAAATAGGTCAGATCATTCAACACATCTGCAGTATTCACTACCTGGTCCTCAAACGTGCACACTCTGATGCCAGTCGCCTCAATAATTTATTCAGCACTAAGGCTCCTGCTAATTTAACATTCCAGTATCCCCTCAATACGTTTTACCACTGCCTCAGATAGCTTATGAATCTAGCAGAGATTTGATTTCCCTCAGCAAAATCTAGCAGAGTGGAATTTGTTTCCAGCTAATCAACTTTTAGACTCATCTGGGGAATCACTAGGCCCTTCCCTCCAACAATGATTAACCTTGGCTCGCAAGGCATAAAAACAGACAACTTTCTCATTTTTATGGCCAGATTTGTTGAGAGTCTGCAGAGAAATCACAGCTTTTGGTGTGTTCGCTAAACCAGCATAGTACCATGCTACCCTCCCCTCAATAAAGCACAGAGATCATCTGCATTTTCAATTCAGAAAAAAACACCTCAGTGAGCTCCTTACAGAAACAGCAGACTTTGATGACTCGATTGCAACAACATGGCAATCAGGGAGAGATCATTATCTTCTCTAGCATGCTTGTTTCCAAGCAGCCGCCTGAGCAGATGTGTTGGATGGACCACCAGTACACCACAGTGACTACCATGGGTCTCACTTTCTTGCTCTCTTCTTGGGGGTCCAGAAAAAACTCAAAGCATCCCAGAACATACCTGATCACTCACCAGAGCGAACTAACATTACAGGAGCTTAAACTATTAAAAATATAGTCCCCAGAAGTTGAAGCAGCACACATCTAATGCTGCAGGAGATGTGAAGGAGTCCCAAGGTGACTAACTCACCAACGTCCTGAAGGGCACTCAGGTGTCCTCTGTCTCATCTCAGACTGTGGGAGCAGTGTGGGCAGCTAGAAATAATATCTTTAGTTTGAAATAAGTATAAATGTCACCGGAGGGTAAGGATTTCTACATGCTGATTTACATATACAATAACGGAATGAGCTCAACAACTACCACATAATGCAAATAATACACTGACACAAGTTCTTCTGAGTCAATTAAACAAGTAGCACATTTGATTTGGAGACGATTATACATACAAATTCAAACGAATGCACTGTGCATTAATAATGATATATAAACACACCATGTCATTATTATGTTACAACAGAGTTCTTCTGCTGGGGACCCCTAGAACTATCAAACAAATGTGAATCATAAGTCTTTCTCATGTCTGAGCTTAACAGCCTCCAGAACAATTTCAGCTGGAGCAGAATTGAATAGGCCTACAGCCGATATCACCCAAAACAAGGCTACATTGACCAATCTTACCACTCAGATGTTTACAGATCACAGTAACGATTGAGTTCCTCCAGAACAAGACCAATAGGAGAAACTGGCATTCTTTGATCAGCCATGAGAATGCATCACGATTTCTTACTGCTGTTATCAGGAACCAAGCCACTTATAGACAGTCTTTATGAGGAGACCCAAACTCTAGTACTGTTGGGCAAGTGTTCATCAAGGGGTTTCTACTACGGAAAGGTCTATGCTCTTGCCAAGGGTAACCACTATGATTTAATGCTCTCATAAAATTGCTGCAATTACAGGAAGGCAATTAATATGAGAGGTGCACCTGAACAAGTTTGCTTCAAGTTGTTAGCAAATTTGAATGCTTAAGAATACCGATTTGAGTTCAGAAGTTGAATGCAAATGGAAATATATTTAAGGCAACTGTAAGATCATTCTGTGTATATGGATCGAAATCCCCCTTTTTCAGCGATTAAGCTAAAAGTTGGGACAATCAACCAACCCAAAACCATTAGGAAAATCAATATATGCCACATATATTTTCTGCTGTCTCAAATGAATACTTTTCAGCAATTCAGCAAAGGTCTATTAAGTTGTGCCATAAAGAGAAACATTTACGGAAATCCATCCATCCTCAACTCTTGTTCCTACCCATATCTTTAAATCCCTCAACAAATATTTTGTGATGGTTTTTCCCATTGTATCTAACAATGCAAGCAAACACTAACTTGCATGCTCATCATGGGGACATTATCAGATGGCGACACAATAAAAAATAATTTGTTCACTGTAATATATCTTAACCTGGCATCCACAAAGCATTCTCATGATGTTCGTGACTGGCTAGAGATTTAAATAATAATAGAAGATTACTGAGGTACATATACATAAGAACGCACAATGTAAACACTTGAAAAGCTCACAATGCTCTGTAATGTGAAGGAATTTAAAATAATTCAGTTGGTATCCTCAGCTTGATTTCTGTTAGCAGCGCAATTACAGCAAACAGAATCTAGTATAAAAGACTGATGGACTCAATTGAAACACTAGTGTGTACCAACAATGCATTTCAATTTATGTTTTAGAAATAAACCGACATTTTGAAAAGTTCCCAACCTCCACATTAACAACAAAATGTAGACTTATGTATATTTTAACATATTGGAGGAGTTACTTACCTTCGGTAACAATGTATCTGGTAGAGATACAGTCTTACCGCGGATTCCTTAACTTACAATATCCCCAGGCATCAGACTGGATCTGAAAAACATTCCACAGCACCTCTGCGCGCTGTGGGGCGGCGCCGCACGGCTCCACCCTGACGTCGTCCACAGACATGATGTCAGTGGAGCCATATATGCCCCTCTCGGCACGATGACGTCACTTTTCGTGGGAGAAACTTTTCCGCACCACAACGCAGAGCCACCACCAAAAACTGTGGGAATATGGGAACAGAGTGCGAAATAGAAGAACAAATAGAACCATAAAGGACAGTGCCAGGCACTGCATCTTGAAAACTAGTAAAAGGAAAGAGCAGAGCACCGCTCTGAGAAGCGACCTCACACAGTGAAGGCCAAACCACATGTGGAGGGAGAGGAAGATGTGAAAGAACAGCATGGCAGACGACAAAGTCTGCAACTAGAGTGTATGACCGTGAAGGACAACAAGTCCGGAACATAGGAGCAAGGACAATTCACCACAAGACGTCACCAGGAAGAGACGTCGTAACCCCAAGAAGAGAGAGATAGAATGTGGCAGAGCCAATAGACTCAGACCAATGGGTCGCAGGGGTGAGAAGAGACCCCAAGGCGACGGAGAAGGGGAGAGCGGGGGGTGGGAAAAAACATGAATAGATCCCACACAGAACAATCCAGGCACAGGGTTGGACAGGACACATGACATATGAGCATACCACCAAATCACGAGAATGGGCAGAGTAGAGAAATGAAAACAGAAAGAACATTTTGTGTCGGGGTGAAGTGAAAATGTCACCCTGCAGAATGGGCAGACCAGCTGGAAGGAGACAAATGTAGAAAACCCAACCTAAAAAGGTCCTCGCAGAATGGGGAGGATGGGTGGGCATTAAGGAATCTGCGGCTAGACTGTGTCTCTATCAGATACATTGTTACCGAAGGTAAGTAACTCGTCCATCTGATAGAGACATCTAGCCGTAGATTCCTTAACTTAGAATAGATACCAAAGCCATACCCAAGAGGAGGCGGGTCTGCAACTGAACTCCAACAAGTTCCCGAGAGAACTTAATCGTCAACAAGGTGACAAAACACGGTGGGAAACTCAAGTCAGCGCAGCCACACCAGACCCTAAAGCTCAGAAAAGTGCGGAAAACATTGGGAGGCAAAGGCACCACAAGCCGTCCAAGAGCAGCATGAAAACCCCCGGATGTATACTGGGTGAGAGAAAGAAAACATATACTAGATATGTTGGCGTGAAGGAACTGCGCCTGAACTGAAAAGAACAAGGGCCCCAAGAGACAGTGGTCGGCAAAAGAAGAGCAGCCATCACGGAAAAGAGGAGCACCATGATGCTGAAAAAAGACCCAGTCAAGGCAGGCGAGGCAGAGGCCGCACGGTAAGGAACTCATACAGAGGCTTAGATGTACTACAGGCAACTGGAGCCAACTGTACCCGAAAGTGCAAATAGAGCGATGCTAACGTTAGGATCGCAGAACAGCAGAAAAAATGGACAGCCTGACCCACAGAAGGCAGAAGGATGCCTGTGAGGAAGATTCCGTAGGAGCATACCAAGGCTAAGGCCACTACCCAATAGCTAGCAAACACCCCATATAAGTTTCAACCCCTGCTAGGGGAGTCCTCTTGGGCAAAGCACACATTCAGGGGACTGAAAAGGAGACAGAACCAGCCGTCCAGCTGTACTGAACAAATACTGATATGGCGGAACAACCCCCTACACTATCCGGGTACTATGCAAAGAACCGGGGACATTTTTGAAAACCAAACCAAGAAGGTAACATCGCCTATGCAGAAGAAAAAGTCACTATAAGGCAGAAGGCGAGAGTTATGGTAGTCCAGACATGAGGCGGGAGACCGCTGAATCTGCATGGCTGTCAAAAAGTTCCACTCCATTGAACGGTAGATCTCTAAGAGCATCCCGGACACTGTCTGGGAAACAACTGCCGCGCAGCCATGCATGGCGGCGCAAAGCCACAGACCAAGCAAGAGCCCTACCCATAGAGTCAGTTGCATGAAGGGAAGATCGAAGTGAAAATTGCGCCATTCCCCTGCCATCAAGAAGAAGGCGATGTAATTCTGCCCGTGGCCCTTCTGGAAGAGAAGAAAGAAGGATCTCGGCTATGTCCCAAAGGGCAGAGGAAGCGCGTGCGAACATGCAAGATGTATTTAATGCGCGGATGTTCGCACTGGCAGAAGCAAAAAGCTGGTGTCCAGCCACCTAGACTCCCAGGTGGGAGGTAATAATGGCAAAGCGGAGGAAGACTGCAAGTCAAAGCCGCCTGAACAACCGGACCCTGAGCCCTAGGGTGAAGGGACACAGAGTGGATAATCCGGGCAGGACGGTGTCTGCGAGCAATGGCCCGATCGACAGGGTCACCAGAGGAGGGACTCGCCCATGTACCAAGCAGGATGTCAAAGAAAGATCCCCCAAGGGGTAGCAAAGGCTCCACCTCAATAGGCTCCATGTGGAGAAGATCCAGTAAAGGATCAGAAGACAGGAAACCACAGGGGGCTGGAATCGAAGAATAACTGCTTCCCTGTGAATAGCCCGTGCATAGGCCGCTGGTTTTCCAGGATCCGCGTTGGGACGCGGAAAAGAAGAAAACTGACGTCAGCGTGCACGGAGGGGAATATATGGCTCCGCTCATGTCAGGTCTGTGGACGACGTCAGGGCAGAGCCGTGCAGCGCCGCTGCCCCGCGCGCAGAGGTGCTGCTGTCGAAAGTTTTTCGGATCCAGTCTGACGCCTGGGGATATTCTAAGTTAAGGAATCTGCAGCTAGATGTCTCTATCAGATTCATTAGTTGTTATTGTATACAAATATAAAGCATCAAAATTCCTTAGGCAGGTGTTCCCAGCTTCTACTAGTGATTCCGTCCCGCTATCATAGAGGGTTTAGGTTTTAGTATTTCTAGGGACAAGTTTGCCTCAGAATTTTTGTTCAGTGAAGACAGACTATGCCACACCTTTTCATTCTTGGGTGTTATAACCATAGTCAGTCTTCTGTCTGTAAAGAGAGCACATAAAACATCTGTGAGAAAGTGGCTCTATATATATACTGGACTTGAAGGAAGTACAGTGTGTATAGAGTCCACCAACCCCAGAGGTATAACAGAGGTTAAAGTCAGAACTGACCTTACTCTCCAAAGTGGTAGCTTGGTCAAGCAGTAAGGCAGTACCAGAGGACAGTGTAAAGCATTTGATGTACCCACTCAGTCAGCAAAAGGTTTCACACACTCAAGGACTGAACTCCAGGTCAATTGTTTGTATATCCAAAGATATGGTTGTTTTATTTTTAGAACCAACAGTTATAAAAATATACTTTTCACATTACGAGTACTCTCATGTAAATACTTTGCAGAGGAGCAACAAGTTTGTACACATAATAATCACAGGTTAGCTAATAGCAATACAGTTCTGAAACACACACTAGCATTGAGCTCAATGGGTTTTCATAGGAAAGTACAGTTGATTACTTTATGGATTACTTTGGTAGTTCCAGGACTAGATCTTGGATTCAGTCCTGGGGTCTAAGCTGAAACCAGATTAGCAAAAACGTTTTAGTTACAGTGATGATTTTTCCTGGATATAAAGCCGTTTTAAAAGTTCACACTTAGAAACTTTTCGAGGTGATTCTCACAATGTTATTCAATGGGAGGAAATTCAGGTTACAGGTAAAGTACGATCGCGTTACTTTTGTAACCCAGCACTAGTCTCCTAGGGCCAGCACTGGGGGCTTAACTCAAAACAGGTAGGTAATTGCGTTTCAGTATTTCGTACGATTTTTAAAGAATATTTGCAGTTTTCAAAAGTAGACACTTCAGGCAATGGGTTCCTATGGAGAAAATGCAGGTTACTAGTAAACCCGCTAGGGATTACTTGTGTGGTTCAGTACTGGGCTGAAAGGTACAGTACTGGCTTCTCTCCTGATCACAGGTGAGTATTTTCGAATTCGGACTTTGGCTGATTTTATGGTTTAAATCTTTTATTGAGTTTTCAAAACAGGGAACACAAACAGACCCCGCTTCCCCAGCAGATGAAATAATGCCGCAAACTTCCTGTATGACACAAATGAAGGCGCACAATAGTAAGAATAACGACAATGCAAGATTTTAAGCGTCCTTGTGAAGGGGAAGCGTTGTCCAACCCCCCCCTCACCCCACCCCCTTGTCCACAAAGCAAAAGAAAAGGGAAACAGGATCCATCAAGCCAATGAACAGAGGTTGTGAATCGATCCTTAGCTCTGGCCCTTGCGCTTGCGCATCGGAGCCTTCTGTTCCCCGATCGGGATGTCTGCTAGGCGCAGGTTGCGTGGACAGCTCAATTCCCTGAACTCCCCCGTGAGCAAAGTTAAAAAGGGCCGCCAGAGATCTGCAAACTCCTCACCCCTCCCCGCCCTCGCCAAAGGGTTGCGTGGTCTTCCAATGTGCCAGGATGTTTGCAAGGCTGCCCCCAGAGCAATCGCTATGAGCCTTCCCCTCCTAGATTTCAAGGGGTACATTAAAGCTTTAGGGAGTCCTAGCAGGATGTAAGCGGGAAATCTAGGAAGTTGGGTATCAAGATGGGAGTCTATGTCGTCCAGAATCGTACTCCAATAGGACTGCAAACGATCACAGCTCCAGAGTAAGTGCTCCAGTGTGCCCAACCACCCACACCCTCCCAGCAGCGGTCACTAATACGGGGGTCCCAGTGGTGTAGGCGTTCCGGTGTATGGTACCAGTATGTGGCCACTTTAGTCAAGGTTTCGGTGAGGCTCGTGTGGTAAGCAGAGTGCCTGGCCCTATGATATATGCCGCCCCATTCTTTGTGTGTGAGTGACCTCCCCAGGTCCCGCTCCCATCTGGTCCTGCCCGCGTTGTATGTATAGGTGGATGTGAGGAGGAGATGTTGGTACAAGTCAGAAATCAGTTTCTTATCGGAGGTGCGGGTTACCAACCATTTTTCATACAGAGTGAGGAAACGCTGTGCACCTGGTCTGACCTCCGGCTGTAGTACCCAGTGGCGGACCTGCAGATAGGGTAGGCGATCGGACTCTGGTATACCATAGTCCTCCCTCATTTGTTGGAAGGAGAGAATACCGTTTGGGTTGAACAAATGCCCCAGGGCTCTGAAGGGAGAACGTCTCCAGGCTGTAAATGCTCCGGGGTCCAGTCCCGGGGAAAAGTCGGGGTTAGCGAAGAGCGGGGTCATCGGGGAGGGAAAGGACGTGAGCTTGTGGCGGACAGCAACTCGGTCCCACACTTCCAAGACGGTGCTCGTAATCTGCGAGGCATAGAGGTTGGGGGGGCGTGGTGCCTGGGGAGAAAGGGAACCCCCTGAAGGGGCATGCCCGCAACTGCTTGATCCTGAAAAAGCCAGTTCTTGCCCGATTCCAACAGGTGCCATTCCACCAGGGTGCGAAGTTGCGTCGCTTGGTAATATAAAGGAGGTCAGGGACCCCAACTCCGCCGTGAGCGGGCGGGAGCACCACGATCGCATGCTTGAAGCGTGGACGGCGACCATTCCAGATAAAGCGCACCAGGTCGGACTGCGTCCGCTGAAGCCAACCTGCTTGTGGGCGCAGCAGGAGAGTCTGGAACACATAAAGGATTTGGGGTAGCAGGACCATGTTCGTAGCTGCTATCCTCCCCAGCCAGGAGAGAGAATGGAGCTTTCATCTCCGGAGTTCGTCGCTGAGGCGCGAGCGGAGCTTGGTATAGTTCGCCACCACAGTGGCCGGGATGGTTGGTCCCAGCAGAACTCCCAAGTAGGGGATTGTGGTGCTCGACCATTGCATGTCAAATTCGCCTTGTACCTCGATGAGTGTCTCCGGTGAGAGAGAGATATTAAGAGCCTCCGATTTCTCAACGTTAATCTTGAACCCAGAAGCCAACGCAAAGGTATGTACTTTGATAAAAAGCACTCGAAGCGATTGCATCGGCTCAGTGAGGGAGAGTAATATATCATCCGCGTAAAGGCTGATCTTGTGCATGTCTCCGCCAAAGGGGATGCCCTTGATAAGGTTATAATGCCTGACCCGTTGCGCTAAGGGCTCCATATATAGAGCGAAAAGGATAGGGGAGAGGGGGCACCCCAGCCTGGTTCCCCTACCGATTGGAAAGCGCGGGGAAGTGTGCCCGTTAACGCGGACCGTGGCGTTGGGTCGGCCATAGCAATTCAATATACGATTGCGGAGAACTTCTCCCACACCAAAATGTTGTAGCACCTGTTCCAGGTAGGGCCAGAGCACCGTATCAAAGGCCTTTTCGGCGTCAATGGTAAGTAGCATGCAATCCGGTCGCGTCTGCGACCCGGCCTCAATAAGGTGGAGGACCCGTCTGGTGTTGTCACTGGTTTGCCTTTGGGGTATGAAACCGGCCTGGTCAGGTTCCACCAGCTGTTGCATATATGGTGCCAACCTGCTAGCCAGGATGCCCGTGTACAATTTGAGGTCCAGGTTTAAAAGGGATATCGGCCTATAGGAACTACAACGTGTGGGGTCCAGGCCGGGCTTCGGTATAACTGTTATCGCCACTTCTAGGAGGTCCGCCGGGATCGCGCCAGGCTGGTCAAAGGTGTTAAAGAGGTCTCGCAACAGGGGGGTCACCTGAGGACAAAACGTTTTATAAAAGGCCGCCGAGTAACCATCTGGGCCTGGGGATTTCCCTAGTTTGAGGCGAGATATCGCCGAAATCACCTCCTCTAGGCCGATGGGCCGGTCGAGAAACTCCGCCTGAGCTGCATTCAGGGACGGGAGGTGCGAGCCTCCTAGGTATGCGAGTCCGGCCTGCAGGTCGAGCGGGTCACCCGTATATAGAGTTTCATAAAATTCCCCAAATGCTGCGGCTATGTCAGCGCCGTCGACCACGAGGTCTCCCCGTCTGGTCTGTATGGATCTTATGCCCTGCCTTTGGCGCTGTTCTCGCAGCTTACTCGCCAAAAGTTTCCCGCAACGATGACCCCCACTATAATACGCGTGTCTGAGGCGGAGGGCTGCATACTCCACAGTGTCCTGATCTAGAGCGGCCAACATCTTTCTTTCCATGCAAAGTTGGCGCCATGCCCGAGCTGCCCCTGTGCGTTGGTGCATCTGCTCCAACTCCGCTACGCGTTGGGTTATTTCAGCTCTCTTCTGGGCGCGGTCTCTGTTGTTGGCTGTAGCGATGGAGATGAATTCTCCTCGCAGGACCGCTTTCAGCGCAGCCCACTGTGTGGCTTTAGAGGTGTCGGCGTTGGCATTGTGGGCTAAGAACTGGGCGATGGCCATTTTAATCCGCTCTACTATAGTAGGGGCCTGGAGCAGGGCATCCCGAAGGCGCCAGTGACGGAGTGGGGCAGGAGCAGCTGGAAAGATGAAGGTGGCCAGTACCGGGGAGTGGTCCGACAGGGAGGCCGGAAGGATGTCAACATCCCTCACTCGGAGCAACAGTTGTGAGGAGCACAGAAGGTAATCAAGCCTAGTGTAGGATTTGTGATCCGCGGAGTAGTAGTGCCGCCACAAGTCGGTGAGGCCTAAGTCTGCAAGATGTGCATGTCCCGCCCTGGAAAGGGATCCCACCTGCCCTGAACGTTGGCAGGAGCGGTCCGCAGTGTTCTGGAAAACAAAGTTGAGGTCCCCACCTAGCAGTAAATGTGGGTGAGTGTTGGCCGTGGCCGCTACCAAAGCCGTGTGTAGGAATTTCTCCTGCCCATCGTTAGGTGAGTATATGGAGCCCACTAAAATTGTCTGTCCGGCGATCAGAAAGCGATGTACCAGCAATCTGACCTTGATCTCTACCTCCCTCTGCAACACTTGACCGGTAAAGGATTTGGACACTAGAATCGCCACTCCCGCCACCTTCTTCGGTGAAGATGAGAAAAACTGCAAGGGGAAGGCTCGGGACTTAAGTTGATGGTGATCTTTCGATAGCAAGTGCGTCTCCTGTAGGAGGCAAATATCTGCTGTGGAGTGCTCGAAGAGGGAGAGTATCGCTCTGCGCTTGATTGGGTTGTTAAGTCCCCTCACATTAAGAGAGAGGATCTTCAGTTGGAGGGACAACATGTGTGTTCAGTAGGGCCTGCATGGCTCTGAGCAAGGCGCGGGAATGAAAAAGGAAACACAAAACTAGGTGGACAAGGGCCCCCCCCCAAAAAAAAAAAAAACCCTGGTCAACTGCCCCACCCCCCTGACCTCCCCCCGAACCCTGCCCCAACTCCCCCCTCCCCCGTCTCCACCCCGAGACCCCAAAGGCCCGACCCCGCCGCCCCCCACCAGTACCCCAACTCCCCAACTGTGCGTGTCCATAGTCCCAGTCCTGTCAGAACAACACAGGGCTGTGGTAGTGTCACTTGTAGGAGCACTATCCCGTGGCGGCCTCCGTGGCCCCCCGCTGCGAATACAAACGTGCGAAGAAGTCCCCCTCTTTTTGGCGGACAGAATCACTCAGAAGCTGCTGTTTCTTTGGCCACTTCTAGGATGGCCGTTGCTCTCTCCTGCAAGATGATGTGGGCTTCAGGCTTCAGGCGCGGCTTCGGGGAGCGTCTGCGGCCAACTGTATGCCAGCCATCTTTGGATTGCCCCTGTTCCGGCCTCGGCGGTGGGAGCTCCTCCTCCATTTCTATGCCCAGTAACTTGCAAGTGTCCTTGAGAGAGCGCAGCTGATGCAGGGCACCATTCCATTTGAAAATGAGTCGGAACGGGTGACCCCAGGAGTACGGAATCCCACGTTGACGAAGGAAGTCCGTGGCTATCTTGAATGTCTTTCTGCAAAGTGATCGCGGAAAGGTCCTGGTAAAGGGCAATGGGATGGCCGCGGAATTGAAGGGGTGGTTTCCACTGGGCTTCACGGAGGATTGTTTCCTTGAGTGGGAAGTCAAGGAGGAAGGCCAGAATGTCCGGAGGTGGGCCAGATGAACGCCGGGGGGCCCCACTCTATGGGCCTTGTCTATCCTGACACCAAAACCCGCGGATTCTCCCAGTATGTCCCTGAAAAGGTCTTGTAGGTAGCCAGTGATGTCCGTCCCCTCTGCCTGAAGAGGGACCCCCCGACCCGAATGTTGTTTCGATGGGACCGGTTTTCCAAGTCCTCTGCGTGGGCCTGTAGGTCCAGATGTTGGTCCCTGAGCCGCAGGACCTCTTGTTGTAACTGCTCGACCTCCTCACTCCGGGCCCGATCGGCGTCCTCAATAGCAACCACACGTTCCCCCCAGGCCTTCTACGTCCCGCCTGAGCTCCCTGACCTCACCGGCTACCTCCTATTTCAGTGATTTGAAATCGTCCCTGAGGGAGTTGAACAGCGATTCCAAAAAGGATTTGGTGATAGGCACATTGTATTCAGAGGGGGCCGGTTGTGATTTCGGGACCTCGGGGGAAGGTGGCCCTTTTTCAGTCTTAGTCTGGTTCTCCGCGAGCATCTCCGGGAGTGTGCGGTCCCCTTTCTTTCGGAGACCTGCCATGAGGGCCACCACGCCACCCCCGGTTCTGCGTGTGGGACGTTCGAGTCCCCCTGGAGCTTCGATGTGTGCCGGCGTCGGCCCCAGCGCGTTCCTCCCCGGTTACGCGGTGCTTCGCGGCGTTGCTCCGGCGTCCCGCACCCGCACAGATGCTCCCAGCGGCCACAGAGGGACGGTCCCGTCTCGTGGTGCCTTTGTCCCGGGGCACCGCTTATCTCCGCCTCACCCCTAGGGAAATCTCTTGGGCCTGGGAGGGATACCTCCCAGTCTGATCACAACTGGCCCAGACGATAGGTGCTCCACGGGAAGACCACTTCACCTCCACGAGCTCCGACAGGGGCCCGGCTCCTGGGCCCCCGCTGTGGTGACGTCTGTGTGCTGCTGGCCGCCCACTCGGGGCCACTGCTCTGCAGGTCGATCTCTCAAAATGGCGTCCACGGGCCTGTCCCCGGCCCAGCTACTGCGGGTATGTGCTAGCTACTCCTCTAAGGCCGCTCAGCCCACCACCACCGGGGGTGCTGTGTTGTGGTCCCAATGGCGGGGCACACAGGCTCTGGTGCTTTAGCCCCGGGGCCTCCCCCGCTCCGTAACGCTCAGGGTCTTCCTCGACGCTGCTCTGCGCAGACAAGGCCTTGCCAGGCCCAGCTTCGGGGGCTCGATTATGCCCCCCGAACCCTTGGCCTTCACCTGCCCCACGCGGCTCTCCTCACCTTTGGGGGCCTTCAGGGCTGTAGATCGGCTGGTGCCCCCTCAGCTCTCCCCGGGCACCGTCTCTGCGTCCCTCTGTCTTCAGGGACACCAGGGGACACGTCAGCTAGGTCCCGTGCAGGCCCGGAGCCGGGGCCTCAATTACTGCTCCTCCCGGCTGGCCCCGCCTCTTTCCTCCGCCGATGCCGCACAGCCGGCAGCAGCCGTCGCCACCCGCCTGCTCTCGTCTCTGCTACCAGGCATGCGGGTAGAGATCGCGGGCGGCTCTGGTCTTTGTTGGGTCTCGGGCCGCTACTAGGGAAGGGCCCGGCCGTAATCACCGGGCGGGCATGGCCGCCATAACTCTTTCCGTGGTCCGGGCGCCTCTCTCTCAGCCCAGGGAGGCCCGGGAGCAGCAGCAGTGCAGCGTCCGGTCACACCGGAACAATCGTGCGGAGCCCCACAAACGCCACCCGGGCTCATGGTGGTTTGGGGGTATTTCAGCTGCAGAAAGGGCGCTAAAGGGGGCTAAGACGGGGAGCCACTCGAGGAGACGTCCGTTCAGTCCGCCATCTTGGCCACGCCCCCTTTGGCTGATTTTATAGGAATATTTTCAGTTTTCAAAACGTCACACTTAGAAAATTTTCGAGTCAAAAATGGGTCATGTTATTCAATGGCAGGTAAGTGAATTACCGGTTTCCAGGTGAGTACTTGGTTGGTGAAGTTAGGGTTCTGGGCATAGACTCAGGGGTCCCCAAGGGTCAGGGGAGTACAGTTAGTTCTGTCCCAGCGGCGCAGGGGCGGCCATGTGCAGAGGTAGGTAGCCCCAATGTTATCCAATGAGGGAAAGGGGGCCTTCGGTTGGTGGGCTCCTGGTAGGATAGGCAAAGAGGTCACAGCCAGTGGCACTCGGGCAGCTGGGTGCAGGGTGCTTTTGAGCCGTCGGGCGCTCAACGTTATCCAATGAGGATCTTGAAAAAGGAAAAAAGGCTGCAGGCTCGGGGACGGTGACTCTCCAGGGGCGACCAGCACTTCGAGAGGTAAGTTGGGATGTTGGAGCACAGGTAGGTACCCCAAAGGGAGGCACAGGGGGCTGTAGGGCGCCGGGTGCAGGGGTGTCTCTGGGTGTCGGAAAAGCCTACCCTCGGCTGGTCGCGGTTGGGGTGGCTCCTGGTTCTGAGTCTGCAGGCGTCGGCTGGTTTGTCGAGGAGGGTCTTTGGGCACTGGACTTCGGGTCCCAGTCGTCGGGGGGACGTCCTCGTGGTCTTGGTTCGGGTTGGCCCGGCCCGGGCTCGGCTGGTGCAGAGTGGGCTGGCCCGGAGCTTCCTGGTGGGCACCAGGTGGGTTGTTGCAGCAGAGCCTCTGCTGATGGGAGTCCCAATCGTCAAGAGGGTCAAGGCAGGCAGGTCCTCTGGGTGTTCCAAGGTTGCTGTCCGCGGAGGTCGCCGGGTTTAGGCAGGAGCAGGTTCCAGGATCAACAGGCCGGTAGGGCTTGGGACAAGTCAGTTGTTGTTGTCCTGTTGTTAGCAGCTGCACGGCGGGTCTTCTTCTTGATCTTCTTTCTTCTTTTTGATATCTGGATCTGAGGAAGGAAGGTTCAGGGAGCCCCTAAATACTAAATTTAGGGGTGTTACAGGTAGGGCAAGGGCAGGGACCAATGGGTTCCTGTCCTGGGGTGAGTACACCCCCTAGCCTGCTCCTCTCCTGTGGGAGGGGGGCAGGAGCCTAGCTGGGATTGGGCAGGACTCCCCATCTACGAGATGGCCGGAGCCCGGGGTCGTGCTTCACCTCACCTCCTCCACCTGAGGGGTGGAGTTGGCATAGGTTGGCACACCCCCTTTCCTGACGTAGTTTTTCCCGCCAATCTTCCTGCCAGAGTGGGGGTAGGACTGGTGGGGGGCCGGTTGCTGGGTACAGCAAATGGTCTGGAGAAGCTCTCAGAGGCGGTATGCCTTTGAAGCTTCCCCCTGTCCATCCTGGGGGAGGAGACATAGCACTTCGCCTGGATGTGCTGTGTTGCAGACCCAGAAGAGTGGGGGGCTCTCCACCCAGGGGTCCAGCAACATGTCTGCTGGGTGGCAGCCTCTGCAGCCACTCAGCCCAGACGTGGATTGTAGGTTCGGGTTTTTGGAGGGCATCTCTAAGATGCCCTCTCGTGCATTTTACATTAAATCCCACACTGGCATCAGTGCGGGTTTAATGTGCTGAGAAGTTTGGTACCAAACTTGTCAGTCTTCAGTGAAGCCATTATGGTGCTGTGGAGTTCGTGAATTACAACATCCCAGCACCATATACTCTTAAATGGCAACACTGCACTTACAGTGCCCAGGAATGGCCCTGGGTACTGTAGGGACACAGGGCTCATGCACCTGGGCCCTCACCTCTGGCATAGGGCACCCAGCTAGAGGGGTGACTGAAGTATGCCAGGGCAGTGGGTTCCCTAGGCATGGCACACAGGGATGTGTGCCATGTTGACTCTTGCTTTAGTTTTGTACTTAGGCACTCAGCCTGCAAAGGCAGTGTGTGGGAGCCAGGGTCCCTGAGGGTGGCACAATAAGTGCTTCAGCCCTCAGGGGTCTTCTCTGGTCACCATGCCCTGGGTACCTAGGGTACCAGTTACTAGGGGCTGACAGGTGCCAGAGATGCCAATTGGGTATTTTGTTTCAGCATAGCTTTTCTTTGTAGGGAAGGAACACAGGCCCTGGGTACCTGATTGGCAGGGACCCAGGGCACACTCAGTCAAAGTACATCAGAGGTTCAGAAAAAAGTGGGGGCATACCAAGGCAAGAAAGATGGCACTTTCTCACAACATCTAATTTCAAATTTGTTTGAGGGACATTGTTAGCATTAATAATATTTTATCATGTGTTTTACACCCTTATTTTTGAAGTTACCGCATTACTAGTTTGCTCCCCTGCATCAACTTACTTCGTGAGCTCCTGCTCACCGTGTCAAGAGCTGCTGTCTCCCCAGGCGGGGAGAAACGAGGAGTTTTGCTGTCCGCAGTGGCCGAGGCGGTCTCTTATCGTAGGGGCTCAGAGATACCACCAGCGCAGGACTCCAGGAGCCAGGAGTCCGCGCGGTAGCCCACCTGCCCACCTGAGTGGAGGACCGCCCTCTAATTACTGTCAGAATTTAATCAGTTTCCGGGTCACGCAGCGCGGGACCAACGCCGGACGAAGCCCGGACAAAGGGCGGACAGTCTGTGACAGTCCGGGGCAGGAGGTGGCAGGGCTGGGCCAATCCCCTTGCATCCACAACCAAGGTTCTCTGCGTCTTTTTATTTATCTGCACGGTTAAGCTATCCGGAAGCATGGGGAAACGGAAACTTCCGGAAGCATGGGGAAACGGAAACTGACAGAAGATTCTGGCGAAGTAGTAGGGGGAGTGCCTAAAGGTGGGGAAAAAGCCAGAAAATGCAAAACTAAGTCATCTGGCAAGCGGCTGTCTCATGCAGGAGCCAATTGTGTCATGGATCGAATAGATGATCTGATACAAGACTGTGGGGACATACTGACCCAAGCTCCTAAAATTGTTGAGCAAATATGTGAGGATACTGTGAAATTGGGGACCAGCACGGGCAAAAGGCAGGACAAGGGGGTGGTGATAATTTCTGATATGTTTTTAAGTAAAGCCGCTGTGGGGATAGGGATAAATATTGTAACAATTGATGAGGAGTTATGCGTAGATCAATCGAATCCATCTGTAGAACTTGATGTTAGTGCTGAGGACTTAGAACCTTTATTTAGCAACAACAGGTTCTCTGTTTTGTCTCAGTTGGAGAGTGACAATGCAGTAGGAACCTCGTTCATTACCCCCCCTATTGAAAATTCCCTATCTTTGTCTGGAACTATTGATGTGCATATGTCCCCTGAGTTAACAGCCAACCCCCTGTGGGTAATTATTAAACAACTGTGCGGTTTGGTTGAGTCATTGCAAGTTAAAGTTGATCTTTTGACTGTCACAGTTAATACCCTATAAAATCACTCTGGGCAATGTTCACTTAATCTTGCAAAAGCTTGCCCGCCAGGCCCGATGAACCAAAGTGCGGTTGGAGGGAAAGTATATGTTCCATCTGCCCCTTCGACTGTCACTTTACCCACACGCAGTCCGTTGGTAAGGAAAGAAAGGGGGACCATGCAACCCATAGGTAATTCGAATGTAAAGGGGAAAAATTTGGTAAATTCGCCCAAAAGAATGACCTTAAAGCCAAATGTTATACCAGTGGCTAGAGTCAGTATGGGCGAGAATACAAAAGAAAGCTGCCGGCAAGAATCAAGATCATATTCCCTTAAACCGCACAATCTTCACCGTAACGATCATCAAAACCGCACACAGGCTGTGTATATGGTGAATGTTCCAAAAATATCTATGGGACAAGGCTATGAGACCGCGGACTCCCTAACGAATAAGGTAATACATTGGATTAGGCATACAAGGGGGTGAGGGTCTATTATCAGGGAGGACATTGTAAAAACCACAAGAATTACATCACTAGGCGATACCGATGATTGCATTGAGGTAGTTCTAAAAAACCCGAAGATAGTGGAGGATTTGCTGGCCTTGGAATATAGAACCTGTTCCCCAGATAACTCCCGGATTCAAATGAGATCACAACCCTACCAGAGAAGGATACTAACTAGAGAAATCACTGAGAGGAGTATAGGTATGGCCTGTTCTGGATTGGACAGCAACGATTGACTACAGACCCAGAATGGAAAAGTAACACCCAGGGAGACAAGTAGTGATGAGGTCCCAGATCACGCATTAATTATTTCAATGGACCCCACTTCTTTTATAGAACCCCCGCTCCCAGGGTTGTCATCTGTACAGAATAACGCATTAGATATCACCCAGGAGATTTCCAAATTTATAGATCCTCCTGTATTCACCGGATCAGTTCTTTCTTGGAACATTGCTGGTATGAGAACGAAAATGGATTCCCCGGAGTGGGCTTCTCTTATCAGCCGGCATGATATATGCTTATTCCAGGAAACCTGGGCTTTGGAGCTGTTAGGGTCTGGGGCTAGTCCTCTCTCAGTGACCATGTACTAACATCACATGACCTGGGGCAGTGGGATAAATGTTGGTCCTACCTTTGTCTCATTGCTTGATATTGCCATTGTATGGATTTCTGGTATCCTGCTCTCCTGGTTGCTGATTGCTGTTGCTGAAGATTCCTGTTGTCCTGGGTTCTTTTTCCCCTCCTTCTTCTCTCACGGGCTCGTGTGAGACAAGTACTTCCCCTGTCCTGGCTGTTTTTCCCCCTCCTTAGTTAGTTAGTTCCTTGTCCCGGGGTTTGCTGATCCTTCCCCCCTTCTTCGTTTTTTTAATTTTGTTTCCCAGCGTTTGTATTTCATTTAGTGAATGAGCGGGGGCTCCCGTTCGCTGTATTGCTTTTTTCTGTTGTGCGTGCCCTAGTTTGCAGTTTCCCCGAGAAAACGCGAAGAGTAAACTAGCGTTTAGCCTCGGTTCAGCGCGTCATTGTTGGACGCCTCTCTGCATCGTTGTGAGGCGGAAGTGACGTTTCGGGTCATTCCGCGAAGGGCCGAGTATACAAACGCTGGGAATCTCGGTGTTCCCGAGTGCCTTATACCAGTCCCTTTTTTCTGGCCCTTTATTGATGCCCTTTATTAATAACACGAAGGGGTTTTTTTAGGCTTGGTTTGTACTTTGCTACAAGACCTTTTTTCCCCTCGTGGTGCATTTGGACAATACAATCGAGGGACACTGTTAATAAGCTCTCCTGATTTGCAATCCGATTCTTTGGATTCTTTTCTCTTGGATTGCCCAGTGCCTTCATGAAGCAGAGCCTGCGCTGACCACGGGTAAGAGGGGTAGTGCATGTTGAGGTGGGACATGGTCACTGGAGTAGAGGTATAGTACTGTGGAGCTTGTACCAATAAAAGGATATGTTTTTTCCCTGTTTTGCCATAGGTGGCGAAGCGTGAAGGAGGGAGCTGTGTCCTATCGTTTTATAGGGTGGGAGACTTGGTGTCTCTACAATATACCACCCTCTTTTCAGGTTCATTGGAGCACTCATAGTGTTATCCTGTGAGTGCCCAGTGGACAGGGGAAGGGGATTGGTGCATGCTACGTTCCTGCAGTGCTCGGGCTGGGCGGAATCCAACAGGAGCAGCTGTATTTCCCGGGGTATCTAAACTATGGAATCCTAGCGGAAAAGAAAGGGAAAGGTCGACCGTCAGGCGGCCTGATGATCTGGATCAAACAAGATCTTGCTGTAATGGTCAAGATAATACCCACTAATCATAGGGATCTTCAGGCCCTTATGTTGGAGTTTGTGAATCGAGACCCTATTTATATATACAATGTATATGCCAGAAGTACCGGGGGAAACAACTCGGAAATTTTAACACTTCTGGAAGAACATTTAGAGAGCAACCTTCTCAATTCTAACATTATTATAGGAGGAGATTTTAATGTAACTTTTGAGCCTCTCCTGAATGATAACTGGAACCTTTCAGATGAAGAAGATAGGGTATGGGGGGTTCCTCAATTGGATTTAGTCCCCATTAAAAGGTGGACGCAAATTGCAATACAGCTTAACTCTCTCTGCCTAAATAAAGGAGTTAGATCCGCCAATGGAAGAACACCAGGTGATAAAAGTGGGGCTAATACATTTAAGAACGGCCCCCGGCAGAGTAGAATAGATTATATTCTTGTTAGTTTGAGCCTGTGGAGGTATCTCCTGGACATGCAAATTATAGATAGAGTAGAGAGCGATCATAACCCCCTATCGGCAAAAATATTATATTGGGAACCACCAGTTGCTTTGGAAAGGGTGATTGATACCATTTCTCCAGTGGACGTCGCCATTACTAATGATATGCGTCATGTCCGCTGGGCTAAAGTCGTAGTCATTCAGGAGAACATTGATTTTATAGCTGGCAAGCTTACTCGGGCAATAAGTGATTTGAAGGGTGTTGTGAACGAGGAGTGCTCAACTACTAGTATTGAAAGTGGAACCAGGATTCACAAGGCTTTTTTTAAGGACCTGCGAACGCTGTTTGTTAAGCCTTCTCAACAAAGTGGTCCATGTAACTTCCGCCCTCCACGCTGGTACTCAGCAGAATGTAGGCAGGCTCGCTTGGAACTAGGTAGAGCCCTTAAAATGGCTTAAGTGTGAATGTACGTATAGCTAGGGCGGCGTATAAATCTGTTGTCTTCAAATCCAAGCGTCTGTGGGATGAGCAGAGGTGGATAGACCTGCAAGAAGCAGGATCCCATAAAGATCCCAGAAAGTTTTGGAGTGTCTACAAGTGGGGTGTGGATAGCAATTCTGATCAACCACAGAACTGGGTCCCGCAGGATAAATGGGTATCCCATTTCAAACCCCAGTTTGCGATGGGAGAAGGCCAAGATTCTTCCATCGAGGTGCCTTTTACCCCCTTTTTGGAGGATCCATTCACTTTGAGGGATGTTCAGCTGGCTTTGGATGTCATTGTTCCTGGTAGAGCGCCAGGAATTGACGGTATCCAGGCTGATCCATTCTTACAAGACAAAGATTCTTGGGGCCCATATATATTACTATTGGCGAATACGGTTGCTAGTGGAGCACCGATTCCCCACTCATGGAAAGGGGACGAAATAATCCCAGTTTACAAGAAGGGGGACAAGTCCCAGCCTGGAAATTATCGACCAATTAGTTTGATCGACACTACCCAGAAGATCATTGGTAGGCTTATTTTAAATAAGGTTCAGGTTTGGGAAAGGGATCACAGCATCTTTTCTCATTTGCAGGCTGGCTTTAGAACTTCCGTTAGCATGGTCGATCAGGTCATGCATTTTACTATGTTATACTGGAAGACCATGCTAATTGGTAATGGCAGCCTTTATGCTGCTTTTATAGACTTAAGGGCAGCATTTGACTTGGTCCCGCGCCAAATGTTGTGGAAAGTGCTTAATGATATGGGTATGCCGGGGGCGTGGCTTGACTGCCGAGCGGGATGGCTGCCTAAGTGAGGAGCTCCGCCGATCGAGTTGATTAATCCACCTAATATCCGTCCATAACTGACTCTGGGGCTCGGGTCTTGTGCCCGTGGTGCAGGCGAGGCATCTCTGCTTTGAAACGAGAGGGTTTGATTCTACCGCGTCCCGACTTGCGGTGGGAACTGACTTCCCGACTTGCCGGCGTAGTGGGGCCTGCTGCGGCGTGTGGCGCCGGGAGCTTGCGTGGGAGCTGGCCGACCGGAAGTGTGTGGATGCCCGGCTTGGCCCATCCTGAAGGTGCCGCCTGGATCGTAATCTGGTCGGCCTGGCCTGATTGCAGGATACGGTGCCCGGGGCCAGAGGCGTTGCTGCACGCACCCGCTCCAGCGGCGCAGACATCAGCGACCGAGGAGATCTTGGAGAGAGGCAGCACTGCGCAGGATTAAAGGCGCACGGACACGGCGGAGAGCGCGGCTGGGACATCCGGACGCCACCGGAGAGACGGCGAGACAACCGGTGAGCTGCATTAGCGCGAATGCCCGCTGGGGGACGGGAGACCCTGCAAAGCCTGATAATCCTGGCCATAACTCCATGGACATTGCTTAGGTCTGCTAGTGGCGGTTGGCAAGCGCGGACCGCCATTTTGCCCAGTATCCTACACACTGCAGCTACAACAGTTGGAAGCGGACTGTAGCTTCACCTTCATCTTATTTGCGTGTGGTGGGCGCTGATTTTTGTGGATGCAGAGCCCTGAGATAGACAACAACAGTGTCGGGAGGTGGGCTTGGGCTACGGCTGCCTATTGGCGAGTACGGTGGACCCCTTCACCGATACACGTGGCAGACACCTGGCGCTGAAGCGAGACACACAACTTTAGAAGGCCACGATCGCTGCTATTTAAGTTGCCCGGGCTAGGCACACGCTACTTCTGGACAGCGATTGGAGGCGTGTCGGGGCTGGACGACGCCATGGGCAAGCCGGACACGCGACAGCCCAAAATTGCTTTTGAAAAAACGACCAAGAAACCGTCAGGCAATGAAACGCCGGATCAGGAGTCTTCGGGGGACGCCCGGCCTGTACTCCCGGCGGACGACATCAAAGCCATGTTTCAAGAACTCAAGTCGAGTCTGCAAGGCATAGATGGGAAGATGGACACTCTGGCTGCCAGAATGGATAGTATGACAAAACGAATGGACAAGCAGGAGGGAGTTGTCGGAGTACTAGAAACGCGCGTAACGGAAACGGAGGAATGCCAATCGGACCTTGACAAGAAGCTGCGGGGAATGGACAAGGTGCTCTCCCTGATCCAAATGAAGAATGAAGATTTAGAAGCTAGGTCCAGAAAAAACAACGTACGCGTCACGGGCGTGGCGGAATCGACGGACATTGCGAATATGGAACGCTACATTGAGCAGATGATGAAAGATCTATTTGGAGAGGAATTATCCCCAATGTTCCTGGTGGAAAGGGCACACCGCACGCTGGGACCTGTGCCAAAGCCGGGAGCTCCGCCACAGACAATCCTTGCACGCATTTTAAACTATAGAGACAGGGATACGATACTGCGACTGGCACGCAACATGGCGGATCTGCAATACAAAGGGAACCGGATTGCAATGTACCCTGACTTCACGCTCCAGGTTCAATCAGCCAGGTGGGAGTTCTTGCCCGCGAAAAAGGTGTTCCAACAAACAGGCACGAAATACTCCTTGATCTACCCGGCAAAGCTGAGGTTGCAGGGGCCGGGCAAACCCACCTTCTTCACGGACGCCAAAGCGGCGTTGAAATATGCCAAACAACTTGCTAATGATCAGAGGAGGCAGACTGCTACCGACAAGCGTGGGGACACTGACCGGCTAAGTGACGTTGAATGATATCATATGTTCTGACTATGGCACTGCTAGGACACTAACTCGAGGGTGGGGAAATGTAAACGTGCCCCTGGGGGAGAGGGGGCGCTAACCACCTAAGCGGGGAGGTGTTGGCATTACTGTTGACCTGACCAGTTCCTTGTTGCTAGATAATCATTGCTTCGCTTGCATTGGGGGCGTGTTGGGCCCTTAGCGCACAGAGTCGGAGTTGCACTCGATCGCCCTGTCAAAAGTACAGGGTATGAGGGCAGACACCTGCGTACCCCGAGGGATGTATCCCAAACTATGGTTAGACCATCTATCACTGATGGTACCTGGTTCAGTTGGGTGGGGGTTGGGGAGGATGACTGCACGACCTGAGTGGGGGGTTGGAGCGGGTGGGGCGGGAGGGACGGGACTTGGGTCTGTTTGGTTTGCACTGTTAACCTGTAAAAGCATTGTGTTAAATGTGTCACGGGAGATATTCCATTTGGTGGTCACCAGCACTGTGGCGATACCCTGTGAGCTTTGGAGCTATGGCGAAAATGTATCGAGAGCCAAGCTAAGTCGATTGCACCCTCACCTCTTACTGTCCCTATGGCCGCTGGAACGAATGGGGAGCGTACTGCCCTAGCTGTAGAGCCCAGATTGTCGTCCATAACATGCTTGTCTTGGAATGTGAGAGGGATGAATGACCGGAGAAAGGCGAGACTAGTACATGCCTATTTATCTCGGAAGAATGTGGATATTTGCATGCTCCAGGAAACACACCTTAGTTCCACGGATGCCCCACAACTCAAACACTCTAGATGAGGAGAAGTGTTTCATGCCCCTTACTCGAATTACGCTAGGGGGGTGGCAGTTTTGATCCGGCGAGGCCTACACTGGGTGACACAGCGGGTGATGAGAGATGCGGATGGAAGATACACTTTGATTTTGGGAATGATGTGTGGAATGCAGGTATTGCTGGTGAATGTCTATGGCCCGAATGATGATAACCCTGCTTTCTATGTGGCACTGTGGGATAAAATACGTACATTTGGTGCTGCAGCGATTTTATGGGCGGGTGATTTCAACGTAGTGCTGTCTGACGCGGTAGATAGACAGGGCACTGCCCGGGAACATCACCCAAGGGCAGCAGAGGCACTGGGAGGCATCATTCTGGAGGCGTCCCTGGTTGACTCTTGGTGACAATTGCACCCCCATGCGCGGGCGGGCACTTGTATTACAGCCCACAGGGCAGCCTGGTCGCGGCTGGACTACTGGTTGCTGTCCAGAGATTTGCATACCTTGGTGGTGACTGCGGTACACCTACCGAGATCGTTGTCGGACCACGCACCGGTGGTGGTGACATTGGCCACTCCAGAGCAGTACGCACAACCCTTTAGCTGGCGATTTCCGTCTCAGGCCCTACTGGATCAGGTGTTCAAGGAAGAATTGAGAATTAAGATGGAGGATTTTTTTTAGCTCAATGAAGGCACGGTGGAATCGCCTGGCACGCTATGGAAGGCCTGCAAGGCTGTGACGAGGGGGCACTGCATGGCACTAAAAACGGGAGTCTTAAGGTCCATAAGAAACACACTGGATACGCTAGAACGAGAATTGGCGGCTCTAGAGGTTGAGCTTACTAGATTACTTACCGCTACCACCCAGGCTGCATTTAGGGCGAAACTTACTCAATACCAGGAGGAAGCTGACCGGGAGGTGAAATTCTTAAATAAATACGCCCAAGCTCGGAGATATGGGAAGGGAGATCGCCCGGGTAGGACACTAGCCGCGATGCTTCGTAAGCCAAGGGGTGCAGATTATATTTTGGAACTTACGGTTGCGACTGGCGAATCTGTCAGGAAGCCAACGGATATCTTACACGCTATGGCAGACTATTATGAGGACCTGTACGCCTCTAAGCTGCAACCGGAGGACGAGGTGATAACGGAATATCTTGACACAATTGCGCTGGCGTGGTTTAACAACGGGGCGCGTGAATACATGGACCTGCCAATCACACAGGATGATATACGGACGACCATAGCTGGCATGCCATCGGGCAAAGCGCCGGGACCGGATGGGCTTACGGCATCCTTCTATAAGAAATACGCTGACATCATTGTCCCCAGGTTACATAGGATGTACATGGAAGCGATCGAAACGGGGATCCTTCCCCCCTCGCTCCGTTAAGCCATGATAATCACACTTTTAAAACCAGACAAAGATCCCATGAGCCCTGATTCGTACAGGCCGCTCTCGCTAATCAACCTAGATGCCAAGATTTACGCTAAATTGTTGGCGGAGCGTTTGAAACCGATGCTGCCCCAAATAGCGCTGTCAGATCAGTCAGGGTTTGTGACAGGTCGATCGGCCTCGCACAATCTACGCACTTTATTCGGTCTGCTCCACTACTTAGACCCGAAGGTCCAGGCGATAGCTGCCTTGCTGGACGCCACCAAGGCGTTTGACTCCCTCGAATGGAAATTTCTCCACGCACTGTTCACAAGAATGGGCTTCAGTAGGCTGTTTATTCAAAAAATTTGTATCATATACAATAGCCCAACGGCGAGGGTAAAGGTAAATGGACAGATTTCGCGGCCAATAAGTATCTCTAGGGGGACCAGGCAAGGCTGCCCCCTTTCGCCACTGCTATTTGCCATCGCCACGGAACCCATAGCGGCGAGATTGCGGCAACACCACACCCAGGGCAGTATAGGATTCACTTCCAGAGGGCTGTTAGTGTCCCTATACGCCGACGACATGACAATATTTGTGAAGGACCCAGCAGAAAATTTCGCCCCCCTTATGCGTGAATTGGTGCGCTATGGTGGTTTGACGGGCCTTACCATTAACTGGTCCAAATCTACGATTCTGCCGCTGACAGACGGAACGGTACACTGCCATACTGAATTCCCCATATCCTGGGTGACGGATGAGGTGAAATACCTGGGGATCCATATTAGCCGCTCGATACAAGACCTATGGCTTTTGAATTACGGCAAGGCAGTAGACTGGCTCGAGACAAAAGTGAAGAAATGGGTCACGTTACCGCTGTCAATGACTGGCAGGATAGCCATAACTAAAATGGTTGTACTACCAAAATTTTTATATTTATTTGCTAACATACCACTGCCGCTTACACTATGTTTTTTTAAGCGAATACGCTCCGCGATTTTACACCTGGTGTGGGCGGGCAAACAACCCAGAATCCAATGGAAGGTGCTGACGCTTCCCTTTCGACAGGGTGGGCTGGCGGCTCCAGATTTTGAGCTATATGCATACTGTGCCCAGGCTCAGTACCTGCATTTTTGGCAGCACCCGATCCCGTATCAACCTCATGTAGCGATCGAGACAGACGTATCGTCCCCTACTCCCTTAAACACGACGGTCTATCAAAAATACAAACGTTCGTCGGAAGATGTAAACACAGTTGAAACAGCCCGATGGGCCTGGCAACGCATAGCGGAGCGGGCGGGCATTGCTGAACTATATGCACCGTCCATGCCGCTGAGCAGTAATCCGTTACTGAGTCCCTTACAAGATGCGGTGATTTCAGAAAGGGCACGCAAGAGCGGGCTTTTGGTCGCGGGCGATCTATACCCGGACGATGCATTCATGGAGCTGGGAGACATCTGCAATGCGGAGGTGCCTACGGCATCCGAGTTACTCCTGTACTATCAGCTAAGAGCGGCGTGTAAGGCCAGATACCCGATGTTCCCGATGGTGCCGCCCACGCTTTCGGCACTAGAAAACATACTAGTGAACAAATCTCCGAATAACTTAATTACCAGGATCTACAAAATAACACAAGACACTGCTCCGTGGATACAGCCTGGCTCGAAAGCACAATGGGAAGTGGAGACAGGGCTAAGCATAACGGACAAGCAATGGACGTTTTGCTGCACTCAGTTGGAGCACTTATCTCCCAACTACAGGCTAAGGTTAATTCACTTTAATTTTCTACACAGGCTGTACCGCACGCCGATGCAGCTCTTCAAAATAGGATTAATTGCTGATTCTCGATGCTGGCGCTGTGGTGCGATGGATGCGGATTTCTTCCATCTGACATGGACGTGCACCCCAATACAGCACTACTGGACAGCGGAGTTCGCTAAGTTGGGACAAATGTTAGGGGAGCGGTTGTCTCCAGAACCTCTGATGGCGCTGCTAGGAATGGTGGCCGATATACCATGTGCTTCGAGAAAATTGATCGCTATGTTGCTGCTACTGGCGAAGAGACAAATTGCACTACATTGGAAGCAACAGGGCGCTCCTGGGGTGACGGGTTGGATTACCTCAGCACTATATTGTCGAGATCAGCGGACTACTTACTGGGAACTGCTACCGCAGAGATCCAGACCTGCTGACATTTGGCAGCCCCTGGCATCCTTGCTGGCTGATAACATGTTGGATGAGTGAGTATGGAGAGTGTGGACCAGTTGGGATACTGGTTGGCCGCAGTGCGAGAGCCTGATATTGTGCCGTGACGACTGCGAGAGGTGGAACAGAGGACGTTGTGTTTGCATGTGAGTGGACACTAGCTCCATGACTGCGACTAGTTGCAGGGTGGGGTTGCCTGCTGTGGAAGACCTAGCAGATCACTGCTCCTCCCCCCCCCCTACCCCCCTTCACTTTCTTTTTTAATGGACAAAACTTACAAGCTTGCTCCAGATCCACTGACACGCGACTCCATAGGTCGACAAGACTAACATACTGAAAACACAGATGCTTTAGGTTTAGTTTACAGGGTTTGTTTCTTTGTTTTTCTTCTCTAAATCTTTCACATGCGAATTGCTGTAGAATGTATGCAAGTGTATAAGACAAGAGACCGCAAGATGAGGTCTAACTGTACCTATTGATGCTGCCTGCCTCCGGGTTGTTGGCTAAATAGCTGTGGGCTAACTTGCAACATTCAATAAAAGTCTTTAACCCAAACAAAAAAACAAAAAAAAAAATGATATGGGTATGCCAGGGGAAATCTTGTCTTTAATTAGAAAGCACAACCAGGAGAATTTTGCCCAGATTAGGTGGGGTAGTCCTGGCAATGTTACATCTCAGTTCCCAGTTGAAACAGGTGTGCGCCAAGGTTGTGTCCTGGCTCCAACGTTATTTTCTTTATATATAAATGATGTTGCTAAAATTTTAATTGGTTCTAATGTTGATGCACCTATTCTTGCTGGAGCTAAAATCCCTATATTAATGTTTGCAGACGATTGTCTCATAGTATCAAAAACCCTGAGCGGGCTACAGAAGGCTTTGTTAATTTTCGAGGACTTCTGTGTCGCTCGTGGTTTGGAAGTTAATGTTCTTAAATCTAAGTACATGTCTTTTAATGCGCCCAATGCCAACAGGGGTACTGTATATATGAGTAACGGGCCACTTGAGAGGGTACAGGCATTTAGCTATCTGGGTGTCTGCATCCAACAGGATTTATCCTGGAGACAGCAGATTGATTTGGCCACCCTGAAGCATCGTCAGCTCTCAGGAGCATTGAGCCTAGAGCACTACAGGTCTTTCACTAGTACAATAACTCCGGTGCTATCGGTATATAATGGCAAGGTAGTTAGTTCTACTCTGTATGGTGTGGAAACGAAAAACTAAAGGGGATGACTGTTTCCGAAAATACATTTCTTAGAAAACTAATAAGGTTACCCCAGAGCACCCCACTGAATCCCCTATTTTATGACCTGGGCATAACACCAATAGCTCTAATTGCATCCTTGCGCCCAATCCTATATTGGCGGCGGATTTGGACTACACCTGAACTGGATACATATACCAGGAGGCTGCTGGACGTACTTAATAGTGACGGTTCCCGGAAAGTCAAATGGTTGGGACATATCCGGAATCTCTTAAATGATTTACGCCTAGGGGAATTGTGGGAAGATCCATTGCATGCCAGGTTCCCACCAAAGAAGGTACTTAAGAACTTGTACTGGAGCTTGGTGGCTACAAAGGTCTTTAGTACCACCCCTTCACACTCTCTTGTTGGTTTATTTTTAGAGATTAAAGATTGTCCCAAACTTGAGGAATTCTGGGATGTCATCACGAAGCCCCTTGACCGCAAGCTCTACTTTCAGCTAAGAGTGGGAAGCCTACCGGTAAGGGCATTCTCTAATAGATGGACTAGTGGGGGCAAGGTGGCTTGTCCAGCTTGCTCAGATGTTCCCGAAACCATTGGCCATCTCCTGTTTGAGTGCCCAATGTATGTGGCGCCGCAACGAAAGGGGTTACGACCGATGTGTAGGCTATTGGGAACGAGGAGAGGAATGATTGCAGTCAGAATTATTTGCACCAGTCCTAACATGTCTGTGTATATAGTGGTGGCGAAATTTCTAGGTTGGGCATGGATGATTAGAGCCCGACTCCCGAAAGCATAATATTATAGCTAACCTCGTAGGCCAAGTATCCTTGTTAATAATTTGTAATAATATCTCCCATATTTGTATTGTGAATGGAATGATTTTATTTATGTATTTTATGAATTTTTATAATCTGGATTTTAATCTGGTTTTATCTACTGAATTTTATACATGTACTTTTATATATATGGAATATGCTTTTATGACAATCGTCGAATAAAGCTTGCTTGACTTGACTTGACGCGATTTTTCTATCATCACATCCCTGCACTGCTGTGTTTCATTCAGATATGTACCAGACCAAAGGTATCATTTTGATTATTACTACCACTACCATGCTCTTCTAGCATGCTTATAACACATGTGCTCCTAATTTTTGACTGACAGCTTCTATGACTCTTGAGGTTTTAATGTAACATTTAGCATACTACTATCTAAGTACCTTAAATTCTTATTTTGACTTTAGGTCTTGCAACTATTCTTAATTATTTGATTCAGGGACAACAGTTAAATTAACAAAATTTGTGACTACAGAGGCACGTCTGAAATGCTTTAGAGACACCCATGGGAAATCTGCCTTTCCCAACTGATTTTCCGACCTAACTTGTTGCCCATCTTCTGGTTTATTCAAACTACTCTAGCTGCTACAGTAGATTTACTTGTTTCCACTTTTTATCCACAGTCATATGAGTTTTTCAAGTTAGCCACTTTTCAGTTTACTAGAAATACAGTGCAGTTGCCCAAAGCCACTAGTCCTATGACGACCCCAATATTATTCAGAGTGAAAGGGTTGACACATACAGCAAGCCCAAGGACAGACTAAATGTGCTATGGTTGCATGATTTTGTTATATAAACTACTGCTGCCACTTAAACTTCACAGTAATCCATGTGTATTTGTAAATACTCTTGAACTTTCATTTGCAGAATGTTGTGTGATCACCTGGAACACCTTGTATTCTACTTCGGTTGTAGAGAACTATATAAATAAACAGTGTAGAAAACTTTACCCTACATCTAAAGAGTCTTTTCTTAGTACTATTCTTATTAAATAAGTTCTACGTCGCATAGATTTAAACCACAGCTTTTATTGTAAATATTATGCCAATCTAGCCATGCTCATTAAGTTACCACAAATGGATTCCATATGGATCAATTTGGACTGACAGTAGTCTTTCACTCTGCAGAGTTTTGTCTGTATAAAAAAACCTTTCAGAACCACTGTTCTGCGTGATTATTTACTTGTCTTCCATTCAGGTATACTAGGTAAGCCTAGTTTGAAATACATGCCTTTTTCGGAAGAGCATGTGAACCTGCTGCTGATGATGGCCTCTTCCAGGTTTTTAAATCAGTTACTTGAAAAAAAAATTCAGGCTGACTGAAATCAGTGTTTTGCAGTTGTTTGTCAATGTGGGAAATAGATAAGTATGATATCCTGAATAGAAAAGCTATGGTTTTCTGCTGAGCACTATTGTGAATATGTGCTTGATTGAACCACAAAGCTCATGCAACACCAGGCCATACCAGTAAACCTGCAATGCCACATTTGCCTTATACGTGGAGAAACAATGCACTTGGTCACCCTTTGCATTTAAGTACCAGAGCTCCTATTTCTGATCCTTTACTAGTTTGGTATCGCTCCTAGAAATAATCTAACGCTTGCTCACATCAACCTTGGATGACAAAGGAAATGGTAGCTCACAGCCAAAGAATTGTAGCAGACAACTGTCAAGTTTTCTTTTTTTAAACATTGTGTGAAGGCTCCATATTTGTGAGAGCAGGGTAAATTGACAACCCATTAAATGTTCCTATTGGGGCGTGGCCAAGATCGGATGGGTAAGACGTCTTTCCCTGTCTCTCTGTCCCCGCCGCAGGCCAAAGCCATATAATTGCCCTGCTGACAGCCCAGCAGATGTCCTAGGGCACCGCAATGGCAGCGCACCCCAGGGTGAGGCAGAGAACCTGGCCGACTACCTAACTCCATCAAAGAAACCCGGCTGAGAGCCGCCCGAATATAGCAAGATGGCAGCCGTGACCTCACTTAAAAGTCTGGAACCGGGTCCTAACTTCAGCAATCAAAAGAGGGTGCAGGTTCTTAAAGACGACTGCGGGCCTCCGACACTGCGACACCACTGTACGGTGGAGCACTCCCCTCCTGCAGCCATAAGAGAGGTTTAGCCCGACTGCATGCAGCACAGTGGAACCTTTCGTTGCCTGCATGTGGACCTTCACCGCCCAAGGCAGGGCCGTGCACAGCTAGCTATCCGGCCCTCAATGAGCCGACAGCGCAAACGGACAGTTTGGCACCTAGGGAGAAATTAGAACTGGGAGCCTCCACAAGTGACTGATTAATAAGCAGTGATCCTCGCAAGGCCACAGTGAACATAGCAGCCTGCTTCACAATAAGCTCCAGCACAAGGCCCGGGCCTCTCCTCTCCAGGCCATGTCAATAAAGACTCGCAACTAAGCCCACGGATTCGCGGATTGACTATCTTAACTCATAGTTTCTCTGTCGGCCTACCAAACCCTGTACTGGGATTTCCTGGAGCATAGACCTTCAGTGCTATATATCTTAGTAGAAAGGATCTTTTATAGTGGAGAACTGGTCTCGTATGGCGCCTTGGGTGCCTGCAGATAACATGTGAATCAGCCCTTCAGCAGGCCCACCCTGCAGATGGGGAGACACAGACAGGTAAAAGCTACTTAAACCACTGCCGCAGATATCCCGCTGGGGTTCCCTTGCCAACCTAGAGAGGCCCTCCGCCACTACTAAACTACTCCATATCCTGGCCCTCTGGGGTGTTAGTGTCAGTGCCAGCTCTGAGAGGCCCATGGCAGTTATCATTGTACACCAAAGCCTGGACTAACTGTGGGGCAACGATGACCGAGAAGCCTCCACTGGTCAAACCCCCCCCCCCCCACTTCAGCGCATCACAGATTCACAATACTGAGCCCCCATATCGCCCGATATAGCCACTTGCCTCGAAACCCGGGGAACAGAGACAACAGCACTGGCTCAGAGTTCATGCACCTAGCTGAGCAGACCTGGGCGTAAAAGACTGCAACCTAAAAGAAATGTTAACCAAGTCAGCTAGCGCCCCTGCCGGGGATCGCCCTTCGCCGTCCAACTCAAGCCATCTCAAAGACGAAGAATGTGTAAAGGAACCTGTGACACGCTCCTTCTTTGAAAACCTGTTCACATCTCTGCAGGAAGATCTACAGACAGCCAAACAAGACCTCTCAAGTGACATCAAGGATATCCAACAGAACCTTGACATGGTCGGGGATTGTGTTGCACCTGTTGAAGACCACAACAATAGCTGCAAGGAGAAAGTGGAGCTCCTGCAACAAGAAATAATTTGCCTACGAGAATAGCATATCAACCTACAGGCCCATGTGGAAGATTTCGAAAAAAATCACGACGGAATAACATTCACATCAAAAGAATGCCATAGAAAGCAAAAGTCTCAAACCTCGATCTCTATGATAAAGATATCTTTCTTTTTGTCCTAGAGGCCTCATCAGACTTTAACTTTAAAAATGACAAATGTGCACAGGGTAGGTCTACTGAGATCAGAATCTGCTCCTCCAGTCGACGACCTCGTCTGCTTTCAGTTAAAAGAGACCATTTTACACAAAGCCTGCGAGAAACCTCCAGTTCACTTCAAGAAACATACACCAGCACTCTTTCAGGATCTAGCAGCGACCATGCTGCAGAAACTATGCAACTTTTGCCTGCTACCTCTCATCTACGGAGCATAGGGGTCTCCTATTACTGGAGCCACCCTTTCTGGCTTATCTGCCGCCTAGATGGCAAACTGTACCAGCTGAGATCTTTAGAGGCAACCGATCTGATCCTGGGCATAGACGTCTGCGCCACCCAAAACTCACACAGGAGCTCCCAGGCTTGTTCAACCAGTCGACAGTAAAGCTGCCAGTGCCCGGGGAGCTGGCCAAAACAGAGGCCCTGTGACATTGCTGGACATACAACAATGCTCTGAAATAGTGGGAACAGCAGCAGTGTGATGGTGTGAGGGTTGGGGAAAACCTGAGGCCACAAAACGGACCCATTCTCGCATTGCTACAAAGGACCTGTAAGTTTATCTTTCAGTATTGGACTTGATGTTTGTTATTTGTGTTATTAGTTGCTGCTGTTCTTTTCATTTGGGGAAAGTACTCACTCTTGATACTGGCATATCTTGGAAGTCATGCTTTCACAAGGACTGGGTGGAAATGGAGAGGGTTGTGGGTTTTACACAGTTGGGCCATTGCACACTAATACATTTCGGATACACCGAATACCTATATGACCTATACATCCATCTGGTCTCATGTCAAATGTGAAGGGCATTAACAACTTAGTAAAGTGCAGAGCAATACTATCATATCTAGATGATATAAAGGCAGACATCTACTTGCTCCGAGAGATGCACCTCTTGTCGAGCGACTGGCATTGACTCTGTTCCCGGGTGTTTCCCCCATCAATTTTTTTACTCTGTATCTACTAAGTAAGCAGGGTTGGCCATACTAGTAGTTTACTCCTTCAGAGGTAGAATAGGGTCTAAAGTAGCAGAATTAAAAGAAAGTCTCCTTGCATACAATATAACAATTGGGGATCGATCCTTTGTAGTAGGTGCCATATACACCCCACATGAGGGCCAAGAACCATTCCTGCCTAATGCTGTGACAGAGCTAATGTCCTCACCAGAATGACAGCTACTCCTAGTAGGCGATCTTAACCTAGTATTCAATAATGACACTAATAGAACGGCACACAGGAATGTGGTTGCGGATAGTGGAGCTGCACGATATATGGAGGGAACTTCATCCCCACGAGCTAGAATACTAATTTTTCTCACAAGCTCATAAAACATACGCCCAGCTTCATTACTTCCATGGGACAAAAGATACATACACATTGACAACCGCTTTCAATAGAGAGCCCTCCGCCCTCTCAGACCATGCAGCAGTATACCTCACTATGGCACTCTTCCCGATGGAGCGTCCCACACAAACTTGGTGGCTACGATATTTCCTCTTACATCGCCCAGTGGGGATGAAACAGATCAATCAAGCCATATGCACCTACCTAGAATTGAACAACACTCCATATATCTCTATTACCACACAGTGGGAGGCTTTGAAAACAGTCATTCGGGGTGAGCTGATAGCTATTTCAGCTGCAGACAACAAGATCCGTAAGAAGAAGAGAAAACCTCTCTCCTGCCAGGTAAAGGAGTTGGAGCAAATCTATCAGCACACTGAGGCACCAAGGGTTTGGCGCCAGTTAACTGCCACAAGCTTGCAGTTAGCAAGTATAGATCTAGATAGGGCTGAACATGCAGCGCTCCGACTCCTTTTTACATGGGAGGGGAGGGGGACGAGTGTGGGAACCTCCTAGCTAACAAACTCCATGTCCAAAAACAGGCAACCAGGGTCAATTCTTAGCGATCACTAGACGGCAGCGAAACAACAGATGACAAATCTATAGCTTCCACATATAGAGACTTTTACACAGAACTCTACACTGGACAAACCCTGGACCCGGTACATCATGCTACATACCTACAGGAGGCAAACACTAACATGACTCTTCCCAGAACAAGTGACCTCTCTGGATCGCCTCATACGTCCAGAAGAAGTCAACTCAGCTATTTCTCACCAGAAAGTCTCGAAATCCCTGGGACCAGATGGGTTCCCAACCAACCTTTTGCCTGTCCTGGCTCTGATTCTAACCAGACTATTTAATTCATTTGCCGGACCAGGATCCGTCCCTTCATTGATGTTGATCGCATCCATAGTGGCTATCCCTAAGCCTGGAAAAGAAAAAAAGCAGTGTAGTTCATATTGCCCAATATCTCTTTTGGAAGTGGATATAAAACTCTTTACTAACATACTTGCCACCAGACTGAGACCTCACATGTCGCACATTATCGATACAGATCAAGCTCGATTTATTCCCCAAAGACAATGCAGCGTTAATACTAAACGCATCCTGGACATCATTGATAGAGCTAAGAAGTTGTCTGGGGAGAATGTGTTGCTGACAATTGATGCCGAGAAGGCCTTCAATCGGGTACACTGGCCATATCTCAAACCGACCTTAACCCACTTCAGATTTGGAGAGAGATTCAGAGCATGGGTACTAAGATGCTACAGTCAACCTAGTGCGACTGTCAGGGTCAAAGGCAAAATTTCAGCACCATTCACCAACGGCAGAGGCAGGTGACAGGGGTGCCTACTGTCGCCTCTGTTGCTGCTCTCTATATGAAGTCCCTGGCCCAGCGAGTCTGAAACAACCCCAATATCAACGGGGTTATATTTGGTGGAGAACAGCATACCAACACCTTGTACGCCGATGACAACTTGATATCCTTAGATAACCCCGGCAAGCTTTCTCAGCCTTTTGAACTGAATTGACAGCCTTCGGTCGAGCTTCAAGATTTTGGGTTATTATTAATAAATCTCAGGCCCTCAACTTTTCGATGTCCCAGACACTGATGCCACAACTTGAAACACAATACCTGATACAATGGACAACAACAGTCATTACGTACTTGGGAATCAATTGGCCCTCGTCAATTCAGACTACCTCTACCCTAAATTACAGTACTCTACTCCAGCAGCTCAGGAATCCCACAGGAAACACCACCAGCTATCATGGCTCGGGCGAGTTGCCTGCCTTAAAAGGACTACTTTGCCTAAAGTCATGTACCTCTTGCAGACCCTCCCTATGACACTCCCTACAGGGCTGATAACAAGCACTGCAGAACACAAGGAACTACTTTGTCTGGCTAGGCAATAGACCACGATTAAAAAAAGACCTGAACTATCTAAACCCAGATGCAGGAAGTCTCAACCTACCAAAATGCGCTATTTTGTGGAGTGAAATTGGGATGAGTCGGGGAGACTCTAGATGTTTCAAGACAGGGTGATAGCAGGATCACACTTATGGAAGATGCACTTTTTCAAGAGAACACACCAACCCAAAAGTCTATATTGTACCCCATCACTAGGACGACTTGGGAGGTCTGGGACCGGGTCTGAGGTAGACGAGGCCTCACATCATTCCCCTCCCTACTTACGCCACTGTTCAATAACCCTGACTTCTCCCCAGGCATGAGCCCTGGAAGATTTATCACATGGCCACAGATGAGAAGTCCCTTAGGGGGACACATGTTTGACAAGGAAGGTATGATCACATGAGCTCAGATACGTTCGGACTACACACTCCCAGAGTCAGGAAGACAGCGCTATATGCAACTACGTCATTGGCTCCTGCATCCCGCAAACTGCTCTGGAGTGCAGAGACACCTCACGCCGTATGAGAATGGCTGGTAACCAAAACATCTGATAAGAGGATTAAACCCAAATTATATTCCATTTTGCATTAGCCTTCTATGCTCCTACCAAATGCTGACCAGAACATTTGGGAGAAGAATCTAGGCAGGCAACTGACGGCAAAGGAATGGGGAGAGATTGACTGTAGAACCCAACATACAGCACAAAACACCGCTAGCATTGAAACAGCGACCAAAGTAGCCACCTACTGGTATCTTACATCAATGCGCTTACATAAAGGCAACCCAGAACAAAGCCCAGACTGTTGGAAGGGGTGTGGTTCTCATGGCACACGACTGCACCTATTATAGGACTGTCCGAAAATATTGGAGTATTAGATCCAAATACTCGATGATATAGATTTACACCTAGACACGCAGCTCCTCAGATTCCCCACTTATACGATTCTTGGGCTCCCCAATCCCGTCACTATCTCATTAAAATCCAGATGAGGGAGGCGGATAGAATTAGCCCTATGAGCTGCTGTTCAGAAAATTCTTATACATTGGGGAATTTGGAGCTATAATAAGCTGCCAGGGTATTCCAGGAACCTGAAAAGGCAGTGTAAGTGTCCCGCTCTTTATAAAAGGGAAACAGGACCTTCCCTCAAATTACTGTATGATCACGCTACTTGGTATCTCCAGTATGATATACACAAAATACCTCTTAGGGTTACTAGAGGATTGGGTAAGTGAAGCTAAAAATCTCACTAGAGTCCAAAGTAGGATTCGCAAAAGCTATTCAACATCGGATGGTTGCCTTATATTAAATCTTTTGGCTGAAAAATACGCTCTTAAGAAAAAGCAAACCTTGTACGTGTCATACATTGATCTGTCAACAGCGTTTGACATAATAAATAGGCCCCTACTTTGGGAGAAGATGAGGAAATTGGAGTGTCCATCAGGCTTGCTAAAACTGATTATCCAACTAGTTAAAGGCTCATGTACCAGAGTGGAATTGTTACCCCTGATGGACTGAGACAGGAGGTATGCTGGCCCCGCTTTTGTTTTTCATATACATAGTGGATGCTGTGGAAGGATTGAGTGTGGTTCAATAATTTCTGCCAAAAATCTGTAATGAGGCCATCCTGGTAATTTTAATGCAGATTATACAGTTTTGTTGCCACTGAAGTCAGCCAGCCTGCAGAGACAACTGGTTGCATTCGCTGAGTATAGCAGGTCCAATTTTTGGATAATAAATATGGCTAAGACAAAGGTAAAGGTTTTACGAAAGACAGGGTGCAGAAGAGAAGGCCTAAGTGGTGGCTAAATGGTGTCACAGTAGAAGAGGCTAAAGAATATAGCTATCTTGACCTTCTTTTCATATATAATCTTAATGTTAAGTCACATATAAATAAACAGGAGGGGAGTAGAGGGTTAAGGTCACTGCGGGTGCATTCATTAGGATGGATGTTGTATTGGGTCACAAATACGCCGAAGTGATTAGAGAGACATATAATACTAAAATTGTTAGCTTGCTGTTGTATGGTAGTGAGGTGTTGCCCGTGAGATACGTAAGAAGAATGCAAACCACTGAAATGAATGTTTGGAACAAATAGTTGGGCCTAAATAAAGATACTTTAACAGGGCTCTGAAGTTTGAATGGAGTCTAACTATAATTTATTTAAGTACAAGCAACGGCTCCTTAAATACTGGCTTGGTCTTCCTAGAGTAAATTATAAAATCCAGCCTGCAGGAGAAGTACGCCGACAGGTGGGTGTGAAACTTAATGGATATTAAGGAATCACCAGATGTTGCAGTAGGAGAGGAACTCCAAAGGTTATCTGTTACACAGCAGATGCAAACTGTAAAACATTTCGCAAAGGGGGGCTCTGGGGGTGGAAATTAGAAGACTTGTGTAAGAAAGATAGTCTTTGGCATATTCAACTTTACCTATGGGATATACAGAGTACCCATATAAGGAGGTGGGCATTGAAGGTTAGATTGGGGCAAGTACCAGGTTTTGCTTGATAGAAGCTGGCTCAGCAAGTTGGGTTGGATAAAGCTAAGAGTCCCTTCTATTTAAGGGGACCACTAACCTTTTTGCATTTACTTATAATTTTCTCCAGTCTTTGCAGCTAGTAGAAGAATGTTGTTGCTACCTACTTCAGACTGACTCAGATTCTACATGCTAAGGGTCTTTTGAAATTAATTTTAGCATAAGACAATATACCCAGGCGTTATGCAGTAGGGAAATTCTTGTTTGTTGTCTACGATCAATTAATTAAGAAGCAAGGCTTGTTGCATTAGGCATATGGAAGGGGCATACGAAGGTCTCTATGTTTTAGTTATATCCCCAATATAAGAAAGGATATTGTGTGGAAAGGTAATTTCTCTTAATAGTATTAGGCATAACAGTACATAAACTTTGCTGTCTTAATTTGCACAAAGGAAAAATCTTTTGTTTGCACATTTATAAGTGGTTATTTTTAGGATAGATTATTTTAATGTCTGTTTTAACTTAGGGTGTATTGTCTAGAGACGATTGCTGAATTATAATTCTCCTTTTATTACCATTTAATTATCATTTAAATAAGAAATTGCTCTTTGTACTTGGTGAATCGTTTATCCAATGTTTATTTTGCTTAATTGCCCAAGAGATAACAATACTTGCATCCATGATATTATTGCTCCAGTGTGCATCCAAGTGGTTTATATTTTGCCCAAAGATAATGTTAACCCTGTATGGAAATTTGATAGATCTGCTGTAAGGGTTTTAAGGTTTGTTGTTTTATTATGGACAGGAAGTTGGGAAGATTTTAATGGTTTTTTTTTTAGATAGTATAGGGTAGCATGTCAAACAAATATTTGTGGATTTTAAATGATAGTATTAGGGCGGGTAAAGTATATTAGTAACAAAAAATATTTTTTGTAAAAGCATTAGCTTTTAAAAAGATTTGTATTTTTCTGTTATATGTGTGTACATACATTTTTTGTATTGCCTTTTTAGGCATGATATCAAACAAACTGCAACATTGGGGAACAAGCCGCACACCTACACATCTGGGCTGGCTTCACCGCTTATGGGACATACTAGGAAAAGAAAAGATCACACCTTCCTTTACGACTCAGAACACATCGTTTGGAGAACTCTGGGGCCCATACCTCTCAAAGGAATTTCAGGAGCTCACCTGTCCTAAATACATACACATATTCAGCTTGACTGAACTCACTCCCTCAGGCACAATGAAAGATACCACCTAGGGATCAAGAGCCATAGTTTACTTTGCTCTGACATTTGTTTTGCCGTCTATTAAGTACGGAGGGAGATGGGTGAGGGAGGGGGGTCTTTGTGGGGAAGGGACGGATATGTTATTACGTAATGCCGATGATCAATATATCTATCTCATGATGAGCGCTGCGATACTCCGGTGTTGCTACACCTAGCATGCAAATTTCAATAGAGCGATTTGAACCATAAATGTTCATATTGCAGAAGAGCCCAAGAAACTGCGATTCAGATGCTCCATGTGGAAGATGTACTGCTTCCTCTTGTGGACAATCCAGCGTCTGCATTTGTCCTGTAGCCGGACTCTATTCTGTGGGGCAGAGTTATTCTTTTCTTCCAGCATGGACATCCTACAGCAGGAGTGCTGTGATTACAGCAACTTCTGAAAGAATGTACACTAACTCATTGCAGTGCTTCTACAATGAAGGCCATGACTGTCTAACTGTGGTCAACAGTAAATATCTCAACAAGGGAGTTTGATGAGGAGCATACTCGAAAATGGCAGCAAAGGAATAACCTTGCCAGGAATTCTACTTCGCTGACAGGAGCTCACTGTCTTTCAACCTCTTACACATCATGTACGATCAAATCTCACAACACTCAATGGAATGGGAGTTTAGAAGACAAATCACGCAAAACGTGTTTTTATTTCTAGAATTATTTTCGACAACATGAAAGGTAGTTCTCAAAGAGCATGGTGGTGAACATGCCGAATGAGACTCATGAGGTTCGTTGTGACAGGACAACAAGTTGATTAAGTCCCTACTTTATATTTTTTTAAAAATGTATTAAGGAAAAATTTAAGAAGGCATCATCTAATTTTCATCTAATTTCTGAATGCGTTTGAGTGTAGTTAAAAGTTTTCTTCAGATTTCAAAGTCAGTTGTGAAATAAAGCCTGAAAAGGGTAAGTAGCCTTGCAAACCATGATCGCACCATGTAGCTTCTATAATTCGTTAAAAGATAACAATCAGATTCCCTTTAGATGTTTTCCAAGTCAAAAGCAATGAGTATGGAACCATTTATTTTCACATTTCTTTTTTAGGACAGGGTTAAATATTTTACAATCAGCCTAATGTAATTTACATTGATGATTTACAAATTCTATGTCAGGACCAGAGGCAAGGATTACTGTTCTTTCTTTGCTTTATTCAAGTAGTATCCGCAAGGTAACATCAACACATCAAGAAAAACGACTTTTCCCATGAACACTTGGGAAAGTAGAGAAAAAGCAACAATCAGGTCAAAAAATATACTAAAATGGTGTAATATAGTCCTTTCTTCGTGGTCTCTCTCACTCTTTCCACAACAAAGGGTTATCAGGTTAGCCCTAGTTACCCTGCATCCCATGGGCTATATCCAGGACAATTTACAACAACAAACTGAGATGTGGGGAAAATGCATAAACTGCAAACTCATTCCTCAAGTCCTTTTCTTTCCTTAAATATACACTAGAAGATGTACTGTAAGTTTTACGCACAATCGCAATCTAAGATAGTCTCTTATAGTGTTTCACCTATATTCTCTCCTACAATTACACTACATAGAAGTTCTTAGGACTGACCTTTTACCTAGTTACGGCACTGCTTACAGGACATAGGGTTTTTCCTGAAAACTATCCTCATCCACTATGCATGAGGATTCTTGGAAACTCAGCAAGACTACCATCTCCTGCATAATAACTATGTATAAGGGTCATTCCTTCTGTCATCCTAAGTCCAACATGACACAGCAAGGTGGAACCTCTGAGGGTACCACTCTGGGTGTATAAACACCATATCTTACTGATGTAGTCAGAGGAGAAAAGGAATTCCATGCTGACACACTGACGCGAGACGCTAAGGTTCCTGCATGCAGACACTCCAGCTCACAGTGGTCTGACATCCCTCGCAGGGTGTCCATCTTGAGATCCAGACGGGGTCCCACAGTCTCTCACTTCAGATAATGGGGTTGACTTTATCCTAGAGGGATTCTTGGCTTTAAACCTACAAACATGCTAGGTAAACTTAGGTACATCTAGTTAGGGTTGCTGCATAGGAGTACGCATTTTACTGTCATGTGTTTTATATACTTGCCTGTACTCACTGTTTTAGCATCATGGCCAAAATCTACCATCCTTTTGCTCTGTTAGTGCTTCTAATCATTTATATCTGTTTCTGTGTAATGGTGGTTTCAGCACACCTTTTTTACACTAGAATGACACTGGCTCAATAAATACTTATTGGAAAATGTCCCCACTGGTTATTCTGCGAATCGCTTTGAAACAAAGTGGGTACGAGGGACTGAGCGAAAAGTATAGCACTGTTTCCAAGATCCCTGATAGGACAGAGTTGTCATGTTCGATGGTTGCTAAGAACTATTCTCTCTTTGGTAAGAGGGGTTTCTATTGGCACTGTGAGCTAGCTGATATACAGGCTAACATACCAGGTGGGGGTGTCTAGAATAAGTCTAGGCACCAATCCTACAGTGTATGTTGTCTAAACCCGCGCAGATCCTATATTGGTTTATAGGAACTACACGACAGTAGTTGTACACATATTGTAAGTTTAGTTGTTTTCTTCAATTTCTTAATGATGCGTACTCGGTGTTGAATACATACACTTTAAATTCATAAAGACTTCTTCAAAGGAGAGTGTTGATGCTTTTCGGCCAATTAATTAAGGCCTCTTCAGAACAGACTAAAGAAAGAGAGCGCAGGAAGAAGAAAAGATGCGTTCCAGCCAACTGCTTGCCGCCTGTCCTGGAACTCGTAATCCGAATACATGTTCCCCTCAAGCGATCCTATCCATGGTAGCCTGGCGGGCTGCTAATGCTGCCTCACCCAGCAGAGGTACATAGGATACCGGATCGGGACAGTGTCGCTTGATGGGGTCCAGGGGGTCTAACGACCTCAACAGGCTGTAGCCGGGTCGAAAGTAAAACTCTCACTATTTCTTCGCTGCACCGCAGCCATCAGGTCTGGTATTCGGGTCTCTGATCGGGTCTGGTGTTTATTGGTTATTCCTTTTGTTGTTACTCCTGAAGGGGTCACTTTTCACATTTCCAAAAGTACAAAGACAGATATTAGGGTAAGCTGTTGTCCTTCTTTTGATGACAATCATATACTTTGTGTAGTTAGAAGCATCAAAGCATAGAAGTGTAGGAAATATACTGGGTTCCTGCTAACCAGGCCCAAGTCCTAGTGCTTATTCCCTAAAAACTACCCAAATGTTAGTTGTAACCTAACTGGCAAGGACTTTAGCACCCTTGTAAGCCTGTGGTAAATGGTACCCAGAGCATGGGTACTAAAGAAGGTCCCTAAGGGCCACAGTATGTACATTGGGACCCACACTCAAACTGCAGGCAGACTGCATTACAGGATGCATGAACCGGTGCAAACCATTTTGAAAACATTTACACTATATTACATCTGAGGGCACATCTGCATGAGGAGATGTGCACATTTGATGCCTAGTTCCATTGCTAGTCATTGCAAATGTTCAGGAAGCCATTTTGAGCACATGTTCTTGGCAGTGGTTGTTACCCAGCTACATAAAGGCTTCACTGAAAGTACTGATGCCAGTATCAGATTTATTATGACATGAACCCAGTGCACACCTTAAAGGTGCCCCCTGTGATCCTACCAGTCTCTTAGTGTGTTGGCTGACTGGTATCTCCCAGCCTACCACCACAGACTGGTTTCTGGCCCCCTGAAAGGGTGAGCCAACGCTCTCAGAGGCCATAAACAATGCCTGTTTGGCAGAGGATGTTCTCACCTAGTCCAGCAGGATGGCTAGCACGTTTGTATATCAAGGCCAGACGCTTCAAAGCCTCTGCTGCCTTTGACATGCAAATCCAGTTTTCCCCTATACCTGGGGTACGCCACCCCACGCCCTGGGTCCCATTTGGCACCAGAGCAGGCGGGAAATTATTCAGGAGGCGTGTTCCACCTCTAAGGTGGGCTGTTGGAAGTGAACAACCAGAGAAGTATTTCACCATCTTATTTTTGGTGAAATAGGGACTTCTTGGGCTGTATTATGCCCACTCCTCGCGGAAAGTGGTCATTTAAGGGTGTAGTCATCCTAGGTAGTACCCCAATGGCTACTACCTCCTAAATTGACCATTTAGGGCCCCCTCCCCCGACAGCTTGTCGGCAGATTCCACTTCCTGGGAACTGATAATGACAAAGAAGAGATGACACCGCAACAACCCAGGACCTGTACAGAACCTAGTGCCAAACCCTGCCTTGAATGAATGAATGAGAATTAGAAGATTTTATAAAGCGTCCATTACCCGAAGGTGTCTTAGCGCTGAGCAGATTCGGTCTGGATAAAACGAGGAAGTCATAAGTTTAGAGGAAAGACCAGGTGTTCTCATTGATTTAATGTGGAAACAGCCAGGTCTTCAGCTGCTTCCTAAACACCTGCAGCGCCGACTGTGCACGGAGAGCCAGGGGGAGAGAGTTCCATAGCTTTCCTCCCTGATAGGCTAGCGTTCTGCCACCCCAGTTGGCTCATTTGATTCTAGGGACCGTAACCATAAATGCAGAGCTGGATCTAAGGCTCCTGATGGGCACCTACCAGGAGATTAAAAAATTATATAGGGAGGAACCCTTTTTGGGAAAAGGGGATGGGTTGATAATGGACAAATACAACAATCCCTTTTCCTTGGTTAGTAAGGAGAAAGTCTCAGCAAATTTACATATTATACAATATCTAAATTTAAACACATTCACAACAGGGTGCCCTAAAATGCAATAAGGGCAGGAAATGTTCTTCTTAAATGTTGGAATTGTTTTATGATGTATTATGCTTTTTAATAAATATAATGATGTTTTTATGAATGTGTTTCAAATGATAAAGAGAAACTTGATAAATAAAATAACAGAGAGAAATCTACTTTTCTGCTTTCCTGCCCTTATTGCATTTTAGTGCACCCTGTTGTGAATGTGTTTAAATTTAGATATTATATAATATGTAAATTTGTTCATCTACTGTGAGACTTTATGCTATACCTTATGGATACTAATATAGTACTCATTTAAAATGTGTTGAGACTTTCTCCTTACTAACCAAGGAAAAGGGATTCTTATATTTGTCCACGTACCAGGAGAATCGCTCTTGGAAATAGGACGGGCCTGTATTATAAAGCGCCTTGTGCATAAGGAACAGTGCCTTGAAAGACACCCTTTTCTCCACTGGCAACCTGATCTGAAACCAGATTGGTCATGGTCGAGGAGTTGGTATTGAGCAATGTGATTGCCGAGTTGCTGATGGACAAATGTTTCCAAGCGCTTTGCTAAGGTTGGGATGCTAGATTTGAGGAGGTAGTTGTTGGGATCAAAGAGGCTGGGGTTAGGCTTTTTTTAAGATAAGGGTGATTTGACTGCCTTTTAGACAGCCAGGAACTGAGCCTTGCATATGAGAGGTGCTGATAATTCTGATCCATAAGGGTAGCAGGAGGTGTGTAGTCTCATGAGGAATTTGGAGGGGAGATAGTTATTGAAGAGGTTGGAATATTTTATGGAAGACAGTAGCTCTAAAATGTCAGATTCATCAAAATCTGAAATATGGACCAAGTGGCATTGTTTTTAGCAGAGTTGCACTGTGGAGGGATTTCAATAGGTAAGGGGTTCACAGTAGATCTGTGTCAATTGACTTAGTTTCCTCAAAAAAGAAAGAGGCAAGAGTTTTTCTATTTGGTAGTGTTGTGATGTCTGGCGTAGTGGAATTGCGTTTCTCATTCATTTGATTTTTGGCCAGTTCAAAGAAAGTTTTGGAACAGTTGATGGCCATGACCAGCTGCTGATGGAAATAAGATGATTTTGCACTTCTAATGCACCTATTGTAAGCACTCAGTTTATTCTGGAAAAGCTTAAGGTTTGTCAGAGAGGGGTCAGTCTCCAAGCCTTTTCCGCAATTCTAAGGGCGTGGAAAATCCTAGTTTAGGCTACAGTTGAACCAAGGGTTGGACCTTCTTATTGGGACTCTTTAGTTGTTTGGGGGGAAATGGAGTCCAGGATTTTGGCTATAGAGCTAAAATAGTGCTTAGTGAGGTACTGAACGCCAACCATGTCAGTGGGATGGGACAAGAGATTGTAGGTAAGGGCGGATTGAGGTTCCAACTGTCTCTGACCTAATGTTTTGTTTTCACAGGTTGACCTTTGAGGTTGGTAGCTTTTTCGGCGATGGAAAAGGTGATGCAGTGGAGGTTGGTCCGGTCGTAGGGTGAGATAAAGTCCATTAGGTTGGTATTCTGCTTGGCTATGATTAAGTCAAAGATAGCCCCTTTAATATGAGTAGAGCTGTTGCAGACTTGAGTAAGGTTGAAGTCACAGAGAAAGGCCTTGAAAAAAAGCACTAGGGTATCATTTGTGTCATTACAATGAATGTTGAAATCACCTAGAAAAATCTGGTTAATGTGTGGGGCACTGTTGCTAGAGATTAGCTCCATGATTTATTTGAGGAAAATATGATTATTACCCAGGGGATGGTAGATCGTGTGTAGAATGCAAGTAGGTTTGTCTTTAGTGGAAATGTTGATCCTTAGATATTTGCGGGAAGAGATTGGTGAAGAATGTGTCTGCTTAAGTGATAAGTTGGTCCAATATATACAGACTAGACTGCCCCCATGACGGTATGCACGGTCTTCACGGATGATATCATAGCTGGGTGGAACTAGGATGCCTAGAATAGTAGATGAGAATTCATTTAACCAGGTTTCAGTGAACATTAGGAGATCAAGTTCAAAGTTGAGTATAAGTTCCGCAATGTCAGCAGCATGTTTCACTGCTGATCTGCAGTTGAGTAGTGAGCATTTTAGGTAGGTTTTGGCAACAGGAACAGAAGAGTGTGAGATTGGTACAAGTTTGAGGCTTGTACAGGATTGCTCTGAGGATAAAGGGCAGCCCTCTTGGAGAGCGGGCGCCCTAAGAGCATGGAAGATGCAGCGAGGCAGTGCAGAAAGACAGAGGAGTCCGCAGCAGTCTGAGGTTGCAAATAGAGAGTGCTTACATATACCACGACGTAGATATCAACGTGAACCATAATAGGTTCAGGACTCACTCAGAGATCCACAAGACTGTCTCCTGCTGTGACATAGAATAAAATAATTCCTAGCTCACATTAAGGAAAGTTGAAATTCTATTAAGGACACAGAGTGGAGGATTATTCCAGCCTGATGATTGGAGATCAGTAACTCCCAATGAATGATTATATATTTGGTTTGGTGAACTATGGTTTTATTACACGTGAATAATAGTCTTTTTGCTTATTTCATTGTAATCTCCTGCTGATCATTTACTTGGGCTTATAACTATACTTATATACTGTGTCGTCGTTATCACGATTTCCTGAGTTATTGCTGAAATGGTAAATGAGTTAGTTCTTCTATTTATACATGTTCTGACTTCACAGATAGCGACACGTCCAAACAGGATTAAGAGACCAGGATGAGATGCGGATCATCACACAATGAAAGAGAGTGAGAACATGGAGAAAGGACTAAATTACACTATATGTCATTGTGATTGGTTGACCTGGTTGTTGATTTTACTCTACTTTCCTTAGTGTTCATGGGAAAAGTCGTTTTTCTTGCAGTGTTGATGTTATCTTATGGCTGCTACTTGAATAAAGTGAAGAAAGAACAGCATAACCCTCAACGTTGTGTTCTTAATAGAATTGAAACTTTCCTTCACATGAGCTAGGACATTTTTTATTACTATTGATAGGTTGATATGATACCTACATACAATCTCCTCACATACTGGTCCTTAATTTCCACTACAAAGCAGAAAATGGCCCTCTTAGGGTGATTGATATACACTGCTAACGAGAACAGACCCAGAAGATCTTACATTGCCACCATTTTTGCTGGCTACTCACTGGCATTGTTTGTGGCTCGCAGTAGGGCTCCCTGTGGTATCAGTAGCAGTTTCCCTTTCCCTGAAGGATTCTTGCTATTGGTTGTGAGGTAGAGTTTGGTACCAGGAGGTAGATTTGCCAGGTTAGAGAGATTTGTGGCAGGTAGCTGCAATGTCGCCATCACTAAAAAGAAAACAGAGAAAAAGTATGTTATATGATTGGAAATACATTGTTTTTAATCACAAAAAGCAAAAGCCCAAGGATGGCCTCTGTTGAAAGCATTAAAGCGAAAAAGTGAAATCCTAGATTGCACAAAAAAAAAAGACAAAAATGCGAGATGTTAAGAGTAAGGAGAAACAAAATAGGTCATATGGTATCTATGAAGGCCAAACAGTGCTAAAATAACCAAACAATGTTAAAGTCAAACTCATAGAAATATTTCCTTCCACTCTTAAGCTTTCTCAAATGGCCTCTCAAGACTTTTTCTGCATTTGTATTGATTTTTGGTAAGCACTGAAAATCAATATTCTTACACTCGCCCACCTATCAAGATAAAGATAATGTTACTTACCCAGTAAGCATCTGTTCTTGGCATGTAGAGCTGTAGATTCACATGCTTTGCATACTCCTGCCATCTAGTGTTGGGTCCAGTTGTTTTTCTTCTAAAAAGTCTTTCCCAGTCACGAGGTAAGGTGACTCCTCCTTTCTGTAATAGTATGAATGGTCTTCGACTCCACTGTTAGATTGTTTTCCCGCAAAAGGATACAAATGGAGTAAGTAAGTGTAGTATAGAGATGTTCATGCGTATACATGTATAATGAAGAAATGCAACAACTATAGGTACCCGGAGAGGTCGGTGGGCGCATGTGAATCTACAGTTCTACATTCCAAGAACAGATGCTTACTCGGTAAGTTACATTATCCGTTCGAGGCATGTGTGCTGTAGATACACATGCTTTGCATAGACTATAAAGCAGTATGCTCCCAAAATGGTGGCTAACCTTTAGATGTTGCAGTTCTTTAAAATAGTGTTTTAAGTACTGCTTGACCCACATTAGCTTGTTGACGTGCTAACACATCTGCACAATAGGGTTTGAAAAATGTGTGTGTTGTAGACCATGTAGCTGCCTTACATATGTCAGCTAGAGGAATGTTATCAAAAAAGGCCACAGAACACCCTATTTTGCGAGTGAAATGGCCTCTAGGGGGTTGGAGAAAGTTATTTTAGCTTTAGCGTAGCATGTTTGATTGCATTTAACAATCCATTTTGCAATGCCAGATTTAGAGATGGGATTGCCTGTGTCAGATGGAACAAATGCAACAAACACTTGTTAAGATTTGCAAAAGTCTTTTGTTCCATCTATGTAGTACAATAAGGCTCTTTTAACATCTAGCTTGTGATGAGCACGTTCTGCCACACAATCAAGTTGAGGAAAAAAGACTGCTAACTCAACCAATTGGTTCATATGAAAAGCAGAAGAAAAGCAGAAATCACTTTAGGGAGGAATTTGGGGCTGGTGCGTAGAACTACCCTGTCTTTGTATAGCTGAAAGAATGGTTCTTCTAAGGTTAATGCCTGTAGATCACCAACTATCCTCAGTGATGTGATCGCAATGAGGAAAGCAACCTTTCATTAAACGAATTGCAAGGGGCACTTGTGCAATAGTTCAAAAGGTGGACCCATGAGTCTTTTGAGAACAATGTTGAGATTCCAAACTGGAGCAGGAGGAATTCTTGGTGGTATAACTCTTTTCAACCCCTCCATGAAAGCTTTGATTACTGGATCTCTGAATGGTGACAGATGGTGTCTGTTCTGTAAATATACAGCTACTGCTGCAAGGTGCAAATTAATAGACGTATAAGCTAGTTCAGTTTGCTGGAACAGGTAACAAATACAATTTTGTATAGAAGCATCTAAAGTAATGATTGTGTTGGTATTGCAGTATACAACAAATCGTTTCCACTTTGCTGCATAGCACGCTCTGATGGTAGGTCTTCTTGCTTCGTTTAGAATATTCATACAGTCTGGCGGTAAATTTACATAACCAGACTAAGATTTCAGGATACAGATAGCTAAGTTCAGTTCTTTGGGATTTGGAGGTCTGATTTTGCCATGGTTCTGTGTGAGGAGAGTGGAGGTGAGGTGCAGTTTTTGATGTTGAACTAACAACAGCTCCAATAGGGTGGTGTACCATGGTTGAAGGGCCTATATGGGAGATACTAGAATGAGTGTGAGGGATGTTTGCCTGCGCTGTCAAACCAGACATGGAATGAGTGGGAGAGGCAGAAAACCATAGGCAAATATCCCTGATCAGTTCATCCATAGGGCATTGCCATTTGGGAGCCAGTGTGAGAACTTGGAGTCGAAGCTTGAGCATTTTGCGTTTTCTGCTCTGGTGAAAAAGTCTATTTGCGGGAATCCCCATTGTTGAAAGTAGGGAAGGAGAACTTGAGGATGAAGTTCACACTCGTGAATTTGCTCCTTCTGCTGAGAAGGTCCGCAGTTTGATCGTTTACTCCTGGGAGGTGTTCTGCCAGAAGATAAATGTTATGATGGATTGCCCAATTCCAAATGGCTTGAGCGAGTCTTGACAGATGGAGAGAGTGTTTCCCTCCCTGCTTTTGCACATAATACATTGCAGTCATGTTGTCTGTTCGAATTAGGACAGTTTTGCCTATGAGGTGAGTTTAAAAAGCTTTGAGTGCTAGAAAAACTGCTAGAAGCACTAGATAGTTGATGTGGAGACTTTAGCGTTTGTCGCTTCACAGCCCTTGTATTGTGTAGTCTTGGAGATGAGCACCCCAACTTGTTAGAGATGTGTCTGCTGTGGAATAGGGTCGATGAAATGCTGTCCTTTTGACAAGTTTTGTAGGTTCCACCACTGCATAGAGCGATGGGTACGGTCGGCTTTCAACACTAGATTGGTTAATCCACCCTGTGACTGATTCCACTTATGTGCCAAGCACTCTTGTAGTGGATGCATGTGAAGTATTGCATGGGGTACAATTGCGATGCAAGATACCATCATTCCCAGCAGTTGCATGAACAGTTTGGCTGGTAAAGTTTGGTTGGACTGACAGTGTAGTATGAGAGCTTGAATATTGTGAATTCTGGCTACATTGTGTCACGATTTGCTCAGTGTGCTCTCGTGCCCATCACCAGGGGGCCACATAGTGGGACTTTCCAGTCTTCTAATAAGCTTCCAGACCCTCCCCTGCATACATTTCCTGACTTCCAGCCATTTGGACACCTTATTGGGGACAGACATCCATTCCCAATCCATGCCGGGTTTTGTAAAAGCCAGCCTGCTTATACTTGGAGCCAGCCTACTCATGCCTGAAACTCCATTACCCAGAATTCCCTGCTCACTGCTTTGTCTCCACCTCTGCAGGCCAAGGATGGGTGGAGGAATTCAGCTCACCTGTGGCTGGCTGCTGCTAGCCTGCTCACACCTGATGCATATGATTACTGTGAGCTCTTTTAAGCCCCAGCTCCCTTCAGGCCAAGGTTGGTCATTGTAGCTGTTTACTGGTGAGACCAATCTTTGTTTGCAGTGCTCCCTGAGCTTTTTCTATCCTTGTTTCCAGTGTTTCCTGAGCTTTAGTTATGACTTGTTCCTGACCTGCTGCTGTTATCCTTGTTCCTGAATTAGCCCTGCCTGCAGTGCTACCTTGACCCCTCAGCCTTAGTATTCCTTGTACCTGAGCTGCAGCAGTTTTCCTTGTTCCTGAATTGGCACTGCCTGCAGTGCTACCTTGACTCATGAGCCTTTGTAATCCTTGTTCCTGAGCTGCAGCAAATTTCCCTTGTCCCTGAATTAGCTATTCCTTGTACCTCAATGAGCACTGCCTGCAGTGCTACCTTGTTTCCTGAGTCCCTGAGCTATAGTTATTCTCTGTTCTTGTTCCTCAGCCATTTCTTGTTCCTGATTTGCACTGCTTGCAGTGCTCTCTTGACTCATTGTTTCCTGAGCTGTAGCTCTTTCCTGTTTCATTGAACCAGTACTGCTTGCAGTGCTCTCTTGACTCCTTGTTTCCTGAGCTGTAGCTATGTCCTGTTTCCTTGAACCAGTACTGCCTGCAGTGCTACTTTGACTCCTAAAGCTTTAGTAATTCCCTATTCTTGTACTAGCACTGCCTGCAGTGCTACCTTGACTCCTTAGCTATAGTATTTCCCTGTTGCCGTACTAGCACTGCCTGCGCTGCGACCTTGACACCTTAGCTATAGTATTTCCCTGTTCCTGAACCAGCACTGCCTGCAGTGCTACCTAGACTCAATTCTTGTTCCTGCCCCAGCACTGCCTTCTATGCTACTTTGTTTTCTTGATTCCTTAACCTGCACTATTCTATATACCCTTGTAGCCTCCCCTTCTGTATATCCCTTTATAGTCCCTGCCTTTCTTTCCATTTCCTTGGTTCCAGTTCTAGTTTGCTGTCTTTCTATTCTGCTGTCTTACTTCTGTTACCTTGTATGTTTGTTACCTGCTTTCTGCCACGTGTGCCCTGTGATTTCCTTCCTTTCCTGTTAAGCACTCTTCCTTGCTAGCTCCTTGTCTATTGTGCTTGTGTTTAGTTCTACTCCCTTGCTGTTACTGCCTTGCGTGTTCCTGTTTGATCGCCAGGATCCTTGGGCACAGCTGACTACCTAGGTGGTGTTTGTTGTTCCCTGGGAGAATTGTCTTTGAGTTACATTTATAACATCACCATAGGTATAAGCTCCACAGACCCTGCCTTTATATGCATATCCTACATGTGGGTATTTGCAGTCAGTATCTGTAACAGCAATTGTGGGTAAGAAACTTACTGAGCTTCAGTCTTACCGTGTGGAGCTCCTGAGTGCTTTACCCCACACCCCCCTTTATTGTTAATGTTGTTTCATATATATGTCTTGCACATTCGTCCTAGGTGTAGTTATTCTGAATGCTAAATTGCCTTGTGAGTGCCCTTCCTTTCTGAGTCTTACCCATCTTGTTCACTTGTACAGGCTTCCCCTTTGGATCCCTTTTTCTCATCTGACTCCCTCTATGATCGTGGGCAGTGCTGTACTCCTCTTCCTGTGTAAGTTTTCTACCCAGTTCCCAGTCCATGCCCAAGTCCCTGACTGTGTTCCCCACATAGTCCTGGACAGTCCTTGACAGAATGCCCAACCCACATTTCCAGGGTCACTTGTGAGGTTTATTTGCATTCAATTAGCTACCATTCCTCTGTTACATTTGTTTGAATATCTTGAAGGTGTGTCATAATGAGAGGTTTAAGAAACAAACACAGCAGTGCATCATTTAAGTTTAGCAGGGCAGTTCACCAGTGCCCAAAAATGAGAGGCATTTAGTGTCCACTTTACCATTTGAGGATGTTAACCCTAGTCCTAAAACTATAAATCCTCTTATGAGAAATTGACATTTACCTTCTGAATATTTCACTCATTGGCTCTCAAACACCTCTTTGCCAGATCCTGACTTGCTCTTCTGCTCTGATCCAGATACAATGTCTGTGTCAGCATTGCAAAAGGAGAATGATACCATACTCTGTTTGCTGAACAACAAAATTCTGATTCTCGCATATCTGCTGACAGTGGTTGTAAAATACAATGTTCAACCACACAACCTAAGAAAGAGCAGATGCATTTCATAACCTCTGTTTTCCGTTCAAATACTGTTACCCAGTCTTGTAGTCCAGTAAAGATCACAGTCCCAGATAGTAAAGGGACCTTGTTAAATACCACATTCAAAGTAAACAATCAGTTAAACAAAAGAGAGAAAAGACCTACTATAACAGAGAAGGCTAATAGCCACTTCGAACAAAATCCAAGGTATAGCGCTGTTTCTTGTTGTGAAGTTGCCAAGTCTACCACTGTCCTTTTAGAGAAAGATCTGCAGTCTTCACAGGATATAAATATGTCTAAGATTCTTGAATTACAACAAGAGAATAAAATGTTTCAGACTGTTAAAAAATTATAACCGGGGGCGTGGCCAAGATGGCGGCGGAGTAGGACGCGGATCTCCGTCTCTCCGGCGCGGCCACCGGCTTAGCTTTGTTTTAGAGCCCTAGTTCGTGCCCAGCCGCAACTTCCGACGACATCCCCGGGGGAGCCCTGGACTGCCCTGTCCCCAACAGTGCCCCCTTTTTGCGGCGGAGTGGCAGTGACCCGGCGCCTTGCGGGTCGAAAGCAGCGGAGCCCCTGAGCGGCCTAGCCGCGTGTGTGAGGAAGACGCAGGCTGCTGGTGGGGATGGCCGTGCACTGCGCCTACAGCACCGGGAGCCATCGGGCGGAGCTCCGGCGCAACAGCGGAGGGCCGGGCGGAAGCAAGAACTGCTCGAAGCTGGTCCCGGCTGCAGTGGCGAGTGGCGGGGAACACGGAGTAGAGGTTGGCCCGCCACCATTGCCGAGGCCCGACCAGACATTCTCCTTGAGCAGTAGCTCGGCCCACAGCACCATGTCGTGACCTACCGCAGCGGGAGCGCACAAGAGAGAGAGGGGGCACTAGCACCTGGAGCCAGCCTCGTGGTCTGCCTTTCCCCCACAGCGCGGAGCAGCGGCCCAGTCGAGGCCTAACAGAGCGGAGGCCTGGAGAAGGCTGGGAGCTGAGCGCGCTGATGACCGCCGGGGGGTGAGCTCCACAAGATCAGCGGCGGGACGTGAACCCCCTGGACTGGTCACCAGGGGTGCCAGATCTCGGCCCAGGGATCGGCGGGCAGGTGGCGCGCTGCGATCGGAGCCACTTGGGGGACTTCCCGCACCCAGCAGCATTACCTGGGGACTCCTTCCCAGACGGTCTGCGCAGAGGTGGGCCGCAGCACAGCAGAGGTGAGGAGAGCGGCGGTGCCCTTGGGAGGAGCGGGTTAGCTCGGTCCGTGTCTCGGCGGACGGTGCAGATCTGGACCAATAGCGGGGTGGGGGAGCGCTAGGATTCCCCCCCAGCAATAGTGAGACGCTTGCCGCCTTCCCTCGCAAACAGGACCACATTGAGAACCGGAGGGGCCCTCCTGGGGGAGTCGGCGAGGCGGTTCCCCCACCCCACACGGCGGCCCTGTGACAGTAGCGATGGGGGGCCTGGCTTCTCACCCCCCTTCCACACGCACCTGTCTTTACGACGACGACGGGGCGGGGGGGGACGGGGGGGGACCACGGCCGCTCCTATAGAGGTACTCTTGCACAGACGCCCCTTTGCGGTCAGGGCAAAATGGCGGCAGGCAGGAATAGGAAAGATAAGCCACCGAAGGACGTGCCGGCGACCCCCGGGGGTTGCGCCACATCGAAAACCCCAGCGATATCGCCGCGACCTGGGGACGAAAACGCACCGGCCACCAAGGCCTTCGTGATGGAATTGTTTGTCGCCATCAAAGAAGATATCTCTGAGCTTCGCTCGCAGCTGGCCCCGGACCTCCGAGAAGTACGGCGCGACGTCGACGAGCTCGGTGAGAGGGTGGCTACTCTTGAGGAACACGATGTAGACCCGACAGGCGACATCCATCGCCTCCAGCAGGATGTGCTTCGGCTCACTGAACAGAACCTGGACCTTCAGGCTCATGTTGAAGACCTGGAGAACAGATCGCACAGAAATAACATTTGCATGAGAGCAGTGCCTTGGAAGGGTGAGGGGTCCGTTTTGCGGGAGTATGTGGAGGCCCTTTTCAGACAAGTATTGGGCGAGGACGACCTCACCGACATTAAAATGGACAGAGTACATCAGGTGGGACTCCCGAGAGGTCCGAAGGCCCCCCCTCCAGACATCCTGGTGTGCGTACATGACTTCCAACTGAAGGAGCGCATCTTGCGGAAGGCTCGCACTCTCAATCCACTCCAATTCCAGGACCACCATCCCCTGCTCTTCCAGGACCTGGCGGCCTCCACATTGACCAAACGTAGGGAATTCAAGCCTGTGACTACATTTCTGAAGGAGCAGGGAATTCCCTACTCCTAGGGACATCCCTTCAGGCTGATTTTCAGATTAAACGGGAAGCTAGTCCAGGCCCGCTCCCTCACGTCGACCCTGGACCTTCTGGGCCTGGCGGGCCCCATCACCCTTCCGGGAGAGACAGCTTCCCCTGATAGGGAGAGTAAGCAACCAGCAGGTTGGCAACGAATCTGCAAACCGGCACGTGCGGTGAGGCCTGACGTCTCCACGAGCCGCCTGGAGTGGGGAGCTGCGGTCGCATCAGTGGCGCTGGTGACGGAGGCGTCTGGAGGCTCCTGAGGGGAGTGACTCAGAACTGGCACTTCTAGATCTTCAAGATGGCGCCGGAGAGAGCGATCCATGAGAGTTTGCCGCAACTCTCCAGATGTCCTTCGTACTGGACATGGAGAACTGCAGTTTCTTGGATGAGAGTTGGCTGTTGCCAGTGTGTCACACTTATGAGACTGTGCTTGCAGGGAGCTTGGAATGGAGCTGAGGTATTTAGAAGTGAGGATATTTGTGTCTGATGTGTTACCTGGGAGTCAGACAGAGGTGGATGAAGTGGTGCTGACAGGCGACATCATCGATGAAATCAACGGCATCTCCTTGCGTTACGCAGTCAATGAGCAGGCTGGGGCAACTTGAAGGGCACACCATTGAGTTTCAGACTTATCCGGTGGAAGTGGCATGATGGAAGTGTCTACCGACCACTGCTGCCATACTTAAATGTTCTGAGAGAGAAGGTGCCTTCATTCCAGCTGCAGGAAGAACCCAGACATTTAGAATCCTGCGAAGACCGTTGCCTTCAGGATGGCAGGCTTTTGTACAGGGTGAGATACCTGGGCCAAGCCAATGTTGGATCGTATGGCGGTAAGGAAGTATTGGACCGCGGCATCTTGATGGTTTTAGAGCAGCGTTTGCCTCCCAAGGAGGTCATGTTGGATGTGAAAGAGACTGAAGTGATTCTGAAGGAAAAGAAAACCTACAAGCTCCTGTTTCGTCACTCCTATCCAGAGATCTCAAGCGTCGGACGACGTCTGGACAAAGCAAATATGTTTGCTGTTTGTGCTGCAGAGTCGAAAGCTTTTCCACCAGACACAACCTTCAACTGCTTGGTGTTCCAGACAAACACTTCAGATGAATGTGAAGAAATAATAAAAAGAATTGCTACTGGATCGTCTGAGGAGTGGTCCTTCAGCCAGTACTACCTAGATACCCAGAGGATGTGGGCTGTGTGCTGTGAAGCAGCTGATGCACACAGATGCCACACATGCATCAGGAAATCTCTACAGAACAGGGCATGGTGAAGGAAGCATCGTGAATTGATGAGGCAATGCCTGCTTTCGTTTGCCTTTGGGACTAGTAATTTCAATGCCTCAATATGACTCTCTGGCATACACCTCAAGTGAGGAATGTTATTGATAATGTATCTGCAGTGCAGACTATAGAGTATTAAATGTATAAATATTAAAAAATAAAATCGCTGGGAGAAAATATAATTAAACTAGGCATTCAACTATCAAAAGATAATAACAATCCCAAATACTACATTCTAGAACAGAAGTGATGGGTTTAAAACCAAGCATTCCTACCATCTTTAGGTCTGCAGTGAAGATACTACTGCCAGCGGCCTTCTAGCCCTTATGATCATCAGGTCAAAAAATGGTTGAAATAAAAATAAGACTATCATTGACTCGCAAGAACAGTTACAGCATAGGTCTGATATAATATTGTGTATAATCCTTCCATCTAGACGCAGGTCCAGACTACTGATTGAAAGAGTGAAAATAGTTATGTAGTGGGCCACCGTGATGGGGTACCCAGCATGTTGAGGAGGTCCATAATGCCCTATCAGTGAGCCCAACCGCAAATACCCTCAAAAACGTCATTTCCCTTTCTCTGGCTGCACAATATATACAGGCCTGTAGACACAGAGATCAGCAGTTTTACTGAAGGCATAAGAATAGCAATACAGGATTTCTACTTCATGCATTATACTTTAGTAATTTTGATGCAAAGTGGCAGGTGTTTTGGCTCTCTTAGCAACATATACTATCATATGAAATTCATAGTCTTAATAGAAGATTAAGCTCCTCTGCAGATTAGTGCCAATTCTGGGAGCTATTTTATTTGGTAATAAGGAAAACTTTTGTATGTCCAGCTCCTTGCTGCTGAAGGCTTATGCATCAAGGTGTTGCATATATCTGCAATCATACCTGCTCATTTGAGGGGCTAGAAAGGTGATGTGAGCCCTAAAGGAAACAATAAGCTTTTCAGCATAAATGGTCAACGGAGGCAAAGGGGGAGCTTTATGAATCCAAATGGGATCTGTAGATTGTCCTTCAGGGAGATGGTAAGGGGGTTCTTGGAAAATGTGTACATCTGCAGACTTTCTGAATATCACTGAAGTGTGTAGCTGATGCATGCAAGCATGTGGGGTCGTATGAGTTGCAAGAAAACTTTTTGTTCAAACCAACAAGCGACCCAATTTGGTATTGCTCTGGATGCCCTGAACACTGGCTATTTATTTTTGTACTTCGCAGATGCCCATGTATAGATCGTAGATTGTAACATATATTTTTGGTTCTTTCCCTTTTCCTGACTCTTGGGTCAGAGACATGTAATCTTGTGCAGTCTTAACTGCCAGTAAATCCAAACTCTTTCTTGAAAAAAAACGGAAAAAAAACTGTGCACAGGCACTACATCCGAGATGTGTCTCTCTTCTTCTAAGGAACCTCAGATGCAAGGAAAGAACCTAGATACGTGTTTGCTTTCTCTTACTGGTAGTGAAGCTAGTTCCACCCCGGGGTATCACGTCACTGGCCATTGACATACTGACAAAACCTGAACCAGTGTCTGACATAATCCCTGATGTGACAACACCCTCTGACTCAGTCTATGCTCTTGGTTTAACTTCTGTGACTGAAGCCAACCTCCTCACTGAGAGGAACAAAATCCTGACCCCTCATTTGCTCTCTTGCCTTCAAGTACACCACATATTGAGAAGTCAGGAAATATTACTCTCTGCTCTGATGCATCTGTAACACCTTGTAATATAGAGGAAATTGGAAACACCAAAGACCAAGTAATGTCTGACCTGTTTCCTTGGACTAAGACATGTGAATTGCTAATTGGTAAAGCCAAGCACTATTCTGAGCCATCCCGAAGAAAGAACTTCAGCGTGTTTTAATGTGCAAAGCAACTGTGAAGATTTCACTACTTACAACAAGGAATCTACTGTTCAAGGGCTATTGCCCTTTCCAGAACTTAAAGCCTATCACCCTTGTCCCCCTATGCCATTAGCTTGTCTGCTTTCAGAGTCTCCAGTATCCTCAGCTGGCCTGCCATCTGAGCCCAAACCTGCAGCCTTCCTGCCATCAGTACCGGGGGCCTCCAGACTACCTTCCTTCAGAGCCCCAGTCCTCAGCCGGCCTAACCACGGAATTTCAGCCTGCAGTCTGCCTGCCTACTGAGTCCAAACCTCTGGACTGCCTGCCTAGTGAGCCTCCAACCAATTTGCTTATAGAGCCAGCGCCTCCTAAATGCCTGTTTATGGAGCCAGAGCTTCCAAAGAGCATGTCTCCAGCACCAGAACCTGCAGGCCACCGGTCTCCAGCACCAGAGCTTCCAGGCTCCCTGCCTTCTGCACCAGAGCTTCCAGGCTCCCTGCCTTCTGCACCAGAGCTTCCAGGCCCCCTGCCTTCTGCACCAGAGCTTCCAGGCTCACTGCCTTCTGGCCTTGAGCCTCTATTATGCCAACTTTCTGACCCTGTACTTCCAGTTTCCCAGCCTTCAGAGGTCTCAATACATATACATTCAGAGACTGAACCTCCAGCACCAGAGATAAAACTCTCAACATGTAAGCCTCCAGGGCCTGGGTCTACTGTATACATGCTTCCTAAGTCTCCTGCATGTGTATCTTTTGTATGTTTTCGTCCGGGTCCAGAACTTCTTCTATCTACGAGTCAAAGAATACAATTAAAAGGACTTAAAAAATCAATAAACGGCTTGCTAAGATCTTTACGCCATGACCCACGTAATATTACACTCACCTCCAACGCGCGGGAACAGAGAATCACATTAACAACAACAATGAACAGGACCTCTGGGCCAAACTCTTGCATAACATCAAGCACGACGCCAGTGAAAGATTCTGGAAAACAGTAAATAAGATAATACACCCGAACCATGTGGGCCTTACCTCCTTCATACTAGAGGAAACATGGGCAAGCTATCTAAAGTCCCACTTTAACAGCCAAAGGTTTCACTGCCTCAATGCCGGGGAAGATCAAAACAGCCGAGCATGAAGTTGATACTATCAATTGCAGCAGGGAAAGCGGTAGATCCCCTCCCGCAAACCCTGTAGCTGGTTTATGTTTCAAGGCAATTATTACATCTCAACCTGCTAGAGGAAAGCTATACAGCATTAAATGTGCAGCCGCCACTGAACAGCTCCTAATTAAAAAACAGATCAAGAAGGGAAAAAAGGAGGGAGCACCAGGGCCGAACTGCATTCCACCAGCAGGGTTCAAGGAAAAACCGGAGGACTGGGCAAAAATACGGCACTCACTATTTCTGGAAGTACGACATCTGGGCATAATTACAGACTCCTGGAAAGGGTCGATAATCGTGCCAATCCACAAAACGGGCAGCAAGAATTTACCAGCCAATTATCGGTTAGTAGCCCTGATCGATAATGAAGCCAAATATTTTGCGGGTACATTGCTGGAGGAATTGTTAATCTGGGCAGAAAACAACAAAATAATCCCGCTAAACCAGACAGGATTCCGAAAGTGCTCCGGTACAATAACTAACATCATGGCACTGTTAATGGACATGGCAAAAACCAGGCACATGCAGCTCCATGCCTGTTTTATTGACTACAGTGCCGCGTTTGACAATGGGGAAAGGCCCAAATTATGGTAGAAACTAGCCAGATGGGGCATTCCCAACAATCTTCTATCATTGATCATGCTCCCACATTCCAACACCTGGGTTCAAGTAAAACTGGGCTCAGGAACTAATCTCTCCAGGAAAATCAAAACATCGAAAGGGCTGAAACAGGGTTGCGTGCTGGCCCCCATGTTATTCAATCTATTCATGGCAGACCTAACCCTGGCACTTAACAACTGCAACTCGCACGCACCAAGATTAGGGGGTTCCCCAATATCTAATCTACTCTACGCGGACGACGTTGTCCTACTCAGCTACACAGCAGTGGGCCTGCAACATCTCCTGAATTGCCTAGAGGTCTATGCAGAAGAAAACTGTCTCTCAATAAACTTAAACAAAACAAGGACTATGACAATTAACAAGAAACTAAAAAAGTCCCATCAGTGGTACCTGGGTAATAAACACATTGAGCCAGCAGAGGCTTACAAATATCTGGGTATATACATAGACAAAGAAGGTTTAATCAGCCGCCAGCAACAAGAGATTAAAAGGGAAGGGATGATTCTCGCACTATCTCTGAAAGGAATTTCAGCCAAACTACTGGGCCCCACTCTGAATCCACTCTTGATGGTAGCCCGAGCCAAAATATTACCTTCTATTACCTACAGCACTGAGGCACTGTGCGGGAGAGTTAGTAATCTTCTGGATAAAACATTTGTCAAAGCATATAGAACAATGTTCAGCCTCCCGACCTACACCTCACCAGCACAAATTCGTTTGGAGTTTGGTCTCATAAAGCAAACCTGGGCCAGCTACAGAGCTTTCATGAACTGCTGGCACAAGATCAGGTCAGCAAACACTAACACACTAACTCATCTCCTCTGGCAAGAGATCCAACAGAGGCAGAACTCACCCGCAGGTCAATATCTTAAGGAGGCTTTGACGATCATGGGGCCTCTCCCCCTTATGGGACACACACTGCCTCCATTCGGCGTTCAAAAAAACAGTGCGGAAGACGCTGAAGACACACTCCTTGCTAGAGGATAAGGCGACCTTCTCGCTTAGAGCGCATGCCTGGATGACTTTGGCCACATACAAGTCCCTAGCCCCACAACATTATTTTAATTTGGGTTATTCAAAAATACTGAAACAACATTTTTTAAAGTTCAGGCTAGGAGTATTACCAACCACGCAGCAGCTCCCTCCCTGGAAAAGGGAGCAGGCTTTTACTCTTTGTAGCCTGTGCAACAAGGATCAGGGTGACATCACAGACACCATCTGCACCTGCACGGAGCTGTGTCAAGAAAGGAGACAGCTGCTAAAAATTCCCCTTACTCAAAGAGGGATCAGGACAAGGAGACAAGCTGTCCTGGCATGCTTTGATCCCTCATTTCCACAACTGAACACTAGGCTAGTTAAATTTCTCGAAGCAGCTCGGTCAAAAATGCCAAACTGATCCTCACTTTGCCGACAATCGGTCTACGGGGGAAATTTCATTAAGTGATTGGATAACTCCCACAGCGGACTGCATCTTTTCCAGAGGCAGTAAAGACAAAATTAGCCGGGACATTAAAACTGTAATGACACAGAAATGTCTTTAGCAGTTCACGCTGCGACGCTCACGAGGGAGCATGCACATTTTAAATATGGAACATTTTAAATATGCTTGTATTTTTTGTATGCACTGCAATGGTTTTAAGTAACTATGCAAATAAAGTTTTACCTTACCCTGCCTTCAGCACCAGAGCTTCCAGGCACCCTGCCTTCTGCACCAGAGCTTCCAGGCTCCCTGTACTTCTGGTCTTGAGCCTCTATTTTGCCAACTTTTTGACCCTGTGCTTCCAGTTTCCCAGCCTTCAGAGGTCTCAATACTTATACATTCAGAGACTGAACCTCCAGCACCAGAGAAAAAACTCTCAACATGTAAGCCTCCAGGGCCTGGGTCTCCTGCATACATGCTTCCTAAGTCCCCTGCATGTGTATCTTTTGTATGTTTTTGTCCGGGTCCAGAACTTCAAGTCTGCTTCCCATCACCTCCTTCATTTTCAGCCAGTTTGTCTTTGACCTCTGTGCCTCCTGCCAATCCGTTATCTGCTTTTGACCCTACAGTCAATCTGCCTTTATTTTCAGAGTGCTACTCTAGCCTGCCATCATCAGGACTTCAAACACCTTTAATGCAGGCTTCTAAGCCCCTGTCACTGGATTTGGACTCTTCAAGTTCTACCTTCAATACTGCTGTTAATTTACAGAGTATTATCCAACCTTCCAGAACATCACAATTTACCTTCAGTCCTCGGATAGCGTGCACTGCATCTATGATGGAAATGGACTTGATTCTTAGGAGCAAAGGCTTTGGATCCAGTTCAAGACGCAGGGAGATGGTCTTTGGAGGGGGAGTACTGTCATGATTCACTCCCTGTGCTCTCGTGCCCACCACCAGGGGGCCACATAGTGGGACTTTCCAGTCTTCTAATAAGCTTCCAGACCCTCCCCTGCATACATATCTTGACTTCCAGCCATTTAGACACTTATTGGGAACTGACATGCATTACCAATTCATGCCGGGTTTTGTAAAAGGCAGCCTGCATATACCTGGAGCCAGCTTACTCATGCCTGAAACTCCATTACCCAGAATTCCCTGCTCGCTGCTTTGTCTCCACCCCTGCAGGCCAAGGGTGGGTGGAGGAATTCAGCTCACCTGTGGCTGGCTACTGCTAGCCTGCTCACACCTGATGCATATGATTACTGTGAGCTCTTTTAAGCCCCAGTTTCCTTCAGGCCAAGATTGGTCATTGTAGCTGTTTACCGGTGAGACCAATCTTTGTTTCCAGTGCTCCCTGAGATTTTCCTATCCTTGTTTCCAGTGTTTCCTGAGCTTTAGCTATGACTTGTTCCTGACCTGCTGCTGTTTTCCTTGTTCCTGAATTAGCACTGCCTGCAGTGCTACCTTGACCCCTCAGCCTTAGTATTCCTTGTACCTGAGCATCAGCAGTTTTTCTTGTTCCTGAATTGGCACTGCCTGCAGTGCTACCTTGACTCATGAGCCTTTGTAATCCTTGTTCCTGAGCTGCAGCAAATGTCCCTTGTCCCTGAATTAGCTATTCCTTGTACCTCAATGAGCACTGCCTGCAGTGCTACCTTGTTTCCTGAGCTATAGTTATTCTTTGTTCCTGTTCCTCAGCTATTTCTTGTTCCTGATTTCCACTGCTTGACTCCTTGTTTCCTGAGCTGTAGCTCTTTTCTGTTTCCTTGAACCAGTACTGCTTGCAGTGCTCTCTTGATTCCTTGTTTCCTGAGCTGTAGCTATGTCCTGTTTCCTTGAACCGGTACTGCCTGCAGTGCTACTTTGACTCCTAAAGCTTTAGTAAGTCCCTATTCCTGTACTAGCACTGCCTGCAGTGCTACCTTAGCTATAGTATTTCCCTGTTCCAGTACTAGCACTGCCTGCAGTGCTACCTTGACTCCTTAGCTATAGTAGTTCCCTGTTCCTGAACCAGCACTGCCTGCAGTGCTACCTAGACTCAATTATTGTTCCTGCCCCAGCACTGCCTTCTATGCTACTTTGTTTTCTTGATTCCTTAACCTTATTTATTTATTTATTTATATTCTTATATAGCGCAGGATTCGATCCCCGTAGGGGTATCTCGGCGCTTACGCTTTTCCAGGGAGGCCTCATAGTACCAGTGAGCTGTGGAAGAAAAAAAGGAATAATATCTTAAGGAGTCAAGAATAGGTGTGTTTTTAACTTCTTCCTAAAAAGCAAGAAATTTGTAGTTTGTTTTAAAGTGGGGGGAAGTGAGTTCCATAGAATAGGGCCTTTATAGGAGAGAGCTCGGCCTCCTTGCCTAGCCTTCCTAATTTTTGGAACCTGGATCAATTGCTGGCTACTAGAGCGCAACGTACGCCCAGGGCTGTAGTGATGGAATTTTTCTTTCAAGTACTTAGGTCCCAAGCCAAACAGACATTTATGTATCGTGCAGCAGATCTTATATTTTACACGTTGCCTGACCGGCAGCCAGTGGAGTTTGGCCAGGAGAGGATGAGAAGCAGTCCTTGGCTGAGCATTGAGAACAAGTCTCGCTGCAGTGTTCTGGACTACCTGCAATCTTTGTAGTTGTTCTTCATTGGCCGAAATAAACAGCCCATTGCAGTAGTCCAGCCTACTGGTTACCAATGCCTGGACAAGAGTTTTCCTATAGTTGTCAGGTAGGAATTGGAAGACACGTCGTAGCAGTCCGATGACATAAAAGCAGGACCCTGCTACTTGATTGATGTATTCTTTAAACAGAAGTGCCTTGTCAAGCCGCACACCAAGATTTTTTACAGTCTGTTTGGGAGTGGGGACTGGTCCCAAATCCGGGGGCCACCATTCTGGTGACCACAAAAGTGTGGCCTCCCCGAACAGCATAACCTCCGTCTTGTCCACGTTGCACTGGAGGCAATTTAGAGCCATCCAGTCCGATATGGCTCTCATACCTTCCGCAAAAGATTTTTGTATTGAGGGAGTTAGGGTATGGAAGGGGAATAAAAGCTGAGGGTCATCAGCGTATGACACCGGAGTGAACCCATATGCTCTTGCAATGTCTGCCAAGGGGGCCACATACACATTGAAAAGTGTGGGGCTTAGGCATGAGCCCTGTGGCACTCCCTTGGTGAGCTCCCTTAAGGTGGAATGATGGGAGCCCAATCTGACTCCTTGCGAGCGGCCTGAGAGAAAACTCTCCAACCAGGACAGAGCCACACCTCCTATGCCCATCTCCCTCAAACGACCGAGAAGTATTTCATGCGACACCGTGTCGAAGGCAGCTGATAAATCCAACAGCACCAGAATCATAGAGGCTCCTCCATCTAGTGACATCCTGATGGTATTGGTCACTGAGAGGAGGGCAGATTTGGTGCTGTGATTGGGCCTGAACCCAGATTGAGAAGAGTCCAGGCCCTCCGCTGCCTCGATGTATTTTGACAAATGGGAATTCACATGCCTCTCGGTCATTTTACCAAGGTAAGGCAGGAGGGAGATGGGTCGCAGGTTTGAGAGATCTGTCCAAGGAAGTGCCGCGTTCTTCCAGGTAGGGTTCACCACCGCTTTTTTCCACTCTGTGGGCACACATCCTTCCCTGAGCGATTGATTTATTATATCCTGAATCTGGGGTCCAAGTAAGATACTTAGGGGGGCAACTATTTTGGCGGGCAAGATATTTTCTGGAGACCCAGATTTTATATGACTAAAGAGAAGAGATAGATCCGAGTCACTGACAGCTGGAAATGCCATTAATGATATATATCTCTGCTTCGGCGATATAGGAGGAGTGAGGATGGCATTCATTTGGTTCTTTTGGCCGGATGCCTTCACTATTTTCTCATGAATTAGATTAATTTTATTTTCAAAAAACAGGGAAATGTCGTCACATAGGAGTTGGGAAAAGTCATCTGGGCTTCCACATGCTACAGGTTTTACAAATGCTTGTAATATTTTATATAATTCCTTAGAGGAATTACCTGCCTCTACAAGTTGTTGGGTAAGGCTGTTCTTTCGTGCAAGTTTGATGTTCCTGTAGTAGTTAGATTGGGCCTCATAGTATGACTTCTTACTTTCCTCTATTCGCGTTTTCCTCCATTTCTTTTCTATCCTCCTACATCCTTGCTTTTCTACTCTAAGTGCTTCAGTATACCAAACTTCCTATTTGGAAGTAGGATATTGTTTACTGAGCTTCAGAGGGGCTATCTTATCAATTGCTTCTATAAGCGAAAGATTAAAATTGGATAGTGCCAGCTCTACATCACCCTTTTCTGTGGGAGTAGGCTGTTTCCACACCCTCTGCAATTCCTCAGCCGTTACTTTGTGCCACTGTCGACGCCAAATAGGTGGGAGAGTGTTCTTTTGCGAGGGTTTGTCCACTCCAAATAGCGAAAATTCCACTATAAAGTGGTCAGACCAGTTTATTTGAGTTATAGAAGAGCATCGTACTCTGGAGCAATTAGAGAAAAGCAGATCCAGAGAATGACCTCCTATGTGTGTTGGCCCGCTATTCTTTAATATTAAACCGAGAGTAGAAAGGTCAGTAAGTAGAAATATAGTTTCTGGACATACTGAAGTATTTACCTGAATGTTAAAATCCCCAAGAAGAAGGAAATCTTCTTTCGCTTTAAGATGTGGAGCTAAAAGTTCTAAAAGAGAAAGGGAGAAGCCCACACTAGGTCCTGGTGGACGGTAAATTATTGCTCCTTTCCAGAAAGTATGTGTGGCAGTTTTGATTTTAAAAATCATAGTTTCGTATTGTGGGCAGCATTTTTGTTCCAGTATGGTAACCTTCAGGTATTCTTTATACATAATGGCTAATCCACCACCTATTTTAAGAGGGCGATCTAAATGTATAAACTTGTATCCCAGGGGAACTCCCAATGCAATGGCCGAAATTGAGTGGGGTTTTAGCCAGGTTTCCGTAAGGAAACATAAATCTGGCTGCAGTGTATGTACCAGATCCCATACTTCCAGCTGATGTTTGGGTAGGGACCGGACATTAAGGAGAAAACACTTTAACCCATTTAATGGTACGAATTTCGCATCAATAGTCTTGGATTGAGGACTAATACAAGGTGTCTGAAAGTGACAATTAAGACAAGAAAAAGCGCCTTCTGGACAAGGCCAGGAGTCTCCATTACACTCTTTCTGTGGGAGTCTCCTTAGATCCAATAGGGTCTGGGCAGAATACCTGATACCCCGCGTCCCTGCGGGTGGTGTACTCAAAGGGGTCGAGTCCATAGCCCCTAGCCCCGTCCTGTCGCGGACGGGCGCAGACGGGCAGCTCTTTGGCTGCTCTTCGGCGTGTCTTCGGCTGCGCGCCCGATTGGGGGGAGGGCTAAATAGCCCCTGAGGTAGAACCACTAGAGCGCTACCCGCTCCAGTGATTACCGGAAGTGCCTGGCTCTCACCTGTCCGCCCTCCGCACAATGGTACTAGTTACCCTGTCGGAACGAGGCGGACAGGAAGCAGAGTTGAGCCGAGGCTTGTCACTGCCCTCAGAAGAAAACAACAGCTTCCCCTCCTATTAATTCAGGTGGGGGAGATAATGCGCGATCGCGCTCGCTTTTAAATTTCATACTGACGTGCTCGTTGTCAGCACAACATATAAATGAATATTTTAAAACAGGCCAATACAAGTAAAAAAGTATATGCTGAATACAGCATGCACAGCATAGAGCGCTATTTCAGCTACCTGGTCAAACAAGCGGGTCGGGGACACTGCCACCGTCACCGTACCACCGCAGCGCCATGTTTGATGTTACGCCTAAATAGCCCCTGAGGTAGAACCACTAGAGCGCTACCCGCTCCAGTGATTGCCGGAAGTGCCTGGCTCTCACCTGTCCGCCCTCCGCACAACGGTACTAGTTACCCTGTCGGAACGAGGCGGACAGGAAGCAGAGTTGAGCTGAGGCTTGTCACTGCCCTCAGAAGAAAACAACAGCTTCCCCTCCTATTAATTCAGGTGTGGGAGATAAGGCGCGATCGTGCGCGCTAATAAATGTATTACTGACGTGCTTGTTGTCAGCACAACATATAAATGAATATTTTAAAACAGGCCAATACAAGTAAAAAAAGTATATGCTGAATACAGTATGCACAGCATAGAGCGCTATTTCAGCTACCTGGTCAAACAAGCGGGTCGGGGACACTGCCACCGTCACCTTACCTGCACTATTCTATATACCCTTGTAGCCTCCCCTTCTGTATATCCCTTTCCAGTCCCTGCCTTTCTTCCCATTTCCTTGGTTCCAGTTTGCTGTCTTTCTATTCTGCGGTCTTACTTCTGTTACCTTGTATGTTTGTTACCTGCTTTATGCCACGTGTGCCCTGTGATTTCCTTCCTTTCCTGTTAAGCACTCATCCTTGCTATCTCCTTTTCTATTGTGCTTGTGTTTAGTTCTACCCCTTTGCTGTTACTTCCTTGCGCGTTCCTGTTTGATCGCCAGGATCGGTGGGCTCAGCTGACTACCTAGGTGGTGTTTCTTGTTCACTGTGAGTATTGTCTTTGAGTTACATTTATAACATCACCATAGGTATAAGCTCCACAGACCCTGCCTTTGGATGCATATCCTACATGTGGGTATTTGCAGTCAGTATCTGTAACAGCAATTGTGGGTAAGAAACTTACTGAGCTTCAGTCTTACCATGTGGAGCTCCTGAGTGCTTTACCCCACACCCCCCTTTATTGTTAATGTTGTATTATATATATGTCTTGCACATTCGTCCTAGGTGTAGTTATTCTGAATGCTAAATTGCCTTGTGCGTGCCCTTCTTTTCTGAGTCTTACCCATCATGTTCACTTTTACAGGCCTTCCCTTTGGATCCCGTTTTCTCCTCTGACTCCCTGTATGATCCTGGGCAGCACTGCACTCCTCCTTTCTGTGTAAGTCTTCTACCCAGTTCCCAGTCCTGTCCAAGTCCCTGACTGTGTTCCCCACATAGTCCTGGACAGTCCCTGACACCTTCATTAAACACTTTAGTAGCAGGTATTTTGTCTATTTGGAAGAGAGTAAGCAACTGCTGCCAAAGGTACACTGATGAAAGAATATGCAAGCCCTAACTTTTTGTAGGAGAAACATGTAACAAACAAAGTTTTGTATTGTGGCATTTAAGAGCTGTGTGTTGAGTTTAATGCAGCAAGGAACAAAAAGCTTCAATTAGGCAACGTAGCATGGAGGTACAGCAGGATTCTCAGCTTTTATTTTTTTTAAATTAAAGATTTGTATGCATCTCACCAACAGTGAGAAAGGATGAAAAATAGCCCAGAGCACAACTGTTTTGTGCGATCCTTGCCAGTTACAGTGAGTGCCACCCCCAGCCCCTCTGCTCTTCATGTAATACACTGCAGTTATTTTATTTGTGTGAGTGAGAACCCCCTCGAGGCAAATTAGTGATACAAAAGTCCAAAGGTTTAACTGCCAAATGTTCTAGCACATTGATTTGCAGAAGAAATTCTTGCAGGAATCACTGGCCTTGGGTTGTAAGGGCTCCCAACCCAGAGAGGGATTCAAATAGATCACCACTTGCTGCTGACGGTCGACAAATAAATCTTTTGGTTCAACCAATGCATTTGTGATGAAAAATGTGCCGCATCAACACCAGACTCCCCCCAACCCAGGACGTTTGTATGATAGACACACTTGGAGCAAGACATGCATAACCTTGCGATCTGAACCAAAGCAGTACAGAAGGCCATCGTTCCCAACAGTTTCATGATCATTTTCACAAGATGCAACGGCTGGAAAAAGGCAAACATTTGTTGCAATTTCATCACTCTCTGGCCTAGGGGAGGCTTTACATGCTACAGCATTGAGTGTCGCTTCCAGAAACACCAGTAACTGTTGAGGACAAAGGTGTCATTTTTTTTACATTTATGCTAAAATCCCCTTTGGGAAGAAGCAAAATCATATGCCAAGTTTATAAGCATGGCAAAACACGGTTGGTGCGCTCCCAATCCCACTAGACATTCTGTAAACAGCATTGGGGAAGTTGAGACACAAAAGGGTATAACTTTGAATGGGCAATGAACTCTACTAACCAAAAACCTAAGGTATTGCCAGTGAGCAGGATAAATAGGAATGTAGCAGTAGGTGTCATTGAGATTGATGGTTATTATGTAGTCTCTTTGTTGAAGAAGTGTTATGATGCCCTGCAAAGTCATCATTTTGAACTGATTAAACGTGCTATAGAGATTCAGCACCCCGAAGTAGGTGACTGGCCGCAAAGTTTAGTCCTTTTTTGGAACTGGAAATTAGAGGGAGTGCACTCAAAGACCTCTCTGATGAGGTTGGACAAGGTTGACAATCCCCTTGAGAAAGATCAATTGAGTATCCTGTAATGGAGTAAAACTGTGAGGGTGCAGTGGTATTCTAAGTGATGTTGTTTCGAACTCTGAAGCAACATCCGTGGATGATGAGGAAAAGCACCCACTGATCTGAGATTACACTCTGCTACCCAGGCAGGAAGGACCTCAGTAGTACTCCCAACAGGTGTTGGAAGGTCAGGGGAAATAGCAAGTTGGTCATTCCTTGGCGACAGTAATGCCTCTAACTTGGGGACCACTGCTTTTAACACCAGCATTGCCACTAAAGCAACCCATGAGGTACTGTCCCCATTTTGCACGTTACTGACCAGCTTACAAGGATGCTGCTGGTATCCGGTCTGGAGGAGTGATAGACATTGCTTTGTAGCCCATTCAGGTTTGTGTCCCCGTCGAAACCGGTCTTGTGCTGCTGGTGTTTCTGTACACTCATGGCTTTTGAGTGTCTATATCTTTCTTGATTTTCTCGAGAATCTCATCTACATTAAGGCTGAAGAAATGCTTGATATCAAAGAGTAAGCTAATGAGGTGTAGCTGAATCTCAGGAAAGAATCTAGACATCTAAAGCCAGGTATGGCACCAACTAAAGCACTTGGTATAACCTCCCTGAAAGCCATATGAGTGGCATCTAGTTGCACATCTAATGCTTGCAATAGAGAACACCTTGTCTTCATGCACAATTTATTTTGCGCTTTTCTTGTTGGCATCCAAAAGATGTTTCAGCAACTACTCATTTTCTCCCATTGGCCCTGCAATACCTTGCAGCTGAGGCCATAGACCGGGAAATTCACCATTGTGTGGTGACCCCCAACCCTACATGTTTCCGAGCTGATCTTCTTACTTTCCTTGTCAGAAGGAAAATATCAGCTGGGCCCTGCAGGATGGACGTCTTGCATGCAGTATGCACCACTAGTGCTTCAGGTGGGAAGTGCCAATGGATAAATAGTGGGTCTTGCATTGCTCTCTTAAATGTCATTCCTACTGTGGGTGATTGGGATGGGTTTGGCAACTCTAACCTTCTTGGGGCAGTTAAAATTATTTTTTGGAACAATTGACCATTACTTTGAGCACTGGAAGAAAGTGAGTGGTGATTTCAATTTTGGTCAGCATTTCAATAAGAATGTCGAATCTCTTTTCAATAAATGGGGAATATTTGATGCGCAGATGCTCAAACTATACCTACATTATATGGGGAGGAATCGTCTGGTGGTGAAGCTCTAACAGGGTATGCTGCAAAAGAAATATCGCCATCGGGAGTTGTCCTATAATTATGCAAAGCATCCTCGTGTTGATCAGTGTTCCCTAGCTCCTGTTACAGCGTAATGGGTCTGAGGACGCTTCTTGAACTGAATCCGAAATTGAACAGGTGGAGGTAGAGCATTATCAGCCTTTTTCTTTTTGCGATTCAGGTACGCCATGAGTTCTCCCGAAATGGCTTCATAAAAGCCTTCACTTTTTGTATGGCGCAAGGAAAGCAGTAGGTAGCCAAGCAAGAAAATACCTGTGGTCCGGTTCAATAAACAATTTGCTGACTACTGTCAACCGCTTCATGACGTACGAGTTACTTACCTTCCGTAACGATTTATCTGGTAGAGACTACTAGCCGCAGATTCCTTAACATAGAATTATCGTAGTCTCTATCAGATAAGAAATTTGAAACCGATCTTAGCACCAAAAGTACTTAGCCAATCTCTCAGGCTCTAGCTTTTTTGTCACATGTCCAAGAGTCTTTAAACATCAAAGGTGCCTTTTAGCGCTGAATGGTATCGATGGTAGGGAGGAGTGGCAACTGTCCAGCCTTTTTTTAATGTGTTTCATCAGTCAAAGTATGGTGCTCTTTGGTCCATTCTTTACCATGAAGCAGAGGCTCAGTTTGAGGTCCAAACTGAAGGATGTGGAGTGAGGATTCTTGGTGGACGGAGAGGCAGTATCCATCAGAGGGCATGGGTGGTGTTCCCATATTTTAGTATTAATGTTGGAAACCTGATGTGTGGTCTTTGCACTTGGTGTGGTTTTTGTGAAAAGCCCTGGAGAATCTTAGTCAGAGTCATTGGAAGACACATACATTATACTTTGGACTCCTCTCCTACGAGGCTCCTGGAATACCGGAAGAGCATCCCCCCTCTTTGTTGCAGTCGACTTCTTTAATGCCCTTGGCAAGAGCACCGGGCAGTGACTCTGGAGAGTCTTGATGCTGCCTTAAGTAACGCACCCACCTCTGATCACAATGGTACACAATGATTTACTTGGAATGAAGAGTGTTACAGGCTGGACAAGCACGTTTGTAATGGCCCCTTTGTAAACAGAGCTTACCGACCTCATGCTGGTCCAGCCAAACCACACCACCTTTCCCCGAAACTAGTAATTCTCATATGATCTGGCCTTAGGCTCTTCTGACGGTCATGAAATACACAGTTCTGTTCTATACTCAGCCTTGGCCCGAAGGCTATAAAAATTTAGAGTTCGGTGCATTGAAGAATGAAGCACTAAAGAACACAGTGTGAAAGAGACGGCAGAAAAAACAATCTAATGTGCAGTTTGTGTCTGGGTACACTGTGGGTTTCAAGGGGATCTATCAAGAGTTACTAGGAAACCAAAACTACTTTAAAGAAGAAAAAAAATGTTTAAAGTTTTAACTCCAACACCAAATGACGGGAGATGCCATAGCATGTGTCTATAGCTGTACATGCTGCAAAGTAAGAAACAGCACACCAGAGTTCTAATCCAAGCTGTCTTTCTTCAACAGTGGTCCATCAGGAGGAGGGAAGAAGTGTGATGTAGTGGCCCACATGGAATGCAGACACCACCTTAGGAAGAAATAGAGGACAGGTACGAAGAAGCAGTTTATCAGCACAGAATAACGTGAAGGGTGGTCAGACCAAGAGGGCCTGAAGTTCTCCATTCTTACAGGTCGAAGTTATAGCCACCAGCAAAACTGTCTGCAGAGTCAGAAGTCCAACTGGGCAACTGTGTGTCGGATAAAATAGGGATGCCATGAGAAATATGAACATAAGATTCAAATCCTAAAATGGAACAATATTCGGAGTGTGCTGGAACAGAGTAAACTTTTCACAAAATGCACCACTGGTGGCAACTCCGACAAGAAGGGCTTATTACGAAGTACATGAAGGTGGACAAGCCACGAGTTAACTCTTTACAGTAACTACTGCGAGTACCGGCTGGGCACAAAATAATGCTGAGCATAGAATGTCAGACAGGCAGGATACAGATATTCCACTGGACCACACAAATAATTTGCGGACAGGTTTCCTAGTTGCCAAGATGTTGTATGCAACCTCTGGCAGCAGGCAAATATACTCCAACTGCCACCGTTGAATCTCCACACATATGCATCCGTTAAATCAGAGAATTGGGGAAGTTGACCAGAGTATTCTGCTGCAAAATCAAGTGTTCTTTCTGCAGGAGAGGAGAGGATGACGAATCCCAAGTTTAAATATATTGCCATACCAAATCTTTCTCACATAATCTAGGCAATCAGCAGTTGTGCTCTATCCTCTGGCCTCTTCTGCAAGACTTTCAACAGAGGTGGGATAGGTAGAAATGCATAAAACTGATGCAGCTGCCTTCTGAGCCAGAAGCATTTATAACAGAATCATTCAGAGGGAATGTATGGCACAAAGCCATGGACGAGTCCTGGCCTGGGCTGTGAATGAGAGGTCCACATATGGACACCCTATGATGGAAAAGATCGTCTTGTCGGCTCCAGGGAGAGATGGCTCAGAGCATGCACTCTCCAAATGAGGGAGTCCACAAGCTGGGCTGCTAAAGGGAAGGTGGCCCATCAGCCAGCTCAACAGCTGAATTCATGTCCCAGCAAAAGGTCCAAGATCACACATCATACTGTCGGTTGATTTAACAGAAGGTGGTTGTGGTGGTTTGCAGAATATGAATGGTGTTTCCGGAGGCTGATGGCAGAAAGGCCTTCATATAGAGATGGACCACCACAAGCCTCGACACATTTATATGTAGGAGCTCCTTTAAAGAGGACCATAGGGCTTGAGCCATTATGTCACCCAGGTCGGAACCCCAGAACAAGGAAGAATGGATAATGACCATGGGCACCTGCATCTGCAGAGGACTAAAGGGAAGGCCCAGCAGCAGACTGCATTGGCACATCCCCCCATGGTAAACTTGGGCTGAGAGAATCATATATATAAATCTGAACAAAGAGGTTCCTCTTGCTGCGAAAGCCACTGCTTCCTCGGGCACAACTAAAGAGACCTCATGACCCATTTGGAGTGAGGCACCAGCAAATTTCATGGGGCCACAAGGTCTAACATGTGTAGGACTTGCAAAATGGGGAGCACTGTAAGCTAAAAACATCAGAATCGTATCCCAAATGTCAGAAAAATCCTTCAAACAGGTTTTGTCTTGAACTAGACCTGTGAATTTTAGCTCTGTGAAGGGATAACCTGGGATTTTAGAGCATTAAGGTGGCACTGAATGTGGCATAGAGAGCAGCAGTGATGTCGAGAATGACAAAGAATATGGAAGGATCAGCACCCTGGACAGGGCAGGCTTCCTAGCCAAAGCCGGACCATGATGAGGCACGATGTTGGGTGGCATTGGGGTTAGAGGCGTCAATTCTACAGAGGTGGGTCCAACCTTAGGAAGTGGCCAAGAGGGTAGGAGAGTCATCCTGAAGATCTTTTGCATGGCCTGTTGGAAGGCCTCAACCTGTGGCAAATTGGCAGATGGATTGAGAAATTGTTGGTGAAGTTTTGCGAAGACTGAATCCAGCTCAGTAGATAGAAGAGACAGGTGTTGGGCAACAGCATTGATTTTGCTAACAGTTTTTCCCTCGTAAGACCAGGATTTCCCTCTCACACTGAGGGAGTCCACAAGCTGGGCTGCTAATACGAAGGTGCCAGATGCAACCAAAAAGCGTAAAAATTACTATAATGTAATCCCTTCCCTGAATCGCTTCTAACTTGAAATTTTGTTTGTTTGTGTATTGTAAATAAATATCAGATTTAATTTCGCTAATGCTGGGTCATCTGCTCAATTTACTTGGCTTTTAATATTAATTATCCTGGCAGTTCAGGCGCTGACTGAGCCCCAGCCACCTCTGTCAATTCTGAATGGGAAGTTTGCACTGTTCTGTAGAGCCATATTAATATAAATATTGCATACCAGAATACTCACATTTTATTCGACTTACCCAGTAATTGAACGAAACTGGTCAGACTCCACAGAATTAATTACTGTCTCAGAGTGATATAACTAGAGGAAAAATTGCCTCAATTCATTCAAGTCCTGTTAGACTGTAATTTTGCACTGTTTTTAGTTTTGATTTGTGCGAGACAATAATAAAAATAGGGTCTCTCACAGGTCAATTTTAATTCACTATCATCTCTTTCTGTGCACTGCATTCTTTTCCCATATAAACTTATTTGCTCCCATCTGTGAACTCAGATAGTGACCCTGACAAAACATCCTCGGGCTCCCTCATCCCTCTGATGAGGTTGCAGCCCTTAGTGTCAAGAGCGTGACATCAATGAGGATACCCAGATGATGAAGCATGTCACCTACAGGTGAGTGATGGGAATCAGTCTACTTGAATATCATTTTCTAATATAGCAGTTTCCATCAAGGAAGCTGACGCACACAAAAGGTTTTGGTTTGCTCAGGAAGGTATAGCAAACAATGTTCCTCACAAGGTTAACTGTCAATACCTTTCCCAATGAGAGCTGAACTAGTAGTTAGTATGAAAGACATCATTCAAGAGGGAGAACGCAGAAAGGTTTTTTTCTTGGGTATTCTAATGAGTCATACATCACAAGAGCTATCTACACCGTCAACATTACAGCCTTGAATGTCTAAACCATTGCCAATGTTTTTTTACCGCATGTACTGCATACAACTGTAGTCTTTTTGCAAGGATGATTTTTAAAGGGCCTCTCTCTCAAAGCCCGTTCTTAAAACAGATATTCCTTTCTTCTGACTCTACAAAGACCGCTTGACGTGCACAGTAGCTTAAATATTAAGCTCCTGACTGGTGTTTTTGAACACCAGGCCTTGTTTTTGTCTTGTGAACCACAAGATGCTAGTCAAAACTCTTAAGAGATGTACAGCAAACTATGGAAAATGGCAATACAAATGAGATCAATAAAGTGAAACATTAAACAATGGCAAAATATAGAGGAGACTCTATATAGCTGCTGCCTTTGAGGGACCAGATTGGCTCCACAAATTAGAAAACACCGGTTAAAAACGAATTGTTGTTTGTACCTGAACCCTGTGATGCAGCTTTCTGAGCCCCAGATGATAAAGCAGGAACCTTTGTAATGGTCTGAACAGGCTGGGCCACAATAGTGCTGCTTCCTCCTCCGCTGCTCACAAGTGCTTTGGCAACTCCCTGGGCTACAACAGGCTTCTGTCCAGTGACTTTACCAAATGACGACACAGACTTTGCCACCAGTATCTGTCCACCACTTATGGCCATGGCTGGTTTCATTGACGACTGGACAGCAGAGCTGAGGGGAACACCAACCACCTATAGTAGAGAAAGGCATTAGAATCTTTGCTAAAGCGACCCCAAGCTTTATCTTCTAACCCAAAACATAATCAACATCTGGATCATGCATGTGCAATCACCAGCACAAGAATAAACAGAACACACAGCAGGAAGAGTAACCACTGCCGTTCTTAAAGAGAAAATTAGACAATTGAGAAAAGCCCTATTGATTCCATCACCACAGAAACTGAGGTGCAACTGAAGAGCAACTGTTGTGAAAATTGAAAAGAATAGAACGATTAGCCAACTTTTCTCTTTAAATATTTACATATACAACTATCACTTTTGTAAATATATTACTTAGCCAATAGAAAAGCTGCACAATCAATGCCTTAGTGCAGGCTTCTTCAGCGAGTAGCTCGTGAGATACCAATAGCTCTCCAGCTAAATGTGAGTAGCTCTCTTGTGTGCAGCCCAGATTACTGAATTACAGTCTTTTTTTTCCCAAACCATATTTTATTGATTTTATGTACATCAATACAGAGTGAATGTACGATAAAGTGTACAATAAAGGACAGGTGAATAGAAACAGTTGTAAGCATACAGAAGTGACATTCCACAGCATATCCAATATCGAAGGATGACATACAACAAAAGCCATATTGTACCAAGCAAAAGCCTGCACCTAATTCCGTGCCTACGTCTCATGGTAACATGTGACCATATTGCAGGTGTAGAGTAGCCTTAAGTGGTAACCATATTAGCTGCGCGTGTCCACATCGGGCATTGATAAGAGATCCCCCCACAGTATGCTCCTCAAAGGGTATGTGTCTGTGCGCAGCCCATGGCTTCCAGATTTTGGAGTGTTTGTTGGGGCAACCTCGGGCCGTAAACGTGGGCCGTTCGAGTTACATGGCACGGTCCAAGCCCCTCTTCCAGGTCAATACGCAAGCGGAATGTTCAGCCTTCCAATGTGGTGCGATGTCCCTTTTGGCTAGTGTCGAGCCCAGAAATAATAAGTGTCTTTTGTAGATATTGCCCCATATTTCACCTGTACAGTGCAGAAGTGTGAGCTTGGGGGATCGTGGCATATTCCAGTGTAGTACGTCAGAAAAGCATTGTATAACTGCCCGCCAGAATTTGTCAAGGGTAGGGCAAGTCCGGACACCTTGTAGGAAGGGGCCCTCATCTATGTGGAATCGAAGACATCGGGGAGAGGCGATCAATGCCGCCCACAACAGTCTATATCGAGAGTAGTACACCCTATCTAGGTATTTAAATTGTATGTAGCGGAGATGGGTGGGGATTGCGGCTCCCCTGGGTGACTGAAGTGCTTCGGACGAGTCATCATCGTCGATGGGCCCTATTTCTGTGTCCCATGAGGCCCAGAGTGATGCTAGGGTTGTTGGGCTGTGCGTGACCAGTGTTGGGTTATTTAGAGATTCTATGATCCCCAAGGTCCCCCACCAGGAGCTTGCCTTCTAGTGGACTTAACTCGGGTAGGGTTGGCAGGCCTTTAATGGCCGGCTGTCCTTACTTCGGTTTACCGTGGGACGGGTAGGTGCTGAGATGCCTGCCTTCAGCGACCTTTGAGGAACCCCTCACTCGCTGCTGGCCCCACCTGGACAGCTCGTGAGGCCTTCGGGAGCAACCATCACGGTTCCCAGGAGGTCCCTCGCCTGGAACCATTTCTGTACGATACCACCCAGGTCGTATATGGGGGTCTTCTTAATTTAGAGGATCCCAGCAATCATATGAGCACTAAGGTCCTGACGAATTGCCCTTATGGCAAGAAACATGTCGACCATATTCACATGAAGGGTTGAATAAGGATTGGTCCCATTGTTTATCACTCCTTAATACCCCTTATTTTTAATAAAGCAGCGAGCCTGATCATTAAATTACTTCCCAATGGACTCGACTGACTTTTTTTAAACCACACACACACCCCCATGCTCACTATTGCACTCTTTAGGCCCCTCACACACACACACCCGTTGGCTCGGAATAAAAGATCTCCACCAAAGTGCAGCCCCCCGGGCTGCCCGACGGGCATTGCACCGCCAGCCTGCCGTAGGAGCAGGATACCGATGATGACGCTGGACGGCCACCGATTGGGACAACAGTTGTTGTCCTGTCGGTAACCTGTGTGAGGTATCCTTATATTCTGAAAAGGGTCTACACCATGCACTTGTCCCGTCATAACAATTGAGAGAGAAAATTGACCGAGCTATACCACTAGCTCCCACTGGGGAACTCTGTACAATACTCTTTGTTTGCTGCAGGCCTTTAATGTAGGGCAGTAGAGCATGGCGTAACTGCAAGTACTTAAAGAAATTGGTCGAGTCATAGAGAATGCCTCTTGTAAATCTCGAAAGGACTTCATGATAGGACCCTGCATGACATCGCCCAGGGTTGAGATACATATATTGTCCCAGCCATTAAACCCCTGTTGGTCTGCGACATGAAGAAGTAAGTGGTTCCGCCACAGTAGAGTCTCCTTAGTAAGGCGTCCCCACCAACTCATCCGCCCCAAGGCCTGTTGCCAGGACGGAATAACCACCGGGCAGCCCTGCTATATAGAAAAGGGTATACGGATGGCTCCCCCATGATCCAGCTCTCCAACTTATAAGCTGGTTCGTCCCTGGGCCCATACAACCATTCATTCAGGACCTGCAGTTTAATGCCACATAATAAGTTTACGTCCACCGCGGCGATGCCCCCGCCGTTTGTCGATAACATACTGAATTACAATCTTTTGCTTTTTAAATTATGATTTTTGCATACCAAAATTAAAAAGCATGTATTCAAGACGAAATTGTATGTATTTCCAGAACTCATGAATTGATGTTTGAGGAAAAATCTTAGTTTCAAAATGAATTTAAAGCCATTATTTTAGTTAAGAGTGATTTATTACTCATGTTACTCCCTTGGTGCCAAGGGGATTGCAGCTATGGCTATTTTGTTTAACCAATGTAGATGCATTCTAAATTGATAGTGCTTTTTTTAATTTATAGCTGCCAACTCTGCTTAATGTACTAATGGGATCACAGCTGTGATTCTTGGAATCTGTGATCACCATCACATTACCACCATTAGTAGCTCGGGATGACTTTAATTAAACAAAATTTGCTCCTATTATAGAAAATTCTGGAGACCCCTGCCCGAGTGGATGGCATCTCAAACTGTTGCTAAAGGAGAACAATTATTATAGTATAGAAACAAAGCATGCAGTCGTGCACCACTTCTACAAATGCGATTCTAATTCCAGGTATATCCACAATATTCCAGTAGTAGTTGAGATTCTTCTCTTAATTGATGCATTGTCAATATATATTTAAAAAAAGGGCCAGCCAACGCGTTTCGTCCACATAGATGTGGACTTCTTCAGGGCACAGTAGGACTAAGGAATATCCATCCTCACATGAGAGGAAGAATTATTGGGATCCATTCAACGCAGATCGTTGGAAAAGTGATATAACTTCCTCAAGAAGGGATCCATCAAATAGGCCTGAATCGTGAAGCGATAATCAAGAGAATTTAAAGTTCCTAGCAATATAAGGATATGAATGGAAAGCAATATGTTTCTGTGCTTGCTCCTTAGAAGTCAGAAAAGGAGAGAGGAGGGTAAAGGATCTGCCACTCATCCAAAACTAGAATTGGTGTGGAGCAAGCAGAAGACCCTAGCACTTCCAGCCGATTCCAAAATCGATGAGGGTGGATCTTTTCCCTTCTTCTTTTTTGAATCCTATGAGGCTTCCTGAAGGTGACAAAGAACTGGCAGACTAACAAAAAGATTTGGGGGGCGTGGCTACGCGGGCGAAGATGGTGGACGCAGCTTGCTAAAGCTCCCACCGGCCCGTTCTTTATCCGAGTACTTATCCTTGCTTCCTGACCCGATTCCATCACCCACACCACCGGCAAGAAGAGCGGAAGGCAGGTGGAGTCGCCCGCTGTATCCTTTGGAGCTCCCGGATCGCTGGCGGAGCCGTGCTCGGCGACATCAGTCTGCGGCCTAGTCCCTGCAAAGGAAGCCGGGGCCTCGAGTTTGGCGCACCCCGGCTGGGGGATCTTCGCGCCGACCCGTCATCATCCGCTTCCCCGGGGTTGGCGGAACTCCCCTTCCTGGCGGATCACTGCGCTGCTGAGGGGACCCTCCGGTAGTGAGGGGGGCCTGCTCTGACATCTGGAGAAGGCTGGAGGGAGTCGCGGCCTACTTCGGGGCCGGGAGACCGGGACCTCGATTTTCGGAGGCCTCCGGGGATACCGGCGGTGGAGTGGCTGCCGGGGCTTGCCTGGGCCAGTGGATCGCTCGACTGGCGGACTGACCCTAGGTGGCGGTGGCTCCGTGGAACTGTGGCTGGGTGCCTGCCGACCTTGCTGCACTTGTGGAACAGGCTTGGAGGTCCTGGGAGGTGCAGAGGCCTACATCCTGGTCGGTAAGCCGAGACCGGGGCCGGGTGCACGCAAGATTGATGCTGACCAAAGGAGATATATCTGTGCCTCCGTGACGGTGGTGATTGCGGTCGGCAGAGAGGTACACCGCTGCTCTCTGGTGCGGACCCCCCCTGGCCATTTCACGACCAGTGGCACAGAGCTTGATTGGGGTGGCCGACGGGCTCCTTTGTTCCCCCCTGGGTCGTCCTTGCAGAGGGCAGAGGTGGTGCAGGCGGGACGCCCGAGGACTTAAGGACCCTGTGGAATCGGAGGCGGACCACTGAGTGACCCACGGTTGCCCAGCCGGGGGGGAGTCGGGGAAGCTGCTTGGCGATTTATTTCCGCTGACCCGTCGGCGCTGCCCAGACCTGGTGGGGAGCTGCTTTGTCTCCGGGGGCTGCGGGACCACGGACAGATCCACGTATTGGTGTGGGAGGGCCCCCCCGCCCCCTCTGTGGACCCTCTTGATCCTGTGCTTCACAGTTCCACGCAACTATGACCAGGGGAGGTGGTGGCCCGGCCAAACAAGGGCCCATTGACAAGTTTACAGGGCCCAGTGGGGGCACTGGAGCACCCGGCGGTGGCGGAGGAACTGGGCCGGATAATGCGGCACTTATGGCGGCGATCACCCAGTCCAGAGATATGCTGGACGCGAAGATTGGTGCAGTGGGTGCGGACGTGACTCTGCTGCGACAAGATCTGCGGAATGCTGTGGAGCGGATTACAGAAACTGAGTCGAGGATATCGGTAGTGGAAGACGATGTGGGGACCCTGAAACGGAAATTGGCGGCGATGGAACATGCCCAAAAGAACCTCGCGACCAGGGTGGAAGTTGCTGAAGGTCGCGCACGTAGGAACAACCTACGCTTCGTTGGATTTCCGGAGCGATGCGAGAAGGGCAATATGGAGCTGTTTCTGACCCAATGGCTGGAGAGCTGGCTCCCCACAGGGGCCCTTTCCACTTGCTTTGTGATTGAACGTGCACATCGCGCCTTAACTCAGCGGCCGCCGGAGGGGGAGCGACCCCGGGCAGTCATCGCCAGGTTGTTGAACTATCATGATCGGGATGTGATTCTCCGAGAGGCGAGAGCCAGAGGCACCATCATGTACGAAAATCGGAAGATCATGATCTTTCCTGACTATACCAAGTTGGTGCAGCAGCAGCGTCGCTCCTTCCTAGACGCTAAGGCCAAATTGCGAGGATTGAAGATTCAATATTCCTTGTTGTACCCGGCCCGCCTGCGGGTTATCTATCAGTCCCGAACCCACTTCTTCGATTCCCCGGAGGAGGTCTTCCAGTGGACCGACGAGTCGGTGCCGATCAGGCCACATGAGCAGCCGGGTCTGAATCCTGGTGCCCCTGGAGGTTCGACGCAGGATCGACAGGGTAAGCCGGCCCGACATGGCCGTCAGCGGAGGTCCCGGTCGAGGAAGAGGTCCGCCTCTGCCGGCGCGACCCAAGATAAGGGGACTGTTGCATCCGACCAATCTGACGATAATATTTGAGTCCATGGGTGAGATTGCACTGCTGCGGCTACCTCGAGTGACTGGGAGGCCCACGGTTGGGCTTCATCCCTAGAAGTGTGGGCACTGTTTTTGATGCTAACTCTCGGGAGGTTTTGTTGTAATTTGGGTGGTGGTGAAGGGTTTGGAAGGGACTTGTTAGGGCCTTCGACTACCACGCGCAGTGGTTGTTGGCTGAGGGAGGGGTGGGTATTGCTGTTCTTAAGGGGTGTTGGGATCCATTGGTATGGTTAGTCTTGGGCCCTCTGTTTTGGACCCGGGGCGGCCCATGCCGCGACAGGTACTTCAATGTTCTATGGAGTATGGGGATGGGGGGTGTTGGCAGCAGGGTTTGGGGACAGGACATGTGGGCGCAGTGATGACTGGAAAAAGTAGACCTATTGGGGTAGTTTCTGTTGATGTTGGGAGGGTCTGGGAAGGGCGGGGGGGGGGGGGGGTAATGCACGTGCTGATTGTTATTGACCTGAAGACAATGCGAGGTGGGTGGACGTGGCACAGGAGGCATACTTATTGGACCTCGATTGACTATGGCTGATTTGACTCATAGACTCCCCGGCGAGTCCCTACGGATCATCACTTGGAATGTCAGGGGGATGCTGGATGCCGTTAAAAGGGGGGCTGTTTTGCGTTGGGGGAAGAGGGAGGCAGCGGATGTACTCTTGCTCCAAGAAACTCACATGTTGGGCACTAAAGTACTTAGTTTACAGAGGTTTGGATACCATAAAGTCTTTCATGCTGGGTTCGCCAGGGGCTCTAGAGGTGTTGCTATTCTGGTGCACCGCAGGGTGGCCTACGTCCATGAGAAGCAGTGGGTGGATCCTCAAGGCCGCTATGTCTTTATTAGAGGGATGTTGGGCACAGAGCCGATAGTTTTTGGAAGTGTGTATGCTCCCCCCCCCTGCAGTGGGCCCTGTCCGAGAAATTGTTTAAGGTGTGGGAGGATATCCCGGAGTCCTTGGCGGTGATTGGAGGGGACTGGAATGAGGTGATGGATGTGTGTGTGGACCGTCAGAGGCGACAGGGGGTGCTTGCTGGCCCTTCCCCTAATTCCCCTACCCGGCTACAGGCCACGGCTGAAGGACTAGGATGGGTGGATGTGTGGCGACATTTGCATCCAACGGTGCGCGAATACACATATGTCTCTGCGGTGTACGGCTCGTTCTCGAGACTGGACTATATGTTTGTGCCTGGAATGTATCTGCACAGGGTGTGCGAGGCTGCGATACGTCCGAGGGGGCTCTCAGACCACTCCCCAGTGTCAGTCACGATAGAACTGCTAACGAAGCGACAACCCTTCAGGTGGAGGATGTCGTCGTGGCACCTACAGCAGCCCTCCTATGTCCAACATCTACGAGAAGCCGTCGCACACTACTGGCGGGAAAATCTAGTGGGTGATATGGATATTGAGGTGGTTTGGGAGGCCATGAAACCTACTATACGGGGGGTGGATATTGCATGGTGTGCCGAGGCCCGCCGTAGACGACGAGAATCGACCGCTGCAGCTGCCAGACTCGTAGAGGACCTAGAACACCGTAGTAGGGGAGGGGGAGATGAGGTGGCGCTACGGTTGCTCCTCCAAGCACAACAGTCGTACGCCTCTCTCTTGATGGACGAGGCTAAACTGGCGCGGCTGGCCGCGCGGAGCAGAATATACCAATGGGGAGATAAATCCAGTACCATGCTCCATAGGCTATGTCAGCGCCGTCTCCAACCGGTTACGTTGCCGGGCCTCACTGATGACAGCGGAGTGACGATTACGGACCCAGCTGCGCTTGCAGCGAGTTTTGCTGATTATTTCCAGTCACAATATGCCCCACAAGATACTCTCCACGCAGACGATATAGCTAAATTTATTGACGACTTGCCGCCCCGGGCGGTGTCTGACGAGGCCAGGAAGGAACTTGAAGCTCCCCTTACGGCCGAGGAACTTGGGGAGGCGCTGGGTCAACTTAATGCGGGGAAGGCACCAGGTCCAAATGGCTACCCCTGTGAGTTTTTTAAGAAATTCCAGCTCCTCCTGGGGTCCCATTATCGAAGTACACTGGAGGTTGCACGAGAGCAGGGCAGACTGCCTCCGGACTGGCGGCACGCCGAGATCGTGGTCTTCCAGAAACCTGGTAAACCCCCAGACAGGCACGACTCGTATCGCCCCATCTCATTGCTTAATGTGGAAGCCAAAATACTGGCAAAGGCACTAGCGAACCGCTTACTCCCATATATGGTGGAGCTGGTTCATCCGGACCAGGCAGGTTTCATGCCACACCGTGCGACACGACACAACATCCGACGTGCGCAGGCGGCGGTTGACGCGATGGGGACACTGGGGGACAGAGCGGCTTTGCTCTTAGCAGACATCCATAAGGCGTTTGACTCTGTTAGCTGGGCGTACCTTTTTGCACTCCTGTCCCGCCTCAACCTAGGCCCAGTGTATCTGTCCTATATTTCATTGCTCTATACTGATATCACGGCGGCTGTCAGGGTTGCTGGGGCCACTTCGGAGGTGTTCTCCATTGGACGGGGGACCCGTCAGGGGTGCCCCTTGTCCCCGTACCTGTTTGCTCTGGCCATGGAGCCTCTGGCTTCCTGGGTGCGCATAGATGCCCAGCTTCGGGGTTTTGTCTGGTCCGAGACCCTTTTCGACAGGATTGCCTTATACGCGGACGACGTCCTCTTCTTTCTCACGGATTTGCGTCGCTCGGGGCCCCGAGTGTTAGAAATCATGCGCATATTTGGAGAGGTCTCGGGTCTCTGCTTGAATTTAGGCAAGTCCACCCTTTGGGTACTGGGAGGCGCGGCGGAAATAGACCCCTGGGCGATGGACTTGCAGCATGCCACTGAAGGTCTGAAATATTTAGGGGTGTTCCTTTCCGAATCCACCCATGTTACGTGGGAGCGCAATATTGTACCCGTGTGGGACAAAGTTCAAGAGGATGTCAAGACCTGGTCCCGAATGCCCCTCACCATCTTTGGTAGGTCAGCGATATTTAAGATGGTAGCTCTTCCGCGTCTTTTGTACCAACTACAGAATTACCCTCATCCTATTCCTCCCCAGTGGTTTCGGCAGGCTAATTCTGCCTTGAGTCGCTTTCTGTGGGTTGGAGGCGCGGCTCAAGTGGCACTAAAGACATGTTTCCTTTCCACGTATTGTGGTGGCTTGGCCACCCCGGATCTGTTATCTTATTATCAGGCCTCGCAGCTGCTCGTACTCAATGAGTGGTGGTATGGCGACAGAGGGGACCCAACATACGCCCTGGAGCGCTCCTTGATGGGTGATCATACATTACACAAGATCCTCTACTCGGCCCGGCTGCGGCGGGGGTTGCGTGCGTTACGAAAGTGGTCTTTGCGGTGTGGCGACAGGCATTACGTCGTATGGGTTGGTGGGGTAGGCTAACAGCTGAGACACCGCTATGGCACAATGGACGCCTACCCGAACTGATGACGCTCTCCGGGTTTGATGGCTGGGAAGCCATAGGTATATCAATGTTGGGACATGTCATGTCCGGTACTACCCTTAAGTCCTTTCAGGAACTCAGCACAGAGTTCAATATGCCCCAAACTCAGTTCTTTCGTTACTTACAATTTCGGCATGCACTTACACCAAGCATTGCAGACCTGGACTCACTCCCGGAGTTTAGCCCCATTGAAGCGAAGGTGTTCATGGGAGACCTTGGTACTAAGAAGATCTCTCGCATCTACCAGTCGATGGTGACCCACTGCTCATCCACCCTGCTCCCTCTGGGAGGTTGACGTTGGTCCTCTAGATGAGGATGACTGGAGGGAAGCCCTAGAGTCCCCGCGCGGAACTGCAATAGCAATGCGGCTTCGCCTGATTCAATTCAAATATCTCCATAGATCTTATTATACCCGAGAGCGACTCTGGAGGGCGGGACTGATTAGCTCCCCGGAATGTCTGCGGTGCGGAGCGGCTGTAGGTACGCTGATACATACTGTGTGGTCATGCCCTCGACTGATTGGATTCTGGAGGGGCGTATGGAATTGCTTGTCTGAGGTTTTGGGTTGGGACCTCCCACGCACTCACCGTCTGGGCTTACTCCACGTACTCGAAGGAGTTGGTGGGAACATATACAAGCGCCACCTGTTGCTACTAGGACTGGTGGTGGCCAAGAGAGACCTGGCCAGAGCATGGAAAGGAGTCCGAGCCCCCCCCCTGTGTGCATGGAAGGCTGCCCTGGATTATTATATGGGACTGGAGCGGCCGATTTTTGAAGCGAGAGGCTGCCCCCGTAAACATTTTAAGATCTGGAAGAGGTGGGCGGAATATAGGGGGTTGCCGCTTGATCCCCCTGCGGCGAATGAGGAGGAGTTCTAGGCAGAGGTTCTGAGAGGGCCTCATTACTGTGTCATACCTCACGACCGTTAACTGTGTTTTCATTCTACACGTGCATGGGGTTAGGGTGGGATAAGGGGTGGGTAGTGGGGTAGTTGGGCCTTTGGGGATGTTGGGAGGGATAGGGGTAAAGGGAAGGGTAGCCTACTTTGCTTTATTCTCAATTTACTTAGCATTACAATGACAAACATACAATGTGTTACAATGTTTGGTGGCACTCTCCTGATTGTGGGGAACCACGGCTTTTGCTCTGCCTCCCTTCAATTGAATAATAAAAATTTTGTTGTGAAAAAAAAAAAAAAGATTTGGTCCTGCCAATATAATACATAAGAGCTCTTTTGATGTCTAGCAGTTGTAAATATCTTTCTGTTATTGAGTCAGGAAGGGGAACGAACACTGGGAGCTCTATAGTGTGATTGAGGTGGGAAGGGAAGACAATCCTTTGGAATCTTTTCGCAATGGTTGAGAACAACCTTGTCTTTACAAACCTGGATGAACAGCTCTTGTATAGTGAGCACCTATTGTTCACTAATGTGCCTGAGGGAAGTAAAGGTCAGAAGCAAAGCTACCTTGCAAGCAAAGAAATGAAGGAAAATGAATGTAAAGGTTCAAAGGGTGGTCCCATGAGTCTAGTAAGGTCTATGTTTTGGTTGCACACAGGGGGCATTCTATGAGGTATAACTTTCTTAAGACTCTCCATGAAAGTCTTGACTAGTGGAAACCTTGATAGGTACGAATGTTCCCTGTTTTGCAAATAAGCTGCAACAGCAGTTAAGTGCAAGTGTATAGAAATATGGGCAAAGCCAAAACTCTGCAGACATTGGAGACAGAAGACGATGTCCTGAACACTAGGCTATAAGGGGTCTAGGTTTTTGGCAATGCAGTAGTGGGCAAACGTTGTCCCCTTTGTGGTGTAATGGGCCCAGTAGTGGGCCTGTGCTTTTCTCGTAGCATCGTCACACATTCATTGGGGAAGGTTTAAAAAGCTAAATTTTAAGACCTTATGTGACAGATGCTGGGTTGAGCTGCCTGGTATCTGGATGTCTAATATGATCTTGGCTCTGTGCGAGAAGATCTGGCCAGAGGATCAACTTCTGTTGAGGGCTGATAGATATCTCCAGGAGGAAAGAGTATTGAGGTTGTCTGACCTAGACGGGAGCCACCAAGATGGGTGTCAGAGGTTTGTCTCACCCTCCTCACCACATACAGGAGAAGCAGGCGAGGAGGAAAAGTGTAGTCTAAGGTCCTGGACCAATTTGTACATAGTGCATAGCTCAATGATTGTGGCAGTTAGTACATGGAGGTGAATTGTGGATATTTTTCATTTTCAGGGTGGCGAACAGGTCTATTTGCGGGGTACCCCAAAGCTAAAAGTAACTTTGTAAAACTTGCAGGTGGCGTTCCCAGTTGGGAACTTCTTGATCCATCATGCTGATCAGGTCTGTAAATTTGTTATCCACACCAGAAAGCATTCTACTAGGAGTTATATATTGTGGTAGCTCATCCAATGCCAAATCCCCTGTGCTAGTCCTGTGAGCGGGGGATAGTGCGTTTTGCCCTGTTTTCAAAGGTAGAACATGACAGTAGTGTTGTCGAACAAGTTACTTACCTTTGGAAATGATATATCGGTAAGAAACTCAGGTTAGTTACAGATTCCTTACCTTAGAATTACCCCCAGGCGTCAGACTGGATCCGGAACGTTTTTTGTCAGCAGTACCTCTGCGCATCGGAAGGTGGTGTAGGTCGGCTCCACATCGGTCGTTGGAGTCATGGGCGCCGGGATGAGGCCAGAGTAGCTACTTAGATGCTGCCCTCACAAGCTGGCGTCAGTTCCGTACATGACTTTCCGCGCCAGAAACGCAGAGCCATGCAAGACACTGATCACTGGGGCACAAAACTAGGGCCCTGAAAGGACGTCCTTAACCCTAGAAATCAGTTTGCAGAATGTGGAGGATGTGTGGGGCGGTAAGGAATCTATAACTAACCTATGTTTCTTACAGATATATAGTTACCGAAGGTAAGTAACTTGTTCATCTGAAAGAAACAGTTAGTTATAGATTCCTCACCTTAGAATAGATACCCCAGCAATACCAACCCCAGAGGTGGGTCTGCGAACCAAGTTCACACCAGAAAGTCCTGGAGAACATAACGACCAAAGAAGCCAACTCTCTAGACTTGCCTGTCCAGGCAGTAGTGTTTTGTAAATGTGTGCAGTGATGCTCACGTAGCTGCCTGACACATGTCATTCAGAGGGACCCCTCTTCCCAAAGCAGTAGTGGCTGCCGTCGCCCTGGTGGAATGGGCGCATTGCCCCACTGGATGCTCCTCTTTTGCTAGAGAATAGTAGGCTTTAATACACAAAATAACAGGCTTTAATACACTAAACGACCCATCTAGAGATGGTCCGCTTGTGTACGGCCCGACCTTTCTTGGCGCCCACGTAGCCAACAAAGAGTGGGTCATCCACACAGAACTGTTTGGTGGGTCCAGATAGAAGGAAACAGCACAATTTGGGTCCAGATGGTAGAGCCTCTCTTCCTCTTTAGAAGGATGCGGAGGCAGAAAGAAGGTGGGCAAAGTGATGGTTTGCCCAATGTAAAAGGAGGGGACCACCTTTGGAAGAAAGGATGGAAGAGTCCTTAGGACAACATTGTCCAGATGTACAGACAGAAAAGGAGGCTTGGATGAAAGAGCCTGGAGCTCACTCACTCTTATGGCAGATGTGATGGCTACCAGGAATGCAGTCTTAAGAGATAAGAGTCTTAGAGGACAGTCGTGAAGCGACTCAACGGGAGCGCACATCAAATCGGTCAAGACCAAATTCAAGTACCACTGAGGCATTACGATCCCGGCCATCTGGTCGCACCTCTCCCCCCAGCCATCTGGTCGGGCCTCTCCACCGGCCATCTGGTCGCCCGCAATGCTTTCCTATGGGGCGACCAGATGGCCGGGCTTCCCTGGAAGTCCAGATGAGGTGTAATTCGCCTCCCGGATCCCAGCCAGGGCTCCAGGAGGTCGAGTGCGTTCGCGCCTAGGGTCCCCCGAGCCTCGCTGTGCGCACAGGTTCCCAGAAAGCGGGGTAGCCTTCCTCCGGATTACTAGGGACAAGGTACTCTGGGACCCCTCTCGGCCTAGCGGTCCTCGGCCAGCAGCTGGAAGGGCCAGGATGCCGCCCCAGCCCTGGGTCCGTTCCCGGGCCCGCTAGACCCCGGAATCGGTCAAGACCAAATTCAAGTCCCACTGAGGCATCACGATGGAAATAGGAGGAAAGAGATGAGTAAAGCCTTTTAAGAAACTATTTACAACCAGGGACTTGAAGAGAGAAGGCTGATCAGGAAGCCTCAGAAAGGCAGAAATGGCCGAAAGATAGCCCTTGATACTGCCCAGAACAGAGGAAAGAAGGAACAAAAGAACCTCAGAAAGAGTGGGAGAAAGGGGATCTTAGTGGAGGGACGCCTGGCTGCCAAGATTACATCACAGACTTCGGGAGGCAAGTCAAATGACGTCAACTGCCGCCACTCAATTTCCACGCAAGGAGGTGGAGACTGGACCGGTTCGGGTGGAGGACCGGCACCTGCTGCTGCGACAGAAGATCCTCCTGAAGAGGCAGTCTGATCGGAGGATCGATGGCCATGATGAGCAGCTCTGAGTACCAGACACTTCGTGCCCAAACCGGAGCCACAAGAATGACTTGAGCCCAGTCACGCTTAATCTTCTTCAGCACTCTGATCAGAAGTGGTATAGGAGGAAAGGCGTATAGAAGACCGCAACTCCACTCGCGATGAAAAGCGTCACCTAGCGAGTGCAGCCTTGGAAATTCCAACGTGCAGAATATCTGACATTACACGTTCTCTTTGGTGGCGAATAGATCTAACCAAGGCTCTCCCCACTCTTGAAAGATTCCTTGCACCACCTCCGAGTGAAGACGCCATCCGTGACCCATCATGCACCTGCGGCTGAGTTTGTCCGCCCTGGCGTTCAGAGAGTCTGCCAGGTGTAGAACCACCAGTGATGTGCCCTGATGTTCCAGCCATTTCCAGAGGTGGAGGGCCTTCTGACATACAGTCCACAACCCCACCCGCCTTGTTTCTTGCAGTAACACATGGCGGTGGTGTTGTAGGTGAACACCTGCACTACTTTTCCCCGAACAGAGGGAAGGAAGGCTTTGAGTGCAAGACAGATCGCCCCGAGCTCAAGAAGGTTGATGTGGAGCCCAGACTCCGCCGGAGACCAGAGGCATCTGATATCCGCCTCTCCCATGTGTCTACCCCATCCCAGAAGGGATGTGTCTGTCACCACTGTGTGTTCTGGTTGGGGAAAGGAGAGGGATCTGCCTTTGGCCAAATCCTGGTTCATGAGCCACCACTGCAATTGTCGTGCAGTGCCCTCCGAGACACTGACGCAATCCGACAGATTCCCCTGATGGTGCGCCCACCGGAACTTCAGGTCCCACTGCAGAGCCCGTATATGCCACCTTGCATGATCGACCAGCAGGATGCAGGAGGCCATGAGGCCTAGCAGCCTTAGAGTCATCCTGACCGAAACCCGGGATACCGGCTGAAAGAACTGAATCATAGCCCAAATATTCCGGACTCGCGGTTTGGGAGGATAAACCCAATAATGCGCTGTGTCCAGAACCGCTCCGATGAAGAGGAGCTTCTGAGAGGGGGTCAGGTGTGACTTCGGCACGTTGATGGAGAACCCCAGCAAATGCAGGAGGTCGGCCATAGTGTGGAGGTGGGAGAAGACAGCCTGGGGCGAGCCCGCCTTCAACAGCCAGTCGTCGAGCTAGGGAAAAACTGGAACCCCTGAGAGCCGTGACTTCCTGTTGGAGAAGGCCCAGATGATCCTCCGACATACAATGGTAATGAGGTGGCATGGCTGGAGGGGTAGTCTCATAGGGGAGGGAGTAGCCCCTTTGGACTATCTGCAAAACCCACCTGTCCGACGTGATGGTGCGCCAGTGGGGGAGGTGATGCCAGATCCTGCCTCCCACTGGCGATTGATGGGCCTGAAATGTTGGACTAGGAAGGTTTGGAGGCTGCTGCAAGGGGGGGGGGGGGGAAGGATGGTTGGTGGACTTGCCTGCTTGCTGGCCCCCTGAACCACAGCAGTGGTTCCCCCGTCCCCAGCCGCGCGAAGGTTGGGGAGCTTGCGTAAGCTTGTGGCTCTGGGCGGAACATAGTGGGGCACCCCTTCCGTAGCCACGCAAGAGGCAAAAAGCAGACTGTGCAGGGCGGCTGGAAAGGCCCAAGGACTTGGCCGTAGCTCATGAGACATTGAAACTCTCTAGAGAGTTGTGTGTTTTGTCGCCAAAAAAGGTGACGGCCATCAAAAGGCATGTACATAAGGGTGTTCTGGACATCCCCTGAAAAATTAGTCAATCTCATCCAGGCGTAGCATCGAATGGCTACCGATGTGGAAATCATCCTGCCTAGAGAGTCGGCGGTATCCTACGGATGGTAAACTTTGCTGCGTCCCTCCGGCGGCAACAGCCTGGAAGAGTACTGCCCGGGCCTCCTCCGGACACTGAGGCAGCACTTGCACAACCGTGTCCCACACAGAGTGAAAATAATGGACTAATAGAAATGTGGTGTTTAGCAACCGCAGTCCTAAGCTGGCCGAAGAAAAAATCTTCTTCCCAAGATGATCCAGCTTCTTGGATTTCCTATCTGGTGGAGCATTAGGGAATGCGCTCTAGGAGGTAGAGGCTTGGACCACCAAACTCTCAGGGGTGAGGTTAGTCTTGACCGCCACTGGTGGGAGCTCGAGGTGGAGAGCCTCGGCCGCCCTACGCAACACCGATGCACAGGAAGCTCCCTCCTCCATAGCCGTGGTAGGAGGAGACAACATGCCAAGGTCAGGGGAGGTATAAAGACCACTGGCATCCCCCAGGTCCTCTCTCCAGTCCGGATCATACTCCAACTGGTCGGTCAGAGGGTCACCTTCCACTCCCAGTCCTTCTCCTCGTCCACTGGGTGCCAATCTGGCCTGAAAGGGACCTCAAAAGTGAACAGGGGCTCAAAAACCCCACTCAGCGCTGGATCCGGCATGGGGCGAAGCTGGTCCGGCTCCACGTCCACATCAGGATGGAGGAAGGGGGTCTACGCCAGCCGGGGGCACGACCGGCATCGCATGCGGATGTGGTACCGAAGGAAGTGGCGCAGGTGAAGATGTATTGAGGTCAACCGGCGCCGATTCGGGTCCAGACCTGGATCCATGGGGGCCCTGCGGCACCGGGGCCGGAACTGCCGGCGAGACTGCCTAGGACCCCCAACCGAGTCCGCGCGCTGGTGGGACCAGGCTGCCCAAAGATGGCATGCATCACCTCGTAAAATTGACGAAGCTGGGCAGGGGTCCCTCCGGGTCCTGGGAAGGGAGGGAAACTGAGTCGGCCCTTCAGGCTCTGCACGCGGAGCCACGGAATGGGCACCGCCCGCATCCCTTGTTGTGTCAGCCGACCGACGTGTATAAGTCGAAGACGATGCTTCTTTGACTTCTTCTTGTGCTTTGACTTACCTGACCTCCGAGTGCGAAGACTTTGATGACGAGCGGTGATGGCTCTGCGACCGGGCCCTCGACCTCCCTTGCGACGGGACCTGGAACAGCGAGGGGCAGATTGCCAGCGCTAAAGAAGTTTCAGGACCGCTCCCGCAAAGACTTTGGAGCCATGGTGCGCCAGTCGGAGGACGACTTGGGGTTGTGGTCGTGCTCCAGGCAAAAGAGGCACACGCGGTACAGATTCGTCACCGACATCAGTCGGGTACAGGAACTGCAAGCCTTGAAGCCAGGCATCCCAACGTGCACCAGGAGTCGTTAGGACTTAAAAAGATGTCAGTAAAACTCCCTAAATAAGTTCAGTCAAACTGTGACTGGAGGTACCGCTCTCTCCGGATCTGCGCTGGCCGGCGCGGAAAAAGAAAAGATGTGACAGCAGTAAGGGTGGCATTTAAGTAGCTACTGTGACGTCATCCCGGCAACCACGACTCCAACGACGGAGCGCCGAAGAGGCAGGCCAAGACAGTAGCCATACGCTGCTAGGGTGGAGAAATCTGCTGCAGCACTGATGGCTTGACACCATTACACCTTCATGAAAAATCTCTTGGAAATCCTGACGCTTCGTGCTGGAAAGATCATCCATGTATTGTTGAATGGTGTACCAAAGAGACCTGTCATAGCGACTTAGGAGAGCAGTAGCACTCACAGCTATCATGTAAACTGCACAGGTTTCACAGACCTTTCTGCCCACTGAATCCAGTTTCTTGCTCGCCTTATACAGAAGTACCATAGAAGGTGGTGCCGCAGTATGAAGTTTCTGAGATACTGAAACAATGAATGGGTCTGGAATTGGATCTGTGCGAAGAAAGGACGTATCTTGGTCCGGTGATCTGTATTTCTTTTGGAGGCGTGATGGAGCAGCCTTTAAGGCAGCCAGAGTCAGGAAAAGTTCCATAGCTGGTTCTAGAAGTCCTGGAGCCAAGAGGAGCAGTGGCCTAGAAGCAGATCTTTGATGAAGTGTCTATAAGATTCCCGACATGAATGTTGTAGTACTTGGTAAATTTATGTTCAGTGGTTCTCTGATAGAAATTCCTATAAGGTGATAATATCATCTATTGGTGATATTCTCGGTGGAGGAGAATGAAAAATGTCCTAGCTAACGTAACGGAAAGTTTAAATTCTATTAAGGACTCCAAGGTGAGGATTAAGCTTTCTTTCTTCACTTTATTCCATTAGCAGCATGAAGGTAAACAAAAGACTAAGTTTCCCATGAACCATAGGGAAAAAAAGTAGTCAAAAACAATCATGACAACAACCAATCATAACCAGTGTCAATCAAGCAGACAGGATACATCATACCAGCAATAAGCAAAGTTCATGAAAAACATCTACTTACTGCATTACGGGGAGGGATCTCCTCCTGGAAAAATGGGTGGGATAATCCTCGCCTCAGATTCCTTAATAGAATTGAAACTTTCTGTTACGTTAGCTAGGAAATTTTTCATTCTATGTCAGAACTCGAGGCGAGGATTATGCTTGTTTAAAGCTTGCCCACAACCAGCGGAGCCATATTTAGGACTGGTTTGAAATAGAATCTCTTAAAGGTAGAGTCCGAAGACCAATCTGCCGCATTAAGGTTATCCTCTAGGCGTGCGCCAAAGCCAAACGCCTTTGAGGGCATTGCTCCGCAAGCGGAGTGTGCACCAAAGTGTCGCAAACTTATGCCAGCCTCCTGCATCACCCATCGAACCCATCTGATGATCGTGGGCGAGGAAACCGCTCTAAAGGGCTTCCGGAGCAAAATAAGTAATTGACGCTCTCCGGGAGAGCGGAATTCTTCCGTCATCTTTTCATACGCCTTAAGGCATCTGACCACACACAATTTTGGTGAGTCTGGAAAGGCCGGGTATCAAAATAACCCTGGTATGGCACTTTGTGCAACGCAGAAGAGTAAAGGTTACTCCCTCAGGAGAGAAAATCTTTCCAGAAATGTCCAAAGCCCAGACATCCGAGACACGTCTACACGAAATCAGACAAAGGAGCATAGCCAATTTCGCGGAAAGCTCCTTCCTCAAAAGAAACCGATTAGGTTGCCAGGAAAGAAAAAGGTTAAGGACCTGATTGACGTCCCAAAGGGAGGAGTAGCAAGGCTTAGGAGGCAGTGACAGCCTTATGCCCCGCAATAGTTTGCAAACCAGGGGATGTTCCCCCATCGGGGTACCATTCACCGGGATGTGACTGGACGAAATCGCTGACCTAAAGGTATTTATAGACTGGTAAGTAAGGCCGTCGGAGGCCAGCTGCACCAAGAAATTCACCAGGGCAACAACGTCGGCGACCAAGGGATCGTAACCCTGTTGCAGACACCAACAGGACTATCTACCCCATGCGGACCGTTATCATTTAACCGTACTGTCCGCCCAGGCTTTGGAAATGAGGTCCTCAGCCTCTCTCGAAAGGCCTGGGGTTTCCCATCTGCCCCGGAAATCGGCCATACCATGAGAAACAGAGTGCCTGCTAACACCAGCGAGTGAGGATTCCCTTCGGGATTCGGGAGAAGAGCGGGAAACTGGGGGAGTAGGATTGGAAAATTCCAAGAAAGTTCCACAAGAACTGGAAACCACACTTGCGGCCTCCACAGGGGGGAAATCAACACCAGATCCGCCCCCTGTCTGTGAATCTGAGCCGAGGAGCGCGTGAGCATCACAAACGGAGGAAACGCGTACCCCTGTTCCAGGCTCCAATCCTGGAGAAAGGCATCTGTGGCCGCTGCCAAGGGGCCCGGCCTCCAGCTTAAGGACCGAGGAGTCTGGTGGTCCAGACGGGACGCAAACAGGTCCGCAGAGAACGGACCCCAGTGGTCACTCAAGGCTGCAAAGACGGCTCGGTCCAGCATCCACATGCTGAAATCCCAGAAGTGACGAGACTGGAAGTCCGCCTCCAAATTGTCTCGACCCGGCAGGTATTCGGCTGTGACCGATATCTGACTGTCTAGGCAGTGTTGCTAAAAGCTCGCCGCCAGATCTGAGAGGGCTTTGGATCTGGTGCCTCCCAGGTAATTTACATACCGGACCGCCGAGATGTTGTCCATTTTCAAAAGAACACACGATTACATTAAGTCTCTTGTCCAACACCGTATGGCAAACTAACCTGCCAAAAGCTCCAGACACTTTATGTTTAATTTCTGTTCTTCTGGAGACCACACACCTCCCGTGGACAAATCCCCACAGCGCGCACCCCAGCCGAGCCTGCTGGCATCTGACTCGATCACTAGGTCTGGGGTAGAGCGGAAGATTGCTCGCCCGTTCCAAGCCTCCATATGGTCCAACCACCATTGGATCCCGGCCCTCACCTCGGGCGTCCGGTCTACCCTGTGAGAATAAGGGAACCCTTTCCGGAGGAAGTACGCTTTGAGGCGCTGCAAAGCCCTGTAATGAAGGGGGCCTGGGAAGATGGCCTGAATGGAGGCCGGCAAGAGGCCTACTACTTGCGCTATCTGACGGAGAGACACCTGTTGCTTGGCCAGCACGCGACGCAACTCGTGAAGGATTTTGGACATTTTCCTCGCCGGAAGACGGAGTGTGGAGGATGTCGAGTCAATGACGAACCCCAAGAAGGTAAGAGACTGGGTCGGATGTAAAAGGGACTTGTCCCTGTTGATCACAAAACCAAGGTCTTGGAGGAGGGCTACCGCCATCTGAAGCTGAGCTTGCAGGCGCGACTGGGGCGCAAAGCCATCAAAAGGAGATCGTCCAAATACACGATCATCCTGACCCCTCTGGCCCTCAAAAACTCTACAGCTGGATTGAGGACCTTGGTAAAACACCAAGGCGCCGACGAGAGGCCGAACGGGAGGCCAGTCGCCGGGACGCTGAACGTCCAGGAGGAGGTGAATCCCCTCCATTTTGAAATGGTATACTAACCATTCGTTGAGCTCGCTTAAGTTTATGACGGGCCTCTTGCCGCCATCCGTCTTGTCTACTAAGAAAATGTTGCTCAAAAACCCTCCTGGGTGGCAGACAGAAAGGGAGATGGCGCCCTTGCACAGGAGTGAGGAGACCTCTTCGTTCACCAGGGCGGCATCCGAAGCTGAAAACTGGATGGGACGGGGAGGGGAGGGTTGCATTGGAGACCCCATGAACTCTATTTGAAACCCTTGCACCGTCTGGAGAACCCACGCATCATGTATGAGAGACAACCAAGCCTGGTGGCAACTTGCCAACCGTCCCCCTAGTTTTGACGGGGAAGAAAGGTGAACACTCACCGGGGTTTGTATTGGTGGAACCTCCATGGAATCTTCTTCCTTTGCCTCTGCGTCCTCTCGTGGGATAGAAATTCCCAAAACTGAACTAGTCCTGCTGCTGACCGGAGCCTTTCTGGTTACCCTGCTGGTGGCCTCGACCAGCCGAGCGGCCCCTGCCTCGACCGGCCCCGCGAAAAATACGGGGAAACACCTTTTGGATCGTAGATTGCGCCCTGTCAAGGGAAGTGAAGGTATTTACAAATTTGCCGAGCTCCTTCACAAAGGGCTTGCCAAATAGACCGCCCTGAGCCACAGCTCCAACCTCAGAGTCCGCCAGGTCACCAAACTTTGGATCGATATTTATGAGAAGGGACCTGCTGCGCCCTGTGGAGAGGGCACAATTAGCATTAGCCAAGAAGACAACCACTCTTTGAGCCCAATTGAAGAGGGTTTCGGGAGAAATAGTGGAGCCAGATTCCTTGGCCTTCTCGGCCATATCCAAAATCTTTGTAGCTGGGCCGAGGGCATCCAGGAGCTTGTCCTGGCAAGCTCTCCAGGACCTATCGATCCCTTTCTTCGGATCCCGGATGAATTTCTATAGGAAGGTATGCATTCTGGGGTCAATCTCCGGAGTGAGGGCCACTATACCCTCCAAGGAAGGGCAGGGGCACTCCGCCCGCAGACAATTACGGGCCTCCTTTTCTAAGGGGCGGCGGATGTGCTCTCCCACATAAGCGACCACCTTTTCCCCCGGGACCCACTACGAAGAGCGAGGGTGAGCGATGTTGTTTGGATCCAACATGTCCGAGATGGCTGGAGGGGGCACCGCCGGGCGGGAGGGAAGCCACGCCTCGAGGGACCTGGGTCAGTGTCGAGATCACCTGCGGCGTCAGGATCAGTGGGCTGGGTGGTCGGAGGGGGAGGCGGAGGGGAAAGCGCAGTCGGCTGAACTGCTCGGCTATCAAGGAAAGCCTGGCGTAAATGCTCAAAAGCGTCTGAATCCGCCCCTGGAGCCCGGGGCCGCTTGGCCGGATGGGAACCAACTGGGAGGGAGACCGGAGGGGCCACTGGAGCTTAGGGAGCTCCTATGCGCTATTCTAGGCGCAAAAATGCATCATTTATCTGGCGTGAAAGCCTGTCCTCGAGAGGAGAGATAGCCTGGCCTGCGGCCTGATAAATAGAACAATCAACAGAATCATAAAACGCATCCCCCCAGGGCATCTCTGCAAGGGGATCCTCCTCCCCAGGATACTCATCATAATACTCCATGGCCAATATAAATAGAGGTAAAGCACAGGAATGGCAACTACACAGGCTTGTGTTGGGGCCTTATGTAAATATAAAAGGGTGGGCGACAGCTGAGATCAGGGGTGGCAAGGCAACACCGCAATGGGAGGGGTTCGAGCCCCAGGGGACAACTGCTGGCAGCTGATACAGGGAAATACACCCCCGTGCCAGACAGGCGCTCACCGGTCTGGGCCTTGTACCCTTCACAGCCTTGGACAGGCGAGTGCAATACCTCACGCGAGGCGTAATAGTGTAAAAATAATACTGGCTCCACAACCCCTTAGCTGTAATCACAGGGTTGTGGAGCATACACCATCAGCAACGCGGCAAACGCGGTAACTAATCCGCCTCAGCCGCTACAAACCAGACAGGCGTTCGCCTCAGACCGGGGCCTCTGAAGCTTAGACGCGTGCACGACGTTTCAGTCCTCTGAAAAGATCAAACGTTGCGTCGCGCCCAAGACGACCTCCCACGCCGTCTAGCGGCGAAAGGTCCCCAAAGGCCAAGCCAGCAACACATGCTGCGTAAGGATGAGGAAACCCTCAACCCCGCGGCGTCTCTGAACAACAAAAGAAACGCACGTAAAGGTGCCAGAAACACGACCCCCTAGAGGGGAGATAAACCCAGAAAAACCCGCACGCGAAGATCGCGAACAGAGCGGTTGAGCAAACACCACATATATTAAACAGGCGCGAACGCGCTAGCACAATAGATCCAATAAAACCTATGCGTTAATCACAGCTCTAATACAAAAGCTATGCCAACAGCAATGAGCAGATAATAAATCACTAAGCACTGAACAGCACAAAAGACTGGAGAGTACTTATCTTTGCTGCGGAGCAGTGAAGAAAGAGGAAGAATAGAAACTAGCAAAGGACTATATTGGGCTGGGTACCCCTGATTGGACATTGACGCTTGTTATGATTGGTTGTTGTCATGATTGTTTTTTTACTACTATTTTCCCTATGGTTCATGGGAAACGTAGTCTTTTGTTTACCTTCATGCTGCTAATGGAATAAAGTGAAGAAAGAAGGCATAATCCTCGCCTCCAGTCCTGACATAGAATCCATTCAGGTCGGCAAATATACAATCTTGAATATGATTGGTGAGATTGCTAGAACCTTGACCTAAATGAGGAGTATCTTATCCGCCTTGAATGAGAGCGCCTGCAAGATCTCGAACGATCGGCACTCGACCTTGACCTTCACCCACAGGAATGGAGTGATGCGTGCGAGATCTAGGGCACCTTGGTGTATGTGTTAAAGGCTCAGCAGGTTGTGGTGGTGGGGAGGCTGGCGAAACTAGCAATGGAGATACCGCTGGAATCGCTAGTTGAGCAGGAGGCAAAGGCTGAGGTGGAGTAGATGCCTTGGAACGCAAGGCAATGTTGGCAAATCTGGAATGGTCCATGGAGATGTGGGCCTGGATGGTAAATAAGCCCTAGAGTACTCCAAATCAGACTTTGAAGGAAGTCTGCGGGCATTGATCTGTGAAAGCCCCTCCGCTGACTTGGTCAAGGCAGTTGTATTATGTCTCAACGTCCAGCCATGTCTCGAAATCGACAGAGACCTCCTCCTCGACATCGTAAGAGTTCTCAATGTGACACCAGCTCAGGATGGTGAGTACCTCTTCTCGACGTCGAACAGGAGCAATGTCTTCCTGCAGATGTTCTCAACAAGACCTGTCCAGCCTGAACTGGTCCTCTCTGAACCGGAACACCCATGTCACTTAGGGTGATACATGAAACACACAAAGGGTGAAAAGGGCAAAACCAGTCCTGGGTTGTTTGAATTCTGGCTTAAGTAGGACCTGGTTTGAGAGTTCGAGCAGCACTGTTCCCAAGAGGAGTAGGAACAAGACTGATTTGCATATGGCTGTGTCCAATCTGAGGTGACATGGGGACCAAAATAATGATGAGTAGGAGTTCTACCCTGAGTGACTGCCAGTGGTTAGACTTATTGCAAGCAGCCTCCCATCACCTTTTGTGTGTTTCACGCACTGCTCTACGTAGCATGGGTATGCCCAAATGTGAGGCCCATGCTTACTGTGTCACTGGAACCAAGCTGCACCCGGCTGATGAGTCCATTACTAGGGTGAAACCGGTCCCGGGTTGCTTGCGTTCCGGTTTAGGAAGGATCTGGCTTGGCAGTTCGGACTGGACTTCCCATGAGGAGCAGGGTTGAGGCTAATTTGAATATGGCTGGATCCAAACTGAGATGGCATGGTGAGCAAAAGAATGATGGGTAGGAGTGCTACCCTGAGCAATTGCCGGTGTTTAGACTTATTGCAAGCAGCCTCTCACCACTTTTTGTGTGTGTCATGCGAGATCGGCAAGCATAAGATACTGATCCTGTGCCGGTCTGTTTTTGCCATTTTTCTGCCGCAATCTGGTCAGTTCGCAAAAAGGGATGGCGTTTTGCAAAAAACATAGATTCATTTCTGTAGGAAGCAGTCTTTTACTGTAGTGGGCCAATGTAGAGGCGCCCCATCCAAAAAGTCAAGACAACCCTTATTGGTTTACAGGGCTTACTTTGATAATCCTAAATGCTCTATTGATGCTACTGTGGTTGAGCAGCTTAGGCTTATTTGAGGGGAGTGTAAAGCATTTGTTGGAATTAAAGGACATTTCTGAACGAGTGAGATAGTTGCACTTCTTTTCATCTCTTTTTTTACATGTTTTAATCTGACTGTTTGCCGATTTTGTATTGATAATATTGAGTCGTTCTCAAGTGTGGTGCTACTTTAGATTGAGGACAACATAGTGGGCCATGTCATATATCCTGGAATAGTGAAAGTGTTTTTGCAGTCTTGTCCCCGTATATTGCAAATAGTGTTTAATTTATTTATTGAATGAACTTTTGATCATGGCACGACTGATATTTTTTTATTAAGCTATTATTGTATATTGCATGTCAACTATCACTAACACATTGATATATCTCCTACCCTGAGTAATCAACACAATACACAAGAATACTTTGAAATAATCAGGTAAGTAGCACAAATATACTGGTTTGCAGGGGGTGACCAAACCACAAATTAATAAAGTGGAATTCAAACTGTAAGGAAGACAGGACTTGGACTAGAAAACCCAGAGGAGCCGGGGAAACATGGAACCACACAAGGTAAGTACCCAGGACCCCACGGAGGCTCTGTGCTGAGTGGAAACGGCTGTGTGCCCAATGGAAGTCAATTGAGAAGTAGCGGTTGCAGTTTTAAAGAGGAAGGACCCTTCCCAGAGGACCCTGAAGAAACCCTTTGGAAGGCAGAAGTTTGGAGAACCACCCCACCCGTGGATGATCCGGGAACCAGGTTAACTGCACCAGGGAAGCCGGGTGCATAGGGGTGAAGTGACGTTAGAACCTGCCCCTGCCAGCAATGGAAGACTTCGAAGAAGATGCCTCTGGAGAAGATTCCGAAGGAGTCCAGTGGAATCTAAGGGTGGATTCTGGAAGTGAAGAACCTGCAAGCAGAGGGGAAAGCGTCTATGCCACTCAGAGGTCACCAGGAGGCACTGTTAAACAACGCCCACCAATATCTGGAGGTTCTGAAGAGATGACAATAACCTTGGCCCTGCAGCTGTGAGGAGTAGGCGATGCTGAGGAAGACCAGGACCCATGCACGATTTAGCAATGCAAGTCGGTGTCCGGTGGGAGCACCAACAAGCCTTGGTAGCCGCAACTGGTGTGGAAGACGAAAAGGAGCAAACGTTGTGACCAACAAGGTCCAAGGTACTCACCAACTGCCAAAGAGTCAGAGCAGGCCCTGAGCAAGCAGGGGAACCACTGAAGCAGGAGAAGATTCTCCGGAGGACCCAAAGGCCAAAGGCATAGGAGTTGCAAGAGTACCTCAAGCAGCTCAACAAAGTCAGAGGCCCATGATGCAGGAGATGCAGAGAGGAATCTGTTCTTCAGGAAGTGAGGTGCTGGAGCTTCTTGTAGTTCAAAGGTCTCTGGAGTGCAGAGCCAACAAGCCTTGGCAATGGCAAGTTGATGCGGTGCACAGGGGTTTGGTCCCAGCGACCCCAACAAGGGATACTGTCCTCAAAACTGCTGAGAAGGCAGGACACGCTTCTAGGGAGTTTCAGAACCACCACCTGTGTTGCTGGGTCTCAGGAAGTCCGTAGGACGACAGGAGCAGCAGATTGGTCAGCTTCATTGCGGTGCCTGCAGATGCAGGGGAGTGACTCCTTCATTCCAATGGAGATTTCTTTGGGTGTCCTTAATTCCCACAGGTCTGTTGAAAAAACTTGGATGAAACACAGACACAGAAAATGAAGGAGACTTGAAGACCAGCGAGATCAGGAGCAGCAGGAGTCTTCCTTGGTGTAGTCTTGGTTCTACTGGAAATCCAACAGAGTCCAAGTGTCCAGATGATTGAAGAGCGACCTAGTTTTAAGGTTGAGTCTTGTCCCACGACAAATCTGTGGACCCACAGGGAGACCCTTAAGTACCTAGCGAAAGGGTTGGAAAACTTGAGGGTCCCTTCCAGAGGAGTGGCTGGACAGAGGGGAGGATACTCAGGTCCCGCGCTACACAGCCTGCCTGCTACCTACCTGCCTGCGGGGGAGGACTACAGCCCCCAGACTGCTCCTGGTGCTGCTGCTATAATTTTCAAGCCAGGAGGCGCAGAACTTCACTCGCGGCTCCCGCTCCGCGAGACCGCGCTACACAGACTGCCTGCTACCTACCTGCCTGCGGGGGAGGACTACAGCCCCCAGACTGCTCCTGGGGCTCCCGCTGTAATTTTTGCGCCAGGAGGCGCATAACTTCTCTCGCAGCTCCTGGCTACACAGCCTCCCTGCTACCTACCTGCCTGCGGGGGAGGACTACAGCCGCCAGACTGATCCCGGTGCTGCTGCTGTAATTTCGCGCCAGGAGGCACATAACGTCACTCACGGCTCCCGCTTCGCGGGACCCGCCCGGGCAAAGCCCGGGCTAAGGGCGTGCCCACCTGTGCCAGTCAGGGGCTGGAGGAGGCCGGGCTGGCACCCCCCCCCCCCTGGTTTTTAATTTCTATTCGTAGCTGTGGGACTTAACTGGAAAACTTTGGACCGGGACGTTGTCCTCCCTGTGGAGAGTTGCTAGGAGAAGTGTACAGGCAAAGTATCACATTGTGGGGGCAATATTATCTAATTGGACTCCCCTTTCTGTTTTCGCCATTGTAGGGTAAGGCCTTTGTGACCGGGAAGACCTGCCCCAAGGGTCACATGAAGACATGCAGGACTGGTGGACTGTTTTACCCCCGTCACCCTCTCTCTCTCCTTCTCAACAGGAGAACTGGTCCTGGGACATTGATCAGGAAACATACGAAGAAAAGGAACAGGGAGCCTTTAATTGGGCTTTCTTTTGTGACGAGGCTCCACCAACTGAGAACGTCAGCAGAGAATCACTGGATATAATCCAGGAAATACAACAGAAGGGGTGTGACGTCACCGAAGCGGAGGAGGAGAACAGTGGAGCCGCAGGAGAGTCGAAGAGAAGCTCGTTATTTCCTGGGAGCAGCGAGGAGCCGAATACTGCAGGAGAGACATCACCAACTGAGGCAGAGCCAGGAGGCCAATGACCCCTCTCATCCCCGAGCCACGCTCACGGGAGAGCGTGGCTACACCAGGTACGAGACCGTCTCTCGGGTTGGGCGGGGAGGCGGGGACGCCCGTAAACCAACTCGGAGCACACCGCTCCAACTCACACACCAAACCCCTCCCGTATTCCTCACTCCCCTTCCCTGTATCCCAACACCTCACACCTTCACCAAAGCGGCACTGTAAATAAAGTTCACAGTTTACACGAGTGCAGCAGGTGTCTCCTCACTCCCGGCCCTTTTTAGAAATGGTACTCTGATAAACAGTGTCATTGACCGCTTCCTCTTTCTACTTTCCTTATTTTGGGGGCTGAAGCTTCTCCGCTGGACTGAAGAGGAAGAACCTGGCCTGATCCAACAGCTGCCTGACAGACCTGGGTGCCTGCCGCCATCACGGACCCCACACAGTGCGCTGCTGAAAGGCTATCCAGCAGACACAAACGTGTTATAAAGAAAATAAAACCATACCTACCCCGAGCCAGTTTTCGTCCTGTTCCTTCCACGCCGCCACAACTGGTGTCAGAAGTGGGATCTCCATCCATCAGTGATCCCATGATGGATAACCTCATCCAGCATCTAATTAAAGGACAGGAAAAACTGGAATGGGCTGTCAAAAGGCAAATGGCCTCCACCCAGCAAGACCGGGAAGTCTTTAGAAACACTATTTCCGCTCAACTTGAAGGCCTACAGAAAGTAGTCAAAGAACCAGTCACTGTGACACAGGGGGAACGGCGTCCCCACATTCCACATCCTTCCGGTGTATCCCTGCAGAAATACATGACAGGGGAGGACACGGATTCGTTCCTCACAAACTTTGAGAGTGCCGCCAGAGCCTGTGGATGGCCCGAGGACAAGTGGCCATTCTTTCTAGCGCCTCTGCTAACAGGAGAAGCTCAGGCGGCGTACCAAGTAGCAAACGCTAGTGGTATCACTCCATATGCCGAAATCAGGGAAGTGATCTTGGATCAATTGGGACTAAACGCGAGGCCTACCGATTTAGATTTCGCAAAGAGAGAGGAGTGGCAGGAGAAAACCCTAAGACCCTATTTTTTAGGTTAAAGATGGCCGCTGATAAGTGGCTGAGGCCCAATAACAGCACAAAGGAGGAGATAATGAACAGGATTTACTTAGAGCAGTTTATGGAGGATCTACTTAATGGAACACAGAGGTGGCTCAAACAACATTCCCACCTCACACCGGAACAAGCCATTGAGATGGCTGCCAATTATGCCAGGGCCCAACCTCAGGCTTATCCATGGGAGTTGGAAAAACAGTCCAAGACAGGGGCTCTGCAGAAAGGAGAGAAGAAACCAAAAACCCCAGTGGATGTACCAAGAAGCAAGCCGATAAGGATTGAACCCCCACCTACTGGAGGCCCACAATGGTTTGAGCATGGGAAATGGGGCCACATCGCCCGATTATGCCCAAGGAGAAAACCAGCGGAGGAGCCCATGGAGGTGGGGTACATCGCTAAGGCTGTCCTGTTTTCGGCTGAAATGGACCCCTCATTTCATGTAAGTGTAAGGGTTAACGGTAAGGTGACGAGTGCCTTGTTAGACTCAGGCTGCAAACAGTCGGTTATACAAAAAGATTGGGTGCTCCCGGCCCAATATGTACCCGAATCCATAGTCCATATACGCTGTGTACACGGCGACGTAAAACCGTACCCTGTAGCCCTAATCAGCTTGATCACTGACACTCAATCTCCCTGCACAGTAAGGGTGGGGTTGGTGGAGACTCTCCCGAAAGACCTTATCATAGGGGTGGATAATCCCAGGTTCCTAGCTATGTTTCAAAAGAAATTAAGATAGTCAGGCGATCGTTCCCGTTAAGAAATATCCAGCTATGACCACAAAAGAGCCATGAGTATTGGATCGTAGTTTCAAGTTCTCACAGGCTAATGATCCTACACTACTTAAAGCCTGGGAAAACGCCCACGTGAACAAAGATGTCCCCTCCCCTCTCTATCCACGCTTTGTTATTAAAAATGATCTCCTGTATAGAGAGGCCGCTCAGGGAGAGGCTTTACAGTTGGTAGTGCCTGGCACTTTTCGGGACCAAATACTTTTTTACTCTCATGCTCATCTTACAGCAGGGCATTCGGGAGAAGAAAAGACATTTCTATTGGCCAGGAATTTACAAAGACACCCAGAAATACTGCCAATCTTGTGACGTGTGTCAAAAAAGGAATTTACAGCGCCCACCAGCTGTCCCCCTCCAACACTTACCTCTCATAGGGAAACCCTTTGAGAGGGTAGGAATGGACCTGAAAGGCCCACTCCCTAAAAGCACTAAAGGAAACGCATACGCATTAGTTATTGTAGATTATACCACTCGCTTTCCTGAGGCGTTTCCGCTTAGGGCCCCCACGACCAAGAACATATCAGAAAAGCTGATTGAACTATTCTCCAAAGTTGGCTTTCCTAAAGAGATCTTAACAGACCAAGGCACCCCCTTCGTCTCAAGGTTAATGAAGGAAGTATGTAAGACTCCAGACCTCCAGGACATCCGCACCTCTGTATACCATCCGCAGACGGATGGATTAGTCAACAGGTACAATAGAACCCTCAAGACCACCTTGAAAAAAATTCTTTCAGCAGAGGTAAAAGACTGGGACAGGCTGTTACCATTGGCTTTATACGTTTTACGGACTCAGGTACAAAGTAGTACCGGCTACTCAGCGTTTGAACTACTATATGGAAGGCAACCCAGGTCCCTCTTGGAGATTACACGAGATGTTTGGGAGAAAGAGGAAGAGAACGAACAAAAATCCCTGCTAGAATATACACAAGAGCTAAGATCCAGACTCGGGAAGCTCAGAGAACTAGCCGCCACCAATCTAGAGAGAAGTCAGGAAAAGCAAAAGAAGCAGTATGATAAGGGGAAGAGATGGAGAACACTATTTGTTTTGTCACGATTCTCTCCTTGCCGGATTACCTACTCGGCGTCCCTCAAGACCGGATGATTCGATCTCAAAGGGACGCCGAGTAGGTAATCCGGCAAGGAGTGAATCGTAACAAAACAAATACAAGGGTCTCCTATCCCCCGATCTGACCATGAGGCTTAGCATAGCCTAACAAAAAAATAACGACTGAATACTGAAGTGTCGTTTGTATATAATTTATTGAATTTAAATGCTCATTGTTAAGCATTTTTCACACTACACTTTGGAGTGGTACTCACAGGGCTGGTCCCTATGGTGTCCTGAAGAAGAGCTGAGGGGTACAGCTCGAAACATGTTGGCACTCTACTGGGGTTCCGGATTCATTGAACTACCAGACATACCTAGAGACCCACCCCGTTTTTAATATATCTACTAGGAGCAGGATTAAAGTAATTTCGCCCACTAGTCAGATATTTTTAACTCACACCACTCCACCCACATTCATCACTGCACCGCACATAGTTCCGCACTTCAAGTGCTCCTACGTATTTCGCAAGTCGCAGCACGCCTCAACCCACAGCGGGTTGGGAGGACCCCAATGATGAAGCATGTCACAGTGAGGAAACTCCGGTGAGTTAGGGGACTTTCCTTTTTTAAGATTACATCTATCACTGATAGCAATCTGCCCTACTAGCTAGGTTCTCTATCCGGCATTCCGGATCTTACTGATCCAACAGCTGCCTGACAGACCTGGGTGCCTGCCTACATCACTGACCCCGCACAGTTCGCTGCTGGAAGACTATCCAGCAGACACAAATGTGTTATAAAGAAAATAAAACCATCCCTACCCAGAGCCAGTTTTCGTCCTGTTCCTTCCACGCCGCCACAGCCTTGTAATTGTTTTCCAGGCTGATACTGTTTTTCTTATTTCACCCAGTGTATTAGTTGCTGTGTTGATATTCCTGCTCCAGCTTCAGGGGGGTTTAATTCGCTACCACATAATGGGGAGGCAGAAGACACAATTAAGCCAAGATGGATTAAAAACTGTAACTAGGTCCAATGTTACAACTATGGATCCTTTTCTAACGAGAGCTGCTTCAGTCATAGACCAGGAGATCGAATTAGTGAACAGGCGTCTCTCTAGATCTCCCTCAAACGGCCTATTCTCTTGTGCCGCTGGTCCTATCAGCCCCATTAGGGAAGCTGTATTGGAAACTCCAAGTTTACCTCTGTCTCCTGTGCTGATTATTGACTCACAGCCCAATGAAGCCTCACCTCCCTTGCAAGGAACTCCTGGTGTGATCCCACATAGGACACTTTCCCCTGCTGCTATTATTGTTGATAAGGAGACCGGTGCTTCTACACATGCTGGCCCCCTCAACATTCAAGGGTGGCCCTTAGGTCATCTGGGAGTATAAAAAGAAAATCGAAGCCCATGGGAAGCCAAGCAAAAAAAATTAAAATACATACACTAACCATCCTCTAAAACCTTGGTATCTGTAGCACCAGCAGTAAATACAGTTCAACCAGCCTTTATGGCATCCATGAGTAGCATGCTGGACACTAAACTGAGCCCGATCTTGGATAGGTTAAACTCAATACAGATAGCTCTAGCAGAACGTAAAAGGTCTGCACCATCCATCCAAATTACTCAATCTACGGCAGCATACCCGCTCAGGGATAATAATATGGCACCTGGTACTACGTCCATGCCAGGGCCAGCTCTAGCCCCTCATCTGGCCAGTGGAGCCCAGCCTTGTGGCAAAAATGTGGCCCTCAAAGACCTAGGGGGGTTGGCTGATGCCCCAAATGAAAGACAGGTTCCTAATGTGTCCTCCTCTATGTATCCCCAAGGTCCGGTTTCCAGAAGCTCAGGATTACCCTAAGAAGAGGACCAGGGTCATTTAATAAATGCCGCACAGAATCTAGCGGTTATTAATCTTCCACCCCAATTAACGCACAAGTTACTACTTGTGTAACGATATATCTGTAAGAGACATTAGTTAGTATTAGATTCCTTACCTTAGAATATCCCCAGGCGTCAGACTGGATCCGGAAACTTTTGCGTAGCAGTACCCTTGGGCGTCGGTAGGCGTCGTCTGCGGCTCCGCGTCCGTCGTCGGTGTCGTGATGACATCGTCGGAGTACTTAAACGCCGCCTCCGCGTGCTGACGTCAGTTCTTAGACACAGCTTTTCCGCGCCAGAAACGCAGAGCCATGTTAAAAACCAACACTGGTGCCATTGAAACTAAGGCCCTGAAAGGGGGTAACCCTAACCCTAGATATCGGTTCGCAGAACAGGGAGGATGGGTGGGTCGGTAAGGAATCTAATACTAACTAATGTCTCTTACAGATATATCGTTACACAAGTAGTAACTTGTGCATCTGAAAGAGACACGTTAGTATTAGATTCCTTACCTTAGAATAGATACCCCAGCAATACCAACCCCGGTGGTGGGTCTGCGAACCAATAATCACACCAGAAAGTCCTGGAGGACAGAACGGCCAAAGAAGCCATCCCTCCGGACTTGGCTGTCCAGGCAGTAGTGTCTTGCAAACGTGTGCAGCGATGCCCACGTAGCTGCCTGACAGATGTCTTGTAAGGGCACTCCCCGGCCCAGGGCAATTGTAGTCGCCGTGGCTTGGGTAGAGTGAGCCCGCAATCCAACAGGGGGCTCCTTTTTAGCCAAGGAGTAGCACGCCTGGATACACAAGATGATCCACCGGGAGATGATCCTCATGTGCACCGCTTTCCCCTTCTTAGCGCCCACGTAACCAACAAAGAGTTGGTCATCCACCCGGAACTGGCGTGTGCGATCCAAGTAAAATGAGAGCGCACGTTTTGGGTCCAGACGGTGGAGCCGCTCTTCCTCTTTGGAGGGATGCGGTGGCGGGAAGAAGGTTGGCAAGGTGATAGACTGCCCGATGTGAAAGGCCGTGACAACCTTGGGCAAGAAAGATGGCTTAGTACGCAACACCACTTTGTCCGGATGGACAGAAAGGAAAGGTGGGGTACAAGAAAGGGCCTGGAGCTCACTCACTCTCCTGGCAGAGGTGATGGCAACCAGGAAAGCAGTCTTCAGAGTAAGAAGGCGGAGAGGACAGTTGTGAAGTGTCTCAAAGGGAGCGCACATCAGAAACGTAAGAACCAGGTTCAAGTCCCACTGAGGCATCACAAACGGAACAGGAGGGAATGTGTGTGTGATGCCCTTTAGAAATATATTTACAATCGGGGACTTGAACAAAGAAGGTTGATCAGGCAGCCTTAGAAAGGCTGAAAGGGCAGAAAGGTAGCCCTTGATAGTGCCCAGAGCAGAGCCCTGCTGGACAAGAGAAAGAAGGAAGAGAAGAACCTCAGAAAGAGGGGCAGCAAGAGGATCCACAGCCTTTGCTGTGCACCATGCCACAAATCTGTTAAACCTGCAGGCGTATACCGACTTTGTGGAGGGACGCCTGGCTGCCAGAATGACGTTACAGACTTCAGGAGGCAAGTCAAATGGCCTCAACTGTCGCCGCTCAATCTCCAAGCATGGAGGTGCAGACTGGACAGGTTCGGGTGGAGGACCGTCCCCTGCTGCTGCGACAGAAGGTCCTCCTGAAGAGGCAGACGAACCGGGGGATCGACTGACATACTGAGTAGCTCTGGATACCAGTACCTTCGAGCCCAGTCCGGAGCCACAAGGAGGACTTGGGCCCGGTCGCGCTTGATCTTCTTCAGCACTCTGGGCAGAAGTGGTATAGGCGGAAAGGCGTACAGTAAACCGCAGCTCCACTCGCGACGAAAAGCATCTCCGAGCGAGTGCCGCCTTGGAAATTCCAACGCGCATAACTGATGACATTGCGCGTTCTCTTCGGTGGCGAATAGATCTAACCAAGGCTCTCCCCATTGCTGAAAGAGGCCTTGCGCCACGTCCGAGTTCAGACTCCATTTGTGATCCATCATGCACCGACGGCTGAGCTCATCCGCCCTGGCGTTCAGAGAACCTGCCAGGTGTTGAGCCACCAGGGTCACGCCCTGGCGTTCCAGCGATTGCCAGAGGCGCAGAGCCTCCTGGCAAAGGGTCCACGACCCCACCACGCCCTGTTTGTTGCAGTACCACATGGCGGTGGTGTTGTCCATGAACACCTGCACTACACTCCCCCGGACAGAGGGGAGGAATGCTTTCAGTGCTAGATGAATCGCCCGTAACTCCAACAGGTTGATGTGGAGCCGGTCCTCCGCCGGAGACCAGAGGCCTCTGATCTCCGCCTCGCCCATGTGGCCTCCCCAGCCCTGGAGGGACGCATCCGTCACAACTACGTGCTCCGGTTGGGGAAGGGAGAGGGATCTGCCGCTGACCCAATCGCGGTCCGTGAGCCACCACTGCAGCTGTCTCGCAGTGCCCTCCGAGATCAGGACGTGGTTGGATAGGTTGCCCTGATGCTGGGCCCACTGAAACTTCAGCTCCCACTGCAGAGCCCGCATCCGCCACCTGGCGTGATGCACCAGCAGGATGCAGGAGGCCATCAGCCCCAGAAGCCGCAGCGTCAACCTGACCGAGACCCGGGATAACGGCTGAAAGATGAGAATCAGAGCCTGAATATCCCGGACCCGCTGTTCGGGTGGATAGACCCGAAACCGCGCCGAGTCGAGAACCGCTCCGATGAAAAGGAGCTTCTGAGAGGGGCATAGGTGTGACTTCGGCACATTGATGGAGAACCCCAGCCGGTGCAGGAGATCCGCCGTAGTCTGGAGGTGGCTGACGACTGTCTGGGGCGAGCCCGCCTTCAACAACCAGTCGTCGAGGTAGGGGAAGACTGAAACCCCTAACCTGCGCAGATGAGCTGCGACCACCGCCATCACCTTCGTGAACACCCGTGGGGCGCTGGTAAGGCTGAAGGGGAGCACGGTATACTGAAAGTGCTCGTGGCCAACCGTGAACCGCAGGTAGCGCCGGTGGGCCGGCAGGACGGGGATGTGGAAATAAGCGTCCTGCAAGTCCAACACTACCATCCAGTCTCCTGGGTCCAGGGCAGCTAGGACCTGAGCCAGTGTCAGCATCTTGAACTTCTTCCGGAGGAAGCCGTTGACGTTCCTTAGGTCCAAGATAGGGCGTAGGCCCCCTTTGCCCTTCTTGGGTACCAGAAAGTAGTGGGAGTAGCAACCACACCCTACTTCTGGCCCAGCAACGCGCTCGATGGCCCCCTTGGCCAAGAGGGCCGTAACTTCCTCCTGCAGAAGTCGCAAATGATCCCCGATACACGGTGGTTCTGCGGTGGGATGGCTGGAGGAGTCGCCTCGAAGGGGAGGAAGTAGCCCCTTCGGACGATCTGCAGCACCCACCTGTCCGAAGTAACGGAGCGCCAGTGGAGGTGGTGATGGCGAACCCTGCCCCCCACTGGCGTCACATGGGCCTGAAAGCACGGACTAGGAGGGTTTTGAGGCGGATGCTGCGGGGGAAGGTGTGGACCGACCTCGCCGTTGTCCCTGACCGCCGGGACGGTGGTTCCCACGGCCGCCACCGCGTTGGGTATTACCCTGCGGAGCGTGGCTGGCAGCACATGTGGGTACACCCCTTCCGTGGCCACGAAATGAATGAAAGGCAGCCGATTGCTGGCGCGGGGCCGAGAGGCCCAAGGACTTGGCCGTAGCCCTGGAGTCCTTAAAGCGCTCGAGCGCATGGTCTGCCTTGTCGCCGAAGAGGCGACGGCCATCAAACGGCATGTCCATCAAGGTGTTCTGAACATCGGCCTAAAAGTTGGCGGACCTCAACCAGTCGTGACGTCTGACCGCCACCGTCGTTGCCATCGCTCTACCCAGTGAGTCGGTGGTATCCAGCCCACACCGTATAGAATATTTGGCTGCATCCCGGCCCTCCACAAGGGATTGGCTGAGTTTGGCCCATACCGCCAACAAACATTCATGCAGCACTTCCGCAACCGTATCCCACAGAGAGTGGGTGTAGCGGCCCAAGAGGCATGCGGTGTTGGGAGACCGCAGTCCCAGACTAAGGGACGAGAAGATCTTTTTGCTGTACTGCTCGTACCTCTTGGATTCCCTGTCCGGCGGTGCCGACGGGAATGCTGTCTGGGAATTGGAGGCCTGGATGACCAGGCTCTCGGGGGTAGGGTGGGTGGACAGGAAACATGGGTCGCCCGGGGCCGGGCGGTGGCATCTGGCCACGTTCCTATCTACGGGCGAACCCGTAGCGGGCTTGGACCAAGTGCCCAGAAGAACGTCGGTCAAGGCCTCATTAAAGGGCAGCAGAGGCTCGGCGAGCTTGACTGCGGTTTAAGGACCTCAGTGAGGATATTAGTCCTCACTGCCGCGACGGGGAGCTCAAGGCCCAAGGCCTTGGCAGCCCTCATCAACACCACACTGTAGGTTGCCCCCTCCTCCGAAGCCACGGTAGGAGGGGAGATAAAACCAGTGTCTGGAGAGGTGTCCAGGCCACTGGCCTCCCCAAGGTCTCCTGCCCAGTCCTCATGAGACTGACACTCTCGGGTCAGAGGGTCCTCAGACCCCTCCCAATCCCCTATCTCCTGAAACTCAGGGTTCTCAACTAATGGGGCCTGCTCATAGAAGTGAAACTCCCCAAACGACGTCTGGAGCGGCGCCCATCGGGGCCGTCCCGACGTCGGAACAGGAATGAAGGGGGCATCGGGGACGGCGCCGCCCGAGGACGGCGCCGGAGGCGACACCTGATGGTCCAACGCCGGGGAGGTCATAAGGTCCACCGGCGACGATCCAGATCCCGAAGAAGGTCTAGCGCGGTCCCGGGCCCGAGGGCGCCGGCGGCGACGGGCCCGAAGGCACCGGCGGCGTCGGGATAGCGGGAACCTGCGGCGCCGGGCCTGAAGGCGTCGGCGGCCGAAGCACCCGACGGCATCGGGGCCGAAGCCCCCGAACCGCTAGAGGCCCCAGACGGGTCCGCTGGGCCCGAAGGCGCCGCGGAGCCCGTCGGAGGAGAGAGTTTCCTCATGGCCATGAGGAAGCGCTCGATCTACTCCGGCGTCGCGTTGAGCCCAGGGACCGGAGGGTGTGGAGCTGAACGCGGCACCTGCGACTCCGACGGAGCCGCGTGGGTGGTGTCATCCGAACCCCCGGCCGCATCGCACGAGCGTCGGGGGGAGTCCGCAGAGCGATGACGCCTCTTGGACTTCTTGTGCTTCTTACCGAACGACGACTTCGACCCGGAGGAGTGCGGTCTACTCCCGGAGCTGTGCTGGCTCCGAGCCCGCGACCTGTCCCTCGACCTCCCGTGGCGCGGGACTGACTGCCGGAGTTCGAGTCGCCTGCGGGACCGCTCCCGCCTGGCTTTCGAAGAGAGGGCCCGGCAGTCGGAGCAGGCCTTGTCGTCATGATCGACGCCTAGACAAGTTAAACACAGGTGGTGAGGATTCGTGACCGACATTGTGCGGTCGCAATCCTCGCAATGCTTAAAGCCAGGCATCCCTACGGCACCAATCGGAGTCGAAAGACTTCGAGAAATGATCAAAAAACGATCAAAAAGTTAGTCAAAAATGGACTAGGGTTACTGCTTTTTCTAGATCTGCGCTTGCTGGCGCGGAAAAAAGAAGAACTGACGTCAGCACGCGGAGGCGGCGTCTAAGTACTCCGACGACGTCATCACGGCGCCCACGACGCCGACGACGGACGTGGAGCCGCAGACGACGCCTACCGACGCGCAAGGGTACTGCTACGCAAAAGTTTCCGGATCCAGTCTGACGCCTGGGGATATTCTAAGGTGAGGAATCTAATACTAACGTGTCTCTTTCAGATACCCCTTGTAATAATTTTGGGTAACGTTCCTGCTCTTCTATCAGGTTCCAATGAGAACTTTACTCAACTTAAAAACAAGGTTACTCACTGGTTGTCAAATAACACTTCTGTGGGCCGAATGGTAGAACGTAACATTATCATGGTGCACCGTGTAGGTTGGCTAGGGAGCTCGAGGAAACCTGGAGGGGGCGATTGTTATCGTTGTGAATTTGAACAGCCCTCCCCTTGTAGATAGAATTGTTCAGAAAGGTTATTATGACTATTCACATCGTGCTTCCGGTATCCAGGGTCTCCTGTTGGCTTTTTTTCTATAAGGATGGTCACACAAGGCGCCCAAATACAAGTAGTCCTTGTGATAGGTGGCCTCATAGATCCCGTGAGGTTATGGGTTGCAGTCATTTATTATCCCAGGGTGGCCATCCCCGGCCGAATGGGACCCAGCCTGTTACTCTGTTAGAACTATCAAACAGATTTTCAGTTCTATCAAGGTTAGATGAGTGCGACTGACTAATCACGATTTGTGAGCCCGTTGGAGAGTTATTATCTCAACAGGGGTCCCCTTGTGTCTCTATGGTATTTGCTGTGCCCAGTGCTATAGAGGCAGCTGGGGATCCTAGCTTCCAGCAGCTGGTGCTTTTACAGGCTATACACCAAGGGATGACTGCAAGCGCAGACCGGTACAATGTTCTGTCATGGAACATTGCAGGCCTGATGGGAAAATTTCCAGGCCCTTTATGGATGCAGTTCATTAGACAATACACTGTGATCGGTCTCCAGGAGACCTGGCTTGTGAACTGTAATCTGTTTCTGGAGGGCTATAAAGCCTTTTCTGTACCTGCGTCCCCTGTGGTAGAGCTAGGGGTGGGTTGGTGACCTATATTTCATTGGCTGTGCCCTGTAGGATACAGCAACTTCCAACTGATAATAGGGACTCTCAAGCAATTGTCCTACGGAGAGGAAACAACAGTATGGGCATTATTAATTTTTATAATGCAATTAGAGTGCAGGGGAAGTGTAAGATAGCCCATTTGGGTTGTCTTATAAGACAGTCCTGTGGCTCTGTTGCACATTAGCTCATGGTGGCAGGGGATTTTAACATCCATCCCTGTAGATATCCTAAAATTAGAAGCATGGCTGAGCTGGGATGTGCCAGGATGCGGGGATTTCATTTTGGCACTCTGCACAGGGGGATGTATTGAATAACTTGTTTGATAAATTTGATTTGGTATCTTCAATGTCTCTATCTGCCCCTCTCAGCACACAGCCCTTCCCCTCTTTTAAAGGATGCAGTTATGGCTCTTTTATAGATTACATTGTAATCTCCCCTGGTCTTCTGTCTAGTTTCCCCAGGTTTACAATTGTGGACAGTGTTTTCAGTGATCATAACCCCGTCTGCTATCAATATTAGCCAGGGTGATAGCCCCAGGCACGATGAGACTTGTGGAGGGAAGTCGCCGCTTAAAATGGTTGCCGATATCTCCAGAACTTTTTCATTGCAATGTCCAAGTGTCATGTGCAACAGAATAAGCTTTTTGTGTGTCACCTGATCCCCATCTGGGGGATGTTCTTAAGGCTTTTGATGTTAATATCACCAAGGTAGGGGCACTCCTGTGTGTTCCTTCACCCAGGAGGGTGTATTCTGATCCTAGATGGTTCAATCCACTTTGCTCCAAGGCAGCGAGACAACTAAAAGACGCCCTAAAAGTTACTCCGAGAAACCAACCTATGATTTGTGCCCGACGTCTCGAGTATAAACGGGCATTGGCCAACCGCAAGGGTGAATTGAAGGAGGAAATGTGTAGAAATCTACTGGAAGTTAGTACCTTGGGGAATAGTGCAAGGTTCTGGGGAACCATTAACCGACCTCAATTTGAAAGGGCAGGGGCTGTAGATGTAGGCACTGATATAACGGAGGATGAATGGGTGTCTCATTTTCAATCTATCTGCCCCTGCCCCATAGTTCATCACCAACCCCACGGTAGGATTAATTCCAACGCTCCCATAAGGTTTGAACAAAAAGAGGTGGAGAAGGGCATATCAGGCTTTACATGCAACAAGGCCCCAGGCCCGTATGGCATTCCCCCGGACCTCTCTAAATCAAATCCACCCCTATGGGCTCCGGTCCTGAAAGCAGTGCTTAATGCGGCGGCCAGGACCGGTTGCCCAGATCCTTGGGGAACCTCGTCCATTGTGCCGGGCTTCAAGAAGGGCGATCGTAATAGTCATCTGTGTTATCGCCCGATTTCCATTCTTGACTCCGTGGTTAAGGTCATGGGCGGGGTGTTACTGGGAAGATTATCCTCCTGGGCGACAGAGAATAAGATCATCTCCGACATACAATATGGGTTTTGCCCAGAGCGGTCTACCCTGGCCCAATGCCTTAATCTATATATGATCCTGGGGAAGTACACAATTGCCCGCCAAGGTACAATCTACATGGCCTTCATGGAGCTTTCCTCCGCCTTTGATTGTGTCAATCGGGGGAAACTGTGACAATCCATAAGGGCCATGGGGGTGAGGCTAATTTGATTGACTTCCTGGAGAATCTACATAGGGACACTAAGGCCAATATCAGATATGCCAAGGATCTTCGAGTATCTATGGGTTTTAAAATAGAGAGGGGGTTAGGCAGGGTTGCATTCTAGCCCCCTTCTTACTTAACTTATACATTAACTGTAGGAGAGTGGGGTCTGCAATCCTATGGTCACCCCAGATTTTAGCTTTTTGCTTCACTGGTTTACGACTTTCCCTGGCTGTGGGCCTGCTAATCAGACCCACAGCCTAGCTGTTCTCTCTCTAAATTCACAACCATGTACTTTAGGTGCATTTACCAATTGGTACTGGGCCACCTTATCAGTCCCTGTACTCAGGGCATAGGTGTACCCAGGGCCTACCAGGGGCTGAAGCATGTATTATGCCACCCCTGGCTGGCCATCTAAATCTGACACAACTGGCTGCATGACAGGTCGGGCAAGGTGGTGTAAACACCCTTTGCTGTAGATATAGTGTACCTATATCTAACCCTAAAATGGACACATATATTCCTATCAGTCACTCCTATGGAAGGCCTTATCAATCCTGAAGGCAGAGTGCTTGGAATTATGTGAGATGGTGCTCTGGCATGAGCTGAGCCCGTTTGCAGCTTGCGGAACCAAGTCCTAATAGCTGTTCCATGATAACGCTATACCATATACTCTTAAGTGCATTATCAACCTCGCGGTTAAATGCTAACTCTGGTATAACATTATCAAAACATGTCAAGTAAGGTGTCATACGATTCGGAATACTACCCCCTCGCCAATTCTGGCGACGCGGGGTAGCATTCCACCCTTCTAGAGGGACACAACATGTATGTAACTGTGAACCCCGGTTAAAGTTAACTCGAGCCTCAGCATCGCAAAATGGATGCTGCCACCACAGACACAAGTCTGACCTCCTGCTGCTGGGAGTCCTTCCAGCGAGGATGGCTTGGACAAAGGGTTTCCTGCCTTGGGAGGTGCTAGCACCACCCCAGACAGGATTTTGTGTATTGGGGAGGATAGGCCTGAAAGGAATGAGACATGCCTGGGGCACACAAGGTGTCCTGTGCATACACCGGTTCAAACCAGTTGCTGGGGCATCCCTGCCCCAGCTCTGGCGGGAAACCGGACAAAGGATAGGGGGTGTAACCACCCCCTTCCTGGTCCCACCCAGGGGAGGGACCTAGTCAGTAGTGCAGCCCCCTCTAGGAGAATAAAAGTAGGAGCTGGTCCCATTCCAAATTAGATTATCCTGAACTATTCAACAAGAAGAAACTCTGGCCTTCGACGTTCTGCTCCACAGAAGACTGAAGAATCTCCCTTGTGGGCAAGGAGTGTCCACCCTGCAACTGCAGGCACCATCAAGCGTCCAGCGGCTTCACTTTGTCGTCTTCCCTCGAGGATCCAGACTTCAGAGCCCGACGAGACCCGGATTCCCAGACCTCTCCGACCTCAACTCACATCTGCAGCAAAGCTGAGACCCGTGGGTGCGACGAGACACGTGGGACCGGCCATCTTGAACGAACCTGCACTTCGCTTCCAGCACAACTCCCGAGGTAAACTCGACCAAGTGCTTTGGGGATTGAGAAGCCCCAGCCCCGAGCAGCCCCTGCACCGAAGATCAGCCCTCCAGCATCCACGAGATCTGCGTGGGGCCCTTCTGCTCGTTTGCTGCTCGACGCGTTGTCTGGTCACTTGCCGGCTGGCTAGTGGCCTCCTAGACGACGAACCTTTGAATCTTTGCTGCTGGTCTGGTTGCTCCAGACTGGCCCTTGCTCCCTTCCAAAAGAGGGGCACCCAGGACTCTCCTAGTCCGCACCAGACGTCTTTTCCCTTCACCGCGTGGGTTGCCTTTGCCAAGGCCTGTTGACTCCAATCCCGGATCCGACAGCGAGAACCTGCGTGGGACAGCTCGTGCCTCCATCCTGGTCGTCGAAGACACCTCCTGGTCCACGTGGCTGCAGAGTCAAGCGTCCACTCTTCACCTGATCGCGACGACAGCACCCGGTTCCTTCCTGGTTCCACACCGGTCACTGGCTAGTGACTTTGAACACTGTCCCCTCTGCTTTCAGGTCCTCTTCTTCACCGATCCACCCTTGGATCGCACCGGACATCTTCCTCCTGGTCGCCTGCAGCATCTTTTCTTTCAGGCTCCCTTGACTTCAACGCGAGAACCCGACACACTTTGGCACCTATGCACTCGCAGCCCGTGGGTGAGGTAACGAGAGCATTTCGGTGCTCGAGGGTAGTCTAACTGTCCTAGTGTCCAATTCCACAGTCGTTGTTGTCCTACCTAGTCAGGATTGTCCGTACTTACCTTTTACTTGAACTGTACTGTCCATAGACGTTGTTACGCATCTCGCGTGTGAGTTCACACTCTGCACACGCGTTCCGTGGGCCTCCTATTACTTACCTGAAGTTAGTGTAGCGTGGTGCCATCGATCCTACAGCCTCTGGACAGCTCCATTCCTTTTGTCGACTCTCACATTCCACTTACTTAGTATATGGTTTGTCGTGGCCCTAGGGCACCATTGTAATTTTGTGCAACTTGTCGTATTTTTCGTAAGAGATTGTCATGTGCTTAGCCCTCTGACCTCATAAAGAGTTCAGAGGTGTTGTTATTAATAAATATACTGTTTATTTTCATAACGACCTGTGTGGTGTCCTTTCATCTGGTATTCAAGTGGTTATATTGTGGTAAAACAGCTGGCTTCACATGCCAAAAGAGTTTAGCCTAAGACTGCTTTGTCCATGCTACCATTAGGATAGCTGGTCTATAAGGTTGACTTACAACCAATCATCATAAGGGTTGCTTGGACTTATACAAGGTGATCACTAGAACTAGTGAGCATCATATATCAGGCCAACTTCTCACATTGGTGTGCAGCGGTTGGGATTTGAGCTTGCTGTTGTTTTTACCACATATAATCTTGAAATATCATTTGAAAGATCACATAAGGTACTCTAGGTACATATAACAAGCTTAGAAATACTCTGAGTTCTACTGAACCAGCTGTTGTAGTAGAAAGGGCCTAGCACACCCTGACTACAACTCTTAGCAAGGGATCAGTAGGTAAACCCATAGTGTAGGTAGGTGCATCACTTACACCTCACTAGAAAGCGTGTCTACCCATGGAGAGACTTCAGAGACTCCCCTAGTGGTTAGTGACCCTCCACAGGTCCTTTCCAGATATGCAGCTCTCAGTTTCCAGGAGATGAGACAATTGTGTACCTCCAGGAAATTGAAACAGGGTTCTAACCCTACCACTCCTTTTCTGTTAGGTCTCTTAGAGACATATGATGCCAGAAGGGCTGCCAACACAGACCCCTCTTAAACCAGATAGGAGCATGACCCCCTTAGAAGGTACTCATGGTGATCCAGATCTCCCTGAAACAGAAGATGTAGATGAGGAGGAGGAGGATGAGGAACTCTCTGGGGATGAGGCAGACAAAGGTTCTGTGATAGTCAGCAGACTCACAAATGCCAACTTAGACCTACATAGGGAAGGAAGTGGGGGACCCCCAGTGCTGAACCTAAGCAGGCCTAAGCATGGAGTTAGAAGAGATAGGTCTCATTCTAGGGACTCCATTAGATCTGTGCACTCTCGTGCCTCTCATGCATCTGCTCAGAGGAGGATGAGTTCCCCTCAGAGGAGAGAGCATGAGGCAAAGATGAAGGAAGCTAATCTGAGGATCCAAAGGGAAGAACTTGCCCTTGCCAAAGAGAAGCTTGCCTTTGCTAGAGAGCAACAGTTGAGTGGGGTAGTCCCCACTGGTGGCAGCAATATCCCTAGGGATAGAAACAGGAGTTTTGATAATAGACACCTGAGTAAAATAGTGCCCTCCTATAAGACAGGAGATGATATCCACAAGTGGATAACTGCTTTGAAGAGAGCCTGCAAAGTACAGCAGGTACCCCAGAGTCAGTGGGCAGCTATATTGTGGCTCTCCTTTGAAGGTAAAGGTAGAGACAAGCTCCTCACTGTTAGAGATGAGGATGCTAATGATTACCAAGTCTTGAAAACTGCACTGATTGATGGGTTTGGCTTAACCACTGAACAGTACAGGTTGATGTTCAGGGATACCAAGAAAACTCAGGCTCAAGATTGGACTGACTTTGTTGATTGTGCCACTTAGGCTCTGGAGGGCTGGTTACTGGGAAGTAAAGTTACTGATTACACAGGATTGTATAATCTAATTATGAGAGAGCAAATCTTAAATAATTGTCAGAACCAGTTGTTGCATCAGCACTTGATTGACTCAGATCTGACCTCTCCCCAAGAATTGGGAAAGAAGGCAGACAGATGGGTCAGGACAAGGGTCAAGCAGCAGAACCAGAACCAGGGTGGTGGTCAGAAGAAAGCAGACCAGAAGGGTAATGAGAATAAGCAAAATGACCAGAAGTCTTCAACAGGGCCCCAACAACCTAAGGAGGGTGGGTCCCAAACTTCCCAAAAGAAGAAGAATGATGGTCCTAAGAAACCATGGTAACAATACTGTAAAAGTAAGACTCACTGGTTTAGTGAGTGCACCAAGAAAGGCCAAACTCCTACCACTACTGTCCCTAAGACACCTGCGCCCCCTAGTACAGTTAGTAGTGGTAGTGTACCTCCCAAGGCTATAGTTGGGTTAACCCTGGGAACTGAGGTGGGTTCTGACTTAGTCAGAATTCCTACTCAGGCAGTTCTTGTTTGTACTGGGGACATGGATATGACCCCTACTGTAAGTCCTAGTACTCTGGGCAAATACAGACAAACGCCTTTAATTAATGGAAAAATGGCTCAGGCCTACAGGGACACATGTGCCAGTGTCACCATGGTAATGAATTGAGGTTTGTGAAATGCACTCCTTTTTGCTCGTTTTGTACTTTTATACCATTTTTTGTTTGCTTATTCACGGGTGTGCTGGGAGGGGAGGAGCGGCCAGTCTCCACTGTGAATGAATAGAAATGTACTAATGACAGTCGTCAATAGACCCTTTCCGCACTACCTTTAGCAGAAATCCATCTGCTTATTGTAATCTGAATTAAGATCCATATACTTTTGAAATTTTCAACAAGTTTATTAGTGTAACTTTTTCTCAAAAATACGTGATGTACGTTTTTCTTGTTACAAACACAATCTTTGTTGCTTCTCTGGTGAACAACTTGTTCAATTGGTTGAATTATGTGAATTTAACTTCATTGTTTAAAAAGGAAAAGTTTCCTGTACCAATGCATTTCGGGATGAAAAATCCCTTCATCAGGGGCACTGTAAAACAATATGATAAACATGTTTAGCCTCAGGCTTTCGGCACATTGCGTGATTCATAAATTCATTGGATACAAAAATAAATTTGCTTTCTACAACATTCATCAATTAATGTCATTTGCTACATACACAGAATCTGTAACAATAACCTCTTTTTCATGTGGTATTATATGCACATATAAACAATCATATCCCTGATAGTTACCTAAGTTATCTGTGTCGCCAACTGTGAAAAGTATATGTATACCAAAGATTTGGGGAAAACATCTAAATAGACAGAAATAAAAGGCAATGTGAAAACGAATGAAAAAACGTTATGCATATGTGGATGATTATATAGGCGATTCCCATTGTGTGCGTAGAGGTTATTGCTGTTACATGAAGCTGCATCGACCCACATGAAATATTATTTGATCCCTACATAAGAACCCTTTGTTTGGTTTCTACAGTGTCGCTGTGGACCTCAATCCTATGCTATTCCATATGAAATTTTGCTCTCTGTGGAAAAAGTCCTCTATTAATACCAGATATGAGTTGGTTCATGTCTTATCATTTATAGAAAACATAACATATCAATTTTATCATTGAGTCCTTTCGGAGTTTGGGTCTGTAAAAAATCAATCCACCAAATCTCTCTCCGTGATAACAAATTTTCGTTGTTTCGATCAGGTTTCTGTTGAATCTGTTCCAGAACTTGGAATCTTAGTTGGGGGATTGTATGTTTCATTTCTGTCCAGTGAGATAACCAAGCTTGAGGTTAAAGTTTTGTTTCTTATTCGACTTTTGTGTTCGGTAATTCTCACTTTTATCTTTCGCTCAGTTTTACCAATATACAGTTTGCCACAAGGACATTTGATGCTGTATATCACATGTGATGAATTACAATTTGTTTGTTGTCTTAGCTTGATTTTTTTGCCGGTTTGCGGGTGCTGTATGTATTGTCCTGCCATGACATTATTGCAATGGGTGCAATTGTAACATTTTTGCATCCCTTTGGAGGAGCTTGTGAATTCTGTATCCCTTTTGGTACGTGTGACTATTTCGTGTACATTAAGAGGTATGCAGCGTTTAGAACGCAAGCATTACCACGGAACACCTTTACAACGCGGGCGTAACAACGAAAGTTGTTACCACGCATTGCGCTGGGGGGCGCTCAAGGATAGTAAATGATTTAATTTACTATCCCAACACCTTCCCTACTATCCACGGGGACTGGTGTTGGAATAGTAAATTAAATTAATCAATTTTGCGCCCCCCAGCGCAATGCGTGGTAACAACTTTTGTTGTTACGAACGCGTTGTAAAGGTACGCGTTGTCAATGTATGCGTTCTAACGTCATACATCCAAATTAAGATGTCTAGTGTGAGCAAACACAGGTTTCTTGTCATAAATGCCGTGAAAATCTTCTTCTTTTTGTAACAGTTCCCATCTGGAATTGATGATATTTTGAATTGCTTTTGTTTGTGTAGAATATTTAGTTACAAACACTTGACGATCCATTCTTGGTTTGGTCTTGGGTTGTAACAGTTGTTCTCTTGGTATTTCTGCAATTTTGTCTTCTGCTGCTTGTATGACATCATTGGGATATCCTTTGGCTGAAAATCTTTGTCTTTGGTTACAGATTTCTATTTCTAGTGCTTGTGAGGTAGATGCTATTCTTTTGCAACGTATAAGTTGCGAATATGGTAAATTCCGCAATAGATTCCTTGGATGGAAACTGTTGTAGGCCAACGTATTATTTCGGTCTGTCGGTTTGTGGTAGACTGATGTTTCTAGTGAATTATTTTGCTTCTGTACCAGGACATCTAGGTACGGTATTTCCTTTTCACTGATTGTGTACGTGAATTGAATTCTCGGATTTCTTTGGTTGAGTTCTTGGATCTTTTCAATCAGAAGAGTTTCTGGGCCTTTCCATAGTAGAAAAATATCATCTATAAACCGTTTATAGAAGATGGTGTGCCTTTGCCATACCTCGTTCATTATGATGAAATCGTTCTCAAATTTGGCCATGAATGTATTCGCAAAAGAGGGAGCTCCTGAAAAACCCATTGAGGTTCCACTTATCTGTAGATAGTATTCATTCTTCCACTTGAAATATGAGTGTTGTAGACAGAATTGAAGAAGTTCAAGAATGAACACTTTGTTTGCCTTGAGATTGGGTAGTTGCATCAATGCCCATTCACTTGCGTCCAAACCCTCTGCTAAGGGGATAGAAGTGTATAAAGATGTTACATCGATCGTACACAGAATAGTATCGTTATCAATCAAGGTGATTTCATTGAGAAGTTGTAGAAAATGACCTGTGTCCTTTATATATGTTTTCCAACTTTGTACAAAACTTTGGAGGAATTCATCAATATAAACTCCTAAAGGTTCAAACAGCGATCCACAGCCGCTGACTATGGGTCTCATTGGTGGATCTGTCGCATTTTTGTGAATTTTTGGGAGCATGTATAATTCAGGACACCGCGGATGTTTCACTGTTAGATAATTTTTAGTGTTGTTATTAATCCATTCCATTTCTAGGGCCCGCTTTAGAATTGCTTCCAATGTTTCGGTGATTTCTTGGATAGGATTGTGTTCGAGTTTTAAATACGTGGTTTCATCTTGGATATGAGTTTCGACCTTGGTATTGTAAAAGGAAGTGTCCATGATAATTAAAGCTCCTCCTTTGTCTGCTCTTTTCAACGTGATTGACGGCTCTTCAGCTAGTGTTTTGAGAATGGCCATTTCGTGTTTATTCAAGTTGGTTCGTTGACGCTGCTGCCAATTGATCTGTTGAAAAACCTTTGGCAGAAAAACCTCCGGAAACAATAGCAAGCACAAGACCCGTCGTGGAAAAGGACAAAGTCAGCCAGAACTTGAGAAGCAGAAAAGGAATCTAGCGATTAATATCTCATCAAAAAAACTCAGCAAGCAACAACTTCAAGTACTTGAAAAAGGCACTGGATTTGTTCCCACTTATCAAAGCAACAAACTTGAGACGGAAATTGCTTTTTACAAATTCATGAGGGTATTGAGACTGAGACATTTTTTTGAAAACATAGTACCATCCATGCCTGAATTCACACAAACTAAGACAGAGGCAGAATACAAAGAATTCAAAGAACCTAGCAAATACATGGCACCAATTTCACACAAAGTCTTGGATATTTTTGAGATCTTAGTGAAACAGGATTTTCAACAGATCAATTGGCAGCAGCGTCAACGAACCAACTTGAATAAACACGAAATGGCCATTCTCAAAACACTAGCTGAAGAGCCGTCAATCACGTTGAAAAGAGCAGACAAAGGAGGAGCTTTAATTATCATGGACACTTCCTTTTACAATACCAAGGTCGAAACTCATATCCAAGATGAAACCACGTATTTAAAACTCGAACACAATCCTATCCAAGAAATCACCGAAACATTGGAAGCAATTCTAAAGCAGGCCCTAGAAATGGAATGGATTAATAACAACACTAAAAATTATCTAACAGTGAAACATCCGCGGTGTCCTGAATTATACATGCTCCCAAAAATTCACAAAAATGCGACAGATCCACCAATGAGACCCATAGTCAGCGGCTGTGGATCGCTGTTTGAACCTTTAGGAGTTTATATTGATGAATTCCTCCAAAGTTTTGTACAAAGTTGGAAAACATATATAAAGGACACAGGTCATTTTCTACAACTTCTCAATGAAATCACCTTGATTGATAACGATACTATTCTGTGTACGATCGATGTAACATCTTTATACACTTCTATCCCCTTAGCAGAGGGTTTGGACGCAAGTGAATGGGCATTGATGCAACTACCCAATCTCAAGGCAAACAAAGTGTTCATTCTTGAACTTCTTCAATTCTGTCTACAACACTCATATTTCAAGTGGAAGAATGAATACTATCTACAGATAATTGGAACCTCAATGGGTTTTTCAGGAGCTCCCTCTTTTGCGAATACATTCATGGCCAAATTTGAGAACGATTTCATCATAATGAACGAGGTATGGCAAAGGCACACCATCTTCTATAAACGGTTTATAGATGATATTTTTCTACTATGGAAAGGCCCAGAAACTCTTCTGATTGAAAAGATCCAAGAACTCAACAAAAGAAATCAGAGAATTCAATTCACGTACACAATCAGTGAAAAGGAAATACCGTACCTAGATGTCCTGGTACAGAAGCAAAATAATTCACTAGAAACATCAGTCTACCACAAACCGACAGACAGAAATAATACGTTGGCCTACAACAGTTTCCATCCAAGGAATCTATTGCGGAATTTACCATATTCGCAACTTATACGTTGCAAAAGAATAGCATCTACCTCACAAGCACTAGAAATAGAAATCTGTAACCAAAGACAAAGATTTTCAGCCAAAGGATATCCCAATGATGTCATACAAGCAGCAGAAGACAAAATTGCAGAAATACCAAGAGAACAACTGTTACAACCCAAGACCAAACCAAGAATGGATCGTCAAGTGTTTGTAACTAAATATTCTACACAAACAAAAGCAATTCAAAATATCATCAATTCCAGATGGGAACTGTTACAAAAAGAAGAAGATTTTCACTGCATTTATGACAAGAAACCTGTGTTTGCTCACACTAGACATCTTAATTTACACGAAATAGCCACACGTACCAAAAGGGATACAGAATTCACAAGCTCCTCCAAAGGGATGCAAAAATGTTACAATTGCACCCATTGCAATAATGTCATGGAAGGACAATACATACAGCACCCGCAAACCGGCAAAAAAATCAAGCTAAGACAACAAACAAATTGTAATTCATCACATGTGATATACAGCATCAAATGTCCTTGTGGCAAACTGTATATTGGTAAAACTGAGCGAAAGATAAAAGTGAGAATTACCGAACACAAAAGTCGAATAAGAAACAAAACTTTAACCTCAAGCTTGGTATCTCACTGGACAGAAATGAAACATACAATCCCCCAACTAAGATTCCAAGTTCTGGAACAGATTCAACAGAAACCTGATCGAAACAACGAAAATTTGTTATCACGGAGAGAGATTCGGTGGATTGATTTTTTACAGACCCAAACTCCGAAAGGACTCAATGATAAAATTGATATGTTATGTTTTCTATAAATGATAAGACATGAACCAACTCATATCTGGTATTAATAGAGGACTTTTTCCACAGAGAGCAAAATTTCATATGGAATAGCATAGGATTGAGGTCCACAGCGACACTGTAGAAACCAAACAAAGGGTTCTTATGTAGGGATCAAATAATATTTCATGTGGGTCGATGCAGCTTCATGTAACAGCAATCCCCTCTACGCACACAATGGGAATCGCCTATATAATCATCCACATATGCATAACGTTGTTTCATTTGTTTTCACATTGCCTTTTATTTCTGTCTATTTAGATGTTTTCCCCAAATCTTTGGTATACATATACTTTTCACAGTTGGCGACACAGATAACTTAGGTAACTATCAGGGATATGATTGTTTATATGTGCATATAATACCACATGAAAAAGAGGTTATTGTTACAGATTCTGTGTATGTAGCAAATGACATTAATTGATGAATGTTGTAGAAAGCAAATTTATTTTTGTATCCAATGAATTTATGAATCACGCAATGTGCCGAAAGCCTGAGGCTAAAAATGTTTATCATATTGTTTTACAGTGCCCCTGATGAAGGGATTTTTCATCCCGAAATGCATTGGGACAGGAAACTTTTCCTTTTTAAACAATGAAGTTAAATTCACATAATTCAACCAATTGAACAAGTTGTTCACCAGAGAAGCAACAAAGATTGTGTTTGTAACAAGAAAAACGTACATCACGTATTTTTGAGAAAAAGTTACACTAATAAACTTGTTGAAAATTTCAAAAGTATATGGATCTTAATTCAGATTACAATAAGCAGATGTATTTCTGCTAAAGGTAGTGCGGAAAGGGTCTATTGACGACTGTCATTAGTACATTTCTACAGTGTCACCATGGTGACACCAACATTTGTGGACCCTGACCAGATCATGCTAGGTTCAGATTACCTAGTGACCAATGCTAGCAATGTCACTACCAATCACAGTATGGCAGTTGTTAATTTCTCCTGGGGAGGGGTAACTGGCCTCAAAAGGGTTGTAGTTAGTTCAGACCTCCCAGTAGATTGTCTTTTGGGCAATGATTTGGAATCCTCACTGTGGTCAGATGTGGAGTACAGGACTCATGTAGAAATGCTAGGTCTCTCCTCACATGTCCTTGCTGTGACTAGGTCACAGGCCAAGAAATGCCCAGCTGAACAAGTGCTGGATCCTGGAAGAATGGACCAGGCACTACCCAAGAAAAGGAATGGTAGGGTTAAGGCAGAGCCTTCCCCCCTGCCTCAGGTTGAGGATCAGCCATCTCAGGAGGCTGACACAGAGACCCCAGAAGGAACTGTCCTAGAAGAGCTTGAACCTGATCAGGTTGAGTTTCTTGGGACAGGGGGACCTTCCAGGGCAGACTTGAGGCAGGCCCAATTAGACTGTTCCTCTCTTGAACCCCTCAGACAGCAAGCTGCTGCTGAGGCTGCAGGGAATGCTACAGGTGCCCATAAAGTATATTGGGAAGATGGACTCCTATACTCTGAGGCAAGAGACCCCAAGCCTGGTGCTACCAGGAGGCTGGTCATCCCCTTGTCTCTTAGAGGTTTCATTCTCACCTTAGCCCATGAGATTCCCCTTGCAGGGCACTTAGGCCAGAACAAGACTTTGGACAGGCTTGCCTCACACTTTCACTGGCCTCATATGTCTGAAGACACCAAAGAGTTTTGTCGCTCATGTATCACCTGCCAAGCCAGTGGCAAATCAGGTGGCACAACAAAGGCCCCCCTTATACCACTACCTGTGGTGGGGGTACCCTTTGAAAGAGTGGGGATAGACATTGTTGGACCAATGGACCCCCCAACAGCATCTGGGCACAGATTTATACTGGTGGTAGTGGATCATGCCACCAGGTATCCAGAAGCTATTCCCCTTAGGACCACTACAGCTCCTGTTGTGGCCAGGGCCCTACTTGGAGTTTTCTCCAGAGTGGGGTTTCCTAAGGAGGTTGTCTCTGACAGAGGTGCAAACTTCATGGCAGGATACTTGACTGCTATGTGGAAGGAGTGTGGAGTAAATTACAAATTTACCACACCCTATCACCCACAATGCAATGGGCTTGTTGAGAGATTCAACAAGACCCTCAAAGGGATGATAAAGGGTTACCTGAAAAGCTTAGGCGAAGATGGGACATCCTTTTACCCTGCCTCCTGTTTGCTTACAGAGAGGTCCCACAGAAGGGGGTTGGTTACAGCCCTTTTGAGCTTCTGTTTGGGCATCCTGTAAGAGGACCCCTATGTCTTGTGAAGGAAGGATGGGAGTTACCTCTCAAAAAGCCTAAGCTTGACATAGTGGACTATGTACTTTTTCTCCGCTCCAAGATGGCAGAGTACATGGAGAAGGCATCTAAAAACTTTGAGGCCAGCCAAGAACTTCAAAAAGTTTGGCATGACCAAAAGGCTGTCCTAACTGTTTACCATGCAGGACAGAAGGTGTGGGTGTTGGAGCCAGTGGCCCCAGCAGCTCTCCAAGACAAGTGGTCTGGACCCCATACCATCATTGAGCAAAAGGGAGAAGTCACCTACTTGGTGGACATGGGAACTCCCAGAAGCCCCCACAGGGTGCTTCATGTGAATAGGCTCAAGGCATTTGTCAACAGGGAGGACATTGGCTTGCTCATGGCCACAGATGAGGGGCAGGAGGAAGAGAGTGACCTTCTCCCAGACCTGCTCACTCAGAACCCTGATGATGGGTCAGTAGATGGTGTAGTCTTTTCTGACAGCCTCTCTGAACATCAACAAGAGGATTGTAAACAGGTTCTTCAATCCTTTAGACAAATGTTCTCACTGACCCCCAGTCAGACAAACTGGTGCACTCATGAGGTGGACACTGGTGACAGTCTGCCTGTCAAGAGTAAAATCTACAGGCAACCTGACCACGTCAGGGACTGCATAAAGAAAGAAGTCCAAAAGATGTTGGAATTGGGAGTCATTGAACCCTCAGAGAGCCCTTGGGCTAGTCCTGTAGTTCTAGTGCCTAAACCTCACACCCTGGATGGTAAGAGAGGGATGAGGTTTTGTGTAGTCTACAGGGGTCTCAATGCTGTCACTAAGACAGATGCCCATCCAATACCTAGGGCAGATGAACTGATAGACAAGTTGGCTTCTGCAACTTTCTTAAGTACATTTGACCTAACAGCTGATTATTGGCAGATCAGGTTAGCTGAGGATGCCAAGGCCAAAACAGCATTTTCTACCCCAGGAGGTCATTACCAATTTGTGGTGATGCCCTTTGGTTTGAAAAATGCACCTGCCACTTTTCAAAGGTTGGTGAACCAAGTTCTCACTGGGTTGGATGACTTCTGTGCAGCATATCTAGATGATATTGCTGTCTTTAGCTCCACCTGGGAGGATCACCTGATCCACCTGAGGAAAGTTTTGGAGGCCCTGCAAAAGGCAGGCCTCACTATCAAGGCTATTAAGTGCCAGATAGGGCAGAGTCAGGTTGTGTACCTGGGCCACCTTGTGGGTGGAGGCCAGGTTCAACCATTAGAGAGCAAGATACAGGCCATAAAGGACTGGGCTCCTCAACCCACCCAGACACAGGTCAGAGCTTTCTTGGGCCTGTCTGGTTACTATACGAAGTTTGTCAAAAATTATGGGTCCATTGTGACACCACTTAATGACTTGACAAGCAAGAAAATGCCAAAGAAAGTTCAGTGGACAGTTAGCTGTCAGAAGGCATTTGATGACCTGAAGCAGGCCATGTGTACTGCACCTATTCTCAAGAGTCCTGACTACTCCAAAACCTTCATTGTCCAAACAGATGCATCTGAGTTGGGTGTGGGAGCTGTTCTTTCTCAACTGAATATTGATGGTCATGACCAGCCCATTGCTTTTATAAGCAGAAGGCTGACCCCTAGAGAGAAACGTTGGTCAGCTATTGAGAGGGAGGCCTTTGCTGTGGTTTGGGCCCTGAAGAAGTTGAGGCCATACTTGTTTGGAACTCACTTCAAGATTCAGACCGACCATAAGCCCCTCTTATGGCTAAATCAGATGAAGGGTGAAAACCCCAAACTTCTTAGGTGGTCCATTTCCCTACAAGGGATGGACTTTACAGTGGAGCACAGACCAGGGAATGACCATGGCAATGCAGATGGTCTCTCCAGGTATTTCCACTTAGAACAGGAAGACTCACCTGGTCAAGGTTAGTTTAATGTCCCTAAGTTTGGGGTGGGGGGGGGGGGGTATGTAGGAGAGTGGGGTCTGCAATCCTATGGTCACCCCAGATTTTTGCTTTTTGCTTCACTGGTTTACGACTTTCCCTGGCTGTGGGCCTGCTAATAAGACCCACAGCCTAGCTGTTCTCTCTCTAAATTCACAACCATGTACTTTAGGTGCATTTACCAATTGGTACTGGGCCACCTTATCAGTCCCTGTACTCAGGGCATAGGTGTACCCAGGGCCTACCAAGGGCTGAAGCATGTATTATGCCACCCCTGGCTGGCCATCTAAATCTGACACAACTGGCTGCATGACAGCTGGGGCAAGGTGGTGTAAACACCCTTTGCTGTAGATATTGTATACCTATATCTAACCCTAAAATGGACACATATATTCCTATCAGTCACTCCTATGGAAGGCCTTATCAATCCTGAAGGCAGAGTGCTTGGAATTATGTGGGATGGTGCTCTGGCATGAGCTGAGCCCGTTTGCAGCTTGCGGAACCAAGTCCTAATAGCTGTTCCATGATAACGCTATACCATATACTCTTAAGTGCATTATCAACCTCGCGGTTGAATGCTAACTCTGGTATAACATTATCAAAACATGTCGAGTAAGGTGTCATACGATTTGGAATACTACCCCCTCGCCAATTCTGGCGACAGGGGTAGCATGCCACCCTTCTAGAGGGACACGACATGTATGTAACTGTGAACCCCAGATAAAGTTAACTCGAGCCTCAGCATCGCAAAATGGATGCTGCCACCACAGACACAAGTCTGACCTCCTGCTGCTGGGAGTCCTTCCAGTGAGGATGGCTTGGACAAAGGGTTTCCTGCCTTGGGAGGTGCTAGCAGCACCCCAGACAGGATTTTGTGTATTGGGGAGGATAGGCCTGAAAGGAATGAGACATGCCTGGGGCACACAAGGTGTCCTGTGCATACACCGGTTCAAACCAGTTGCTGGGGCAGCCCTGCCCCAGCTCTGGCGGGAAACCGGACAAAGGATAGGGGGTGTAACCACCCCCCTTCCTGGTCCCACCCAGGGGAGGGCCCTAGTCAGTAGTGCAGCCCCCTTTAGGAGAATAAAGGTAGAAGCTGGTCGCATTCGAAATTAGATTATCCTGAACTATTCAACAAGAAGAAACTCTGGCCTTCGACGTTCTGCTCCACAGAAGACTGAAGAATCTCCCTTGTGGGCAAGGAGTGTCCACCCTGCAACTGCAGGCACCATCAAGCATCCAGCGGCTTCACTTTGTCGTCTTCCCTCGAGGATCCAGACTTCAGAGCCCGACGAGACCCGGATTCTCAGACCTCTCCGACCTCAACTCACATCTGCAGCAAAGCTGAGACCCGTGGGTGCGACGAGACACGTGGGACCGGCCATCTTGAACGAAGCTGCACTTCGCTTCCAGCACGACTCCCGAGGTAAACTCGACCAAGTGCTTTGGGGATTGAGAAGCCCCAGCCCCGAGCAGCCCCTGCACCGAAGATCAGCCCTCCAGCATCCACGAGATCTGCGTGGGGCCCTTCTGCTTGTTTGCTGCTCGACGCGTTGTCTGGTCACTTGCCGGCTGGCTAGTGGCCTCCTAGACGACAAACCTTTGAATCTTTGCTGCTGGTCTGGTTGCTCCAGACTGGCCCTTGCTCCCTTCCAAAAGAGGGGCACCCCGGACTCTCCTAGTCCGCACCAGACGTCTTTTCCCTTCACCGCGTGGGTTGCCTTTGCCAAGGCCGGTTGACTCCAATCCCGGATCCGACACCGCCGACAGCGAGAACCTGCGTGGGACAGCTCGTGCCTCCATCCTGGTCGTCGAAGACACCTCCTGGTCCACGTGGCTGCAGAGTCAAGCGTCCACTCTTCACCTGATCGCGACGACAGCACCCGGTTCCTTCCTGGTTCCCCACCGGTCACTGGCTAGTGACTTTGAACACTGTCCCCTCTGCTTTCAGGTCCTCTTCTCCAACGATCCACCCTTGGATCGCACCGGACATCTTCCTCCTGGTCGCCTGCAGCATCTTTTCTTTCAGGCTCCATTGACTTCAACGCGAGAACCCGACACACTTTGGCACCTATGCACCGGCAGCCCGTGGGTGAGGTAACGAGAGCATTTCGGTGCTCAAGGGTAGTCTAACTGTCCTAGTGTCCAATTCCACAGTCGTTGTTGTCCTACCTAGTCAGGATTGTCCGTACTTACCTTTTACTTGAACTGTACTGTCCATAGACGTTGTTACGCATCTCGCGTGTGAGTTCACACTCTGCACACGCGTTCCGTGGGCCTCCTATTACTTACCTGAAGTTAGTGTAGCGTGGTCCCATCGATCCTACAGCCTCTCAACAGCTCCATTCCTTTTGTCGACTCTCACATTCCACTTACTTAGTATATGGTTTGTCGTGCCCCAGTACAAGCCGTTCGTGTCTCTAAACCTTCCGATTGTTGTCGCCAACAACAATCGGAAGGTTTAGAGACACGAACGGCTTGTACTGAAAGTAAATCAAGAAAAAATCGCTTCACTCTGCCTCCTGTATAAATAATCATTGCAGAGGTTTGAGGAAGATCTACGCTGCCTGAGTCGGCTGACCAGCAGTAACTTTGAGAAACAGACCAGGACTCCAAGTGGAGCAAGGTCCATAAGAGGCTGTCCTACATGTATACAGTCCTGATGAAGACCCGCTCTTGATGCGCTAAATCATTGCATCGTTCCCCAGGGTCGAAACGTCGACGCAATCCATCCTTACATGAACCAACTACTCAAAATCTCCTAGGAATCAAGATCAAATTGTTGTGCCTATCACATTATTGTATATGTAGTTGTCTTCGTTAATGTGTATATGAATTTACAATTTTACTTGTTGTTTTAATTGTGTATCAAGTTTTGCACAAAGCTTATGTGTTAAATATGTTTTAAGTGCATTTTAGGGACAGCATCTGTAGTTTTTTGTGTTTCAAATTCAAAATATAAAAGTTTTTGAGTAAAAAATTCGCTTTCCTTTTTATTTTGTGGTCAGTGGTACTTAATTGGTTTGATGAAAATACTGCTGTCTTTGTATCCTAATTAGGGACAAAGTACTAAATCACCGACAGAACCATTAATATTCAATTTACTACCCGCCCAGGTTCTGAGGGTTATAGGGTCACCCCATTACATGTAATGGACTAGGAATAGTAAGCATCATATATCAGGCCAACTTCTCACATTAACGACCTGGAAAAAAACTCTGGTAAACACAGGGGTCGATTTACCTTACGTGGGGCGACGGGGTCTGTCTGTCCTGCTATACGCGGACGACGTGGTCCTAGTCGCTAGGACGGCAAGGTGACTTCAGACCCTGCTTGATACATTCCTGAGTTTCATGGAAGATCGTGACCTGGCAGTTAGCAACTCTAAATCCTATATAATGCAGGTCGGGACCCGCCCAAAGAAACAGTACCCTTTTAGAGTGGGTAATGAGAGTGTCCCGGTGACTACGATATTTTCCTACCTGGGTGTCTTGGTTGATGACCGGCTAAATTGGGGGCCCCTGATCAAGAGGAAAAAAGGGGAGGTAACAAAGGCTAACGCCGCAATTTTAAACTGGGTAACATGGGTAAGCGCCCAATTGCGGCAATGGTGAAAATATATCAGGCCAAATGTGTTGCTATTGCCACCTTGGGAGCGAGATTTGGGGCTATGTAGCAACTGACGCTTTGCAGGTGGCGGAGAATGTCTTTTTAAAACGTCTTTTAGGAGTACCCAGTGGAACATCTAACTTGGTGGTACACGAAGAACTGGGGTTGCCATTTATAGGGGATACCCTGGCTATGCGTCCCCTGTTATGGCTTAACTGTTGGCTCAATAAAGATTTAGCTCTTAATCATCAGATCCTTAGAGAAATCACGAGCCTCGATCATATGATATGCATCCCATTGTTAAAATACATTAAGGAATGTTTTGAAGAGCTGGGGTGGCCAGACCTTTTTTTAATGCCTGATTCTATGACTCGGAAGGATTTGGAATTTGTAAAGAATACTTTCAATACCTTAAAAAAGCTCGGTAGAGAGGACACAGAAATTGGAAAATCTAGTGTCCACAAACATATGTTGCTTAAAAAATCTCCAACCATTGAACCGTATCTCTTGTGGCCACTTTCATCTCACAAGCGGTTCTTATTGGTCAGGTTTCGATTAGATTATTTTCATTTGTTGCTCGCCGCCTCAAAAGGAGCTGTAGAGATCAGGTGTTAGCATCCTGTGGCTGCGACGGAGTGTCTCCTCAGGATTTGCTACACTTTATGTTTTTTTGTAAATTTTATGAAGTACCTCGCAGATACTTTTTAACACCTCTTTTAAAGAAGTTGAATTTTATTCAGGTCTGTCCAGCTCTTTTTTATTTACAACTGCTGAAACCAGAATGTGTATCTTTTATAGTAGGCTTTCTGAAATCCTCACTGAGATCTAGGATCTGTATGGAGTGCTAGCAAACCCCTATTGCTGGTAGGCACTCATTATGTGTTTTATCCGTCTGATTAGTCTTTTGCACTAGATGTACATCCTGTTGTTTTTTTATACGGTATGATTTCCCTCCATTTTTTATTGTTATTTATTGCATGTTCTGTCACATGGAATTGTGTAACTTTTATGGTTTTAAATGCAAAGCTGAATAAAGTATATTTTGATTTGGGATACTCAGGTCTTTTGTCCAGGTTAGTGCCAGAGCAAGAGCCAAGGGTTACTGAACTTGTTCAAACTGCAGTATGCAAGGAGGGCACCAAATGTGCCCTTCCAAGCAGTCTTGTGGCGCTCAGCCCAATACACCAAATCCTATCTGGGAGGTGTTCACACCAACCATCCTGTGACAAGAAACCCATTGTTCCACCATCCCCTGCTGAAGCTTGGCTCAGCAGCAGGAGGACAGAATCATGTCTGTGGTCAGCAGCAGCACTAGCTTACTTGCAGACCCTGAAAGGCTGTTACCGGGGATGCAGGGGGTCTGCTAATTAGCCCTACATGTACATGGAATCATACTTCCAGCACTGGAATCGGTGTTGGGGTATGATTCCAACATGTTTGAGACCAAACATGACCGGGTTCTAGCACTATATACGGATGATGTCCTGTTTTTCCTAACAGATCTTGATAGGTCGGGCCGAGATTACTGCGCATTTTGCAGATCTTCGGTGAGACCTCTGGGCTCTACATGAACCCGGGCAAATCTGCATTGTGGGTCCTGGACGCTGGACAAGGGGAGGGAGACTGGGCCTCGACTCTTCAACTTGCATCCGGGGGGATGAAATACCTGGGGGTCTATCTCTCTGATACACCAGCTGTGTCTAGGGAGCGGAATCTAGCCCTGGTGTGGGAGCGCACGCGAGAGGATCTCAAGGCGTGGTCCCGCATGCCCCTGACGATCTATGGCAGATCGCCTATTTTCAAATTGGTGGCGCACCCCTGTCTTCTCTATCAATTACAGAACCCCTCCTATCAAATTTTGACCCGTTGCTTCCAACAAGTTAATTCGGCGCTGGGTGGGTTTCTTTGGGAGGGGGGGGGGGGCAGTCCGGGTAGCCCTGCGCACATGTTTCTTATCCACATACACCGAGGGGGTTGCTACGTTAGATGTCCTCTCCTATTATCAAGCGGCATACTTGCTGGTACTTAACGAGTGGTGGTACGGAGATAGAGGAGATCCGGCGTATGCGGTTGAGCGACACCTGATGGGAACTAGGTCCTTACACATGCTGCTGTACTCCGCGCTACTGCGAAGGTGCCTTCCCTCGGCCAAGCAGAAAGTATTTCATGTTTGGCGGCGGGCCCAGAGTAGGATGGGGTGGTGGAATGTTCTGACCCGGGAGACACCTCTTTGGGATAACGGGCGGTTGCCTCAGCTGGCGGCGCTACAGGGTTTCCAGGGGTGGGACTCTATAGGGATATTGTCCCTAGGAGACGTGATGGCAGACCTGACACTCAAATCCTTTCAAGATCTTAGGAATGAGTATGGGATGCTGTGGTCCCAGTTTTTCAAATACCTGCAGCTTAGACATGCGTTGTCACCTCATCTGGTGGGTCTGGAGTTGTTTCCCGACTTTAGCACGATAGAGGCGAAGGTGTTTATGGGCGAACTACCAGACCGCAAGATCTCCCGCATATGCCAGACGTTAGTTCATCATTGTTCCACTGATCTACAGCGGCTCCGGACGGCATGGGAAAGTGACGTGGGTGACCGGGAGGAATAGGCAGAGGCTCTGGTAAGCCCGCGAGGGGAGCCATATCCACACGCTTACGACGAGTACAATTCAAATACTTACATCACGTATATTTTACCAGAGTGCGACTATGGAGGGCAGGAATGATCGGCTCCCCTGAGTGTCTCCGGTGTGGGACAAATGAGGGCACACTTATACATACAGTCTGGGGGTGTCTTGCGTTGCATAGATTTTAGAGGGGGGTGTTCTCCTTTCTGTCGGAGGTGTTGGCATGGGAGCTTCCGTACACGCCGTGATTGGCCTTGCTGCATGTGTTGAAGGGTATCGGGGGCAATAGATCTAAACGCCATCTATTGCTGCTAGGTCTCACGCTGGCTAAAAGGGATATAGCCAGGGCTTGGAAGGCGCCCCATGCTCCGCCGCTGGCTGCATGGCGGTCTGGGATGAACTTTTGCATGGGGCTCGAGCTACCGATTTTCATAGCCAGGGGATGCCCCCGTAAATATTTTAAAATTTGGAAAAGGTGGGCGGACTACCGAGGGCTGGAGCTTGACCCGTGGCCGGAGTAGGTCACTCTCGTGCCTGTCTGATTGGGGGATGGAGATAGGGATTTGTAGGGTGCTGGACGGACTCAGTGTGCTACTTTGGAAATGTAATCCTTTGGCAGTGGAGGCATATACGCAATTGCGGGGTGGTTGGGTGGGGCATTAAGTTTTTGTTATAAAAAGTCAATGGCACTATTGTTGATTCATTGATGTGTGCAGTAGTCTCCGGGTTACGGAGCTATGCAATATATGTGACCTGTGACAAATAAAATCAGTTTTAAAATAAAAACATGACCGGGTTCGGTGCAGCCAATATATAGTTAGACACCTCATAATGACTGATGTCCAGTATATGTCTAACTGCATTTCCAAAGCCTGGAGAATCGACTCCGTGGTTTGTACGGGTGTCCTGCTCATGCACCCTCACACATATAACCAAGCACTCGGCCCTCAGGACTGAAGAGCCTGCCATAGGGGGGGGGGGACTTCTAGGTTCTAAGTGCAGTGACCTCAGCCACAAGGAATTTTTTTTCTGTCGTACGAGGTGCAAGCACCAACTCACACAGGCTTCAATAGCAGGCCTGTAGTCACAATTTAGGTGGACTACCATGGGTGGCACAATACATGCTGCAGCCCATAGGAGACTCCGTGTGTACCTATGCCCATATACTGGGGACTTACAAGGGTACACCAGTAGCCAATTGTGGAGTTACCAAAGTACTTACAATGTCAATTTGGAGGAGACAAGCACAGTTGTTGGCCTCTTGATTAGAAGGATCCCAGTAGACCAGGACAAAAACACACTGAAACCAGGCAAAAAGTCGGGGTAACCATGGTAGAAGGATCCTACCTTCATGCAGGGGCAAAGGTACAAAGAGCCACCAGCAGTTTGGATTTACCTGCCCTGGTGGGTCTGTGTGCAGAGGTGCTGGACAGGTTGGTAGCCTTGAACGCTACACTGTTAAAGTCAATGGTACCTGTAATAAAAAAAGCTGCAAGTGGGGACAAGTCTGGCAGAAACCACAGGGGGGCTGGGCTCGTGAGGGTCTTTGGAGCACGGGGACTCAATCCGTTTCCGAGAACTCGGGCTGTGGGGCTCGGATCCAGAGGTACTTGGATGGCTGCCCACTTCCGTGTTAGGTCGGTTTTGAAGAGGAGGGGAAAACAGGACAACTGGGCTACTCTCGTTGTGGGTTTCACTGGACTTGAAGTCCATCGAAATGCAGGCCGGTCTTCCTCAGTGGTAGTATCCCGACTGGACACAAACAAGCCTTGGTTGATGCAGTTAATGCAAGTACTCTGGTACCCAGGGTATTTGGTGCAGGGAGGCTCCTGGAAGGTCTAGTGTTTCTAAACCTGGTGGAGAGACGGGACTGACCTCCTACAGCCACAAATACCTCCTCCTGACTTGCTGCTCCCTCAGTGGGACACGACAACATGATGTACCTGGTAGATGCAGTCGGTGCCAGCAGATACAGGGGGATGGCTCCCCCACCCCAAGGGAGACGCTAAGTGGTTGTTGAAGTGCTGGACGGTCCTCTAACAGTTTGAGGAGGATTGTCAGCTTCTGGACAAGCGGGTCCTGCAATAGAGGTTACCAGCAGGGTTTGGGACCAATTTCACAGCAGGTCCCATGTTCTTGTGGTCTTAGCTCTAGTTTGTCCTTCCTCAGTTTCCAGGTAGACAAATCTGTCATTCTGGCGTCAGGGGGACCTCTAAATACTGAATTTAGGAGTTATTAGGGGAGTGTAGGGTAGTAGCCAATGGGCTACCCACCCGTGCTGTGACTACACCCCCTGTATGAACACTTTCTGCAAAAAGTGGGCATAATCCTTACTCAGAGTTTCTAGTTTTACCAAAACCAAGATGGTATAACCCTTCTAAGACTGCCACTTCAGGTGGCCCACCTAAGGGGTGTGCCTTGCCTATAAGTGTTACAGAAGTGGGGAGCGCAGAATCCACGCTCCACTCCCAGGTGCACTGCATAACTGGATAAACAATCCAACCAACTGTTCAACGTTCCACATTACTCAAAAATAATCCAATGATCAACAGTCTTTCCAATGTTTTCCTCCTTTTCTCCACATCCGTAACATAATGTATTTTTGGAAGTTTTTCATATTTGCGTGTGCCCATCCGGACTTCATCAAAAATACGATCCAAAAGACAACAGGTAGTTCAGAGCAGCATCTCTTTATTTCAAACCCAATGCATTTCGGGCTGTAACATCAGCCCTTCGTCAGGGGTCTCTAAAAAATTAATTACAGGAAAATTCATCATCGCCAGATAATAGCGTTTTCCGCAAAACATACAGGAATCTATACATCAACACTATATTATTCACTTTTGTGTTTCCACAAATCTAAAAATAGTGCCTAATTACCATGATCCTCGTAATCCACCCTACAGGTATGAAAATAAACATATGTCAACCCATATCCCCTTTAGTTTTGTGGTATCACCCTCTTAATACACGAAGCATGCTCTAAATTAATCTTTCACCTTCTGCTAAATACCATTCTTCCTCCGTATTCTCGTAACTGGTTTACATTTAGCACCGAGCACACAAAAGTTCAAACCCTCCTTACACGTTCCTTTATCCCATGTTACCCCTCTCTTCCAACCAATACGGAAAACTCCCCATTTTTATGCAATCTATATGAACCGCATTTCTATTTGCACTCGTGCCCCTACATTCTGAATGGCTCAGCTTAACGCTTTACCTGCTCGTTCCTTATTCTGATCGCTCGGCAAACGCTTTAAGTAACCAAGAAATTCTCACGTGCCTGGCCCTACATTCAAGCCCCATTAAAAGTCTGCATGCGGGGGGGCGTGGCCAAGATGGCGGTGTGAGCGGACGCTTCCTCCCGTAGCTCCTCCGGCCCGGCCCAGCTCGCGCCCCGATTCCTGCGCTTCTCTCCCCCCGCAGCTGCTCTGCGGGCGAGGGTGCTGTGCCGGAATTCCTGGAGCACATTTTGATGCTACTCTGTCTCCTATCGCCCTGGTGGAAGTGCCCTGAAAGTCTCTTCGTAGATCGGCCCACGGAGAGGAGCTTGGAGCGAGCCACGGAGAGGTGCCTGAGGGCGGAGCGTGTTGCGGAGCTGTCCGGGCGCCTCAGCTGGGCCGAGTGCTGAGTGCGGGTGTTCCCGAGGGTTCGACCCGATGGGCTCTGCAGAGTGCGGGTCCCGCCGGCCGGAGCCTACGTGACCAGAGTCGCCGAAGAACAGTGGACCCTGGATCCTCGCTGGTGCGTTCTCCTTTCACCGCTGCAGTCGGTGTGTGCTGCAACGCAGAGCCCGAACCTGGAGGCGAGAGACGGCGGAGTCTGAGCTGCAGCTGATCTGAGCATACCCCCCGGTACGATTGTGGGACATTGGCTTTGATTTTTCCTGGCCCATTGCAATCCGGGGGTCTCCGGCGGTCTTGCCGGCCTGGGCCGCCCTCCCGGATTTCGCTCTTCCGCCATCTTGTCACTGGGGAGCTGGAGCAGGCGACCCTCCCCGCGCCCTTGTCGAACGAGTGCCTCCTTTCGCCCTGGCTCCCGCACTACCTTCCTTGAGGGTGACCCGCTGAAGGACCCTGACTTTGGCCCTGCTTTCGCTCTCGACGGCACTGTGCTCGTCTCGCCCTGGCCTGAACCGCCATCTTGTCGCCTGTGACGCATCACCCTTGTCCTCGGCGGGGCCTTCACATCTGGTGCCCCCGAGTGACTGGACGCATCTGCGGCGGCCGGCCCTGAGCCTTGCCCATTGCGGAGACCAGGATGGCTGGGAGAGGAGGCGCGAAAAGAGGGGAACGCACCCTGCCAGACATGCTCAGCAGGGCCCAGCAGCAGCGGGACAGGACGCTACCATCCCCGGGGCCCTCTCGGGCCTCGGCGGACGCCACTGGAGGCGAACCACCGGTCACGAGGTCCTTCATGGAAGACTTATTCAGCTCCCTCAGGGAGGACTTCCAGACGCTCAAGAGCGAGGTAGCCAGCGAAGTCCGTGAGGTGCGCAGAGAGGTTGAGGGCCTTGGCGAACGTGTGGACTCGGTGGAAACGGCGGCCCAGCGCCGCGATGAGGAGATAGTCCATCTCCAACAGGACGTTCTCCGCCTACGGGAGCAATGTGTCGAGCTCCAGGCCCACTCTGAAGACCTCGAGAACAGGTCCAGGCGGAACAATATCCGGGTGCGGGGCGTTTCATCCACAGATGAGGGATCGGATCTGGTGGCCTATTTGCAGGACCTGTTCCGGGAGATTTTGGGTGAAGACACGGACTTCCCGATTCGCATAGACAGGGCGCACAGAGTGGGCCGCCAGCGCCAATCATCGGCGCCCCCCCCTGATATTCTGGCGTTCCTGCCGGACTTCCCTTTGAAGGAGCGCATCATGACAGAAGCCCGCAGGAAGCAGCCTTTAACCTTCAGAGAGCGGCCCGTGGCGCTCTACCAGGACTTGTCCGCCATCACGCTGCAGAAGCGTAGGTCCTTCCGGATTGCTACGGACTTTCTGCGGGAACATGAGACGCCCTACTCTTGGGGTCACCCCTTCCGTCTCATCTTCCGATGGAATGGAGTGTTACACCAGCTGCGCTCCCTCCAAGACATCTGCGGGGTGTTGGGACTTACGGCCACGGACGAGGACGGAGCGACGCCCGCGTGGAGACGTCCCGAGAGACGGGGCCGGCGGGGATCGAGGAGACGACATTCGCCGACGACTGCGAGTCGCCCTGATTCCCCTACTATCAGAGCAGACATGGAGGAGGCCCTGAGAGCGGCGGCCGGGACCTTGCCTGAATCCGACGGTGTGGCCTTGACGGCCTAACTTCACTCCGGGGGGAGAGATTCTTAGCCTCTACGATGCTGGGTTGGGTCTGGGGGGGTGGGGGGGGATAGTTGGAGGTGAGTGGCTGAACGTCCACTAGATTGACTTCTGCAGACTTGCCCGTTCGGGCTGGACTGAGACTATGGGGTGTTTTTCTTTGTTTCTGGTTTTGGCTAGTTGCCGTGGGTTGGTTCCGGGAGGGTTTGGGAGTTGGTTTGTTGTAGCTGGGGTCCCGTCTGATATTGCCCATGCGCACGCGAGGCCGGTTCTGGCCTTCCCTGCACACCTGCCCCGCGCGCCCTCTCCGCTGTTCCCTCACTTGCTGCTTAGCGCTTCGATCCCCTGGGAGCGATGCCGTCCTTGAAGGTGGTGACCCTTAATGTTAAGGGTCTGAACAACCCTGTGAAGCGTAGGGCGATCCTTTCCCTGCTGGAGGGGACGCAGGCGGACATTTGCCTTTTGCAGGAAACCCATTTACTATCCAATGATTGTCATAGGTTGCGCTCTGCTAAGTTCCCCACCCAATTCTTCTCTTCGGCGGCGACCAAGACTGCGGGTGTGGCCATTCTTTTAGCTAGCTCCTTCAGGGGAGAGGTGTTGTATAAATATGCCGAGCAGAAGGGGAGGCTCCTAGTGTATCGCATGCGGCTTGGAGGTATCGCCTTCACGGTCGGCTCCGTTTACAGCCCGAATGACCACCAAGATCGTTTCCTGGCATCAGTGTTGGTGGATGTCACTGCCTCGCCCGATCGCCATATTGTCCTGGGGGGAGACCTCAATGTGGTCTTCGACTCGGCTTTGGATAGGTCTGCCCAACGCTTTCCGCAGACGGGGGAGCTTTCTCGAGTGGTGCGAGACCAGGTTGCTGAGATGGATCTGCATGATCTCTGGCGCACAATGCACCCCACCGATAGGGACTATTCGTACTTCTCCCATGCGCACCGTACTTATTCGCGGTTGGACTATCTCTTGGTGAGCGGCCCGCTTCGCTTGGCCGCCACAGCGGCAGACATAGGGGTCTTGTCCCTGTCCGATCATGCGCCGGTTTCCGGAGTTTTTGCTTGGCCGGCAACCCCCCCCTCTAGAGGGATGTGGCGGCTTCGGGATACGCTCCTACATAGGAAGTCGGTGGTGACGCGAGTGGGGGAGGTCATTCAGGAGTACCTGGTCCATAATAGCAATTCCGACACGTCTCTAGCGACGCAGTGGGCAGCCTTGAAGGCGGTCCTCAGGGGGGAATTTATTTCCATTTCCTCGGCGGAGAACAGAGAGCGGCAAATTAAGAGAGACGAATTGACGGCGCAAGTTAGAGAACTTGAGCAGGTTCACCGCCGCACGGGGGCTCCCCGGGTCTGGAGGCAGCTGAAGGCGGCGAGGAAACTCCTCTCTGCGCTAGATCTAGATCGGGCGGAATATGCGGCGTTGCGTCTGAAGCATGCCTTTTATACGGGCGGGGACAGATGCGGTAAGCTTCTGGCCCATCGGCTCAGGGCTGCGCGACAACGCAATGTGGTGAAGGAGATAGTGGGCATGGATGGGGTCCCGGTTTCCGGTGCCGCGGATGTGGCGGATTCTTTCCGTAGCTTTTACGAGGCGCTATATGCCGCGGAGCCCTCCCCACCGGGAGAAGCTGAGGCCTATCTGGAGTCTGTGACCCTCCCGTCTCTGGAGCCCGCCCAGGCGGACCATCTGGAGAGGAACATCCATGTGGAGGAAGTCATCTCCGCTATCGCACGATTGAAGCACGGCAAGGCCCCGGGCCCGGATGGCTACACGGCCTTGTTTTACAAGACCTTCTGCTCCACTGTGGCGCCTATACTGACTCGCCTGTTCAACTCCTTCTCTGAGCCGGGGGCCATTCCGCCGGACCTTCTTTCCGCGACGGTGTCGGTTATTCCGAAGCCTGGGAAGGATCGGACCCTGTGCGGTTCATATCGGCCTATTTCGCTTCTGAATGTGGACCTTAAGCTCTACACGGGGATCCTGGCGGCCAGACTTGGACTGCACTTGCCGGGCCTGGTGGAGGCGGACCAGGCTGGCTTTGTGCCCGGTAGGCAGACGGTCGACAACACCAAGAGGGTGACGCATGTGTTAGAAAAGGCCTCGCGCGTCCCGGGGGAACGGATGTTGCTGTCGGTCGATGCGGAGAAGGCCTTTGATAGGGTTCATTGGCCGTACCTTGAGCTGGTTCTCGGGAAACTGGGGATCGGCGAGAAGTTCCGCTCCATGGTCTTCAATTGCTATAGGAGACCGTCAGCGTCGGTGCGGGTCAACGGGCACAGCTCTAGTAGTTTTGCCATTGAGCGTGGTACGAGACAGGGATGCCCCCTCTCGCCGCTTTTGTTCGCCCTCTATATGGAGCCGTTCGCTCAGAGGATTCGCGACAATCCGGATGCTATTGGGGTTCGGATGGGTCAGTATACCCACACGGTTAGCCTATACGCGGATGATGTCCTGCTGACCCTGGATGACCCCAGGCGATCACTCCCTGCCTGCGTCCGGGAACTGAACGCCTTTGCACGTGTGGCCGGCTTTAAGATGAACATGTCTAAATCGGCTGCCCTGGATGTGTCGCTTTCCGCGGACACCAGGCGTGACCTCCAGCGTCTTTTCCCTATGCAGTGGTCCTCCTCCACGGTGCCGTACCTGGGGATCCTGCTTGCTCCTTCGCTGCCCGTGATGGTCGAAGCCAACTATTCTTCTCTTAGCAAGAAGATTAAGGAGGAACTCGGCCGATGGGGCAAGGGCCTGCTCTCGTGGCTGGGCCGTATCGCAGCGGTGAAGATGACGGTACTGCCCCAGATCTTGTATCTTTTTCGCGCCCTGCCTCTCCAGCCCCCTGTGGGTTGGATACAGCAAGCGCAAGCTGACATTTCCCGTTTCGTGTGGCAAGGCCGCAAGCCCCGGATGAAGAGGGTTCTTTCCACGCTGGCACCGGAGGCGGGGGGTCTCGGTATTCCGGACCTCCGGAAGTATTTTCAAGCGGCGCAACTCCGGTATTTGGTGGAATGGAGCAGGTGGGATTCGGACAAACACTGGCTCTTTCAAGATCAGGCGGTTGCGGGTCGCACCCTTCAAGAGATCCCATTCCTGCGGCGCGTACACCGCCCGGCTAATCTCTACGCCTCCTTTGTCACCCGGGTTCCGCTACGGGTGTGGGATGCGGTTTGTGAGCTCCGCGAGCTGACTACTTTCCCGTCACCGTTCACGCCCATAGTGGGTAACCCAGACTTTACTCCGGGCTTGGAACCGGGGGCTTTCTCTCGCTGGGTGAGTGCGGGTTGCAGGGCGCTCTTTCAGATTTACGGGCCGGAGGGGGTGCTCCCTTTCCAACAACTCCGGCGGGATTTTGGTCTGCCGGAGATGGACAGACTGCGTTATATGCAGGTCCGTCACTGGGCTCTCCAACCCCAAGTGCGCGACGTCGCAGCCCGTCAAATCACGCCTTACGAGCGGTGGCTGGTGACCCGGACCTCGGATGCCAAGCTTATCACTGATCTCTATAAATTTCTCCAACCCCCGCCGTTTTATTACCACAACCCGGGCAGAGAGCGCTGGCACAGAGAGTTGGGCAGAACCCTGAGCCACGAAGAGTGGGACGGGATCGCATATCGGGCGAGGCACTCTGCGTACCACACTGGGCTGACGGAGACTTTTACCAAGGTGTCCACCTATTGGTATTACACCCCGGAGAGGCTTTACGAGATGCACAAACTCACAGACAAGGGTTGCTGGCGAGGTTGCGGCCAGGAGGGTACTCTATCGCACATTCTCTGGGGATGCCCGATATTGTCTGCTTATTGGAAAGAGGTCTTAGATGAGGTGGACAGGCACTTTGAGGTTGAACTCCCGCGCTTCCCGGCTTATGTCCTGCTAGGCCTTCCCAACGATTTGATGTACCCGCTGAAGTCCCGCAGGGGTAGGCAGATTGCTATTGCGCTGGGCTCAGCGGTTCAAAATATCCTTGTGCATTGGCGCACCCCCACTGCCCCCTCTGTCACTGGCTGGTTACATAGACTCTGGCAGGTACTGGGTATGGAGAAGATGTCGCTCACAGTGGCGGGCAGGGGGGACCAGTTCGAGGAGCTCTGGCACCCTTTCTTGGCACTGTTGTCCACGGAATTTCACGAGATCACATGTCCGAGGTACCTACGCCTTCTTAGGCTGACGCCGCCGGCGGCTCCAGCGGTTTAGGAGGGATGGGATCGAGGGGACTGGGGCCTGGGGGTGGGTGGTTGGGGTGAATGGTTTATAAGGGGCTATTGGACGGGGATGTTGGGGTATTGTTTTTCTTCTTTTTCCTCTTCTGGGAGTGGGGGACTCGGGGGGACTGTGTTGTTTACGATGTGTTGCGGGACGCTGCTCAGCTTAGCTTTGCTTGGGAGGTTGGGGACTATTGGAGGGTTATTCGCACGGCCTTCTTGCCTTACAGCATTTGCCCTTTTTCCCCCTCCGGGACTGCCGACCTCCCCATTTCTCTCTAGAATTACTGCAACTTACTTCTTTTTGTACTGTATGTAACCTTGACCTCCTACTTCCCTTCCCGTGTTTTTTATGCTTTAATAAAATGCTTTAAACCTAAAAGTCTGCATGCCCCGCCCCCCTGTAAACAAACCAACGAATCACCTGAAACTACTTATACTTCCCTGTGGACTACGCGACCCATTATGCACTTATTTATGGTAAAAAACAACGATCATCTGTATAATTATAATTTACATTCTTTTCGGTGAAATGTCCTGTGTGCAGCGTTGTTCTTTTTATTTGCTCTCATACTATGAACATAATTACTATGAACATATTTACTGCCGTGAACTTTAGATTTTCCCGAATGTGGAATATTCGATTTATCTCACTCTTTTTTCAAAAATGTCTGTTTGTCCCGGGTGCAAAACCAGCGTTTTGGGCAATTATCTTTAAATCATGAAAGGGGTGGTATGCACACCATATTTCTTCAAAATGTTTGCACGCAATATGCTAAGAAGGTTGACTATAAGAGACTAGGTTAGGGGGACCTCAAAATCATCACCTCTCTCATTGCCTAATACTTCTCATTTTCAAAATTCACTTTTGTGAATTGGTTATATGCTTTTTAGCATATAAAGATGCTTTATCAAAGCATTTGTGAGTGCAGTTTAGTAGCTGACTCCGCTACGTGGCAGAACAGAGTTTTTGCCTGAATTCCGTATTTTTTATGGAATGTGTAGTTAACAAATCTCCACAACCTCCGCTGAGCGGAGTTCATTGCCCAGGGTTATTTTTCAGGGTATAACCCTTTTTTCCTTCTATATTCCCATTAACTTTATGTGAGAAAGTGGCTCTATATATACTGGACCAAAGTAAGGTACAGTGTGTATAGAGTCCACAAACCCCAGAGGTATAACATAGGTTAAAGTCAGGGCTGACCTTACTCTTAAAAGTGGTAGCTTGGTCGAGCAGTAAGGCAGTACCAGAGGACAGTGTAAAGCATTTGTTGTACACACTCAGTCAGCAAAGATTTTCACACACTCAAGGACTGAACTCCAGGACAATGGTTGTTATATCAACAGATATAGTTTTATTTTTAGAACCAACAGGTGTAAAAATATACTTTTCTCAATATGAGTGATCTCAGATGAGTACTTTGCAGAAAGGCAATACACTGTGTAATCACAATAGGTACAGGGTTGCAGTAGGCAACACAATTCTAAACACAATTTTGCATTGAGCTCAATGGGGTTTTCTACATAAATGCAGGTAATTTCTTAATAGATTTCTTTTGTAATCCCAGGACTGGATTCTAGATTCAGTCTTGGGGTCTAAGCTGGAAACAGTTTAGTAAAAACTTTTTAGTTATTGCAGTGATTTTTAAGGAATAAAAAGCTACTTCAAAAGTTCACACGTAGAAACTTTTGAAGGGAAATCTGGCAATGTTATCCAAGCGGAGAAAATTCAGGTTGCAGGTAAAGTATGATCTCGTTACTTTTGTAATCCAGTACTGGGCTCCTAGGTCCAGTACTGGGGTCTCAACTTAAAACAGGTAAGTAATTACGTTTCAGTATTACGTATGATTTTTAAAGACTATTTCAAGTTTTCAAAAGTAGACAGAAGAAATTTCATAGAAAAGCAGACAATGGATTCCTGTGGAGAAAATACAGGTTACTAGTAAACTCGGTTAGGATTACTTTTGCGGTTCAGTTATCGGCTACGAGGTACAGTACTAGCTTCTCTCCTGATCCCAAGTGAGTACTTCGGAATTCGGTTGATTTTATATGAATATTTTACGTTTTCAAAACTTAAAACAAAAGATTTTTCGAGTCAAACCAGTCAATGTTATCCAATGGCAGGTAAGTGAGTTACCGGTTTCCAGGTGAGTACCCGACTGGTAAGTTAAGGTTCTGGGCATAGACTCAGGGGTCCCCCAGCGTCAGGTAGGTACAGTTGGTTCACCCTCAGCGGTGCAGGGGCGGCCGGGTGCAGAGGTAGTTAGGCCCAATGTTATCAAATGGGGGGCAGGGGGCCTCCGGTTGGTGGCTGCTGGCTAGCAGGCCACGCGGCTGTGGGAGCTGGGCTCCTGGTCACTTGCTCAGGGCAACTGGGGAAGTAGGACAGGGTACCGGTTGCACTGCCAGGGGCATTCGGGCGGCTGGTTGCAGGGTGCTTTTGAGCCATCGGGCGCTCAATGTTATTCAATGAGGAACTTGAAAAGGGAACAAAGGCTGCAGGCTCGGGGACGGAGGATCTTCTGGAGCGATCAACACTTCGAGGGGTAAGTTGGGATCTTGGAGGATAGGTAGGCACCCAGGAGTTGGGCACAGGGGGCCGTGGGGCGCCGGGTGTAGGGGTGCCTTTTGAGGTCGGGAAATCTTACCCCCTGCTGGTCACGGTCGGAGAGGTCCTTTGTCCTGAGGCTGCAGGGGTCGTCGAGGAGGGTCTTTGGGCACTGGACTTCGGGTCCCAGTCGCCGGGGGGAAATCCTCGTGGTCTTGGATCACTCGGGCACGGCCAGGCTCAGAGGGTGCAGAGTGGGTTGGTCCGGAGCTTCCTGGCTGGCACCAGGGGGGTTGTTGCAGCAGAGCCTCTGCTGATGGGAGTCCCAAGCTTTGAGAGGGTCAAGGCAGGCAGGTCCTCTGGGTGTCCCAAGGTTGCTGTCCGCAGGAGTCACCGGGATTAGGCAAGAGCAGGTTCCAGGATCAACAGGCCAGTAGGGCTGGGGCAAAGTCAGTTGTTGTCGTCCTGTTAGCAGCTGCATGGCAGGTCTTCTTCTTCTTGATCTTCTTTCTTCTTTTCTTATCGGGATCTGAGGAAGGAAGGTTCAGGGAGCCCCTAAATACTGAATTTAGGGACGTTACAGGTAGGGCAAGGGCAGGGACCAATAGGTCCCTGTCCAGGGGTGGGTACAACCCCTAGCCTTCTCCTCTCCTGTGGGAGGGGGCAGGAGCCTAGCTGTGATTGGGCAGGGCTTCCCATCTTCAAGATGGCCGGAGCCCGGGGTCGTGCTTCACCTAGTCTCCCCCACCCGAGGGGTGGGGTTGGCACAGGCTGGCATCAGCGTGGATTTAATGTGCTGAGAAGTTTGATACTAAACTTGTCAGTCTTCAGTTTCGCCATTACGGTGTTGCGGAGTTCGTAATGTCGACCTCCCAGCACCATATACTCTTAACAGCATCACTACACTTACAGTGCCCAAGAATGGTCCTGGGTACTGTAGGGGCACAGAGTTCATGCATCTGTACCCACGCCACTGGCATAGAGAACCCAGCTAGAAGGGTGACTGATGTATGCCAGGGCAGTGGGTTTGTGGGCATGGCACACAGGGATGTGTGCCATTTCGACTCTTGGTTTAGTTCTGTACTTAGGTACTCAGCCTGCAAAGGCAGTGTGTGGGTGCCAGGGTACAGGGCCCCTAAGGGTGGCACAATAAGTGCTGCAGTCCTTGAGACTCTTCTCTGGTCACCATGCCCTGGGTACCTAGGGTACCATTTACTAGGGGCTGACAGATGGCCAGAGATGCCAATTGGGTTTTAGTTTCAACACGGTTTTAGGGAAGGAACACAGGCCCTGGGTACCTGGTTGGCAGGTGCCCAGGGCACACTCAGTCAAAGCACATCAGCAGTCAGAAAAAAGTGGGGGCGTACCAATGCAAGAAAGATGGCACTTTCTCACACATTGGCAATAGAGCTTGTTTGAAAGGCTGCGCATATATTTCATGGCCTTTCTGAAGTTAGGTTAAGTAAATGTGGAAGCACTGCTCCGGGAACCCACACATGAGGGCATGACTATTCAGTGCTCATGGGTATCAATGGAGATCCCCTGAGAGAAAATCTGACATTAAATCATTAAAGTATTGAGGGCTGTCTGTATCACAACCGGGTACTGCACCCTCCACCACCCCCACAGATAAATGTATTTTAAGTTTCCACTCTTCACCCATCTACAATTGATCTGACTTGCCAGGGCAGTTCCCCTCACATTAATATGGCTGGCCTGAGCAAGTCTTAAGAGATAAAGAAGCGAGGAGCATGGGCACTTTTCTCAGTCACGTCTCCTTATCTCATGATAAGGAAATCCATTTTTAGCTTGCTGAAGCTACACAGAGTCCAAGACTCTGATCAAAGAAGGTAAGCAAATAGAAGGGGTTAGAGAAAGAGGGGGGGGAGAGTTCTACAGACAAGAATCACCCTATGTAGAGAGTAGGGTTAAAGCCGAGAAGAGGGCTTAAGTTGGTAATCCAGTTCATATAGGGGAACGGCAGACTCAATGGTAAGGGCCTAGGCCCTAGGGCATGCCTTTGGTGAGTAGGAACAGTATCTGCAAAGGGAGGAGATACAGAGGTGGTAAATATTTGAGTCCCTTTTGCAGGTGTAATTCAACTGGAGAAACACAATTAAGAACTCCCCCTCTAGGTTAAAGTACTTGTGTTGTAACATCTACTGTCAAAAACATCAACCAAAAACTTTATTCAGTGAATAAAATCATTCATTTTATGACACACTTCTGTCACATGCCACATTATTCACCTGCTAACAGTTATTTTTATTTATTTTATTTTAATTTCTTATATCGCGCTGGACTCAATCCCATAAGGGACCTATTCTTCAAAACAGATTGTAATACATTTCTAGGACACTGTACATTTTTTTAAAGCTAGATATTGCATTAATAAAGGTACCTTGTTTGGTGTGCTCGACACCTCACTGGCGTTCACAAGAGGCTTTTGTGGCGACATAGAAATAACATGGCTGCCTTTCACAGTGACATATTGCTGGAGTGCTGGCTGTGAGGATGTACTAGTAACCAAGGACTGATAATGAGGCTCGCCGGACTCCTGTTTGATAAGCACCTTCATCATAAAAAGATAAACACATTTGAGCTCATTATGATCAAGGATTTTGTCCATCTATTCAGAAAATAAAGGTAGCAAAGATAAAAGAATAAGGAGAAACGTAGTGAAGAAAATGATAATAGAAGAGGAAAAACGCAAATACAAGAAAATCACCAAAATAATTAAGCAGGGGAAATTATAAACATAGGTGTTCAATTATAAATGTGGGTGCAATGGAAGAGGACATCTTGTACTGCAATCTCCTTTGTGACTATTACCACAGCACCTTTTCACCCAACTAAGCAAGCAAGTAGCTTGAGAAGGGAGAATTTGTGATACTTCTCACCGCTAAGGAAGACAAGTGCCTTACAAGCTCTTCTCTCTATATGTAATTCAGATAGTTTTTCCAATGGAAAAACTCAGCATCATTACTGGGATATCATCACTAAATGACATGCCCATGGAAACCATCTGGAGGAAAAATACCTGTCATCATAAGTGGAACTTTAAATGCAAGATCAGTGTGGTGGAGAGGTTTCCTTCTCCAAAGCAGCCACTGATTGGTTCTTCAGCATTAGTTTAGGCCAATGCCTTGGGGCGCTGAATTGAGAATACAAGTATGGAAGCTATAACACAAGAAATATGGATGATGCCTTTGTCCGGTTTGAAAGACTGAGCTCCTCAATATAAACAGGATACTATGAAATCTAGGAAAGTGGTGGCATCAAATGTTTCTTGGATTAACTTCCACCAAGTTTAAGCTGCCTGCATCAAGCTTTCCTAAGCATCACACCAAATGTCAAAATTCTAGCATTTTTATTGCCTGAATGAAACGTCAAAGTAGTCAGCAATTCTCCAAGAGTAGATTGTTCTGAAGAAGAGGGGTTGCTAAAGCTCTTAGCTGAGGCGAGGTGGAAGGATGAAACAGCTTGCATAAAACTAGAACAAGTGACATGTTGAGAATAATCTTAAAACTGCCTTCACCCTAGCTTCAGTCAGGGCAAACAAGGCACAAGTCACTAGATGAGACATCAAGACAAAAGGCCTGATTTACTTTTTTTTTTAAAATTTGTTTATTTGCATAGTAAGTAGAGCAACAGCGTGGTACAGTTGGTATACAAGCAATCGCATATTAATACGCTCTGTGCGGTACAATAGTATCAAGTGTAATATACATTTTTTATTTTGTTGCATTGCAGTTAACCAAACATAACCCCCAAGAAACCCTTTACCCGCCACCCCTTGTAAACCCACTCTAGGCACTCATACTTCGTAATTGCATATATCCATTGGCATTTGGCTACGCCCAAAAATAGCTCTTTCCTAATATATTATTCTATACAATCAGCCAGAGACATAAACTAAAAATGTGTGGGTTTCCCCAGTGCTGTGTTTCGAGGTGCACCAAGCACGTCCGCGGCAAGTTGTGGTGTATTGAGGGCAGCTCACAATTCAAGCTGCGGATAACGAGACATTAGATTCATCGTCGCCTTCCGCCTCAAAAGCCCCTAATATGGCAAACCAGCCTAGTGATATCAGCGTCCTCCTAAGGCCCCTGCGTTCCTCGCGCTGTAGCGCCTCCCCCTCTGCCCTGCTCCATCGTATCACCTCTGTCCTCCACATGTCAGGGTCGGGTGGTTTGGGCGATTTCCACCGCATGGTTATCGCGCGTTTCGCAAGTAGCATGGCCATATCAGTGAAGCCTGTCGACACACTTCTTTTATGCGCCACTGGTCTTAGTCCTAGTATTGTATGTTCTAAGGTGTGTGCTAGTAGGGGAGTACCCGCTTTAGTAAGCGATTCGTGTATAGTGGTCCAATAATAGCCCTGTTTCGGGCAGTCCCATAGCATGTGTATCAGTGAAGCACCATCTGCACTGCAGCGGGGACAGGTGTCAGCAGCGTCAGGGAACATAGCGTGTATACGGCGTGGCGTGAGGTACGCCCGGTGCAAGACCATCAATTGAATAAACTTGAACTTCGGGTTTCTAGCCACTTTTTTGGGAAATTGAAGGATACGCTCCCATTCTTTATCCTCGAGTGGCCTTCCTATGTCGCCCTCCCATTTGGCCTTGAGAGGCAATAATGAGATCGCCCTCCCCGTTCTGATTCCAGCAGTAAGCCATCTGGTCAGGTGGCTTCCCGTTCCCATGAGGTACTGCATCGTTAGTAATGGGTTTGTGGGTGGCTCTTCGCCCTCACGCGCCTACATCTCTGTCACGTAGTGACGTAAACCAGCATGTAGGAGGAACGAACCTCCCGGGACGTTATGGGTGGCCCTGAAGTCCTCAAAGGACAACATGCGTCCATCTACGAAGAGGTCTCCAATGTTCGTTACCCCTGCGTCGTGCCATGGTGTGAGCTTGCGGGCCGTGAGCGTTCCTGATTCCAGTGGGATACCTAACAGCCGAATCGTAGGGGCGTATGAAGTCGTGGGAGTCGTGTACTTTACTGCTTTCCGCCAATATTGCACTGCAAGTCGGAGAAGAGGGGGAGTGTCCCCAGGTAACTCCAATCGGGGCAAAAGCAAGATATGAATTTTCCCCTTGGAGCGATCCTCCTCTGTCATGTCGATCTCATGTAGGTTCCGGCCTGCCAGCCAGTATGCCAGCCATTGCAGCTGACAGGCAAAATTATAGGCCCTGAAGTCCGGTGCTCCCATTCCCCCAGCCCCAGAGGTAAGCTGTAATTTAGCAAGTCCTATGCGTCTCCGCCCCGATCCCCATATGAACTCCGTTAGGAGTGTATCTAGCGTCCTGAAAGTTGAGGCTGGAATCAGGAATGGCAAGTTAGTGAAATAGTAAATGAGTCGGGGAAGCACCAACATCTTGGAGACTGCCACTCTACCTGCCACCGACAAAGGCAGCGATAACCAGAATTGTATCTGCGATTTGAGCGCCCTCATTGCTCTGCCCAAGTTGCCGTCTATCATTTCCTCTACACCTCCGTAGATTTGGATCCCAAGGTAGCGGAAAGTTGTGTCCGCCATTTGGAAAGTGTACGGTGGAAAAAGCAGTGGTGCCGATGGACCAGTGGCATTAAAGCAGTAACCATACGACTTGGGTTCGCTGATCGTGAGGCCCGATAACAAGCGGTATTCCTCAAATAGTGCGGGTATAGGGTGTAGGTCACCCCTCAGATCACGGAGGTACAGGATGATATCATCAGCATAGGCGGACACCACGTGTGTCGTCCCGCCTCTCTGAATGCCGCGGTGAGAAGCCTCCTTCCGGAGTTTACAAAGTAGCGGTTCGAGCGCCAGGATAAATAAGAGCGGGGAGAGTGGGCACCCCTGTCTGGTACCCTTTGCAATGGCCAAGGGCTCAGAGATGCATCTGGACGTTCGCACCCGCGCCGTGGGGTGGGTGTATAGCAGCCTGACCCATGCAACATATTCCGGAGGTAGCCCGAATTTTGCAAATGTTGCAAACATGAAATCCCATCTGAGGGAGTCGAAGGCCTGTTTTAGGTCTAGTGATATACAGTCCTCAGTGCTTACATCCGCCTGGTCTCGTAGCATCAGTTGGGCTAGTCTACGGAGGTTCATAGCTGTGCTCCTACCAGGTACAAACCCGCACTGGTTGGGGTGGATCACTTGGGGGATGTGCTGCGCCAGTCTAGTTGCCAGTACTTTGCTCAGTATCTTATAGTCAGTATTAAGGAGAGACAAGGGTCTGTAGTTAGCTAGGTGCATCCCGTCTCTGCCTGGTTTTAATAGGGAAGTTATCAAAGCCTGGAGGGATGATTGTGGCAGGGAATTGGCCCGTAGTGCCTCATGGTAGATGATTTGTAGTCGTGGGGCGAGTAGGTCGGTAAATGTATCGTAAAATTCTACAGGTAAGCCGTCCGTCCCAGGAGTTTTATTCCTCGGGAGGGCGTGTATTGCCTGTTTAATCTCTGCTGTGGTGATATTACGCTTCAGGTCGTCTCGTTGTCTACCAGTGAGCTGGGGCAGATCTAAGCCCTCCATGAAGTTCTCCAGTGCCGTATGTGAGAGGGGCTGGTGTGGGCCATATAATGTGGTGTAGTAGTTCTTGAATGCAGTGTTGACTCCTAATTGAGTCGAGGCCATTGAACCTTCTTGGTCTATCATTTCCAAGATTGGGAGGTGTGTCGGGGAGTCCCGTATAATGCGGGCTAACAGTGGGCCTGACCGATCAGCCTGAGTGTGCTGTCTGTTAGTGTATTCGCGATAGTCCAGTAATCTTAAGTCTTCAAGTAGCTCAGCGTGCCGTATGTGTGCTTCTTGTAGTGGCGTAAAGTGCAGGTTTGTGCCCACTGCTTCGTTCTCTAGCATTGCCAGTCTACCCTCTACTTCCTTAATGCTATCAAGCACCACCCTCTTCATGCCCACCCGGGTGGCCATCGCCTCCCCTCTTATGAAGACTTTGAACGTGTCCCACTCCAATCGTCTGGAGCTAGCAGTGTCAGTATTCGTAGCAAAGTAAGCCTCAATGGTGTCCGCCATGGACGATTTGAAGACATTGTCTTCCAAAAGTTCCGTGGGCAACCTCCAGGTCGGTATCGGTGTCAGGAGCCTACCCCATTGCATCGTCAGTTCGACAGGGTTGTGGTCTGAGAGCGTCTTTCCCATATGTTGTGCTGTGAGAACCGCCCCCAGTAGAGAGCGGGAGCAGAACACGCGGTCGATTCTGGTATGCAGTTGGTGTGGTGGGGAGAAAAAGGTATATTCCTTATCAAGTAGGTGTTTGCTGCGCCATGTATCTGCTAGGTCCCACCCTTCTGCCCACCGTGTTAGTGCAATCGCCTGTTTCCTGCTTTCGGTGGCGTGTAAGGGTGGGTGTGACCTGTCCAACGTGACATCCAACACAGCATTAAAATCCCCCCCAACAACCCATTGATATCCTGCCCAATCCGCTAAAACACCATTAAGTCTAGCTAAAAAATCCGATTGACCCGAATTTGGTGCATACACACATCCGAGTACAACAGTGGTGCCATCCAGTATGCCCCTCACAAATACATATCTTCCCTCCTTGTCAATTCTCTGCTCAACTGGTTTGAAGGGTACAGAATTACGAAGCCAAATAGCTGCCCCCCTTGAGAATGCAGAGTAGGATGTAGCAAAGAGTTGACCCCTCCACTTCAACAGTTTCGAGTTCTCAGCACTGTTCAAATGTGTCTCCTGGAGGCAAGCTATCATGACCCCCCTACGGTTAAGTTGAGCCAGTATCCTGTGTCTTTTGTGGATCGAACCCATGCCTCGCACGTTCCAGGTGCACAAGTTGTAAACATTAATTGGCCCCATAACTGATCGCATAATGTGGAAATGTTGAGCCCGTGGGTGAGCATGCCAAGTATACCCTGTGGTGATAGTGGAGTGCCATTTTAACAGTTAATCCCTGAACATTGAGGTCCCCAGATAAACGGACCCGGGGTCCAAACCATGATACCCAACATGGGTAATAGTCAAACACAATCATGTTCATATGATGGGGGGTGTAGTCTATTCGGTCCTGATTTGTGCTGACCTGCTGTGACATAGCAAGCCCGTAGCACGTACATCCCCCAGGCCACCCACCCGTGTGTGGCTATTTATGCTGTTCATACATTACCACCCAGTCATTGTTCAAGTCGCTGGTGTAAAAATTCTTCAGCCATTTGTGCCGTGATCTTGGGGAAGAGCTGTAAGCTGTCCGCCGACCCCGATACTTCCGTATGCGTGTCTGAAATGCTGGCCACGTCTCTCGCCGTGTCTGCATCGTGAGCGGCTAGTGCTTCCTCTGTCAACTGCGCCACCTTTGTCCGTTCCTCCGAGCGGTTCGTTGCGTCTTGTCCTTTCGGTGAGGTCCGTGTTGAGGGGCCTTGGCCAGTATCTGAGGTAGAGCGTCGTCGGTCTGGCTGGTTCCGATGGCCGTCGCTCCCACCGTCGGCAAATGGGTCCTGCGAGGTTGGTGGCGTGAGCGTTACTTCCATCCATTCCTCCGCTTCCTCCGGTGAGTCAAAAAAGTGTGATCTGTTGCCATGTAGGATCTTGAGGCGGGCTGGGAACAGGAGGGCATATTTCAATTCTCGTTCACGCAACTTGCGTTTTATCCCCAGGAAGGTGGACCTGGCTCGCTGCACCGCTGGAGTGAAGTCTGGGTATACGGATATAGTCTTGCCTTCGTATCGGAGTGGTGCTTTCTCCCGCGCTGGGCGTAGCACTGTGTCACGATCTTTATAGTGAAGTAGGCGTGCGATCAGAGGGCGCGGTGGTGCTCCTGGTTGCGGCGGTTTTGAGGGAATCCTATGCGCTCGTTCCACGCTGTATAGGGTAGTCAGATCCTCCGGGCCTACCATCTGTTTGAGCCAGTCTTCCACGAACTGAGTAGGATTCCTCCCTTCACTGCGCATCGGAATGCCCAAAATGCAGAGGTTGTTGCGGCGGGCTCGTCCTTCCGCATCGTCCACCTTGTCCCACAGCTGTCTGAGTTGTTTTTCCATGCCTTCCAGCTTCGTGGAATGTTCTGTCTGTTGGGGTATTAGATCATTGAGTGCGATTTTCTGCTCCGACACCCTCTCCGCCAGTTTGTTGTGATCTGCCCGGAGCAATGAGAGGCCCGTCGCCATGTTGTCCATACGTGATTCGAGCGCTTCTCTTGTCGCCCGTATTTCATTCAGGATAAGGTCCAGTTTGGAATCCTGTGTCCCTTTCGCTGTCGGTGGGATAACATCCATATTGGAAGAGGCCAGTGGGTCTTCCGAGCCGGTGGACTGCATATCCGTCGATGCGCCCTGGTCCTGGGCCTTGCCCCTGTGTCTCCCCATGGATCTAGTGTGCAGGGCGACGCTGTGCCGACCACACACCCCTTTCACAACCTCCACTGTGTAGCGGCACACAATATCCTGTGTCCGGGCTGTCCCTGTAATAGGTAATCCGATAGGAGATAGAGCGTCAGTAGCACAATAACCCGCGAGGGCTGGGGGTATCCGCCGGTTCCGTGTCAATTGTAGCACCTGTGACAGATGTAGCAGCACTATGAGTAGCGTCCTCTATGGAGCAGTATTGTTAGCTTTGGCAGGGGTGGCAGGTATCGTCCGCTGCGTGGTACAAGGGGTTCTACAAAGGGGAGGCCAGAAGCGCCGCGCAGCAGCCCCGGCAGAAGTATTCCCAGGTGTGACGTCGTTACCCTCGTGCCTCGGCCCAGATGGGCGCTGGGGTCCGTCTCCGGCAAGGTGTAAGCAGGGACTCCACAGGTGTCTCGCTGCGCTCCCTGTGTCTTGGCTCCGTAGTCGTGGCATAGAGCCCCGGCGTTGGTAGCTCCCTGCACTGTCAGCTTGGTGTTCCCCGTGATCCCGGATAGGAGGCAAGATGGCGTCCGCCAATACAGCCGCGGGGCCGGCCTGCGCAGCGCAGCCGGCGCTTGTCCCCGGTCTGGTGCAGTGGTCCTCCGGTCTCCCCAGCACTCGCCTGGACTCCGCAGCCTTCACGCAGCGCTCAGGCTCTCGGAGGTATGCGGACTGCGCTGCGGTGGAGCCTAAGGCGGTGGTCCGGTCTGGGTGTGCCGCCGGCCTAGGTCAGACTCGGGAGGGCAGGGCTGGTCCCACAGGGCGTCCCGGAGGGGGGTGCACCTGGGCGGGAGGAGCAGATGTAGTGGGTCAGGCGTGCGATCGTGCCCAGTGTCCACGGTTACCTCTGGCGCCCCCGCAGAGTTCCGCCGGCAGCAAGCAGTAGGTCGGCCCTCCCGTAAATCGAGGTCGCGGCTTCACTCGAGGCAGGAGGCCCCGGCGAGCACTGTGTCCTTTCCCGGTTCCAGACGGCGTCGGAGGGTGGCAGTTCTCCGTCGCCGCTTCTCCTTCCCTTGTTGAAGCTCCGGGTGCTGAATTCAGGTGGGTGGTGTTACTGGGGAGCAGGATAGGCAGCTTGTATCGTGGGCTATGGACGGAGCTCAAAAACTACACGTCCGCCATGGTCGGCTCGTAGCCACGCCCCCCCAGGCCTGATTGACAACCTGCATCTTTATTAGGTACTCACTACAAAATACAATTCACAAACCTATGGGTGGAGATCTCCACTGCCAGCTCTCCTATCTTTTCTGTGCGGAGATCACGCCCACCGGGGAGGGAAAGGGGGTGTGGTGGGAAAATGGGGAATATTTATTCAGAAATATGTGGACTTAACAGAAAATTAAGGAGGGATTTGCGAGAAATGCTATTACAAAATATACACCCACAGAAAAGTAAGACAATGGCAATTCACAAGAAACATTAAAGTTACTATGAAAACATGCTTAGATGTACTCCAACTCAGCCTTGGAGTAAATCAAGTACCACACATTACCAACCGCTGGTACTGCAATACCCACAGATAGCAAAAAATGCAGGCAGGAAAATTAACCAACAGCTCATAGGAATTAAAGTTAAATTAATTACATTTGTTCCATATTTCATAAATGTATACAGGGATAAACATTAAGTACAATGAGGACCACTTGAAAGATACAATTATGCGGCTACGGCTTTTTTCACATATGGATTTCTCGGGTTTGCCACATAATCCATCATCTGCTGCATAATCTGAAGATGTTAACAAAAAATAGTTTATAGCTCAAACGGTTATGTTTCATATAGGTACCCCAATATAGGCTCAGGTAATCACCTAAATTTTCACCTACATTCTCCCCTACCTTTACACTACATAACGGTTCTTGGGACTACCTAGTTACTGTACAGCTTACAGGACGTGGGGTATCCCTTTAACCCTAGTCTCATCCATTATGTATGAGGATTCTTGGAAACTCAGCAGGACTATCATCTCCTGCATAATAACTATGTATAAGGGCCATTCCTTCTGTCATACCAAGTCCGGCATGACACAGCAAGGTAGAGCCCCTGAGGGTACCACTTTGGGTATATAAACATCATATCTTGCTGAGGTAGTCAGAGGAGAAAAGGACTTCCATGCTGACCCACTGATGCGAGACGCTGAGGTTCCTGCATGCAGACACTCCAGCTCGCAGTGGTCTGAAATCCCTTGTGGGGTGTCCATCACGAAACCAAGACGGAGTCCCACAGTCTCTAACTTCAGGTAATGGGGTTGACTTTTTCCTAGAGGGATTCTTGACTTTAGACCTGCATACATGCTAGGTACACTTAGGTACATCTAGTAAGGGTTCCATCATAGGAGTACACATTTTTACTGTCATATTTTGCCTGTATTTATTGTTTTAGCACTATGGTAGAAACGTACCATCCTTTTACTCTGTTCGTGCTTTTAATCATTTATATCTGTTACAGTATTATGGTAGTTTCAGCACATCCATTTTACACTACAATGACACTGGTTCAATAAATGCATATTGAAAAATGTCCCCACAGTTTATTCTGTGTATCGCTCTGAGACCAAGTGAGCACGCGTTACTGAGCAAAAAGTATCGCACTGTTTCACGATCATGAGGGATCAGGGTTGTCATGTTCGACAGTTGCCAAGAACTATTCTCTCCTTGGTAATAGGGGTTTCTAGTGACACTGTGAGCTAGCTGGTATACAGGAAAACATAACCGATGGGAGTGGTCGGAATCAGTTTGGACACCAACACAGTCTATGTTGTCTGAATGCGCTGATCCTATATAGGTTTATAGGAACTACACAACACAAAAGTTACTAAAAGTGTGGCGACATGTCGCAGTTCAGAGGAAAGCTCTTTGCAAAGGTTGGCTGGTCATCTTTCAACTACTTACTGCTGCATTTGTGTGTTAAATTGATTGTAACAGGGTGAAATATTTACCCAGGCAATGTTACCATGTATAAAAATAGCATAATAATAAAGTAATACGATCATAAAATCTGCCACACTATGCCAAATGATTTGCTGATTCTTGCCGCATAATTTAGTCAAACCTGCCTCATACCTCATAATTTGGCCCTCCTCTGATGCATAATTCCAGTTGCCTTTGGTATAATTAATCACCAATTTTATTTTTTAAATGCCATAGAGCAAATTTAACAAAAACTGAAATACATTTTTTTCCTTCTTTTTACAATATAAAAAGTATTTGAATTAAATACATAACTTTTACGCATGTTTACTACAAATGAAATAAAAACAAGCGCTAGCGTGGGTGTTTTTTCTAATTGTTGGTTGAAAATAATATTTATAGATTACATTATGTTCCAATTATTTCAGAGCCATTTAATTTGAAGAGTTAACGTGCTTTAATATTTTATTTTATTAGTCTCATGTTAATAATAATCATTTAAAATAATTTAAATATATTTCACATTGAAACTTATTTATTTTGTAAATAATGTTTATTACAAGGTTATTACATTTCCCTATGATTTCTTAAAGTTCTCTGTAGTAACTTTAAACTTGTAGGCTCATTCAAAGGAGTTCCAACCCCTCTTTTGAAGGGGTGGAGACAAAGAAAGTCTTCACTTAAGCGAAAATCTCCACTCAGAATGGTGATGAGCAGGAAAAGTGTAGAGATGCACCTAAGTGTAAAAGTAGACCTGCACATTTGTAATCAGTACTGCCTAGGCTCAGATTAAGCTCCAAAAATAACGTTGAATATCAATGTATTCCGTGTTCAAACATACATTAAAACATGTTGTATGTGATAACTCGTCCGGAAACACACACTTGGTACCTATTTTAAACATGCAATATGAGGAGATTTCAAACATCACCGATCAGAGAGCGGATACTTCCGCTTTTTCTACAGATGAAGCAACTCGTAGTTATGCTCTAATACATGAGGATGCAGGGGAAACTACATCAAGCAGAAATAAGGAACAAAATATACGACAACTGCTTTACCTTTCCAAAAGGGAGCTCAATCAGAGGCTGCATGCAAGCACATTAGCTAAAAATCATCGTGCGCTTCGAATACCCAGGGGTCTAGGGATTGCTCTTAAACCATCGCTATGTAAAAATTCCTTGAAGTTTAAAGAAAAGTGGTTTGCAATCCTGAACAAATGTTCTTTAGACCTTATCCTTCTTATCATTGAGGAATTATCACATAGTTTGGAAGAATTACAAAAGGAGATTGAAACAGTGACCAAAGAATTGACAGAAAATATACCACCAGAGGATGGGGCAAAAATATTAGAGGACATTAATGTTCAACTAAGTAAACACACACGAGAGATCAATGACAGAAAAATCAGGAAACTACGAAGAGACACCGTGGATTACAAGCTCGGGGAGGTATATACCTGGGCAGAGGTATATGCCAGCCGCAGACAGTACAAACCATATACATGAAGTACGGATACAACTTCAACGGATAGTGACCAATCAACAAGACCTAAAACAACTGGCAGACCCAGACAACAGCAAACCATGGGGGTGGAACAGCATCCTGAAACGTCAGGATATCGTCAAACTTCAGAACACCAACAAAAGAGTGGGGAGCCTTTTTTAGAGGTAGGTCAGCAAGAAAAGGAAGACCCCGGAGGGGCAAGGGGAAAGGAAAAAGACGCACCGAATACTCTGAGCGTGGCGGCAGAAAAGAAGAAGGACAAAACCAAGAAGAACTTGAATTAAAAAATCTGGTCATTAACATTTCAGACCATGAACTTGATGAGATTTCTATGGAAACATTACAGAAGGGGTTGACATTTGTTCCAACTACTGAAACAGATAGATTAGAGTTGGAAGTTAGCTTTTATAAACTGATGAGAAAATTACGTCTTAGGCACTTTTTTGATAACATCGTTACTAATATAAGTGATACTAAAGAAGATCAATTTATGGGATTATCACCACATAGTACTTACGTAGCACCAATATCCCATAAAACATTGGACACTTTTGAAAACTTGGTGAGGATGGAATTATCCAAGATGAGTTTCACTAAGAGATCAAGACGGCATAACCTCACACAGAAACAAATTGATGTCCTTCACAAAATTGCCAATAATTCCAACATTATCTGCTTAAAAGCAGACAAAGGAGGTGCAATAGTTGTAATGAACACTTCACATTATGAACAAGAAGTAGAACGACATTTAGCGGATGAAACTGTGTATTTACCTTTAGATATCAATCCTACTGAACAGTTTTCAAAAAATCTAGAAACAATCATCAACAAGGCATATAACAACGGAACTATCAATGAGAGAACCAAAAGTTTTTTGATCACTTGTCATCCAAAAAGCCCAACAATTCATATGCTGCCTAAAATACATAAGGACCTGAGAAATCCACCCTTTCGGCCGATTGTTTCGACTGTTGGGAGCATCCATCAACCGATTGGACAATTGGTGGATAAGTATCTACAACCTTATGTGGTGAGGATGAAGACATTTGTAAAGGATACGACCCACTTTCTGGAACTATTAGAACAAGTTGAAATAGGAATCGACAAACAGGCAATACTATGTAGTATGGATGTTAAATCCTTATATACTTCCATACCCCATCAGGATGGAATCGAAGCCATAGAACATGCACTATTGAACACTGAATTGGATTTAGATTTCAAAGTCTTGCTAATGGAACTATTGTATTTTACTCTTTTCCATAGTTACTTTAAATGGAAGAACCAATACTATTTACAACAAACTGGAACAGCAATGGGAAACTCGGCAGCACCTGTACATGCAAATCTTTATATGGAGTGTTTTGAAGAGGTCGAAGGAAATTGGAAGTCCCTGTAGTAATTGTAGCAGACTAGGATCGCTGAGAGAATCTTGGGGGGGGGGGGTTCTGTAGGGTAGTAGGGATGTTACAAAACAAGCTTCATAGCTAAGTCAAATCAAGTAACTAAAGTACACTAAAGTTAATGGCACTTACACCAAAATTATCAAAATAATGTGCAAAATTTATTTTCGGCCTCCCAACTGGGTTACATTCTAAAACATAATACAAAACATTTAAAATACCACCTAAAAGTGGTAACACAATATATAAAATTACAGTCAAAGTGTAAAAAAGTTGACGCGGCGTTTCGGTGCTAATCAGTCTTGACACCTTCATCAGGACATTAAGGACATTTGACTCCATATCTGTATCTTGGGTTGAGAGAGCTTTTCAATTGCTTTTCAACTCGCTGTGAGCTTCTCAAATAGTTTCCACAGTTATTTTAAATCTTGAAGATAAAACAACATTTTTTCTATGTGCACGGAGGAACCACCGTTGTCGATAGGAGTGGCTTCTTTTTAGACAGTTTTTTCTTTAGTTAATTTTTCTTCGTGGCCAACTTTGTATGAGTTGGATGTATAGGTACAGTTAATTAATCTTCACCGAACATCCGGATATTTTTCATAAACAGGAATTTTGGTATCTTATAATTCGAAATCGGCCTCCCTGCTCCTTCGTGCTGTTCTCTTCATTCCGATAACAAGTCACCTGTACATGCAAATCTTTATATGGAGTGTTTTGAAGAGGTCGAAGGAAATTGGAAGTCCCTGTAGTAATTGTAGCAGACTAGGATCGCTGAGAGAATCTTGGGGGGGGTTTCTGTAGGGTAGTAGGGATGTTACAAAACAAGCTTCATAGCTAAGTCAAATCAAGTAACTAAAGTACACTAAAGTAAATGGCACTTACACCAAAATTATCAAAATAATGTGATAAGAAGTGACTTCTTATCGGAATGAAGGGAACAGCACGGAGGAGCAGGGAGGCCGATATCGAATTATAAGATACCAAAATTCCTGTTTATGAAAAATATCCGGATGTTCGGTGAAGATTAATTAACCGTACCTATACATCCAACTCATACAAAGTTGGTCACGAAGAAAAATTAACTAAAGAAAAAACTGTCTAAAAAGAAGCCACTCCTATCGACAACGGTGGTTCCTCCGTGCACATAGAAATTTTTTTGTTTTATCTTCAAGATTTAAAATAACTGTGGAAACTATTTGAGAAGCTCACAGCGAGTTGAAAAGCAATTGAAAAGCTCTCTCAACCCAAGATACAGATACGGAGTCAAATGTCCTTAATGTCCTGATGAAGGTGTCAAGACTGATTAGCACCGAAACACCGCGTCGACTTTTTTACACTTTGACTGTAATTTTATATTTTGTGTTACCACTTTTAGGTGGTATTTTAAATGTTTTGTATTATGTTTTAGAATGTAACCCAGTTGGGAGGCTGAAAATAAATTTTGCACATTATTTTGATAATTTTGGTCTAAGTGCCATTTACTTTAGTGTACTTTAGTTACTTGATTTGACTTAGCTATGAAGCTTGTTTTGTAACATCCCTACTACCCTACAGAACCCCCCCCCAAGATTCTCTCAGCGATCCTAGTCTGCTACAATTACTACAGGGACTTCCAATTTCCTTCGACTGAATATCCCCCTCCCTGGTATACGTGACAGGGGAACCTCCCTTTTTTTGAGGTGTTTTGAAGAGGAACACATTTTGACAAAAGAGCCATGGATGTCTCACACCAAACTTATATTGAGGTACCTAGATGATATGTTCGTCATATGGACCAGCTCAAAAGAGGAGCTCTTGGAAGCTATCACTGAATTGAATACAAGAGATGAACGCATTCATTTTACATCAGAGATCAATGACACCAAGATTACATTTCTGGATGTGGAGAATCGCAGAAATGGTACGATCTTTGAAACTGACATTTACCGCAAACCCACGGATCGTAACAATCTGTTACACCATACCAGCTTTCATGAAGACTCTTTAAAGCAGCACCTCCCGTACTCACAAATGATAAGAGTCAAACGGATAGTATCATCACCTGATAAAGCAGAAACTAGAATTAATGAGATGGAAAACAGATTTAAAGATAGAGGATACCCTCAATATGTATTGAAAGATGCTAGAACTCGATGCGCACTGAAGAACAGGAGAGAACTATTAACAAAAACCACTAAAAAGGAGAATACAAGGATAGTGGTTGTGTCAAAGTATTCCACAAAAAGCAAAGCGTTTAAAAGCATCATCAAGAGACACTGGGAGATACTATCACAAGAAGCAGAATTTAACAACATCTTCTGTGAGATGCCCTTGTTCACCTATCAGAGGGCGAAGAATTTGGGAAGCATGCTTAAACCCCGAGAGCTCACACCAACAGAAATATTTCATGGGACATTGCCTGTTACAATTGCAGTCATTGTAACAGCATTATCAGAGGAAACTTCATTACACACCCCAGGAAAGGATATAAAATCAAACTATGTGTGTCAGCAACGTGTGACTCAATGAATGTCATCTACTTGTTAAAGTGTCCCTGCGGACAAGGTTATGTGGGGAAAACAGAGAGGAAAATTAAGACAAGACTGAATGAGCACAAATCAAATATTCGAAATAAACTGATGAAATCAACAGTTGCTGCTCATTTTAGGGAGGCCACCCATAATATAAGTCAGTTGAGATACACCATCTTGGAAATCGTGGCAAACCAAGAAGGTTTGGATAACAACAAAAGTTTATTACAACGCAAGAACTTCTGGATATATAAACTGGATACTTTGAAACCGTCCAGAATGAATGACCGGACTGAATATAGTTGTTACCTATAGAGACTCTATTATCAATATGACATTCATTGCATGGCATGCTAAATCTCATTGTTTCGGCCTTTTTGTGTTTATATGAATATTATTGACAAATGACAAGATTTCATATATGTACCTATGACAATCACATGATGTTAAGGTGGTTCTTTAATTAGCTCCATATTGTATATATCGAAAACTTGAGAACTCAAGTCTGTTTACGCTCTTCACACCACTAATACGTTTTTGTTTCTAGCCTGTTTGAAGATGGCCGCCCTTCTACAGGGTTATATTTAGTCCTACCTTTATGGCAATTATAGTTACGGTGAGTTAGGGCTACCTCACTTGATTCATTTTATTCATTTATTTTTTAGCTTATTACATATCGTGAGGACCTATACACTCATGATTTTGAGCCTGTATTAGTTTTTTCTTTATTCCTTAGCCTATTTGCACACTTAGGAATGGCCGCCGTTTTCACGGGGTTATGTTCAGTCCTACCTCTAGGTCATTTATAACTATGGCGACTCAGCATCGGGTTATTCGTTTGTTCCCGCGAAGGACATACGCGGAGCACTTTGAACCTGCGAAGAGATATTGAGTGCTGTGACACCATTTTTTCGAGTAAGCTGAGATATGTTTTTATACTTTTTGTACTTGCCATGAGAATAGGTGGGTCATAGAGATTGCATGGAAACGGTAATACCCGAACGTTTCCCGAAAGTAGTTGATATTGCACACTGAGTGGGGCGAGGATAACACACTGATTTTGTTAGCATAACCCATTTCAGCTTTAGGTAACTTTCTGTAGAACAAATCACAATGAATTTTAGATTTAGTCCATGTAACAGACGATTAACGCAGTTTCTCTAATCTTTATTTTTATTCTATTTTTCACCTTGGTTTCTTTTACTATATTGTTTTAGTCACTTGAGAAAGATAATCAATGAGCACCCAGTTTCACCGATGAAGGTCTAGTAAACAACAGATAATTATTTCAGGAGTTATTTTGACTTGGATTTCAACTTGGTTGAACACGCTGCTTATACAAGAGAATTAATGAGCACCTGTTATAACATTGTAGGTTCAACAGTTAAAAACCTTTTTTCTATAATCAAACTGTAGGTATCTCATATGCATTTTTCCTATGAATCCTCATGTATGATATATTGTTTTACTTGTAGAACCCAGTTCCCTGATGAAGGATAGAATATAGCCGAAATGCATTGGATAATGCCCTGGGTATAAGGCGGGATGCCACAATCATGATTTGAATGGAATGGATATAACCAGACATAATCTGACACGAATGGTTATAATGAAATAAATAAAGAAATTTTGTACACGGAATACATTGATATTCAACGTTATTTTTGTAGCTTTATGTTGAGGAACTTTACAACCCTCTTCGGGATTAAGCTGTGACTAGGGGACGTCACCCAATCAAGAGGCACGCTGTTTGGATTCTATTCGGTACTCTGCAACGGAGAGTACACCCTAGAGCACACAACAACAGAGAAACTTTGAAAAATCTAGAGTGTGATAAAACATATGTAGGTTCAGATTTAGCCACCACCAAACCTAACGGTATAATACACCGGTGAAAAAACACAGAGCAAATCCATTTTCACCATCTTTATTTCTTCTTTAATAGGGAATGTAGCAAATGTTATTTGAACCAGGACAAAATATGAACAAAATAGATTTCCCACGAACATGGATGGGTATGTCATAACTAATAGAGAAAGGAAACATCTACTTACCCAGTATGCATCTGTTCTTGACATGTAGAGCTGTAGATTCACATGCTTTGCATAGCCTGCCATCCAGTGTTGGGTCCGGATGTTCGCACTTTGTTTTTGTTCGAAGAAGTCTTTTCCAGTCACGAGGTAGGTGATTCCTCCTTTCGGTGACAGTGCGCATGGGCATCAACTCCATAGTTAGATTGTTTTCCGCAGAGGGTGATAACGATAATAGATATAGTAAGAGTAGTAAGAGATGTCCATGTATATATGTATCCAAGTAAGATGTTTTTGCATCAGGTATAGTTACCCGGGTGGGCGCATGTGAATCTACAGCTCTACATGCCAAGAAAATATGCATACTGGGTAAGTAGCATTTTCCGTTCGAGGCTTGTGAGCTGTAGATCACATGTTTTGCATAGACTATACAGCAGTTATATCCCAAAGCGGTGGCTAACGCTCGGAGACGACCCAGGCCCGTCGCCACCTGCGCAATGTCCTGCTGCAGGGCCTTTCTGGTGTCCGAAATGGCTGTCAGTATCTGGGCAACCTGTTGCTGTATCAGGGTCTCTGGCAGTGCCTCAGCGGCTTCTTGTTTACCCTGCTCCGTCGCCGAGTCCTCAGGCTCCTGGGATGCCCCCCACTTGCTTCCATTGTGGATTCCCCTGCCCCGGTCTCGTCCGTAGCCCAATTATTTATCCGGTGTCAGACTATTCAAACAATCTCTAGCCTCAAACTCTAGGCCCACTTTATGCATCAGGCGGTTCCCCCCGGGCTTATCAATAACGTAGCTGCACTTCTCACCATCCAGTTGTCTCTACGGTCTCTAGGTTCTCGCCTTATCTGGCTGGGTAGTGAGAACTCCCGCGCCCAGCCAGCTCGAGGAGTGCCCCCACACAATCGCCCTCCCCTCTGTGGGCCACAGTCCTCTGCAGCAGGGCAGAACTATAAGGAACCCAGCCGGGCACCGTCGTACCCAGTCAGAATCACGGCTTACAATGGCACTGGCCCAGGCGATTTCAAACGGACCGTTGGATCTCTCTCCAGTTTTAAACCCACCACCAGTCAGTTGCTCCCCCCGGGCCAGAGTCCCTCAAGGGTGCTCCTCAGCAACGTGCGCTCCGTCAAGCCCTTCCCGGGGCAATGGCCTCCTGCCACAGACAAAGCCAAGATGGCGATTCTCCTCCCGGTGCCTCCAGTTCCCACTTGCTTACAGAGTTTTGTGCTGCGCAGCTATGGCAGGCTCCTCGCCTGTTCGCACTCCGCTGGCTGGCCCTCATTCTTTCCGGCTCCTGCTCCAGTAGCCGCTACCACCCCGATCCTCCAAACTTCCTCCACGTCTGATCCGGCGCGTCCCACAGTCGCGTTGCGCCCCCAGAATCCACCAGCCTCTAGCGTGTGCACAGTTGGACATAGAGTACAGGGTCCCGTTTATCAGGCCCTTCTGCACTGGGTCGCACTTCCTCCCGGGTCCCAGTCTCAAAGCTCGGCAAAGTCTTCAAAGTGGCGGATCCCTCAGCTCTCTGATCACGCAATGTTGCCGATACCAGGACGTCCTTCTGTGTTCCTCCGCAAGTCTCCACGCACCAGCAGGGAGCGCGGGCCCCTCATCTGCCTCTCCGCCCCAACGCCGTCATCTGATGTTTACTTGCATCCCAGCCCCAGCGGGCGGGCCCTCTCAGTCATCACAGCCCTGCAGCTCCCGCTCAGCGCCTTCCCCAGGAGTCGCTCCGAAATCCCATCCAGCGCCACCACTCACTGTCCGCTGCAGTCCGCCAGCCTCTGGGATTCCCTCCCGCACCGATCTCCAGCAGCTTCACGGGCCTCAGATCGCCCTCATCTGCGCCATCTTGGAGACGTCCGGGACGGACTTCCACTTCTCTTTCGTTTTTCGGTCACCTGCGGTCAGTGAGGGTGGAATTTTCACCTGCACCTGCTTCCGTGGTTCCCCAGGTAAGCCAGCTCGATCTTCGGGCTCCAGGCGCTCTTCCGTGGCTCTCAGCCCACGATAAGTATTGGGGTCAGCGCGGCGCTCCAGGCTCAAGCGTCCGTCCTCATCGGCTTGTTAGCCACGCCCCTGGGTGTGGATACCTGGATGCAGAGCTTGGGCATTTTGCGTTTAAGTTTGTGCCAAACAGATCTGTGTCTGGAAAGCCCCACATTTGAAAGAATGGGAGGAGAACATGAGGGTGGAGTTCCCATTCATGAATCTGTTCTCTTTGATGACTGAGCAGATCTGCAATCCAAATGTTTACTCTTGGAAGGTGTTCTGCGAGGAGATACATTTTGTGATGTATAGCCCATCTCCAGATGGTCTGTGCTTATTGTGGCAGCTGGAGAGTGTGTGCCCCCCTGTTTTTGTATGTAGTACATTGCTGTCATGTTGTCTGTACGAATCCGCTTTGCCTACTAGATGAACTTGAAAAGCTTTGAGCGCTAGAAACATCACTAGCAGCTCTAGATGATTTATGTGAAGCTGCTTTTGCTGCAGGCTCCACATGCCCTGAATTGTATGCGTCTGGAGATGAGCTTCCCAACCAGTGAGTGATGCGTCTGCTGTTAGCACTATCTGTGGAATCGGGTCGATTAAGGGCCGCCCCTTTGAAAGGTTGCGTATAACACCACTGCAGAGAGTGATGGGTACGGCAGTCTACCAATGCTAGATCTGATAGCAGACCCTGAGCCTGGTTCCACTGACGTACTAAGCACTCCTGGAGGAAACGCATTTGAAGGCTTGCATAAGGGTCTATCAGGATGCAAGACACCTTCATCCATAGCAACTGCATGAATACTCGAGCTGGCAATGAGTGTTGAGGCTGAAACTGACAGAGTAGAGTCTGCATGTTGCAGATTCTGTCTGGATTGGGGTAGGCCAGAGCTTGTGGTGTATCTATTGTGGCTTTGTGCCCCATACCCAGTCGCACAGCTTTAAGGCAAACGTTTCCACATTGCTCCATGTAATCCATTTAACTCCTTTTTAATCCATGTACTCCATCGTGTTATCCAACTTTTAACTTTAATACCAATAACTCCACACGTTGGGGTGTCATGCTATTTTTCAAGGTTTCTCATGCTCGAGATGTGCCCATTCGGACCTCTTGTTAAGAACACGAACAGACGCATGATTCGTCCAAAAGCAGTGTTTATTTAAAAACCCAATGCATTTCGAGCTTTGACAAGCCCTTCTTCAGGGTTCACTACAAATGACAAAAAGCATTCACCATTACACTATTATTTACTAATATGCATATAGAGATCAATACAGTCAATCATTGTATGTATCAAACAAAATCAAGAACGTTATTATATTCATCCATTTGAACGTCAACATAAAAAAAGATACACGAAAAACACATATCATTGTGCTATCCCACGTAATCACCTCAATAACCTAATGTAACCTGATTTCAACCCCCATCCTTCCTTTGGTTTACTGTGACGGATCATCTCCTCATCTATCACACTACATCAATCACCTCCATTTGCCTAACCAAAAGACGCTATTAACTAGCTGTCCACACTGTCCTCACTCGTGACATCCATTGTCATCAATTCAGTCATTCACACTTTAACCACTCATTCTATCTCACTCCTGTCACCCTCTAAAATTGCCCCCTGTTCTTCTTTCACTTCACCTATCCACTGCTCGCCACTCATCTTCATAAACATAATCCCAGTCACACACACAGTCCTGTAACTACCCTATTATTCATGCACCCCCCCCCAATCGCTCTGCAAACATGCGCTGCAAAATATCCCCTTTCATTCCAAACATGAATCATATAACTGGCATTCATTCCCCGCATTTACACCACTTTCATACTTAATCACTCTCCTCATTCCCCAACTGCTAACACCACAACATTTACACGTACCTGCCCAAGAATTTCTTAACACCTCCGTCTTAGTGTTTCATTTCAAAAAGATGTTGCCTCCTTAATGCAAACCACCCGGTTTTTAAACCAATCTTTGCCACAAAAATCCCTCCCTTGCTCGTGCTGCCTAATTGGTCACATGATCTCTCCTCTGTCAATTAAACCAGCCTCTATTACAACGTAGAAGAACAATTGTTACTTACCTGTAAACAGGTGGTTCTCCAGTATTGGTGTCTTTCATATATTCACATGCTTGAATATTCCCCGTCGTCGAAGTGGGAGTCCCACGGTAAATAAAATAGCAATAACATACTAATAACATATGTATGTAAATACATAACACATAAAATATACACTAGAAAAAGTAGTAAATACCCAAACACAATTCCTACATAGGAATACATGGTAGAGAGAGAAAACACTTGTAACATATTCCTGTCATTATGTTAGCCAAAAACTACAGCCAATCAGGTGCCAGCACCCCTCCAGATCCTTCTCCTCAGAGCTCAATCCCTCAGATTTTCGTAGCACAAGAGTGACAAAAGAGTCTATGAGGAGAAGCGAGCCTCTGAGGGGAGGTGGGTGGGTCGCATGTGAATCTATGAAAGACACCAATACTGGAGAACCACCTGTTTACAGGTAAGTAACAATTGTTCTTCTCCAGTATTAGGGTGTATTTTATAGATTCACATGCTTGAATAGATTAGAGAGCAGTAATAGCTGATAAAGGCTCGAATTTCCATGCAACAGCATGGAAGAATGTCAATGAGACAATAATACAGTCATGCAAGTAACAATAGCAATCATATAAAACCATAATGGAGGATGGAAGACAGAGGCTCACCTTAGTTAAAAAGATTGCAAAGCACTGCCTGTCCCACTGCTGTATCTGCCTCGTTGATGGCATCCAGGCAGTAGTGTTTCGTGAACGTGTGCCTGTTGGACCACGTGGCTGCTCTGCAGATCTGATGAAGCGGCACACCAGCAAACAGGGCAGTAGAGGATGACATCGCCCTGGTGGAATGAGCCCTCACTGTAGATTGTAGAGGCTTGCCGGCTTTCCGATGGCAGAAGATAATGGCTGAAGAAATCCAACGTGCAATAGTTGGCTTGGTAACAGGACTCCCTTTACGCATGCGTCCATAGGCAATGAACAGTTGATCGGACCTGCGAAAGGGGGCCGTCTTGTTGATGTAAAATTTAAGGCATCTTTTAAAGTCCAAAGAGTGCAATCGTTGCTCTGCCGGAGACTGAGGATCAGCAAAGAAGTTTATTAGGAAAACAGGTTCATTAAGATGGAAATCCGTAGGCACCTTAGGTAAAAAGGTTGGGTTGGAGCAAAGCACTACACAGTCAGATTTGAACTGGAGAACAGGAGGTTTAATGGTGAAAGCGTGAATATCACTCACGTGACGTGATGATGTCAGAGCAAGGAGAAGGGCTACCTTCCAGGTCAGAAACTTTAAGTCCGCCCTGTGGATAGGCTCGAATGGCGCCTTCATCAGTTGGGCCAAGACAACATTGAGGTGCCAAGTAGGAGGAGGATGCCGAATAGGTGGGAACTTCTGGAACAGTCCTTTGAAAAACTGACGAATAACTCTGGAAGAGCAGAGAGAGGAGGAGCCATCCTACCGGAAACGAGAGATTGCTGCCAAGAAAACTCTCAAAGTAGAATGGGAAAGCCCTGATTGAGCCAGTTGCAAAAAGAACGGGAGTAGCTGATCCGGAGTGGAATGAATAGGATGGATATTAGCAGCCGCGCACCAATGACAGAACATCTTTCATTTCAGCTTGTAGGTCTTAACGGTAGATGGAGCTCTGGCCTGAGCGAGAATGTCTCTGCATTCCGGCGAAATATTCAAATGGGCAAATTCAAGGTGCTCAGGTTCCAGGCCGACAATTGCAGAGAGGAGGGGTTCGGATGGCAAATCTGACCCTTGTCCATCGTGAGGAGATCCGCTCGAGGATGGAGGAGGATGGGCTCGCACTGGGACAAAAGAAGCAGCTCCGAGAACCACGCCTGTCGGGCCATCTGGGGGCGATCAGGAGAATGTGGCAAGGCTGTCTCCGCATCTTCCACAGCACACAGGGCACCAGCGGAATCGGAGGAAAAGCGTAGGCGAATAGATCGCACCAGTTCATCAAAAGGGCATTCCCGCACGACCCGTTGTGGGGATGCCAACTTGCGTAAGATGGGCATTTCCGGTTCTCCGGGGTTGCAAAGAGATCCAGAGACCGACGGCCCCACCGTTGAAAAACGAGGTTGAGAGTTGGTTGATGTAACTCCCACTCGTGGGTCGATGACGTGGATCTGCTGAGGGAATCCGCTAGGATGTTGGAGATGCCTGGTAGATGAACTGCGGTCAGGGTAGCCTGGTGACGGATTGACCAATCCCAGATCGACTGAGCCAGCCGAGACAAGAGTGGAGACCTGGTTCCGCCCTGCTTGTTGACATAGTGCATATTGGTGGTATTGTCCGTCTGAATGAGCACCGACTCCCCCTGAATCACAGGATGGAACGACTTGAGTGCCAGAAAAATGGCCATCAACTCCAGCCTGTTGATGTGCCAAGAAAGTTGAAGCAGAGTCCATTTGCCTTTGATGGAGAGGCCTTGAAGGTGAGCACCCCAGCCTTCTAAGGAGGCGTCCGTTGTTAGAGTGAGTTCTGGAGTGGTGGAGAGGAAAGAAGTCCCTGTTGCAAGGTTGGATGGCTGCGCCCACCACTGGAGAGCTGCTCTCATGCGAGCGGTTACACCGACAAGGTCATTGAAGGAACCGGTGACCTGGCGCCACTGTACATCCAATTCCTCTTGAATGGGACGAGTCCGCAGCCTGCAATTTGGGATCAGCACAATGCGTGACAATGCCATCCCCAGAAATTACTTTAAGATCCGGACTGAAACGGACTGTTTTGCACGAATCAGAGACACCAAGCGGAGGATCTTTTGTTGACGCTCTTGTGACACGAATGCCTTGGCAAGCGTTGTGTCTAAAGTGGCTCCCAGAAAGTTCCTGCAGGGAGCTGGGTCGACCTGGGACTTGTCAGCATTGATTGAGAGGCCGAGGGAGCGAAACACGTCCTGACAAAGGCGAGTGTCTTGGACCAGCTGGTTGCGAGACTGTGATTTGAGGAGGCAGTCGTCCAGGTATGGAAATATTTGGACGCCCTGGATACGCAGGTAAGTCAGCACTGGAGCCAATACTTTTGTGAAGACACGAGGAGCGGATCGGAGGCCGAAAGGCAACACCTTGAACTGGAAGTCTCCCCACCCGGAAGCGTAAGTACTTCCGATACCGTGAAAGAAATGGAACATGGAAGTAATGCATCCTGGAGGTCGATGGTGGTCATGAAGTCACCCATGGAGAGAAGACGCAAGATCTCTACGAGTGTAAGCATGCGGAAGGATTGGCTTTTGAGATACCTGTTGGGAGCTCACAAATCCAGGATCGGTCGCCAGTCTCCTGTCTTCTTGAGTATTAGGAAAAACGGGAATAGAATCCTTTTCCCCTTTGAGACTTGGGAACCACTTCGACGGCACCTTTTTGGATTAGTAGACGAACTTGATGGAAAAGCTCCTTGAGGTGGGGTGGAGGCGGGCCAGGCGGTGGAGTGGGAGGAGGAATCTTGACGAACTCTAGAGCATGGCCCTTCGCTACAATGTCCAGAACCCAGCGCTCCGAGGTGATGGAGGACCACTGAGTAGAGAACAGGGAGATTCGACCTCCAACACTTGGGTGGAAAAACAAGTCATTGTCGTTTGGGAGTGGATCCTCTATATGAAGACTGTAGGATTTCGAAGACTGCTGCCGGGTGGACTGCGGTTGGTTGGAGGAGTAACGTTGATTACCCTGGTGGTAGGAGCGATATTGAGTGCACCACGAAAAGGTTGCTTTTGAAACTGTAAAGTCCGCAATGAGCGAGCAGTATCAGTGTCCTTCTTGATTGACTGTAATGTCTCATCGACATGCGCCCCAAAAAGCGACTCGTCGTCACACGGTATATCAAGGATTTTAGCCTGTACCTGCTGGCGGAAAGAGGTGGACCGTAACCAACCCTGCCTCCACAAGACCGCTGCCCCAGCAAGCTGACGAAAGCCAGTACAAGCAATGTCAACTGCGCAGTCAATAATTTCCTCCGACGTTCTCTCTCCTTCCTGAAGAATTTTTAAGGCTTCGCCTTGGAAGCGTCCGGGATGAGGGCCAAAAGGACAGACATGTCCGACCAGATCTGGCGGTCGTAGCGACCTAAAATGGCTAAAGCATTAGCCGCCCTCACCGTAGTGGAGGCCATTGTGGAAAACTTGCATCCAATAGCGTCCAGGCGACGACCCTCCCGATCGGGAGGAGCTGTTATAGGAGAAGTCAGATTTTGTGCACGACGTTGTGCAGCCTGGGTGACCACCGAGTCAGGCTTTGGCTGTGCAACAAGGCAGGCTGGAGATCCAAAGGGCGCCTTATATTTTTTCTCAAGGCGAGGCAGTTGCGCCGGTATTGAATTTGGAGTTTGCATTAATTTCACTCCTTCATTCCAAATGAAATCTATGATGGGTATGGTGTGGACTTGCTTGAACGGTTAATTTTTAAAATTGTAGAGGAAACAGTCCTCCTCCCTCTGGATTCTGGGCAGTTGAAAGCGTTGAGCCGCTCTATCTATCAGTTGATGGAAACTTGCAATGTCCACCGGAGGAGAATCCCCTGGCGTCACCGGAGGAGGGGATGGTGTCTGAATTTGATAGTCGTCCCACTCAGCCATGTGAGTGGCAGCATCATCATCGTGAACTTCTCCATCTTCATGTTCTGGAAGGACGTTGTCATCGTCATCAGCGTACACCGTAGTGTGTATTTTAACTGACGTCTGAACCTGAGGAGAAGGCGTTGGTGGCTGTGGTAGTGGAACAGCAGCAGGAGCCGCAACAGCCGCAGGCGCATGTGGCATAGGAAAACCCTGTTGAGAGGGCGGGAAACGCCGGTTGTAGTCCTCCAACATATGCTGGAGATTGGAGATGAGCGACAGAGGCAGTGTCGCAGTTGGAACCTGCATAGAATGTTCCTCTGCCTGAGAATATTGGTCGTCATCATCTTCACCATAGTCCTGGCATTTGATAATTAAATCTGAACGACTGCGTGCCACTCTGTAGGATTCATCCACATCATTGTCAGAATCAGAGTCCTGCTCAGAACCCGTGGCAAACAAGGGCGAGGGAGGCTGTGGATCACTTGGGACGGACAGCTGGTCAACTGGCCGCTTGCGACGTTGGTGCAAGGGGTCGACAGTGGAAGAGCCAAACCCGGAGGAAGAAAACGGCACCAAAGGCAAAGAAGCAATAGAAGATGGAATCGTCGTCGACGGTGTAGACGACGTTGATGGCATTGGCGTCGACAGAGTCTCTGCAGAAGGATCCACCGTCGACGGGGCCGCCGTCGACTCGTCACTGTTGCCGTCGACAATCCGGAGACGGCAGACCTCGTCGTCGGGACGATCGTCGACGCTCCCGTCAACGAAGAAACATGTTTCGGAGCAGAAACATGATGGAAAGCAGCAGGAGACGCCTGAGAGCCAGGTCTCGTGGACGTAGCAGGAGGTGGTGAGGACACCGCAGGAGCCACAGATAGGGAAAGTTTCTTCTTTTTCAGGAATGGAGAGGGCAAATCCTGCACACTGCTATGTTTGGAGGCTACTTTTGAAGGTCCAGACACCAGGCTTCTGCGTCTGAAAGTGCTGAATCCTTATCCTTAAGACTTTGAAGCCATAGGAGGAGACGGCCTTCTCTGTCCTTAAGGGTCTTTGTAGAGAAGGTTCTGCAAAATTTGCATTTACCAACCTCATGGTCTGGATAAAGACAATAAATGCACTTCTTGTGGGGGTCCTCAGAGTAAAGACGTAGTTTCCCACAAGAAGAACAAGGTCTAAATAAAGACTTCTTACTTGAAGTCATGCTGGAATTCACAACAAAACTTGAAGAGTTGAGAAAAACTGAGCAGAGCTCAGGGAGACTCCCTTCACACGACGTGCGGTAGAAAATCTGAGGGATTGAGCTCTGAGGAGAAGGTTCTGGAGGGGTGCTGGCGCCTGATTGGCTGTAGTTTGGACTAACATAATGACAGGAATATGTTACAAGTGTTTTCTCTCTCTACCATGTATTCCTATGTGGGAATTGAGTTTGGGTATTTACTACTTTTTCTAGTGTATATTTTGTGTGTTATGTATTTACATACATATGTTATTAGTATGTTATTGCTATTTTATTTACCGTGGGACTCCCACTTCGACGACGGGGAATATTCAAGCATGTGAATCTATGAAAGACACCCTAATACTGGAGAAACTGCAACTCCCATCATGCAATATGCTTTTCATTCCAAAACACTCTAGCAAGCTCAAATATCCAAAATAACATGTTACTGATTTGCTTTCTAATAAATGGTATAACAAATAATGACACGTGATGTTCACGAACTTCACGCTGTGAACGCCTTAGTATACATTTTTAAACAATGTTCACCCGAACTTGTGCGATGAACGTGATGTTCCTCCATACGTGTGGAATATAATACTGTCTGCTCATTTAGCCATTTTGTACTTTTTCACTCCGGGTGCAAAGCCAATTAGGGCAATGTAATATGAAATAATCAACAAGAGGATGGGATGCACTCCTTCTTCCTTCTAGAATTTATTCATATTTATCCATAATTGTCATGTGTCATTATTTGTTAAACCATTTATTAGAAAGCAAATCAGTAACATGTCATTTTGGATATTTGAGCTTGCTAGAGTGTTTTGGAATGAAAAGCAATTTGCATGATGGGAGTTGCAGTTTCTACATTGTAATAGAGGTTGGTTTAATTGACAGAGGAGAGATCATGTGACCAATTAGGCAACACGAGCAAGGGAGGGATTTTTGTGGGAAAGATTGGCTTAAAAACCGGGTGGTTTGCATTAAGGAGGCAACATCTTTTTGAAATGAAACACTAAGACGGAGGTTTTAAGAAATTCTTTGGCAGGTGCGTGTAAATGTTGTAGTGTTAGCAGTTGGAGGAATGAGGAGAGTGATTAAGTATGAAAGTGGTGTAAATGCGGGGAATGAATGCCGGTTTTGCGATTCATGTTTGGAATGAAAGGGGATGTTTTGCAGCGCATGTTTGCAGAGCGATTGGGAGGGTGCATGAATAATAGGGTAGTTACAGGACTGTGTGTGTGACTGGGATTATGTTTATGAAGATGAGTGGCGAGCAGTGGATAGGTGAAGTGAAAGAAGAACAGGGGGCAATTTTAGAGGGTGACAGGAGTGAGATAGAATGAGTGGTTAAAGTGTGAATGACTGAATTGATGACAATGGATGTCACGAGTGAGGACAGTGTGGACAGCTAGTTAATAGCGTCTTTTGGTTAGGCAAATAGAGGTGATTGACGTAATGTGATAGATGAGGAGATGATCCGTCACAGTAAACCAAAGGAAGGAGGGGGGTTGAAATCAGGTTACATTAGGTTATTGAGGTGATTACGTGGGATAGCACAATGATATGTGTTTTTTCGTGTGTCTTTTTAGGTTTCGCCCTGGCGGTAGCACTGCGCAGCAGTGCTCGTGCAGGGCGAAATCTAATGTTATCTCAGTAGTGGGGACTTGACACCGCCCCTTCTTCCATTGGCTAGCTCCATAAATGGAGGCTAGCCATTGGAAGACATGGTTGTCCATCACTCTTTCCCCGTCAGAACGTGAATCGTGGGCGTTTCTGACTCTTTTTTTAAGTCCCGCCACCCACACCCTCCCTCTTGCCGTCCCGTTGTCAGTGCCTTCTCGAAGTTCTCCCTCCCGCCCGCCCACTGTCCGTGCCTCCTCCCTCCCGCCCACCCACTGTCCGTGCCTCCTCCCTCCCGCCCGCCCACTGTTCGTGTTCAATGCTGTCCAACCTATCTATGAACTCTTAAGTTCATCCGAGCCTACCTCGTCTTGTTTATCCCCCGCCCTCCCTCCCGTTGTCCGTGCCTTCTCCCTCCCGCCCACCCACTGTTCGACGTTGTTTTTCACTTATAGCAAATGTTTTGCAGGTATTCTGTTTACTTGCAATTAATTTGAACGGCTGGCATCAACGTCTCAGTTTTTATACCTGCCCATATTAAGTGTCAAGAAAACTGGGTGTGTTATCGAACTGAAAATCCAACTGTCACCGGTTGCCTGCCCGGCTAGGGCGGCCGCCGAGGGCCCGTCCATGCGCGAGGGCGCGCGCGTGGCGTTGCTCTGCCTGCTCTGGTACACGCTGAGCGCCGGCGGCAACGTGGTGAACAAGGGGCTGCTCACCTCCTTCCCCTACCCGGTCACCATCTCCCTCTTCCACATCATGGCCATCTGCACCCTGCTGCCGCCGCTGCTGCGGGCCTGAGCCATGCCCGCCGCCGAGCTGCCGCCGCGTCTCTACCGCTGGAGCATCCTGCCGCTGTCCTTCGGCAAGTACTTCAGCTCCGTGTCCGCGCATTTCAGCATCTGGAGGGTGCCCGTCAGCTACGCGCACACCGGTGAGGGCCCGGGGGACAGGGATGGTCTGAGGGAGATGGGGGGCAGAAGTCCTGAAGGTCAGAGGTCGGGAGGGCCCCTGTGAGTAAAGGGGAGGAACCGAGAGGGACCAAGGGCAACACTTTAGATGGTGCCCGTCAGACACCCAGAGGAAAACTTCAGCAACTGGAGGGTACTGGTGAGATAACACTTAAGCAACTGGAGGGTACTAGTGAGATAACACTTAAGCAATTGGAGGGTACTGGTGAGATAACACTTAAGCAACTGCAGGAGTACTGGTGAGATACCACTTAAGTAACTGGACTTAAGCAACTGGAGGGGTACTGGTGAGATACCACTTAAGAAACTGGAGGGGCACTGGTGAGAACACTTAAGCAACTGGAGGGGTACTGGTGAGATAACACTTAAGCAGCTGGAGGGGTACTGGTGAGATATGCGTACACCATTGGGGTGGATGTAAACCTGTAGAAAGAAACCTTTTAAATGTATGTTCTAAATAAACGAGGCATTGAAATCTTTCTTGACACACTTTAACATTCAAAGATGTGGCAGATATTGGCCTTACTGCAAAAAAGCAACCCCAGTGCTTGTTGAACCCCCTTGACGTGTCCCCTCGACCACAGTACCAGTAATTGCCACCTGACCGCCCATTGAACTTCTCCCCCTGTAGATGCTGTAAATACTTACATGCCCATCAAGCGCACTTGTGCGTACCTATTACATTAGTACATTGAGTTCTATGAAAGTATGGTTACACTTTATGCATGTAAATCATTTCACAGCATATATAAAATGCACATACAAGCCTATGTAAACACCCTCCAGCTTCACATATAACCAGGGTGTTTAGAAACACAGCAGTAATCGCCATTAGTGTATTTGGTGCATGTTTATCTACCCTTTCGTTAACTGATTCAGAAGGGCATCAGAGGTGGTGGTCTGCCGAATTAATGTGTCTACGGTTACTGTAACTCTTCAGTATCCACTCCGCCTTGTAATATTTACATACTGGTGAGAGCTGGAGAGGAGCCATGGGGACACAAGGGAGAGGAGAGCAGAGGCAGCACATAGGGGGTGCTTTTGAGCCATACACACATGCTAAATAGAAAATTAGAACTGGGGCAGCATCTGGGTGTTATCTCTGTGCTACGTGGACATATCCGTGAACGCCCGGCTATGGCTGCATGGGGGAGGGAAGTGGAATGAGAAGGAACAGGTGAACAGGATACAGCACCTGGGTGGGGGGCTCAGCGAATGAAGCGGGAGGAGGATTTCATTTTTGTGCTTTGAAAACATATCTTGTATGTTTGTGGTATTCGTATATGCCAATCTTAACCCACCGGCGGTAGGGCACAGTGCAGGGTAAATTGCGATTGAAATTGAGCAAGCTTGGTTCTGAGAGTGTGGGTTTACTATTACTTCGTGATGTAGTGTACTTTTTGAGAATGCCTTTTTTTGTTTTGCTTTTCTCCGTCTCTAGGCTCTGACTGGGAGTTTATAATTCAGATCGACATGTTTACCAGTCAGGTGTCTGGTCCGAATGAGAAGCTGGCAGCATTTAAGGCATTCGAGTAGGGGAGAATTTAATGGAGACCTTTGTGTCATCAGCAAACTGCTGGATTTTGATGTTTTCAGTGAGTAGAGCCTCAAGAGGCTCCATGTAAAAGATAATGGAGGACAGAATGGAATCCTGGGGTGGTCGGCATGGTATGGGGATTTTCTATCTGGATGTGCGCATCTGAGCAAACTGGTATTGGTCCAATGGGTAGGAGGAGAACCACTGAAGGATGTTGCCAGCGAATCTTGTAGCAAGTACAGGTCCTGTTGGGAGGCAAATATAGAGTTCAGAACTTGAGGAAACTAGTGAAATGTGACCTTCGTGAGTTTAAGATTCTTGGGAATGAGTGCATGACTTCTCTAATGCTATCACACCTGAAAATATTAATTGAAAAGACTTTAAAAAATGTTAGGTCGAAGCCACTCAGACAGCACAGCTGGCTGGTTTGCTAATGACAACTTGGGGACATTCAGAAAGCTTCTCTGGGAATGCATTCTGCAAGTTGCTTGCCGGCTTTGTGGTTTGTAATTCACATTTGCTTGCTCTCTGTTCGCGGACTCAATTTGTTTTAGTCTGTCCAGTTTGAGTTTATCCCTTCTTTTGACCAACCCTTATTTACTGTATTCTTCCACCAGTGCCGGATTTCTGTAAACAGACCTTTAAATCTTGTTCTTATCACATTTGCTGTGCAATTATGCTGGCTACCAGTGGGGTGGGTTTGAAACTTTCGAGTTTGTATATTCCTCCTGTAATATACCTTTTGCTACCTCGTGTATTTTGTTTGCTCACAATTGTCACTTTTGCCTCATGTAACTTAACGTCTGCTTTTGTAATTTGTTCACTCGTAATCTTCTCATGTATCATTTCTGTTTCTATTGTGAAGCGCTGGATTTAGCAGTGTCACTGTTGTGTTATAGAACTCGTCTGCAAGTAATTGCTGTCTGCTGAGCTCGTCCAGTAGGGTACAATAGGTCTCACATTTGCGAGAGATTAAGCTATTGGCAATGTAAATGACAATGTCATTTATTTATCTGTTTTCAAAACCAACACATAAATAAAAAATTTGTCATTTACAATGCCAATAGCTCTAACTTTTGCAAAGGCGAAACCGTTGCATTGTAAATGCTTTTTTATATTGACTTTGAAATGGATAAATATAATAACTTTCTTGATTTTGTTTGATATATACAATGATTGACTGTATTGATCTCTATATACATATTAGTGAATAATGGTGTAATGGTGAATGCTTTTTGTCATTTGTAGTGACCCCTGAAGAAGGGCTTGTCAAAGCTCGAAATACATTGGGTTTTTAAATAAACACTGCTTTTGGACGAATCATGCGTCTGTTCGTGTTCTTGACAAGAGGTCCGGATGGGCACATCTCGAGCATGAGAAACCTCGAAAAACAGCATGACACCCCAACGTGTGGCGTTATTGGGATTAAAGTTAAAAATTGGATAACACGATGGAGTACATGGATTAAAAAGGAGTTAAATGGATTACATGGAGCAAGGAAACGTTTGCCTTAAAGCTGTGCGACTGGGTATGGGGCACAAATGCTGCCCCCTCCAGTATGGTATAGATTCTATGTGCTATCAGGGCAAGGCATTAAACCCAGTACACTCGCATCTTGTGACAATTATGGATAAATATGATTAAATTCTATAAGGAAAAAGGAGTGCATCCCACCCTCTTGTTGAGTATCTATTGTGGCTCCCAGATACGCCTGTGTGGTGGAAGGTTGCAGATGGAACTTGGACAGATTTACTGTGGAGCAACTGCACTGTTTTAGGAGTGTGACGTAGACCGCTTTGTTACGGGCTGGCTTTTATGAGCCAGTCGTCTAAGTATGGGAAGACGTGAATGTGTTGTCTTCGTAGATGAGCTGCAACTATTGCCAGGCATTTGGTGAAAATCCTGGGTGCGGTAGTTACTTCGAATGGGAGCACCTTGAACTGATAATGCTGGCCTGCTACTACGAACCTGCGGTATTTGCGGTGAGCAGGGTGTATTGGGATATGGAAGTAGGAGTCCTTCAAGTCCAAAGGGGACAGAAAGTCGCCTTGTTGAAGGAACAGGAGCACTTGTTGGAGTGTCACCATGTGAAAGTGGTCTGACTGAATGTATAGATTTAGTTCTCTGACGTCTAGTATAGGTCAGAGAGCTGTCATTTTTGGGAATTAAGAAGTACAGGGAGTATACCCCTGCCCCTTCATATTGTAATGGGGCTGCTTGTATAGCTCCTTTTTCTAACTGGGAGAGAACTTCTTGCTTCAGAAGGGTGAGATGTTCTTTTGACATAGCTTGTGATCTTGAGAGAATGTTTAGAGGCTCTGTAAGATCTAGGTAGTAACCATATTGATAATTTGTAGAACCCATTTGTCTGAGGTGATTGTGTTCCAAACAGGGAGACATTGGAAGAGACGTAACCCAACGAGTGGAATGGTGGGGGGTAGCAGAAGGTAGTCACTGCTTATTATTTGCGGGGGAAGTGCGTGTGGAGTTCCCTTACCGTTGTTTCCTCTAAAACCTCCTCTAAAATAGCCTCTTAACGAGGGTGATTGGTTTTTGCCCTTGTAAGAGGAGGAGGGATTCTCTGTGGATATATTCTTGGAGCCACCCCTGTAAAAGGAGAGACAAAAGGAAACCCTATTTAAAGGTAACTGCAAAGCCCCCACGGACCTTGCGACCTCAGTGTCTTTTTTTCTTTTTTTCCAGCAAGGTGTCAACTGCTGGGCCAAAGAGGTGTTCTTTGTCAAATGGTTGGTTGAGAAGGGGGAAATTTTCCTGATTTGGCAGGGTTACATGTTTTGAGATGAACTTCTTACCTAGATTACTTTATGTAGGCCTAAGGCTGCCATAGTTAAGTCCCATGGACTATTTGTGTACTATACAGACTAAAGTATTTACTTAAACTTGGAAAGGGAGGAAGCCTCGAATATCCAGGAAAAATTGTCTAAGAAGCAAGTATGAAGGAGGTGTAGGTTTCCCACATACCAATAAATCTATACAAGCTCCTGATTACGTCCTCTGTCTGATTTAACTGTCCGTCTTTGTTCAAAACTTGCGTCCATGTTGAAAGACAATTATCGAATAAGCAAATACACATATTGTCCTCGTTACCAAATGGAGCTATCAAAATACTTTACTGTGATTGATTCAAACTGCATTCATCTATTGCTCAGCTTGTGTTAGATGCTCTAGAGCGACAACATATCCTTCCATGATGTCTCTGGTTTTGAACAATCTGGATTTCCCACTGGGGTAGTGTGACCAGGCCGGCCGGCTGGACCCATCTCAGGAACGTAACTCGGACTGGTGGTCTGTTATACCCCCATCACCCTCTCTCTATGCTCCCCAACAGGACGATTGGACTTGGGGAAACATCACCGCTGGTACATTCACAAGCCGAAGAAAAGGAGCCTACGACAAGGCAAGGCCCCGCCCCCTCTGGACGTCAGCGCATTTCCACTGGATAAAAAGCAGGAAATACAGAAGGAGGTGTGTGTCGTCACCAACGCGAAAAAGAAGGACAGTGGAACAGCAGTAGTTGCGAGTTCGGATCAGGAGTGCCCAGAGGACAGCGAGGAGAACAGGAGAGACGGCAGGTCGAGTTCATCAGAACCCCGAGGAGCGCCAGGAGGCTAACGTTCCGGCTTATCACCAAGCCACGTTCCTGGAGGAGCGTGGCTTCTTCAGGTACGTAACCGACTCTCTGGCTTGGTTGGGAGGCGGGGACGTCTGTAGGCTTAAAAAGGAGTCGTCCTTTGTTGGACCCGCACTTATTGACTCCCCATTTCACTTTCCCCTGCACTTTTCAACCCCTCACCGTCACCACTCGTTATGGCTCACTTATTGTTGTGGCACGTTTCATGAGTGAAAGCGGTACTCCCTCACACCCGGCCCTTGGGTTTATTCATATTGTGGAGGACATCCCCCTGACGGCCTCTTTTTCTTCGACTCCCTTATTTCATCAGCGAGACGGCTGAGGAGTAATACGAGGAGAGGGCCAGGCAGCACGTGGGACCCAAGATCCTGGCGCCACCACAAATCCTGCCACGTTTGCTGCAGAGACTGACTCGTCGTTACAAATGTGTGATTAAAAAAATATAGCCCTACCTTCTTCGACCTGGTCTCTGCTTAGTCCCTTCTCTCCACTTAGTCCCTTCTCCCCCGCCACATATGGTGTCAGAAGTGGGATCTACAACCTCCATCAGTGATCCTATGATGGAGACCGTTATCCAACATCTAATAAAAGGCCAGGAGAAACTGGAATGGGCAGTTGAAAGACAGATGGCCTTGGCCCAAGCAGACCGCAAAGTATTCAAGAACACTATTTCGGCCCAAATCGAAAGCCTACAGAAAGTGGTACATGAACCAGCGTCAGTCACCCAAGGACAAAGGCAAAAAACCCTCCCGCATCCCTCTGGTGTATCCCTTCAAAAATGTGTCTGGGGAAGATCCGGACGCCTTCTTGACCAATTTAGAGCGAGCAGCCAGAGCCTGTGGCTGGCCAGAGGAAAAATTGCAGTTTTTTCTGGCACCGCTCTTGACTGGCGAGGCCCAATCAGCCTATCAAGTAGCCAATGCTACTGGTAATACACCATACTTGGAGATAAAAGAGGTGATCCTGGATCATTTGGGTCTTGATGCGGAGGCCTATAGAGTCAGGTTCCGCAAGGAGAGAGGGATCCCCAAGGAAAACCCAAAGACATTGTTCTTCAGACTAAAAATGGCAGCTGATAAGGGGCTGACACCTAGTACCAGCACCAAGGAGAAGATAATGAATCGGGTATATCTCGAGCAGTCCATGGAAGCTCTCCCCTATGGAACTCAGAGGTGGCTCAGACAACATTCAAACCTCTCGGCTGAGCAAGCCACAGAAATGGCCGCCAACTATACAAGAGCCCAACCCAGAGCCTTTCCTTGGGAGGTTGATAAAAGTTCTAACGGTGGAATACTTCCAAAAGGGGAAAAGAAGCCAAAACCCCTGATGGATGTCTCAAGAAGTAGACCAAGTAGGGTCGGGCCTCCGGTACACAGACAAAATATCGAAAGTATAGAATATCGATGTCCAAAATATCGACAGACAGAATATCGTTTTTTTAAGGTATGTATGTTACTAATATCGAATTTTACTAATATCGAAATTTTGTTTAGTGTTATGTATTTTAATGTGTTGTTTATGTTTGTTAAACATGTTTTGTAATGTATGTTTGAAAATTTGTAAATTTGTTTACATTTTGCGACTTAGTATCAGAGCGGGTTGTGGGTTTATAGGGGAATAGGGTGGGAAGTAATTTAATAATAATTAATTAATTAATTAATATATGTTTGTAAATATTTTTAATTAATACTTAATTGGTAATTAATATTAATTAGTTAATTAATTAATATAATTTTGTACATATTTTTAATTAATAATTAATTGGTAATTAATTAATATTAATTAGTTAATTACATTAATTAGAGTAATTTTTTACATATAATTTTTTGTTATTGTTAATTAATTAATTGGGAAACAATAATATTAATTAGTAAATTAAATTATTTACAGCTAATGTGCTAATATATTTACTTTATTGTTATTGTTAATTAATAATTAATTGATAATTAAATAATATTAATTATGTAATTAAATTATTTAGAGTTAATGTGCTAATATATTTAATGTGTTATTGTTAATTAATAATTAATTGGTAATTAAATAATATTAATTATGTAATTAAATTATTTAGAGTTAATGTGCTAATATATTTATTTTTTTGTTATTGTTAAATAATAATTAATTGGTAATTAATAATTATTAAGTGACTAAATGATATGATTTATTTCTGTGTAGTGGGTTGTGTGTTTATAGGGGGATAGGGTGTGATATAATTAAATGTAATTAATTAAAGAGATTGTAATTTTCTTTGGTATTTATTGTTAATTAATTAGTAATTAATATGTGTTATTTAGTTCATTTATAATTACATCAATTTAGTAATATTAATTGTTATTAATTGATTAATTGAAATTTATATTAATTGTCTTTTTTATATGTGTAGTGTGTTGTGTGTTAAAGTGGGAGTAGTGTGGGAATTCATTTTTACCCCCATGCTATCCAACGCTTTCCCTACTGTTGCACCCTCTGGAGTGTGAATAGTAATTTTTACCCCTACGCTATCCACCGGGGAAACAACCTTTACAACGCAACTTTTACAAAGCACTGCCATTACAACGAAATTTTTACAACGCAAAAACCATTACAACGCATGTGTTTACAACGCATGTTTTTACAACGCATGTTTTTACAACGCAGGTACCTTTACAACGCATACCATTACAACGTAAGTATAGGTAAGTATATAATATTATTTTAAATTTTATATGTTTTAGTTTTTTTAAGGGGTATTTTTAGGGTTCAGGGTCAGTTTTCAGTTTTTGGGTAAAGGGGTATTTTTAGGGTTCAGGGTCAGTTTTCAGTTTTTGGGTAAAGGAGTATTTTTAGGGTTCAGGGTCAGTTTTCAGTTCTTGGGTAAAGGGGTATTTTTGGGGTTCAGGGTCAGTTTTCAGTTTTTGGGTAAAGGGGTATTTTTAGGGTTCAGGGTCAGTTTTCAGTTTTTGGGTAAAGGGGTATTTTTAGGGTTCAGGGTCAGTTTTCAGTTTTTGGGTAAAGGGGTATTTTTAGGGTTCAGGGTCAGTTTTTAGTTCTTGGGTAAAGGGGTATTTTTAGGGTTCAGGGTCAGTTTTGGGTTTTTGGGTAAAAGGGTATTTTTAGGGTTCAGGGTCAGTTTTGGGTTTTTGGGTAAAGGGGTATTTTTAGGGTTCAGGGTCAGTTTTGGGTTTATGGGGTACAGGCGTACAGGGTAAAAATAAAATACATTTATATTTAAATTAAATCAATTAAATGAAATTAAAAAAAATAAAATTACATTAAATTATTACGTTTTTAATTTATTTTAAATGTATATGTATTAGTTTTAATTTTTTAATTATGTTTTAATGTTTTTATTTAATATTTGTAAAATTATATGTATTTTAAAATTATTTTTACATTATTATTTATACATTAAAAAAAACGATATTTTTAATTTCGATATTTCTGTACTACAATATTATTTTTTCGATATTTTCGTACTTACCTTTATGAAGATATGACTCCGATATTTTTGATTTAGATATTTTTGTGTCGATATTTTTGTATGTAGATATTCTGTCTGTCGATATTATGTCAGACATTCCGGGCCTCCTCCTCTCCGAGGGCCACAATGCTTTGAATGTGGCGAGTGCGGCCACATCGCCCGCCTGTGCCCTAGAAGAAAACCAGCGGAGGAGCCCATGGAGGTTGGGTACATCCCTAAAGGCGTTGTGTACTCTGGGCCCCTCATTCCATGTAAGTGTGCGGGTAAAAGATAAAGTAATAAGCGCCCTGTTCGATTCCGGCTGCAAATAATCTGTTATACGAAAAGAGCTATTACTCCCTGTCCAATGCATACCAGACACCCTAGTCCACATTTGGTGTGTACACGGTGATGTCAAACCGTACCCAATGGCAGTAGTAACTCTGTTCCCTGATACACAAGCCCCTTGTACGGTAAGGGTGGGGGTGGTGGATTCCAACCCCGAAGACCTCATTATAGGGGTAGATAATCCCAAATTCCTCGCCCTGTTTCAGGAAAGAATTAGGAACCAGGTAAAGAACCCGGTCACCTCGTATCTGGCCCTGGCTACAACGGAGCCGTGGCTGTTGGACCTCAGTTTCAGGTTCGCTCAGGCTAACGATGCCACTCTCCTCAATGCCTGGGAAGGCGCCCATGTCAACCAAGACTCCCTTTCTCCTACATACCCACGTTTTGTGATAAAGAACAACCTTCTACATAGATAGGGAGGTAAGGGAGAACCCCTGCAACTCCTGATTCCTGTGGCCTTCCGCAAACAAATATTATTCTACTCCCATGCCCATCTCACAGGGGGGCACTCCAGAGCGGAGAAAACAACACAGTACCTGTTACGCTAATTTTGTTTGGCCCGGCATTTATAAAGACACCCAGAGGTATTGTCAAAGCTGCGAAATATGTCAAAAGAAGACCCTGCAGCGTCCCCCGGCCGTTCCACTGCAACCAATGCCCATCATAGGTAAACCATTCGAAAGGGTTGGAATGGACTAAATAGGACGCCTTCCACGGACATCCAAAGGAAACCTATATGCATTAGTCATAGTGGACTATGCTACCCGCTTCCCGGAAGCCTTTCCCCTCAGGCTCCCCACAACGAAGAACATAGCCGAAAAGATTATCGAGCTGTTCTCCCGGGTCGGCTTCCCTAAAGAAATTTTAATGGACCAGGGCACACCGTTTGTCTCCAACTTAATGAAAGAGGTATGTCGATCCTTGGACCTCCATCATCTACGCACATCAGTGTACCAGACTCACATTGATGGATTAGTCGAGAGGTACAACAGAACTCTCAAGAACACTCTGAAGAAGATGCTCACGGTAGAAGAAAAGGACTGGGACCGACTACTTCCCCTGGCTTTATACGTCTTGCGAGCACAAGTGCAAAGCAGTCTGGGCTGTTCAGCATTTGAAATGCTATACGGAAGGCAACCCAGAACACTTCTCGAAATCACCAGGGACGCCTGGGAAAAGGAAGAGGAAATCGAACAAAAATCCCTACTGGGATATACCCAACAATTAAAGTCTAAGTTAGGGAAATTGACAGATTTGGCATATACCAACCTGGAAAGAGGTAAAGAAAAACAGAAGAAACCGTATGATAAGGGGAAGAGATGGAGGAAGCTATTGGTAGGCGACTGGGTATTGGTCCTGCTTCCCACCTCCACTAAGAAATTCCAAAGCGAATGGTTGGGCCCTTACCCAATAGTGGAACCCATTGGCAACACAACCTATCGGGTACAAATATCTCCCTCCCAAAAACAATGCTACCACATCAACCTGTTAAAAAAATGGTTGGGGCCTGTGCCAAAGAGCTCTCATATGGTATTACCCTCCTCCTCTACTAACTCAACCCTTGGACAACTCCTGATTAATGAAGACCTCTCTGAGGACATGAAGAAATATCTACAACAAACCCTAAAACCTTTCTCAACATATTCTCAGACATATCAGGAAGAACAACACTGGCAGAACATAGCATCGAGACTAAGGAAGGGAAGTACGTTAAACAAAGACCTTACGTATACCGGCCGCAAGAAGGGAAGATATAAGAAGAGAAGTGAACGAAATGATGAGGCTGGGAGTCATCAGACCTTCAGCAAGTAACTGGTCCTCACCTATCGCTATGGTTCCCAAAACAGATGCGTCAACTTGTTTTTGCATGGACTTTCGGGCCTTAAACACCATATCCTCCTTTGATGCCTATGCAATACCAAGGGTTGATGTATTAATCGAAAAATTGAGGGAGTAAAAAATCATTACCACCTTTGATTTAACGAAAGGATAGTGGCAGGTTCCCTTTCGGGAGGAAGACAAGAAGAAAACAGCATTCGCCACCGAAGGGTTATTCGAGTTCTATGTGCTGCGCTTTGGATTTCATGGAGCGCCAGCGACTTTTCAAAGCCTTATGAATACCATTCTCCAACCATATACATCATTCCAGCATATCTGGATGACATCGTTGTTTTTAGCCCAACCTGGTCAGACCATCTACGGCACTTGTAAATCCTCTTACAGGCCTTGAAAGAAGCTGGGTTGCATATAAATTCTAAGAAGTCTCGTGCAGCCTACCACAAAGTGAAGTACTTGGGGTATGTACTAGGGGAAGGAGTAATCGCTCCTCAGACCGAAAAAGTAAGGGCTATCTCAAACACTCCCTTCCCTTCCACCAAGCGGGAGTTGTGGGCGTTCGTAGGCCTCATTGGGTACTACCGACGGTTCGTACTGGAGTTTTCACAATTGGCTACGCCCCTAACTAATATCCTACGGAAGGATGTCAAACAACAACTACTGTTACATCCCACTCCAGAAATGACAAAGGCATTTCTAAGATTAAAGGAGGTCATTACTACTGGCCCTGTGTTGATATCCTCTAATTTTAACAAATCCTTCATCCTATCCACAGACGCTTCCAGCTCAGGGTTAGGGGCGGTTCTATCACAGATCAGGGAGGATGGTCCAGAACACCCTATCCTATATATCAGTAGGAAACTCTTCCCTAGATCATGTAAATACCCTACAATAAAAAGAGTGTGTCTGGCAATAAAATGGGCAGTGGATAAGTTCAGATATTACTTGGAAGGGCGCCCCTTCCTTCTCTATACAGACCACGTACCCCTACAGTGGATGTGCAGGAACAAGGCTTCAAAACCCCAGGGTACTCTGCTGGTTTTTATCCCTACATCCTTTTACGTTTGAGGTGAGACACCGTAAGGGAAGAGACAACCAAAATTCTGCCTACCTGTTTCGGGCCCTTCCTCTCCCAGATCGGGAGATTCCAGGGGGGTGGTGTGTCCATCTCAGCAGCGTTACTCGGACTGGTGGTCCGTTATACCCCCATCACCCTCTCTCTTTGCTCCCCAACAGGACGATTGGACTTGGGAAACATCACCGCTGGTATATTCACAAGACTAAGAAAAGGAGCCTGGTGCTTTTAACTGGGCCTTTTACTACGACGAGGCCCCACCCCCTCTGGACGTCAGCGCATTTCCATTGGATAAAAAGCAGGAAAAACAGAAGGAGGTGTGTGTCGGTACCAATGCGAAGGAGAAGGACGGTGGAACAGCGGTGGTTGCGAGTTCGGATCAGGAGTGCCCCGAGGACAGCGAGGAGAACGGGAGAGACGGCGGGTCGAGTTCATCAGAACCCCGAGGAGAGCAAGGAGGCCAACCTTCCGGCTTATCCCCGAGCCACGTTCCTGGACGAGCATGGCTTCTTCAGGTACGGAACCGACTCTTGGGCTTGGTTGGGAGGAGAGGACATCCGAAGGCTTAAAACGGAGTCGTCCTTTGTTGGACCCGCACTTATGGACTCCCCATTTCACTTTCCCCTGCACTTTTCACTCCCTCACCGTCACCACTCATTTTGGCTCACTTATTGTTGTGGTACGTTTCACAAGTGAAAGCAGTACTCCCTCACACCCGGCCCTTGGGTTTATTTATATTGTGGAGGACATCCCCCTGACGGCCTCTTTTTCTTCTACTCCCGCATTCCCCGGCATCGGCGAGACTGCTGAGGAGTAATACGAGGAGAGGACCAGGCAGCACGTGGGACCAAGTTCCTGACGCCACCACGGATCCTGCCAAGTTTGCTGCAGAGAGACTGACTAGTCGCCACAAACGTGTGATTAAAAAAATAAAGCACTACCTACCTCGACCTGGTCTCAGCTTAGTCCCTTCTACCCCGCCACAGGTAGCTAGGTGTGAGGTTCGACAGGAGCTTCCGGAGTTTCACTGCTACTCTTACATGGTACACCACTGACTTCTACTGAGATTGTTCACAGTTGGGGGATGGATGTTACTCCCTCTCTTTATATGATGCAAATTGTACATTGGATTACCTCAGGCTATGCAAGACACAGGCTACAAGGGATCTCGCTTGCACAGAATCCCTTATGAAGGAACATGTGACTAAGAAGAGCATTACCCGATTATGTATCAATTCCGAATTGCTCCTCTTGTAGATTTCAAACCACAGTATGTTTTTACATGGGAATTAGAATTGGGGGATTACTCTAGATGAGCTTCCTGGATTCATACTGGGAACGGCCCACAATTTTGTCAATATGTAGGTTACATGAAAAATAGCTACAAATTACTTTTGAGATGGTACCTGACGTTGTGCTGCCTGGGTGCTATGGGAATGCACTGTGCTCTGGCATTTTTGGAAAGAGAGAGGCTCCATGGATGCACAAGTGGTGGTTGTGTGAGATAATCCGATAATTTTGAAGGACTATTCTGAAACCAAAATTAAATTTCAGGGTTAGAGATTGGTTTCAACCCATCAGTTTTGATTCTGGGTGATACAGTGGAGGATTGCTATTGTCCACTAACCACACCTAGCAGAAAACGTATAACATGCTTGCTAATAGTTCCCCATCTGACAATGGCACAACAATGGAGATACAAGACCCTGCCTATTTCACAACTTCGCTGGACCAAATTGTGGTCAATATAAACCATGGAAAAAATGTACTGCTCTTTTGAGGGACAGAAAGGCAGGGTCAGAGATTTTAGAAAAAGTGGACCCATTTCATTTATAAGTTAATCAACAAGGGTAGTTTGGCTAGGGTCCAGGATGCATTCCAAAAATATCATGTAATCCAGTGTTTGCAATCCAAGCTCCAATGGGTAACAACATCACTAATGGATCTCATAATCCTAGATGATTATGTTTGGTGCCAAGAACTGTGACAAACTTGTTGATCATTTGAAATAGTAAAATGATGAAATTATTTTCATTTTTATCACAGTGGCGGCCTGGGTGTGTTTGTTTGTTTAACGATTGACCTACTTTGCTTGCAATGCACTGATATTGCTAAGGAAAAACAATAATGCCTATCATGTATTGTTGTAGGTATGCATGTGTGTGGCTATGGAGCTTCATTGTGTAAAACGTATGTTTTATATATGTTTTTCTAAAATACAATAACACTTAAAACAAGCCAAACAAACGCTTCCTGATATCCAATCACCATGGAGACCAGATAATGCATCACTGAGAAGACACAAAATCAGGTATGATAGTGGTCACACAGCTTTTCAAATGCCCACCACAAGAATGGTCTTAAAGTAAATAACAAAGTGTCAAAGCAACCCACTACTGCAGAGCTCCAAACAAAGACTACGATGAGTAAACCTTGCAAAATGAATCACTAGAACAGGTGCAATAAAGGAAATAAGAAAACGATTAAATACTAATTATCATTTACTGAAGCTTTGAGACGGGTTCCGATCATTCGTCAAAAAACAAAAACAAAAAACAGTGTTTGGGAGAGGTTTCCTCCTTTTCTAAAATGGATAGAGGTAATGCACTCTAATCACATAGATTATAAAAAAGTCTACCTTTGTGAATGTTCCATGTCCTTCTGTGACAGACTTTGCACTCTGCAACTTGGTATGACTTCCGATGGGACCGAGCGGGGGCATTGTAGCAAAAAGGGAGTCCTCCTGCTACAGAAAACAAGCATGAAACAGATATAAGCATAGCACAATTATTAAAAAATGAACAAACACTTATTAGGGGAAAAAATAATGTTAGCATCAAATTGTCAAAAGGAGATTTCTGTAAAGGTTGAAGAAAATAAATCAGCAAACACGCCTGCTGAGAAGGTAAGGAATCCTCTGGATATCTCTAGATGGACCAAGGCAAGCTCAGCTGTGGCCAGAAACCTTTATAGAACACTAAATAATTCAAGAGGCATTTCTAAATACATTCTAAAGTAAAAACAGAACATATTTATCTGCAGGAAATGACTCAATATGTGCTATCAAACAGCTGAACTGAAAACTGGGCCACAGTTGGATACAAAAGCATAAGAAAAGATAGGGAATATGTGAAGCACATTTGCTCTCAACACTTGCATTGCCATGTGTTTAATTATTCAATTCAACATTTAATTAGCTGGATAAGATAAAACATCATGGAAGTACCGTATGGGCCAGTGGTAATGAAAAATGACACAAGGGGCTAAGAATAATGAGTTAATAAAGGTGGGCAAGCTTTCCTTAGTTTTACACCTGTTCATCTGCTTATTCAAACATTGAGGGTGAATTATGCTGCAGGTAATATTAAGATAGGGGGCAGAATGTATAGCAGGTGAAGTATTAGTTGACCATGTTCCAAACAACAGGCTGGCCAAATTCAGAAGTCTTTCAAGTCACCGTTCTCAGTAACTAGAACAGTAGTGTTTTCAAGTTGTACATGCGCTGGAGAAGGATTTATGCTATGATTTTCTATACACCAGGAGCCGAAGACTCGAAAAAAAGGGACAAAAGACCCAAAAATAACTCAGTCAAAAAGTAACTGGGGGTACCGCTCTCTCCGGATCTGCGCTTGCTGGTGCGGAAAAAGAAAGAACTGATGTCAACGTTCTGGACATAACATTGTAGCACACCTGAGGCTTTCCAACAGAGTAGTTCTTTTCATAGAAACTGTGTCTTGGCCCCATGGGGGAAGAGAAAAGTATTCTGGCAGAGAGAACTGTCCTGGAACGAACGCCTGCACAGCCTGGCATGCAGCATTGTATAAATTGAGTTTACACCTATGATGCGGACCACCTAACTATGTACACCAGGTATGGAGTCTGTTGCCAATCCCAGAGAGCACTAATATCCCCCATGCTCACATAGTAGGCCTAAACATATATATTTGCCATGGTGGTGTTGTTTATTGCATACAGCCTGCTAGTAGTGCTTATTACATTGCTCAGTTGTATTTGCCTACTTATGGCAGCTCATTTGCTTCGTAATAGACTAAGACAGTGTCAATAAACTTTTGTCATGGCTTTCTTTTGTTTACTAAGGGCATGGATGAGTGAGGAATGAGAGGTGATGATCTGTCTCCACAGTTCCCTGGAGGACTAGTCTTTTCTGATTGTAGAGAATCCTTGGTTTTTTAGAACATCTCTTCATGTTATGGTTCACTCAGCATTCTACTGGATTAGTTCCCTTTTGGTCTGTGGTGGAGACCATATTTGGGATGAAGCATCCACAGTAATTGCCCATGTCTAGCAGGTGGCAAATCTACAATACAGCCTGAAGAGGGAGTAGAGGTCCTCCACCTTATGTGAATTGGCCTGGTCACCTCAGATAGGAGCTCCACATGGTGATTCAGGACTTCAGTAATTTCCCCGTAGCGATATCGGCCATGGTCAAGTTGTTGCTGGTGAGTCTCATTAAGTCTTTGATAGCATTTCTCTTCATTGCTGCCTGTAGGAGGACACTGCTATTCACAACGAGATTTCCTGGGATTCCTGCCAGGATCTTTAGGATGACGTTTTGTAATAGAACTATGGCTAAAGAGTATTGCCTGAGGACCCCATGCTTGTGGTACGTTATTAAATTGCAATAATCAGTAGAGGTGGGGGAGAAGCTGGAAGCTGGCTCAGCTTGAGGGCCTCTGCGACATTCAATCTTATAACAAGCTTTCATGTGGCTTCTGCATGCACCCTCGCTCTACCTTCAGGCAAAAAGAGGTTAAAAAACAAACAATTGAGGTATAAAGTAGAGACAAATGGATACCCAATTAGTGGCCGATTTGTGCAAAGTGAAACGGGAAAAAACTGAATTAATCGTGGCTTCTCTTAACTAAATTGTGTGATCTCAGACAAATATTTTATTTTACAGATCCCCTTTTTCTTCACTATTGCATATGGAATCTCCTTTAAATACATGACTTCAGAATACTAGCTGTCCAAGAAAATATTGTGTTCGATTTGTGGAATTTGACCCTAGCAACTGCCAATGACTGAGACTTCTACAACCAGTCCACCTCTCACCTTTGTATTTATTTAAATTAAGCAGGTTTTGCGCCAAAATACCTTAAATATTATTATTATTGTTTTAAATACAAAAGGTGTTCAATCTAAAAAGTAATAAAAAAGAAGCATGTTTTTAAAATTGCTATTCTGTTCAGCAGAGTAACCAAAACAAAACTGACGAATTTTGCTTCATTTATTTTATTAGTAAACAATAAAACATATCATCAAAATAAATTAGGCGAATTAGCTCAATACGTTATGAGGCTCATACTCCTGAGGGTTATATTTCAGGCCAGTGGACAAAGGGAGCCTTGTTAATAATAAAATTTGACAATCCTCCGTACACAACATGCTTACACCACAAAATACGGTCTGGCTATGGTCGAGACCAGCTCAGAACCACAAAGCCCCCTTTATCTACTATGGTCAGGGACATCACACTTGGTCTTTGAAGAAGTGGAATAGGGATTCTGAGCTTGTTCTTGGAAGTAAACATACCTTGATAGACGAGCTCAGGAAGCTGCTAACATGGATCTTTGGGCCTGGTGAAGCGGATCCGCGACCAGCCAGAGCAACGCCGAGGTGCTTACTTGTTGGACTTCCTGTACATAAAAAGTAAGATACATGTATAGTAAACATTTCTGACTACATTGAAAGTGCTGAAGAACACTGAACAGCTCCCAAAACGTACTGACAAATTCTTAATAGCACAGTGCAGGGGAAAAGGAACTACTGGGTCCAGAATTACCATGACCGGCAAATATTCTTGCCCCTATGACAAGCAGATCTGAGAATTATTGGCCCCTTTCCTTCCTGAAATCCCTCGATATATGATTTTTCCAAGCACACTTTCAAGATGGTGGAAAACTGGCACGCAAAGGCATTTAGTTTCCCCAGATGTATTTCTGCACCCAATAAAGTTAGGAAAGATGTGGGTAAGTACGTTCACAACACAGGCCTCAAGAAAGGGTCTTGGGATTTTAACCACGGGAAAACCCAGGGGGGGAGTTTCTCAGAAAACAGCTGTTATTACATCTTTTTTGCAAAACAAAGCAGACAAAATAGTTGTTTCAGTATTCCACAAGCACTGGCAAGGCTGGTGGAAACTTGGTTCTAAAAGGACGATCTAATGCTGTTTTTTTGCCCGCATGTCAACACGTGTCATGCTCATGATTTATGCGCGTGCCGGGCTGGCAATTTGCAATAGGTTAGCCCATTCTAAGAGCCACGCCGATGCATGAGCCATACAGCATGAGTACGCAGTGATGAATGGTAGCAATTTTCAACTTAGCGATTTAACATGGCAGAAGAACAAAATACATTTTAAAAAGTAAAACAAAGAAAGTGCAGGAAAAGGAAAAAAGAGGCACAGTGGCAATATGAACATGGTGCACCCTCGTAAAAAATATTAATTATATATCAATATAGGTGTTTAGGATATATATATATATATATATATATATATATATATATATATATATATATATATATATATGTATATATATATATATATATATATTACCTACTGGCTGTCGCCAGTAGGTAGTTATAGTTAGGAACTAGCTACCATAGGAAATCCGCAACATTCTATTGCGAATAACTTTGGCATCGGTTGAGGAATTTGCGTGTAATTTTCCAAAATTTAGGCCAGCTCCGCTTCTTCCCTGGAAGTTTCGGGGGGATCCGTCATGCAGGGGCCGAGAAAAAAGGGGGGGTCCCAAAACGTGTTTTCCCCATGTTAATTTCCATAGGACAAATAGACAAGGCTACAGCCCGAACCGCTGAATGGAATTACACCAAACTTTGAAAAATTGTAGGGACTGGTACGCAGAAGTGCCTTTTCTATATTTGGTGAAAATTGCTCCAGTGGTGTTTACGAAAATGAACTTCAAAAACACATATATATCTATATGCGCGCTTCCAGCGCTTACCGGTACGCGTACCCAGGAGCGTACCCGGCGCGCCACGGGAGTGCGCGAGCGGAAAGCTGATAGGCTCTCGGGTGTCTGTCAACATTATAAACAGTCCGGAGAGTCCGCCATCTTGTGTCTCGGTAGAATCGAAGCTGAAGGGCAAAAAAACTTTTTTATTTTTTTTATTTTCGCGGGGTAAGCGCTGGGTGAGTTCCCATGTACGCTTCCCGGTACACGTACCCTGAGTGTAGCACAGGGAAAAACTGTGAAAAAAATAGTGTAAAATAAGAATTTGGAGTGCTTAGAGATAGGGTAGCTCTAAAAAGAGCTATTGTGCTATGTGGGTGATTTAAGTACCTACAAGTAGGTACCGATGCAGAGTCTAAAATTCAACAGAAAGACTCTGTTCCCCTCATGTGAGAAATGTACACCGTCTCCTCTGTAGATATCTTGCATGTAGTAACGCAAGTTATTATGGTATATGGAACTCATACCATAGTCTCTCAGGAAAGCAGAAACAGATTCTTTTGGGACCCCCTGAGAAGGCCTAGCGGGTCAGGGGCACTCTACCCTGCCCCCTTTTCACGTTCTGAACTATTACATTTCACTCTCTCCTGTAACTACACAAAATGGCGGCGATAGGGTGCATCAGAGACAGACAGTGAGAGAAAGGAGGCAGGAGATGAAGAAGAGATGTCAAATACACATTGGAGAAAATATAGTGGGAGAAGGGAAGTAAATATGAGTAAACTTACTATGTAACATAAAAATGTTCCACTCTATACTATAAGTCTCACTTTATATTACAATCACTTCGCTACTACCTCATAAATTAGAAATAAAAATGAATAATATGTCAAACAATTTTTAATTTCAAAATATTAATTTATTGTTCTGAATTTTCATAATTCAAAAGAACTTGTAACATGTCCTCATCAGGAATCTCCTCTTCAATCACATCATCAGGAATCTCCTCATGAAAAGTCTGCAATGATGATTCTTGGAACTCTATGGTCTCCAAACATTCGATAAATTCGCCGTCAAGAGACTGATAAAAAAAATCACTCATGTCATCTCCTCCAAGAGAAAATATTTCATTATTGGTACTGTCAATATCCGGGACATTTAGAATCTCAATAAATGTAGTGGAAAATTGGGAAGAAATTTCAACGATCTCTTCATTGTGATCCATTTTATTTTGAAATTTCTTGCTTGAAATTGCAGAAAAAAATAATCACTTTCATTTATCGTTTTTAGTAATACATAATATAAAACTAGCTTTATCAAGTATTTAGTTCTTTAAAATTAATATGCACACATTTAAAAAAAATTAATATAACTATATCAGTAGAGTTAGGGCACTGTAGGGGTCAAGTTGACAAAGGTACTTCTGAGTTTTTAACAGTGAAGTTTTCTTTGGGCAGTGTATAGTATCAGGCAGGAACTAGAAATATAAAGCACTGCATGTGATGAAGCCTATCTCAATCCATAACTATAATAGAAGGACTGTAAATAACTAACAGAAAACATTTTTCAAATTATCTTAAAGTGTACAACATAGTTCCCCTTACAAATTAACAACTCACCTTTTTGAAAGTAGGAGAAGAGTTAGTACTGTGTAAATCTTACACGAGAAATTGAACACCAAAAATTCCTCACAAATGTACCTCAGACAGTAGTATCACAAAATGGCAGTGTTTTCCTCTCATTTTAGATATATACATAACCAATCAAACTTCATCACACACAAATTCAAAACCAAAGTAACATTTTAATTGGTTCTAAATTTCAACACTTTCAAATGTGTTTTCCCCATGCAATTTTCCATAGGACATTTAGACACGGCTACAGCTCGAACGGCTGAACGGAATTACACCATACTTGGCAAAACGGTAGGGACTGGTACGTAGTAGGGCCTTTTCCATATTTGTTTAAAATTGCTCCAGTGGTTTTTATGAAAAGTAACTTCAAAAACACGTCGCGCCACGGAAGTGTGTGAGCGGAAAGCTTATAGGCTCTCGGATGTCTGTCAACATTCCAAACAGTCCAGAGAGTCCGCCATCTTGTGTCTCGGTAGAATCGGGACACAAGAGGTGTAAAAAAAAAAAGGGGGAAATGATTAAAAGGGGGCAGGGTAGACATCCCTTGACCCCCTAGGTTTTCTGAGGGGGGCCTAGAAGGACCCTGAAGGGCAAAAAAACTAAAAAAATAATTTTGACATTTTCACGGGGTAAGCGCTGGATGCGTTTCCATGTACGCTTCCCGGTACGCGTACCCTGAGCAGTGTAAAAAATTAGAGCAAATTAGAGCAAAAAAATAATTTAGAGTACTTAGAGGTAGGGTAGCTCTGAAAAGAGCTGTTGTGTTATGTGGGTGTTTTTTGTACCTACAAGTAGGTACCGATGCAGAGTCTAAAATTCAAGAGGAATACTCTATTCCCCTCATCTGTAAAATGTACACCATCTCTCCTATAGATGCCTTGCATGTTGTAACGCAAGTTGTTGTGGTATATGGAACCCATACCATAGTCTCTGAGGAAAGCAGAAACTGATTTATTCACATGTTTCCTTGCTTTCTCAATCTGTGGTTGGACCAGTTCCATTTTTGCCTTTGGCATATATTAGAATATACCAAGGCAGTTTTTGGAAAAAGTAACACCAATTGCCCAAAGATGCCCTTTAAAAGCATTTCCAGGCCTACCCCAGTCAAAGTGCCCAGGTCATTTCCACCACAGTGCACAACGGCTCGTACACCGATCGTACAATGGGGGTACGGCTCGTACACCCCATGATCGCAGGGGTACGGTGCGTACCCCTGCGATTATGGGGGTTACGAACCGTATGGTGTGTATGTGTTTGTGTGCTTTTCCGTAAGACTCGCCCTTACCTGACGTGGACCGTACGAATCGCGTCCCCATACCCCGGTCCGGATCGTACTCGTCGGGTCGTACGGCATGTGTACGAGTCGTACGGTATGTGTACGAGTCGTACGGTTCACGGTTTCAGCCTTGCAATACGTATGGATCGCGACGATTCGGACGGATTCACGGAATACGGATCGTACTTCGCGACTCGGACGGACGGGTACGATTCGTACGGAGAGGGCTCCGGATACAAATCGTACGGACGGTTTTTTTCCCGAATCGGAATCGACCCCTGAGTGTCTGTATGAAATAAGGAATTATATGTTCACATTTTTCAATAATGTCATCTGTGTCTGCTCACAGTTTGCATCTCTTAACTTAAAGGGTACTCTGTGCCTGTGTCTCACCTCACTCTGTGCCTGTGTGTCATCTCACTCTGTGCCTGCCATATCTCTCTCTCTTTGTGTGTGTCATTTGTCTGTTTGCATGTGTCTCATCTCACTCTGGTAAATGTTTTATGGTAAAAAGTATGGCTTTAATGTTTTTGACAAGAATCACAGTGAGTGTCTGTGTGAAATAAGGAATTATATTTTCACATTTGTCAATAATGTCACCTGTCTGCTCACAGTTTCCTTATTTCATACAGACAGTGTGATCCTTGTCAAAAATGTTAAAGCCATACATTTTACCAAATGACACACACAAAGAGAGAGATGGGACAGGAACAGAGTGAGATGACACACGGGCACAGAGTGAGGTGAGACACAGGCACAAAGTACCCTTTAAGCTTAGAGATGCAAACTGTGAGCAGACACAGGTGACATTATTGACAAATGTGAAAATATAATTCCTTATTTCATACAGCCATTCAGTGTGATCCTAAATGTTAAAGCCATACTTTTTACCATAAAACATGTACCAGAGTGTGATGAGACACACGAAAACAGACAAATGACACACAAAGAGAGAGAGATGGGGCAGGCACAGAGTGAGATGACACACAGGCACAGAGTGAGGTGAGACACAGGCATAGAGTACCCTTTAAGCTTAGAGATGCAAACTGAGAGCAGACACAGGTGACATTATTGAAAAATGTGAAAATATAATTCTTTATTTCATACAGACACTCAGTGTGATCCTTGTCAAAAATGTTAAAGCCATACATTTTACCAAATGACACACACAAACAGAGAGATGAGGCAGGCACAGAGTGAGATGACACACAGGCACAGAGTGAGGTGAGACACAGGCATATAGTACCCTTTAAGTTTAGAGATGCAAACTATGAGCAGACACAGGTGACATTATTGACAAATGTGAAAATATAATTCCTTATTTCATACAGACACTCAGTGTGATCCTTGTCAAAAATGTGAAAGCCATACTTTTTACCATAAAACATTTACCAGAGTGAGATGAGACACACGCAAACAGACAAATGACACACACAAAGAGAGAGAGATGGGGCAGGCACAGAGTGAGATGATACACAGGCACAGAGTTAGATGAGACACAGGCTCAGAGTGAGATGAGACACAGGCACAGAGTGAGATGAGGCACAGGCATAGAGTGAGATGAGACACGCAAAGAGAGAAATGTCACACACAAAGAGAGAGATGGGGCAGGCACAGACTGAGATGAGACACAGGCACAGAGTGAGATGAGACACAGGCACAGAGTGAGATGAGACACAGGCACAGAGTGGCATGAGACACAGGCACAGAGTGAGATGGTGCAGACAGAGAGTGAGATTAATAATGAAACTGTACTGCACTGTTGCTGTGACACTGTTGCTGTGGTATAAACTTACTTATGTTGTAAACTAGTGTTTATATCGTTTACTTATTGTAATTGCTATGTAGTATGTTTGTAGTGGTCTATAATATGTTATTTTTTCTTTACCACAGATTGTAATCCACTATAGAAAGATAAAAGAATATGCCGACGAAGGAAAGACGACAAAAAATATTTAAACATGATTTATGGTCCAAGAAAACACAAATAGAAGATTCATCCAAAACACAATCTTCAGTGAAAAAAAAGAATGCTCCTGGTAAGCAAACAAAGGACTTTTTAAGGAAATTAATGAAATGTAAAAACAAAAAAGATGTTCTTTCAAAGAAAAAAAAGACATCTCTAAATACAAAGGAAAAACTGTGCCCCTCAAAAAATGTTAAACCTGTAGAAGGAGATGATATTCTCTATAGCAATAGACGGAGAAATCAATTTATTGACATTCGTAGACAAATGTTTTATAACAGAATTGTTTTAAATTTATTACAAAATGTAAAGATGTATCAAAAGAAGAGTGCTTTTTACAAGAAAAAAAAAGCATAGTGAAGATTGTGGATCAGGCATTTAAAGTGAAAAATAAATTATATGGTTTAGTAATCAATAGAATTCGTACACTAGATAAGGTAATCAATGTTTTCAAATCAAAATGTAAGTGGAAAAGAGTAATTAATCGGACTCATTTTTGTGATGTTTTTTCTGGAGAATGGAAGCATGGTTCAAGTTGTGAGCCATTTTTTAATGAAGAAAGTTACTTTCAGGTTAATGATTTGGTGCATGCAGTTGACACCAGTGGTCAAGCATATGAGGTGAAGGACGGTTGTCCGGTTGAAAAAGAAAAAATTGTGCCTAGAAATGCAGAAGAGGTGTTAGCTGATAAAGTTTTAGGGAGATGTCCTAAGGCTCCAGAGTATACTTGGAATTGTAGTAGTATTTGTAGTGTGCGACAAGATTCAACTGATTTGTTTCTCAATTTCTTACGGACATATACTAAGAAAAGTCTAAAACACAAGATGAAGATTTTGCAAGAGTTAGATCCTTGTAGAGTGAGAGAAAAAACAAGTTTGCATGGGCATTCACTGGCTTGTCTTTCAAGAAAAGTATGCCAGAGTGTTTTTCACCATTTTAGGATGTTAGCAGTGCATCATAATAAAGTGAGGAAATTAGTGAGAAGGTTGTATTATGCAAAAAGTCCAGCACTTAAGCTAAAACAGTTAAACAGTGCTCTTTTGCATGGAACTGAATTAGATGTGAAGAACATTTGTGAAGAAATTGAGTTTTGTTACTTTGGTGAAAAAGAGGACAGTGCAGAAACTGATACAGTAATAGAAGGTAATGTGGAAGAGAATGTACAGATTTCAAGTACAGAAAAATTTGAACATGAAATTACAAAGTTTAAGGTCAATTCAAGTGAAAGGCCTAATTTTTCTTGTATGTGTCGTCGACAAACTCATTATAAGAATCAGACTAGATTAGTTGATTTATATGTAAAAAGTGAAATGGAAAATAATGATGAGTGGAAGAATTTTGCAACTTATTTGTTGGTAGAAAATTGTTTTGATTTGGGTTCTGATCAACGTATTTGTAAATATTGTTATAATAAATTAAATGAAAACAGAATGCCTGCTAGAGCTGTTCATAATAATCTGGAGTTGGTAGACATTCCTTCTGAATTGATGGATTTAAATACCTATGAGTCTATTCTGATTCAATGTGTGCATCCTTTTCAGGCTATTTTTCGCATGGAGCCTAAGACAGGGAAATTGCCTCCTTCAGATTTACAGAGAGGATTAAAGGGAAGAGTTGTTTATTTGCCTCTAGATTTTAAGAAAAATATTGATACAATTGGTGTAGAAAAAGTAGAAGAGGAACCTCTGGTTATTCTAGTTAATGGTGTTCCAACAAAGAGTAAAACAATCTGGCAAGAATTAGTGGATGTTAGGAAAGTCAAAAAAGCAATGTTGTATTTGGTAAAAAATAATCACTACTACAAAAATGTATATGTTGGAGAAGAGGAAACAACTGTAGAAGAGGACAGTGATTTCTCAGCTGGGCAAATTGAAAAGGTTGATGTCTCTAGAAGTGAAGAAATTTATGAACATTATAGTGTTCATCCATTGCAATCCAAAGAAGTAATGGGGAATGCTATTGACTTGTTTCAAATGAAAGAAGCAAAAGGAAGTCCCATTAGTGTATGGGAAGAAAGTTTGGAAGCTCGTTGTTTTCCACAGTTTTTTCCAACAGGTCAAGGTGGACGATATGACGACCGACCTGTTCAAATTCCTGCATCTGAATACCGGACTTTAAGATTATATGCAGAAGATCCAAGGTTTCGTCAATGCATTCCATATTTGTTTCATCTACTGTTTGAGAGTGACTTGTCTGGACTTTCTTATGCAGTCAACCACATACTGAAAAGTGGAGTACATCTGCAAAATGTTTCGGCAAGGGACTTTATGGATAAAGTCAAACTGCAAGACAGTGTTTTGGAATTTCAGCTAATTAATCTCATGGCATGTCAGCGTGGTACTAACGAGTATTGGTACTGTCGTCATGGGGAATTGAAATGTATGCTAAGAAACTTAGGAACTCCTGCATGGTTCCTCACTCTTAGCTGTGCTGAGTATGCTTGGGAAGACTTACTTCAATTTCTACGAGAGGCAAATAAAACATTGAAAATATTGAACACAAGACACCTGGAGAACTGTGCTCTTTGGATCCAGTTAATGTATGAAGGTATTTCAATCATAGGTTTGAAGCTATGATGTCTTTTATCACAAACAAAAAAATCCTCCGCTTCGAGAGGTTTTGGATTTCTTTTGGAGAAAGGAGTATCAAGCAAGAGGTGCTCCTCACATACATATGCTGCTATGGATCAAAGAGGCACCCAAATTTGGAACAGATTCGGATGAGAAAGTGATGAGTTTCATTGAACAGTATTCTACATGTGCTGTTCCGAAAAGTACAGAAGAAAACAATTTAAGACATCAAGTTTTACGCTTTCAAACCCATCATTGTGCAAAATACTGTCGTCGAAAATACAAATCCAAGGACAAGTTCTACACAAAATGTCGTTTTGCATTTCCACGTCCAGTAACATCGAAAGGAAGAGTGAACAATTTTATGTCTTCTCTGCGACATACTGTGACAAGAAAATCACCGAAAAATACATACAACCTAAGAAGAAATGAAGAGTCGAAATACATAACGGAACTGAAGGAAATGTGGGAGGAAATTTCACATGAAAAGAGTCTAAGTAAGAAATTATACAGTTACAGTCTGAAGATGTTGTCGCATCGAGAAATTGGAGCATATGAATGTTCTGATCGGTTATCATCAGCAATTCTATATGCCAAATCTAGAACAATCATTTGGGGGAGTCTAGGTCTTGCTGCAACACGAAACCGAGTTTTGAAATATGTACAAGAAATAGAGTATTTGGCGGAGAAAGAACCAAACAGTACAGATATTTTGAAGACAAACATGTTGGATACATACTATCCAAATAGAAGTCGTCATCTTGAGAACGTTTGTCTCTATGAAGTTCTGCAAACCTATACTTTTAAGAGGAACATCACAGAAGATATCAATAAAGGTGTATATGCTGTAATTGGATGTGAAGGCTGTCTGGTGAAACAAAGAAAAGGCCATTTGATTAATCATCGAAAATTGAGTTGTGAATCTCCTGACAAAAGGGAATTTTACTATTTAGCTCTTTTGCAACTCTTAAACCATGGCATACAGAAGAGGAACTACAAGGATACCATAGAATGTCCTGTTTCTTCAAATTATCTGCAAATGTTGAACGAGGAAATACAGCAAGAAGCTGCAATTGCAGCAGAGATTGCTAGAGACAGTTCTCAAGACAGTCAGAGTTCTGCTTCATTGAGTCAGGATCCACTAGGAGGACCAATTATCCAAAATGAAGCTGCCACTGCCATGGATGAAGTGGAAAGAGCCATGGAACAAGCTCAGGAGGATGTAGTTAACTTAGAAGATTTGGAAAAAGAACTAAACGTTGAGCAGAGACAAATATATGACGAAGTCACAGAACAGATTGAGCATGGTTTATGTCATGAGAAAAAAAGAGTGCTCATGTACATCATTTATACCTGTCCGACTGTACGTCAGTGGGGAAGCTGGAACTGGAAAAAGTTTTCTGATTAAAGCAATTGCAACTTATCTGCAGAAAAGAACGAAGTCATCGCTTTCTTGTGTTGTTACCGCTCTAACTGGGTTGGCAGCACATAACGATAAAGGGATTACTTTACATCATTTATTGATGCTGCCAGCAGAGCATGATAATAAATTACAATACCACAAGCTATCTGGAGAAGCTTGTTGTGAAGTTTCAAAAGTCCTAAAGAAAATGAAACTTCTTATCATTGATGAGGTAAGCATGGTATCAAATGTAATGCTTGCTTTTGTGCATTTAAGAATGCAAGAAATTCTTAAAACAGAGTATGATGTGTTATTTGGAGGCAAACACATCATTGTTTTTGGAAATCTACTGCAGCTAACTCCAGTGAAAGGACAACCAGTGTTTAAAATGCTTACGCATGAAGATACCAGGAAGTACTTAGGAAGCACTGGCAATGTTAACATATGGTTAAATTTCAAATATGCAGAACTGCTTCAAAATACGCGACAGGCAAAGGATGAAGATTATAAAAATATTCTACAAGATGTAAGAATTGGAAAAGTAAGTGAGCATGGCAAAGAAGCTTTACATGCACGATTAATTTCAAATTTGTTTCCAAACGAAAACATTCTCCCAGAGAATATTTTTAAGAAAATTCCTGAAAACAAACGGTCATATGCTTGATGCCAACTCTGCAAGAATGTTCAATCTTCAACAACAAAATGTTACAGTTAGAAAATCAAGAGATTGTGAAACTGGAAGCTATTGATAAAATAGAGCATGAAGGAGCAACTATTATTTTGTCAGAAAAGTTGAAATCAAAATTGGATTCTTTAGAGAAGACAATATCTAAAACTGCTGGTTTTGAAAAGACTCTGTATGCATCTTTAAATTGTCGTATAATTTTACGACGGAATTTACATGTGGAAAGAGGTTTAGTAAATGGAGCAATGGGTCATGTTGTTGATTTTGTGAATTACCGAAATAGAGATGAAATTGAATTTATAAAAATGAAATTTGATGGTATTGAAGAAGTACAACAAATCAGTCGTCGTTCTGCTCGATTTTTGCTTGTGAAAGATTTATATGTCCGCCGAAAACAGTTTCCTGTTTCTTTGGCATATGCTGTGGCTATTCATAAATCTCAAGGTTTAAGTGTAGATAGTGCTTTGGTGAATATTGGAAGTTCAGTGTTCAAGGAGGGTATGGCATATGTTGCTTTATTTCGAGTCAGAACTTTATCTGGATTATACTTGATTGATTTTGATGAGACAAAGATTAGTGCAGATCTAAATTGTGTAAAAGAATATAATAGGTTAAGAAGAGAGTAAGCTCCAAATTTACCTCAATATCCTCTATTTGAAAAGCGTGTAATAGCCCGAAAAAGAAGAAATGAGAAAAATTGTAGTGAAGTTGTAGCAAAAAGAAAAAATTAGATGAACCAGTAAATGTAAGCAGAAAGGAAAAGGATTCAGTTAAAGATGTTGTTGGATTTCAGTTTGAAAACAGTTCTGGTGTCAACTGCTATGCTAATGTAGTGGTTAATGTTGTTTTTTTCCCTCCAAACTGTACAAGAACAGATTGTTGAAAATCGTGATCAAAGATTTTGTTGTTTGTTGAATTCTGTGTTTGAGAAATGTAGCAGTGATGGAACAAAAATACAAAGTGTTTCTGAAATTCGAAATGTTTTAGACATATGTTCTGGTCTAAATCAATTTTCACAGAATATTCAGCAAGATTGTCATGAATTTCTAATGTATATGCTTGTTGTATTGCAAGATGAAGGTGTAGATGTAGAAAATCTTTTTGGCCTTTCTTATAAATGGCAGCATAACTGCGACAAATTTTCCTTTTCAAGTACTACTACAGTAGACACTTAAAGATATATATATTTGACTTTACCAGACTGCAAATCAGTGTCTTTTAATAATCTAGTTAGAGATGCAAATCAAAACATGGTCTGTACTCAATGTAAATCTGCAATGCTATCAACATTATTTATACAAAGATATGGACAGTATGTCATTTTAATGTTCCAACGATGTAGACCTGATGGAACTAAATTGACAACTTTAATTAAAAATTTTGTGGCTTCTCAATTATCAATTTCAGGAAGAACCTTTGCAACTGCAGCAATTATTTACCATGATGGTCCTTCGACAACATCAGGACATTACACAGCTTATTTAAAATGTCAAAAAGGCTGGACTAATTGTAATGATACTCAATTGACTTTCAAACAACGTTTGCCTTCTGACTTACAAAATTCTTACCTAGTGTTCTTACAACCGAAATTTTAGGAAAGGTAATTGGCCTATGAAGATTGGAGCAGTTAATAAAACTTAGTTTGCTGTTCAAAATTACTTTGTGAGTGAGAGTGATCAAGATAATAAAAAACTTATAGTTGTCATAGAGGTAGTGTAAGTGTATCACATAGTGAGTGATATCAGTATTATAGGAAATGTTAATCATGAGTAAGCCAGAGGTGGAAATATAACTATTTTTTCATGATGTAAAAGATGTTGGAGCTTTTCTTTCAGAAACTCGGGTAAATGGAAGTTTAAGAATACTATTGAGTAATTTCCAAAGAAAAGGACTTTCCATATACTATTTGGCCTCGTGGAAAAGTACGTGGATCAAGAATGAGTTAAGATATGTTTTTTCTAAATGTTACATTATTTATTGAAACGTTAAATGGGTTTTTAAACACAATCTTTTTGATTGTGGTTTTTTTTGCCCGCTGTCATATGATGAGTAGTATTGAACTCACTGTTTTAAGTAAAATTCAATATATTCTGAGAACAGCAAAAATAAACCATATAACATGTTGTACAAGTAATTTTGTATTTTGTATTGTGAAATATATATTATACTCCCCTTGTCTCACGCTCAATCACCTTTTTCAACCCTATATCACTCCTCTTTCCTCAACCTCACTGCCCTTCTCTCACCCTCCCTCACCTCCCTTCCCTTCCCTTATTCCACTTCCCTCATTCCCCATCCTTAACTCCCCTTACTCTCACTGTCCTCCTACAGTCACCTTTTCCCAGTTCCTCTGCTTCACTCCCCTTCCCCTTCTTTCCTTCCTTTGCTCCCTCAGTAATTACCCTTCTCTCACTCACCTTACTCCACTTTACTCACTCCTTCTCTCATTCTCTCTGCCCTCTCACTTCCTCACTCCTCTTCCCTCACTCCCTCTTTGTTACCCTCACTTCCTCTATCCCCTCACTCTCTCACGCCCCTTCACTCACTCACTCTCACTCACTCACCTTCCATCCCTCATTGTCGTGAATGCACCCTCACTCACTCCCCCTTCCCTGTCACTTACTCCCCTTTCCTTACTTCCCTTTCCTCCATTAGTTCTGATAACTCACATTCCTGTAGTATCTTACTCACCTTCAGTTCATTTCTCTCTCCCTCTCTTGCTCTGTCACTGAATCTATCCGCCTCATTATCCTCTTAGTAATTTGCTCTCCCTCTATTTTTTTCCCCTCTCTCTGTTCTTCAGTATTCCTCTGTTTCTCTTTCTGTGTCATTCACTCCTACTTTATCTCTTAGTATCTGTTTTATGACTTTTAATCTCCTGCCTTGTCTCTTGCATTTTGAAATATATATTATAAAAAAATATAACTTATTTTTTTTTCCTCTACCACAGATATTAAATTTAGTAAAAATATGTAATTAAGTGTACATTTCTTATAAGGCAAGTTTGACAAACAAAATTTAGTTTCTCATCACTCTTTTCCTTAACCTCACTACTCTTCTCTCACCCTCCCTCACCCCCGTTCCCTTACTCCACTTCCCTCATTTATTCTCATTCCCCATGTTTACTCCCGTTCCCTCACTCCCCTCCCACACTCAACTTTTTTCAGTCCCCCTGCTTTACTTCCCTTCCACTCTTTTCCCTTCCTTCGCTCCCTCACTCATTCCCCTTCCCTCACTCACCTTACTCCACTCACTCATTCTCTCACTCCCTCTGTCCTCTCACTTCTTCACTCCCCTTTCCTCACTCCCTCTCTTAGCCTCCCTCTCTCCGTCCCCTCTCTCTTACTCCTCTTCCGTTACGTTCACTTCCTTTAACTCGCCCACACTCCCTCACTTACCTTTCTTTGCTCCCTCACTCAGTCCCCTTCTCTCACTCTTATCTTCATTCCCTGTCTCCTCACTCCCTCATTCCCCTTGTCTCACGCTCACTTGCCTTTATCCACCACTCTTTCCTCAACCTCATTGCTCTTTTCTCACCCTCCCTCAGCCCCATTCTCTTACTCCGCTTCCCTCACTTATCCTCATTCCCCAGGTTTACTCCCCTTCCTCCCCTCCCACACTTATTTTCTTTCAGTCCCCCTTCTTCACTTCCCTTACCCTCTCATCCCTTCCTTCGCTCATTCACTCATTCCCCTTCTCTTACTCACCTTACTCCACTTCACTCATTCCTTCTTACACTACCTGTCCTCTCACTTCTTCACTGCTCTCCTCTCACTCCGTCTGCCTTACCCCCACTCCCTCTGTCCCCTCACTCGCACTTCCCTTCAATCACCCTCACTCATCTTCAAACCCTCACTGTCATCAACTCACTCTCACTCACTCCACCTTCCTTCTCCCTCACTCCCCTTGCCTTACTCTCACTCCCATTACTTTATCCTCCCTCACCCTCTTTCCCTCAATATCAATCCCCTTTTTCACCTTGACTCATTTCTTTCCGTCACTCCCTGTCACTCTCCTTCGTTCACTCCACTTCGACTAACTCTTGTTTACAACTCACCTTCTCTCACTCCTCTTCTGTCACTTGTTCCCTCTGTCACTTTCTCCCCTTCATTCACTCATTTCATTCATTCATTTATTCAGTACACATTCTCTGAAAAAAAGAATTGCAAAATATGTAAAGAATATAGCTCTTTTTGGAGAATTTGAGTTAGTTCTGAAAAGAACTTTATTTTCTTCTTTTTTTATATTTTTTTATACTTTTTTATAACTATTTTATATTTTTTTTGTATTTTTTCAGGGGAAAAACAAAACCAGGGATTCCAAAACTGCTCAACAGGAGCAAAAAAATGGGGAAAATTTAGGGCTGGGGACGGCAGCGGTGTTCCTCTCTCTTCCGAGCAATCAGTTCAATGCTCTGTTCCCCATAAAAGAGCAGTTCATCGCAGTCCATGCATACAATTTTGATGCATGCAAAGACCGGCTGCACGTTCGGGATCATTCTTCCACCTTGTCTTCCCGAAGCTGTTGCTCCACCAGTCAAGGTACTGGCCCCATCTCTCGGTGCATTGCGTGCCAGGTCCCTGACACTCTCCCTGGAAAAGTTGTTCAGGTGTCTTCTCTGCACATGCCTAATTAAAGTGGCATTTCCAAAACTATATTTTTTATTAGGATTGCCACGTGATAAGGTGGTGCCACAAATTTTGCAGCACACCTTTGCTGCATTCACCTTTTTTTGTCCTTCGGGGAAGGTAAAAACTTCCAAATGAAGTGTTCTTTCACTTTCCTGGTAAGAGGATCCTCAGGCAGAAATTCCTCTTCAGAATCAGAAGAAGTGTTCTGAAAATCAGCCATCTCTCCAAAATTAGATGCAGAAGCAGGCAAGAGTTGTTCTCTTAGCAATTGCAAAGAGGTAGTGAGGGATATGGGTGGGGACTTTCAATATTTGTGGAAAAAAACTGTTATGAACCAATGAAAAGTGTTATTTTAAGGTCACATGACTTGACGCGCTCACGCTACGCGCTCCGGAGCGCTTCCGGGGGCGTTTACATGGCACGTACGTAGGCGCTTCCGGGGGTGCTTACGCGGCGCGTCTGAATGACGTTTTGCTAGATTTTCGGAAATACGTTGAAAGTTCAAATACGGTTATTTAAAATCAAAAATACTACTTTTATGAGTATGCCACTGAATGTCTTGCATTATTATTTACTTTAAATACATACTTACATATTTTTTTCCGCTCGTGGGAATAGCGCTAACTCTACGTTTACGGGTGCGCGTACCCTGAGCGCTCCGGAGTTAAAAAAAATTAATAATACATTGAATAATTAATGTTTGAAAAATATACATTATTTAAATAATTTAATAAATTGAATTATTACGTTTTTTTAATAGCTATTTTTTATTGCTATTATAATTAATAGCAATAAAAAATAGCTATTAAAAAAACTTAATAATTCACTTTAAAAACCATAGGTTACAAACTCGTTATAGTTAGGAATTAGCTTTTAAAAAAACTTTGAAATTCACTGAAAAAACCATAGGTTTAACACTCGTTATAGTTAGGAATTAGCATTTAAAAAACGTTTGAAATTCACTGAAAAAAACATAGGTTTCACACCAGTTATAGTTAGATGTCATCATCAGTGATGTCACTGACCATGTCATGAATGATGTAATATGTGACATCATCAGCAGTGGATTGCGGGTGCGCGAGTTATAGTGAGTCCAACTAACTATAACGTGGGAATTTCAATGGTTTTGTATGAGAGAAATGTTCAGCTAACTATAACTGGTGTGAAACCTATGGTTTTTTCAGTGAATTTCAAAGGTTTTTTAAATACTAATTCCTAACTATAACGAGTGTTAAACCTATGTTTTTTTTCAGTGAATTTCAAAGGTTTTTTAAAAGCTAATTCCTAACTATAACGAGTTTGTAACCTATGGTTTTTAAAGTGAATATATATATATATATATATATATATATATATATATATATATATTCCAGCACTCTTCAACTCCGTTTAGATTGAAAGATGGTGAGCACACAGGTATCCGATTTCAAAATTCTTTATTACAAACCCCTCACCCCGACAAAAAAATAAAGAAATAAATACAATAAAATATATATATATATTTATTAAGCGTGGGTTCAAGAGTGGAAACGAGAGCTTCAGGGTTGATGGGAGGGGAGTGAAAAGAGTGCACCAGCGCAAACAAGAAGCAGGGGAGAGAGAGCTCAATGAATCACATGAACTCTCAAGGAATGCTGAATGCAAATTATAAGCAAGAGCAGTGCCATCATACAACTCATGCAATCAAAACAATAGGAGACTAGAATGCTCCTGGACAGGGCAAAAGCAAGAATAGGGAGGAAACGGACTGATTCAAAAGCAGACGCCGAGATATATAACAAAGCCATCCAAACATGAGCAAGGGGAGGATACCTTTGAAAACAATCGGTCAGTTAACAAACTGGCAAAGCTTTATGTAATCCAGACCTAAAATATGGCACTGTTCCTTAAATATTAGGTTAAGTATATCACACTGAAGAGCACAGTGTTATTTACATACAGGCTTAGGAGAGTTATTAATCCTTTCACTGCCAGGCCATTTCTACCCCTGTGCCACGCCCTTTCTTGACTGTTTTGGGTAGTTATTTGGGTAGTAAGGCCTCCATAACTTTTTGTCCACATAAGGAATCCACGCCAAATTTGCGTCCTTTTCTTTCAACATCCTGAGGATTCTAAAGGTATCAGGGGTTTGTGGATTCCCTTGGAGGGAACCGAGAAATTAGGAAAAATACAGCAAAATGTGTTTTTTGGTGGGAAAAAAGTGTTGCAGAAGAAAGCATCTCGTTTTTTCTCTGCAAATGGTATCAACAAAGGGTTTGTGGTGCTACAATCATCATCTTCCCATCTTTCAGGAACAGGCAGACTGTTTTTAGAAAACCAACATTTTCTACACAGTTTTGACACTTTACTGGGACATTGCCTATTTTTTGTGCATTCAACCTCCTTCCAGTTAGTGGTAGAAATGGGTGTGAAACCAATAATGGATACCGGAAAGCTATACATTTCTGAAAAGAAGACAACATTCAGGATTCAGCAATATGTTATTTGTGTACATCCTTAAAGGTTTTCCTATAGAAACTAACAGTTCAAAAAAAAAAAAATTGAAGTTGAGTTAAATAAAACCAGCAATTTCTGCCTTCCGTTTTTACCTGTAACTTCGTCCAACTAGGGTAGATTTTTTAAAGCAATATACCGTTACGTCAGTTAGACCCTTCTGGTTGCGTGGATTTATAGGGCTTGTAGATTCACCACGAACCCGAGGTACAAAGAGCCAATAACTGAGCTGCACCTTGCAAAGGTTTTTCATTGTCTACCGGGTATACAGCAAATAATTTGGTAAAATATACAGAGTGAAAAACAGGCACCAAGGAAACCTATGCATTTCTGAAATGGGAAGAAGATATGGATTTTAGAAGCAGTGGTTATTTGCACATCTGAATTTGTGGGTAGCCATACTACCATGTGAATTAGAGAACATTTTTCAAATTTTTTTTTTACCCATTGTATTACATTGGGAACATAGAAAGAATACTGGTAAGAACACTTGTTCTACTATTCTGTTTACCCCTTGGTCTCCAGATACAAATGGCACCCCCCTTGTGTGGGTAGGCCTAATGCCTGCAACAGGAAACGGCCCAATATGCAATGTGGACCCATCACGTTTTTCCACAGAAAACGGACACCCTTTTTTAGCAAAGTGCCTAGCTGTGGATTTTGGGGGCTAGCTCAGGAGGCATCTAGGGAAACCTAGCGACCCCAGTGGATTCCAGGATGGGGGGGGGGAACTTGTGTGACTCTCACCAGGTACTGTTGTTACCCAGAATCCCACACAAAGCTCAAACTTAGTAAAAACAAAAAACACATTTTCCTCACATTTCTGTGATGGAAAGTTCTGGAATCTGTGGGGAGCCACAAACTTCCATCCACTCAGCATCCCCCCCACGTCTCCCGATAAATTTGGTACCCCACTTGTGTGGGTAGGCCTAGTGCCCACAACAGGAAACGGCCCAATACTCAACGTGGATCCATCACGGTTTTCCACAGAAAACTGACCCTTTTTTGACAAAGTTCCTAGCTGTGGATTTTGGGGCCTAGCTCAACTGGCACCTAGGGAAACCTAGCAAACCTGTACATTTTGGGACAACTAGACACCCAGAGGATTCCAGGATGGGGTGACTTGTGAGGCTCTCACCAGGTACTAATACCCAGAATTCCGTTGTAAACCTCACATTTTGAAAAAAATGAAGGAAAAAAACACACATTTTCCTCACATTTCTGTGATGAAAATTCTGCAGTCTGTGGTGTGCCACAACCTTCCACCTACCTAGCATTCCCTCAAGTCTCCCAATAAAAATGGTACCTCACTTGTGTGAGTAGACCTAGTGGTCAAGACAGGAAATGGCCCAAAACGTACAGGGAAGACTTCAAAATTATCGATCACAAAAAGACTTGGTTTTGCGAGGGAGTCACGTGTGCTTTTGGCCCCGGGCTTGGAAGCCATCTAGGGAAACTTACCAAACCCAGACATTTCTGATAACTAGACACCTGGGGGAGTCCAGAGAGGTGTGGCTTGTGTGGATCCCTAAACGTTTTCTTACCCAGAATCCCCAGCAAACCTCAAATTTAGCTACAAAGTCACACTTTCCTCACATTTCTCTGTGGGACGGTTGTGAGATAACTGCGCTGGCACAAATTTCCTACCACCTAGCCTTCTCCAATACAAATGAGATCCAACTTGTGTGAGTGCGTAAAGCAGAGGCAGCCTAAACACTTATTTGAAAAAACTGCCCTTTTGGACCCACTTTGGTTTCCCCTCAGTTTTTATTTTAACTGTTTTTAGGTTCTCAGATTTGGGTATCCACACAAGAGAGGTATCATTTTTATCAGAAGACCGAGGGGAACGCTGGGTTGTAGGAAATCTATGCTGACGCGTTGATTCCACAACTTTAGCACACAGAAATGTGAGGAAAGAGCAACTTTTTAGCTAAATTTGAGTTTTACGAGGGATTTTGGGGAATGAAACACTGACAGATCCACGCAAGCCACACCTTGAACCAAGTGTTATCCACGCACATCGCCAGTCAAGCAAGAGTTCACGCACACTACCAGCCAAGTGCCATCCATTCACACCACCAGTCAAGCGGCATCCATGCATACCGCCAGCCAAGCGTCAGTCCACGCAAACTGCCATCCACGCAGACCACTAGCCAAGTGACAGTCCACGCACACTGCCAGCTGAGCGCAAGTCAACACATACCGCCAGCAAAATGCAGGTTCACACACAGTCAGCCTAACACAAGTACACAAAGACTGTTAGCCAAACTCCAGTTCACACACACACACAGAAATTTTCGCTAGTGCCTAGTGGTTTACTGCCCCACTTGGGGGACATATGCGCCTAAAAATATCGCTGATCTGCCTCGAAGGGGTGCAGAAATGGCAAAAATGTGTGCCCAAAAAAGGGGGAACAACTCTTGTTGACACACTGTGACACCTGTCCCCTACAACAGCTATTAGACTAGTTATTACTTGAACTGGTCTAGAAAGAAAACAGGGGCTAGATCTCATGTCACCTTGAATTTAGAGGTAAATACAATTTTAAAAACTTGATGAGGGGGCGTGGCCAAGATGGCGGCTTGAACAGATGTGCTGTTCTGTCTCTCCCGCCGACGGCAAAGCTTGACACTGGCTTTGAGCCGCAATTAGCCGACGGACAGCCAGCGGACTTGAGCCTGCGGGTGCTGGTCCCTGCAGCGGACACCAGGAGAACCGCATTTTGGCGCACGCCGGGTTCCCTGTAATCGACTCAACGTTGCGAGCAGCGAGTCGGCTAGACGGAGGCCTGGCTGCGAGGAGGCGCGGCCCCGGAACAGCAGCTGCTGATAACAGAGCCCTGGGGCTGGCCTGTCGTGCTATGAGCCCATGAGGGGACGGCTGTGAGATCGAGTTGGATCGCCGGCCCTCACTGTCCAGGGGGTACGGGCACCTCGTCCGTCCCCACGCAGCAAAGACAGAAGGCGTGGCCGAGGAGGTGTGGCGCCCGCCCGCCATTTTGGGACAGAATAGCGGAGAGTCGGCGATTCCAGGGCTGGTCGAGGGTCCCGCAGTCCTGTCAGGACCCTCCTGTCCCATCATCTGCAGGCAAATGACTGCCGCGGGGAGGCGACCCGCAGTGTGCGCTAACTGTGGGGAGGAGTGTGGTGTCAGGTGCGCTCGGCCACGGGAGAAGCGGGGCCCATGCAGCGGGGCTTGGAGCTAGGCAGCGCTCGTACTGCGACAGGGTAGCCGGCCCAGATACAGCTCTCAAGGGACAATAGACTTTACACACGGCCGACACCCCAGTGAGTCCTGCAGGCTCCCACCATGGCTGTCTCACCAGCGGCGAGGCGCGGACCCTCCATCTTGTGACGCGGCCTACCGGAGATTTGCGGTCCTGGAGGCCAATCTGAAGCACCCACACAGCAAACGGCGGAAAAGACGATTACAGGGAGGCCAGGTGCGGAGGTGTAGGAGGCCGACAGACGCCCGTGGCCCTACGGGGAGACCTTGATACACTTAGACCTCAAAGACAGGCTTGGGAAGCCATTACAGCCCGACAGCCCCCGATTCCTAGCGTGAGGCCTAGCATAGTGGGGCAATCTGAAGAGGAGGCATTGGGGGCAGACCTGCAAGACCGCATTGGCGGACAGCCTGGGTCGGGACGTCGTGTCTTTCGGGGTCCCCTGGTCGGCGTGGAACTGGAGAGAGCAGGGGATCCTGAGGCCACACACATGCCGCGGGGCTCAGACCTCGCCAACGAAGTAGGGCCCGCTGCTTGGGCCCGGGAGACCAGGGAGACTCTAGCACCTATCGCCCGGAGCCTATCGTCGGCCCACCCCTGCCGTATCTCATTCCGGGCGAACCCACGCGGGGACCACGGGCGCCTGGGTCGGACTATGACTGGGACGCAACAGGTCCTCCTCCCGAGGGCAGAGAGAGAAAACCCTCAAAGATCTATTCGCAAAGGCCCAGAGCGACCACCAAATGGGTGACTCCGCAGCGGGCTCCGAGTACCCCACGCTCAAGGGTGGCGAATGCAGTGAGCCGATCACGAAAGCCTTTCTGGAATACCTGTTTGTCGCACTACAGGAGGATCTGCAAACCCATAAACGGGACCTAACGGCGGAAATCAAAGATGTCCGCAGAGAGATGGACGGCTTCAGAGAAAGGGCCAACCGCGCCCTGTGACGGCCGGCCATCTGATATCCTGGTCTGTGTTCAGGACTTCCGAACCAAAGAAGAAATTCTTCAGAAGGCTCGACAATTGTACTCCCTGGCGTTTCGTGGTCAGACCCCTGTCCTCTACCAGGATCACTTTGTGAAGTTAAGTGGTATTTCAGTAAAATACCTAGGTTGGAGCATAAGATTACAGAGGGAGATCAAAAACAGAAAAACAAATAAACAAAAACAAGAAAAAGTAATTTTCCTTATTATGTGTTATTTCAGCTGTCAGTAGGCGGCAGAGGCAAGTACAGAACTGAAAGCGGTTATTAAAATATATGTGGTGCTGCTCCTCACCAAGTAGCTGATGCTCGATAACATATGTCAACAAAGCTAACAGCAGGCACGTAAACCAAACTGGGAGCCAAACATGAGGATCTTATATGGATTTACTTATAACAGCACTGGTATGGAGGGACAGTGAATATGGAAATGGCAAATTCATGGTAAAGAGAGAGAGGAAAAGTAGCATATTTTTTGTGTAGAAAGAAATTCTCTCGGGTTTGGGGAGGAGGGGTGGGGGGTGAGTGGGGTTTAAACTAATTGCTCCTCTGATGTGCTCAAGAGGTGAGCGTGTGGCGAGTGTGGATGCAATCAGACTGAGCAACTTCCTAAAAGGCAAAGTTACAAGTCCAGAGGGTGAGGAATGAGGCTCAGACATTGCAGAGCATTATTAATGAATGAGCCAGGAGGAAGAACGGCGGAAGCATGGATGTAGCCACAGCTGGACTGACTCTTAACAAAGAGAGGGAGAGGAGCACTCGCACTGTCCTTCTCAGGGGGTTTGTGAGGTGGAGGAAGGCTCTCGGCCCCTGCCTTTTAAAATGCATTATAAATTCAGCTAAACGGTTCGATTTGCGGTACAATTTCCCAAATTAGTTAGTTAAAAACATAGGCAACAGGCAGCCAACGATGAGCAAGATAACAACAGCAATGGCAATCGAGCTGCAGGTGACCCCAGCACGCCACCTTCCACGATAAGTTACCTATTTCTAACTCGGCTCGCGTGGTTAGAGGTTTACCTCTGCTTCAGGACACACTGGAAGTGCCAGTGTTGTCATAATAAGAGGATGGTGTTGTTTAAGCTGTGCATGGTAGCCCGTGCTTGTGGCTGACTCTGGGTCAGTTTGTAATAGCGAGCAAGTCACTGAACAATCTTTGAATTAGCGCTTCTTTAACTTTCCCCCTACAGTGTGTTGTCAAGTGCACTGTCATGTTGTTCTTTGTTATCGGCACGAAATACCACGAGTAAGGCATGATACTGATGTGAAATGGTGTCCGCTCGTGAAGGTATCGCCTCTCCGTGCAGTGCCAAGTAAAGTGATGCAACGGTCTGCCGGCTGCAAAGACGTCACGTGAGAACCAGTGGTAGAGACACCAATGATGCGATTTATAGTTTGGTACAAAAATGAGAATTCTCGTTGTTCTCGGCTTTCAGGACAAGACAGTGTTCACATCTCACTGAATTCTCCTGGAAACAAAATTGAATTTTCATTGCGCCAAAATTCTCCTCTGCCTCATTAGGGACCAGTTCAGAAGTAACTGGACATTAAAAATGCTTTAAGTCAGAGCACGTAAATATGCGTGCAAGCAGCTCACACTAAGCACCTGTGAAAACATGTAACTACAACAAATATTACTGGGTAACGCACCAGGCACTATAAACGAATGCAAACTACGGCTCCAAAAAGAGACTGGAGACAGACGCGAGGCCGCAAAAGTGAAAGAGGCTGCTGCATCGGCCCTGTCCTCCCCATAACCCCGTGCGCCTCTCAGCTCCGTGCCTGCTTCACGGCTGTACTGAAGAATTTTCTTATCTTCTTGTTAAAATAACAATAGACAAGCAGATAAGAAAAGTCTTCACGGCAGCCGCAAAGCAGGCTATCGTGTCCGGAGGGGCAGTCCGAAAAGCGGACAGGGTGGCAGATGTGTTTGTAGTTCTTGAGGTTCGTTGGGTCATCAGAGGCTTTAGTCAGGAGGGGGTTATTCTCTGCGTGTTTCCAGTCTTCAGGGAAGGTGGCGGACTCAATAGAGCAGTTGATGGTGCGGCAAAGTTCGGGTGTGATGGAGGTGCAGGCTCTGTTGAAGATGTGGTGAAGGCAGGTATCCGAGGGGGGCTCAGGAGTGGATGCGTTTTATGATCCAGAGGGTGTAGTCAGAGGTGAGGTTGGTCCTATTGGGCAAGGTCTGCGGGAGTCTGGAGTCATTGGGTGCAGTGGTTCAGGGTGGGGTGGGTAGCACTTGGGTTGTGAAGCTGTCGTAGATCTCTCGGATCTTGCGGTGGAAGAAGATGGTGAAGTTGTTGCAGAGGTCTTGAGAAGGGGGGAATGTCCACTGTCTCTGTGCTGGGTTTGGCAAATTATTTGACCACGGAGAAAAGTTATTTGCAGTTTGCACTCCTGTAAGGCTGCTTTCTTTGCTGTTCTGGTGAGGTGGTGGTGTACGGTGATGGGGGCGTCTAGACAGTCCCTATCCCCTCGGTTTAAAGAGGACATTTGTATAGTGGCCAAATAATTAACCCGATCCTGAATGTTACTATCCAGAGGTGCTGTATACAACCCCTGTAGATGCGATGCAAACACCTTGGTGATGCCCCACAATGAAATCACTATATGCCCCTGCTTATGCCATATTCCAACTATAGGTGAGCAATGAGTTTCACCTCGGATAAGCGTGGGAAGCATCCTACCAGGTTGTCTCCTTCCACATGGAGACGCTTCATACACCTGATTGTCGCACTTCATACACCTGACGATTGGACTCTACTGAGTGACTGAGGCCGCTTGAGGGCAGCAGAGGGCAGCAGAGAGCTGCCGACCACCGGAGCCAGATCCAGTTTGCCATTGCCATTGCCATTGCACGCTGAAGCAGCAGCAGATACTCGTGCGCCCCTGCTGTGCTCCCACAAGGTGTTCGTGGACTGGGGGATCTTGGAGCAGGCGAAATCTGTGTCCAGTACCCAGCTACTACCCCCGGACTGGTCCCGGTAGGAGCTTTCATTTTACTTTCCTTCACTCGCACCTTCCGCCTTCAGCAAACAACCCGGCTGCGGCGTGGCTCGGCTTGGCTCGGCGGCTTCTGCGGAGGGCTGCTCTGGGCTGCTGCTGAGGGCTGTTGAGAACTGTCCTTAGACTGGGATGTGCACAAAACTGCTATAGCTGCAAAAAAACAATTTCGGAGAGAGAGACGGCCACCAAGCACGCCCTGGAGCACTCTGCTGGGAGCCGGGGTGCTCCATCCTGAGTGGGTCGTGCTGAGCTGCCTGGTGTCCTGAATCCACACTAAAGTTACCAAAGTTACCAAGTTCAACGAGGCAAGGTCACACGCACTGCCTCTGGGCCGGTACTGTTCTCTTGGAACTTTCCTTGACTGGGCAAACGCGAGCGCGGCCGCCGTTAGAGGCAGCTGCTAAGTAAGAGCCCAGGGGTAGAGGCCCAGGCAGGTCTGACTAGGTCCGACATTGCCAGTGGGCCCCCCTGTGCGCTCCGCTTGCATCTCCTGTCTTCCCTTACTCCCTTGGTAGGGGTGTGCGGTTACCCTTGACAGTCGGTAGGGTACCGCAGGGGGTTTAGCTAACTCAGTATGAGGTCCGGTAAGAAAAGGGTCTACCAGGAAAAGAAGCCGAAGGCTAAATCAAAACCCCAGTTAAAGGCGAACGGGATCCCTCATCAAGCACCAGCGAGACAAGAAATATCAAAGAAGTGAGTGGAAGCTGGGCAGCGACTCAAGGAGACCCTGGAGTGTCAAGCGATCGAAACACTCCAGCTGCGATCCCTCGACCCAACTTGCGACAACCAAAAATTACATCAAAATTCAACTTTATGAAAGACCCGTTTTCTCTACCATCTTCTCGTCTAGCGGGAAAATTGTGGGCCTTCAGGATTCACTTCTTCCTCTTTCCCCGATGGACTCGCGGCTTGCTCAATCCTCGCAGCAAGCCAGTTGTACCTCATTTTACACTTCCTCGTTAGGCAGTCAACCAGAACGGAGTCTAGCGTCAGCCCGGGTAACAATGGCCCTGGTCGATCATAAGCTCTCCAAAAAGGCTATTGGTAGACCATCATCACCCCTAGCAGGCAGCTGGGGGGTAACGTCTGTCTCTCATCTTCCCTCTTCTGCCGTGGACCTAAACCCTTCAGGGGATCCAGCGGCCTCAAACTCACGCTCAATAAGCCATACACAGAACTGTTTCACGCATAACTCTCCCTCCAGCAGCGGTGTAGAGCTCAACCAACGGCAAGAACCCCCGAGCAGAGATGACACAGGTCACCCAAAAAATTCGCCGATTGAAGATACCAGTCATCTGTCTCAACCGGTTTGTACAAGATCCCTCCCACAGGCCCCAGAAGGAGCAGCAAAAGATCAGCTAGACTACAGCAAAGAGGACTGTGCCAACAAACCAAACCCAGGGAGCGACAGCCTTGCCAACACAACTTATTTGGGCTCCCAAGAATGGGCCGATCTAGTTGCCACAAACATTCCACTCACGCATATGGATCCAGTGTCTCCAAAGGAGGAACTAACAAATACTATCCAGGTTTTCAGACAGGGACCAAGTCAGGAGGGTTTTTTCTCAAACTCATCCTCCGTGCCTAACGCTTCATTGTCTTCGACCCCCAATAAACTTACGCACACAGATCCAGCGTCACCAAAGGAGGAACCAACAAATAACACTCAGGCTTTTAGACAGGGACTAAGTCTGGAGGGTCCTCTCTTAAACTCAATCTCCGTGCCTAATGCCTCATTGTACTTAACCTCCAACAAAAGGGACCTCGATATGGGGCAATCTACAAGATCTCAAGCAACAGAAGTGTCAAAAACGTGGGACATTCTGCTCACCACTATGCAACGAACCGTTGATACCCTCCACTTTCAATCAGACAAAATGGACCTACAGCTGTCCCTACTAGATACCCTGGCCGTTTTTGTTGGGCGGATAGACGACAAACTCGGCCAATTAAATTCGCTAATTAGTAGGGCGCAGCAGGAGGCAAAGCTGTCATGCAGCTGCGGTCCCATTATTGACAAACTCGCAGCACTTCCGGAGATTGTATCTTGTCTACTAGAAGGGCTGCCAAAAGGGACAAACGGACGGGCCTCAGTGCACTAATCCGGACGGGTCAGGCCGCCACGCTGCTCCAACAGGAGGGTCATTCTCACCGGGCATCTCTGACAGAATTTCACCGGAGCCGCCGTTGGGGTGCCAGCCACCGGCCCCGGCTCACACTGCAACTAGTTTCATTTTGTCCCCAAATGCTTGCAAGCCCCCCCTAAACGCGAAAGGGCGGCGCCAGCTAAAGAGAAAAGGCCGGAACAAACAAAAATTAATAGGTACGCCACAAGTTTACCCACTTTTTCAATCAGGGAAAAAAATCGGAACAGCTGGTCAGGAGTCCTATCGCAGCAAGCTCTGTCAGAAGGGATCTACCCTCCACTGCCCCCGGACTCTCCCCTAAGGGAGTGTTATTAACAGCAAGTCTTACTCCAACCACGTTGGAAGACGTCAGAGTTTTATCCGATAACTGCAACGGATTCCAACATAATCCTGAAGAACACAGTCCCTGCAATGTGACTGATGTAAGTCCTCCGCTCCTTCTATCACGGACATCTGAACTGGTAACAGTTCAGCCAACCCAAAATTTGGACCCTGTACGGAGCGAACCAACCACTTCAAGCAATGTAAACTTCCGTCCCCAAGAGCTGGCGGTACCTAGGCTCTTGAGCCCTCAAATTAAATTCCCAACCACCACAGCCAGCTCCTTCATGGGTATTTTTATGCCTCCTCTATCAACCATCACTTCTGGTGAAAATCCTCTTGGGATCCAGCGGCACCCTGATCACAGCAATTCAAATCCGCAAGCTCCTAACAACCAGCCAATTCCCCTGCAACCCTATTCTAAGGATCTTTCTTCTAGCGTCCTTTTTACTCCAGAGTATCGATCAAAGGGCCCATTTGATATCCTGAATAGAGGGAATTTACTGCGGCTACTTAGCACCATACCAGCACTTAAGGACCTGTCTTCAGCGGACCTCTTGTCTATTGAATTCATAAAGTCAGGCAGGTTGAATGGGAATGAGGCGACAAAGGCTACATGGACTTCCCCTGACATAGTCAATAAAATCTTTAAGGAGCAAGGTCTCCTTAAAGCATGGGGGATCGACACAGCGGTCCACTACAAAACTGGATACCCTCTGCCCCTACTTGAGCGGCCCCAGCAGCGACCAGACACAATTTCAACAACTAGGTCCGTGCTGAGGGGAGCACTGGGTCGCTCGACTAACGAACCACAGGCGTTACCCATGCAAAATATCTCAAGGCCTACTAACACGTATCGTACAATTGAACACCGGCTCATCAGGATATGTAACTCACAAGGACATTTTCAATCACAAGGAAATTCCCAATGACAAGGCAAACGAACAGAGAGAGATCCGCGTACGGAGGCACCGCACATGGACCTATGCTCCTGGAACATCAACGGGCTCCATAATAAAGCAGCGGATACTGACTTCCTACAATATGTCAAATCGTTTGACATTATCCTTCTCCAGGAAACATGGCTGGAAGAGCCTATCCATCTAGAGGGTTATACCTGTCATCATTCCCCAGCCACAAGGAAAAGCAAGTTTGGTCGTCTGTCAGGAGGCCTAGCAACCTATCTCAAAATATCAACGATTGGCTATGCTCGGGCACTCAGCACAACTTCCTTGGCCTTAAACACAGTGGAGGTACTACTTAACTTTGGGGGTAAGAAGAAAGAGGTACAGCTGACCAACACCTACATTAACCCTAAAACCAAGAGAAAGGAGGGGAAAATCCTAACAGACCATTTATACAACGTTATGAACACCCGAACATCTCCAAATCTAATTTTGTCTGGAGACTTTAATCAGTGCATTTTGGGGACTTCAGCAAACAATGATATACAGGCACAGTCCTATCATTGGGATATCCCGAACCAATTATTTAGCAGTCAATGCAAGGCATCAAAGGCGGCAAAGGCACTACTGGAAGACCTAGAACACATGGGCCGGAGGGTGTTAAACGGAAGATTCGTAAAGGATTCACCATCTGTGGCCTCATTCATCTCAGCCACTACTACCTCTTTCATTGACTACACGTTAGTCTCCCTCACGCTATTTCATCACGTTCTGAGCTACAACTTAGGAGACAAGGGTGAAAGTGACCATCGCCCTCAAGAGGTCAGTTTAGGAGCCCTCCCAGACGATATTCTTCTAAACGCAACTGGGCCGCAGGACAGTTACACCATCAACCTTAAACGGATTAAAACGTCAGTAGCAAATACTGCGGAGGTATTTCTAGCGGCAAAAACTCAGCTGACCACTGCAAACTATCCTTCCGGCGATATAGTGGCAGGCTGGGAAAAATTTACAATGAAGTTTGCGAACAATTACTCGACAACTGTACGGCACTCTCCGCGACCAGCACAGGGTGCTTCAATGAAGACCTCGGGCACCCAGAAACTGGCAATGAAATCATACAGAAAATTGATTAATAAAGCTTTAAGATTGCTAAAGAAAACCCCGGGGGATGTAATACTGCTAGCACAGATCCGCAAGCAACGAGCGGATATCAAAAACTGAAATGGGCAATTAAAAGGGCTAATAACGTTGACTTCTGGGCCAAACTTCATCATGCATCCATGGGCAACAACAGCGCCCAGTTCTGGTCGATCATAAATAAACTGCTAAATCCAAAAATCAGCGGAATAACATCACACATATCGAAATCATCTTGGGAAGTGTTTCTTGATGATCATTTCAATCACCAGGAGAGGAAAACAAGGGGGCCTCTTAATCTTCTGGGTGGCAGACAACCGCAAATTCGCTCACCAAGTGAAGACGTCATTCTAGTACCCTCTGCAGCTCAAATCAGGAAACTAATCTCCAAAGGTAGCAAAGACGGGGCAGCTGGACCAAATGGTATTCCCCCGGCCCTCTTCAAACTTGAACCTGATTACTGGGCTGACACACTGATCCCCCTCTATTCATCTGTCACCAACTCTGGGTGCTTTCCAGCCTCATGGAGGGCCTCGATCATCTCACCAATTTATAAGGCTGGGGATAGACTCCATCCAAAAAACTACCGACTGATTGCACTCCTTGACGTTGAGGCCAAATACTTTGCAGGACTCCTATTGACCCATCTGCGAGAATGGGCTGCAAACCAAAGCTTAATACCATCCAGCCAAACGGGGTTCTGCAAAGGCATGGGGACAACAACTAACTTGATCGCCATCTCGTTGCTCATTGACAAGGCAAGAGCGACCAAGCAGGCTCTCCACCTCTGCTTTGTGGACTTTAAAGCGGCCTTTGACAATGTCAACCGAGAAATCCTATGGCGAAAACTGGCCTCCTGGGGGATTCCCTCGCCCCTACTAAACCTTTTGATTGAGCTGCACACAAATACATGGGTCCAGGTAAAGCTTGGGAACGGCTCGCACCTCTCTAGGCGCATTCCGACCACAAAGGGCCTAAAACAGGGGTGCGTGTTAGCTCCAACTCTTTTCAATCTTTTTACAGCTGACCTGCCACCTGCCTTAGATGCCTGCAATTCGCATGCTCCACGGTTAGGAGGTAAAGGGCTGTCCAGCATCTCCTATGCAGATGACGTGGTCCTGGTCAGTCACACGAAAGTCGGCCTTCAAAACCTTATCAACACGCTTCATGGTTATGCTGTCGAAAACCTATTAGAAGTGAACATTAGTAAAACAAAAGTTCTTTCGATAACTAGAAGCAAAAAGTCGTACACTTGGATGCTTGGTTCGGATGCAATCTCAAACTGCTCTGAATACAAATATCTAGGGATCCAAGTCGATAAAGGCGGCCGCTACCAAAACCAATTAGAGGCCATCAAGAGGAAAGGCATACTAATAGCCGTGACAATGAAACAGCTAAAGACCAATCTGACCGGTGAGACTCTACTTCCTCTATTACGAGTAGCTAAAATTAAAATAGAGTCATCAATCACGTATGGCAGTGAGGCCCTAAGAGGAACTGATGCTAAACTTCTGGATACAACCATCTCAAAGGCCTATAGATTTCTTTTTAATCTACCACCCTATACTTCGCCGGCCCAGATTCGGTTGGAATTCGGGTTGACGTGCCAAACGCTTGCTCGAAGAGGTTCATACATCAAGTGCTGGCACAAATTAAAGAACTCCCAAGAAAACACCCTGAACCGACAGCTCTGGCAAGACATGCTTACCACATCGCGAATGCCGGCAAAAAAATACCTAGAGGAGTCCTTGTCCATCACAGGATTGAAAGACCTATGGGAGACTCCTGTATCACATGCGCAATTCAAGCGCATAGTGAACAAGAGTCTAAAGAAACAATCGCATGTGGAGGACAAAGCTTTGCTCTCTTATAGGCAACATGCCTGGATGACCTTGTGCACATATAGAACACCGGGGCTCCAATCATATTTTGGTTTGGGGTATGGCTGGAAAACAAAAGAGGCCTTTTTCAAACACAGGCTGGGGATTCTACCCGCCATTCCTCACTTACCACCATGGTTGAGGCAGAACTATGGGACCAAATGCCGGCTCTGTGGAACAGGAATCGAAGATTTGGAACACTTATTGTGCACTTGTCCGAGGCTGAACGAAGAAAGAGTAGCTTTGTTGAAAACAGCTTTCAACGAACTAGGAGTCCGCTCACGTAGACAAGCTGTCCTCGCTTGTTTTGATCCTGGTCTCCCGCCACTAAACGGGAAGCTAGTGAAATTTCTGAAACTAGCGCAACGGAAACAAATAACCCAGGCACTTGTATAGTGGAAGCCCAGTATAGGACTAAGCGCATTGAACTTTTTCCCGTGGGGTTTTATTGTTTTTTACCTTTACTATTCGGTCAACCATGAATTTCTGCTTTTAAGGTCTTTTAAATTTCGTATGAGTTTGTTTTATTGCACTTTTTTGTAACGGTTTTTATTAACCTAAACAATAAAGAATTACTTACTATAATTGGAGCAAACAAATAAATGTATCCAACCTGCCCCAAGTGTCTAGCAGCTCCCTTTTACAATCCTCCATTCAGGCAATCGGGGGAGTCGTTCAACTACCTCGGGTTACAGGATACTAAGCTGCGGTTCAAGCCCATCTAAGGACCTGGTTAGTTGTTTGACACCACACGTGACCTTTATACATTCACCACGCACAATTGCGTCCCATTCCAATACTCTTATGGTTGTGCTACCTCAGTTTTCAGTAAAATACTGATGAAGGACCTTCGACACCTCTCCAGCGAACACTTGGTACGACAACGCATCCACCATCATCCTCCATAACGGCATCCTAGGTGCCTCCTCAGCATTCGGAAAGAGATTAGCAAAGTCAAATGGTCTGACAAATAATGCGTTAAATAAGAAGCATTTTCCACACATTGTAACAAGGCTCCAGATAGCAAACAGTTATGTTATGTTATGTTATTTGGTATTTTTATAGCGCACAGCTGCCCCAGCAAAGGGGCGTCCTGGCGCTCTGACAGATGCTGTAACATAACACATAATAAAAGAAAAGGAATTAACTAGATGCCGGGAACAGGAAGGTTTTAATCGCCTGCCTGAAGGTGAGCAAATCTTCAAGGGCTCGAATGTGAACAGGGAGCGAATTCCATAAACTTGCCGCTAGCACCCTAAAGGATCGGCCACCCATTCTGCTCAGCTTGAAGCGTGGACAGATGGCTAGATGAAGCCCCTCTGATCTCAAGGATCTAGAAGGCTTGTAGGGTATAAGAAGAGGAGCAAGTGCCGGCGGCGACGAAAATTTTAGAATTTTAAAGGCCAGACACAGCGCCTTGAATTTAATGCGCTGTCTGACCGGGAGCCAGTGCAAGGCCGTGATGGTACCAGACACTGAACAGTGTCTGGGAAGGCCCACAATGGCTCGTGCCGCGGCATTTTGTACTCTTTGGAGCCTAGAGGCCTCCGCTTGATTCACCCCTAATAGCAGTGAACTGCCGTAGTCCAGCCGAGAAAGTATTGAGGCTTGGACTACAAGCTGTCTGGTAGGGGGATCAAAGTACTTTAGGACCGGCCTAATACCACGCAGAATTCCGTAGCACGTGGCAGCCACCTTCATGGTGTGATCTCTGAAGGTCAACGCAGAGTCTACCCATACTCCTAAATTTCTCACTCCATCAGCTGGAATAGGAGTGACACCAAGCTCCGAAGGCCACCACTGATTTCCCCATTGCTCCGCGTGCTTCCCTAGAACCAATACCTCCGTTTTGGTGGCATTCAACTGGAGGCAGTTGGTGCGGAGCCAGCCGGCTACTGCCAAGAGACCCGCACGGAATCTGGGGGCCTCCACCTCAGGGTCTTCACTAAGTGTCACCGCTAGCTGTGTGTCGTCAGCGTATGAGGTCATCGTAAGACCCCACTGTTTGACGACACCAGCCAACGGTTTCACATAGAGGTTGAACATTGTTGGGCTCAACGAAGATCCCTGTGGTACCCCGAGCTCCAAAGGATAGGTGGCAGATTGACCAGGTGGTATAGCCACTTTAAAGGAGCGGTCTGCCAGAAAGGACCGAAACCACTGGAGAGCGACATCCGTCACTCCCGCCTCCTGTAAGCGTTGGATAAGTATATGGTGGGACACAGTATCGAAGGCAGCGCTTAGATCTAATAGTATAAGCGCTGCAGTATGACCTGAGTCAAGTACCTGGCGAAGATGTTCCGTGATGTAAAGTAATGCCGTCTCGGTACTGTGTCCTGACCGGAAGCCGTTCTGACTGGAATCCAGAATCTGGTTGCGAGCCAGATGTTCGGACAGAACAGAGTTGACATGGGCTTCTGTTACTTTGGCGATCCAAGGCAACAGGGAGATAGGTCGATAGTTTTCTGGCAGTCGGGGATCAGAGTTGGCTTTTTTTAATATCGGAGTGACCACTGCCTGTTTCCATGCCACCGGTACCGTTCCACAAGACAGTGACATATTGATAAGGTTCAATATGGGGTCACGGCAAAGCGGGGAAAGTGTATTAATGAAGGCTGGCTTTAACGGGTCCGCAGGAGAGCCTGACTTGACCTTAAGGCTGAACCTGTCAAAGGCCTCACTAGACAATTCAGGTAGAATAGCCAGAGGCTCAAAATCTGCCGTGACAGGGGTAAAAGCCAATCGATCCTTGTGGAGTGTGTCCTTGTGGAGTGTGTCAAACCCATGATAGATTTTTGCCACCTTCTCCACAAAAAAGGAGGCCAATTTGTCACAGTGCAAGTCTGTGCAAATCACCTCTGATGAGGATCTATTTTTCATAAGATCCTTCAATACCTTAAAAATCAGTTTTGAAGGATTGGGGCTGGTAGCAAATTCTTGCGCGTAAAATGCAGCTCTTGCTCTGCAGATAGCTCTATGATAGAGCTTCAGCTCAGTGAAATATCGAGTTTTCAGCGCGGGGTCATAGGAACGTCTCCATTCCCTCTCTGTTTTACGGCAGGATTTCTTCAATTCTGCGAGAGATTCATTATACCAGGGGCTAGGTGTTTTTGTCCGGCCTTTCGACCACCGCAAAGGTATAAGAGCGTCCAAGGCATCTGTAATCCAAGCGCAGAAATGTTGATATCCTTGATCCACATTCGTGAAGGTACTCAGCGGTTTTCGCTCTAGTATACCGTAGAACTCTTCCAACGTAAGCTTATGCCAAGGCCTTTTAAAGATAGGCCTGTCTGTGGATATAAAAGGCTTATCGTGGACTGGACAGAAAGCTTCTATTAACAGGTGATCAGTCCACCCCATCAGCCTCGGTTCTGACAACCTTAACCCATCTAGTGTGGAAAAGAAGGGGTCAAGAATATGGCCTCCCGAGTGGGTTGGAAGGGTAACGAGCTGAGTCAGTTGGAGAGCTTCCAGATCCGCCAATAAGGAGCTCACGCTAGTGGAAGATCCATTATCAAAATGGATGTTGAGGTCACCCAAAATATTAAAATTGGCACAGCCGAGTGCTATAGGACTGACCATGTCTGCCAGCGCAGACCTAAAAACCGAATCGTTGCCGGGGGGGCGGTATACAAGGAGGCCACTGAAAGTAAATTGGTGGGAAAAGGCAACTTTAAAAATGGCGCTTTCACAAGCGGGTAGCCCTGACGGCTTCCATTCCGCCGGAAAACAGGATTTGACTGCCATAGCAATACCACCACCTCGTGTGGTCCTGTTAGAAGTGAAGATGGTATAGTTCTGAGGGAATGCAAGATTCAATATGGCAGAATCGGAGTCCTGGAGCCAAGTTTCTGTCATTAAAAAAAGATCGGGATCCTCTTTCTCTATCAGGTCATAGATAGACAAGTGATGTTTAACAAGTGATCTAACATTAAGGCACCAAATACGTGGATCTCGCGATGCAACACGTAATCGTGTGGTTGGAGCGGCATTCTCCAAGGAGCATATTTTAGTAGGGCTCTTAAGAGACCAGCCATTACAGGCGCAGCTGTATGGGCCAATTAAAGGGTCCACAGGCTTACACGCATCTCCTTTGGGCGTTTGCCCTATGACCAGCAGCTCTGACCGCGTGTAGGAAATCATCCCAACCAGGGGCGGCGAAGCAATGATGTGTTGATATACAGAGCCTGCCCAGCCTCGCGCTGCCTCGGCGCGGACGAGCGCAGACGGGCAGGACTCTGGCACGACTCCGGCTAAGCGACGGCGTCCTCACCTGCGCGTCCCGCTGCGCGGGAGATGGGAGCTTTAAATAGGCTCGCCAATTAAAGCGCGAGCGCGAGGACGCTCCAAGATGGCGCCCAAAGCTATCTTTCTATTCCCTACCCAAAATGGCGCCCACAATGAGCCACCCCCGGGATCCAGACCCGCCAAAACGGCGGTGAGGGAGCCTATATGACTGTGCGTCCCAGCGGCAGGTACATAGCACGAGTACGATTTGATCTGTGGACAGAGCACCCTCAATGCATCATGTGGTCCCAGTCCCCCCCCATCAATTCTCAAAGAGCGCTTGTCATTGCAGGCTTAGTATCTGCCTTACAGGGGAGACGATTAACTCACCATTTAGCACACAATTGAGGTCCCTTGCCATAATTATTGCTGGACCCACATGTTCCATGGCAGCACCCAGCATGACCCAAAAACATTCAGAATCATCCACAGTTGAAGCATACACATTCACCAGGCAAACATCTTGAGCATCCAGTACCCCAGAAACTATCACATAGCGACCCTCTGAATCCAACTTCAACCTCTCGGCACAAAACCATTAGGCGCAGCCCAAATCAAAGTCATCCTGGCTTAACTGGAATATGAAGTGGAAAAAAGTTGCCCCTGCCACCTGCAATGCAGGTGCAGGATACAGGACCCTATGTGTGGGTACCCTGAAAGAAGGCCACAGAGACCACATACCGATGGAGAGAGCAATATATCCTTTGTCATTAGCTAGGTTGACCCAGTCCCCGGACATTCCCGGCACAAATTTCCATCCAGAAGTCATAGATAACTACAGCTTTCTGCACCATCGTGCCATTGCACATTCCACATTTGCCTCGTCCTCCCCCTCAAAATTGCAATGTATCCCATAGACATAAACATCATTGTAGAGCCTGATTCTTTCAATCCTCAAAACAAGCATCTGAACCCAGAACAGTGGGGAACTCCCCCACCCACAGGCTGTGAGTCCAAACTCTTAAGGCCTACTTCAACATGGCCTACACTCAGGTCCCGCCGCCCCAAACCCCCTATAGAGGCAGCCACCAGGCCGGCGAGGCCGAAGATTCTCAGCCCGGCCGATAGGACCGTGGTCCACTGTGACCTACTGTCAGCACAATTACCACATTGCTATCAATGGCCTGACATAGCGAAAAGAAACTGGAAAAACTACATTCATGCCCTCATCTATAGAAGGGCATGAGCCTTGTCTCAGACCAGCGCCCACCCGCCCGATATGAATGCCATGGATATAGAAAGAATTGCACCAATACATAGAATCAATTGACTGGAGAATACGAGACATATCCATAATGCCCACAGCATCACCCCCGTTTCTGATCTGAGGCATCACTCCTGTAATCTCCGGCATCTCTGTGCAATGTAAACGATTCACAGGTGTCAGCCACACAGTTCGAGGCCGTTAAAGTTCCATCCGGGCAGACTATAATTCGCCCAGTATGACAGATGTCAGAGCGTGGCAAAGATTCAGTGGAGTAGCTACGGGTTCTAGGTCTTCGACGTTTAGTGCCACCCTCAAGTTTATTGCGTTCTAGAGATCCCTGCCAAGGCTGCTCTCCTAGGGAATTCAGCCAGTCATTGGCCTCGCAGGAATAGACAAAGAAATACACTTTCCACCTGTGTTGTACCCTGAGTTTCGCAGGAAACATGAGAATGTAATGTAGATCTGTAGCATAGCAGTTTTTTAATTGGCAAGAAGACTCTGCGAAGTTCCTGCACTACACGAGTATAGTCCGGGCATATCATTATGTTCTGGCCTTCAAACTGGGGTGCTCCGTGAGCACAAACATGTTGCAGGATCACATCTCTATCGCTGCAATAAAACAAGCATGCTATGATGGTGTGTGGTGATGTGCCCATCCTGGGCGGCGGAACCAGTGCCCTATGCGCCCGTTCAATTGTGAAAAATTTGGAAAGTCTTTTTTGCCACAGGGTGTTCGTGATTGTCCCTCCGTTCCCTCAGGGGACCCCACAAAGCAAAGGTTGTTCCTTCTGGAACGCCCTTCAGCATTTTCAACCCTCGCATTCATGTGAACTGCTGTTGCTCAGACACGGTTTTTTCAGGGTAGCCACCTTAAATTGCAGCAATTGTACATTACCCTCTGCCTCGGAGACCCTTTCTGATATTTTGCGGAAGTCTACGCGTAGTAAGCCCACTTTAAGTGGCACTTTTTGCAAAGGTGATCTGTCTTGAACCCCTCATCTCTGCTAGGATTTTCACCATCATGGGAACTCCCTGCTTCCCTGGAGGGCAGGTTGCGCAGGACCACCCGTCTCAACTTCCACCAGTAGTGGCTGGGCATATTTATCAATGTTATTAGTTTGGCAGTCTTGGGTGGTTTGTCCTGTGCCATGTGGGTTCCTAAGGGTATGGCCCCAGTGCAAATGTTGCCAGCTCCCAGTAAAATCGTCCGCTGGGGATCCTCCCTTTTTTAGCCTGTCAAAGCCTGGCACCACAGCGGCAAGAGGTACAGCAAACAAAATGGCCAGGGAGCCCACACAACAGTTAATTGTCGCAGCCCAGAAGCTTCACCTCAGAGACACTCCCAACACCAACCATGCACATGGTTCCAGGCCTGATATTTGGAAACAGCGCAGGTCAACTGTGCTCTTCAACTAAGGGTTATTGCTTATTAGGCCCTAAGCAGATCCTAGGCAGCGTGCTTTCACTCCTCTAGACCCAGGCTGCCACCACGTATATCCACTGGGCAACCACACAGTCAGTCCCATCGGCCTGCACCCACGGTTACTCCGGGTCCCGGTAAGCCTTCGGAAATCGCCCAGGCTCAGTAATTCATGGGCCTGACGAGCGGAGCAGCAGAACCAGCGACCACCGCACTCCTTTGCTCAGTGGCCCGTCAGACTCATGCGTGGCCTCCATCTCTGCTATCAGCACAGCTAGCACGACTACAGTCTCGCAGCTTCATCCCCACAAATCACCAGGCCCTAACCGACGGTGTGGAGGGGGGGGGGGTGTTCAAGCACAATGCAGACTCTGCAGTAGTAGTCACTTGCTTCCTCTGCAGCACCGTCACTCGGAGAATCTTCCATGAGGGCCAGCAGGCCCTCTTGTGCCCGTCAGCTCTGCCTCCTCCCCGGAGTACACAAGCTACAGAGAAGCAGCAATAACACAGTTACGCTGCCAGATGGGGGCCGATCCGGGGGTTGCCGCAATCCAAAAGTAGCACTCTATGAGGATGTAGGATTATGCATATACTGGTGGGAGCTCTGGCGATACACGTCTAGGCAGCCATCTTGCCTGGACACACCTCACCACCACTAACTTAAGTATACACTATACCTGTAACAGAATAGATTTTTGCTAAGTTTTTGGACTGGGTGTCTAACACAACCCTTTCTCCAATGCCTAGGAAGTTTAGAACACTAGGGTAGATACACTTACACTACACTAGTACTATTACTACTAATGGGGAATCTAGTCAGACTCGGATGTCTGGGTACAGTGCCCTTAGGTTACAAGAATTTAGAACATTGTGTAAGGCTATGAAACTAAAGACAGGTAGTAATCCTACTAAGTCTTGCCACCTAGAGGTACTCCTTCAGGATGACTAACAGAATTGTGATGGGTATTAGGACCTTGGTGAGGGAGGTGACCCAACCAGAGAACAAGGGCAAGACATACCTGGTACTTCTGGCTCTGGACATGGCCATGAGGATTCAGAAGGGATCCATAAAGATACCCTAGGCCTGTAGAGGAAGGTACCGACAGTACAGAAGCGCGTCACAGGAGTAGGCCTACTTTTTCTCCCTCTGGGTTGGTCAAATAGTTACAAGGAGAAATAGGTCCTCCTCCTCCTCCTCAGTGTCATCAACAACTTCTGTGGAGTCCAATCACTCTAGCACAGAGGGGGAAGTCTTAGATAGAGGGTACACCTTGCTCAGACTTGAGAAGGCACAACTTAAGTTGATGAGGGAGCAACTTGCTCTTTTAAGGGAAGCCCTAGTGTTGCAGAGAGAAAGGAAGTATTTGGGGTTAGATCCCCATGGTGGCAGCAGAAGAGACTCCAGGGTTAGGGAGGAACACTGGCTCTACTCTAGTAATCTCAACAGGATAGTTCCTCCTCACCTTACAAAGCTGGGGATGACACCCACAAATGGGCTACTGCTCTGGAGAGGGCCAGTAAAGTTCAAAAGATCCCCAAGAAACAGTGGGCAGCTATCCTGTGGCTCTCCTTTGCAGACAAAGGCAGAGATGAACTTGTAACTGTTTGAGAAGAAGATGCAGACAACTATCAAGTCATGAAGGAGGCACTCATGGATGGGTTTGGGCTTGCTACTAAAGGATATAGAGTTAAGTTTCGGGAAAATCCGAAAGAGTCCTCACAAAACTGCTTTGACTTTGTAGACTGTGCAGTTAATAACTGGCATGCTTATTACATGACTGTAATGTACATGACTATGATGGGCCGTACAATCATGAGAGAGCACAGCCTTATTAAATGTAAGTGTGAAGATCTGCCCCAATACCTAGTGGACTCTGAGCTGACCTCTCCCCAAGAATTGGGAAATAAGGAAGACAAATGGGTCTGCACCAGGGCGAGCATGAAGTCTCAAAGTGGGGATGATCAGAAGAAAAAGAATGATTCCAAGTCCTAACAGAAGGATGGAAAGAAACCTAAAGACAAAAAGAAAGTCTTATTCAGGTCCACAAACCTCTTCCTTTGGGGTGGGTCCAAATCCTCCTATTCCTCTAATAATAAACCTTGGTTCTTTAATTGTAAAACAAAAGGCCATAAATCATCTGATCCTATATGACCTAAGCAAAGCACCAGTACTGCTACTACTTCCCCATGTGCCTCTAGCAGTGGCACTAGTAGCAGTATTACCTCCAAGGGTGTAGCTGGGTTTACCTTGGGAACTGGAGTGGACTCTGGCCTAGTCAGAGTAACCACTGAGGCTGTCCTAGTATCAGAGAGCAGCATTGAACCTGACCCTTCCTAATATGAGAAAATACAGGAAGCATCCTCTCATTAACGGTATTAAGGAAGAAGCTTACAGGGACACAGGTACAAGTGCCACCATGGTGGCTGAGAAACTGGTGTCAGCTGAGCAGATTTTACTTGGGCAAACTTACCAAGTGACCAATGCAGATACCATCACTAAGTGCCACACCACGGCAGTGGTTTATTTCAGCTGGGGGCAGGAAACCCTTGGGGGGTACTGGCCCTACAAAAGTTGGGGTATCCTCATTCATTCCTTTAGAGTGTCTTATGGGCAATGAATTGGAGGTTACAGTCTAGGCCTAGGTGGAGTTACAGACCCATGCAGCCATGCTGGGTCTCCCTGAAAATGTATTTTTTTTTACTGAGTTTTCCAACTTGTGTACAGCAAAACATAGATCCATGCAGCACATAATTACAAGGCGCAACCAGTAAGGATAGATATATCTGAGTGTCATGCTACAAAATGATATCCATAGCAGAGCGCAAAAACACATTTGCATGCGGGGCCAAATCCTGCCAATTACAAGTTCACCACAGTAGATCCGACCATGTCTGCATCTTTGCCTATGAGGTTGCATTTGTTGACAAATTAGTTACATATATTCTTGTTTCCTCTCTGTCTCAGAAGGCCCCAGCCCAGACGTCAAGCCCAACCAACCCAACCAGCATGTACAAGTTCAGTACGAGTGCTCTCGCAAATATTCCACTAGAGGTTCCCAGATTTCTCTGGGGCAAGATGAGGTAGGCAGGAGTTCGCATGGATCGATAGCTGGTCCTTGCTATAAATGAAGTCTGATAGCCAGTCCTTGAATTTAGGGGCTCGCCCTCTGCCCTATCTACATGCCACTTTACGTTTGGCCAATAATAGGCCCATTGCTACAAGCTTTTTATGTGGTGTCTGTATCTCAGACGAATAGCCTAAAAGCGAGCATAGGGGACACAGGAAGAGGAACGCCAATCATCTTGGACAATGCAGCAATCACTTCCTGCCAGTAGCCATAAGCTTTGCAGCTCTGTCATGCAAGGTTTGGAAACCAAGCTCCCTCTTGCCAACACCTTTCACAACAGTCATCATTTCTAAGTATATATTTGCATAACAGCATAGGTGTATAATAAACTATGTAAGAACTTAAAGTGTATGATCCGCAAGCTGCTGCTCGTCGTGATGGCTTCTGTCTGTGTGCAACAGTATGTCCGTTGCTTGTCCGTCAGTGGCACGTCAAGGTCATGGTCCCATCACCCCCTAGCCCCATGTTTCGACTGTGGTTTTTCCAGCAGTGCATTGCGGTAGATGCTGGACACTGCGTGTGCTGGCCCCGCCATTTGTAACAAAGTATGCAATGTATCTAGCGCAGGGGGTTCTTGTAGGAATCCCGGAATGTTGGCCCGGAATTCATGCTTCAGCCTAATAAATAAAAAGACCTCCAGTGGAGTGACATTGTCCCCAGTCAGAAGCTCTTGCCGATCCTTAAACGTGCCCTCCTGGTAGAGGTCGCCCCAAACGTGAACGTTTCTTTTATGGAGCATTTCCTGGCACACAGCCTCATGAGTGACCGGTGCAAGTGGGAGGTACAGAAGGGGCACCAGCAGGGCCCCTGAAAATGTTTTTGTGGCAACTAGTGAACAGGCCAAGAAACAGAGAAATCAAGGAGAACTGGAGCCTGAAATAATGGCCCAGCAGCTCCCAACGAGAGGTAGGAAGGGTAAGAAAATATCCTCTCCCCAGACTTCCAGTGAGGATCAGTCTCCTAAAGGAAATGATCTTGCCCCTTGTGAGGGAACTACCAGGAGCTTGGGCCTGACATGGCACAGCTTCTGTGAGCATGGGAACTCTCCAGAGAGAAATTGAGCCTGGAGCAGAAATCCTGCCCCTCTTTTGAGATCCTCAGACAACAAACTGCTACAGCAGAGGCAGGGGATGTCAGTGGATCCCATAGGACTTACTTGGAAGATGGACTCCTTTATTCTTAGGCTAGAGACCCCAAGCCTGGTGCTACCAGGAGGTTGGTTGTTCCTCAGAAGTGTAGGGAATTCCTCTTAACTCTAGCACATGATATACCACTTCACTGTCTGCACGTGGCTGCGCATATTGTTCCGTACCCGTTCGGATGTCCCCACATTATTAGGTCCTGAAGAGACCCCATATCCGCAAAGGGGTAAAAACGCCGTCGACTTAACAGAGAAACGAATCACTACAGCAGCACTGTTCACTGTTTACAGTGTTTGTACACATAACTACTATCTTAACTGGGCGTTTTTCATATGAAGGAAACCAAATTGTATATATCACTGTTGTCATAAGTTCTTTCTCATTTGTTTTTTGGTTCCATTACACACCGGGGACACAAAGCACTATTTTTGTATATATGTTAAAATTATTTGGACAATTGTTATAAATTGTAAATATTCAATCAAACCTTATTCGGACTCGTCTCTGTCTGACATCCATATGATCCATTTTCGAATGCCATTGCGCAGTATAATTATCATTATTTTCATATGATCTTTTTGCCACATGAACCACTGTTTCTTGACGTACAGTAACTACCCTAGGTTCCTTGTGCGAAGGGTTCCCTTGTTTTTCGTAGTAATCTTAAACCTCCCAAGCAGGACACTGAAGGCTATATACTGGGTCTACGGTCACGTATGGCTGAATATATGAAGAAGGCCACTGAAAAACTAGAGGCCAGCCAAGAACTGCGGAAGTATGGCATGACCAAAAAACTGTGCTCACTGTTTACCAGTCAGAACAGAAGGTATGGGTGTTGGAGCCTATGGCCCCAATAGTACTCCAAGACAAGTGGAATGGTCCCCATACACTTGTAGAAAAGAAAGGTTAGGTCACCCACTTGGTGGACCTAGGCATTTCACGAAGCCCCCACAGGGTGCTTGATGTGAACCGCATGAAGCCTTACTTTGACAGGGCTGACATAAGCTTTCTCATGGCCACTGATGAGGGACAGGGGAAGAGACCTATTCTCTCTCTGATCAACTCTCACACAGCCCAGTTGATGGTTCAGTAGATGGTCAGTGAGGCGGTCTACCAAGCCTACTCCATCAACAAACTGACTGCAGACAAGTACTTAGTCAGTTCCCAGAACTCTTTTCTCTGATACCCAGTCAGACTACCTGGAGTGCCCACCACAAAGTAAAATCTACAAGCAGCCTGATCATTTTGGAGATTGCATCGGGACTGATGTCCAGAAGATACTAGAGTCGGGGATAACTGAGCATTCAGATAGCCTTTGGGCTTGTCCAACAGTCCTTGTACTCATAAAACAGAGACATTAGGTTCTGGTTAGACTGCAGAGTCTCAATGCTGTAACGAAGACTGATGTCCATCCGATCACCAGGGCAGATGAGCTTGTTGATACACTGCCTGCCGCCAAGTATCTCAGCACCTTTGACCTGACTGTACGATATTGGCGTATCAGGCTCACAGATGATGAAACCTGAAACTGCATTTTCAACACTTGCCAGGCATTATCAATCAATCAATTGCTGTTTTATTCAACAATAGAAGTCATAAAAGCATACAACAAATATAAAGCTATATAAAACGTGATAAAACAATATGAGAAAATGCAAAAGCAATACATTACAGAATATAATACCGTTAAAACCAGATAAAAGGTTTTGAATAGAGATTTTAAAACAGCTACATCCTCTATTTACCAAAGAAGACCAAAATGGTGCAATGGATAATAACAAATTCCAATAAAAATCCAGGAGATATACATGCAAGTATTAAGGTGATCACCACACATATGCTCACACTAAGTGCACATAGGCAATTGTTGTGCTAACTGCTTATACAGTTCAAAGGATGTCAGTGAGATCAATCAATACAGGCCATTGCAATTTGCACGTATGACCCACATTTTACCCAGAAACTTAGCAACAGCACATACAAATGCCTGATTTAGATCCAATCTAAGTATTCTGAGGGCACCTTGACTACTGCGAGTCCCCATCAACCTGCATAGGGTTTTGATCCATGAACGGAGAATGCAATCATGCCCAAAGCAGGCATGAAAGACATGCCCAACAGTTTCAGAAGCGGCATTACATATTGGACATACATCATCTTTGTCAGGGGCCCATCTAGAAGTAAAAGTCTTGAGAGACAAAGTACCTGTCCTAAACTGAAAATATAATTTCCTATCTAAAAGTACAGTGATTGAATCGCAGTATGGTTCTAGAAGAAAACTGGATTTAAAATCATGAAAGCCTACAATCAGCGGGTAGCCAATACTCGCTCTAACTGCATTTCCATCCGACTACCTCCAGTAAAGCTCCTTCAGCAGCCTAGCTGTTGAGGATAACCTTAGGAGTAGATTAAACCAGTAAGTCCTAAGATCGATGGCTACGAGCAGCTTATGCACCTGTCTTAATCATTTAACTTTACAAAATTTATCAGCAGTCATCACATCCTTTATCACAGAGGAATTCTGGGCAACATATCTCAGGTCCCACTTCCAACAAGGTACTGCACACAGCGAGCAGTATCAAGCCTGTCAAAATGAACCCAGGACCGAAACCAACTTCGCCGACTGGGAAACCAGGGTCAGACTCACCAACTGAGGTCCACCAAATGAACCATATAGATGCCATCAAAAGGCAGATAGGAAAGGTGAGAAGAGAAGGTGCTCCTGGCCCAAATGGAATTCCACCAGTACTCTACAAACAGGAGGCAATTTTTGGGGCAGACGCACTGGACTCACTCTTCAGAGAAATTAGAACGCTGAACATCTTGCCCAGCTCATGGAGAGGTTCAATCATTTCTCCTATCCACAAATCTGGAGATAAGTCGGAACCACAAAATTACCGATTAGTGGCTCTATTAGATAATGAAGCAAAATTCTTCGCAGGTTTGTTACTGAAGGATCTCCAGGCATGGGTGAAAGAAAAATCCGCAATTCCCCTACAACAGACCGGCTTTGCAAAATTAGTCGGGACAATAACTAACATATTAAGCATGGCTATGCTTATGGACAAGGCCGAGGCTACACGGACGTCTCTATACCTATGCTTTATCGACTACAAGGCTGCTTTTAATCATGTCAATCGTACTAGACTTTGGTCCAAATTGCATCGTTGGGGGCTTCCACAGTCCCTTCTGAACTTGATAATAAATCTGCATATGGACACGTGGCTACAGGTGAAGCTGGGTAATGGAACTTTCCTGTCAAGACACATACCCACGGAAAAAGGGTTGAAACAAGGCCGTGTTTTAGCACCCACTCTTTTTAATTTGTTCATAGCTGCTAATCAGTTGCAATTCACATGCCACGGATTTAGTAGACACAGCACTACCCTGTCTTCTTTATGCAGACGACATAGTCCTGATCAGCAAAAAAAAAAGTACGGCTACAACATCTCATAAACACAACGAGGGACTTCTCCCAAGCAAATGATTTAATGATCAACTTGGACAAAGCAAGAACAATGACAAACGGGGAAAAAAGGCGACAAACTGCAGCTTGGTTTTGGGGGGAGACCAGAATGGAAGATACAACACAATATAAATATCTTGGCGTGAAGCTGGATACTGGCGGACATTTCTTGGCACAGAAGAATAGCATAAGGCATAAAGGTTTAATACTAGCACTCTCTCTAAAAACATTAAACTCTAAATTAACTGGCCCATCGATCCTGCCACTCGCTGAGGTGGTTTGTGCCAAACTCTTACCAACAATAACCTACGGCAGCGAGGCACAGAAAGGCAGAGACGCGAAAACACTCGATGCCACAGTAACAACTGCATACAGGGTCATCTTTGGGCTGCCGAAATACACTTCACCTGCACAAATTAGACTTGAGTTTGGCGTCTTGAAACAATCATTTGCCAGACAAGGGGCCTTTTTCACTGCATGTGATAAAGTGCGACAAGCTCCTCGGGGAACGCTAAACGAACAGCTGTGGAAGGAGTTACAATCACACGCTATATCACCAGCTGCAAAATACCTTCACAGCAGTCTACACAAATTGGGGTTAAACCAACTTTGGGAAACATCAACAACCACCCTAACCTTTAAAAAATGAGTGTGAAAGACTGTGAAACTACTCTCATGGCTGGAGGACAAGGTCACACTATCAAAGAGAGCCCGTGGATGGATGACTCTGAATACATATACGAAGCTGGGCGCCCAAGCTTATTTTAACCTGGGATATGACAAAAACATAAAAATTGCCTTTATGAAATAAAGATTTGGACTGCTCCCCTGCGCACAGCATCTTCTACCCTGGCTACGCAACAAAGCAGGCTCTGTGTGCCGATTATGCGGATCGGCTCAGGAAGACCTGCTGCATTTACTATGCTCCTGTAAAGAACTCCTCAAAGAAACGAAAGAAATTGCTGAAACAACTTTTAAATCTACGAGGTATTCAAACCAGGAGGCAAGCCCTGCTGGCATGATTTGCACCTAGTGTTCCACAAATGAACTGCAGAGCAGTAACATTTTTGAGACTGTGCGGAAGCAAAATGCCAGAATTGGAGTCATTAGGAACCTAGCCAGAAAAACATATGCAAATGTGCAAGGCGGCTTTGAGGATACTTTTATCACATAACTTTAGCAGATAAAACTGTCTTGTCACTATGCTGCTATATTTGCTCAAAACTAGCAAGCTTTTTAGCATGGGTTTTTGATATAAGTAACATGAATGAATATGTTTTAAGAATGTATATGACAAATTTTTTATTGAATACATTGTTTGTGCTGCAACGGTTTTAATTAACTATGCAAATAAACTACTTGAACTTGATTATCCTTTAATGCAACACCATATTGTGCCAGCTCAGGCTGAGACCACAGCCTCCTCCGGAACAACAAGGACGGCAATTTAGCTCTATCTGCCATGCCCATCATCAAAGATTTAAGGGGTGTGCTTTGCGGTAAGTGGACCAGATTCCTCGGGAAGCAGTTTTTTTATTTGCTCAGCGTGGAAAGATCTGAAAACCCCCATAGCTCTGAGCCATAAAAGCATCCACTAATGGCTTTGGCATCATAGATTTGCAAAGTTGGAGCAATGGATTTTGTGAGAGATCTGTTGTACTCCCTAGCTATGGCAACTGCTATTTGCCTGTGTTTAAGAGTTAAAAGATCCAGCTGAGGTTTCTATTAGAGGTTCGAGGATACAGTTGCTCCCAAATAGCTAAAGATCTCTACACTATCTAGTAGTTCACCCTCTAACTCAAGCTTCCCTTTAAAGGATCTACGTTTGTTAAAGAACATTATCTTTGTCTTCACGCAATTGATTTCCAAACCTGGGGAGGAGCAAAATTCTAGAAAACGATCTAATGCAAGTTGCAAACCAGTCTGGTTTTGGAAATCAATAAGGTGTCATCTGCAAAAAGGAGGATCAGTGTCTTAGTACCCGCCAAGCACGGAGCAGCAGTAGTTAGGGAAGAGAAATAGGAGACATCATCATTGAGATAAAGGGCAAACAAAGTTGGTTCCAGCACACACCTCTGGTGGAAGCTCTTTGTGATGGAGAATCGATCTGTCACCTGTCCTTGAGATCCCCAACGGACCGGTGTAAAGTTTTCCTTGTGGAGACGAATCAGGAGTACCAAGAGTTTGTCAGGGAAGGCCCAGCCTACTCAGAACTGCCATAGCCGGTCACACTGGACCAGATCGAAGGCAGACTTCGGGTCGACGAAGGCAACATATATTGTATCTCCGCTGACCATCATGGACTTCCAATAAAGTAAAAGGAAGCAGAAGATTTGATCAATTGTAGACACCTTTTTCCAGAAACCAGAGAGAAAGCCTTTTCTTCTACCCATTCCTCGATTTTGCTTGAAATCAATCGGGCAACGGTCTTCTGTATATAGTCAATCAAACTGGTCAGCATGTACTTTGCAGGGACAGATCCATCCCCCTTTTTAGGTCTCGCCTACGCATCGTGCATGCGCTGCATAGGAGAGAGACCTAATACCATCGGCACAGCTCTGGGGGCAAAAACGTGCATGCTTTGTATTGCTTGCAATGGCAACCCGTGCACGTCTGGCGATTTCCTTGCGGGAGTGTGCGGCGCCATATGGTCACACTCTACCGCAAAGGAATTGCTCAGGCCCCCTCCCCCTGCTTACACGCGAAGTGCGCGCTCTTTCCCTTTATCGCAAGCTCAGGATTCCAAATGAGTCCGCTGGTAGAGGAGATTGCCTTTACACTTGTAGTCACCCTCACTACTTCCATCACCCCAGTATAGCCCTCAGCCAGCTCTAAGACAGCTTAAGGTATGTGGCACACAGCGTTGGTCTGTCGGGAATGTACAAAGCGTTTCTCGTGTGTGAAGCATTGCCGTGTGACGTGTTCAGTCGGCTCTATCCGAGTAATGAACATGAGCACCACTGCCCCTTTGTTGGGTAGTAGAAGACCGCCACACAAACGGTGCAGTGGGCATCTCGCACCTCTGCACCCTGGTTCACTGCCCTGCTGCACTAACGGCAGCTATTCCTCTGTTGCAAGGTGTTCAGAGTCTATAAACTGCTTTTAAGAATTGTGACCTAAAGTACAAAGTTTACCACACGTTTAAAAGCAAAGCTCTACATGAGCAGGAGGCTGCTCCCCCCTTCCGATGAGCACCCAAATGTCAGTAAGTGTAGGAAAAAGTAACTTCATTCATCCGTAATAAGTTTTCTGTTACATCTCCTAAGACTAATATTGCCAAAGCCAATTGGTCTGGCGTCATATGCGAGCCTTTGGTCTTTGTCAATGCTTGTTTTCTTTGGAAACACAAGCCGCTTCCTTCACTCTGACATACTTTTAAATTAAGCTTTGAGGGAGCGTGCCTGAGTAACAGTGTTCGTTCTGAGCTACGCCTTCTCTATATCACAAGGGGACAGATGCAGCACACTACGGGCCCCCGCATGGCCTGACCCCCGCTGGGGGATCTATCGGTGAGTGCTGGATGGCCCTATTTGCGGCCCAATCCCTTCTTGACAACTCGGAGCGACTGTCTGGTAAAGCTGGCTGTGACCTCAACATGGTGGCCGCCGTTAAGAAATCTGCTACGCCGCAGGTGACACCGAGAGGGCACTAGCATTGCATGGACGGCCTCATTTCACCAATAAAAGGAGCAGTGCCCTGACGGAGCCCTTCACCCTGTGGCAGCGGCACTACCCGACTCCCCACAGCATCGCAGATGTATCCATGGGGCCTGAGCTTGGGGACTGCTGTTGCAGGGTTTCTCTACTCACACAGAACTGTGCACAGAGGAGTGGAACCTCGGCAAATTAGGATGTCCCAAAACTTACCTTAGCAACCAACTCACCCCTTACCGAGCTAGCTACAGTGTCTCATTGGACATATCAAACACCCAATGTTTAGACAAACCAGAACATGAACTTACAGTACCTCAGGGTACGTGGGACTCATGAACACTCTTTCGTTATATTATCATTACAAACCAGAACATGGAGTAAAGAAGACACATGTGCATTTGAAATGTTTATTTACTAATGCCGTCTTCTCAGGCGCAGTATCTTTGATAATACAAGTATACTTATTATCAGTAGCAAAATTATCAGCATAGTTACTAAGACATAAAAAGCGAATGGTGACAGCATGTTAACATGCTGTAATGAATAAGAGTTAACAACACTTATATCTCACCCTCCCTAACACATATATTATATTATTAGCTAAGAAGGTCTCTTTGGGTTGTTTTAGGGCGGGCCCATACCTTAGTGTCCTAGCATGAAGGAATCACATCAGCATACACCAGCTCTCTCTGCATGTGCACCGCATCAAGTGTGTTAACAATTCTCGTGCAAAGCAATATCAATCCCGCCTCAAGCCCAAGTTGGCAAAGGCTGCACTTGTGTTATGACTATACTTCGAAGGGAACCCCGCAGGATGTTTACTTCCCTTCTCAGAGGCAGCAATCGCTGCCAAGATGTCGCTATCAATCTTGGTTTTAGACCTAGTAACTGCTGCAACTAAGTATGTAGATACTGCTGATTTCGCCGCTTCATCAGCAAGCGAGTTGCCAACAGCGTGAACTCCCACGCGCTGATGACCGAGAGTATGAATCACATAAACGAGTGGCAACATAGCCTTAAGCTCTGCCACTCGAACCCAGATCATTTTATGTTTTATTGTGCTACCCTTGGAATCATGAAAATCATTTTGAATCCAAAAGAACAAGTTTTCATTGTAAGACTGGACACAGTAGTAAGAATCACTTACAATTAGAGTAGTAACACTTGGATCTGCGTACTCCAAAGCTAGTAAGAGAGCACGAAGCTCTGCCAATTGTGCGGTGCAATCGCCCAGGGGCAACGTGTGTACCTCCCTGGAAACGAACTCATCATTCAACATAGCACCGACCACAATGGCGCATGCGGAAACGTAGGCATGTTTAGAGCCATGCGCAACCTGCGCCGACCCATCAGTGTAAATGATGCAATGGAAGTCTTCCAAAGGTCGCATCGCCAGAGGAGCAGGATGAACGAATTCATACTGCAAGTACTCCTGCGACCGTAAGGAAGCGTCAAAAATAAACATGACATCTGCGGATGACAATGACGCAGCCCACTGAATCCACCTAGGGTGCAAAGCCTTTGAATTTGGTACACTGGCTTTCGTGACTGCCTCTAAATGAGGACAGGGTGTTACCACTAGCATGCGCTTCCCCTGTGACAGAGCACGTTCTTTTAGAATTGCCATCTGTACAGCAGTTAAAACCTTTTCCACTGTGGGAAACCGCATCTCAGCCGAAGTGTACAAGTGTGACTTGTAAGCAATAGGTACCGTGTCACCTTCATTAAAAGTGAGGTACGTGAAACCCACCGTCCCAGGAATTATTCTTATGACCAGGTTGGTGTGGTTATCACGAGTCAGTAAATATTTAGAAGCGAGCAGATCAGCCTGCAAAGATTGCAAAATGGCTGAATGCTCAGGCAGCCAGCATGATTTTGAGAAAGTTGGTTGTATCAAAGCATACAAAGGCTTGATACGCTGGGCATATTCCGGAATGTAAGTTCTGCCGAAATTCAAAAAGCCCAGTAAAGACTGTAATTTTTTCAGTGTCGTTGGTGCGCGCAATTGTGCGCACTTCTCTAAGAAGTGAGGAGCCAAACCTCTTCCTTCATTGTTGAGCTCATAGCCCAAAAACAACACTGTGTGTTCAGCAATGTGCGATTTTGCAAAGTTGAATTTGTAACCCATGTCCGCGAAGTTGCAAACAAGAGAATTTACACGACACAGATGCTCCCAAATATCGTCGTCTGTGAGATATATGTCATCCACATAAGAAAAAGCATCAGGGTCTAGTGCCTCCAGAATAGAGACAATTCGAGCGGTAAATATACCAGGACTATTCTTGTAGCCCATTGGAAGACGCCGGAATTGCTTTTGGACTCCAGCGCTTGTAAAACTGGTCCATTGGGAGCTAAAGCTGTCCAATCTGTGGGCATAAAAACCATTGGATATGTCAAGCGTTGTCTTGAAACGCTTACGCACGAGACTATCCACTAGGGCAGAGCCGTGGGTATTCTGTACTGCACAGTTACGGCAATGCGAGTTTAAATGCCGGTAATCCAAAACCAAACGATATGATCCGTCAGGTTTATTCACAGTAAAAAGGGGATTATTCATCGGTGACACACACGTTTCAATAACTCCCTGATATTCCAATTGTTCAAGGATTTCCGCGACGGAAGATTTTGCTTCACGCCGAATGGGATATTGAGGTTGAGGCTGCGGCTGAGACCGCAACGGAATTTCGTGGCAAGGCGACAATTTATCCCAACCACATTGGTTACGGTACAGAGCCGGCGCGAGAGCCCGAGCCCACTCTTCTGCAAAATGCTGCGCATGCTCTTTCGAGACAGTGTTCGCGAAACTGGGTAGGATCACCTCCTCCCCTCGCGGCGCCGCGAGCACAAAAGGTGGGGGCCAGTCAGCCTCCGAAAGCAAAATATATGTAGAAGACAGATTCTCCCAAAATACACCTTTAACGGTACGCTGTATGTCACCTTCAATTAACAGGACAATTTCATATAGTCTTTCAGGGGGAGCAAGTCTCGTATCCGCTGTTTCTATCACAACGTAGACATCAGTCGCTGTCACCCTCAGCAGTGGACGCAGCGCCTCTCTGACTACGGTTATCTCCGCCGCGCTGTCCAGCAAGGTCAGAGCCCACGTCAGATTCCGAAGCCGCGTTCTCACTATCTGTGGCATATCGATGCGCTGTTAAGGCTGCGACTTTCTTTTTCGCAAACTGCGGACGCCTAGGCGTAGAATCCTCCTGCTTCACAGCGCCGTCCGTCTGGCGGGACTGACCACGTCCTTGTTGGCCACCACGTCCACGTCCACCCCCTCCTCCTCCACCGGTCTTCGGGGCCGATGTGTCCTGAAAGGAACGAGGAGAGCGTTGATCAGAACCCTGAAAACGATCAGGTGATTTAATCATCGCGCGGTCGCGCAAATCATAAACTTTTTCGGATGGCGCAGGAGCTTGTATTGCAGGAAAAGTACCCTGAGTCTGCACTGTCTGCTTCCCCTGTGTCTGTTTTTTAGGCCAATTCGATTTCTTGGACTTGGGCTGGGCATCTGTCACTGCAGATTGTCCCTGTGGTTGTATTTTATCCTTCACTGGAAAATATTTCAGACCTCTACTTGTGCGGCCAATCGTTTTATAAGCGGCCACTACAATCTTTGCTAACTGGCGGGGTTTGTCGGCATCGGGCAGAGCAGCCAAAGCATTCGACACCTGAAAGTTAACTGCATCTCCTTTAACATTGGAGAGAATGAGATCACTTACAATCTCAAAAGAACCACACAGGCGCATACCCAATTCCACCGCTGCCTCTGGACCGTGATCATTCTGAACACGTCTAATGATTTCAGGCAGGGCATTCATAGACGGGGTGCCGAAGCACCTCGTATAAACTGCCGCAAAAGTTTTTCCCCAGCTTTCACAGTCAGCAAGTTCAGGAGTAATATCCTTCGGTAGAGTAATCGTCAACATTCTATGTTTATCAGCAGGAGTAGAATTCGGAAAAACCGCCTCCAGTTGATCAAACTTCTCCGCTAGCCAGAATGGGAAGTCATCGTTGTCAACAGGACGCGCACCAAAAACCGAATTTACCATCACTGGATTGAGACGCATTCCGCCTCGTTCCATGGGAGCGGCCGCACCCCCCTGGGGACCACCAGGAAGATGTCAACCAATGTATTGCACTAAAGCACGAATCACGGAAATGGAAACTACATGTAGCCTGCGAATTTCTGCCAGGGTACAAGCCCCGTGATTCGGGTGCGGGGTAAAGCCACCCAATGCAGGCCAATTCGTACCTGGAATCGAGAGTGGACCTAACCTCGCACGGGACAAAGAGTGGGGGAGGGCGCCATCAAACCAAACTCGATGCTGCCAATGATCAATAGGTATTTCCAACGCCCTGTATGGCGTATATTCAGCCGGGACATCCGAGGCGGTGTAGGAGTGGTACAAACCAGAATTAGCGTCCACAGCCGGAAACGTAACCCAAGAGTAAAACAACTCGTAAGGAAACGCCGGATCTGCACTTACCACGAAAATCACAGCCATCCCATCTACTGGGACCTGGTACGTCTGAAGATGGTTGCGTACCGCTACGCGACTATGCTGTGCAATAGCCACCGCTGCCGCCATCACAGAATTGGAAACAAGTAAACACAAAGAACACTTTGTAGCACAACTGGGTAGTAACTCAAAGAAACCGTTTAAGTAAGAATCAAGCTTGAATAAAGACCTATTTCAAAAAATAGGTAGGTTTCACCAACACCCCGTTTTCCGGAAACGGACGTGAAGGGGTTAAGGCATGAACGATAAACTACTCGAGTGTCATGATATAAGACCACCGAAACCGTTGGGCGCCATGTTGCAGGGTTTCTGTACTCACACAGAACTGTGCACAGAGGAGTGGAACCTCGGCAAATTAGGATGTCCCAAAACTTACCTTAGCAACCAACTCACCCCTTACCGAGCTAGCTACAGTGTCTCATTGGACATATCAAACACCCAATGTTTAGACAAACCAGAACATGAACTTACAGTACCTCAGGGTACGTGGGACTCATGAACACTCTTTCGTTATATTATCATTACAAACCAGAACATGGAGTAAAGAAGACACATGTGCATTTGAAATGTTTATTTACTAATGCCGTCTTCTCAGGCGCAGTATCTTTGATAATACAAGTATACTTATTATCAGTAGCAAAATTATCAGCATAGTTACTAAGACATAAAAAGCGAATGGTGACAGCATGTTAACATGCTGTAATGAATAAGAGTTAACAACACTTATATCTCACCCTCCCTAACACATATATTATATTATTAGCTAAGAAGGTCTCTTTGGGTTGTTTTAGGGCGGGCCCATACCTTAGTGTCCTAGCATGAAGGAATCACATCAGCATACACCAGCTCTCTCTGCATGTGCACCGCATCAAGTGTGTTAACAATTCTCGTGCAAAGCAATATCAATCCCGCCTCAAGCCCAAGTTGGCAAAGGCTGCACTTGTGTTATGACTATGAAGGCGTGGAGATCAGACCTCATAACAATTCCATATCGTGTTGCTCCTGAAACTTCAGCACTCTCCGTGCAGACATGGTTTATTAAACAAGACTGATATCAGAGCAATAACATATTATTCTCACATACACCACGGCAAACCACTAGGTTGAAAGCTAAGTCAACAATTAAGGGTCGTGTGCAGAAGTTGCAAGAAAGGAAAAATGGCGTTTAAATCTGAAATGTACCTATGCTAACTTAACACGATATAAGGATATATAGGAGCTATACAACACTGCGTGCAGCGGCGAGTGTGTTGGCCTTGCGGGGTGGACACCTGGTGCCTCTGATCATGACCCTGGCAATCCACCTTCACCCCCCAAGACAAGACCGGCCGTGGAGCCCAGGTGAGCAGTATTGTAGTGGTGAAGACAAGCCAAAGCTGCACGACCTATAAGGAGGGCGGGTGCTGCACCTTCCTCCTTGGAAGTAGATTAGCCTGGTGGCCCGACCAAGTCAGTGCACCTGGATGTCTGATGCACACCTTTAATTTGAAATCTCTGGACCTTGGAACACACTGTGATGGGCTCTCCCATGTAACTAAAGAACTCCATAGCCAACGTGGTCTTACTGGGGGGGCTGGTGAGACACTGCTCGTACTCCCTGAAACACCTGAGCCCTTTCACAACCTCCACATGGGGAATATCCATCTAAGACGCACCTGAGGGCCCTTCGTGGGATACTCCTGACTGACCATGAAGTATGCAGTACCTGTAAAAAGTGCAAACAGTCATGAGGCCTAAAAAACACACCAAAGCGCAATGAGCTCGAGGGACTCCTGCTGCTCCGGGGGTCCACAACCTTGGGGAGCCATATATTATGCTTGTTCTGCAGGGCGATCACCTGCGCTATCTGGGGCCACCATAGTACTCCGGAATTAAGCAAACTGCATGAAAGCATTGCCGAAAAGGCATCTGTGCGCAGGGGGCATTGACGCTGGTCCTCTACTCACCTCACTTTACCTTGCAGACTTGTGAAAGACAAGACCCCTTTTGTTCCACCGACCAGAATCACAGTAAAGAAAACCGCTGCGACTGTCCCCGGTATCAGGAATCATATTCACCTGAATATACCTAAGCACCAGACTGCTGCCAGTTGAGTGTCATGGCACCCGCTAGAGGTTGTGCACTACCTTTCCTTGGGTCTGACCTTGAAGGAGCCCGTGGCCCCGGTGATGGTGAATATATATTTCATTGTACGTGCACCCTCAATTTATCACGCTCCCTGGGGGATTTTTAATTCAGGTTGCGCCCCCCCCCCCCTATCCAAGTCTGCCTTCCGCTAGGATCGTTAACTCTCTCATTTCTCCTCGTATCAGTGTGAACCCTCACTGGTCCCGTCCTTGCGGGACCCCTCCTTAAACAAGCATTGGCAAAGCCAATAGGTCTCGCTTTTGGGACCTTACAAGTAGTTATGCAGCACAATATCCTTGGTACAACAACATCAACCGTTGCATGGCTAAACACTTATAAGGTCCCAAAGGTGAGACGTATTGGCTATGCCAATGCTTGTTGTATATTGGGATGATCTCTGCTCCCTTCCATGTGACTGGGATTGGGGCACCACATGCGAATGTATTTGCCGACAGGAGTATGTTTTGTGCCCATATATCTCTTTCAAACAAAAAATGTCAGCCGGTATGCAGTCCAAACGAGGGGCTTTGGCTCTAGTTATAGCACTTAAGGCAGACATAACATCACTCGTAGTAAAAAACGGGTCCTTTGTCTCTGTAAAGTCTTCAGTTGCCCTTGTCCCCCGAACAAAACTCAATTAATTCAATGAGACAATACAAGAATAAAGACAATAAAAGGGCTCAATCCATAATTGCGGGGATATATTGATGTACATAGGATCCACAGATGCGTCACTCCATCATTTAACAATGGTCCAAAACCTGATGGAGTCCTTGCGAGAGCAGGCCTATATTGCTTCCTTCAAAACATTCACATAGTATTTTGGAAGATTTCATCTTCTTGTGAGGTCTCTGAGACGTATCAAGTTGATCTGTGTACCACTAGTGTCTTGACCACTCTGTTGCAATTAGAAATGCTGTGGTTCTGGAATGTCTCATTTTGATTAGGGTTGACTAAATTAGTTGAACCGGCCCAAGAGTGTACAGACATTTCCCTGACCAACTGATCAAAAGCATACTGCTGAATATCAATGGCTGGTGGAATATAGTGAAGAAGTTTGAGCATTATTGGTTTCTCTCTGTAGCAAACAAATATTTTGCCTAAACATATGAAATCCCCAATCACAAAAACCATTTTGATGCAGTTTATTGTCTATGGCCCACTAGTGACTCTTTTGGAAAATAAAGCTTAAAGCAACCGTATGAATACTGTCAACACCTGGAAGGTAATGGGCTTTTATTTGGAGATTTTCCTTAATGAATCATAGAATGAGCTGCCAAGGAGAGGATTCTCAACCTTACGTTCCTTTGTTTACTCTAGTTACAACTGATGGTTTGTTAACTACTGGTAGCAACACGCTACTTCTGATGAAAAGAAAAGAGGAAGGGTGTAGAATAATTGAGAAAAAAGGTGGAAAGCAACACAGGTCAGCAGAGTGATCATTGAGCAAGGTGAAAGCGGGTGATCTTAGTAATAACGTTTTGACTCTTTCTCTCACTTCGGTTTATCCTCTCTTTCCACTTTATCTACTACAACATATACAGACAGGAAGGAATGGAGGATTTTCTGTTTATTAATGTGCCAACACAATATGCTTATGCAACACACCCTGACTAGACGCACAATCAGCTGTGTTGGCATGTGTCCCTATCACCTTATGCTTTCTTCTACTAGACAGTGCACCTGGTGTCCTTCACATAGTTTTTATCTTGAAAAAAACACATTCTTCGTTTTGTATCTCCCCTCAAATGAATATTGATACCGAGAGGAATTTAATGAAAAGTTGCAAAACTGTCACTGCAAAAACGCTGAAAGGTGATTTAAATAAACTGTCACTTTTTGGAGCGCCTGGACTTCCTTTTCAAAATTGGGATCAGGGTCACTGACAGATGAGGTACCAGAGCCCTATTTGTGGTGCACTAGCATGTAGATCTGCATTTGTCTAGGCTGCAACATACCCAACACTAAATGCAACCTATAAAGCATATAAAACATCACATACCTGAAACAATCTTGCAGCTCATGGTGATGGGTTGGAAAGACTTTACCGGAGATTCTGAAGCACTGGGGATCTGACCCTGAGGTATTATTTTACAGCTTGCAGTAATGGGTTGGAAAGCAGAATTGCCATGTGACCCAAATTTGATTTTTGGCGGTGCTGTTTTGGTGGGCGAATGCTCCAAAGCAGGTTGCAGAGAATGAAAAGTGGTGGGATGCTGTTCGTCTCTACTTCTGATGAAGAAACCTAGGAGTGAGGGGGTTAGATATGAAAGTCTTTATTTTTCATTCCACAAAATATATATTTTGATTCTTTTTTTTTTAACAGCTGTATATAGCTCAGACTAGACCATGATGCGTTAGAGCGCTTTATATACATTAAAAGCGCTTCACCATTCAGACAGCTGAGGAAGGGATATACTTAAGTCATCTTTATACATATACACAAGTGATTAGGGTAGAAATGAATGCACAAAACTTGCATTCCATAACACTGGTTCAGTAATAAATAAACAGGCATATAGGGAAAACTCTTGGTGCAGACACAGAATGACAGCACCATGATGGGCCTCATCCAAGATTCTTAAGGTTGTTTTCACAAGTAATGAGCTCATAAACATAACAATGGTATAAAGATGAAATACTCCTAAATCCTCTAATGCGCAACAGGCGCGAATACATCACATATAATACAGAACATGCCAGCAGAGTTCCAAAATCCATAACGGTTAGTAAGAACGCAAACTCACCCCTAGCACATAGCTCATACCAGAACAATTTGAAATAGGTTTCTGGATGTACTGATGAGAGAAAAATAAAAAAGGGTGAAGAGACAGTAGTTGTTTCACCTCCCTTTTTTTGAAGTACCTAACAGAAGTATTAGTGTGGATGGAGGGACACAACAGTGCCAAACTTTGGGTCATCACAAAATAAACATTGTTTCAGTGTCTGTTTTTGCTGAAAACGGGGATCATGAGCAGCATAGGATCACAACTGCATAGTTGATAAGATCCTTCTGTGAGATTTAATCTCCTACTCAGGTTGTCAGATGGATCCGAGTACATTTCTTTCTGCACACGCAAGTTAGTACGCAGTTCCACCCCCATTGAGGAGCTGCTCAGGAAAATGAGCATAGGAATAATATGCTCAAAGTGGTCAGTTGTGGAGATGAGAAATGCTTTAGCATGGACAGTAGCCTAAATTTGGGCAACAATGGAATTACCACTGTGAAGAGTGGACAGAATCATAAACTGATGACACGCTTTTTGAGGTCTTACTTAGGCAAAAAGGGTATGATAACAGATTACTTTAAGTTTTTTACCATATTACCAATGAATCTGCAAAGGTTGAAATGGCTGTCTAGAATGAAGGCCAGAGGAAAAAGTTACTTACCTTTGATAACGTTCTTTCTAGTGGATACTCTAACTAACCGCAGATTACTTTCACTGTGAATTTCCACCAAGCGCCCGACTAGTTCAGGAGAATTTTTCAGCAATTTCCTCATGTGTCACTAAATGGCGTCGTGCTGCTCCGTGTCGGATCCTACCCACCCCAGAAGTGACACCACTACTGCTACACAGCCGCCACCTTTCGCAAGCTGGCATCAGGCAGGACGTGGAGCCCTTAGAAAATCAGAATGTGCCAGTGTGCTCATCTCTATAATGGAGTCTTATTAACATGGGCTGAAGGAGTCTATCCACAGAATGGGGAGGAGGGTGAGTCAGTGAAGATTCTGCAATTAGAGTATCTACCAGAAAGAGCGTTACCAAAGATAAGTAACTTGCTCTTCTGATAGATATTTCTAACTGCAGAGCACCCTTTGTTCTGGTGGAAAGATTGCATATCCCTTCAAGAGGCTGTTAGAAAGTTCATAACAAAGCTTAATACACAAGACAAATCATTTGGGAATGGTTCTTTTCTGTACAGCTGTCCCCTTTTTAGCCCAGGGAACCCTACAAAGAGCTGATTCCCCACTGATGTTCCTTGGAACAATCAATGTAAAAGCTTATTGCTCTCTTTCAGTCAAGATGATGAAGTTTTTCTTCCTATTTACATAGGTGAATGGAGGAAGGTCAAAAGGCATCAATTGTCACTACTCAATTTCCATGCATGGAGGTGCAGGTTGCGCAGGTTCAGGAGCAGGACCCTGACCTGCTGTAGTGACAGAATGTCTTCCTAAAGAGGTAGTCTGATCACAGGACAAAAGCTCGTTGCATTAAGGTTCTGGTTAACACACTCCCTTCGCCTAGACTGGAGCAACAAAGATTACTTGGGCCCAGCCATACCTGATCTTTTTCAGACCTTTGGGCAGAAGAGGTAGAAGCAGGAAGGTTCAGAGAAGTACTGAGTTCCAATCTATGGAAAAGGTGTCTCTGAGCGAGAGCTGCCTTGCGAACTCCACCACACAGAAGCTAGGACACTGCACGCTCTCTGCGGGGTAAAAAGATCAAGCCAGGATTCTACTCCATTGATGAAAGAGGCCCTGTGTCACTGCCAAGTGCAGTCACCATTTATAAACTGCTAAACAACTCAGTCTGAGTAGTCCACCCTAGAGTTTAAAGATCCTGCCAGATATTGTATGATTAGGGAGATGCCCTTACGATTCAGCAACTTCCAAAGGTGTAAAGCCTCCTGGCACAGGACCCAACTACCCCCTTTTGTTGCAGTATCATATAGTGGTAGGGCTACCCATTTCCCCTTGATAGAGGGAAGGGACACTTTTAGTGCCAAGAGAATCGCTAGCAACTTTAACAAGTTGATGGGGAGGGAAGCTTCCACTAAAGACCAAAGGCCTCTGATTTCCACCACTCCCAGGTTAAATCCGACCCCTAGCACCATGAATCCGTCACAACAGTTTGCTCTGGGTGGGGCTAGGGAGAGGGGTCTGCAACTGGTCCAACTTAGTTCTAGCGGCCACAACTGTAGGTCTTTTGCAGTCTACAGGGACACCCATATGGAATTTGATAGGTTTCCTTGGTGCTGAGCCCATTGAGACATCAGATCCTACACCATAGAATGCACGAGCTACCTGACGTTGTTCACAAACAATATCAAAGAGGCCACGAAGCCTTAGAGCTGCCCCCACTGTAAGCAAGGTTGAAACATAGGGAAGACAGCCCAAATATACCAGACTCGCGGAGGTGGAAGGATGGCTCGGAAGAGCACCATGTGCAGAATTACTCCAATGAACGGTGTTCTATGTGGAGGAGTCAGATGTGACTTAAGAGCGTTGATGGAAAATTCCAACAATGTTAATAAGTTTCCTGTCGTCTGGAGGTGAATATGACTGCCTGCGGCAAGGATGCCTTCAGCAACCAGTCATCAAGAAATGGGAAAGGAATATGCTACTTACCAGTATACATCTATTCTTGGCATGTAGGGCTGCTGATATTCACATCTTATGCATAGATCGCCGCCTAGTGTTGGGTCCGGATGATTGCACATTGTTGTCCTGGAAGAGTCTTCAAAGTATCACGAGATAGGTGGCTCCTCCCCTGGACAACAGTGCGCATGGGCATCCTCTCCATCCTCAGATTGTTTTTCGCCATTGTGGCAGGGATGGAGTATGATACAGTAAGTGATATCCATGCTAGAGATTAATTCTGAATGCTACAGCTGCGACAGGCACCGGGGAGGAGGGAGGGCGATGTGAATATCAGCAGCCCTACATGCCAAGGACAGATGCATTCTGGTAAGTAGCATATTCCGTTCGAGGCATGTGGGCTGCTGAATTCACATCTTATGCATAGAATGTATAGCAGTCTCCTCTTAGCGGCGGTTGCCTGTGCAAGCTGCAGCAGTTTGAAAAAGACTTTTGAGTACAGCCTGTCCTACAGCAGCTTGCTGTTTGGAGTGTACATCTACGCAGTAGTGTTTGGTAAATGTGTGTATGGTAGTCCATGTGGCTGCCTTACATATGTCTTCTAGAGGAATGTTTCCTAGGAAAGCCATGGATGCCCCTAACTTGCGTGTGGAATGCGCTCTTGGGGGAACTGTTAATGTGCGTTTAGCTTTTTGATAACAGATTTGTATGCACTTAACAATCCATCTGGCTATACCTGATTTGGAAATGGGGTTGCCTTTGTGCTGTGGTGAAAAGACAACAAACAGTTGTTTAGTCTTTCTGAAAAGTTTTGTCCTGTCTATATAGTACAGGAGAGCTCTTTTAACTTCAAGGGTATGTAGAGCTCGTTCTGCCACGGAATCTGGATTAGGGAAGAATACTGGCAGCTCTATAGCTTGATTGATGTGAAACTGGGACACCACCTTTGGCATAAATTTAGGGTTAGTTCGCAGCACTACCCTATTAGCGTGAATTTGTATGAATGGCTCCTGAATAGTTAGGGCTTGCAGCTCACTAACTCTTCTGAGTGATGTAATCGCAACTAGAAAAGCTACTTTCCACGTTAGGAATTGTATCTCACAGGAGTGTAGAGGTTCAAAAGGTGGTCCCATTAGTCTGGTGAGAACCACGTTGAGGTTCCAGACAGGTGAAGGTGGGTGTCTTGGAGGAATGATTCGTTTGAGTCCCTCCAGGAAAGCTTTAATAGCAGGTACCCTGAAGAGTGAAAGGTGCTGCCTGTTTTGAAGATAAGCTGCCACTGCAGCTAAATGTATACGAATGGAGCTGTAAGCCAGATTGCATCTGTGTAAATGTAGGAGGTAACATATGATGTTCTGAGTAGATGCATCTAGCGGATTGATGTCATTATTTTTACAATAGATGACAAATCGTTTCCACTTCGCCGCGTAGCATGCCCTGGTTGTAGGCCTCCTTGCCTCTTTGATAATATTTATACAGCCGGGAGGCAAGTTGAGGTAACCAAACTCTATGACCTCAGGAGCCATATCGCAAGGTTCAACTGTTGCGGATCTGGGTGCTGAATGTCGCCATGGCTCTGCGTTAATCGCAGCCTTTGATAAGGAACCACGGAAAGTTCTAGAAACGTGGTGTACCATGGTTGCCTCGCCCATGTTGGAGCAACTAGGATTAGAGTCATTGAGTGTTGTGGCAGTTTGCGTGCCACTAGTGGTATGAGCGGGGCTGGGGGAAAAGCGTACGCAAACCTGCCTGACCACTTCATCCATATCGCATTGCCCTGAGACTGCGGATGTGGAAATCTGGCGGCGAAGCTTTGGCATTTTGCGTTTTCCCTTGTGGCGAACATGTCTATTTCTGGGTGACCCAACCGATGGAAGTACGGCTGCAGCACGGAGGGATGTATCTCCCACTCGTGCATCTGGTGGCTGTGTCTGCTGAGCAGGTCCGCTATCTGGTTGTCCTTGCCCGGGAGGTGTTCCGCTATGAGGAAGATGTTCCTCTGAATGGCCCACTTCCACATGCTTTGCGCCAGATGGGACAACTGTGGAGAGTGTGTCCCTCCCTGCTTCTGTATGTAGTACATGGCAGTCATGTTGTCCGTCCAGATTAACACGACTTTGTTGCACAAGTGTACCTTGAAAGATTTTAGCGCCATGAAGATTGCATCAGTTCTAGCAGGTTGATGTGCATTAGCTTCTGCTGCGTTGTCCATAGTCCCTGCACTGTGTTATGGAGGACATGCGCGCCCCAACCCAGGAGAGATGCGTCCGTCGTTAGCACTATTTGTGGTACAGGCTCTTGGAACGGTCGTCCCCTGCAAAGGTTTTGTGGTTTCCACCAATGCAGAGAGCTGTATGCGCGACCGGTCACCAACACTAGGTCTTTCAATTGTCCCTGAGCCTGGTTCCACTGCCGTGCTAAGCACTCCTGGAGCGGACGCATGTGTAGTGTTGCGTGAGGGACTATGAAAATGCAGGAGGCCATCATGCCTATCAACTGCATAAACACCCGTGCTGTGAGCGAGTGTTGGGGCCTGAATTCCTGAATGAGTAACTGAATGCTGTTAATTCTGGCTGAGTTTGGCTGCGCCTTTGCTGCCAGAGTGTCTATTGTGGCTCCCAGGTACTGCTGTACATGGGCGGGCTGAAGATGAGACTTTGGGTAGTTTAATGAGAATCCGAGGCTGTGTAGGAGGTGAATAGTGCGGGACACGTGACTGGCACATTGCTGGGCTGACTTTGCTTGGATGAGCCAGTCGTCCAGATAGGGGTAGACGTGAACATGGTTTCTCCGTAGGTGTGCAGCCACTGTCGCCAGGCACTTGGTAAACACCCTGGGGGCTGTGGTCACCCCGAAAGGCAGTACCTTGAATTGGTAGTGCTGGTTTTGGATGGTAAACCTGAGATACTTCCTGTGTGCTGGATGTATTGGTATGTGGAAATACGCATCCTTTAAGTCTAGGGTAGCGAGGAAGTCTCCCTGAGTAGTGGTAAAACTTGCTGTAAAGTGAGCATTTGAAAATGTTCTGACAAGATGTATTGGTTTAGGGGCCTGAGGTCTAGTATTGGCCTGAGAGACCCGTCCTTTTTGGGGATTAAGAAGTACAGAGAGTACACCCCTGTACCCTGTTCTTGTATAGGGACGAGTTCTATGGCCCCTTTTTGCAGCATGCTGATAACTTCTTGCTGCAATAAGTCTATGTGCTCTGCGGACATAGGTCGGTGTTTTGGGGGTATGTTGGGTGGAGTGGATGTTCGCTCTAGACAATAACCATACTGAATGAGTTGTCTTACCCACCTGTCTGTGGTAATGCTTTCCCAGACTGGCAGGAACTGTTGTAATCTGCCCCCGACCGGTGTTATATGGTCCGGGGGCAGCGACAAGGCGTCACTGCTTAGTATTGGCGGAGGATCTGGTGTTGTTATTCCCTCGTCCTCTGCCTTTACTGCTGTTGCCACGGTATCCACCTCTGCTTGTTTTAGTATAGGTGGTTTGCGTGTTCCCTTTGTTGTATTGAGTCTGCTGGGATGCCTGTCTTCTTGAAGCTCCTCTGTTATTGGAGCGACGAAAGGAACCACCTCTGAATTGTTGAGACTGCAAGGCCCCCATAGATTTAGCTGTCTCTGTGTCTTTTTTAATTTTTTCTAAGATGGAGTCCACATCAGGGCCAAATAAAAAATCAGGGTTTACAGGCTGATTCAATAAAGTTGTTTGAATCTCTGGTTCAAACCCTGAGATACGCAACCAAGCATGCATTCTGAGCATGACACTAGTGTTGATGGCCCTGGCTGCAGTGTCAGCTACGTCCAGCGCACATTTAATGGAAGCGTTGGATATGAGTTTCCCTTCCTGTATTAGTGTTTCTGCACCTTCTTTGTATGCATCAGGCAAATGTTGTAGCAGTTGCTCCAATGTGTCATAATGTGCCCTATCATATCTGGCTAATAGGGCCTGTGTGTTGGAGATTCTCCAGATATTAGCTGCTTGTGCAGCCACCCTCTTTCCAGAAGCTTCTAACATCTTAGACTCTTTGTCCGGAGGAGGAGCATCACCAGTAGTTTGGGAGTTGGCACGTTTACGAGCATTGGAGACTACCAAAGAGTCCAACGGCAACCGTCCCTTAATGTATGTAGGGTCCACAGGCGCCGGTCTGTATTTCCGTTCAATTCGGGGGTTAATAACCCTTGCTCTGGTGGTCTCCTTAAAAATGTCTCCTGCGTGTTTGAGGACACCCTTTAACATTGGCAATGTTTTAACTGATTTCTCTGAAGTGGAGAAAGTGTCAAACAAGAAATCCTCCTCAATTGGGTCAGCATGCATGTCCACATCATGATTATGTGCTGCCCTCTCTATCAGTGCGCTAAACGCCGCTGTATCCTCTGTGGGCGAGGTCTTTACAGGATAAGAGGGAGTATCAGGTATAGGTTGTGATTCCCCCTGGTCAGCAGTGTCTGTCCAGGTTTGAGCCTGGTCATCTTGATCATTGTCCGCAGGGTAACTATATTGTTCTTCATAGTTGTACCCTAGCTCCTCAGTTGAGCGTGTGGGTGAGTATGCATACGTGTCTTGGTCATGGTACTGCACACTCTCAAAAAGGACAGGCGATGTGGAAGAGTCCCTTTTCTTCTTTAGTGGAATTTTATAGGATTCCAGTGGATGTTCCGACCTGATCTTTCTTTGATAAATAGTAAGTGTACCAGTGTCGGCGCCGATATGGAGCTTCGACTGTTCATCCTAGGAGGGCTCCTGATACACAACGCTTGCTTCTTGAGGATGGCTCCTTTTTCCAAGTGTCACAGTTTTGGAATGTTCGATCCCTTTTTTCGGATCGGTAGCCTTAGGCCGTGCTGTTGGGGGCAGTCCGAATTTTATCGGCGGCTTCTGTCCTGGCGCCGATATGGGACCGACGGACTTTGCTTTGTTGTTGTGCTTTTTTACTTTGCGTCGACAGTTGTGCTTGCGTCGGATGTGCGCTCTTTTTTGTCGATTCGACTTGCTCCTTCGAGGCGCCTTTTGTTTTTGGCTCGAGGGCTTTGACGAGCTGTTGTTTTTCGACTCGGTGCCTCCGTTCGAGGGCCTTTTGAGAGTTGAGTCCTTGTTTGTGTCGCTGTCCGTCGACGCCGACCTCGTTGGATCGACGTACTTGGCTTTAGCGATGGACTTTAGCGCACCAATCTTTGGATCGACACCCTTTGCGGTTGACCTTTTAGGGTCGTCGACACTTTTCTTCGACGTCGATTCTGATGTGGTTGCACTCTTCGATCCGATGGCTGACTTTAGCAGTTTCGGTTTCGTTTGTTCCTCGGTAGCTTTCGGTTTCGCTTTCGTTTGGGCGACCGATGGCTCATGTGATATATTCTTAGCCGGGCCGAGACGCGAGGCTATAGAATGCTTAATATGATCTTGGCTAAGGCCTTTCGGCGATGCCTCGACCGGAGCCTTGGAAAGTTTAAGAGTGTCTTGTGTAGGCCCAGTACCCACTGTTGGGCCTGGTTCATCACTCAAGTCGTCATCGACGGCTCCGATGGGGGACACGTCGTCCCTTACCTCTTTGACGTTTTCATCTTCAACGACGTGCTCTTCGTCGTCTTCATAGTAGGTGGAGTCGTGCTCCGAACCTGGATCCGACGTCTGTTCTGGATCCTCAGTCTCGACGACCTCATCGTCGTCTTCGTCGAAGATATTCACCGGGTCGGGCGCTGGCTTCGTCATCGTTTGTCTTGCTGCACGTCGGAGCCTAAGCGTTTTCTTCGACCGGAACCGAGCACAAGCTAAACAGTTGTCCTCGTTGTGGTCTGGATTTAAGCACTTGTTGCACACCGGGTGTACATCGATTTGCGGGTATTTTGAATTACAAAGGGGGCATCGTTTGAACGGGCTCCGTTCCATCGACGATCGGGCCTGTAGTGTCGAAAAGGCCACGCGGCGCTCTTCGACATCCTGCTTCGAAAGAAACTGGAACAAGAACTCGGCACCGATTGAAAGAACAATACCGACGACCCCGAAGGCCTTTTGGCCTTGTATAAAGTTTTCCGAACTGGAGTTAAGGAAAGTACATCCGAACCCAATGGCGGAAAAAAACAATCTGAGGATGGAGAGGATGCCCATGCGCACTGTAGTCCAGGGGAGGAGCCACCTATCTCGTGATACTTCGAAGACTCTTCCAGGACAACAATGTGCAATCATCCGGACCCAACACTAGGCGGCGATCTATGTAAGATGTGAATTCAGCAGCCCACATGCCTCGAACACTAGTATTCCCAACCTCTGAAGGTGAGCAGCGACCACCACCATCACTACTGCGAACACCCGAGGGGCCCTGGTGAGGCTGAAGGGGAGCAATAAGAACTGAAAGTGCTCCTGGCCTACCTGAAACTGCAGATAACACCAGTGGGACTGCAGGCCAGGAATACAGAAATAGGCGCCCTGCAGGTCCAAAACTACTATCCAGTTTCCGGAGTCCCGGGCAGACAGGATTTGGGCAGAAGCTTCCGTCCTTCTTTTGCACCAACAAGAAACAGGAGAAACAACCAGTCTCAACTTTTGATGCCGGTTCCCCGTATATATCTCTCTTATCCAAGAGAGCCTGAACTTTCTCTCGCAGAATGGACAAGTGGTCTTCTGGGAGGTACTGCAGTATAGGAGGCATGTTTGAAGGGGATGAAAGGAAGCTGAGGGCATACCTGCTCTGGATAATTTGTAACAGCCACTGTTCTGATGTGATGCTGCGTCAATCGTGGAGGTAAAAGGTGAGATGACCCCTCTACCAGGCATTTGAGCGCTGCCTCTGCTGCCGAGGGAGGGGCTGGTGACTGAGTAGTTCATTTCCCCTGGAGCTGGGATGTTGGCGGCCGAATCCCAGGCCTTTGCCTCAAAAGGTGTGGGAGGCACGTCACTACTGAAGCAAGGTCTGATGTGGCTTCTGCTGAAATTCCTTTCAGAAGACTCTAAAGGGCAAGCTTGTTGGGGAAACTGCCGTACCAGTGGTGCTGGCCCAAGGGGGCGCGCTGTTGCCCTGGTCACCTTGAAGCGCTCCAGGTATGAATCCACCTAATCTCCAAAGATACCTGCATCATCAAATGCCATGTCCATTAGGGATTGTGGTACGTCGCTCTAGCACCCTGTGGAGCGAATTCAAGTGGCGATGAAGCACCACCCCAGTCTCAACTGCCCTATCCTATCAGTTGGTAGTGTCCAGGCCAGCATATGATATATTTCTTAGCATCCTGACCATCCTGGGCGAAACCCTTGAGGTTGGATTTGAGGTCTTCTGGAACTGCTGGCAAGATCCCTCCATCATATCAAACAACGCATGTGAGTATCTGCCCGGAAGGCAACTGGCGTTCACCAAGCGAAGGGCAAGACTAGCAGAGGAGAACATGCCTTTGGTGAACGTTTCCATACACTTTGAGACTCTGTTTGGTTGCGTGGTCAGAAACAGATTGGGGTTTAACCTGATTGTTGAACAATGAACTTCCAAGATTTCTGGCATAGGGTGTTGGGGTAGAGATGCAGGGTTCCCTGAAACCAATCTGTGTCTCCTCACTATTTGGCAGTTTACTGGTGGGCAAGATCCTGGTTTTGCCCAGGTTCCCAGCAGTGGGACTCACACAATCTTGGCTGTAGGACCTCAGTGAGGACATTAGTTTTGACCTCTGTGGATGGAAGTGTCAGATCAAGAACCTCTTCTGCTCTCCTTAATGCTGCTGTGAAAGAGGCACACTTTTCTATAACGGGTCGTGGGTGTGGGTGAATGTAGCCCTGTGTCAGGAGAGATATCAAGTCCACTGGCATTGTGTAGGTCCAAAATTAGGATTTTCCTCTTCCTAGACATAGCGGCCATCATTATCAGGGTCAGGGATGTCATAGTGTAGTGGAAGCGTCTCCGAATCAGAGTAGGCAAGAGGACAAGGTTGGTGTGACTATGGTGAAGGTCGAGACGAATATAGCATGCTACTACGCATGCTATCACATCGCATTCCTTTACTACGCAGTCGTTACAACAACCGCGTTGTTAGAACGCGATACCTTTACAGCGCAAGTCATTAGTTCTACTTGCAGTAGGGGGTGAACTGGACTTAGGAATAGTATAATTTACTATTCCAAATCCAGCTTGCGCAACAGTAGGGAAGGTGTTGGAATAGTAAATTGTACTAGTCTTTATGTTAGAGCGCCCCCTACAGCAAGTCGATCTAATGACTTGCATTGTAAAGGCATCACATTCTAACAACACCTTCGTTGTAACGACCACGTTGTAAAGGAACTGCGATGTGATGACTGCATTGTAAACACTGTCTCCTGTTAAATGTAAATGTAAATGTATGTATACTTGTAAAGCGCACTATCACCTTTCAGGCATCCTGGCGCTGTATACGGCTGTGGAACCCTTCCTGGCTTTCCCTGTGAGATGCCCCCTACTGGGCACCCCCTAGCGCTTTCGAGGCCGTTGTGGAGATTAAGCAAGCTATTGCCCAGAGTTGCAGAGTGGTACCCATGATTAGAGTAGGCACTGAGGCGAGAATTATCGAGTCCGTGGACAATGAGCCCAAGACCCTGCCGCGTCGGGAATTGAACCCTGGTCCTGGGCCAGACCTCTGCCTCAGGGTCTGCCGCTCTAATCGGTGAGCCACATATGTTGAGACGGATGCACTTCAAGGTCTCAATGACTATCGGCTCCTCCTCCGGTGCCAGTGGCATCAGAGCCAGCGAAGGCACGTGGGGTTGTGGCATTCATCTTGGCACTGTGAACTGTATAGGGCTTTGCACTGGCCCAAAGTCAGGCTGACCAAGGAGAGGGATCGAGGGGCACAGTGAGCGACAGGGACAGATCCTCTGGTGGTAATTCGACTGGCAGGCCCCTAGGATATTTGGGTGCCATAGGTGCTCCAGACGGATCCTGTAGGGTACCAAATAATCGCAACATGGATCTGTTGCAGAATCTGTGATGGACTCGGGAATATGGGTTGTATCGGGACATGGGTCGGAGTATGTTCCGGTGACAGACCAATTTTGCAGCCTGGAGGAACCCAGGGCATCATGTAACTATGCGTGGAGGGACTATCGGGATGAAGAGGAACCATGTTTAGATTGTTGGTTCTTCTTCTTTGACTCACCTGAAGACTTGGCTCTTGGAGTGGAACGGTCACAGGATCAGCGTGGACATTGAGAAGGTGTCTGAGTCTTTGAGCCAGACTGGGCCTTTATGGCTTCCTGTCGATGTTCTGCGATGTATAGCTTGGCCTCATGGTCCCGGATTGCCTTAAGGTTCATCTTCGAGCACCCGTCGTATGACATTGAATAATGTGAGGAGCATAGACACCAAAGACCGATGACGTGCAGGTCCGTCATTGACATCTGCTTGTGGCTATCTTTACAAGGTTTAAACCCTGCTGTTTTTGGAGGGGATAAATCCGTTGCACACTGGGGAAGTTTAGAAGAAAAAAAGTGTTTGTCAGGCCTGACGGAAGTTGAGTGAGCGACCTCCGGATCTCTGGGAGGCATGGAAAGACAGAAACTGACATTGGCAAGCACAGGTGGTAACTATGTAGGGACCCTCACTTCTGAGGTGGGATGGATCTGACACCACCTACTGATGCATGAGGGAATTGCTGAAAAAAGTCTCTGAATAAAGTCTGGCACCTTGGGCAAATTAACAAGGTGAGGGATCTGCAGTTAGAAGTATCCATCAGAAATGGGGAAATTTCAATGACGATGAACCAAGTGCATTCGAGGATATGGTGGGATACGGTCACATCTATATCAGGGTGGAGGAGACATCAGAGCAGATCGGTAGAAGCTGAATTTAAGGCGATGTTCCAAGACCAGATATTTCTAGAGTCTTGGCCAAAAGAATGAGGTCTTTCAGGAGAGAGGACATTTTGAGGGGAAGTATGGTGCAAACCAGTTCAGGACCTTGTCTTACAGTTCAGATTAGAATGTTGTGGTCGACAGAATCAAAATATTCCAATAGACTGAATGGAATCACCAAGCTGAAATTGCTGTTTTCAAGGATGCGCAAGATTTAAAAAGAATTTCTGTTTATTGTTAACACAAATCTCATCGATTTTCTTGAGCAAGAGAAGTGAGGAGACTGGAAAGAATAGGCTGAAATTGTCAAGGTCAATAGAAGGTTCTTGTAAGAGAGGAAAGACTACCTACTTCCAGGCAGTTTAGGATCATTACATGGGAGGGGACGAGATTGATGAGACAGGTCCAGGATGGGCACTATACATACACATATGCAGACATTTGGCAAGAGTCAGTATTTGATCTGAAAAGTGGGTAGAGGGGTTGACAGTACCGTCCAAGATATTTCAAGAGAGACCAATTATTAGGTGACATTCTGACCAAGATGACAGAGAGGTTATTGGGAGAGAGCCTTATAGCAGCTTCAATTTTTTTGACTCTCAGCTCAAAACAAAATTGACCAATTATCTTTGCCAATGCTTTTTGATGATGCTGTGCAGCATCGGCTAAAAGCCACATTTCTTAAACCATTAAGCATTGGGAGGAAGGCGGGGGATTGGGGGGGACAAAAAAAAGGCACAAGTATGTGTCCTTAGCAAGCTGCAGTGTCATTCTGTAGGCAAGTACATTAGTAACAGCATATAAATGAATTCACTCACACATCATCACGCATGCGGGCGCCTACAGAACGAAGTGGGCACCTTTTCTTTTTTTTATCCACTGATCCAAGCCCAAGTGGATGCCACAAAACTTAGTAAAAGAAAAAACACTTGCACGAAAGCACATTTGACAGGCAAAGCGACCTGGCAGCAGCTGGTCACTCCAAAAAAGCTCAACAGTTTTAAAGGACGGGTGGGGAAGCCATGAAACAGCAGATGCGGGAGTGGGCTTTGGGGAGAGAGAAACAAAGGCACCCGGAGGAGTGAAAAAAATGAGTAAAAACAAAAGCCAGGTGATGTGAGTGAAAGCAATGGATAAACTTGGTGGCGGGGAATAAGGGAGCAACACAGAGCATGTAGAGGCAGAAGCAGCACATAAGGGAGCAAGCAAGAAAACATATGGATTCTCATGGGAGCACTGTAAGAACAACGTTATTCCATAAATGTGCACAGTAGAAGATACAAGCCAGACAATAAAAGGATCGTAAAGAGGCTATGCATCATAAAAGAAGAGGAAGGCAAGCCATCGAATATAAAGGAAGCAAATGAAAACGTCAATACAGCCAACCAACAGTAAGCAATAAGTGGACTCTAAGCCCATTGAAGGTCATCAGTTATAAAAGTGGGCAGGAGTTATTAACTGACCTAATTACTTGAAACACTTTTTTAATTGGTTATTATTTTTGGAGGATTTTTTTACTGAGCAAAGTTTCTACTTTTCTCAGGCTTATTCTTCTTCATTTATGTCTTGAGTTACCAAAACATTGATTTCTTGCTTTTAATTGTATTCCTCTACAACGAAGAGAGGTAATTAGTAATTTTGGATACATCTTCATTGAAGCGGACTGCTGCCTTTTTAAACATCATAGTCATTTGAAACGTAAGGAATCATAAGACCAGGTTGATGATATACATTTCTGGGGTTTCAAACTCAAATATTCAGCTTTTCATAGGTTTTGCAAGGACATGAAACGAGAATTTTCAAATTGTCGGTCAGTTACCAGGATAGGTTTATAGACTTTTCGAAATATTAAAATTGAGATGCCCCTTTGCAATGAGAAGAAACAAGTGAATGAGAGCTCTCCTGAGTTGACCCACAAATAGGTTGTTGTTAGACAAAACCAGTTAAGAGGGACTATGATGCATGCATTGTTCAATAAATAAATTGCTAGTTCGAGATTGAGAAATTATGTAGCTTTTGGTGGGTTTTGGGGTTGTTGGCATTGAGTTCCAGAATCAGGCCGTGGAATATAGAGAACGACTCCGATTTCACATGCTTGCAGTGAAGGGTATTTTTGAAGCAGAAGTTACTTACCTTCTGTAATGATATATCTGTATGAAATATTAGTTAGTTATAGATTCCCTAACTTAGAATTACCCCCAGGCGTCAGACTGGATCCAGAAAGATTTTTCATCAGCAGTACCTCTGCGCGTCGGAAGGTGGCATTGGTCGGTTCCACGTTCGTCAGCGTGGACGCCGGGATGATGTCGCGGCAGCTACATTGATGACGCCCTCGCGCACTGACGTCAGTTCTGTACACAACTTTCCGCGCCAGAAACGCAGAGCCATGCAAGACACTGACTATTGGTGCACAAAACTAGGGCCCTGAAAGGATGTCCTTAACCCTAGGAACCAGTTCGCAGAGGCGGAAGGATGGGTGGGGCGGTAAGGAATCTATAACTAACTAATGTTTCTTACAGATATATCGTTACCGAAGGCAAGTAACTTGTGCATCTGAAAGAAACACGTTAGTTATAGAGTCCTTACCTTAGAAGAAATACCCCAGCAATACCAACTCCGGAAGTGGGTCTCCGGAAGTGTTTGGTAAACGTGTGCAGCGATGCCCACGTGGCCGCCTGACAGATGTCATTCAGAGGAACTCCTCTCCCCAAGGCAGTAGTGGCTGCCATCGCCCTGGTGGAGTGAGCGCGTAGCCCGATTGGAGGCTCCTTTTTAGCCAGAGAGTAACAAGCTTCAATTCACAACACAACCCATCGAGAAGTGGTACGGTTATTTACTGCCAGACCCTTCTTTGCACCCACATAGCCAACAAAAAGTTGATCATCCATCCGGAACTGTTTTGTGCGATCCAGATAGAAGGAGAGCGCACGCTTTGGGTCCAGACAGTGGAGCCTCTCTTCTTCCTTTGAAGGATAGGGAGGCGGAAAGAAGGTGGGCAAAGTAATGGTCTGCCCAATGTGGAAGGCAGTGACCACCTTAGGAAGAAAGGATGGACGGGTCCGGAGAACCACCTGTCTGGATGGACAGACTAGAATGGATGTTTGGAGGAAAGGGCTTGGAGCTCACTCACCCTTCTAGCAGAAGTAATGGCTACCAGGAAGGTAGTCTTGAGAGTCAAGAGACGTAAAGGACAGTTATGAAGCAGCTCAAACGGAGCGCACATCAAATAAGTCAGCACAAGATTCAAGTCCCACTGAGGCACAATCTCCACGCAAGGAGGTGGAGGTTGGACAGGTTCGGGTGGAGGACCGTCCCCTGTTGCTGCGACAGAAGATCCTCCTGAAGAGGCAGTCTAATTGGAGGAAAAATGGCCATGTTGAGCTGGTCGGGCTACCAGACTCTTAGTGGCCAATCCGGAGCCACAAGAATGACTTGGGTCAGGTCGCTCCTGATCTTCTTCAGCACTCTGAGAAGAAGTGGTATAGGCGGAAAGGCGTATAACAGACTGCAACTCCACTCGCGACGAAAAGGGTTGCTGAGCGAGTGCCGCCTTGGAAATTCCAATGCGCAGAATTGCTGATATTGCACGTTCTCTTTGGTGGTGAATAAATCTAATCAAGGCTCTCCCCACCTGTTGAAAGAGACCTTGCACCACCTCCGAGTGAAGACGCCATTCGTAATCCATCATGCACCTGTGGCTAAGTTCATGGGCCCTGGCGTTCAGAGAACCTGCCAGGTGGTGAACCACCAAGGATGCCTTGATGTTCCAGCCATGTCCAGAGGCGGAGGCCCTCCTGACATAGGGTCCACGACCCCACCTGCCCTGTTTGTTGCAATACCACATGGCTGTGGTGTTGTCAGTGAACACCTGCACTACACTTCCCCGGACAGAGGGAAGGAATGCCTTCAGTGCAAGATGAATCGCCCGGAGCACCCGAAGCTTGATGTGAAGCCCAGATTCCGCCGGAGACCAGAGGCCTTTGAACTCTGCCTCTCCATGTGGCCGCCCCATCCCAGAAGGGAGGGATCTGTCACCACTGTGTATTCTGGTTGGGAACGGGAGAGGGACCTGCCACTGACCCAATCCTGGTTCGTGAACCACCATTGCAGTTGTTGAGCAGTGCCCTCCGAGATCTGAACGTAATCAGACAGATTCCCCTGATACTGCGTCCACTGGAACTTCAGGACCCACTGCAGAGCCTGCATATGCCACCTGGCATGATTGATCAGCAGGATGCAGGAGGCCATGAGGCCCAGCAGCCTCAGGGTCATTCTGACTGAAACCCGATAGAAGAGCCGAAAGATCAGAATCATAGCCTGAATGTCTCAGACTTGCTGTTCCGTAGGATTGACCTGAAAATGTGTTGTGTCCAGAACCGCTCCGATGAAGAGGAGCTTCTGAGTGGGAATCAGGAACGTCTTTGGCGCATTGATTGACAACGCCAGCTGATGCAGGAGATCGGCCGTAGTCTGGAGGTGGGAAATGACTTCTGGGGCGAGCCCGCCTTCAACAGCCAGCCATCGCGATAGGGGAAGACTGAAACCCCTAATCTGTGCAGATGAGCTGCGACCACCACCATCCCTTTTGTGAACACAAGAGGGGCGCTGGCAAGGCAAAAGGGGACTGGTCCGCCCGCTGGCTCCCTGAACCACGACGCTGGTTCCCACGTCCCCGGCCACGCGAAGGTTGGGTAACTTGCTGCGGCCAGTGGCCCTGGGTGGGACGTAGCGAGGCACCTCTTCCGTAGCCACGAAAGGGGCGAAAAGCAGACTGCGCTGGACGGGAGGAGAGGCCCAAGGACCTGGCCGTAGCCAGTGAATCCTTAAAGCTCTCTAGGGCGTTGTCTGCTTTGTCGCCAAAAAGGCAATGGCCATCAAAGGGCATGTCCATAAAGGTGTTCTGGACATCCCCCGAAAAGCCAGTAGACCTCATCCAGGCGTAGCGACAGAGCGCTACCGACGTTGAAATAGTACTGCCCAGAGAGTAAGCGGTGTCCAGGACAGAATGGATCTCTCCTGGCGGCAACAGCCTGAGAGAGAGGACTGCCCGTGCCTCCTCCGGACACTGAGGCAGCACTTGCTCCACCGTATGCCACACGGAGTGCAAATAACGGCCCAGGAGACATGCAGTATTTACAGACCGCAGTTCTAAACTGAGGAAGAGAACATTTTCTTCCCATGATGGTCCAGCTTCTTGGATTCCCTTTCCAGTGGAGAGGTAGGGAAGGCGCTTTTGGAGGTGGAGGCTTGGACCACCAAGCTCTCCGGGGTGGGGTGTTGGGAGATGAAAGTGGGGTCGCCCGGAGCCGGGCAGTGGCGATCATCCTGTCCATGGGAGACCCGTTTTGGGTCTGGACCAGGTGCCCAAAAGGACGTTGGTGAAGGCCTCATTAAACAGCAACAGGGGCTCCGAAGAGCTTCCCGCCGGTTGAAGCACCTCAGCCAGGAGGTTAATCCTGACGCCACCTTAGGAAGCTCAGGGTTGAGAGCCTCGGCCGCCCTACGCAACACCACAGCGTATGATGCTCCCTCCTCCGTAGCCACGGTAGGAGGAGACAACATGCCAAGGTCGGTGAAGTGTCAAGACTACTGGCATCCCCCAGGTCCTCTCTCCAGTCCTGCTCAGTATCAAGCTGATCACTTAAAGGGTCACCGACCCCTCCCAGTCCTCCTCTGGCTGCCAAACAGGCTGAAAATGGCCAGGGTGGAACACAGCGGCAAAAGTACCCATCGGCAACGGATCTGGTGTCGGCCAATGCCAGTCCGGCTCTGTGTCCATATCAGGATGGAGGCCAGGTGCTACGCCAGCCAGGAAGCCGACCGGCGCCAAGCGCCGTATTGGTGCCGAAGGAAGCGGCGCCAGTGGAGGCGTAGTGAGGTCAACCGGCGCCGTTCTGGATCCAGGCCTGAATCCAAGAGGGGCCTGTGCTGCCGGGGCCAAACCAGCTGGCAGTTAAGACCTAGGCCCCCCAACCGAGTCCGCGGGGTGCCGAAGGCACGCTCCGGCGGGGTCGGTCCGCCCAAAGATGGCATGCATCGCCTCATAGAACGTATGAAGCTGGGCAGGGTTCGCTCCAGGTCCCGGAAAGGGAGGGAAGCTCAGAGTCGACTCATCTGGCTCTGTGCGCGGAGCCGCGGGAGGGGCACCACCCGCGGGCCTCGTCGGGTCAGCCGACCAACGAGCAGAAGTCGAAGAGCGACTATGCGTCTTCAAATTCTTCTTATGCTTCGACTTACCCGATCCAGAGTGCGAAGACCTCGATGACTTGTCGGAATGGTGATGGCTCCGCGACTGGTCCCTCGACCTCCTTTTGAACTGGTACCTTGAATGGCGCGGAGCCGACTGTCGGCATTCAAGCAGCTTTTGGGACCGCTTCCACAAAGCCTTCGGCATCAACAACCGACAGTCAGAGCACGACTTGGGGTTGTGGTCGCGCTCCAGGAAAAAGAGGTACATGCGGTGCGGATCTGTGACCGACATCAGCCGGTTACAGAAACTGCAGGCCATAAATCCGGGCATCCCTCAGGCACCTGCTGGGAGTCGAAGACCCGTAAGAAGACGTCGACAAAAGTCAAGAAAATCTTAGTAAAAAAATGACTGAAGTACCGCCATTCCCGTATCTGCGCTGGCTGGTGCAGAAAAAGAAAGAACGGACGTCAGCGTGCAAGGGCGGCGTCTAAGTAGCTGCCGCAACGTCATCCCAGCGACCACGACGCCGACGCCGACCGCGGAGCCGACAGATGCCACCTTCCGACACGCAGAGGTATTGCAGACGCAAAATCTTTCCAGATCCAGTCTGACGCCTGGGGTAATTCTAAGGTGAGGAATCTATAACTAACACTTTTCTTTCAGATTAGTATGCCACTCCCCATCATTCCTTCCTCAATCAAAGAGGGTGATGGAGTAATTTAGTAGGATAGGTTGTGCCTTGGAAGGTTGAGATGTATGTATGCAATCGTATTTATATTGCGTTTACTATCCCTGATGCGGCATCAAAGCATTTTTTAGCGAGTAGCACGCTACTCCGAACCCAAAAGTATTAGTGGTAAATTAGTATAGGGAAATACGAGATAATTTGAGTGGTGGACATGTGAGTCTGTTATTCAGATTAAATAGAATAATGGAAGGATAAAAGAGGGAAAAGTCTAGAAAGTATTATTTGGGAGATCGTAGAAGTAAGATGAGATTGGGCATGAGTAGAAGAAGAGATGGGTTAGGGAGGAGTCTCTAGAAAAGGGATTAGGGAGATCATCGTAGTAAAATGAGGTTCGGGTGAGTCGAAAGAGGGATACATGAGGGAAGAATTCAAAAAAGGGTTGTTTGGGAGATCACACTAGTACAATGAGGTTTGGGGTAAGCAGTAGGAATTGAGGAGGGAACAGTCTAGAAAGGGTTATTTTGGAGATCACAGTAGTAGAATGAGGTTTGGGATTAGTCAGAGAGTGGAGGTAGAGGATATATTGAGAGGTATAGGGTGAGACAGTAGTGCACTGGAGAGTGTGAAAGTTTTTTTTTCTTTCTTCTACAGTAGGAGTAAAGCAATAAATATACAGATACATGACACTTAGAAAGGGTACACATGTATAAGGAAGATAATATTTTCAGATTTATATTGTATAAACTTAGACTTTGAAGTGTTGCTGTACTTGAAGCTATGTGTAGTGTTGCTGTACTTGAAGGTACTTGTGTATTTTTTATAACTCATTTTTATTTTACCTTTCCCATAATATTTCAATAGTGAAGCACTTGTAGATAAAATAGTTATGAAAACATGTATATACTGAGAGAGGGGGAACACCCAGAGACCTATGAGCATTTAATCAAATAACTTGTATAAAAACTATACCGTGACCTATAAACATATTAGGCATAGAATATTATATATGTATATATTTAACCATACATAATATAAACATCTGTTAAGATCTAAGAAATATCTATTGTAAAAACCATAGTTATTATACATATTTGTACAAAGAAATACATATATCTAGAAACATACATATAATCAAATTATAAACGTTTACATACACAGGGATATGCAGGTACATTAGTGTTTGAGTATGGTGGTTAGGTAGGAAAGAGACAACACTTGAGTAGCCTTCTGAAGACAAGATAGTTATCCATAGATCTAATGTTTGGGGGTAATGAATTCCATACTTTTGCTGCTTGAACAGAGAAAGATGTAACACTTATGGCTTTTTTCATGTATGGTGGCGTTTCAAGTTGAGGTGCCAATCTTGAGCGGAAGTTCCACTGTAGTATGTAATTGGTGATTTGATTCCTGATGAAAATCATTCCTGTTCCATGTATTGCTTTGTGTGTGATACAAACCGCTTGAAGGTGGATCCTCTGGCAAACCTCAAGGCAGGGGAGATATGGGCTTGTGGCTTTACATGTCGGAATAGTCTGGCAGTAGGGCTCTGAATTTGTTGTAGTGTTGTAGTCTTTTCACAGTTGATAAAGATGATCGGTGGTAGAGGCCTTTGGCGTAATCAAGTTTAGACAGTAGAAGATAGTAGCCTGCACCTGTGTGGAAATCCCAGGTGAGGGAAGACGCATTGCAGAGTTTTCATAGCATATCTTGCTAATTTGTCCATTTGGGCGTTCATTGATAACTTTGAGTCCATGGTTATTCAAAGGTTTCTTACTTCTTTAGATCTCTATCCAGTTTTCAACCACCACCTTGAATCTGTGACGTAGGCAGTGAAGTGTGGAGGTAGTAGTATTCTCATCAAAGAGAAGCAGGGGAAGGATACAAATGAATCCCCAGTGAGGTTTTTGGGCTGACCATACTTTAAGGCAGATTATTTTTGTGGAGGCTGTTTATAGCAGAAACCTTACATCTCATAGAATTTATCAGTATGGAAGTAGCCTTAGTGACCTGTGAATGATAAACCTCAAGCAAGAATGTTATTTCCCCCTAGGGTAGAGGAGGGATAGTTATTTAAGGAGAGACTGATTTGTGAATTCAAGGAGTAGACAGCACAGCTTCTGGGGGACTAAAGTTGTAAGAGGGTCATTTTAATGGATAAAAAATGAATTTCGTGCATCAGAGCAGACCTTATGACAAATACACCACAAATCAATCAGGGGCCTGAGTGTTCTGCAGCTTAGTCAGGCCTTAATAGTATGTTTATACCTTTACTGTAAGAAAATGTCATCTTCTCTGGGAGGATTCATATTTTATTTTTCTGTAGCTCATCTGCGCAATCACTTTCGTTAGGAGAATTGTGTATTGTTAATGAAAGATAGTATGTTGTGCTGAAAGAGGACTTGAACTCTCTTCACCCTCTAAGCCACTGTAAGATGAAACCACAAATAGGAAAAGCATAGTCCTTAAAGCCAAAGCAACCCTCGCTTTCGGTCTCCACATTTTGGAGCCTTGGCCGAAATCATGCACATAGCTCAGGCTTGGAAGGATATTGCACACAGTACATGCCCTGGTCATTAGCACCAGAAAGATGATAATACCAGGACAGAAAACAAAAACACTATTGAAAGAGAACATCTTTAAAGAATAAAGAAAAAAGTAAAGAAAATACCATCACAATATGTCATGGAAAAATATTTTAAAAACCAAATCCAAATATATTGTGTATTGAAAATATAAAAAATTTGAAAAAACCGACACCTGAAACAAGCTTAGCACACTTGACAAATAACTGCAGAATACAGTGGACAGATATAAAATGATAGCTGTGAAGAGTAACAGAAGGCGCTGTATAGCCCCAGGTGTCTCATAAGTTTGATTTAGTCTCAAACAATGACGCCAAATTTATGAATCTCTATAATAAATAATAACTAATATGAGAAAATAGAATTTGGCACAAAAGAAAAACTTGAGAATGCTGGAGAATGACATTTTGTACATCAGAAGAATACAATGTCCATTTTGATCCAAGCTAGAATATATTGCTTTAAAAAAAAGGGTCACACGGACATTACCTTTCGTCACTGGTACACTCGTAATGGGCTTGTGCAACTGCTTGATGGTTGAAGAAGCCTTGACAGGTGAAGAAACATCCAATGGTACAGAATCATTGGTATACACAGACTCAGGTGAGTCCTCTCCGAAGGAATGTCGATGAAGCTCAACGTCGACAACCTGTGAAACAATGAGTAAAAACATTTCAGAGATATCCATGAGAGAATCAATGCTAAAAAATAAAACAACAAATTCCTAACCGTAGCAACTTCGGTACTTATAATTCTACAGTGCCCCATCCCTTTTCCTTCAAATGACCAGGAAAGATAATCTTACTGATTTAAGAGGCAACAACATACGCCATAGTACAAAAAAGAGGCCATATTCAAAGCATGGCAGATACTTCTGCCAGACCTCCACTTCTTTTCTTTCCATTTATTAGGATACTATGTACAAGTAGACACAGACAGGGGATTTATTAAAATAGCACGCTGAAGCAGTAAGAGGTAGGTCATTTCTTCTCTGAGCAAGTTTTTTGTATTCTTATTTGCTGAGTGTTGGTGACACAATCATATTGAAAGTTACGTATCTTCAGGAAACTCTCTCCCTGTTAAAGACTCTATTTAACCGCAGTTACTTTGCCTTTTTAGTACTTTCCCAGGTGTCGGACTGGATCAAGAAAAATTTCAGCAGTACCCCTGCATGCAGGCAGATAGCACTGACGGCTCTGCATAGAAGTTGTTTGGTACCTGTTGTGACGTGTGTGTGGACGTACATAGGTGCTATCAATCAATCAACCAACCAGTCTACTTGTAGAGCGCACTACTCACCCGCGAGGGTCTCAAGGCGGTGGGAGTTGGGGGGGAGGGGTTGTGCTGTTACTTCTCGAAGAGCCAGGTCTTGAGGAGACTTCTGAAGGTGAGTAGGTCTTGGGTCTGCCGCAGGAGGGTGGGCAGGGTGGTCCAGGTCTTGGCGGCGAGGAAGGAGAAGGATCTGCCGCCGGAGGTCGCTCGTTGGGTGCGAGGAACAGTGGCGAGGGCGAGGCTGGCAGAGCGGAGTTGGCGGGCGGGGGTGTAGAAGCTGAGTCTGCTGTGAAGGTAGGCTGGTCCGGTGTTGTGTAGTGCTTTGTGTGCGTGGATGAGGAGTCTGAAGGTGATCCTTTTGTCGACGGGGAGATAGTGTGGGTCTCTTTAGTGGAGGGTGATGTGGCCGCGGCGAGGGATGTTGAGGATCAGACGGGCGGAGGCGTTTTGAATGCGTTGTAGTTGTCGTAGGAGTTTGGCTGAGCTTCCTGCGTAGAGTGCGTTGCCGTAGTCTAGTCTGCTACTGACAAGGGCTTGTGTCACTGTTCCTCTTGTTTCGGTGGGGATCCACTTGTAGATCCTGCGGAGCATGCAGAGGGTGTTGTAGCAGGAGGAGGAGACGGCGCTTACCTGCTTTGACATGGAGAGGGAGGAGTCGAGGATGATTCCTAGGTTGCGTGCGTGGTCAGTGGGTGTTGGTGCTGCCCCTAGCGTGGTTGGCCACCAGGAGTCGTCCCAGGCTGATGGGGCTGGTCCGAGGATGAGGATCTCCGTCTTGTCTGAGTTCAGCTTCAGTCGGCTGCTCCTCATCCATTCGGCGACGGCCTTCATATCCTTGTGTAGGTTGGTTTGGGCGGTGTGCGGGTCTTTGGTGAGTGAGAGGATGAGCTGGGTGTCGTCGGCATAGGAGAAGATGTTGAGGTTGTGCTGGCGGGCCACTTGTGCGAGGGGGGGCATGTAGACGTTGAACAGTGTCGGGCTGAGGGAAGAGCCCTCGGGTACGCCGCAGATGATGTCGGTGGCTTTAGAACGGAAAGGTGGGAGGCGGACGCTCTGGGTTGTGCCGGTGAGGAAGGACGTGGTCCAGTTGAGGGCCATCTCCTGGATTCCTGCTTCTTGGAGGCGTGTTTTTAGTGTGTGGTGGCAAACCGTGTGTCGAAGACGGCTGACAGGTCCAGGAGGATGAGGGCTCATGTTTTGCCGTTTTCTAGATGGCGCCTGATGTTGTCTGTGGCGGCGATGAGGGCTGTCTCGGTGCTGTGGTTTCTTCTGAATCCGGACTGGGACGAGTCTAAGATGTTGTTGTCCTCGAGATGGCGGGTCAGTTGTATGTTGATGATTTTCTCGATTACCTTTGCCGGGAACGGGAGCAGGGAGATGGGCCGGAAGTTCTTGAGGTCCTTGGGGTCTGCCTTGGGCTTCTTGAGGAGGGCGTTGATCTTGGCGTGCTTCCAGCTTTCTGGGAATGTAGATGTCTCGAAGGAGATATTGATAACTTTAAGGAGTTGGGGTGCGATGGCTGCGTCTGCTTTGTTGAATACGTAGTGGGGGCAGGTGTCTGATGGTGATCCTGAGTGAATGGAGTTCATGACCTTGTGTGTCTCGTCGTCGGTAACATTGGTCCTGGAGGTCAGGCCGTTGATGTGGGTGGTGTTTTTCGGGTGGGTGCGGCCTGAAGTTGTTGGGGCGGTCGAGGTGTTGAAGCTGTCGTGGATGTCCAAGATCTTGCGGTGGAAGAAGGTGGCCAGTGCGTCGCACAGTTCTTGTGAGGGCGGGATGTTTTTGGTGCTGGGGTTGGAGAGTTCCTTCACGATGCTGAAGAGCTCTTTGCTGTTGAGTGCATTGTTGTCTAGGCGGGCTTTGAAGGAAGATCTCTTGGCGAGTCTGATGAGGTGGTGATGTCTTGAGGGCTGCGTGGCTGACTGGTGTTTGTTTGTGGAGCCATTTCTTCTCCAGTTTTCGGCATGCTCGTTTGGAGGTCTGGAGCTCTTCGGTGAACCAGGTGGCTTTCTTGCTGGTGAGGCTGTTGGAGGGTTTCTTGAGCGGGGCGAGGGTGTTGGCACAGTCGGTGATCCACTGTCTGAGATCGCGGGCGGCGATGTCTGGGTCGGTGTGGTCGTGGGTGGGTTCTGGGCGAGGGTGGTGGCCAGCTGGTCCTCTGTGATTTTGCTCCAGCAGTGGCGGGGCAGCTGTTGGGTGCGGTGGTGCGTGGTGACCTTGTTGAATGTGAAATAGATGCAGCGATGGTCCGTCCAGTGGAGTTCGGTGGTGTGGTTGAAGGAGACGTGTGTGTTGGTGGAGAAGATGGGGTCAAGCGTGTGGCTGGCGGCGTGGGTGGGAACTGTGACGAGTTGTTTGAGGCCAAGGTTGGCGAGGTTGTCGATCAGGCAGTTGGCGTTGTTGTTGTTCTCGCGGTGGAAGTTCAGGTCCCCGGGGAAGATGTAGTCTGTGGCGGCGAGAGCGCGGGTGCTGGTGAGGTCGGCGATGGAGTCGCAGAACTGCGCCCGGGGTCCAGGGGATCTGTAGACAAGTGTTCCTCTGAGGGTGGTTTTAGGGTCAGTGTGGATCTGGAAGTGCAGGTGTTCGGCGGTGTTGAGGGTGTCGTCTGAGTGGGTGCTATCCATGTGTGCTAACATAAGTTGCTTTCTTGACACTTCCACACCTGCAGACACGGAGCCAAACAGATTGGTCGCAAACAGAGTGGAGATTCCTAATTTAGGATCTTTTTATGTGAAGAGATTCACAGAAAGGGGAGGTGGGAGGGTCAGTGAGGAATCTGCGGTTAGCTGGAGCCTCTATCAGAAAGAACATGCTACTTACCCTATAAGCATCTGTTCGTACAGCATACTGCTGTAAATTCACATGGTCTGCATACTTCTGACATCTAGTGTTGGACTCTGACATTTGAAACTTTTTTTTCTTTAAAGGTATAGTATAGGTATAAGCTAGGTCCACCCTCCTGATGCAATAGTAGACCTAAAACCCGAGATATCTGGTGAAGAACCTGCCGATAAAGGAAGAGATTTTCACTCAATATGAGTTGGAAAATCAGCAGGAAAGAAAACAAACTTATCTGAGAAAGCTGAAGAACTGAGCAGAGCTCAGAAAGACTCCCTTACACAACAAGTGTGGTGAAAATCTGAGGGATTCAGCCTCTCTTGGGAAGGTTGAGGGGGTGCTGGCTGCTGATTGGTTGTGTTTTCAGTTTGTTCCTTTTTGTTAAAGGAGACTAATAGGCTATAGAGTACATGGTTATCACCATAATAGCCTATGGAAATATACTATTTACTACTTTGTTATTTATGTACAGTGGGACTCCCACTACGACGAAGGATAATGATTCAGGCATGTGAATCTATGAAAGATACCCCAATACTGGATAAAGACTGATGATATGATTAAATAAAGATACACCGTCTTTTGGAAACGCATGTCACCATTGGTTATCCATTCAGTTTAATGGTACTTTCAGCTAATTTGCGCAATGAACTATATGCCCCCACAATTGACGTCGCAGCTAAGAATACAACAGGCAGGAAGAGGGACTTGGTTGGAACTCTTACATATTCAAGTGGACACATGAAAATAATATCTACTCTAATTATGTTAGGTGATATGATGGAAAAGATTTTACCTACACCATGTGGTTGAAAATGACAAAAAAGGGGGGACGAGGCCAACAGTGGAAAGATGGCAGACGTTTTCGGAGTTGGCTCTACTCCCAAACCTTAACGATCCGTTGCTATATATCTGAAATTTGTCAGCCTACAACTATTATAGGCCAGCCCGTGGGCTACTGAGCTCCAAGGATCAGTCCTGCTGCCCTGACAACAGTCGTGATACTCTGCTTTGCCGATTGCGGAGAAGCCTGTGTGGCAGGCCAGGGAAAGAGACCAGAGCAGAGCGCCGAACGGTCAAAAGTGACTACAGGCTGGAGTGGTACTGTAAGTTACAGTGGGGACTGAGGTGCATGGACCCTGTGAGCACCCCGGCGAGGATGGGTGGTGCCACTGATGTACTATCAGGCTGGGAGCTGATGTTGCCTCGGAAGTACCACGGAGTGAAGCCCAGTCCTCAACTCCCCCTCACCGGTTCACCCTATGTCAGAAGGTATATACTGGAAACAAAAGGATGATGCCAGCAAGGGGAAAGAAGGGAAACAAAACAAGGTAAGGAGGGGAAACACAGGCTCTTCTGGCACAGAGGAGATAGCTGGTAGTCCTGGGAGCAAATGTAACTTTGTCAACCGTCTCCTGTTCTCTTTATACCGGATGAATGCAAGGTAAGTAACGAAATGCTTCTGTACAGGAATATAGTGGTAGAACAGGCCCTGTGTGGGGTTTTTTGGATAGCAGTGAATAATAAATCAGGGTCACCAATATCTCATTGACCCAAAATAAAGAATAATATAAAGTTTCCTACACAACCAGTGTATGAATTCGTAAACAGGGGAGAAATTAACACGGAACAGGTAGACAAACCTCTACCCTGCAGATCCCTTTCGTAACAGGGAGTCTCAAGACAAAAAGTAGAAGTGGATTCAATATCATCCACACACTCGAACTAAGAACCATGTAGTAATGACAACAAGCGTAACGAATATAAACACGGAGCTCACAAGAACTTAACTAGTTCAGAATACCTTAGCTCATTGGAATATGATGCGTGCCGAATGAGAGGACCGCCGCCAGCCGTAACCTGACGAAGCCCGCAGAACGCCACCACTGTGACACGGACGCCAAACTCTATCCCGGAACCGGAAGGGAACGCGAAGCGTTCTCGGGATTGCAAAGCGGAAAGAAATCTCGTCACCATTCCTTACACGCATGCGCTACTCTTCGCGCATGCGTGGTACTCCTCGTGGCCATGTTGCCAACCAACTGTACTTGGCGTCTTTGCCAACCACGGCTGCTTGCATGCATGACATGTACCTGCTCAGTGGATATGGAGGCCAGGAGGGGCGGGAGACTAGGACGCTATGGCTGCGCTCCTCCGTCTGCTACGTTGGGCGGTTTTGAGGACGCAACAGGAGCAGCACCATACGACCATTTGCTCTCGCCCAGATGAGTGAGCGGCTCATCCTTGCCCACCATGACCATGGCACTCTCCTACTGTGCCGAGGTCAGAACGGCAGGAAGGGTGCACAGTGTTCCTATGTGGCTGGAGCCACGCGCAACTTCACCTGTGGGTACCTACTAAGCCTGAGCGGAGTTCGCAGAGTTCCCCGTAGCAAAAAACTCTGCCGCGCTACGCGAAGCTCCATAAGCGAGTGGAGCGGAGTTCACGGCCCAGACTAAGAACCTACCAGACCAGAGGCCTCTGATTTAGGTGGTGGTGGTGAGTGTGGGTGGTAGCACGCTCTGGAACCGTGCCTAGCTGGGTGCTCTTTGTAATTCGGCCTTCCCCTCCCTCCTTCCTCCCTCCCGCTCTGCTGATGTGCCACCCGGGGTTTAGGGGACCGGCTGGATGCGGGATTGGAGTCACCCTATACACTGCCTTGACTTTCCCCGGTGGCGGCGCTCTCCAGGGTGGGGGGCCACTGGATTCGGGAGTGTGCGGAAATTACGACTTGAGACATCTCCGGAGCTGTATACATTGTGGCAACTGGTCATGAGGTGAGTGACAGATTTATCTGCTTGTGCCCCTCTCCCTGCCAATAGTGCACTGATTGCGTTGGGGGGAGATCAGGCAGGTCTGACTACTGCGCACCGCCCATGCCTCCATCAGTGCGATCAGTAATTGCCCCCGGTGTGACACCGAGGACGCAACACTAATACACATGCTTTGGCAATGCCCCAAACTAGGATACTACTGGACCACGGTCCATGCTTCGCTCCAGGAAGCGGGTGCTTTGACCCGATCCCCAACATTGGAAGGCACGTTACTGGGGTTGGGGCCCTCACAGCGCACTAGAACCGTGGCGACACGCTTCGCGGATCTGGCCTTGTTGCTGGCGAAACGTGCCATCACTATGAGGTGGAAGTCGGCTAGGCCTCCTGACCCGGAGTTGTGGAGAGCGGAAGTGGTGAGATGGGGTAAGGCGGAGGGAGTTGCACTGCAGAGGGAGGAATACAGGGGACTGAGGAAAAAACCAATTTCTCTGGACTGGTATACCATATTAGGTATGTTTGAAACTGGGGGAGACGGGGATGACGAGGATACAAGTGCCTCTTCGATTGCACGATAAATGTGTCCTTGGTCGGACTGACATGCACTGTCACTAACCGTGGTGCGCTATGGAGAGATGAGGGGGATCCCCCCATTTTATATTTTCTGTATTGGTCTAGTTCCATCTATGTGGACATTTGAATAGAGCCATATGCTGTGGTTCTCCGAGTGCCCCGGTCTACTGATTAATCAATTATATGTTGTTATGTGAGTGTCGGATGGATTTGTTGAGGGTGGGGGGAGGGATAGTTTTGGACAGGAGTTTGCATAAAATGTGACGGTTAATGTCACCAACAAACTGAAAATTAAGACAACTATGCAATTATATGTTCTAAGCAACCTTATATGTGTATTACTCTGTATCCCTCCGGGATTGGAAGTATTTGTGACTGCTTTACCTACTATGCTAATAAACAGATTTTCAATAAAAATGCCTCCATCAGTGCGAGAGCGACATAGCACTACACTGCGCAGAGGGCTACTGTGTTGGGACCCCAGCTCTTGGACAGTCCATAAGGTGAGCCCTACCAGACGGAGGATTAACCAGGACTTCTCATGCCCCTCTCTTTGGCTCCTATCACCCGTTATCAGGAGAGGTGTGGCAGGTCCATACTCTGACAGGCTTGCGACTGTGGTGCTCCTTCTCCAGGTTAGCTACTGTGAAGCATCGGATGTGAGGCGCACCTTCTGCACCCCTGGATTAACATTTATATTTGAACTCGGACCAGTGATCCTTTTCCGTGATGCACTGACCCTCTGTATCACTTTCTATGGACTACGAACTAGAGAATATAGGAGTTCTGTTGTATCTCTTGCAAGGGGGAGGTTTCCCTTGCTAGTCTTCTCCCACCCACTGTTGGCTAGAGAACCACCACCCGCTGGTGCGGCATTACACAACGTAACCGCAGTTCATGGGGAAGCACGGAAGACACTGGACTCATTCACAGGAGAGCTAAGAGGTGCAGTCTCTCTGCCAGACCCTAAATTGTGCGAGGGGGGTGGAGACAGAGTCCCTTGTAGATGACAAGCTGGATAAAATGTTGGTAGCCATAGCGGACACCAGGCAAGATATGCGTACTAGAAATGCTCCTGTGGTGATAGAGGTGGTTCTGCTCTGAGATGACCATAAAAAACCTTCGGCACTTGTAACCCAAACGGAGCGCACACTTGCTGAATTAAGTCCTGTTGTCACTGATCCTGAATGACAGGTCTGCTATTTAACGGCTAAGGTCTGGAATTTGGCAAATAGGTCGGAAGATTCAGAGGGCCGTCCAGCGGCGATAAACTCCAGATTGCTGGGTTCCATGAAGGGGTGGAGGGCCCTGACCAAGTAACCTTTTTCAAAAAATGGCTAGAGAACGTAATAGCTCCAGTGATGCTGTCTGCCCATTATCAAGTAAAACGAGCTCACAGGGCTCCAGCATGCAGACCGCCTCCTGAATCCCCTCCCAGATCGGTGGTGATCCGTCTTATGAAATTCCCAGATAAGGAAACAATCCTAAAACCAGCCTGCACTGCATCCCCACTACAATATGACAATGCACAAATATACTTATTCCCAGATTACACACTAGTGGTGCAGCGCCAAAGAGCCGCTTTCTTAGGTGCCAAGAAAACATTTGAGGCATGTGGGTTTCACCTACTCTTTTCTATTCCCGGATGATCTTGAAGGGTTGGTCAATCAGACCAGTTATTGTTTCAAGGAATCTGTGGATGCCTGGGACTGGGTGGAACACCGTCATTATGAGACCTCTACCCCGACCACGCCAACTAACCGACTTGGCACTACGAAAGGACGACTACAACGAATCCGAGAGAGTGCGGAGAAGCGTGTGGAGAGAGCCCCCTCTCCGGCACAGGTGCACGAGCAGCAGCAGAAGACACTGTTGGCTGTAACACTTTTGGCCACAGAGTGCCACTCCCCTCCGCCACAAACCACAGATGACTCACTGTCAGAAACCGGTTCTACCACTTCATTAAGTAGCACTCCTTCAACAGTTCTACCTGTTTTTATCCCACAAACTGCGGACGTACTTGCTTGAGCCCGCTGCGCTACTGGGGCACAATTACTTGGTCTAGTGTGCTGTTTTTTTCCCCCTGCGGGTCACCTACATCATTAGAGATACTGCCATTGACCTAATCCTGCACTTAGTCGTAATGGGTTAAAGAGCACCAAGGATGTGAGACTTTTTTGAGTCTCCTTCTTTCCCCCTAATTCCTACTTGGTTGAGTAATCCCTCAAACCTATGCAACCCATTAAAACCCATCCCTAACCCCCAAAGATTTTATTTTGGTGGGCTGATGGCCACAATGAGACACCACTATTAAAGTTCCCACACCATGGGTCTGCTAGTTCATCGTTTGGGAAGCCGCCATTCTTGCGGTTAGCCTGGGAGGGGAGTTGGGACTTAAGTTCTATTGTTTCAGCAGGTCATGCACCACATTGTACACCGCACCATTTTGAGTATGTTTCTCAAAGCACCAAAGAAACAGGACTAAGATACGGATAATTACATGGAATGTTTGTCGGATGGGTCCAGCATGTAAGCAACACATTGTCCAACAATATATCACTATCAAGCGAGGCAGCACACACATAGCGTTCCTTCAAGAAGCGCATGTTGTGGGTGTTGAAGATGTCTGATTGCAAAAGCGATGGTGTGGACAGTGCTACAGCACCATCCATTCAGGCCTTGCCCATGGGGCACCAATATGGATTCGTCCGACAGTTCCCTTTCGCTGGCTTGCCACAGAGACCGACCCCGAAGGGCGGTACGTCTTTGTGGAAGGACAATTTGATGGCAAACAGCTCCTATTAGGCAGCATCTATAACTTGGATGTGGCACAACAAGCATTCTTTTCCCACCTCATGGTCACCCTCACAAAATGGGAACATATTTCATGGATCAATGGAGATGACTGTAACAGTGTACTTGACCCCGTCCTCGACCGCTCCCCACCCCATAATTAACTCTCCCATTGTAACAGCAGCAGCAGGCCTTACTCAGTGGTTCGCACACTTGTCTCTTTCAGATAGCTGGTGCACATTGCACCCAGACACGAAGGGCTACTCATACTAATCCCCTCCCCACGATCTCAGTGTGCGGCTAGCTGCATTTTAAGCCATTAGAATACTCAAACCCAGTTAACGATTAGATAGTACCTTGGTAAAACTTTTTCTGACCATAACCCACTTCAGCAACATTTTCCCAGAGGGGCTACCCGCCCTATTTCCCCACCTGGCACCTTCTACCAGCCATGTTAGAGGACGTTACGTTCCCGGACACAACTGAGGAAGCGATTTCTCTGTACATAGCAGAGTACTGGGGCACAGCAATGTCTAGGCCAATAGAATAGGAGGCTCTAAAGGTGGTGCTGCACACTCACTGTATCAATGCTGGTTTGCGGGCGACAGGAGATCTCCACAGAGAATTAACTGCACTAGAAAGGTCCGGCTAGTAGGCCAACTTCAAACCTTAGAATTCAGAGCCTTCCATGACAAGATGAGAGACAAATCCAGTCAGTTATTGGCTTGGCTCCTACGTAGCGTGAACCCAACAACACTGATCACTAATCTTCGTCAATCCACAACCTGCACAGTCACTAGCCAGTCAGACATACATGCCACATTTACAGCATATTATAAATGATTGTATGATCCCCCTGTTCTCAATGTAGCTGCTAGCATACACACGTTCCTTGAGAATATCACGCTGCCCAGTGTAAATCATATAGGTTTTGAGAATCTTCAGATGACTATCACAGAACAGGCACTGAGCACCGGCATTTGGGATTAACTACATGTAAAACCCCTGGTCTGGATGGCCTCCTGGTCAAGTTCTAGAAGACCTATGATGATCTCCTGGTCCCCAAATTAATGGAGTTATAATACCAAACTGCAATGGAGGAGGAAAGTCTCCCTCTGACACTTCGAGGATCCCTTAAAGTCTCATTACCTAAACCTGACAAAGACTCACTAGAAGTGATGTTCTACCGCCGACTGTCCATGTTGTGGACCAATTACAAAATACTTAGCAAGGTTATTGCGGGGGCCTCCTAGAATATATGACCCAGTTGTTCCACACAGTCAAGAACGGTCTTATTCCTAACTGCTCAACCACTCTAAACATCCTCAGGCTCCAAAGGGTGCTGGAACTGCCGCCAACCCTCTGGGCCTACGCAGCTTACTAAGTGATAGATTTGTCAAGGATGTTCGACACGGGGGAATGGGCCTATGTTTTCATCACTCTTGAAGTTGGGCATTACTGGACGCCAAATGAGCCCCATGAGACTTTTCTACAAGAATCCTATGACCCGCGTTAAGATAGACCAATTAATATCGACCCAATAATCATCAGGCAAGGTACACATCAGGGGTGACCCTATCACTGCTCCGGTTTGTCTTCATTATCGAACTACTTGCCCAAAGTCTACGACGCGATGGGGAGAAGTGAGGTATCCCCCGGGGATGAACCACATTTCCTTTCCCTTTATGCAGATGATGTGCTCCTCTACATCCGAGACATCAGGCGCGGGGTTAAAAAGATCAAGGTAGTCCTTGAGGAAGTTCGGGCTGCTTCGGGGCTGGGGATGAACTGGACTAAGACTCGTCTGTTCACCCTGAGCCCAGATGGCCCACCCATCACCTAACGGTGGGATCCCACCTTTTGCGCTGGGAGCCTCGCATATTTTGCCACCTTGGTATTCGTATAAATCACAGTATACAGGACTTAATAATTGGCAACTTCACACAGGCCATTGCTTCCCTTTGTCCACACCTTGCACTTTAGAGGCCACTCCCACTTACAGTGCAGGGCCTGGTATCGGTATGCAAGATGGTGATGCTTCCTCGTCGTCTTTATTATTTCCATAATCTCCCAGTCCATATTCCTAATCCACATGTTGCACTCTCCACAGCATGTTTGGAAATTTTGTTTGGAACAAGGGCATAAGGCGCGTAGTGCTACGCAAGTCTCAGCTGCCAGGTGATAAAGGGGGTCTAGGTGTCCCTAATTTTGGACATTATTATTTGGCGGCGCAGCTGCAGTGGCCATCTTGATGTTTAGCGTGCTACCACTTAGAAGAGCTGGAAATACCCTCACCGGACCATGCTTGTTGAATTATCCATGAGTTGTTGATGCCAAAAGATCTCCCTAGGCAGTCAAATAAGCTGCTGGTGATAGCTCACGCCAGCTACACTAGAAGTCTTCGGTTGTCACCGACCCTAGTACCGTACACATTGGAGATCCGCATCAGTTTGATTAATTCTTTCAGGGGCTTGCTCGGGAGAGAGGGGGTAGAGATCTAGGAAGCAGACGGGGTGGATAACCTGAGTGCTCTATTCATAATGCTACCCTTACCCCATTGAACAGTTATGGGGCAGCTGTTTCAACTTGTTTGATTAGTGGGAAAACAAGCTTCATTTTTTAAATCTGCCAGTTTTTAGAAGAGCCTGAGCTCAGAAATGTGCAGTTCTACAGCGAAAATATTACACCTACCAATGTCCCAATTAAAAACATATAACATCATACACAGACTTTAATATACATGAACAGATTTTAAGCAGCCACTCATTTACTTGTAAACTGTTTTTCTAACTTGTGAGGAAGGGGTCAATGTGTTAAAGTAGGAGGATCAGCACCCCCTCTCAACGCCACTCACTTCAGCCGCCAAGGGAACATCTCAACTACATCAACTCATCAATTACCTGTGCTGGAATCATAACAGTGCAAACAGATAGCACAAGACAGAAGCATACCGTTTCAGCTCCAAGTGTCTGCAATCCAGTGTAGGTCCGGTCCAACTGTTTTGGAAAATCAAATAAAATAGCCAATTAAAGAATGTGCCTAGTACAAAAAAAACTGTTAAACACGCACCCAACTCCCAACATCATATCACATGAAAAAGTTTGCAAGAAATTGTTTATTCAATGAAAGTACCTCTGTTAATAATTTAACAAAATAATGCACAGGTAAACATTCCTCGTATAAGAATATCCAGCAGAGGAAAAAAACAGGACTATTAAAAACATTTCCACCATAAGATAATGTCCTGGCAATACCTAAACATAAGTAAAATCTCAGGAAAACTTTCAGCCTATGAAAAAAGTCCAGGAACCCTCACATCATCAAAAACATCCCAGCAATATTACAGGAAAAATCCCACAATATATTTATTTATGCAGGTCTCAAGTCATTTTCAAACCATCAATTTGTGAGACATACGCTTGGCTGTATCTTGCTTTCCATCCAGTTACCAACCTCTTTGTATGGCTCTGCCACTTTGAAGCCTAATAGTAAAATTGACTCTGGAAAAATGATTAACTGAGGACACCTTCTTCATGCTCATCAACTGGCATTTACTGTCAACCAAAAGTTAACACCTGAAAAGCAACTGTTCCGTATGCAGCCTCTGATTCTTGCCTACAGCCCCCTACATCCCCCTGAACAGTAAAATTAATTTATATGACAGTTTCAATGATAATTGCAAGTCACAGTAACGTTTGAAAAGGATTCCAAATTTCACAAAGATGAAAACAAAAGCACACACACAGATTTCCTGACTGAAAACAGTGGGACACAAAAGAAACCAGAGTATGGTGAATAATCCAAAAGGGCGCTGGGATTTACCACAGGTGGTGACCGGGAGGATGCCAGGTCGCATTGCTGCTTCAGGTATTTAATGTTTGCTGCTTCAAACCAGCAGAAGGAACTTTTTTCAAGGGTACATTTTGGGATTTTTCTCATTTCATTCTTGTAGCTTTCCGAAACTCCAGCCAAACTGTGAGTTCCACTTCTTTGCTTTCAAGTAGATAGGAGGGAGGTAGTGGGGAGGTGCTTAAGAAATGTATTTGTTAAGCAATAAACTGTTGCATAGAAGGATACAAGGAAGTTTGGAAGCATAAAGGTTATACAAGTGGCTGCTTGTTGAGTATGTGGTGTGGGCTCCTCTGTAAACACCACTCCTGTTCAAACGAAGCACCACAGATTGAGGAACTCCCAGCGGAAAGGCAAGCCTGCTTCAGATTCTAGAAACCTCAAATGCACCTCTGCTACATCAGGTCGAGTCAAACTTATTTTATGCATCTTGTCTAAATCTGCTATTATTAAAGGGCTACAAATAGACCCTCAGTGGCTCCGCGCAGAAGCGGCTGACCCATGGCTCTCATCGAGTAAGGTAGCTCTAAGCATATACCACCACACTGATGCTCTGACTCTTCTTATGTCTCAGGAAAATGCAGATAGGGACTGGCAGGGTCCTATGTTTACTCAACCAAGTGTGTGGATCAACTTGTTAACACTGTTAGTGCTGCTCTGGAATCCTCACAGCCTGCCCCTGCTGTTATTTCAAGTTTGTATTCAACAATGTCTCAAGACAACTTGGCCATAAAGGCCATTAATTTAGGCATGGTGTCCCATGGCCAGGCCCAGGCCCAGTCCCAGTCCCCTTGGTAATTTTAGGCAACCGAATAGCAACATCCTCGCCAGCTGCAGTGGCAGCCCGTTCTTTAGATCCTACACTTTAATCATTATTGAGAACTATTTTATCAGAATTCAGGCTATTAAAACATCTCAAGGACAGGCTGCTTTGGCATATCACGAGAGTAAGTTAGCTAAGTGGCATTGCTCAGAAACTGTCCAGTACTACTGACAGGAAAGATGAACTGGATCACAGGGTTTCTGATTTGGAGGATCGAAATGGGACCACTCAATTGAGCTGGGTAAATACAAAAAGAGCACTAGATAAACAAGAAGAGTTAGGAAATGACTCCATGCATTGAAACCTCAGGTTTACAGGCATTCTAGAGAAACCCGAAAAGGATTGATGTATGATCCCTTCTATGGAACAACGTATACTAAAGTACATCTTGCTCAATCAACTGTGGACTTCACTATTAAGAGGGCTCATCGAATACCTGCCCAAAAATGTTAAATGCCCCTGCTAAGTATCCACGGACAGTGTCGGTTAACTACTCACATTTTCAGATTAAGGAATAAATCCAGCAGAAATCATTTGGTTCCCCAGAAAAATGTTCCTTTAATGTCTTTAAAGACATGACTATTACAGCAGCTAGAAGAAGAAATGATTTTCAGAGCATGTTTAATTCCTTTAAAGCAGCTGGGGGCCAGACTACTTTGTTTCAGCAGACTAAACTGAGAATACTTCATAAAGGCTATTTCCATATCTTTAACTCATCTGAAACTGCTCAGATCTTTCTAAAGAGTCTATAGAACTAACAGACAAGCTAGGGAAATAAGTCAGGAGGTGTTTTGAACATATTTTTTTATGGGGGGTGGGGCTATGTCGTGTATATTGTTAACTGATTGATAAAATGAGTTTCTTTTTTCTTATCTTATTTCTAATAGTATTTTTAATTTGATTATCTTTTCTTATCTATCTGTACAACTTAAACAGTTGCTTCCGGTACAGGTTTTTTATTTGTTTGATGTTTTGCTGTTTCTTGTCCACCCAATGTGGTGACTGGGTGGATGCAATTCCATAGCACCTTTAGTTGAAGGGTAATCTTCCCTGAGGTGAGCGCAGGCACCACATTGGGGGAAGCTTTGGTGCAGGGATGTGCAAAGTGGAAGGAAAGAGGGGGTGGACATGGTGAGAGGTTGGGTGTTGGTGGCACATGGGTGGTTTAAATGAGAAAATGGTAGTATCTTGTTGGCTTTGTCTAATGTTTCATTTTAACAGGGTTATCATCTTAGACAGAAACGCTTATCATGGGGATAATCAGGGTTGTTTCCTGTAATAATAATGAGGCAAATAAGTACAAATTCGACCCTGCCATGAGCTGCTGATTATCCATATTTTCCCTAAATGTCTTATTTAAAACCAACAAGTCTAGGCTTTTACTACCTAATTGGATATTACAGCTACAGTTTGCTTTCCTAAATGTCGCTTGTAGGGGGATGGCTATCTTTTTTGGCAGATCATCAAATGTAGAGATTACTAACTCTGTTAAGGACCCTTTAGGAAGATGCCTTCGGGTCTAGGCCCTGGTGGGGACTGGCGATAGCAATTTTGTGAACTACTATGGCCCAATCACAGACCAGGCCCTGCAACATTTGTATTCCTTTGCAGTGCAATTCAAAGGCTCTAATATTATGAGTGGGGATTTTAACTTCCTCCAAGACCCAAAACTGGATCCCTTAGGGAAGACCATAAGGCAAACTAAGCCCAAAATGGCAAGTTTTATTGCCACTTTTAAGGCTGATTTTGGTCTTCTAGATCAGTGGCGATTCCAATCCCCGCTACTAAGACAATTTACTTGTTACAGGGCTAGACATAGTGAGATTTTCTTTTGGGCTCCCAGTTTTTTTGAGGATTGAATTCTTGAATTATCACCAATAGGTTTTCTGACCACACAGTGATCTCTCTTGATTTTGAGAGGGAACGGCATTACTGCCATCGAAAAATGTGGAGTTTTGATAGTGTTGTTATCAGAGCATGATTGGGCGGCACCAACACAGGGGTTTTGATTGACTTTTTTCAAATTAATTTGGACTCTGCCCGTCTTCATATTGTTTGGGATGCTGCCTTTAACGCAGCATTGCGAGGGCAGGCAATAGCATGTTCAGCTATGACAGTTAGAAAAAGAAAGCACTTGGTTTCCGCATTTTATGATAATTTCAAATTGTGCACCTTCTGCTCTAAACTCACCTAGGATCTTAGACCTCTGAGCCCACCTCAGGTGTTGAACCTAGCAAAGCAAAAGCTTAAAGTCTTACGTGGGAGAAGAATTGCTCAGGCAACAGAATATCAATCAGAACTTTTAGAAGGAGAGTGAACATGCTGGCAGACTGCTAGCATGGTCTGTTAAAACTAATGCTAACTTCTGGACAATTATTGAGCATCCAATAACTAAACAGCTTGTATCCGAGCCTCATCTTATACAGAGTGTTTTATGTCATTATAGAGCATTTTATAACCAAGATGATACTAGGAATCTCAATCGGATTTTTTTTTTTTAAATTTTGTTTTTTACTAAAAATCACACGAAGATGTCTTCAACTCAAAGTTCAGATCCCCCGGCCCGGTTTCAGCAGAGGAAATTAAGCTAGTTTTACAGGGTTGTGAGAATGGGAAAGCGGTGGGTAAAAGCTTTAATTCAATCCTAGAGGGGGGTCCTGTGTCGTCTTCTTTTTCAGAGGTGACTGTCAATAGCATCCAGAAAAAAGACATCAGCAGTCCACCCTGGCTTTTAAATTCAGACTGCAAGCCTTTCATGAACATTATAGCAGTTAAGACTATGTCTGTAGCAGCATCCCCGATTCACTCAGATCAGAGTGGGGTTCTTAGTATTTGATACAGGCTATAGATTATTTTCCTCAGAACAAACTGTATACTGCTATTTTGATGTTAAACGCAGAAAAGCCTTTGACTTTGTTAGTTGGGAGGCTCTTTTCTGCATTTTAGGGGTTTTGTCATCCCCTCCTCTGTTCTTGACAATGCTGAAGGATCTCTACACAAATGCCTCTGCATCGATAAGAGTAAACTCTACAGAAGCAGGCAAAATTGGGATCATCAGGGAAACTAGACAGGGTTGTCCGCTGGCCCCAATTTTGTTCGCTATCTTTATTGAACCTCTTGCTACAGTTATTTGTGGGCATGACAGTATCTCTGTTCCTCTCCCCCAGTATTTCTAAATTAAAGCTATATGCAGACGGTTTGGTGGTGATGGAGCCCAGATTTCACCTACATTTAGGCATTGCTCTGCTTTAAGTTTCAGAGAGACTGCATTTAAAAAATGGCACGCAGAGTTTTGGTGCAAAGCGAAAATATGACTGAGGCCTGGTCAAATGCTTTCAGTCTAAGGTGCTTTCATGTAAAACCATGCTCAATTAATTAATCATGGTTGTTTAATTGTGATTATTCTAGATTCAACCTCACTATAGAAAGTACATTTAATTTAGAAATGCGTTTTCAACTTTCAAAGTAGTATATATTTGTGCTGGATTAACACACATTTTACGGTGTAGGAAGGCTGACTTTGCTTTGGCAGGGTCAATTTACTGTGGCCTTTAGCCTTGAAGATTAGGAATGGAATTTGTGCTCTTTTCCTCCCAGCTTTCATGATAGAACTTTTCTTATAATATACGCCCTCCTTTCATGAAAGACCTTTGCATACTTTTATCTCCATTCAGTTGTTTAAACAAAGCTTTATTCACTTCATCATGGAGAAAGAAAACTGCAGAGCACACATTTATTTTTTATAATATGTATTCTCTGTTTCTGCATAATTAATACTTTTTGCTGCAGAAAATGTAATTGTTTTCAGGATGTGAAGTCATCTAAGCACAAGACTCAAGCAGGACAAGAACTCGCCTAATTGATGACGTGTCCAGTCAGCCCATGGGGTGTCGATGTGTTCTGAAGCTCCTATTGGACAAGCTACAAAGACCAAGTCACGTGAAATGTTGATAGAAATATTGGATGCTAGCTGAGAGGTGTAGGCAGGCTGCTCATATTTCTTTTTAGCAGGACGGGAGGCAGGATACACAGTTTTTTTAAGGCTCTGCAAGGCTGGAGAGAACGGAGGGGCAGCATTTGCGGGGGACTCAGGCATGCGCAGAGATGCACAGCCCGGAACCAGAGAGAGACCAGCAGATAGAACTGGACTGGTTTAGATTCTAAAACTTTAAGTTTCAAGCTTTGACTAACTGGCTTTGCAAAGACTTATTTTGTCCTATGCATTTTATTTCTCTTTATGGGAGATTTTGGCCAATTATTTAATTATTGATTAGCCTTGCAAAAACTCACTCTAGAATTATATTTTCTTAAACTCTTTAATAGATTCTGACTGACATTTTAAGCATCATTTTCTTCCTTTATGGGGTGTCTTGTATGCAATCTATAATATGTTCTGTATTAATTCTATTTTTTCCTATTTTTCAATTCTGTAACCTGATTGATATTTGACTAATGAATAAAGAGTCAGAGAACCTTAACTTTTGACTAGAGAATGAAACCCTTTAAAACTACTCACAACTCTCATTATTGCCTTAAAAAATGTAATTGCATTTGATTTTCATATTTATGCAAAGACTCCTGATGATAACACAGTGGCAAAGGTCCATCCCCTTTAAGTGGTAGACAGGAGGTAATGATGTTTTGCATTGAGAAATTACTGTGAAATTGCCGCTGGATAAGTGGTTTAGCTGAATGTGGAGAGGTGTAACAATCAGAAGTTACTCGATGAAATCAAGAGTTTACATCAACTTGGGGTATAAAATAAACCAAGGAAAAACTAATTATTTTATCTAATGCCTCCACCGCAGATATTTAATAAGACCTAGGATATAAGTATAACCCCACACAACCAATTAGAAATTTGGGCATCCATGTTACATTCAATTATGAGGATTTGTATAAACTTAATTATGTGTCTATATTGATCAAAGTGCTCTTCCTCCTCGTCAAATGTTCTTTGCTACCAATTTCAATTATTGGTAGAGTGACCTTAATTAAAATATCAATTTTGACTCTTTTTATTTTTTTATTTCCAAATATTCCAACCCAAATCTTTTTTTTTTTTTTAACAGAGGCTCACTCTCTACTATGCAGGTTTATCTGGAACCATCACCAGCCTAGGCTGAGCTTCCCAAATTTGCAATTGGATAAAGAATATGGTGTCCTTGCTTTGCCCAATCTGCAACCGCATTACTTGGCAGCCCTTTTAGACACCCTTTCCCGTCTAAATGATATGCTTTCTGTCACAGTTTTTGACAATTGCTTAGTACACGCCATGCTGGAGGGTGCAGGTGTTTTTTAGCCAGTATTTATGAAAAAATAAATTCTTCCAAAAACAACAGGTATAAGGTGATTCAGGAGCCTCTACGGCAAAAGAATGAATATTTTCAATAACTAAATATTCCAGACTCTCATGGATTTCATTTATTGAAAGACCGTACTGCCTGTGGCTTATATATTTCTGTTGAGGAACTGAACCGCTGGGAGGATTTAGGCTTTTAAGCGGTCTAATTTTAAATACAACAATTTAGGGAAGTGTTGAGACAAACTAGGAAATGCAAATGACACATTAGGAAAAAAGCTATGGTTTCGTTTTCTGAAAATCTAAATTTTGTTAAAGCTGTAAACGCTGGATTACGTTCAAGGAAATCCTTTCCCATTCTAAAAGTGATAATCAAACATAAAATGAGAGGTGTTAGCAGCTGGTACAGACAGGTTCAAGATGGCTGTCATCTTAATCTGCTTGCCAAACATATCTAGAAAATTAAACTGGGTTCAGATTGATGTCTAAGGCATGGGAAGAACTGAGCCACTTTAGTTATGATACTTAGAGCCGCTAATTTTAGAAGCATGGAGTTTTTCCTCTTGCTTGTTTTAATATTATACACCTTAAAGTTTGAATAGCTTCTTTCCTTCAGTTCGTAATCGCTGTTTTAGATGCCATCTTGAGGGAAAAGGAGACTGGCTTCATGTCACTGCATTGTGCCCCCTTTTACATGTATTTTGGAATTAATTGGTGTTCTATCCGAGCTCATTGCTAAATAAGCTCTTTCAGTTGGAACCTTGCACCATTTTGTTTCAGATTATTAGTAGTGAGAGTCTTAAATTCGATTCTGGGTTGCAATATTTTTCTTATCTGGGAGTAAGGTTTATATCTATTGCAATGTTTGTCGTTCGCTCTGTGATCTTGCAATTGTGGATTTCAATTGCATCACCTCTACTGGTTAATTGGCAGAGTAAAATTAACAGAGTTTAATTATTTGAGTAGGTATATGCAAAAAGAATTAATCAATTGAGGTAGTATAGTACTATTCGGTGTAATTTAGACTGTATGAGCGTGTTTGTAGCAAGTGTGCTTTAGGCATTTTGTCTATGCTAATCTTTTAAGCGTGTTTGTAGCAAATGTGCTTTAGGGATTTTGTCTATGCTAATATTTTTAACTTCATTGCATCGATTAATTAATTCATTTTATAATGTATGATGCCGTTGTATTTTTACTCCTATTCATACGTCTTTTTCTGCTACCAATAAATTATAATGCAATAAAGGTCGATTTGCAGATCTAATCATTACAACACAAATGTACAACCAAGGCTGTTAGTAATATAATGGATACTCTAGAAAACACCACACCCTGAATAGAGCTTAAATATTTGAAACTGGCCTGGTCCTAGCTCAAGCACTGAGGCACTTCACCTACTGAGGCTTATCAGTTTCATTATTACCTTCAAATTATGTATGATGTCAACTCTCTTGTTCTGGCTGTCCTTAAAGTGAATCTGCACTCTCACAGGAAACTCTCCCCAGCCCCGTCTAGTAAGATGAAAAGGAGGTTCGCTAAAAAAGAGAATGTACAAAAACACGTAAATAACAGGTTCAATATTTTTAAACATTTACAAATACCTAAAGCTATGCATTTTCTTACAGACTGAAAAGAGAAGTCATCGATTTTTAGTTATTTGAAACCCTTGAGAATACAACAACTGCGGTGTGGCCAAGATGCCTAAAACGTACCTTCCTGCTCCTCTGCCCGCCTGATGCTGGTGCAGCCGCTGAGCGGGCCAGGGGTGACCCACGGCCTCTGGCGGAGACGCGCATGTATTCTTGGATGTCTATGTGACCCAATTTGATATGTAGCTGCCAAGGTTTCCGATTGTGATGTATGACATTTTCATCATTTTAGTGTAAGTATGAGTAACAATTCAATGACTAGGCATGACACTTTCTGGCAAGCAAAATCAAGCAATGAAGACCACGCAGACATAAATATCAGAAATTCCACTCATCTGAGCAACAAGAAACTCTTAGAAGATCTTGAAATTTCTGTAAACCACCAGAAATGGAAGGGCACTGACAACTGACACTGAGTCTATACAGTCTCTGTCGCAGGTAGGACCTGACCAACCAGGCTGAGAGGCCCACAAGCGGATCTCAGCTGCTAATTAATTATAATTCCATCATCATTCCAATCTTTATTTCGGCCATTTGGCCATAAAAGATAACATGCACATAAACAATCACAATAGATCAGCACATTACAATATAAAACATTGGAATTACATATTATTAAAAAACCTAAAACTCTAAATCTTAAAATTTAAAAGGAACCCAGCGTCTTTAAAATGCGATTGCGGGTGTGCCAGACATTGGTAAAAAATGTTGCCATCGCAAACACAGTAGGGCCTGAAACATCAGATTTTAAAATCCTATACATTGGGGCATATTCCCTACAGCCCATGTTCCTAATCAGTGGAAGAAGCCAATATTTCCTCGCAGCCCTATAAGCTGGACAAAACAGGGCCACGTGTAAATCAGTTTCCTCCATGGCGTCACAGGCCGGACACTGCTTGGTGGAAGGAGGTAATGACCAGGAACTGGTAAAAGACCGAAAGGGCAATGTGCCGTATCTCCATTGGAGAAACAGCTTTCTGGCAAGCACTGGGGAAATGATGTCCAAAACCCCCTCAAACCTATATAGGTCCTTACTTTGTACAAATACAGAGGATAATGACCCTTCAGCCTGGCTGTCTAAGACCCTAGCTCGTTTTTGTTCATAATATACATTAGCCAGGGATTTTTTAGAGATATTTAATGCAGCATTGGCAGGGTCAGACCATAAGTCAGAGAGCCCCAGTTCCATGCAAATTTTCTGGATGTGTTTTAACCAGGGGATCCGAAGTGCTTTCGGATGGGCCAATAGTTCCATCAATTCCGCCCTATAGGCTGCAAGATCGTTACTGCTCCACAGCCTGCGCCAGAAGGCTATGGGTCTCAGACCTATTTCTTCGGCTATTGGTCGTAGACCCAGGTCAAGCCTCAAGGGGAGGAGCGGAGTACTGGGCGGAAGCGCGGCTATCTGTCTGATGAAATTATTCTCCGTTAATGACAGACTACGGCAAGGTGTGTGTCCCCACAGTTCCGCCCCGTACATGGTCGCTCCCCTAGCCTGGGCCTTGTATATATGGATGAGCGACCCCAGCGGTCGATATGAGGAACCATTCATCATCCGGGCAATACCCCCAGTAGTTTGTATCAGTTTCAGGTTTGCCCTACTCTGATGGGATCCCCAGGACATGGTTTCATTAAGAGTCACACCGAGGTATTCGAATGTGGAGACTCTCTCGAGCCGCGCTGCTCCTAATAACGGGTTCGGCCGCAGTTTTTGGCTCGGATTCAAAACCATAAACTTGGTTTTGGCCGCATTGATTTCTAACCCCCTATCAGAGCAGAAGGCCACAAATGAATCGAGGGTCCTCTGTATCCCCATAGGGGTTTTAGATAGCAGCAGGGTGTCATCTGCAAACATGATTGCAGGCACCCTGCTGCCATTCAATTTGGGGGCATCGGTATAGTCAGTGGCATTCAGGTGGGCGATTACCCCGTTGACGAAGAGGCAAAACAGGGTCGGTGCCAACACACAACCCTGTCTTACCCCCCGGTCAACGGGGAATCTTTCAGTGAGTTCCCCGCACCTCACTCGGGCATAGTTATTGTGGTGTAGCCTCTGCAAGATTAATAGGATGTCCGGGGGAACGCCCATCTCTGCCAGGATGCTCCAAAGTTTCCCTCTGGGCACCAGGTCGAAGGCGGCCCGTAAGTCCACAAAAATTGTGTAAAGACTCCCGCCCTCGAATATTGCTGCCCTCCAGTAGATGAAGTTCAATCTAAAAACCTGGTCCACTGTGGAAACTCCCCTCCTAAATCCCGCCTGATAGGGACTAAGAGCACCCACCTCTTCCGCCTTATAATTAATTTACTCAGTCAGTGTGTAACAGGCTGAGTCCGGCTGTAAAATGTTAGATCTTTAGTGCTACTAAAGAATTAAAATCAATAATTTATCGACTCCACTAACTGTGCTTCAGCTGAGCGGAGTGCTGCCTAGGCCATTGGGCACCAGTGCACCTTGAGAGCAGCGAGCTACAGGCTCAGGCCGAGCAGTGACGCTGTCATTAAATATAATGTACTGTTGGTTCTGAAGTTGGTCCTCAAATTCAACAAATTGCAGGATGTGACTGTCTTGTACGGTACACTCCAATCACATGAGACAATAGTACCTACCACTTAATGATCACTGAGATGTGGATCATCATACAGGGAGCGGAGTGGAGTGGCTGTGGCCGGCACAGCCTGGGGAGAGCAGTAAGCAGAGTGGAGCTGCAACGGGTGTCCAAGTCGGACAGTGAGTGATGTTCTAAATTAAATTTATAAGGCATTGCCTGGAGTCCAGTCCCAACAGTGCGGACGCTGCTGGGTCCTGTATTAGCTATGTTTACCACGCACCAGCTCTGAGGCTACCTGGTACAGGAGGCTGGAGAAAACAAGCATAGGCATAGCCAATAGGTCTCACCTTTGGGACCCTATAAGATAAATTAAAGGCATTATTTTTTAAATAAATAAAATGAATAAACCTTGATTATCCATTAATCTGAAAACAATACACTGCATACTAAGCTTCATTACTTTGCAGTGTGTTAAAACCAAAACGCACAAAAACCCGGATTGTTTTTTTCTGTAAGACATTATGCTAGTTTTCAGTTTCTACTGCTAAATGTTTAAAGTGCATGAGCTGAACATGAACATGCGCTAACTTGAGAAGTTAGGATCAGATAGAGACCAGCCATGGGTGTCAATAATTGATCCTCTGTGGCAGCCCGCCAATCCTCTTCTGCTGTTCCCAGCATTTTGAAAGTATGCAGTGCAGTCGCCTATGTTTGGGGACTTAAACAAACATCTGTATGGAGAGATGAGTGTTCACAGGACTACTCATAGGGACTTCCTTTTTCGATTAGCGCCTCGTGCTGCAGTTTGCACTTTCAAACTGCCAAAAACGTGCTCAATAAATGTACTTTTAAAATGCATGTTTTTTAACAAGAAGCTTGAATCTACACCTTGAAATTTTGCAGTTATAATGTATTAACCATATAATCGCACAGCAACCACATAAATATACTGCACGCCACGATAGTATCACTATAGAACTATATTGTAACTAAAACATACACTGCATCAAATGTCTGTTAGTTTTTAAATATACTGTAAAAGCCTGTCGCAGAAACATCATCATTTACATATACTGCACTATAGTATGAAATGGAAATCATCACCTATAAATATTATCCATCGTAGCATTTAAGCAACAACAGAACTGTATAAATACACTGCACCACAGTATTGACGGAACAGCATCCCATTAGAAATATAAAGGGCAGTGCTTAATTTGAGCAGGTGCTTTCAGGTGCTCAGCACCTGCACTTCTTTCAGAGGGCCGGGGCTACAATTTCTGACACTGCAGGTGGTGGTCTCAATATTAATTGCTCAAATTCAAAATAAAAAGAATAACATACATTGCATGGTGACAGGCTGATAAATGTTCATAGACAGGCCAGCATACGCCTGTCCAGGCAGGCATGATTGTGTATCACCACGTTCGTGATGATGTCATCATGGCGATCACAAATCCAAGAAGTCATCGGCAAACTATGTCTTTCATTCTATTCCCCAAGTCTGCTGCACCCTGCCACTGCCTGAGCCCAAGCCTCCCATTGGATAATTGTAGCTGGGGGCTGGCTCATGACAGAGTTGAGGCAAGGAAGCTACGAGAGCGCATTTGGAACTTGGGAGTGAGGGCTCGAGCAAGAATAAACTAAAGTAAGTGTGGACTTTCCACTTGCTGCGTATCCAGAGTAGCATGTCCTGCATCCCTGCATTACTGCTTTCCTCAAAGTGCTCGATGCGGCTATGGCCCAACACAACTTTTGTGCGCCATGGTGTCACCTGTAGAATCTGTGCGCTGCACCCCAGCATGGTAATTGCTGAGCGTGCGCGAGTCCAGTAGGTACCACAGCCATACTTACCGCATTGGCAGCATTACGGTTGGGGACAATGCCTGGGATCTAGCAGGCAGGGTCACAGCAAGCTGAGCAGTGGATGCCGATGCAGTTGCCATCCCTGGACCTACAAATTACAGCCAGCACTAGCAGTGACACCACCTGCTGTTCTCGAGCAGCTACCTGTTCTGCAAATAACACAGTTATACTGCACTGATTAATATATGCAAAAAAAGCATTTTCATTTGGTGTACATTTTGTTTTTGTACTCGGTGTAGGTAAGAAAGTAAAACACGTCATCTTCCTCTTCTATAGGAAAGACAACAGGAAAACACAGAGTTCCAAATAGCAGGGACATGTACAGGCTGACGACAGGGGTCACAGGCAGCAGCAGTGTTATAGATGAGAGAGAGAGAGAGCAGGAATAAAGAGAAGAAAGAAAACAGGAGAGGAGAGGGAGAAGATGGAGCAAAGTAGAAGAACAGGAGATCAAATCAGATACAAAAAGAAAGCAGCCATGATGTGAAGAAGAGAGCATTAAGAAGAGAGAAGATAGAATGAAAGGATGTAGAGGACAGGACAGAGGGAAAAAAAGCAGACAAATGATAAAACAGAGACACAGCTAATCACTGCTAGAAGAGTGATAGTAAAAAGCCAAGATCGATGGGAGAGAGAGCAGAGCATGGATAAAAGTGAAGAGGAAAAAGGGCAGAGCTAGAATGAATAGAGAGCAAATCAGAAATACAGGGAATAAGGTAACACACCAGGTGTGACAAAGATGATAGAAAACAATTAGAGAGGTGAGAGTCTAGACTCTTAGAGCAAAGACTTAGATGACAGACAACAGATCAAGGCTAGAAGATAGAGACTGAGACAGTGAGAGTGTTGTAAATGGGGCTCACCGGAGGAAGAAGCGAGCTGTGGCCTCCTTGGCAAAATTTTCAGCACCTGCACTTCTTTTTTTTACAAATTAAGCACTGATAAAGGGCCTGCTTGTCAAAGCAACAGCATCATCATATAAATGAACTGCACTATGGTATAAAGTAGGCCGCATTACCGTGCAAATATACTGCACCATAGTATAAAATTGGCAGCATTACCGTATAGATATACTCAGCCATAACATTAAATTACAAACAGAACGGTATTGAGATACTGCACCATACTGCCTAATCTACGGTGACACCTTATCAATACTGCATACTCGTGCCAACAGCCTCAGCATATAAATACACTACACCATAGTATCAAATCAACAGCATTACTACTTAAATATACGTTACCATGGCATTCAATCAGCAATAGAGCCGTACTGTATCACTGTAAACCAACAGCAAGACCACAACACATGTAAATACACTGCACTGTAGCATGACAAGACCACAATACTGTAAATACACTGCACCCTACTGTGCACATAAAGTGTGAATACATTGCACTCAGCATGCCAAATCCACAACAATGCGACACCACATAAAATATACAACTGACAGCCACACAACAACAGCATGTACTTTTTCCCCACCAGTTGTGTGCCAAGAAGACAGCAACACTACAACAACTCGTAGATAGACTACACTGTAGAATGACAAATGATCAGCAAATCATGTGAATGTACTGCACTATCGCTAGCCAAGTCTGGAGCATCGGCATGTGAATACAGCAGGATGGAACACCATGGAGGAGGAGCTTATAGTTTCCAAACAAACAACGGAGGTTGGTGTTGGTGATACAAATGGGAGGAGACATATGACTAGGCACGGAGCTTCCAGTGGGAGGCTGTGCAGTGCTTCTCAGCAGGACGAGGGCTCGGGTTTAAAACGTTAACACGTGTGGATCCCTGATAGGGTGCTTACAACACAAACACGCTAATGTAACTGAGGGTTACATGAGGTGGTGGTATCGCGCACAGCCTTCTTAAAAGTGCTCAGATGATACAACTGCCCCCACCCCTCGCAGCACTGACCGGAGCAGAGGGATCGATAACAGACACCTATTGACTCCCACAGCACTTACCAGCGTGGTGCAGGCAGCTCTGCCGTAGACCAGACTTTCACTTCTACTCTCGCTCTTGAGATTTTTTTTTTCCTAAAGTTTCTCCTTGGGATGGAAAAGAAGAAACCTCCTTCTTGCATCGGAAGCCAAACCAGGAGGGACAAAACGAGATGCGGGAGCTTCTGGTGTGCACGCACGGTTGCGAGCAGCAGCATATGTTTCTAATTATCGCGCCAGCATCTGGGAACAATAATTGGAAAGGAGTAGTTTCTGTTCTGTAACTCCAGTTCTGTAGTAGGGGTATCTCTGTTATAGTCATAATCTAGTGAATAGTCCCGCCCATGTGCGTGGACCCCGGCAATCAAAAATAATCTCTTAAGTTGTCAAAAAATTGCAGAACTGCAAAGACACTTAAGAGAAAATGTAAAGACAAATAATGCAGCCTATATCCACAGGCTACACTGTCCAGTACTTCAACTAGAAATTCCACCAAAAATCCACAAACAGCAAAGCCTGTCCAGATTTCCCTTGCCTTTACTGCAAACCCCCTCAGAAATGATAGAGAGGAAGGCCTGGACAGACAAGCCCCATAGGCTGCCATTATGTGGCTTAAACAGGATACTGTGACTTTAAGGAAACCTTCTAGAACCTTCTCCCAGTATCCCAGAATGCATAGCAGGTCCCACTGACTTCAGTTCTTTTTGAAGGCGTAAAACGCCAGACCTGTAGCATTAATTACATGAACAATTCTCCACCGGGGAGGAGGGCGGGCGCTTATGACTATAACAGAGATACCCCTACTACAGAACTGGAGTTACAGAACAGAAACTACTCCTTCTGTAGTAGGGGATCTCTGTGTATAGTCATAATCTAGTGAATAGAATGGCAAGCCCATCCCCACACCAAAGCGGCGGTGGAGAAAGAACATGACGCCACTACTGTGCGAACAAATTCCGCAGCGAAGCCTGCCCAACCTGAGCGTCTGCCCTGGCATCAGAGTCCAGGCAGTAATGCTTAGCAAAGGTATGAACCGACTTCCAAGTGGCGGCCTTGCAGATTTCTGCAATCGGCACATTACGGAGCAAGGCTGTCGTGGCAGCTTTGCCCCTGGTGGAATGAGCCTTAGGCTTACCTCCTAAGGTCTTATTAGCTTTTTGGTAACACAATTGAATGCAGGACACAATCCACCTACAAATGGACTGCTTAGAGGTAGCAAGACCCGTCCTGACTGATCCATAATTGACAAACAATTGGTCTGACCTACGAATATCTTTGATCTTATCCAGATAAAATTTCAACACCCTCCTAACATCCAGGGAATGTAAAGATCGTTCCGCCGGAGAGGAAGGATTCTGAAAAAACGTAGGCAAAGTTATGGTCTGGTTGACATGAAAATCAGAAATAACCTTGGGAAGAAATTTAGGGTGAGTACGCATCACAACCTTAGCAGCATGAAAGACAGTATAAGGTTCAGTACAACACAACGCCTGAATTTCACTCACCCTGCGGGCCGATGTAATGGCCACGAGGAACGCCGCCTTCCAGGACAGGTGCTGCAACGAAGCCTTGTGAATGGGTTCAAAAGGCTCCTTCATCAATCTGGACAGCACCACATTTAATTCCCATGAAGGCGAGGGAAGCCTGACAGGAGGGAACACCTTCTTCAATCCTTCCAGAAAGTCTTTGATCACAGGGATCTGGAAAAAAGAAGTCTGTGAAGGGCATTTCCTGTAGGCAGTCAATGCAGCAAGATGAACCCTAATGGAATGAACATTAAGGCCAGACTGCGCCAAATGTAAAAGGTAAGGAAGGATGACATCTTCCTTGCAGGTTGTAGGGTCATGGTTCCTAGACTGGCACCAGATACAAAACCTCTTCCACTTGTAAGCATATGAAGTCCTAGTGGAAGGTCTCTTAGACTCCTTCAGTATGTCCATGCAATCCTCGGGCAGATTCAGATGTCCATACTGCACTATCTCAGGAGCCATGCCGCCAAACTCAAAGATGAGAGGCTGGGGTGTAACATCCGCCCCCCGAACTTCGTGAGAAGGTCCGGCCTGCACGGCAACCGAATGTGAGGAAGGAGAGATCGGTGAAGCAGGTCCGTGAACCACCACTGCCTGGGCCACTCCGGGGCAATGAGAATCATCCGAGCCCTGGACCGGGCCAGCTTGATGAGTACCGCCGGAATCAGGGGAATGGGTGGAAAAGCGTACAGAAAGCTGTTCGACCAGCTGATCCATAGCGCATTCCCCAGCGACCCCGGCTGGTAGTACCTGGAGGCGAAGTCTCGGCATTTGCTGTTTTCGGCGGTGGCGAACAGATCTACGTCCGGAGTTCCCCACCTTGCGAAGACTTCTCCCAGCACTTCGTCGTTTATGACCCATTCGTGGTTTTCCTGAATGAGTCTGCTGAGTTCATCCGCCTGAACATTCTGCACACCTGGCAGATGGGTAGCCGTCACCGTCAGTCCTCTGGCCAGGAGCCAGTGCCAGATCGTCTGCGCCTCCTGTGACAGAGTGCGAGATCTCGAGCCCCCCTGCTTGTTGAGGTAGTACATCGTGGTAGTGTTGTCCGTTTGCACAAGCAGGGAGCTGGTCTGGAAGGACGGAAGAAAAGCCTTCAGTGCCAAGTGAACAGCTCTGAGTTCCAGGAAGTTGATGTGATAAGTGGCCTCCACCGGAGACCACGTTCCCTGAATCTGCAGAGTCCCGGAGTGCGCTCCCCATCCCAGGAGAGAAGCATCCGTCACGACAGTCTGCGTGGGAATGTCCTTGTGAAAAGGAACCCCTCTGAGGAGATTCTCCGCCGAACACCACCACTTCAGAGACTGAAGAGCATGCAGAGACAGTCGTATCCTGTCGTCCCAGGATCCTTTCCTCTGATCCCACTGGTCCTCCAAGCACTCCTGCAGCGGTCTCATGTGCAGTCGTGCGTGCGTGCGGCGTCAGGAAGATACAAGAGGCCATCGAACCCAGTAGAGAAGACACCGTCCTCACTGTTGTAGATGGAGTCGACATAAGAGCCTGAGCCTTCCGAAGGAGAGATAATCGTCGCTCTTCCGAAGGAGACACGCTTGCTGACAGCGTATCGATGGAGGCTCCCAAGTACTGTATGCATTGGACCGGAGTCGGGACCGACTTGGCCATGTTGATGTGCAACCCCAGCTTGTCCAAGAGAACGCACGTCTTCTGGAAGTGTGCTCGCGCTTCCGAGAAGGAGGATGCCTTGATCAACCAATCGTCCAGGTACGGGTAGACAAACACCTTGTTCTTCCGCAGGTGCGCCGCCACCACCGCCATGCACTTCGAGAATGTTCTCGGCGCAGACTTCAGTCCGAATGGGAGTACTGTGTATTGATAATGATTGGTGCCGACTTGGAACCGCAGGAACTTCCTGTGTTTACGCGCAATGGGCACATGGAAGTATGCATCCTGTAGGTCTATGGCACAGAGCCAGTCCCCTTGTTGCAACTGAGGATAAATCTGATGCAACGACAGCATGCGAAACTTTTCCCTGCGAATCCACTTGTTTGCCTGTCGCAAGTCCAGAATGGGCCTGAACTCGTTCTTGTCCTTCTTGCGAACCAGGAAGAACCGGGAGTACAGGCCTCTTCCCCTCTGGGACAGAGGCACGTCTTCTATCGCCCTTTTCCTTAACAGGGTATCGGCCTCCACCTGGAGCTCTAGCAGCTGAAACCGCGAGCTGACCGGAGGAATCGATGGAGGCGGGCTGGTGAACCGAAGACTGTATCCATTGCAAACAATATTCAGCACCCACTTGTCCTGAGTAATTTTTCTCCACTCTGCCGGAAAAAATTGGATGCTTCCCCCTACCGGAGTGGGTAACGGATCCGGGGGAAGTAAGTTCCTAGGGCCTAGACCCAGCCTGGCCCTTGGGCGTCGGAGCCGACTGCTGGCCTCCCCTGCCCCTCTGGCGCTTCTGGAACGGCTTACGGAACTGTTGTTGCTGTTGCGAATGTCCCGAAGCCTGGCCACGTCCACGGCCTTGTCCACCGGACCGCCGTTGGAAAGAGCGGTACGGCTTCTTCGTCTCCTTAGGCTTCTCGAGGCCCACCGCCGTGAGCGTCTCGGCCTCCGCTTTCATGCGGGCCATCTCGTCGTCCGCATGCTGTCCAAAAAGAGACTTGCCGGAGAACGGCAGGTTGGCCACCCTCTGCTGTGCGTCCGGTTTCAGGGACGTAAGACGGAGCCAGGCGTGACGCCTCTGGTTGACCCCATGGCAAAACCCATGAGCAGCCAACAGGGAAGAGTCCGCTGCCGCACTGATGATCTGGTTGGCCACCAGCATCCCTTCACTCAGCACTTCCTGAAAATCCTCACGCTGTTCACGAGGCAAGTGCTCCGCAAAACGCTCAAGAGAGTCCCAGAGGGCGCGGGCGTACCGACCCAACAGCGCCGTTGCACTCGCAGCCTTCATGGAGGTGGCGGCAGTTCCACAGACCTTTCTCCCTGCCGAATCCATCCACCTGGACTCCTTATCCGGGGGAACCGTGGATGACGGAGCGGAGGCATGTTGTTTGCGTGCCGCCGTCACAGTGACGGAGTCCGGAGGTGGTTCCGCTCTCAGAAAAGCCGGATCCGAATCCGGGGCCCGGTACTTCCTCAGCAACCTAGATGGCGCCGCCTTTGTCACCGCTGGGGTGAGGAAAAGGTCCATAGCTGGTTCCTCCAGGCCCGGTACCAGAGGAAGGAGAGGGCGAGACGAGTGTTTTTGGTGCAACGTCTCAAAGATCACGGACGTCTTCGGCGTGGGCACTGTCAGGGGTATGCCCAGCTTCGCAGCGCCCCTCAAGAGGACATCCTGGAACGCCACCAGGTCATCAATTGGGGACACCCTCGTATCCGGTGATCCCGACAGGGTAGGAGAACGATCCCCGGAGCCAGAGGATCCCGTGCGGGAGCGAGACTCGCGCCTCCTATGGCGGCGTCTCGACCGCGAGGACGATCTGTGTCGCGACCTGTCCCGTCTCCCAGAGCGAGAGCGAGAGCGAGACCTGCCAGTCCGTGGCCTCCCCACCGGTTTCCGTGGTGGAGTCTTCCTCGGAGCCTCCTTGGGCGCAGGTTTAGGGGTCCCCTTAGGAGGTACAGGCAAAAACGGCAGCGAAGTGGACCTCGGCGGAGGGACCACCGGCTGCGGTGCCGGCCCACGCGGAGGGACCGGTGGCGGCGGGTCGTCCGCTGGAAGTGGAGGCAGCGTCGGAGGATCCTCTTGAGGCAGAGGAGGAGGAGGAGTGACCGCCTTCGGAACAGGTGTATGCGTCGACCGAGGCCGAGAAGGAGTGTACACCGCAGAGTACACCGTGCCCTGTGATCCTTTAGGCGAAGAGGGCTGAGAGCCCGCCCCTTCAGCCGGAGACCGCTTCCTCTTGCGTCCCCCACTGGAAGCAGTGTGACTCCTGGGACTAGAATCCCTCTTGCGACGCTTTGGAGAGCCTGACCGACTCCTAGACGTCGACCTCCGTCTGCTCGACGTCGAGCGTCGCTTTTCCGGCGTCGAAGGGCGTTTCCTTGACTCCGGCGTCGAACGCCGCCTCCGCGACGTCGACCTCTTCTTCCTCGGCGTCGAACGCCGATCCCTCGACGTCGAGCGCCGACCCCTCGACCTCTTTCTTCTCGACGTCGACCTCTTTCTTCTCGACGTCGCACGCCTCCTCGACGTCGAACGGTCCTTCCTCGACGACGAGCGTCGCCGTCGTCGTCTGGATGTTCTCAACTTCGAGGATCCCCTCGACGTCGACCGGCGGTGTCGCCTCGACGGCGAGCGCCGATGGCCACGACGTCGGTATGAAGCCCTCGACGTCGACGACGAAGACGACGTCGACGGCGGCTTCGTCCGCGGTGGCTTCGACGTCGAGTCGTCCCGATGTCTCGACCCGGAGCCCCGGGGAGAAGGGGAGCACACCGCCGTCATCCCTCTCGACGTCGTCGTCGACACTATCGACGTCGACGGAGACCGGGATCGCTTGCTGGGCTTCCTGCCTCTGGGGAGCCCCCCAGAGGCCTCAGCAGAGGCAGAGAGAACCTTCCCTGACTGCCCAGACCCACCTGCAGCCTGCAGGCGCCTCTCCTCAAGGCCAGACAGCCTGATCTTCGCCCTTTCCTTCAGAGTGCGAGTTGTAAACTGCTGGCAGATGACACACTCCTCAGGGACATGATCTTCAGGGAGGCAGACGATGCAGACATCATGTGGATCACCTCTGGCCTTCTTCCTCTCACATGCTGGACACTTCACAAAGAGTCCAGGCATTTTAGAGCCCTAAAACACCTGAAGCAGCACACAGAAGAGAAGAGAAAACCAAGAAAGTAAACTGCAACACTTTTAGAATACAAAAGTGCCAAAACATGCAATAACCCCTTGAAACAAGGGAGAGCTCAATGCCAGGGTCCTGTAAGCAGGAGCCGGAAAAAAGAACTGAAGTCAGTGGGACCTGCTATGCATTCTGGGATACTGGGAGAAGGTTCTAGAAGGTTTCCTTAAAGGCACAGTATCCTGTTTAAGCCACATAATGGCAGCCTATGGGGCTTGTCTGTCCAGGCCTTCCTCTCTATCATTTCTGAGGGGTTTTGCAGTAAAGGCTGCATTATTTGTCTTTAAATTTTCTCTTAAGTGTCTTTGCAGTTCTGCAATTCTTTGACAACTTAAGAGATTATTTTTGATTGCCGGGGTCCACGCACATGGGCGGGACTATTCACTAGATTATGACTACACACAGAGATCCCCTACTACAGAACATATACTGCTGCTGCGCGTAACCGCAAGGATTAGGCCGTGGGCGTGAACATGGAAAGAGCCCTTGGCCAATTGCGTGCTATCTTTGTTAAAAAGACGCACACAAAGGCCAATAGCCTGGGACAAAACAAAAAGCACACGCAGGAGCGTGTGCGAGCGTGAGGTGAGCTTTCAGATAGCCCTTACATAAAGTCGAGCAGAGCAGTGCATGCAAGCTGCGCTAGGCTCTAACTAAAAACGGAGGCAGGGCTTGGCTGAACTGCTCAGCCCGCTCTAGGCACAAAGGTAAAATAGAGTTGTTACTGCCCAATTCAGATACCAGCTGACAGTATTTGTAACAGCAGGCACACAAAGCGTACAGGCTTGCCACTTAAATGCACAGCTTCTAGCTATGAGGCGCCTGGCATGAATCAAAATCAATCTATCAATCCACGCATCGAGTCTGTCCAGACTGCCTCTGCTGCTGGGACCTGACTGGCAAGGCTGAGAGGCGCCAATGTGGATCTCAGCTGCTGCCATTTAACCAATATTACACCACAGCCCCAGATGAGGCAAGTAAGCACAGCAGAGAGTTAGGATCACAACTTTTAAACCACGTCCATTACTGCATCAGGCTGTAAATTTAAACATTCCCAATATTACAACAATTTACACAGACCTGTCAGCCACGACAAGTCCTGCAACACGCACCAGAGGCAGCCAGATACTAACGATCATCTCATCATCCTGCCTCTGCCCTAACGGTGTCTGTGTCACACGTCTCGCGGGCCAGTGAAAGCTGGTCAGCATATTCGACGAGGCAACAATACAATCACTGTGGCCTGCCATGGAGGGCAGTGGCAAACTAAAGAAACACAACTGCTACTCACGCTTCCGGGATTTAGAGAGTCTCCTCTTCCAAAACAATACACTTTGTTGCAATCCCCTGCCTCCGTGCTTTCGGTCCCGCTTGTATCTGCACCGGCATGGGCGGTGGTGTCAAGGAGGTGCTATAAATGCGTGAAGTTGCATTTTAGTGCAGTGATGCGGACCACCGCACCAAAATGCATTAGTAGAACGCCTGATGCATGGTACTTGGCAGGAGTGTTGATCTGCCCTGGACAACGTGGGGTTTGTGTCGTGGGTCTCTTGCACGGGCCGGACACATTCAAGATAGCGGCCAAGAAGTTCCATATGCCGCACTCGGATCCTGTGAAGTAGGAGCGGACCGCCTCAACTAGAAGACCATTGCCATCCCAGCCAGCCTCAGAGCACCTCACGCTTCAATAGACTCAGCCCTCCCACGCCCTGGATTTGGACTAAGGCAGTGGAGCTGTTGCCTGGAGCGACGGAGGCATCCCCGCTGCCCGGTCTATCTGCAAACACACGACTGGAGTGGTTCCTGGCGAATGATCGCGGGGACAGACCCTGGGGGGTGGTGCCCCACTAACACCCTACTCAAGTATCAGGGACACAGTCACAGTCTTTACTGCTCGTTGTGTCAGGAGAGAGAAGTCTAAAGCCTGAATCACTGGGGTTCCTGTGGCCACGGATGCACACATTCCATCCCTCACGATTCACGAGGGAGACTACAGATTTCAAGGCTAGACTCCCCCCTCCTGATTCCTGCATTCAAAAACCAGATTAATCGGTAAGCTGCAGCCAGGATTGGTCTAGTGAGACTCTGAGTATTTATTGCCAGGAACCTCCTCCAGAATGCCAGTGCAGAACGTTTTTGTCACTGACTCTCTCCCTGTGCTTTCTCCGTGCTCCTGATAGGTAAGGGAAAAACATGTATCTGCGTTTCTGGTATCTGATCCTTCAGCACCACACTAAGTCTCATACATGACAGCAGACCCGATTCAGACCTCCATTGAAGTCAATGAGAGAAAAACAATCTCCCGATTATTTTTATGCCGGACCAGCTGAGGGGGCAGTGCCTCATGCCCTGGCAAAGTCTGGCCGGCCAAGCTTCTGTGGGACACAACATTGTGGATGTATTAGGAAGCCTAGTCACTTGATGCCTTGGTAGATGAGGTCATCTAGGGTGGTCGACTAAGAACAGTAGCATTGGGGAGAGTTCTGAGGGCAGGTACGCAGATACTAAAGAGAGGATTCAAAGGGAGACATTTGGTGGAGGTACCCCTCGTCCTGCACGGGGCTTCCGAGGACCATACAAAGGTGCTTTAAATGGGAAAAAAATAGTGCAGGTACTCATTTAAATGTGGCGAGTGGGCGGGGCTAAAGGCAAGACATGCGAAGCGTATTGACTTATAGACTAGTTGTAGCACATACCAAAACACGAGAAATTTGTTTCTATAAAAAAAATAGATTCATTTGTTAAACAAAACGAAAGTCACACAGTGATATTTTAGCATTTCCTTGTTTTGTAATATTTCTCTCATTTTTCTCGCACACAAAAACACGCACATACAAGCAGGCAAATAGACATACTTAAGCAGACACTCACACAAAAGAATGAGGTGGGATTAAACCCCTTTTAACCTCTTACCTCCCATGGCTTTCCTCATTGTGCGATCACTGCTGGTCTGCTCGATTACTTGCAACCTCTGCATGATGGCAAACACAGGTATATCATGCAAATGAGCAGGGGGAGGAGGGTTCAGCTCAGGGCTATCAAAGTGCTTTGGCTGTCAAAGAGACAGATTACCACCACTAGAGGCCAATGCACCTACCCTTCATGAGTACCGGTACTCTCCACGGCAGTAGAGAAGTGCCGGCACTCAGTGATAAAAATAAGATGTACCTGTGAGTACCGGTCCATTTAAAGCACTGACCATACCACATCAAAGCACCCAAAGCAAATGCATGTATAGCATTACTGTTGATTTGCGGTGGGCATTGGAGTCCTATCTGCACTGAACCCTCTCCTTAGCCTTACTGAAAGAATTGAGAAGGCTCCCACTGCCTTCATCGACCTTGCTATATAGAGCAGAAGAAATTGGGCTGGTCCATCAGAGAGATTGCCTGCTGGTGACTGCTCTGACTACGTGGCCTCCCACTGACAAATAGGGGTCAGCTGTCCCCCCTCAGTCAATAAACATGGCCTCCAACATAGCCAAGAAGGATTACAACCACAGAGATAAGATATGCTGACACACTCTGCTAACCTGCCACCCAAGAACAGCACCACTCTGTAGCCCGGCAAAATCCCTGAGGCTGATACAGTAGAGAATTTGTCACTCACAAGAATCTTTATAGAGCTCTCTTAGAGTCACCGTTCATAGATTTACAAGAGATGAAGCAAGATTTGAAGCAAAAACTACGAGCAATAAAGACCTTGGAGCCATTGGCGATAGGGTGGCCACCCTGAAAGACTCTAAAATGGCCCGAGACTAGGTACTTTAAATCCTGTGAAAGGAGGCAGTCTGCCTTCAGGAATTACAATTGGATCTGCAAGTACCCACAGAGGACTTAAAAAATCGCTCACGTAGGAACAACATTAGAAATCGAGGTGCACCCATCAGTGTAGAGGGTCTGACAATGAGAGATATACACGTGCTTTATTCCACCACAAACTAGGTGAGGAGGATACTCCAGGCATTTAACTTGACAGAGGGGTGTGGGGAGGGTGGTGATGCCCCCAGTTATCCAAGCTTGAGACCATAACTTCAAACTCAAGGAAGAGATATTCAAAAGAGCAAGGGATGGGATGTTAAACTTGTGCCATTCCAAGGGCACTGTTTCAGGACCTCTCACCGATTACTCTCCAGAAGCAAAGGGCCTTTAACCTAAACACTTACTACCTACACAACAATGATTCTACCTGTGGTTGGGGCCATTTCGCTTCCTTTTTGGCTGGCAAGCCAAACTCCACCAGTTTCCAAATCACAACATGTCTTAGACCTTGCAGGTGAGTTCTTCGGGCCCTCATCTAAATGGTGGACATAGAGGACATGTCTCTGTTGGACCAGGCCCTAGTGTCTATTTCACTTCGAATGCCTGGAAAAGGAGGTTCACCAGGAACGTGGAGGTTTCAAGATAGTATCTTACACAATAAAGTCAATACAGAGGAGGTGAGCAAAGCTACTGCTCAATATCTGTCAGATAATTTAGGGGGGAAGTTTCACAGGGCGTCCTGTGGGGAACACTGCAAACCACGGTTAGAGGAGAATTGACCACTATATCGGCTAGGGAGAACAGAATTAGGAGCGAGAAGCGGGAGGGATTGGAGAGGGCGCTAAAAGAACTTGAAGCCATTCATAAAAAAAACGGTGCACCGAGGGTCTGGCGACAATTAGATCTCATTTGAACACAACTTAGACTTAGGGCAGAATATGTCTCGCTCCAACTTCAACAACCATTCTATGTAGGTGGGAATAAATGAGGGGAGCTATTAGTGTCTAAACTATGCTAAAAGGTGAATACAGACAGGTTGAGAGCTGTTCTGAACCCCATGGGGCTAAAAATCAGAGGGTGACCAGGCTGCACAAAATGTGGGGACTTCTAACAGTCTTTTATTCCTCGCAAGCCCAAATTGACCTCAGAGCAAGCAGAGAACCATGAAAAATCTATTAAGAAAGAAAACGATGGAGGAGGAGCTTCGCGCGCATCCGAGATGGCCGCGTGAGCACAGGGCTCCCGAGGACCCTCGCTGCCTCCCGCATTTATCCTGGATAATATCCTGATTTGATGGAAGGTCATTGAAGACACAACCCGGCTGATGTACTAGCAGGTTTTTGGGTCGGAATCGGACGCAGGGTCCCCGAGTTTTGCCGTCTTGAAATTTGCGGCCTTCTCCATGGAACAGCCTGGACCTTGAGTTGTAGCAGTGCCCGGTCGTAATTTAACAACGACGGCTTGAGGGGATCAGATCACAGCCTCACTTCACTTTCGGTTTCGTTTCTCCGGGCACTGCCTCATATCTGCGGTGTGTCTGTTGATCGGACGAGCTCCGATGCCAGCTCATTGAGCTTCGAGCTGGCGACTGGCTGTGGACTCCATTGGCTCAACTTTGCCTCCTGTATTCTTGTGTGTGAATTTTTAAGGAGCCATTTGGACCAGATCCCAAGCCTCCCTACGGGGCACCCGACTCGCCATGACGGGCAAGCCAGAGGGTGAGAAACGGAAAGTCAAGACCACTATCCGTGGAGGTTCAACCCAGACGAATGTCATGGATCGCTATACACTCTCTAAAGGATCCCCTGGTGGCGCACCTAAGACTCGGGAGGAGGCTGTCGACGATCCTGCTGTATTGGCGGACTTAACGCTACAGGACGTGATGGGCGCCATTGCTGGTATTCAGTCTTCTATTGGCCAACAGTATGAAGCCTTGGCTCTGAAGTTGGACACGGTGGCCATTGATGTTAACCTCATTCGAACTGATCTGGCCAAGACGAATGAGAAGGTGAAGTCATTGGACCTAAAGACATCCAGCCTTACCACGGATGTGTCCGACTTGCAAACAGAAGTGCGCAACCTTGGATCTGCTAATGACTTTTTTGCTCGTCGCTTGGAGGATTTTGAAGGCCGTGCACGGCGCAATAACGTGCGTATTATTGGGGTCCCGGAAGATTCTAGTTCACTCGCCACTGATCTTCGAGTGGAGGACCTCATTCTTAATCATCTTGCACCCAAGGGCCTGAGCAAATTCTTTGCCATCGAACGTGCGCACAGAGTGCCAGGGGGACAGGGGAAGCCCGGTTTCCCCCCCCGTCCGATTATTGCACGGATATTCAACTTTAGAGATCGCGACGCCATTTTGCAGGCGGCACGGACAAGCGGCCCTACGCAGTTTGAGAACGCTGCTGTGAACTTTTATCCGGACTTTTCTCAATCGGTCCAGAAACAACGTATGGGATTTCAAGGTGTGAAACGGCGACTGAGAGACATGGAACTAAAATATGTTATGTTATTCCCGGCCCGACTGCGTGTTGAATAGGACAATCGAACATTCTTCTTTGTCAGGCCTGAGGAAGCGAGTGATTGGTTGGACACTTTGCCGACTCGCCGTGCTGGCCAGGAACATGCTGGTGGTGCTGAAGGGGGACTGATGGACCAAGAATGATTATGGTGCCTGTGTCCGGAACACTACTCAACGTGACCAGCTGAGACTCACTGACTTTTTTTGATCATTCCATTCGTATCTTGGGAGGTTGCGGGGATGGCGGGACCCTTTCCTCCTCTGGGGTTTTCTTTGTGTAGATTAGTTCTTTGTTTGTAATTGTTAGGGCGACAGGCACACTGCAAATTGGGGTGGCTTTTGAGTCGGTGCAGGGGTGCAGGGTGGGGGGGGAGTTGTGTTGGGAACCTTGGGGGGAGGGAGGGACATGTTCTGGGATTGTTTGTTTTTTCTTTTTCAAGGCAAGGTACTTTCATTATTTTTGACATTGGTGTGATGCTCGTTTTGCGATGGGAGTTCGTTGTGGATCTGGATGGGGGTAGAGGGTTGAGGGTATTATGCTGGAATGAGGATGGGTTGGGTGATCGCATAAAGAGAGGGGTGGTTATGCAGCTGTTGCGGCGCCTTTCGCCTGATGTCGTTCTGCTACAAGAGACACACTTGATAGGAAACACTTGTCACGCTCTTAATAGACGGGGTTATCGTCTTGCTGCCCATTCTGGATTTACATCTAGTTCTAGAGGAGTGGGTATTCTGCTTAGGGTTTCCCTCCCCCTCGAGGTTGATAATGTGATCCTTGATGACAGGGGTCGATATGTTGCACTTGTCGGGCGGTGGGAGGGAAAACCAATCTCGTTGGTGTCGGTTTATGTCCCCCCGGGCTTACAATCCACGACATTTACGGACCTGGGGCGGATGGTTCTGGGCCTCCCGGAGGGTGTTTTGATACTGGGTGGTGATTTTAACTCCGTCATTTCTGGCAGGATAGACAGTTATCCCCCCCGAGATCTTCCTGCTGCGCAATCCTGGTTGGGTGACTTCCTGGAAACATTGGGACTCATAGACTGTTGGAGACTAATGCATCCAGAGCGAACACAGTTTACTTTCCATTCGGGAGCTCATGGTAGTCTTTCTAGGTTGGATTATATCCTGATACCGGCGGCACTGTCCCCCTCGGTTGGAGAGATTAGACACTTAGCCCGGGGTATATCGGACCATTCCCCTATTTGGTTTCATTTTAATCTTAGCATCGGAGCCGAAAGGAGGGTGGCTCCGATTAACCCCTGGTATCTTCTTAACCCTAAGACTCGCACTGAATTGATTAAATCATTTGATCTGTATTTTACTGAGAATGCTGGTTCTGTATCCTCGCCTCTCTCGTTGTGGGAAGGTTTTAAGACTGTGATCAGGGGACAGGCATTGTCTTTGGTTGGGTATGCCAAGAAATGTAAGAATGAGGCAATTGTTCAGCTCGAGACTGAAATCACAGACCTGGAGACTGCATTGGAGCGGGAGGTGTCTCGAGAAGCATTACATGTCCTCCGCCTTAAACAATTAGAATATAAAACTTTGGTTACTGATGCGGCAAAGACGATGAGTAGGGAACAGCAGGGATGGCTATATGATGTGGGTGATAAAGCAGGAAAATTGATTGCCTGGCTGGACAGAAGGGAGAGAGCGAATCGAGTGGTTCCGGTGATTGAGACATGCGGTGGTGTGAGTGTCACTGACCCTGTTGAAATTGTTGAATGCTTTGCTGATTATTTTCGAGAGGTCTATACCTCGGTGTCCGACAGGCCCGAGGAGGATTCGCAGTTGTTGCTTCGGGATATAGCACTTCCATGTTTGTCGGAATCGGATCGGGACTGTTTGGATGCCACGCCCTCGGTGGATGAGGTGGCTCTCGCGCTACGCTCCCTTCGTTCCGGCAAGGCTCTGGGTCCCAATGGCCTTCCTGTTGAACTGTATAAGTTACGCCTGGATATTCTAGCTCCCTATCTCCGTGATATGTTTTTGGCTGCGTGAGATAATGGCTCCCTCCCTAGAGATCAGCGTCTTGCGACCATTATGGTGATCCACAAGGAGGGTAAACCACGAGATCGCTGCTCGTCTTATAGACCCATTTCGCTCTTAAATGCGGAGCCCAAGATCCTCGCCAAATTGCTTGCTAATCGTCTGATTACGGTTATTAGCGACCTGATTCATCCGGATCAATCGGGTTTTATCCCGCACCGTAACACGGCATTAAGTTTGCGACGTCTGCATGGTGTTCTCGCGAGGGCCCCGACGCTGCGTGAACCGGCCATCTTGGCGTCCTTGGACGCCACGATGGCCTTTGATACAATCGAGTGGTCTTATCTCTGGGCGGTACTCGCCAAATTTGGATTCGGCGCAGGTTTTATTGGTTGGGTCAAACTCCTGTATGAAACGCCACTGGCACAGGTGGTGGTTAATGGCCGCGTCTCCGTGCCTTTTACTCTTGGGAGGGGCACGCGGCAGGGTTGTCCGTTGTCCCCGCTCCTCTTTGCTTTGGCGTTGGAGCCTCTCGCCGCTTGGCTACGGTGGGAACCTTCGATGAAGGGTATACGCTGGACGCCGGAATTTGAGGATCGCATTTCCTTATACGCGGATGATATTTTATTGTACTTTACATCTCCCCAAAAATCGCTCAACGTATTGTTTGACGTACTTAACTCCTTCGGGAAGAACTCGGGCCTTATCATCAATTGGTCGAAATCCTACATTTATGTACTTGCGGGTGATGTCCCTCGTTTGCCACGGGGCTGTCCCATCCAGTTGTCGCAGTCTGGCTTTAAGTACTTGGGTGTGTTTACCTCGATGGATCCGGCGGTTCGCTATGAACGTAATTTACTCCCCCCACTCCAACGGTTACGCACCGATGTAGCGCATTGGCGTAAATTACCGTTATCTCCCCTAGGGCGTGCGGCCCTTTTTAAAATGATGTCCTTACCGCGGTTCCTATATGCCCTTCAGAATAGTTTTGATGTCATCCCGTCGAAATATTTTCGGGAAGTAGAATAGTTGCAGAGGCAACTAATATGGGACGGACGTTCACGCATAGCTCTTCCGAAATTGACACTTCCCTGGTATGATGGCGGTATAGCGCTCCCGGATATTCGCAGGTATTATTGGGCTTCCCACCTTGCTGCCATCAACCACGGGATGTATGGCCCGGCGTTGAATCCAGCATTTGAAATGGATAAGTGGCTGCTCCCGGGTGGTGATTACTACAGGGCACTTTATTCGGGACCCTCCCGTTCACAACTCACGGGACCTACCGCTATAGCCGTGCGGGTATGGCATAGCGCAACGACGGCTGTGGGCTGGAGTGATAAATTAACTGGTGCGACACCGCTCTATGCCTCTGCGAAGCTGGGTGGCCTATGGAAGACGAAGGGATTTGATAAGTGAGACATGATCGGTATTGGTAAGGTGCGTGATCTTTGGGTTAAAGGAAGGGTGAAGGCCTTCTCGGATCTGCAAATAAGAGTATAACCTCAGTGACAGGGAAAAATTTCGCTATATCCAGGTACGCCATGCTCTGAACTCTGTGTTGCCAGTGGGTAGTGATATTTCGGATTCCTCCCCCCTCGAAGATCGTATACTAGACGGTTATGTGCCAGATAGTACTATCTCACTGTTCTATAAGAAAATGATTAATGACCGATCGAGTCTGCTCGATCGCCTCCGTGAGGCCTGGATTGCTGATGGTATTGAACTGGATGACGAGGACTGGCAGTCCGCGATCTCCTCTCCCAAGGAGGTGGCGATTCCGGCCCGCCTCCGTCTGGTCCAACTCAAGATCCTCCACAGAATCTATGTCACCGGTCCCCGTCTGATCCATATGGGCTACTCCACGGATGGCATGTGTCGGCGTGAGTGTGGTCTCCTTGGCACCTATCTACATATCATATGGGAATGCCCTGAGGTGGTGCGATTTTGGAAACGTATACATGAGATTATGGATGAAGTTACAGGTGTTGTGATGATGCCGGAAGCCCGACAATGTTTATTGAATGTATGGGGTCCGAATGACTATGACGTGTCGCAGCTTCGGTGGGTGACTCTGGCCAATATGGTTGCGAAGAGGGATATTGCTCAGTTGTGGGGATCCCCAAGGCCGCCTACAGTGACTGCTTGGAAAGAGAGTCTGGACTGGTGCATGTTCAGAGAGAAAACAGTGTATATGGCAAGAGGCAGACCCAAAAAATGGGGGAAGATTTGGAACCCTTGGAACTCATACCGTGGAGATATCTGTGCGCCCCCACTCACCGCTATTCCTAGTCCTTCCCAGTCGCCCTGACCTACATTCCTTCTAGCTGTGGTATATTGTGCTGTTCATATGCAATTCTGCCTCTGCCTCCCTCCCCTCATCTGTATTCAAAGACTTTTTTCTCCTGCTGTCATGTATCTCCCGTCCTCCTTGAGCGCAGACCTAATGGCTGTATTATTACTGTAATGCCTTGCTAGTCTGTTTGATGTTTTGTTTCTTTGCGTTTCAAATAATAAAACGTTACAAAAAAAAAAAGAAAGAAAACGATATATCCGGCATTGCCAGATTGAAACCTCTTAGATCCCCAGCCTCTGATGGCTTCACCCTGTATTTTCATAAAACTTTTTGAGGTTTTAGCCCTAATCCTGACCAAGCTTTTCAATTCCTTCACAGATCCCAGCACACAGACATCATCTTTGTTGGCGATGCCCATAGCAGTTATAACCAAACCAGACAAAAATAAACAACTTAGCAGCTCATCACAGGCCAATTTCCTTGACAAGTATAGACAGTAAACTCTTTACCAATATCTTAGCTGCCAGATTGAACCCCTACATGCCCTCCTTAGTGGATGCAGACCATGTGAGCTTTATCCTGGAAGGGATATGTAGAGACAATACGAAACGCATACTATAAATTGACATAGTCAACATGTCCAACTACTTACAATCGATGCAGAGAAGGTGTTCAAAAGGGTTCATAGGCCATATTTAATTCAAACTATGAAACACATTGAATGGTTTATGCGATGGATAATATGTGGCTATAGATCTTGCAGAGCGGCTGTGAAGGTAATTGGAGTCTCCCCAGGGCCCTTTCCTTTTCAATGAGGTACCCGTCGGGAATGATGTACCCCCCAACCCCTTTCTCTCCCTACATGGAGTCACTGGTCCAACATATTAAAGAGCATTGAGGCATTACTGGGGTGAGATATGAGGGGGTTTGGTCGGTGGGGAGGACTCATACGGTCAGATGATGTGTTGGTGGCCTTTATTGTACGTTTGATGCTTGCCCTGATCAATCAATCAATCAATCAATCAATCAGGGAGTTTAAATCGTACTACTCACCTGTGAGGGTCTCAAGGCACGGGGGGACAGCAGTTTCGTTCAGTCAAAGAGCCAGGTCTTGAGAGTCTTCCTGAAGGTGTTGGGGGAGGGGGCAAGTCTGATGTCGATTGAGAGCTCGTTCCACTTGGCTGCGATGTAGGATACAGCTCTTCCCCCAGTTCTAGCTCTGCGGATGCCCGGGGTGTCTGCTACGGCGAGGTTGGTGGAGTGGAGGTTTCTTTTGGGTGTGTGGAAGGGGATTCTTTCGCTGAGGTATTGGGGTCCTGTGTTGTGGAGGCATTTGTAGGTGTGGGTGAGAATCTTGAAAGGGACTCTCTTCTCGACGGAGAGCCAGTGGAGTTTCCGCAGGTGTTGGCTGATGTGCTCATGTTGTGGGATGCCCAGGCCGAGTCTTGCTGCAGTGTTCTGTATCGTCTGGAGCTTGCGGAGTAGAGCCTTGTTGATGCCGGCGTAGAGGGTGTTTCTGTAGTTCAGTCTGCTGGTTATGAGTGTGTGGGTGACTGTCTTCCTTGACTCGGGGGGTGGGGGGGTGGGGGGGGGATCCATTTGAAGGTATTTCAGAGGATGCAGAGGGTGTTGAAGCAGCTGGATGCAACGGCGTTTACCTGCTTGTTCACAGAGAGGGAGCCGTAGAGTACGATGTTGAGGTTTCTGGTGTGTTCCGTGGGGGTCGGAGGGCTGCAGAGTGCAGTGGGTCACCAGGTGGTGTTCCATGCTGATGGGGTGGTTCCGTGTACGAGAACCTCTGTCTTTTCCGAGTTGAGCTTCAGGCAGCTGTTGCTCATCCAGGATGCGATGTCCTGCATTCCTTCCTAGAAGCGGAGTCTGGTGGTGGTGGGCGTCCTTGGTGAGGGAGAGGATGAGCTGGGTGTTGTCGGCGTAGGATACTATGCTGAGGCCGTGCTGTCAGGCAATGGAGGCGAGGGGGGCCATGTAGATGTTGAAAAGGGTTGTGGTCAGTGATGATCCCTGGGGTACTTGAGGTGCCGGGTTTTTAGGAACCCGGTGGTGCCAGGGAATAACACCCGAAGACCTCTGAGTTCCCCCTTGTTTCGGACCACAGAAACACGGAGTCTTCTAGTCGCAGAGATCAAGTTTTATTGATAGCTACCAAGTAACAGGTGTCCTAGAAGCACGACAAGCACGGGTCATGTGTTCTCAGGAGACTGTTCGTTTTTACAGAGCCAGCCTTCTCCTTATATACAGAAATAATAGCTGCAAGCAAGAATTCTTGAGTTTATGATACGGCTGTAAACATATTTCTATAATAATACAAAGAGCGAAGTCATGTAAGCAAGCCCACATTATAGATGTCCAGTTCGTGATAGATTACCCAGCCAGACCCGGAACTCCCATCAGATATCGATGAAACATCAATAAAGGAAGGTACCACCCAGTCATAAAACTGGCCATAAACAAGGAGTATGGACAGGTGCATGTTTGTAGAAAGCATGGTCTGTATGTAGTGAATGGTTTGAGGAATGTTATGTATTGATGCTATCGTATTTGGCCACTGGGCGAGGGGCTGCCCAAACAGGTTTGGCTAAAGGCAATGGAGTCAGTTGGGACAGGTCAGGGGGAAGTCAGGGAAGGTGGACGTGTCCTTTTAGATCAAGCTCGACCTTTAATTGACTTATCATGAGGGCAAGACGTAAGATGGATGTCGTTCACAAAATGGAGTCTAAGGGGTCGGGACGGAAACTACGATTTAGGGTCGTTGGCGACCCTCGATTATGACGCAAATGTATAGGAATGATGTCCTAATCATTATCGGTTCGTGGACACCAAATTCGTCATGGTACGTTGATATTTTGTGACACGGGTATTGGACCTCGATATCGGGAGAACAACAGGGTCCAGATTTTCAGAACCACAGACCCTCCTTTTGCCCTTATGTAAGGCAATAATTCATGTTAATCTGAGTCCAAATCTGTATGAAGGAATTCGTGGAGATGCTGCTGTAACATCATTCTGTTGCTCAGTTCGTCCCTTGACACAGGCTTCCGTACACATGAAGTAGCACAGAGGCCACTGAGTGCAGGAGCGCACTGTACACACAGGCAGAACATAAACAGAAGTGCTAAGATCATCCCAATGAAGATCAGTGTTTTCCATCCCCAGGCAGTGATCAGTCCCCAGAACCACCCTAGCAAGGACCAATCTCCTTTTTCCACGTGAAGGGAATCAGATATTTCGTGTAGCTTAGAGATGGCTTGGTACACTGTCGGTGCGTTATCAGGGATGAAAATGCAACAACTAGATTGGATCACTCTACACACACCACCACGATCGGCGAGTATGGTATCTAGGGCAACTCGGTTCTGAAGGGTCATAAGTCGATCCGACTGAAGCTCGGTCGTCAAATTGCCAAGTGCTCCGGCCGTTGTAATCACGGTGAATTCAACTATCCTAGATAACTGGCGAATATTCCTGCTGTTCACCATAGGCCCCCAAAATGGCAGAAAACCCTTTGCGAAGTCAGCGAATTCCTGACCCGCGGTGTCGTCGTTACTCACGACACCTCTAGCTGTCCTTGTCCGATGGTAATCTGCTCGGGCCGTGTAGGTGGGAGGCAGCAGAAATGAGATGAAACACGTGCAACCATGTATATGCTTGGTCGTGGCAGACGAAATACGTGCCTTTGGCTGCTAAGAGTATAGGGGAAGTTCGAGAAGCGAACACATATGTTTCCGTGCATATGCTCTTTCCTAATTGTGCTTTGGGATCCCTACCAATATCTTGTAAACATAGGTGACCTCGGTGGGGTACTATCCAAACTGGGCGGGATTTCTTTGCTGTCTGGCTCTTACTCAGGTAAACCCCATATTTAGTTACGTTCCAACGAGTGTATGGAGTGAGTTCATCTTTGGGGATCGTTAGATATGTGTCGAACTCTCTACTCATGTTTCTTATCCCTGCCACTAGTGCCTTGTTGTTAGAATCGCTTTCAATGGAACCGGTTGGGTATGGTTCTAGGGCGAACAGGAACATGGTCTGGAAAGCCCACAGAGAACCATAATAACTGAATGGCAGGATGAAGTATGGGATACCCTTATCGGTCGTGTGCGGCATGAGTCCGCATATCCAACAGTTTGATGTGTTCATTATGGACTGGTGTTGGTGTAGGAGTTGAATAAATGAGTTATTTACAAATTCGAGTCTTCTGGCAGACTCGTGTTCAGGTAGATGGTGATAGGAGTGTGGAGAGAGAGTGGGAGGAGGCGTTGGCCGGGTGTCATTTTGGAATAAGGAAACTTGAAATACGAATAGAGCATAACCAGTCAAGAACATTACTATGCTACACAGCATTAAAACACTTATTAGTAAAAATCTTCTTCTGGACAGTATTGTACACAATTGTCTTTCAAAGTTCGTGAATCTGGCAGGTCTCTCTACCCTTGGAAACTCCATCCTCTACTTGCTGCCCGCAGTGGTAGGTTGGTTCTCCCAGGGAGTGCGCTCTGTTCAGTCCGGGGTAACTCCCTTGGACCAACCAGAACCCCTGACCTAAACGTCCCCAGTTGCACTCCCCAGACTTCAACCGCGACCCTAGCAGCAGAACCGGATGGCGGTTCGAAAATCAAAAATGAGCTAGTTCCCTGGGACGAGAGAGCTGAAAAATCAAAAAATAGTTCTTAGGGGAAAATAAATCACATTAGTTTGCTCTTTTATTAGTCTCTGGGGTTAGATCTCAAGTTGTACCGTCGTTTCCCAGGTACGGAAGTGTCTTCAAACAATGTCTCAGGTTCGGTAGTGTCCAACTGCATAGACGGTGGCACAAGTCCTTGCAAAATACGATCACTCTCCTTTTCGGCGCCAGTCTCTTTTAAACGTGCATCGCTGAAAGGGATGAAACGAGGTATGGATTCTGTTTCAGAGTCTGCAAGTCCTTTATTGACCCACCGGTCTTATGGAAGGGGCAGAGGGACCCGTTTACAATGGGTTCCGTGCACCCAGTTCTTTTTGCCTTCCACCCGAACAGCGGACCTTGTGGAAAGAAGTACCAGGTATGGTCCGGTCCACCTCGGCTGTCCGTTGTTTGTGTGCTGGAAGTTCCGCACCAGGACCCACGTGCCGGGTGTGATGGAGTGACCTGGATCGTCAGAGGCTGGTGGAGAGGAACTGTGAACCTGTTGGTATAAAACACGCAATTTAGCTGTCAATGCGCACAAATAGTCAAGCAGTACGGGGTGTTCTATTTCGCTGAGTTTCTTTGGTCTTGGCACGCCCCAGACGTTGGCTGGGCGGCCAAACACTATCTTGTGAGGGCTAAGTCCTAATCTGGAATGGACAGTCATTCTCGTTGACAAGAGTGCTAGGGGCAAGGCGTCAGGCCATTTAAGACCTGTACTGGCTTGGATCTTGGCTAGCTTGAGTTTCAACGTGCCATTGTAGCACTCTACTAATCCAGCTGATTGGGGGTGATTTGCAGCGTGGAACTTCTGGTGTATGCCTAGACACACACACACTCTCTTCAACACGCGTCCTATGAATTCACTTCCATTATCACTCCAGACAATTCTAGGCATACCAAATCTAGGGAAGAACTCTTTGACAAGGGCTTTGGCAGTTGTCAAGGCGGTATTGTCCTTAAGGGGGTACGCTTCCACCCACCTGGAAAAGGCGCAAACAACAACGAGCACATACTTTAGATTGTTGCACCTCTCCATGTGGATGAAATCGAGCTGCAAAACCTCGAACGGATACGTTGGAGGCGCAAAATGACCAGCTGGAGTTGGGGTTCCCCTACCGGGATTGTACTTTAAACATACCATACAGTTTCTGACCACATTCTCTGCATATTTCGGGATATTGCTATTCTGCCATACTGGGGCCAATAGTTTACATATTCCTTTCGAACTGATGTGCGCAATGCCGTGAGCCATTGTTACTACTGCAAGTACATATGCGTTAGGTAATAGCCATTGCTGGTGTTCTGACAATTCGACCCAACAACCATTCGCATCTAGTCTACCCTTACTTTCTCTCCACTCATTCAACTCTTTCTCAGTTGCCTCGGCTTGTATAGATTTCACGCTTTCAATGGTGTCTTCGCACATTCCCACATCAGCAATCCATCTAGCGGGACCCGCAACATACATCCGACTCATTGTGTTCCTTGCAGTCTCTTTCGCAACCTCGTCTGCAAATGCATTCCCGCGGCCAACATCATCCTGAATCTTTTTGTGTGCACTGCATTTCATAACGGCAACTTGTAGGGGCAAGGTCAGTGACTCAATGAGTTCATTAACTAGCTGACCATGTTGTATCTTTGCACCATGTGATGTAAGGAAACCACGTTCTCGCCACAATCTCCCAAAACTGTGAGCCACACCAAAGGCGTACTGGCTGTCAGTGTAGACATTCACTCGCTTTCCTTTTGCTAACACACATGCTCTGGTAAGTGCAATAAGTTCTGCCGCTTGTGCAGAATTATGGGAAATGTGCGCGGTCTCTATAATGGTGTGTAATGTTGTTACGGCATATGCTGCAGTCGTGTCACCATTCGGCAGCTTGAAACATGAACCATCAAACCATAAAGTGTCATTGCATTCAAGAAGGGGAGTGTCCTGTAAGTCTACTCTCCCTTTTGTCTCTTCTTCTGTCCTAAAGCAGCAGTCATGTTTATCAATCTTGTCTGTTTCTGTCGGAATGGGTAATAACGTTGCGGGGTTCAGTGTATCACACCTCTTTATGTGGATGTGACTTGCTAACAGTGTAAGTTCGTAACTCGATAGTCGAGCGCTAGTAAGATGTTGTGTCTTCGTCCTGTTTAGCAAAATGTCTACTGCATGTGGAACCATAACGATCAGAGTATTATTCATGACTAATCCAGCAGACTGTCGAATGCAGACAGCTGCTGCTGCGGTAGCCCTCAGACAACTTGGTAGGGCTTTAGCCACAGGGTCTAGAGTTGCCGAAAAATACGCGCATGGGCGCTGTTTGTCCCCAAAGTGTTGTGTTAAGACTGATAATGCACAACCTTCCTTCTCATGGACGTATAATGTAAAAGGCTTACTGTAGTTGGGGTTTCCCAACACAGGAGCCGAACACAATGCATCACGCAACTCGTGGAAACTCGTCTGACAATCTTCAGACCAGGGCATAGGATTGGGCGTGTCTTTACAGAGTAGCGCCAGCAAGGGTTTAGCTAGTAGTGAGAAATTCGGTATCCATTGTCTACAGTACGATGTAATGCCCAAGAAGGCTCGAACCTCTCTCTGTGTCTTTGGGGCACTCAGTTCTGCTATTGCCTGTATTCTTTCTGGCGTCAGTCTCCTTCCCTCCTTCGATAAGATGTGACCTAGGTAGGTTACTTCTTGTCGGCAAAATTGTAGTTTGGAAAGAGAGACTTTGTGCTTCATGTCACATAAGTGACGCAACAATGACAGTGTAGCTTGTTTGCAAATTTCTTCAGTGTCTGCGGCGATCAGCAGATCGTCGACATACTGAATCAGAGTTGACCCATCTGGTAGAACAATGGTGTCTAGTTGTGTTTTCAGGGCCTGACTGAATATGGATGGGCTTTCGCAGTAGCCTTGAGGAGCGCACTTGAAGCGGAAGCTTCGTCCTCCTAAATTGAAACCGAAAAGATCTCTACTCTCCTCGGCAATCGGGATGCTGAAGAAAGCGTTCTTCAAGTCGATCACCGAGAACCAATTTGCTGAAGCTGGAACCATTGTCAATAAAGCAGTAATGTCGGGGACAACTGTAAACTGTGGGATACCTACCTTATTCACTTCTCTGAGGTCGATCACGAACCTGTATACAGGCGCTTGTGAAGGATCAGTACGTTTTAAGACGGGCAAAACTGGACTGTTACAAACATTTCCTGTTGTTTCTTCGATGACGTCTTTATCAATCAGGTCATAAACAATCGTTAATAACGCTCTTTCACATTCACCAGATATCTTATATTGGGGAATACGTGGCAACCTAACGTTGGCTTTCAAAGTTATGACATACGGTGCTATCTCCAAACGACCTACATCATTAGAACCATTGGCCCAAAGTATATCAGGACGTGATAACAATTCAGTTGGAGTATTTTCCTTTGACAAATACATTTGAGAAACGACCTTCTTGCCTAAAGTGAGTTGTACTCCCAAGGGGGAACAGTACAAAGTCGCATACAACCTTTTTAGTAAATCCAAACCTAACAAGTTTTCACCGCAACCTGTCGTCAAAATGAGGGGTGCTTCTAATTCGCATGGGCCAATAGAAAGGGATATAGGACTAGAGATCGGGTTTCTAACAGGGGCGCCAGAGAAACCTACTGAGACATTCATTTCGCCAGACAAAGGTGCGCCAGGAAGTTTCGAGTGCATAATAGAACTTTTTGTAGCACCAGTATCCAGCAGAAATGGCTCTGACACTCCTGAGGTAATCACCTCGACATAAGGTCCATTCTGATCTACTGGAACTGAAACAACTCTCTCTCTTTGTCCATGGCTGTCCTAGCAATCATTATCCTCATTTTCGTGTTCGGTGTAATAGTCGTCAGCATAGTACTGGGTTGACTTGGACGATGCATTATTCTGTTGGTCAAAGCTGTTCATGGAATTCTGAGGCGGAAAAGAAGTCGTATTCTGAGTGAGATTTCCACGGCCCCTACCTCTAGGGGCATGCTGAACACCTCTTCCCCTTACACCTGAAGAACCGTTTAAACGTCGCGCAAGGGCCGGACAATTACCTTTAAAATTACCCTCTTCCTTGCAATACGCACATTGATTCGGGCCATACGTAGGACGCTGATGGGAAAACTCGTCTCCTTGCGCGTTTCTCGAATACTGCTGTTGTTGTTGATAATTGGGCTGACTAGCCGTGCGAGGCGGATAGGCCTGCTGGAGAAGAACCTTAGTTTTCAAATCTTTCGTCTTCTTATCTGCTTTATCTAGCTCGTCTTTACGCCTATTTTCATAGTACTGGGCTGTAGCTAAAATCTGCGCCGACGTAGAGACAGCCCAAGCACTCTCCGAATCTTTCAGTTTGTTACATAGTTCAGGAAGCAAATTATGTACGAACTTGTCTACAAACAATCTTTGGCCACCCTCGGTAGCCATATCTTGACCACTATGATCGGTGAAAGTTTCCTCAAATCTCGTGAAGAAGTCAGACACATTCTCATCTTTCTTTTGCTTACATGCGGATAGCTTGTCCCAGTTTACGCGCACTTCAGGCATTATTGTTTTCATGTACGCTATAATCCTACCGGGAAGTTCAGCTATTAACGGCTCAGGTTTAAAACCACCGACTTGTCTAGCATCTGTAGTCGCAATGTTCGCCCACGAGTCACCTAGTTCCTGATCGTGATCCGTATGACGGATTTTGCTCCATAAAGGAAGTGGAACAACGTTCCCAAACAACATGTCTACATCCGCTAAATTCATTATACATGAGCTTGCAGTTTGCAATAACTCCTTATAATACCCAGTCGGGTTTTTACGAGGGTCAGGTAGTGACTGCTTGAGTGCCAACACTTTTGATCTTTTCCAGGGGACATGTACCCATACACGCTGGAAATGAGGCAGAATCGGTGGATTCGCATTCGCATCACCTTCCCTCCAAACCGGAGGAACCTCTCTCATGGGGTACTGTCTCGCTCTCTTCCTACTAGACGTACCACATTCAGATGATGACCCAGAATTACCACCCGTACTTCGATATGATAATAATATCCCAACTGCTTTTTCGACATCGGGACCTATGATCATGCCTTCCCCAAATTTAAATCGTACATTGCACAACTCTCGAGCGTTGCTCTCTTGACCATTATCTTCCAAATCCTCACACAGAAAAACACACATCTGTTCAAAAACATATCTTTGGGTCGGTTCATCCCATTGACGGAAGACGTTCACGACGGACTCTACATCATATCTCGCTGTATCCATAGCCCAATTCCGTGCTAACTTATTCAGTGATTCCCTCTCTTGATAATCAGGCATTTGGCTTCGTAATTGTCTTGGTCCCGTATTAGGGGTCGTTTTAGGCGACCGAAAAAGTGGTGAAGGAATGTTAGTAGCAATGCTGGCCATTTTATGCCAGACGAAAGGTGAAAGCGGAGGAATAACTGGTGGCAGAACAGAGTCACGCAAAGTAGGAACAGAAGCATTCGTAGAGCGAGTATCAGAAGAAATAGAAGGTGTGCTAGGCGAAGTTGTAGGAGGAACAGTAGGAGAAATAGATGTAATCGGTGAGCCTTGAGGAGGCTGCACCAGAGAAATAGAAGCCAGTTGAAGAGCAGCTGGTGAGTGCTGTAAAGGAGCCGGCATAACAGCTACCAGAGGTGCAGCTAAAGGTTGCGGAGGTGCTGTGGCATTTTGTGCATAGGGCGGTGGCGAACTTAGCAGATGTGCCATTAATGGATCTTTCTCACGCTCTTTTATTGTTTCTTGCTGAGGAGGTTGTAAAACAGGATAGCATTTATCTATTGCCATTTTACGTTGCCTGTGCAACTGCTCACTTATTTGTTCTTCTTCATTGTCTTTAAATTTTATCGCGGCTTGCATTACTGAAATACCTCTTTCTCTCTTATTTTTCTTTTCTAATTTAATTTCCTTTTGTTTGGCCTCTTTATGCCATAAACGGAAAGAGTCAAACATCGCCGGCCGGGCTTTCTTCTTGAACAATTTGACCTCTAGATTATCTAAAATTTCTGAGTCGAAACTACCATATTGGGGCCATTTTAAAACACCATCCTTACGGGTGTATTTTATCCACACTTCATTATATGCGATAGGACCTACGCCATGCTTCACATAGAGCTCATACGTTGGAGTTCCAATTGGAGGAACCGGACAGGAATCCTCTAATCGGGAGTCCTTACTATAACCAAGACAAAACAAGTTTCCAAGTCTGCTAAAACCAGGCATCTTCGCTCACTAGTCTAGCTTCAAACTTTAAAAGATTATCTATTACGATATTTCTCGTGAAAACACGAGTCCTTCGGCTTTGGGGCTTGCAAGTACCAAATCAAAGCGTATCTCAAGGATAGACTCGTCTATCGTTTCGCTCTACCAAGGATCACTGGGTCCAAAACAAGGCGATAGTCAGGGCAGCAGTCCTTCGTAGCCGTCGGGACGCGGGGAACCTCGCAGCAAAGACCTTCGGAACCACGTCGACATACAGGGGTCGCTGAAGTGGCTGGCCGTCCTCCGGAATTTTCACACGAAGCTCCTCACGAACATCTGGCTTGGACCGTCGCCGCTTGATACCGCCCCGAGTTGGGCGCCAACTGAGGTGCCGGGTTTTTAGGAACCCGGTGGTGCCAGGGAATAACACCCGAAGACCTCTGAGTTCCCCCTTGTTTCGGACCACAGAAACACGGAGTCTTTTAGTCGCAGTCAGAGATCAAGTTTTATTGATAGCTACCAAGTAACAGGTGTCCTAGAAGCACGACAAGCACGGGTCATGTGTTCTCAGGAGACTGTTCGTTTTTACAGAGCCAGCCTTCTCCTTATATACAGAAATAATAGCTGCAAGCAAGAATTCTTGAGTTTATGATACGGCTGTAAACATATTTCTATAATAATACAAAGAGCGAAGTCATGTAAGCAAGCCCACATTATAGATGTCCAGTTCGTGATAGATTACCCAGCCAGACCCGGAACTCCCATCAGATATCGATGAAACATCAATAAAGGAAGGTACCACCCAGTCATAAAACTGGCCATAAACAAGGAGTATGGACAGGTGCATGTTTGTAGAAAGCATGGTCTGTATGTAGTGAATGGTTTGAGGAATGTTATGTATTGATGCTATCGTATTTGGCCACTGGGCGAGGGGCTGCCCAAACAGGTTTGGCTAAAGGCAATGGAGTCAGTTGGGACAGGTCAGGGGGAAGTCAGGGAAGGTGGACGTGTCCTTTTAGATCAAGCTCGACCTTTAATTGACTTATCATGAGGGCAAGACGTAAGATGGATGTCGTTCACAAAATGGAGTCTAAGGGGTCGGGACGGAAACTACGATTTAGGGTCGTTGGCGACCCTCGATTATGACGCAAATGTATAGGAATGATGTCCTAATCATTATCGGTTCGCGGACACCAAATTCGTCATGGTACGTTGATATTTTGTGACACGGGTATTGGACCTCGATATCGGGAGAACAACAGGGTCCAGATTTTCAGAACCACATACTCCGCAGTTGATTTCAGTGGGATTGGAGAGGAAGGGTGGCAGCCTGATTCTTTGGCTTCTGCCTGTGAGGAACGAGCGGATCCAGTTGAGGGTGGTTCCTTGTATGTAGGCATGGTGTAGTCTGGAGGAGAGTGTGCGGTGGGAGACGGTGACGAAAGCTGCCGATAGGTCGAGAAGTATCAGTGCTGCAGTGTGGCCTTGGTCAAGGAGGGTGCGGTTGTCGTCTGTGGCGGCTAGTAGGGCAGCCTCAGTGCTGTGGTTCCTGCGGAATCCGGATTGGGAGGGGTCGAGGATAGAGTTGTCTTCGATGAATTTTGTTAGCTGTGCGTTGGCGATCTTTTCCGCAACTTTAGCTGAAAGGGGAGGAGAGAGATGGGCCAGTAGATCTTGAGGTCCGTGGGATCAGGTGAAGGTTTCTTAGGCAGGGTCTGACTTCTGCGCGTTTCCAGCCGTCGGGGAATGTGCTGGTCATGAAGGTGGCATTGATGGTGTGCCATAATACTGCTGGGATGGTGGCTCTGTGGTTGGCTTGCGTTGGGCAGGGGTCCGTGGGGGCCCCCGCGTGGATACCTTTTCATGGTCGAGGCGGTCTCTTCGGTGGTGGCTGGCATCCAGTAGGCGATGGTGGGCTGACTGGTATTGCTGGGGAGTGTGGTGTTTGCGGAGTCAGGTGTTAGGTCATTGAAGTTGTCGTAGAGGTTCTTGATTTTAAGGTGGAAGTACATTCCGAGCTTGTCGCAGAGGTCCTGGGAGGGGATGATTTCATGGCTTCACTGGCCGGTTTGGTTTATTCCTGGATGATGCTGAAGAGATCTTTGGAGTTGCTGGCATTGGCCAGGATTTTGTTGTGGATGAAGTTTCTTCTGGTGGTTCTGATGTGTTGGTGGTAATTTCATCAAGGCCTCTTTGTAGGTGGTGAAGGTTTAGGACTTTTTTTGTTTCGACAATTCTTCTCCAGGCGTCTGCAGGTGCGTCTGGTTCCTTGGAGGTCGGCGGTGAACCAAGTGGCTTTCTTGTGACTCGGACTGTCGGAGTTCCGCAGCGGGTGAGTTTGTCTGCACATATGGTGATCCAGGTGGGAAGTCCCACTGCTGCAAGGTTGGTGTCGGTTGTGGTAGCGGGGATGTCGCGGGTGAGGGTGGAGTTGAGCTGCTCCTCGGTTACTCTACTCCAGTTTCTTCGCGTAGGGCGCGGAGTTGGTTTGGGAGGCTTGAATTTGCTGACAAAGAAGTGTACGCAGTGGTGGTCAGTCCACGGGGGTTGCGTGGTGTGGCTGAAGAGGGTTCTGATTCCCCCTGCGAAGATGGTGTTGAGGGTGTGTGCTGCCTTGTGGGTGGGCATGGTGACAAGTTGTTTCAGTCCGACATTGGAGAGGTTGTCAATGAGGGTGGTGGATTTGTGGTCGCTGGGGTTGTCGATACGCTGCAGCATTATAGGGACATCTTGGGGTTTAAAATTAATGTGCAGAAATCAGATACATGATCTCTCCCACCTCCACACCAGCTGGCCCTCCAAGCTCAGATCCCAATTTCTTGGGCCAAGTTGTCTTACCTATTTAGGAATACACCTCATCAATTCTGCCAAGAAAACAGTGGTGATAAATTACCCCTTATATCCGTTGTCAAGTAAAACAAAAACTATCTGTGGCAGCAAGTCAATTTTCCTGGCATGGGAAGATTGCTGTGATAAGGATGGACACACACAGTAGAATCATGTTCCTCTTTCAGGCACTCCCACTACAGCCCCCTCCTAACATACTTGCTCAATCGCTTTATCTGGGGTGAGCAAAAACCGTGCATGTATCGTATATTACGTAATCTGGCCTATTGACCTACGTCTGAAAGCTGTTTGGGAATTCCGAATACCACACAATACTACCAAGAAGCTCAACAGCAATATATGGTGGAGTTGGGTAGGGGAGCATCCGTAAACCAGTGGTGCTTTATTGAGCAGGCGATAGTGGGGCTACATATCTGGAAGGTCCCATGGCAGCTCCGTAAACAAACAGCATGGGGTTTATACTTTTCTCCCATTATGAGGGCTATATTAGCAGAATGGGATAGAGTGGCGGAGAGGAGGGAACTTACCTCTTTTCCGTTGTTAGTGATGTCAATAGTATCCAACCTCCACTATACCACCGGCTTTTAGGAAGAATACTTCATCAGTTTGCAGATATCAGGGTGTAAAGGAGTGGGCTGCCTCTGTAATGCTGAAGGGATCTTTCCCTTTAATAGAATGGTTACTAACTATGGGATGGGGGATACAATTGGACGCAATATATGCAGCTTCAACACTGGGCCACACATGTCGCCTTAACAAACGCCTAATGTTGGAAATTTACTCTTTTTTGGCCATTTCTCCCCTGACAGAGAAATCTCCGGGTCAAAAACGATGGGAGATCAAATTAGGTCATGCACTTGCAACTAACAAATAGGAGGACATATTTGACTGTATATGGCTCAAAGCACGAAATGTTTCCATTAGGGATACTATGTATACAATAGCTATGTATTGGTACTATACTCTAGCACAGGTCCAGGGGAGGTGTCCTGACTGTAACAAGGAGTGCTGGTGGGAAGGGGGCCCTTCTCCCTCTTTTGTGGAGCTGTACCAAATTAGCGTGATACTGGGAATTCTGAACGCTATTAACACTATCTTTGATACTCAAATTCTCCGCTTTCCAGCCTACATAACTATGGGACTCGCCGCCAAATTCTCCTATTCACTAAAGCATCAAGAGGCCGTCAACTCGCCTTGGCACTATGCGCTGCCTATCAGGCCATTCTCTCCAAATGAGGTATGGATCAGACTACAGGCCAAACCAATTGGTTCCTTTGGATTTGGCATATACTGGGCATGTAAAAACTCACACTCTCCATGGAGGATAAAGCTGGTACGTTCCAGGAGACGTGGTCCCCGTTCCTTTTTTATAAAACAACAATGGTCCCATGAATTTAAGCAATGTACGCGAAGCAATGAATATAGACGAAATCAATTCTATATTTAGAGCGACATGTCCAGCCGGACAGAGGTCTTCAATTTTTTACTCAATTGAAGGTTTTATACAAAAGGAATACCTTCAACAACTCACCAGTGTGGGGCACAAGCCTGTACCCTAACACAGATCAGTACAGAAGGTGAACAGAAGACAAAACAGGGCTTGTTAAGGCAAAAGCAGCGGTTTCTGTAAAAATTGGGGTGTACAGAAATATCAGGCAAGCACCATTACATATACATAACATATAAATCAAGTTTTTGTATAAGGTGCACAACAGGTCGACGGCGTTTTGGTCCCACTACTAAATCATGGGAACCATCATCAGGACATTTAGTAAATGCCTTGTGGTTGTAAGCCTCTAATGCCGGGGTAGAAATTATCGGTAAAACTCGTGCAGCTAGCGTGATGAAATGAATGCCTAATGAAGGCAAAGCGACCCAGAATCGGGCGCAATTCTGAATGCCCGATTTACGATTTGGTAATTCCGCGGTGCCAGGAGTCCCGGATCAGTCGGTGCTGGAATCTGCTTCCTGGCTTCCATTCCGTTCATAGCGCAATTGTCGACTGAATTCCATGAACTGACTTGCCCCAAATACTCTCAACTGCTACATTTGCTTCCTGCCCCATCCAGCGTCACTGACCTGTAGCACAAACTAATAAGCGGCGATATATCATTATCCTGGACAGTCTTCGATTGTATCTAGATCTGGTTAGTGGGGAACAATGGCAGCTGCAGGCAGTGCCTTTAAGATCCGTGAGTAATGATGGGAGGGACATTTTTTTTAATTTTCTTCTATTCAAGCTTATTCTACTCTGTCTTTACTACATACCTACTCCCACTGGCCTCCGGGTTGTTGTTGGTGAATTTATACTACTTCCTAAAAAGTATAATAAACTGAATTGATCCATAAAATACAACAATTTATATGATTATGTTTAATTAGTCAGGGACAATAAGCTAGGCTAGGCAAATAGAAAAAAAATTGAAGTCCAAGCACTTAGAAGGCTTATCCATTTACTATTGATAAGCAACAGAGTAAATGTCACACTGTAAAACTGAAATCTGTACAATACCAAAATGCTGCATTTCATCAGGTTAATATCTGGTAGATTTCTAGCCAGAAACTGACACACACCTTTTTACAGGAACAAGTCACCCACCACTGTATACTGCTTCCACATAAGCTGCCCGTGAAGATCATTTGAACCTCACTAGCATCAGAATTGTGTTTGCTTCAGCGCTTAATTTGAGCCGGTGGTTTCTGGTGCTCGGCATCAGCAATTAATTGTCAACACTGGATCTTCTGACTTCTGGCTAATTTAGAGATGACTACAACAGTTAATTGCTGCCCAAGCCACTCTTACAGCTTTGGTGGCCTGAAGTAATCCGAATTATCATAGGAGTGTGATGGTTAGTAGTTGTGTTGTTACTATCATTGGCAGCGTAGCACAGGCAGTGTGTGGTGCAAGCTGCAGTGGCCTCCTGACAAGAGGTCTGGCATTTATTTTTTAACAAATTAGGCACCAGTTTGTGTTTTTTTCCCTTGATAGATGTATGTATTTATGTAAAGCTATTTTTAAAGCACAAACCTTACTAGGAAGCAATGGAGCACTGAACAATGGGCATTTACTAAAAGGCATGTCACAAGTGAGTTCTTATTATGGGGGAGAATACAATTCCAAAAAGAGATGAACCTTCAGCTTCTTTATGAATTTCAGGAGGGTTAGAGCCAGTTAGGAAGAGGTGTGGCGCCGCGGCTAGGGCAACTGACTACGGAATCTGGGTATCACGGTTCGATCCCCGGCACCGGCGGCAGATTAGCCCAGCACCATGTGACTCTGGGCAATAGCTTGCTTAATCTTCCCGACGGCCCCAGCGCCTAGAGACCCGTACGGGTGATGGTGCGCTTTACAAATGTGGATCATTATTATTAAGCAAGGTAGGATCGGAATGCTGGATTGAGGAAAATGTAATTAAGTCTGAGATGTCTCAGAAGTTCTCGTTGAGACTCGGTACAGTAGATCCTAATGATGGTTACTGTCCTAGATGCTGAACGTGGGATATGGAGGTAAAGGGGTCAAATTACTCTAGTTCTGCTCGATTGCTCAGGGTGCAGAGCCAGGGCAACTTGTTTACAGCATCCCCTCCTGTCATGAGTGTGCAGTCTCTTGTTGGATGCTGAAGCCTGTTGAGAGAAGGACAACTGGGAATGTGTATTGATGTGGATGTGCACAATATAACAGAGAGCATCCAGTTAGTGATCTGTGATAGCGTCAACTATGAAAGTGGGTGGATGACAGCTAAGTGTGCACTGATTAGCAGTTTAGTGATGTGTGCTGTAGGTGGAGTGTGTGCGCTTGTGAATGTTATGTGGATAAGGTTAGTGCTTGTGCTTGCATGTCTTGAGTGAGAGTGTGGTTATATGGTATTCTGCAGGGTATGAAAGGCACGTGCTGCAAAAGATGGCTTACTAGAAGACCGGGGCCCTACAAAACCTTTATCAGTGACTGCCCAACCATAGTTGAGGGTTGGCGAGATGAAAGATCAGCTGACAATTGGCTGGCCCAGTAGGAGGACTAGACAGCAGTTTTGGAGGGGCGCGGCAGATGCGACACTCATCTGCAGTTTTCTGGCCTTAAGCGCACAAGTGTACCGGTCCTGGTTATGGCAGGGAGGAAGGCCTGGGGAGGTTGGGGTAGAGCTAAATGGCAGCACTGGAGGCAAAGGCCAGGTTGGGTCCCTCCTCAGCAGTCTTCTGGCTTCGGAGTGCAGGTAGGCCAATCAGCTCAGGTTATGGCGGGAAAAAAAGGACAGCTGTTTATTTGGTGGGGTAGATGGAGGGTTCAGAGCTACGTGGCAAAGATGGATCCAATACGCAGGCTGGATACTACCTAGCAGTCTTCTTCAGTTGCTAGTATTTCCTGGTTCTTATTATAACAGTTAGAGGTTTCGCTGCCGTAAAGCACAATAGGCTATTACCCCTACACCTTGCAGTACAAACGCCCTAGTCTTTCTTCCTCACCTGCATGCACCATCTTGAATTGGCTGCAGAGATGGGGCGGGGGGGGTGTTAGGGGGAGACTACAAGACAATCCTTATACTGTTCCATTTCCTGCAAATGGTTTTAACAATTATTCTGATGTATTTGCTGTTGTAACAGATGGAGGTTTTGTCTCGGCTAGAATCAGGATTTTATTTCAGTTTATTTTCGTCTCAGGAGTGCTAGTATTTACTGGTTACTGGAAACAATTCAAGGTTCTGCAGAATGACTGCATTATTGGGTTCTGCATTCTGCTTCTCCCCCTTTCTGAGCCCTAGCCTTTTCCCAGTCTATTTGCTCTCCATTATGGGCTGGACAGCCCCCATCTCGTCCCACTCCCACTGTCCTGTCAGCACCCACTGCAGGCTTTTGCAGTTCCCTCCGATATCTGGACCAGTTTGAAGAGATTCCCCTGATGTTGTGCCAACTGGGATTTCAGGTCCCACTACAGAGCCTGCACATGCGACCTGGCATGTGTCACTAGCAGGATGCAGGAGGCAATTAAACGCAGCAGCGCAGGAGTCACCAAAATCCAGGATAGAGGCTGGAACATCAGAATCATAGCCTGAATACCCTGGACTCGCAGGGAACTGAACTGAGTCGTCCAAAGTGGCTAAGAGGAAAGGGAGCATCTGAGAGAGAGCCAGGTGTGATTTGGCATGTGTATAGTGATCCCCAACAAATTCAGGAGGTCCGCCATAGTCTCGAGGTGGGCATTGAGTGCCTGGGGCAAGTCAATTTGTAACAACCAGTCATCATAGTAGGGGAAGACTGGAACCCACGACCCAGATGGCTGCCAATATTGCCATCAACATCTAGAACACTCAAGGGGCACTGTTAAGGCCCAAAGGGTAGCACAACTGAAAATGCTGCTCTTGGTTCACCGTGAACCACAGGTAATGTTGTGGGCCGGCAGGATAGATATATGGAAATGAGTCCTGCAAGTTCAGCGCTCCCATCCAGTCAGGAAGTAGATGGGATTGAGTAGGTCTAGTATAGGACGGAGACTTCAGTCTTTTTTTGGCACCAGAAAGTAGCAGGAATAGCAACCACAACCTACTTTTGATGTTGGCACCCTCTCCATAGCTCCTGTGGCCAGAAGAGCATGCACTTCCTGATGCCAAAGGGAGAGGTGGTCCTCATCAGCCAATCTGAAGATGGTGGTGGGGTTTCTGTGAATGGGAAAGTGTAACCCTGATGAACAATTTGGAGCACCTAGTTGTCCAAGGTGATAGACTTTCATTGGAGTAGGTAGTACTGGATCTTGCGGCCGACCTTGTTGCCCATGGATGGGAAGAGGGCATATTAAACAGGTTTGGAGGCTGCGGATGCCGACAGTCTGGGTGTATGGGGGCGGCGGTCTGGGCAGATCTCTGAAGAGCACTTCAACTTCTTAATTTTTCTTGTGGGACTTAACCAACGATGATTTGGAGCATAACCACTACCGGCAGGGTCAACTCAGAGAGCGGGCCCGGGATCTTCCTCACGGTTGGGACCTCGAGCTATGTGGAGTCTTTAAGTGTCGGGCAATCAGGAGCTTTAGGGCAAAACACGCCTTGGAGTCTTGGCCTGGCTCCAGAAACTACAAGCAAATCAGGTGGGTGATCTGTCACAGACATCTGTGTGTGACATTATACAAAGAGTTTAAACTACCACAGGTGTTTACAGTACATCCCATAGGCCCACTGGGAGCTTAGCTTAAAAGAATTTTGACAAAAAGTCTAAAAGATAGTCTAAAAAAGGACTGGGGTATCTCTCTCCGGATCTGTACTGATGGCGCAGACAGAAAAGAACTGATGCCAGCTCGCTGGGATGGCACCTATATAGGCACCACGCATGTCACTTCTGGGGTTGACAATGCGGACATAGAGCGGATTTGCTGCATCTACTGTCACACAGAGGTACTGCAAAAGATTTTCTGTATCCAATCTGACCCCTGGGGAATATTATAAGGTAAGGAATCTGCAGCTAGAAGTCTCTCTCAGATACACTGATTGCTTAACAGTGCTTCCATGATTCGGCTTCTGTCGCTTGTAAGTGTATTCCACATATTACTCCCTGGCTACATGACAGTACCCATGGGGTAGGTAGGGCTTTAGTCACATCTAGGAAGACTCCGGCTAGTATTCAGACTTATGGATCCCGCTAATCCACTTCAATGTTGGGTCTAATATGCGCAACTACATCTATTCTCTGCAAAAACTTCTCTGGACTGATGTTGCCACATCATTTTTATGGCACGGGTCCAAACCTCGAATAATGCCTCCCACAAACATCGAACTACAACCAGTGACCTTTTCATTCATACACTCCAAAGAAAATGCCCACAAACCTAACAAAAAGCAAAGCGCTTAACAGAGTTGTAAAGGACATGAAATGCTATATAAATTCAATACAGTACTAGCACCCATTAGTAGTTGTTCAATGCCAAGTGCCTGTAGTGAGAGCAGTGATTGGCAGGGGTAGATTTTTTTGAAATTGCATTACTACAACAGCTTTTGGACTAAGAGTCAATGGAAACATTAGCAGAAATCTCCAAATTATATTTTTACTCATTTAAATTCAGGTATTTATCAACAAGGGAATTATGTTTTATGTCGCTGACTATCAGTTTGCTAAAGACATCTTAGGGACATTCAGAAAACTAACATATAAATTCATTCTGTCTGTTGCTTGTCACTGGCTTTGTGGTTTGTAACTCACATGTTCTTGCTTTACATTTGCTGGCTTGATTTGTTTTAGGCCGTCCAGCTTGAGTTTGCACCTTCCCTTGCCCAAACCGTATTTACAGTATCGTTCTGAGTGCTACCTTTATGTAAACAGGCCTGATCTCGGCACATTTGCTGTGCATTTAAAGAGGGGTCAATTGTCAGATGCTGTCTTCCGAGGGCGCTTGTTTACTTTTCTTTCTCTAACGTCAAAGTGAAGATTTATGTGACAATCTTGCTGGAAACTGGGAGTAGGAAAGAGTTTTTTTCTACCACAAGCCAACATTTAAATGAACTAAGTATTTCAGAATATATCAGAATTAGGAACACAAATGAAGCACAGTTTTAGTTATTTCTGAAGTGTATAGGAAACGAACTTTAATATCATCAAAACAAATTACACTAGGTGGTGCAATTTCCACACATTTTCATCTATGCACTGTATAGTTTAATTAGTAAAACGGTATGTCTGTGCAAATGTTATGGTCATTTTAATTGCAAATGCGTTGTCTGTAATGGCAGTGTGCACCACACCATGAATACTCCACTCCACTCTAATCTGCACCACTCCACACTACTGCACTCTACTCTGTGCCACTCGACATCACTCCAAGCCACTGCACCGCTCCACTCCACTCCATACCTCTCTATTCTATGCCAATGCACTCTTCGCCACTCTACTCCTTAAAAAATCCACTCAACGCCATTGCACTTCACTCCACTCTGCGCTACTCTACTTTATGCCACTCTACTCTAAACCACTGCACTCCACGCTGCATCACTGTAGTCTATGTCACTGCTCTCTACGCAACTCTACGCCACTCTACTCTGCACTACTCCACTCTACGCAACTACATTTTATGCCACTATACTCTACTCTGCACCACTCTATGTCACTGCACTCTGCCATTCTACTCTGTACTCTATGCCACTGCACACAATGCCACTCAACTCTACTCTGTGCCACTGCCCTCTGCATTACTCAACTGTATGGCACTCTACTCTACACCACTCCACTCTACTATGCACCATTCTAATCTACATACTGCACTCTACGACGCTGCATTCTACGCTGGTGAATTCAATACCACTGCACTCTACGCCACTATACTCTGCAATACTCTACACCAGTCCATGCCACTCTATACTACTCCAGTGTATGCCACTCTACGCAAATTCACACTAAGCCACTTCAATACACAACACACTCTGCCACTCTACTCTACAACACTCTGCTCCACTCTTCGCTATTCCACTCTATTCCCCTCTACGCCACTAACTTTTAGCCATGCTATACTGCAGCTGCACTGGTGTATAACATGGCTAAAATAAATGTACATAGTCAATAGCTCTTGCACAGGAATGACCTAATGGCTTTGCCAATGCTCGTTTCTTTTTCTGACAGTTACTACATTTCTCCATTAAAGCAACTGTCTGCTATCTATGAGCACACATGCTCAATCGCTCCCCACAACAAAGGGAAACCTGCAAGATCAGAACAATGTTCATAAAAATAAATAAAGCTAATCGCTCCCCACAACAAAGGGAAACCTGCAAGATCAGAACAATGTTCATAAAAATAAATAAAGCGAACAGTTTTATATTTGAGAGCGTGCAACCTTCCAAAACAACAGCATCAAAAAAAGTGCCCTCTACACACAACTGTATTGTTCTGGGGCAGGAGCAATCAAATAGTAGCTATAGCCTCTCCCAAGAGCAAAAGAGCCCAAAGTCTGGGATGAAACAATTTGGGGCAGGGGTGGGAGGGCTCACACAGATCAGCTGCCATGCAGGTTACTCTACCAGGTAAAGACTGCATTGCAGTTCAGACAACCAGTATTTCCAACCCGGGGAAAAAACTGAGAGGCGAACCCTTAGCGAGTCATTAGAGGTTTGCCCAAGTGCACCATGCAGATATATGGTGTAACAAATCAGATACAGTTTCTATTTAGGCATGAAGTCTTTCCTGTTCCAGATAGTTGTGTAGTGCTTTCATATAAGGCAACAAACTGCAGTCTTAACAGGAAGCAAGAAGCTACACGCCTACATAAGACAACATGTAGTGTTCTGACACAGGCCAGCAACCAGTGATCTATTACAATTTGTTGTTTGGTTGTTATATACACACACAAACACCCTCTTTTCTAGACACATCACACAGGATGATATGCGGAGGACACAGAATGGGGTGAAAGGATAATCAGAAGGGAAATGACAGAGGGGTTATAGTCTGAAAGAGCGGGACCAATGGTGAAAGCTGAACTGAGGAGCAACACATCAAAAGGGACTATGGTCTACTACAGTGAGAATAACCTGGGAAGGTCAGCAAACAATGTTACAAGTCGTTGGGGCAAGATCAATGCTGTACACGCTACTGTGCCATTAAGCAGTCTTTCAACCATGAGGGTCTCTGTGGGGTCTGAGGGTCACTGTAAGCCAGAGGATTACAACAGTGTCCATTACTGCTAACTGGACCGATACAAAAGAAAAAATGAACCATGCAGTGTCATAAAACAATATACTAGAGCACTCTAACAATTTATGTATATAACACGAAAGGACAAATAGCAAGAAAAGTCAGTCTGCAAGTCTAAGATCATGTGATATATTTCTGTTGTCTTTATTGTGTTTACACACTTCCAACCAAGTACATGATCATCAGCCAACACGAGTTTCGTCCTTTTTCAAGGCATGTGACAACAAAATGCATTTCTTATTCCTCTAACAATTGATACATAAAGTAGGACATTATAGGTGCCAGAGTACGAGTTTCTTCTAAGTGATCTCTCCAGTTACTATTCGACTGTTGAAGTTATTTAACTTTGGTAACGCCTCATCTTGTAGAGACATGATCTAGCCGCACATTCCTTTCCTTTCAACTTCCAGGCATCCGGCTGGATCCGGAAGATTTTTCTTAGCAATACCCCTGTGCGCTAGTTGGTGGCACCGGCCGACTACGCCTGACATCGTCTGCATCGTGTTCAGTGTCGGCGTGACGTCCGAGTCGTCAATATAACTGCCACTTCGGCGCACGGACGTCAGTACTTTTCTTGACTTTCCACGCCAGAAGCGCAGAGCCATGAAGTGACTGACCATGGTGTGTTAAAAAAGAACAGCTAGGGCCCTGGAAGGGAACATCCCTGACATTAAAAACAATTCCACATTGCGGGAGAATGGGTGAGTCGGTAAGGAATCTGCAGCTAGACCAGATAAGGAGTTACAGAAGGTAAGTAACTTGACCATCTGAAAGAGACATCTAGCTGTAGATTCCTTACCTTTTAACAGATACCCAAGCAATACCTTTCCCGGAGGAGGGACTGCAGAAAAGAAGCGACTGCGGAAATGTTTTAGACTAGACAATCATTCAGAACAAAGCAGCCACACAGGTCCTCCCTGCGAATCTGAGAATCCAGGCAATAGTGTCTGGCAAACGTATGCAGAGACACCCATGTTACAGCTTGACAGATATCAGCAATCAGAACCCCACGCTGGAGGGCGTGGTGGCTGCTTTCATCTGGTGGAATGGGCTCTAAGGCCTTCTGGAAGCTTCTTCTTTGCCAAGGCGTAACAGATTTTTATACAGAGGATGACCCAACTAGAGATGGTCCTCTTTTGAACAGCATGCCCCTTCTTTGCTCCCACGTATCCTATAAAGAGTTGGTCATCCACCCGGAACTCTAAAATGATAATGCTGTTTTTGGGTCCAGACGGTGGAGACGCGCCTGTTCTTTGGAAGGATGTGGAGGTGCATGGAAAGTGGGCAGAGTAACTGACTGTCCCAAATGAAAGGGAGTTACAACCTTGGGCAAAAAGGAAGCCCTACTTCTGAGCACCACTTTTCTGGAAAAACTGCGAGGTAAGGAGGCTGTGATGACAGGGCTTGCAGTTCGCTCACCCTCCTAGCAGAGGTAATTGCCACTAAGAATGCTGTTTTGATGCTGAGCAACCGTAAATGGCAGTTGTGCATCTACTCAAAGGGTGCGCACATCAAAAAGGTGAGGACCAAACTAAGGTTCCATTGTGGCATAAGAAAGGGAGGAAGGGGAAACAATTGAATTAACCCCTTCAAAAACCTTTGCACCAGAAGCGACTTGAAAAGTGAAGGCTGATCTGGTAGCTGAAGAAAAGCTGAAAGGGCAGAAAAATAGCCCTTTAAAGTGCTCAAAGTAGAGCCCTGCTGGGACAAGGAAGGGATAAACAAAAGGATATCTGCCAGGGAGGAAGATAAGGGGTCAATGGACCTTTCTTTACAATATTTACAAACTTTGTTCCATTGACAGGCGTACACCAATTTCGTGGAGGGACGCCTGGGTGCAAGAATAACCTCACAGACTTCAGGAGGAAGGTCATAAGCGGTCAACTGTTACCGCTCAATCTCCACGCAAGGAAGCAGAAACTGGACAGGTTTGTGTGGAGGACCTCCCCTGCTGCTGCGACAGAAGATCCTTTTGAAGAGGCAGCCTGATCGGAGGATCAATACTCACGTCTAGAAGCTCGGGATACCAAACTCTCCATGCCTAGTCGGAAAACACAGAATAACTTGTGCCTGGTCGCTCCAGATCTTCTTGAGCACACTGGGCAGGAGTGGTATGGGCGGAAAAGCGTACAGCAGGCCTGAGCTCCACGCGCGTCAAGAAGCGTTGCAGATGGAGAGCCACCTAGGAAACTCCAACGTGCAAAACTGCTGACATTGTGTGTTCTCTTCGGAGGCGAACAGATCTAACCAAGGCTCTATCCACCGCTGAAAAAGATCTTGTGCCACCTCCGAATTGAGATACCGCTCGTGACTCGCAAGGCACCTTAGGCTGAGCTCATCCGCCCTGGTGTTCAGGCAACCGGCCAGGTGTTGAACCACCAGGGAAATGTCCTGTTGTTCCCGCCAATTCCAGAGACGCAGAGCCCCTTGACAAAGGGTCCACGACCCCACTCTGCCCTGTTTATTGCAGTTAATACATCTAACAATAGGTTCAGGGGGAGAAAACACACCCAAAACTATTTGTGGTCCATCAAATTCAAGATGAGAAAAATATAGAGGAAATCCAGTAAAAAAGTGATTAAAGAAGCCCTGTAAACAATATTTCAAGTATCAAAAAGGATGTTATTTATTACATGTAATACAAAAGAACATTCTAAAAACAATTATGCTCAAGATAAACAATGCTGGTGTACATGGAAAAAACATATGACAAAAACCAGACATATGGCAAACAAAACCATTACATAATAGAATAAAGGAACAACATAAACATAAATATAGTGTCCTTAATCAATTGGGGCCACAAAGAAGCGTCAACGGCGTTTCTACCGCTGTTTAGTTATGCGTTCATCTTCAGGACTGACAATTTGCTTGAGCGTTGTATATCTGTACAATAGAAAATCGTTTTAGGTATTTTACTTAATTCATGCATACTTTCTGTTCATTAAGGCTTCTTCAAAAGAAAAGGCTTTAAAGTCAAGGAAGTAAAGACACCACGTGAGGAGTCACGTAAATAGCTATAGACCAACACCAGAGAACCATGAAGTGACTTAGAACAACCTACCACCAAGATAATTAAAAAACCAGGCAACATCACCTGTTTAAAAGTTGATGGGACCAATCATTATTTATGGTCATCCGTAGATACTTTAAGAAGCTGAGACATAGAATATACAAAATTAGTACCAATGTCATGTGCTAATTGTTGATTTACAATTAAGCCCAAAATTGAAGCGCACTTACTGAAAATAGCGTAATGAAGACACACTACGTCCGAGAGAATTTTCAAATTTTTTGGCAGTGGCATCAAATCTTCGGCCAACTGAGTGCCCAATAATTTAGCTGGAAGAGGTGAAAAACACAGATCCCCATGTATTGCCTCATATTAAACATTTAAAAAATTAAAGAGCACAGTGCTCAAAATCACTTACGCTATTTTCAGTAAGTGTGCTTCAATTTTGGGCTTAATTGTAAATCAACAACCTCAATTTTGCAGTTAAAAATTTACCCTTTTATGGCAAAGTGTCTAGCTGTAGTTTTTGCACCCTATCTCTGCCGGCACCTAGGGAAACCTAGCAAACCTATACATTTTTGAAAACTAGACACCCAGGGGAATTCAGGATGGAGTGACTCGACTGCCTCCCACCAGGTTCTGTTACCCAGAATCCCTTGCAAACCTAAAAAATTGGGGGGGAAACACATTTTCCTCACATTTCTGTGGTGGAAAGTTCTGGAATCTGCGTGGATCAACAGATTTCCACCCACCCCGCGTTCCCCAAAGTCTTATGAGAAAAATGGTACCTCACTTGCCTGGGTCCGCCTATTGCCTGCGACAGGAAATGGCGCAAAACGCAACGTGGTCGCACCTCAATTTCGCAGTCAATACTGGCACTTTTTGGGCAAAGTGCCTACCTGTAGTTTTTGAACCCGAGCTCTGCCTGCACCGAGGGAAACCTAGCAAACCTATACATTTTTGAAACCTAGACACCCAGGGGAATTCAAGATGTGGTGTCCTCCCACCAGGTTCTGATACCCAGAATCCCTTGCAAACCTAAAAAATTGGGGGGAAATACGCATTTTCCTCACATTTCTGTGGTGGAAAGTTCTGGAATCTGTGTGGATCAACAAATTTCCACCCACCCGTGTTCCCCCAGGTCTCCCGAAAAAAATTGTACCTCTTTTGCCTGGGTCTGCCTAGTGCCTGTGACAGGAAACAGCGAAAAACGCAACGTGTTCGCACCGCAATTTCGCAGTGAAAACGGGCCCTTTTTTGGCAAAGTGCCTACCTTTCGTTTTTGAACCCTAGCTCTGCCGGCAACTAGGCAAACCTATACATTTTTAAAAACTAGACACCCAGGGGAATTCAGGATGGGGTGACTCAACTGCCTCCCACCAGGTTCTGTTACCCAGAATCCCTTGCAAAGCTAAGAAATTGACAAAAAAAACGCATTTTCCTCACATTTCTGTGGTGGAAAGTTCTGGAATCTGCGTGGATCAACAAATTTCTACCCCCCCCCCGCGTTCCCCCAGGTCTCCCGAAACAAATGGTACCTCACTTGCCTGGGTCTACCTAGTGCCTGCAACAGGAAACAGCGCAACACGCGACTTGGTTGCACCGCAATTTCGCAGTAAAAATGGGCCTTTTTTTGGCAAAGTTCCTACCTTTCGTTTTTGAACCCTAGCTCTGCCGGCACCTAGGGAAACCTAGCAAACCTATACATTTTTGAAAACTAGACACCCAGGGGAATTCAGGATGGGGTGACTCATCTGCCTCCCACCAGGTTCTGTTACCCAGAATCCCTTGCAAACCTAAACAATTGTCAAAAAACGCATTTTCCTCACATTTCTGTGGTGGAAAGTTCTGGAATCTGCGTGGATCAACAAATTTCCACCCACCCCGCGTTTCCGCAGGTCTCTCGAAAAAAATGGTACCTCACTAGCGTGGGTAGGCATAGTGGCTGCAACAGTAAAAGGCCTAAATCGTACGGTGGAGACTTAAAATTAACCTATAGCAAAACGACCTTATTTTTTTGGGGGGGGGGGGCACCTGAGTTTTTGGCCCGGGGCTTGGTGGCAAACTTGGGAAACTACCAAATCAAAACAGTTCTGAAAACTAGACACCCGGGGGAGTCCAGGGAGGTATGGCATGCGTGGGTCCCCCAATGTTTTCCTACCCAGAATTCCTTGCAAACGTTAAAATTAGGTAAAAGAAATCACTTTTCCATACTTTTTTGCGTGGGATCTCCGTGCCGGCACAAATGTCCTACCACCCTGGTGTATTTTTAAGAAATTGTTGCGTTCAGGATTGACAAATTAAGCACAGAGAATTCTCCTGTTTTGGGGTCATCCTAGTCACTCCCCTTTCCAATGATACCTCTCCCGTCTTTCTACGTGCTCAGGGGGCTGAGATAGCCCACTGAGCATGTAGAAAGTGAAACTGAAATGAGCCTAAAGGCTCATTTTAGTTTCGGTTTGTGTTCAATGACGACAGCGCGACGTGCGTGCTGATCGTTATTGAACAGAAACCAGGGAGGGGGCCTCGGGAGCTGGGGAAGCTCTTCCCCAGCTCCCAAGGTCAAAGGGGTGAAAAGGAAATCCCTCTGCTGTCTGCAGCAGAGGGATTTCGTGCCCCTGGCCTCATGACGGAATGGTTCCTTCATCAGCGCAGGAGCACCGATTCTCATGACGGAACCATTCCGTCATGAGCATGGAAGGGGTTAATCACTTTTTTTACTGGATTTCTTCTATATTTTTCTCATCTTGAATTTGATAGACCACAAATAGTTTTGGGTGTGTTTTCTCTCCCTGAACCTATTGTTAGATGTATTAGCTGATTGTCCCGGGTTCGGGGTTTTTGGACAGCCCCTGTGGTTGTTACTGTTTATTGCAGTAACACATGTACCAGCTATCTTTTCATGGACGGTAAAAAGGCTTTCAGTGCCAGTCGGATCTCCTGAAGCTCCAACAGATTGATAGGGAGCTTGGCTTCCGCTGAAGACCAGAGTCCCCTGATCTCCATCTCTCCCAGATGGCCACCCCATCCCAGAAATGATGCATCTGTCACTACTGTGAGATCTGGGTGGGGAAGAGAGAGGGGTCTGCCCTTGATCCAATCGCGGTCTGTCTGCCCCCACTGAAGGTCTTTCGCAGTGCCCTTCGAAATCTGAACCAGGTCGGTGAGATTTCCTCGATGCGGTGTCCATTGGACCTTCAGGTCCCACTGCAGAGCGCACATGTGCCACCGTGCATGGTTTACTAGCAGGATGCAGGAGGCCATGAGGCTCAACAGCCTCAAAGTCATTCTCACTGAAATCCAGGATAGAGGCTGGAACATCGGTATCATGGCCTGAATATCCTAGACTCGCCGTTTGGGAGGATAAGCCCTAAACTGCACTGTGTCCAGAATCACTCCAATGAAAGGGAGCGTCTGAGATGGGGTCAGGCAGGACAGGGATATGAAAATAGGCATCCTTCAAGTTCAACGCTACCATCCAGTCTCCCACGTTCAGGTCAGACATGACCTGTGATAGGGTGAGCATCTTGAACTTTTCCTTTTTGAGGAAGTAATTGGTGGCTCTGAGGTCTAGGATAGGAGAAAGGCCTCTGTCCTTCTTTGGGACCAGTAAGTAGCAGGAATAACATAGCCTATTTCTATAGCTCCCTTGGACAAGAGAGTCTTGACTTCCTCGCGGAGCAGGGCAAGGTGATCCTCCATCAGCCGATCGTACACTGGAAGAATAGATGGAGGGTAATCTCGAAGGAGAGAGAGTAACCCCTTCAGACTATTTGTGAAACCCACCTGTCCGATGGGATGCTCCGCCAGAGGTGGAGATGATGGCATACTCTGCCACCCACTGTCTGTGAATGATCCTGGGGGACTCGAAAGGTTTTAGGGTGGGGTGGGTGGGGGGAGGGAGAATCATGGCTTAGCTTGACTTCTGGCCACCCGATCCATGGGGTCGGGGTGAACTGAGCCCATGGCCCCGCAGAGGTTGCTGACATTGCGGGCCTGCTGGCCGAAATAGGGTTGGCGCGGTTGGTATCCCCTTCCGTAGCCACAAAAGGAGCTAAAAGGAGATACAGGCTGGGAAGTTGTGGTGAGGCCCAAGGACTTGGCCATGGTACGGGAGTTCTTGAAATGCTCAAGGGCGGCATCTGCTTTGTCTCAGAAGAGAAAAGAGCCATTAAAGGGCATGTCCATGAGGTTAGCTTGGACAACCACCAGAAAAACAGATATTCCCAACCAGCCGTGGCGACGTACTGTTGTGGAAATCGCTCTGTCCAGCGAGTCTGTTGTGTCCAAGTCGCATCTGATGGCAAACTTTGCTGCATCTCTCCCGTCTGAAATAGCTCGGGAGTGTAGAGCCCGGTCCTCCTCCAAGACTCTGGGCAACACCTGCGCAACCGTGTCCCATACCGAATGGAAATAACGGACAAAAAGGCATGAGGTGTTCACGGACCCCAATGCCAGACTGGCGGAAGAAATGTATTTATTTCAAAAACTCTCCAGTGTCTTAGATTCCCTGCCCTGTCCGGAGGTGCGGAAGGAAACGCGCCATGGGAAGTGGAAGCCTGAACCATCAAATTTTGTTGGGTGGGCGGTGAGGAAAACAGGGTCTCCCGGTGCAGGGCGACGGCGGTGGGCAATCGTCTTATTCACAGGAGCCCCTGTGCTGGGAATGGACCAGGTGCCCAGAAGGACGTCTGTTAAGGCCTCATTAAAAGGCAGCAAGGGTTTCAAGCTCGAGACCTCAGGCTGCAGGACCTCGGTCACTGCCACCGTAGGGAGCTGCAGTTGCAGGACCTCCGCAGCCCTACACTCCACCATTGCAAATGATGCCCATCCTCCATAGCCAGCCTAGGTGGAAACTAGATGCCAGAGTCTGGGGAGGAGTCCAAACCACTGGCATCACCCAGTTCCTTCTACCAGTCAGTATCTTGTGGGTGCTTTTCCTCCCAATCCTCTTCATCCATCCCTAACCCTTCAGATTAAGGCAGGTTGAACGGCATGGAGCCGTATGTCTCAGTCGGCGCCGGTCAACGCCCAACCGACTCCATGTCGTCAGGAATGAGGATTAGGGGAAGTGCCACCGGTGGGCCCTGGCGACACTAAAGACCTCGGCGCTGGACGTAGCGCCAGGGAAGGTCGCTGCGGAGGCAAAGTCGCAGGCGCAGTACCCACAGGGTCTCCTCCATCATCTGAGCCAGCAGGGTCAGGCGGCCCAAATATGGCGCACATGGTGTCATAGAACTCCTTAAGCTGGGCAGGGGTCCCTCCCGGAAAGGCAGAGCGGGGCCTCGAATGCCAAGGTTCCTTCATTGCATCGTGAGATGGGCGAGGTGACGTCGAAGCACGCTTCGACTTCTTATGTTTTTTGTGGTGCCTCTTACCTGACTTCGATGAAGAGGACTTCGATTCACCCGAGGGGTGCTCGGACCTTCCACTCGACTGAGACTTGGACCGGGATCGAGACCAACGAGGTGACCTCCACAGTGCCGGTCGCTGGGCCGCAAGCAGCTTTAGGGACCACTCCCTCAAAGCCTTCGGCGCCATGGCACGGAAGCGGAGCATGACTTCGAGTCATGGTCGCACTCCATGCACCAGAGACACACTAAGCGGGGATCCGCACCAGACATGTCGCAGTGACAGGCGCCACACGTCTTGAAACCCAAGGTCTTCTTACTTGACATTCCTACACACCTAAAGAAGTCCAGAAAAAGTTTTTAAAAAAATCTGTCTTCAACGGATCGGTGCTGGCTGGGTTGGAAAGAAAATAACTAATATCAGCAGGCTGAAGTGGCGGTTATATTGAGGACGCGAATTTCACGACAACGACGAACACAACGACATCAAGTGGAGTCAATGTACGCCACCTACTGTGTCGCACGGCTACTGCTAAATAAAACTTCTAGATCCAGCCTGACGCCTGGAAGTTCAAAGGTAAAGAATCTGCAGCTAGATGTCTCTATCAGATAACAAATGTAGTCATCCTCATCTGTGTATAATCAATATTTTCAAGTTCACAATAAAGTGGTGTTGCTATTCAGTCATGGGCGACACCAGGGTAAGAGAGCCCTGATAAACCCAGTCATGTCCTTCGCAAAATGGAATGTAAGCCAAAAAACGCAACTTAAATATATCACATGGCATTGGACTTATGTACTGACCTTTCTGGTTATCTGTCCTCAAACACTTTTATTTAAACACATTGTTGGAGTGCTTCAGTATATTATGATTTATTGGTTTGCAATTCTCTGAAGTAACACCATTGTTGCCCTTACAGGTAGCAGGGTAGCACCAGTCTTTGAACAAATATTCTTTCTGCAGGCTGTCTACCCTGACTAGTTGAGTACTGTGCAACATATGTTAGTCATTGTCACAGCTACCTATCTGACTTTTAACATAACTAGGCTGTGTGGTGGTCTTAATGTAGAAGCAGATGCTATAAAAATGGCCTAGGATCAAGTTTATAGCACGTCTACGGTTTGCAGGCTTATGGAGTAAATAGGAGTGTTATGGTATAGTGACCAATACCCACAAAGAAGTGGTGGTTGAACCTAATGGGCTAAGACGCAAACTTAAAGCATGATGGAGACTGACTAACAAAGGAAAACCGATCAGCACTGTAGTGAAGAAGGAACTTTAGAGAGGAAAATAAAAACCACATGCAGACTTCTGCATCATACTACTTGAATGACAACCTAGTAAGCAGCAGAGCCCTGCAAATGAAGAGACAATGAACAACATTCAATGAGGACGGAGGAATTCAAGGAACGAGTAGAAGCTGAAGTCTGAAGAATACAAGGACTGTATGTTGAATGAATCCTACGAGGGCAACGACAGCCATAATAGTAGCAAGGAAGGGCTGCCCGGGAATTTAGGCTTTATCAGGGGCCTTTCTGAGAAACGGTACAAAGGGAAATTTAAAAACTATACTGGAAATATTTGGAAACACTAAAGTAGAAGACGGAGAGTTGGCTAGCATGTCGATTCGTGAACCACATTAAACGAAACAAGGGTGAAAATTGTTGGATGTGTCATATAGTTACTGCTTATCTATATACTGTGTTAAGTTAGCATGAGCTTATTAAATGTTTAAACGCCAATTTTCCTTTTGCAGCTTCTGCACACGACACTTAATTGTTGATTTAGCTTTCAACCTACAAGAGCGTTGTGATTTACATGAGAATAATATGTTATTGCTCTGATATCAGCTTTGCTAAGTAAACTATGTCTGTACAGAGAGTGCTGAAGCTTCAAGGATAACTCGACACAAATTGTTGTGAGGTCTGATCTCCGCACCTTCATAGACATAACATAAGTGCAGCTCCTGCCAAATTCTGGCTTTAGGCGCGTTTTATATTGCTTTGCTTAGAGCACGCATAGACACTTGATGCGGTTCGCATGCAGAGAGAGCTGGTGGAAGCTGATGTGATCTCTTCATACTAGGATCTTGAGGTATGGGGCCGCCCTGCTAAAACCCAAAGAGACCTTCTTAGATATTAATATAATATGCTAGTTAGGGAGGGTGAGAATTAGGTGTTGTTAACCCTTATTCATTACAGCATTTTAGTATGCTGTCACCATTTGCTTTTTATGGACTAGTAACTATGCTGATAACTTTGCTTCTGATAATATGTTTCCTTGTATTATCTAAGATACTGCGTTTGAGAAAACGGCATTAGTAAATAAATATTTCAAATGTGCACGTGTCCTCATTTACTCCACGTTCTGGTTTGAAATGATTGTATAACGAAAGAGTGCTCATGTGTTCCACGTGACCTGAGGTATCGTAAGTTCATGTTCTGTTTATCTAAACATTGGGAGTTTGTTATGACCAATGAGACACTGTAGCTAGCCTGGTAAGGGGATTTTGGGTACTGAGGTGAGTTTTGGGGCACCCTAATTCGCCGAGGTGCCAAATCTCTATGCACAGTTCTGTAGGAGAACGGAATTCCCGCTACATGGCGCCCAACGGTTGGTGGTCTTATATCATGACACTCGAGTAGTATATCATTCAAACCTTAACCCCTTCACTGTCGTTTCCGGAAAACGGTGGTGTCGGACAAACCTACCTATTTTTGAAATAGGTCTTCTTAAGCTTGAATCTTTCTAAAACGGTTTCCTTGAATTACTACCCAGTTGTGCTAAAAAGTTTACTTTGTTTTTCTAAAGTTCCTGTGCAGTCATGGCCCAGCCTGTGGACATTCCGCAGCATAGTCGAATTGCTGTGCGCAATCATTTGCAAACTTACAATGTACCCATTGATGGCTTGGCTGTGATTTTGGTGGTGAGTGCGGAAGCGGCTTACCCATACGAACTCTTTTATTCGTGGGTGACGTTTCCGGCTGTGGGCGCTAATTCTGGTGTGTTCCACACTTACACTCCCTCACCTGTGCCGAATGAATATACTCCGTACAGGGCACTGGAAGTACCTATTGATCATTGGCAGCATCGCGTTTGGTTTGGTGGCGCCCTACCCCATTCTTTAACCGCTCCGAGGTTAGGCCCTTTGTCCATTCCAGGCGCAAATTGGCCTGTTTTGACTGGATTTACTCCTCATCCTCAACACGGCAATTGTACCTTAGCGGAGGTTGGTAGACTACATGTAGTTTCTATTGCCGTGATTCGTGCGTTAGTGCAATACATAGGTCGTCATCTCCCGGGTGGGCCCCCGGGGGGTCCGGCTCTTCCAGCGGGACAGGGCGGTTTGAAGCTCAGTCCTGTGATGGTCAATGCAGTGATGGGTAACGTCCCCAGGAAAAGGATGATTTTCCTTTCTGGCTTGCCGAGAAATTTGACCAGCTGGAAGCAGTATTTCCTAATACAACTCCTGGTGATAAACATAGAATCTTAACGATTAGTTTACCGAAGGATTTGGCCCCCGAACTCGTTGACTGTGAAACCTGGGGAAGGACATTTGCGGCGGTCTATGCGAGGTGTTTCGGCACTCCGTCTATGGCTGTCCTGCCTGCGATCATTAAACGTGTTCAAGATGATCACGGACCGGAGGCAGCGGTTGAATTGGGTATGCGCCTGTGTGGCTCCTTTGATATAGTTTGCGATCTTATTCTTGCTAATGTCAAGGTGGATGCAGTGAACTTTCAAGTAGCTAATGCTTTGGAGGCGATTCCCGATGCCGATAAACCCAGGCAGTTGGCGAGGATTATTGTGGCTGCTTATAGAAAAGTGGGTCGCAATTGCAAGGGTCTAAAGCCTTTTTCTGTAAAAGAGAAGAAGCAACCCCAAGGGCAGACTTCAGAAACGGAAGTTCTGTCCCAGTCCAAAAAACAAAATTGGCCTAAGAAACAGACACAGGGTAAGCAACAGCAACAGCAACAAAAACTGGAGTCTCACCCTGCGTCTCAGATGCCTGTGCAGACAGAACGTGTTTATGACCTGCGCGATCGCGCGACGATTAAATCACCTGATCGATTTCAGGTTTCTGATCAACGCTCTCCTCGTGCCTTTCAAGACTCATCGGCCCCGGAGACCGGTGGTGGAGGAGGCGGAAGGGGTCGGGGTGGTCAGCAAGGTCGTGACCAGCCCCGCCAGACAGACGGCACTGGACAGCAGGACGGCTCAACGCCGAAGAGACCGCAGTTTGCTAAAAAGAAAGTCGCGGCTTTAACAGCGCATCGATATGCCACAGATAGTGAGAACGCGGCTTCGGAATCTGACATGGGCTCTGACTTTGCTGGACAGCGCGGCGGAGATTACCATTGTGAGAGAGGCCCTGCGTCCACTACTGAAGGTGACAGCGACTGATATTTATGTTGTGATAGAAACAGCTGATACTAGAGTTGCTCCCCCTGATAGACTTTATGAAATTGTCCTATTAATTGAAGGTGACATACAACGTACCATCAAAGGGGTATTTTGGGGGAAATCCTTTGTCTACTTATGACGAGGAGGTAATCCTTCCGAGTTTCGCGAACACTGTCTCGAAGGAGCATGCGCAGCATTTTGCAGAAGAGTGGGCTAGGGCTCTAGTGCTGGCTCTGTACTGCAACCAATGTGGTTGGGATAAATTGTCCCCATGCCACGAGATTCCTTTACGGTCTCAGCCGCAGCCTCAACCTCAATATCCCATACGGAGTGAAGCTAAGGCTTCCGTCGCGGCAATCCTTGAACAATTGGAATATCAGGGAGTTATTGAAACATTTGTGTCACCGATGAATAACCCTCTTTTTACTGTGACCAAGCCAGACGGGTCATATCGTTTGGTATTGGATTACCGGCATTTAAACTCGCATTGCCGTAACTGTGCAGTACAGAATACTCACGGCTCTGCACTTGTGGATAGTCTTGTGCGTAAGCGTTTTAAGACCACGCTTGACATTTCCAACGGTTTTATGCCCACAGATTGGATAGCTTTAGCTCCCAATGGACCAGCTTTACTTGCGCCGGGGTCAAAAACAATTTCGGCGTCTCCCAATGGGCTATAAGAATAGTCCTGGTATATTTACCGCACGCATAGTCTCTCTTTTGGAGAGGATCGACCCAGATGCTTGCTCGTATGTGGATGACATATATCTCACGGACGACGAAATTTGGGAGCATCTGTGTCGAGTGAACTCCATAATTTGTACCTTTGCAGACATGGGTTACAAATATAACTTTGCAAAATCGCACATTGCGGAGTACACAGTGTTGTTCCTGGGCTATGAGCTCAACAATGAAGGTAGAGGTTTGGCTCCTCACTTCTTGGAGAAATGCGCACAGCTGCGCGCTCCTACAACACTGAAAAAATTACAGTCTTTACTGGGTTTCTTAAATTTCGGGAGAACTTACATTCCGGAATATGCCCGGCGTATCAAGCCTTTGTATGCTTTGATACAACCAACTTTTACCAAATCATGCTGGCTGCCTGAGCACTCAGCCATCTTGCAGTCCTTGCAGGCTGATCTGCTTGCTTCTAAATTTTTACTGACTCGTGATAACCACACTAACCTGGTGATAAGAATCATTCCTGGGACGGTGGGTTTCACGTACCTAACTTTTAATGAAGGAGACACAGTACCTATTGCTTACAAGTGACACTTGTACACTTCGGCTGAAATGCGGGTTTTGACAGCTGTGCAGATGGCGATTCTTAAGGAACGTGCTCTGTCACAGGGAAAACGCATGTTGGTTGTTACACCCTGTCCTCATTTAGAGGCAGTCACGAAAGCCAGTGTACCAAATTCTAAAGCTTTGCACCCTCGGTGGATTCAATGGGCTGAGTCCTTGACGTCCACGGATGTCACGTTTATTTTTGACGCCTCATTACGGTCGCAAGAGTACTTGCAGTATGAATTTGTTCATCCTGCTCCTCTAGCTATGCGACCTTTGGAGGACTTCCATTGCATCATTTACACTGATGGTTCGGCGCAGGTTGCGCATGGTTCTAAACACGCCTACGTTTCCGCATGCGCCATTGTGGTCGGTGCCATGGTGAACGATGAGTTCAAGTCCAGAGTAGTACATACGCAGACTCTAGGGGACTGCACTGCACAATTGGCAGAGCTTTGTGCTCTCTTACTAGCGTTAGAGTACGCTGATCCTAGTGTGACTACTCTGATTGTGAGTGATTCTTACTACTGTGTCCAGTCTTAAAATGAGAACTTGTTCTTTTGGATTCAGAATGAATTTCGTGATTCCAAGGGTAGCACGATAAAACACAAGATGATCTGGGTTCGAGTGGCTGAGCTTAAGGCTAAGTTGCCACTCGTTTTTGTGATTCATACTCTCGGCCATCAGCGTGTGGGAGTTCACGCTGTCGGTAACTCGCTTGCTGAAGAAGCAGCGAAAACAGCGGTGTCTACGTATTTAGTTGCAGCAGTTACACGGTCCAAAAGTAAGATTGATGATGACATCTTGGCGGCTGTTGCTGCCACTGAGAAGGGAGGTAAACATCCTGCAGGGTTCCCTTCGAAGTACACATATCACTTAAGTCCCGAAAAGGTTCCTTTTGTGAAAATTCCTGAAGTTGGTGAACGTTTGATTCCCAACTCGGATCGCAGGGCTAGCTTGATTACAGCGGCGCATGAAGGTGTGGCGTCTGTGCATGCGGGCGTCTCGGCCACTGTAGCTCAATTACAACAACGTTTCTGGTGGCGGGGACTGTACAAACAGACGCGAGATTATGTCCTTCAATGTGACATTTGCCAGCAGATTAAACCTTCGACTGCTGCGCGTCCGCCACAGACACAGTTGTACATTTCTAATAAACCGCTAGGTTGTGTTTATTTAGATCACTGCGGTCCTTTTTCCTCTGATACTGCGTATAAGTACATCTTAGTAGCAGTTGATTCATGCACACGCTTTGTGTGGGTTTGGCCCCATCGCAGCGCTGATTCACGGACTGTCATAAGAGATTTGCTTGTCTTTGTAGGGATTTTTGCCTGTGGTACCTTCCATTCGGATCAGGGTCCGTCTTTCGCCTCTAAGGCGTATAAGGATGCCATGACTTCGATGGGGGTCCAAGTCAAGTTTTCGTCTCCCTACGGACCTGAGGGTAATAGTGTAGTGGAGCAAATGAACCGCTGACTTAAAGCAATCATTGACAGCTCGAGTTATAGGCACTGGCAGAAACTGGCTGGCCCACCTCAATAGCGTGCACTTAATAATCTCCCTAGAAGGTCTCTGGGTGGGCGGACCCCATACGAAATGCTCTTTGGCATCAAGATGTACGTCCCTGACCTTGATGGTCTAGACTGCGTGGCTCGCGCCACAACCTTTGACGTAGATGAACATTGCAATGTTTTACAGGATCTACAAAAGACCAGAGACAGTCTTGCAAAGGAACATTTGCCCTCCACATCGGATGATGCGTTGCAGATCCCGGTAGTTGGCTGGCTACCCCAGGTTGGAGAACTGGTTCGCGAAAAGATCGATAACAAGAAAGAATTTGGACCTTCCTATCGAGCTCCGGTTCCAGTCCTTGGAGTGAAGGGCACAAGAACAGTCATTTTACCTCCGCTTCCAGGTCGTAAGGAAAACAGGTTTATCTCCATTGACAATGTCAAGATACACAGAGTGGCCGATTCTTCTTAGTATGACACCGGCAGTCTCCTGTCCTTCCATTGTGAGAAATTCTGTTTTGGCCACTGCTTCTAATCCTGAACCAGAAGTGGCCATCGAGTTACCTACAATTTACAGTCCTTTATTAAGTACTTTGCCTGGTACAGACCATGATGAAATTGACTACACTTATCCCACTGACTTATCTATGCCAGATCTGCAGACACGTTTGGCCACAGAATCCAGATTTTCATTTGACTCTGTTTCCAATGCCTCGAAGAGACCCTCGCGGTTTGCAGTTTATTTAAAAAACATTTTTTGATACCCCCTTGGACATATATTTGGCTGGTGCTTTTTTCAATTTACCTTTTTATGTTAATTGGGTTTGTGTTTTATTTTTTTCGAATTGTGAATGGACACTATGTCGAGGAAAGAACATGCATTCGACATCTCAATGGAACTTTGCCCCCCCTTTCCTCATCGCATTCTGCACACAGACTGAAAAGAGACTTGACATTTGTTAACATCACTGCTTGGCCTGTCCTTGATGGGATAGTGTGGGATGCCGTTAGATTTCAAATTCATGGCCCTACAGAAGTTGTTAATGTCCCTAATGTGCTTAGAGTTAACATGGGGGATGTAGTGAAACAAAACATACGTTCTGATGATTGGGATGTTCAGGCCGTAGAGGCTTTGTTTTCTGATTTGAAATACTATGCTGCCTTTGATGCTGAAGATTTGTATTTAGAATCTGCTAATTATGGTGATTTGTTTTTCTTTCAACATTTTGGCAATCACTTCTTACATAAAACGACTTCCAGAAGGAATACTGTAAATTATACGCAATGGGAGCATTGCCCAGCACCGAAACAAGGCAGTTCAAGTACTTTTTTGAAAAAGTACACTTATTTTACCGACTTCAATCAGTCCAATCCCGAGTCCTTTTATTTTAGAATGACACAGAAGCCAATGTCCAAGGTTAGACTTACCGATACCAAATTATTGTACTCGAAGTCCTTTCTTGACCAGCTGGCTGTTGGCGGCTACGAATTATGGAAGGAAACTATTGACCTTAAATCAGTTTGGTGTTCTAAAAGCTGGCAGGTACAAGGCACAGAGGCTTTGCACCGAGCATGCCTCATCCCGAATCAAATGTTGTTTATGAATTCTTCTATTTCGCAGACAACATGCTTTGGATTGGCTACTTCTAAAAAAATTAAATACTCCTACCAGCCCTGAGTTAGAAGAATATTCTGGCTGGAGTAATTATACTCGGTTTTCAATTAGGGACTTGCAGACCCTTTTGCTTAATTCATCCTTTAACACATCCAGTGTGGATCCAAAAGGTTGGCTAATGTGGCACAGAAGTGCTGATTCATGCCAGCACCGTTTTCTGGGTTTATCTGATGGCTTTAAACAAGTCAGACCTGATTCACGTTTTGACCCTGAACATTCTGTCATGACTTACTCAGTAGGCAAATTATATCAAAATTGGCTGAAACAATCTACATTGGCTGCGGTTAAATTACATCTATCGGTGGGGAGGAGCCAAGATGGCGATCGAGATGGCTGCGTAACCGCTCGGCTCTGTGAGCCTCCTCACCCCGCACATACATCCTGGCACTTATCCTGAGCTGCAATGACATCTACATGTAGGCGAAGAGTCACTTTCACTTACCGCTTGCTCCTGAGGCTTCTGCTTGCTGCAGACCCGTTGGAGTGTCCCCGACTGTTTTGAGGCCTTAGCGGAGCTGGGACCGGGGTCTCGAGTGCGGAGAGTGGCCGGCCGCGACTGCAACAACAGCGGCCTCTGGTGGTGGTGAGGACTCGGCCGGAGGAAACTGAAGACCTGATTGCCGATGGCGACAGTGCCAACCCAGCCCAACTGGCGGAGAACCATGTGGGGAGTGTGATGCAGCTGGGTCGAGGGAGGTGCATGATTCTTAGCCCCCCATTCCGGTGTTGTATCCGGGCCCATTACCGACTTTGCCCGGAGTCAGCGTGCTGCCCCCAGGGTGCGGCGGAGTTTTTAGCCTTTTGGTGACTCTCCGCTGAGAAACCTGCCTTGGCCTGTGAGATTCCCGTTGTGAATCCTGATCCTCCCTGATGTGAGACCCGGTTCCGAGGTGAGGTGGAGAAGGACGAGGCCGAGGCAGCTAAGATGGCGGAGAGCACCCTCGTGCGCACACCTCACCCGGGCAGAGAAGCCGTTACGCGAGAGAGTCCTGGGGTCTGGCGACACGAGAGAGAGCCCACGTCCAGAGATGTTTTGGCTGCGTTAACAACTCTGCATAAGACCCTGATCCGGGACGCCCGGGATCTGGGAAGGAGGATGGCCGCCATTGTTGTCCCACCGCTCCGCATGGGTAGGGATGAATCACAAGGAAGTGCCGATGTGCCCGCCTTTGCGTCAGTGATGAACGTTCCAGCTGCGCCTACGTTTGTGGAGACGCCGATAGACCCGGTCCGTGACATCGCTTTGGATTGCTCTGTTGTGTTTGGGAGTGACTCGTCGGGGTCTTCATCTGTACGGCGGCGGAAGAAACAACATCGATCCATAGTTTGGGTTTCCCCGGCGGCGCTTCAACAATTGTCGAATTGTGTGTCTTTCTCCTCCTGGCTGGTGAGACTGTGTTCTGCCTGGGGGATGTTTCCGGCATCGGTGCTGCCACATACGGAGTTCCGCCATGCGTACTGAACTGGGATTTGGGGGCTACGGTCCCATGAAGTATTGGCGCTTCTCGGACCGCCCGGTTCGGTTGGACCCGCCACACTGTACTGTATGCCAATTGATGAATGACCGTATGTGGGTACTATTGATAGAGACGGCCAGGGATGATATCGTTTAGGATATGATGGAACACATTGTTGGCTGACGGTGTTTTGGAGGGACACTCCACGGGGATGTTACCGATTGACTTTATGATTCTTGCTTACTGTGGCTCTTCTGACTTTGCTTCTGATGTATATTGTGCGCGATAGGTGAGGGGGGGGGGCCGGGTGGTCTGCTCGATGGCCCTTCTCCATATTTTTCCTTTCTTTTATCTTCCTCTTTCTTCTATATTTCGGGTCTCTTTTTAGGGCGATAGGCACGCTGCTGGGGGGGGTAGGCCGTAGCCTTCTGCAGGGGTGCAGGGTGGGGGAAGAGGTTTGTTTAATTGTCCTTTCTTTGTCTCTATGGCCTTTTGCCTTTTCTTTTTCTAGGTGTCGTCGTCTTCATGTTTCCTACAATCTGTTTTGTTTTTAAGGGCTGGGGTGCTGATTCGACATGACGTGTATGTGTTGTTTACATTTATCCTGACTTGCCCCCGTGTCCTTAAGTGTATTCGCACTCATTGCGGGTTTCTGTTTCATGTTGCTATTGTAGGATCATGTGTGACCGTCTGGCACTTCTTCTGATATTTTTTCTGTTTTATTTTTCTTCATTGTAAAATTAACCTTCTTAAATCCTGATTATTGCGCTGTACGCTTAAATACGAGTCATATCCTGGATACTTACCTGCCCCGGCTTATGGACCGCCGTTTCTTTTATATTGCTCTGCTTACCTTACGACTTGATTAGCGGCCGGCCGAGATGGTTGTAGGCCCATGCTTGTATTGATGTGAAGTGATAATAAAGGTCTTAAAAAAATAAAAAATAAATTACATCTATCGAAGCTAGATGAAGATGTAGATTTAAATGATTTTATAAAAGGCCCGGCTAGTGGTAGATCAAAAAGATGGATATATGCTATTTACAATGAAATCTGGAAGACATCACAGATTAAGGCGGCGACACGCCTTAGAGCTATAGATCAAGCTAATCTAGAAAAAGTGCTTGCAGTGGTAGATAATAGTATTAACATGCTTTCTTCCCGCATTTACGTTAGATAAGATTGTGTCCTCTGTAGTGGATATTGTGCAGGATGAAGTATCTGTATTGTACCATGGTCAAAATCAGTTGCGTTCTATCATGCAATTTGCGTGGACCCTGCAGACGTTGAAATCTGGCAAGGTGCCATGGACCTACATGAATGTCTCCTCTCTCTTTGCCCCCTTTAATTTAACTGACAAGCAGCGCCTGCTTTCCATGCGCGATGCGTCTTTTTCAATGTTACATATTGAAAGGTTAGAATCCTTGCCTTTCTCTGTGGCAGAAGCCACTGCTGCAACGTGGCTTATCCACGGTTTGATAACATTGCCATTTGCTTTATATAAATTTACAAATTGTATGCGATATGTTGCTATAGGTCGATATGAACCGTTAGGTAATGCATTTTTCATGAAGTCTGGTCCCTCCCTTTTACTTACAGATGTTTAAAAGACGGACAAGAAGTTTATCTGAATGGGGAGGAGTGTACAGAGACTCCGGATCACTCCTTAATGTGTGGACACATTCAATTGCACGGTTCTTGTAATCAGGACCGGACAAATTTAGTCTGTGTTTTGAAAGGCACACCGGTTCCCGCTATCGTTCCCACTTTTACTTTACTGGCAAACCGTAGTTATTTACTTTTAAATAATGAAGATTGTTGTGGGTTAATTAGAGGTGTTGCTTATGTGGTAACTGTATCAGAGCGTGTGGTGTGTTGCAAAAATGTACTTTACCCACCCCGCATGGGAAAAGGGATGTTTCCATCTGGCCGCGCATCCCAACCTTGGCAGCGGAGTTCAATGACATGAGTAGAATAAGAGCTCTTTTGTCCCAAAAAGAAGTGGCCTTGAGTTCGGCTCGAGAAACATTTGTGCTTCACATAGCTAACACCCGCACAGATGTTCAGGCCCTTTTAAATACAGATTTGCCGTTGCATTTCAGCGAACTGGTTCATTCAATCTTTAACGCGTCCTCCACGACTGGCCTGGCGCACTTTTTTAAGATAGTTAGCAGCGGTCTCGTGACTTCATTTGAGAAGATATTTGGGGTCATTCCTGCTTTCTTTCATTCCATTTTTCCAAGTCTGTTTGGTGGATTCCCGGTTTTGCTGGCACTGGCGGCGGGCGTTCTGGTGATATTTTGCTTTATTAAAAATGGATGCCCTTCTTGTGCAAGAAGCCGCTCAGCCCCTCCTGGCACTGTTTCGCAACAGGATGCTTGAATACTATGGCACTTTGCCGCTTGCGACTTTGAGCACGGCATATGGATTATCGTTTCGATTTTCCTATTTTACATGTGTACAGCCTGTGTTTCATTGCCTGAGCTGTGACTTTGACTGGGCCCTTGATTTGTGTCTCTGCAAGGCGGTATCTCCTCACGTCGATTTTAATCAGCTGATGGGTCCCGTCATTACTCACGAGTTGGTTTGTTCTGGCGAAAGGATTATGTCTTTGGCAGCGCGCTGACATCATTGGAGGTGCCCTTTCTCCTCCGACGCGCAGGGAAGCCATTTGCTTCCTGCGCGTCGGAGGAGAAAGAGGTGAGTTTTGGGGCTGGGGAGGGGGTAATTGAAACGAAAGAGGCATCGGGGGAAAGGAAAGGGTTTTCCTTTCCCTCGATGTCTCTTTCTGCATTCCTGCTGCACGATCGTGCGATCGTGCAGCAGGAATGCCCACTAGACACCAGGGATTTTTTTTTTTAACTAGTAGCCAAGGATTGTTTGCTGGAGGAGCGGCCCCTTGGGCAAGGGTCGCTCCCCCTTTTGGGGGCACTTAATTTGGCTTTGTCTGCCCCCCGGGGGGGTGGGGGGCAGATTTTTAATTTAAAAACATTTTGATCCAATTTTGGCAATGCGTAGGGGAGTGGCCCCTTGGGCAAGGGTCACTCATTTGGGGGCCATTTTGCGAGGCCTGTTATGTTTTGTTTGTTTTGGGGAGCGACCCCTTAGACAAGGGTCGCTCCCCTTTTGGGGGCAAGTGAAAAGGCTTTGCCTGGCCCCCGGGGAGGGGGCAAATTTAATTTTATTTTAGGATGTGCTTGGGAGTGGCCCTTTTGGCAAGGGTCACTCCCCTTGGGGGCCATTTTAGGGAAGCACAAATTTGTTGTTTTTGTTTTGGGGAGTGACCCCTTAGACAAGGGTCGCTCCCCGTTTGGGGGCAAGTAAAAAGGCTTTGCCTGGCCCCCGGGGGGGGGGGGCACATTTAATTTTATTTTAGGATGTGCTGGGGAGTGGCCCCTTTGGCAAGGGTTACTCCCCTTGGGGGCCATTTTAGGAAGCCCACATTTTTTGTTTTTGTTTTGGGGAGTGACCCCTTGGAAAAGGGTCGTTCCCCTTTTGGGGGCAATTATGAAGGCCTTGTCTGAACCCCTGGGGGGGGTCAAATTTATTTTAAATTTTAGGATATGCTGAGGAGTGGCCCCTTGGGCAAGGGTTTCTCCCCTTGGGGACCATTTTAGGACACCAACATTTTTTGTTTTTTTGTTTTGGGTAGTGACCCCTTAGGTAAGGGTTGCTACCCTTTTGGGGGGCCATCTTTTTTGCTTTGTTTGCCCCCCTAGGGGGCAGATTTTAATTTTTTTAAATGTATGTGGCAGACTGTGCCAATTGAGTAAATCTAGTGGAGAGTGGCCCCTTGGGCAAGGGTCACTCCCCCTTTTTGGTGCATATATTTTGCCCATGATGTTAGGTTTTAGCTGGTGTAGCTCACTGCAGTACCCCAGTTAAGACATGGCCATATGCAAATTATTCTGACCCTATGCTTCATGGGAGCAGTCCAGCCCGAACTGCCAAGCCATATCTTACCTGGCCCGGAATCATCCATAATGGGACTGGTTACTGGCTAAGGAGTAGTTTCTGTCCTGTAACTCCAGTTCTGTAGTAGGGGTATCTCTGTTATAGTCATAATCTAGTGAATAGTCCCGCCCATGTGCGTGGACCCCGGAGCAATCAAAAATAATCTCTTACAGTGTCGAAGAAATGCAGAACTGCACAGACACTTAAGAGAGAATTTAAAGACAGATAATGCAGCCTATAAAAGCTACACTGTCCAGTACTTCAACTAGAAATTCCACCACAAAATCCACAAAACAGCAAAGCCTGTACAGATTTCCCTTGCTTTAACAGCAAACACCCTCTGGAATGATAGAGAGTAGAACCTGGACAGACAAGCCCCATAGGCTGCCATTATGTGGCTCAGAATAGGATACTGTGCCTTTAAGAGAACCTTCCAGAACTTCACAGTATCCCAGAATGCACTGCAGGTCTCAGTTACTTTCAGTTCTTTTTGAAGGCATAACACGCCAGACCTGTAGCATTCCTTACATGAATATCTCTCTCCACCGGGGAGGATGGCGGGCGCTTAGGACTATAACAGAGATACCCCTACTACAGAACTGGAGTTACAGGACAGAAACTACTCCTTTTGTAGTAGGGGATCTCTGTGTATAGTCATAATCTAGTGAATAGAATGGCAAGCCCATCCCCACACCAAAGCGGCGGTGGAGAAACGAGAAATAACACCACTATTGTGCGAACAGATTTCGCAGCGAAGCCTGCCCAACCTGCGTGTCTGCCCTGGCATCAGTGTCCAGGCAGTAATGCTTAGCAAAGGTATGGACCGACTTCCAAGTGTCCGCCTTGCAGATTTCTGCAATGGGAACATTACGGAGCAAAGCAGTCGTGGCAGCTTTGCCCCTGGTGGAATGAGCCTTAGGTTTACCCCCTAAGGTCTTATTAGCCTTTTGGTAACACAATTGTATGCAGGACACAATCCACCTCGAGATGGACTGTTTAGAGGTAGCAAGACCCGTGCTGACTGATCCATAATTGATAAACAATTGGTCTGACCTACGAATATCTTTGGTTTTATCCAGATAAAATTTCAACACCCTCCTAACATCCAGGGAATGTAAAGACCTTGCCGCCGGAGATGAAGGATTCTGAAAAAACGTAGGCAAAGTTATAGTCTGGTTGACATGAAAATCAGAAATAACCTTGGGAAGAAATTTAGGGTGAGTACGCATAACAACCTTAGCAGCATGAAATACAGTATAAGGTTCTTGGCAACACAACGCCTGAATTTCACTCACCCTGCGAGCCGATGTAATGGCCACGAGGAACGCCGCCTTCCAGGACAGGTGCGGCAACGAAGCCTTATGAATAGGTTCAAAAGGCTCCTTCATCAATTTGGACAGCACCACATTCAATTCCCAGGAAGGCGAAGGAAGCCTGACAGGAGGGAATATTTTCTTCAAGCCTTCCAGAAAGTCTTTGATCACAGGGATCTGGAAGAAGGAAGTCTGTGAAGGGCATTTCCTGTAGGCAGTGAAAGCAGCCAGATGAACCTTAATGGAATGAACATTAAGGCCAGACTGCGCCAGATGTAGTAGATATGGAAGGATGGCATCCTCCTTGCATGTCGTAGGGTCATAGTTCTTGGACTTGCACCAGATGCAAAACCTCTTCCACTTGTAAGCATAAGAAGTCCTAGTGGAAGGTCGCTTAGCCTCCTTCAGTATGTCCATGCAATCCTCTGGGAGATTCAGATGGCCATATTGCACTATCTCAGGAGCCATGCCGCCAAACTCAAAGACGAGAGGTTGGGGTGCAACATCTGCCCCCGAACTTCGTGAGAAGGTCCGGCCTGCACAGCAGCTTCATGTGAGGAAGAAGAGACCGGTGAAGCAGGTCCGTGAACCACCACTGTCTGGGCCATTCCGGGGCAATCAGTAATATCCGCGCCCTGGACTGGGACAGCTTGATGAGAACCGTCGGAATCAGGGGAATGGGTGGAAAAGCGTACAGAAAGCTGTTCGACCGATCGATCCATAACGCATTACCCAGCGTCCCCGGCTGGTAGTACCTGGAGGCGAAGTCTCGGCATTTGCTCTTTTCGGTGGTGGCGAACAGATCTACGTCAGGAGTTCCCCTCCTTGCGAAGATTTCTCCTAGTACTTCGTCGTTCATGACCCATTCGTGGTTTTCATGAATCAGTCTGCTCAGTTCGTCTGCCTGAACATTCTGCACACCTGGCAGATGGGTGGCCGTTATAGTCAGTCCTCGGGCCAGAAGCCAGTGCCAGATCGCCTGCGCCTCCTGCGACAGAGTGCGCGATCTCGAGCCCCCCTGCTTGTTGAGGTAATACATCGTGGTCGTATTGTCCGTCTGTACAAGCAGAGAGGTGGTCCGGAAGGACGGGTGAAAAGCGCCTTCAGTGCCAAGTGAACAGCTCTGAGTTCCAGGAAATTGATGTGGTACGTGGACTCCGTCGGGGACCACGTCCCTTGAATCTGTAAGTCTCCGGAGTGCGCTCCCCATCCCTGGGGAGAAGCATCCGTCACGATAGTCTGAGTGGGAATGTCCTTGTGGAAGGGAACCCCTCTGAGGAGATTCTCCGCTGAACACCACCACTTCAGAGACTGAAGAGCATGCAGAGACAGTCGTATCTTGTCGTCCCAAGATCCTCTCCTCTGGTCCCACTGATCTTCCAAGCACTCCTGCAGCGGTCTCATGTGCAGCCGCGCATGTGTCGTCAGGAAGATGCAAGAGGCCATCAATCCCAGTAGAGAAGACACCGTCCTCACTGTCGTAGATGGAGTGGTCATGAGAGCCTGAACCTTCCGAAGGAGTGATAATCGCCGCTCCTCCGAAGGAGACACGCTTGCCGAGAGCATATTGATGGAGGCACCCAAGTACTGAATGCACTGGACCGGAGTCGGGACAGACTTGGACATGTTGATGTGCAACCCCAGCTTGTTCAATAGAACGCACGTCTTCCGGAAGTGCGCTTGAGCTTCCGAGAAGGAGGAGGCCTTGATCAACCAATCGTCCAGGTACGGGTAGACAAACACCTTGTTCTTCCGCAGGTGTGCCGCTACCACTGCCATGCACTTCGAGAAAGTCCTGGGCGCAGACTTCAGCCCGAACGGAAGCACCGTGTACTGATAGTGATTGGTGCCGACTTGAAATCGCAGGAACTTCCTGTGTTTGTGTGCAATGGGCACATGGAAGTATGCATCCTGTAGTTCTATGGCACACAGCCAGTCCCCCTGTTGCAACTGAGGATAAATCTGATGCAACGACAGCATGCAAAACTTTTCTCTGCGAATCCACTTGTTTGCCTGTCGCAAGTCTAAAATGGGCCTGAACTCGTTCTTGTCCTTCTTGCGGACCAGAAAGAACCGGGAGTACAGACCTCTTCCACTTTGAGACAGAGGTACGTCTTCTATCGCCCTTTTCCGTAACAGGATATCGGCCTCCGCCTGGAGCTCGCGCAGCTGATACTGCGAGCTGACCGGAGAAATCGATGGAGGAGGACTGGCGAATCGAAGACTGTATCCATTGTATTCAGCACCCACTTGTCCTGAGTAATTTTTCTCCACTCTGCCAGAAAAAATTGAACGCTTCCCCCCCACCGGAAAGGGTAACGGATGAAGGGGAAGTAACCGCTCAGGGTCGAGACCCGGCCGGGCCCTTGTTCACAGTAGAGGACTGCTGGCCACCTCTACCCCTCTGGCGTTTTTGGAAGGGTCTCCGGAACTGCTGCTGTTGTTGTTGCTGCTGTTGTCCCGAAGACTGTCCTCGTCCTTTTCCCTGCGACCCGAACCGTCTCTGGAACGGGCGGTAGGGCTTCTTTTCTTTGGGCTTCTCCAAGCCCACAGCCGTCAGGGTCTCCGCCTCAGTCTTCATGCGGGCCATTTCATCATCGGCATGTTTTCCGAAGAGTGTTTCTCCGGAAAAGGGCAGATTGGCCACCCGCTGCTGTGCCTCCGGCTTGAGTGACGTAAGCCTGAGCCAAGCATGGCGGCGCTGGTTGATCCCGTGACAGTAACCATGGGCCGCCAACAGTGAGATATCCGCAGCGGCGCTGATGACCTGGTTTGAAACCAGCATCCCTTCCTTAACTATTTCTTGGAAGTCCTCCCTCCTGTCACGTGGCAGAAGGTCCGCGAACTGTTCCAGGGAATCCCACAGTGCACGGCCGTACCGCCCCAGCAATGCCGAATCGCTGGAGGCTTTCATGGTCGTGGAAGAAGTCCCACAAGCCTTCCTTCCAGCCGAATCAATCCAACGGCTTTCTTTATCAGGCGGCACGGTGGAGGACGGGGAGGTAGAATGCAACTTCCTGGCCGCCGTCACTATCACGGAGTCGGGTACTGGGTCCATCCGCAGGAAGGCCGGGTCCGAATCCGGTGCCCTGTACTTCTTCAGAAGTCGGGAGGGAGCGGCCTTCACCACCGCAGGCGTAAGGAACAGCTCCTCCGCAGGTTCGACCAGTCCTGGTACCAATGGTAGCAGAGGGCGAGACAGATGCTTCTTGTGAAGTGTCTCGAATATCACGGACGTCGTAGGTGTAGGAGCCGTCACCGTGATGCCCAATTTCGCAGCCCCCCTCAGGAGAACCTCCTGGGGGCACCTTCCTCGGCGTCAACCGTCTTCCATGCCTCGACGGCGACCTCGGCCGCCTCGACGTCGACCTCGTCCGCCTCGACGACGACCTCTTGCGTCTCGACGACGACCTCTTGTGCCTCGACGGCGACCTCGACCGCCTCGACGGCGACGTCTTCCGCCTCGACGGCGACGTCTTCCGCCTCGACGGCGATCTCTTCCGACTCGACGGCGGCCTCGACGACGAGGATCCCCTCGACGACGAAAGCTTCCTCTTCGCCGACGGCGAACGGCGGTGTCGCTTCGACGGCGAGCGCCGCCGCCGGGCCCGTCGACGTCGATCACTCGACGTCGACGATGACGACGACGAAATCGCTAAAGGAGACTTCGACGGCGGCCTGTGTAACTCCCTCGATGTCGACCGTCGATTTTTCTTCGACCCAGAGCTCTGGGGAGATGGGGAACAGACCGTAGTCATCCCTCACGACGTCGTGGTCAGTGCCACCGACCCAGACGGGGAATGGGAACGTTTGCTGGTCTTCCTGCCCCTGGGGAGCCCCCCAGAGGCCTCAGCATGGGCAGAATAAGCCCCTCCAGACCCACCTTGCGCCTTCAGCCTTCTTTCCTCGAGGCCCTGAAGCCTGATCTTCTGTCTTTCCTTCAGGGTCCTGCCAGAGAAGCCTTGACAAATCTCACACTCCTCAAGGATGTGGGAAGAGGGAAGGCAGAGGATACACACCTCATGGGAATCTGATTTTTCCTTCTTCCTGGAGCACTCCGGACATTTGTCAAATAATGCAGGCATATTTGACATCAAAAAGGAGCACAAACCAAGAAAAACAGCACTAAAGTACTTTAGAAGCACTCAAATCGAAATTAACAGTGAAAAAACACCAATAAACCCTTGAAAAGGGAGAGCTCAATGCTCCAGGGTCCTGCTTGCAGGAGCCGGAAAAAAGAACCGAAAGTAACTGGGACCTGCAGTGCATTCTGGGATACTGTGAAGTTCTGGAAGGTTCTCTTAAAGGCACAGTATCCTATTCTGAGCCACATAATGGCAGCCTATGGGGCTTGTCTGTCCAGGTTCTACTCTCTATCATTCCAGAGGGTGTTTGCTGTTAAATCAAGGGAAATTTGTACAGGCTTTGCTGTTTTGTGGATTTTGTGGTGGAATTTCTAGTTGAATACTGGACAGTGTAGCTTTTATAGGCTGCATTATCTGTCTTTAAATTCTCTCTTAAGTGTCTGTGCAGTTCTGCATTTTTTCAACACTGTAAGAGATTATTTTTGATTGCTCCGGGGTCCACGCACATGGGCGGGACTATTCACTAGATTATGACTATACACAGAGATCCCCTACTACAGAATCAGCCGTTATCAGCCAGGTAAGCTTGAGTCCAGTGGCAAAGTGAGTAAGGGACCCACCTCTGCCAACTTAGGGCAATCAAAGTGCAAAGGGTCAGTCTGATTTGCATTTGGCCATGTCTAACCTGGGTTGGTGAATTGAGCTAAATAATGATGATGGATTAAACCAAGATCAGTTGACTGGGGGTGAGTGTTAGATTTGCTCAAGGACTCCGTCCATCATCCCCCTTTTGGTGTTGTCTTGAAGGGCAGTTTTGCTGGGTTTTTTATGAGTCACTAGGGCACCAGGGTTTATTTTTATGCTGGGGATCTGACCCTTGGACATGGGTCGTTCCCCCTTCATGGGAGGATGATTGTGACCTTTACTGCCTCTTTGAGTGGTAGAGTAGCAGAATGTGTTAAGTCCCATCTGTCCCCATCTGTCCTGCTGATGTCGTCTACCGGAAACACCCTTGTCTCCGGGGAGTCCGATAAGGTAGGTGAATATGAGCGAGTCCTAGAGGAGTCCGTACGGGACCTGGATCCTCGCCTCCTATGGCGATGCCGAGATCTAGTGAAGGACCTGTGTCTACTCCTCGATCTTCCTCTCCGTCCGGAGCGTGACCGTGATTTCCTAGGTCTGGGACGCTCTGCCGGCTTCCCCGGGGCGGGCGTCTTGGGCCTGGACGGGACCTGCGGCTTAGGAGTCCCTTTGGGAGGGGTCGGAAGCCTGGGCAACGAGACCGACCTCGGTGGAACCGGGGGCGGCCTCTCTGGCACATGAGGCCGGGGCACCGGTGGAGGCAGAGGAGGCAACGGAGGAGGGGTCGGAGGGAGACCCCTCGGCAACGGAGGCGGGGATGTAACATGCTTCTGTGATGGAGTATACACCTTGGAGTACACCGATCCCGGTGATCCGCCTTCCTTTCCAGATCCGGACTGTGGAGAGCCTCCCACAGCATCAGGCCTCTCACCACGATTCCTCGACGTCGAAGAACGGTGACCAGACGGCGAGCGTAGGCCCCTCGACGTCGAGCGCACCTTCCTCGGCGTCAACCGTCTTCCATGCCTCGACGGCGACCTCGGCCGCCTCGACGTCTACCTCGTCCGCCTCGACGACGACCTCTTGCGTCTCGACGACGACCTCTTGTGCCTCGACGGCGACCTCGACCGCCTCGACGGCGACGTCTTCCGCCTCGACGGCGACGTCTTCCGCCTCGACGGCGATCTCTTCCGACTCGACGGCGGCCTCGACGACGAGGATCCCCTCGACGACAAAAGCTTCCTCTTCGCCGACGGCGAACGGCGGTGTCGCTTCGACGGCGAGCACCGCCGCCGGGCCCGTCGACGTCGATCACTCGACGTCGACGATGATGACGACGAAATCGCTAAAGGAGACTTCGACGGCGGCCTGTGTAACTCCCTCGATGTCGACCGTCGATTTTTCTTCGACCCAGAGCCCTGGGGAGATGGGGAACAGACCGTAGTCATCCCTCACGACGTCGTGGTCAGTGCCACCGACCCAGACGGGGAATGGGAACGTTTGCTGGTCTTCCTGCCCCTGGGGAGCCCCCCAGAGGCCTCAGCATGGGCAGAATAAGCCCCTCCAGACCCACCTTGCGCCTTCAGCCTTCTTTCCTCGAGGCCCTGAAGCCTGATCTTCTGTCTTTCCTTCAGGGTCCTGCCAGAGAAGCCTTGACAAATCTCACACTCCTCAAGGATGTGGGAAGAGGGAAGGCAGAGGATACACACCTCATGGGAATCTGATTTTTCCTTCTTCCTGGAGCACTCCGGACATTTGTCAAATAATGCAGGCATATTTGACATCAAAAAGGAGCACAAACCAAGAAAAACAGCACTAAAGTACTTTAGAAGCACTCAAATCGAAATTAACAGTGAAAAAACACCAATAAACCCTTGAAAAGGGAGAGCTCAATGCTCCAGGGTCCTGCTTGCAGGAGCCGGAAAAAAGAACCGAAAGTAACTGGGACCTGCAGTGCATTCTGGGATACTGTGAAGTTCTGGAAGGTTCTCTTAAAGGCACAGTATCCTATTCTGAGCCACATAATGGCAGCCTATGGGGCTTGTCTGTCCAGGTTCTACTCTCTATCATTCCAGAGGGTGTTTGCTGTTAAATCAAGGGAAATTTGTACAGGCTTTGCTGTTTTGTGGATTTTGTGGTGGAATTTCTAGTTGAAGTACTGGACAGTGTAGCTTTTATAGGCTGCATTATCTGTCTTTAAATTCTCTCTTAAGTGTCTGTGCAGTTCTGCATTTTTTCAACACTGTAAGAGATTATTTTTGATTGCTCCGGGGTCCACGCACATGGGCGGGACTATTCACTAGATTATGACTATACACAGAGATCCCCTACTACAGAATCAGCCGTTATCAGCCAGGTAAGCTTGCGTCCAGTGGCAAAGTGAGTAAGGGACCCACCTCTGCCAACTTAGGGCAATCAAAGTGCAAAGGGTCAGTCTGATTTGCATTTGGCCATGTCTAACCTGGGTTGGGGTGAATTGAGCTAAATAATGATGATGGATTAAACCAAGATCAGTTGACTGGGGGTGAGTGTTAGATTTGCTCAAGGACTCCGTCCATCATCCCCCTTTTGGTGTTGTCTTGAAGGGCAGTTTTGCTGGGTTTTTTATGAGTCACTAGGGCACCAGGGTTTATTTTTATGCTGGGGATCCGACCCTTGGACATGGGTCGTTCCCCCTTCATGGGAGGATGATTGTGACCTTTACTGCCTCTTTGAGTGGTAGAGTAGCAGAATGTGTTAAGTCCCATCTGTCCCCAAGGGGGGCAGAAGCCACTGGACACCAGCGTTTTTTAAATTTTTGTTTTGGTGGGGGGTGGCCTCATGGGCAAGGGTTGCTCCCCTTTTGATTTTATACTGTTAGGCCCACCTACCCCTTAGCTTGGCAGGTGGACTGTTGCTTTTTTTGAATATGTGAATCTATTTTTTTTTCTTCTTTTTAAATCTAGTGTAAAGCTTTTGCTTCCTGTTTGCGGTTTTGACAGTGGTTGTTCTGCAGTTTTGTGGAGTTGCATTTTTTAGGTAAGACATTTTTTTTTGTTGTATGTACTCCAAATGAGTTAGATTGTAATGTATGTAATTTTTCTTTTGTAAGTGGTGTCATAGTGGCATTTAGTTACTGTTTTGAGCATGAAATTCTTTGTGATGTGTTTTGCATTGTCTTATGTGTATTTTTGTTTTCTCTTTCTTTTTTAGTGGGATATTGTTGATCCATACTGTGTCTGTGCAGAGTACGTGGTGTTGAGTTTAGCTGCTTCAGGCAAGTGAGTGGTTTTGTTTTGCAGTGTATAGGTATTTTTGATAAAGGTGAATTTTGTTCATTGTTTATTTTACATAGTGATTGTTGTTGTCGACTTGTGTGGCAATTTACTTTTCTTAGTAATCATTATGGCTAGCCGTAGAATGACTGCTCAGCAGGTGGTTGGTATGCTTCTTGAGTCTTCCTCTGAGCCGGATTATGACACTGACAGTGCGTCTGAGGGAGAGGAGGGAGGGGAAGATTCTGGCAGTGAGTTTTCTCTCCACATGGAATCATCGGATGATGAAGGTACTCTCGGTGCAGATAAAGGGCCTGTGTTAGAGGAGGACACTGCTGTGCCGATGGTGCAAGAGGCAGCTGGATTGCAGCCTGAGGCTGCTAGTCTTCCTACTGGAAGTGTTGGACTCTGGGTTGATCCTAACATGGTGCAGCCGGTGTTGCCTGCCTTTAGCGGTGATGCAGGGTGTAGAGTGGAATTTGAAAACTTTTTGCCTATACAGTATTTTCAGTTATTTATGGATGATGTGTTTTTGGGTGAGATTGTTGAGCAGACTAATTTGTATGCTGAACAGTTTTTGAGGGTCAACTGTGACAAACTTAGGCCCCACTCTAGAGCTACCCGGTGCACTCCCACAAATCTGGAAGAGCTGAAGAAGTTTTTGGGATTGATTTTATTGATGGGTTTGTTAAAGAAACCGAACCTGGCTTCATATTGGTCTACCAGTCCTTTGATGGCAACAGCCATATTTCCAGCTGTTATGACTCGTGATCTGTATTTACTTTTGCTACGCATGTTGCATTTTGTGGATAATTCTGAGGCGTTGCCACGTAGTCACCCTGACTGTGACCGCCTTTTTAAGATTCGGCCTGTTCTTGATCACTTTATTGATCGTTTTTCAGAGATTTACATTCCTGGGTAAGAAATTTCTATTGATGAGTCTTTGGTTTTGTTCAAGGGCCGTTTGGTTTTTAGGCAGTACATCCCTAGCAAGAGGGCACGCTATGGAATTAAACTGTATATGTTGTCTGAGAGTAAGACAGGGTATGTTTTTAATTTTGGTGTGTACACTGGTAGAGATTCCACTATTGACCCCCCTGGTTGTCCGTCCACTTTTGGAGTGTCAGAGAAAATTGTGTGGGATCTTGCTAGAAGACTGTTCAACAGAGGCCACCATTTGTACCTTGATAACTTCTACACTGCTGTGCAATTGTTTAAGGAATTGTTTAAAGTGGACACTTTTGCATGTGGCACAATCCGCTCTAACCGCAATGGTTTTCCAAAGGAGCTTGTTTGCAAGAAACTTCAGAGGGGTCAGTGCAGTTCCTTACATTGTGGCGACCTACTAGCTGTGAAATTTGTGGACCGGAGGGATGTGTACATGCTGAGTACCATCCATGATGAGAGTACTTCACCTCTGCCAGTTTGGGGTCAGGTTGCTAAAGTGCACAAACCTGTGTGCATTCTGGACTACAATAAGCACATGGGTGGTGTTGACAGAGTAGATCAGAGGTTGGAACCTTACACTGCTATTCGGAAGGCTTATGTTTGGTATAAGAAGTTGGCCATCCATTTTTAGGTCTCGTGACCTATCAATGCGCATGCGCATTGAGAGAAGCGAGACTATAGGGCTTTAAACAAAGCTTACCTAACTGTCGCGATTTGGTGCTGTGCCCGTGGCTTTTAGGTCAATGCGCAAGCGCATTGACCTAAAATGCGCGTGCACAGCACCAAATCGCCAGCCATCTGTTCCCCAGCTTGGATCTCCTGGCTGCTCCTCCCCTAATTATCCGCACATCAAAGGCTGCTCCCGCCCCCTGCTTCACACTTCAAACGAATGCTACCGAGAGCATTTCCCGGCCGGCCGCTTTTAATTTCATTTCGCAAGCAGTTCCCCCTCCTCCCTCTCCTCCCTCTCCTGACTTTCTCCTGCCTGCCACACCAATCCAAACTGAGGCGCTGCTGCTCCAGTCCCTGTATTACTCCCACTCATCTATGATTAGGAATAAAAGACTGTCGGTTAAAAACAGTTTCAAGATAAAAATGGTTTCCCATTACTTTTGCAGAATGTTCTGCATTTCCTTAACCGCCTCCAACTCTCCGACTTTCACATGCACATACCACTTTGCTGATACTGACCGAGATATGCGCTTTATAAGCAGGAAAAAGAATTCTACAGGAAACAATACTACCCTCAACCCCTCACCCTCACCCTGACTCACCCTCAACCCCTCACCCTCAACCCCTCACCCTCACTCACCCTCACCCTCAACCTCACTCACCCTCAACCCCTCACTCACCCTCAACCCCTCACCCTCACTCACTCACCCTCAACCCCTCACCCTCAACCCCTCACCCTCACTCACCCTCACTCACCCTCACCCTCACTCACCCTCACTCACCCTCACTCACCCTCACTCACCCTCACCCTCACTCACCCTCACCCTCACCCTCCCCCACCCCCAACCCCTCACCCTCACTCACCCTCACCCTCACTCACCCTCAACCCCTCACCCTCACCCTCACTCACCCTCACCCCCTCACTCACCCTCACTCACCCTCAACCCCTCACCCTCCCTCACTCACCCTCAACCCCTCACCCTCACTCACCCTCAACCCCTCACCATCACCCTCACTCACCCTCAACCTCACTCATCCTCAACCCCTCACCCTCACTCACCCTCCCTCACCCTCACTCACCCTCACTCACCCTCACTCACCCTCAACCCCTCACCCACCCTCACTCACCCTCAACCCCTCACCCTCACTCACCCTCAACCCCTCACCCTCACTCACCCTCAACCCCTCACACTCACCCTCAACCCCTCACCCTCACTCACCCTCTACCCCTCACCCTCACTCACCCTCTCACCCTCACTCACCCTCTACCCCTCAACCCCTCACTCACCCTCACTCTCACTCACCCTCACCCTCACTCACCCTCAACCCCTCACCCTCACTCACCCTCAACCCCTCACCCTCACTCACCCTCAACCCCTCACCCTCACTCACTCACCCTCACCCTCACTCACCCTCAACCCCTCACTCACCCTCAACCCCTCACCCTCAACCCCTCACTCACCCTCACTCTCACTCACCCTCACTCACCCTCAACCCCTCACCCTCACTCACCCTCACTCACCCTCAACCCCTCACCCTCACTCACCCTCAACCTCACTCACCCTCAACCCCTCAACCTCACTCACCCTCAACCCCTCACCCTCACTCACCCTCAACCCCTCACCCTCACTCACCCTCACCCTCACTCACCCTCAACCCCTCACCCTCAACCCCTCACCCTCACTCACCCTCAACCCCTCACCCTCACTCACCCTCACCCTCACTCACCCTCAACCCCTCACCCTCAACCCCTCAACCTCACTCACCCTCACTCACCCTCACTCACCCTCAACCCCTCACCCTCACCCTCACTCACCCTCACTCACCCTCACCCTCACTCACCCTCACTCACCCTCAACCACTCACCCTCAACCACTCACCCTCACTCACCCTCACCCTCACTCTCACTCACCCTCAACCCCTCACCCTCAACCCCTCACTCACCCTCACTCTCACTCATCCTCACTCACCCTCAACCCCTCACCCTCACCCTCACTCACCCTCACCCTCCCTCACCCTCACTCACCCTCACCCTCACTCACCCTCAACCCCTCACTCACCCTCACCCTCACTCACCCTCAACCCCTCACCCTCACTCACCCTCAACCCCTCACCCTCAACCCCTCACCCTCACTCACCCTCACCCTCACTCACCCTCAACCCCTCACTCACCCTCAACCCCTCACCCTCACTCACCCTCAACCCCTCACCCTCACTCACCCTCACCCACCCTCAACCCCTCACCCTCACTCACCCTCACTCACCCTCAACCCCTCACCCTCACTCACCCTCACTCACCCTCACTCACCCTCACCCACCCTCAACCCCTCACCCTCACTCACCCTCAACCCCTCACTCACCCTCAACCCCTCACCCTCACCCTCACCCTCACTCACCCTCAACCCCTCACCCTCACTCACCCTCACCCTCAACCCCTCACCCTCAACCCCTCACCCTCACTCACCCTCAACCCCTCACCCTCACTCACCCTCAACCCCTCACCCTCAACCCCTCACCCTCAACCTCAACCCCTCACCCTCAACCCCTCACCCTCACAACACATATTGTGTTACAATAGGTGTCACATTTGCGAAAGATAAAACTATTGGCATTGTAAATAACAAAGCTATTAATTCGCTATTTTCAAAACAAGCACATAAATAAAAAATGTGTCCTTTACAATACCAATAGCTCAAACTTTCCTAATGCGAGACCTATTGCATTGCTGTGCTTCTCTCCCCTGCTGCACTCTCCTGCTCTCTAGAGATGTGGCCTAACGACCAGAGCTGCCATCTAAGTCACGTAAATACAAAACATGTTGCATTCCAAATGCTATAGGTGTCACATTCGCGAAAGTTATAACTATTGGCATTGTAAATGACAAAGCCATCAATTTAGCAATTTTAAAAACCAACAAATAAATAAAATATGTCATTTACAAGACCAATAACTCCAACTTTTCTAATGCGAGACCTATTGCATTTCCAATGCTTGTTTCAACTTAGCAACTTCCAATACTTTTATTGTGTTCTAGACGTGTTCTCCTGGGTCAAAGTTGAACTTTCTTCAGTTTCAGCACTCTGCGATATCTCGCCTTATTGTTGTGGAGCAAGTAAGTGTTCCTAGATTTGGAGTGGTGGCGGATGTGGCTCGATTGAAAGATCGCCACTTTCCTGATTACATTCCTCCCACATCTACAAAAGACTTTCCCACTAGGAGATGTAGAGTCTGTTGGCGAAGAGGTTTGCGGAAGGAGACTCGTCTTTACTGCCCTGGGTGTCCTTCTAACCCTGGGCTGTGTGTGCCTGCTTGTTATAGAGCTTACCACACACAAAATAATTTTTGGGAGTATCCATGAGTGGTAAAATGTACTGCCTGGTCTGTGTTTTTTAAATATTTTTTTTAATTTTTTTTAAGGTTGGCATTTGTGCAATGTTTTTAGTTACAGATTTTGTGTTACTAGATTTTTATCTATTTGCAATTATTTTGTTTGTTTTGTTAAAAGAAATTCAAAATGTGATGGCGGTGTGCGTAGGCTGGCGGTGTGGGCGGAGTGGTGCTTGGCTGGCGGTGTGCGTGGCGTGGCGCTTGGCTGTCGGTGTGCGTGCAGTGGCTTTTGGCTGGAGGTGTGCGTGGAGTGGTGCTTGGCTGGAGGTGTGCGTGGAGTGGTGCTTGGCTGGAGGTGTGTGTGGGGTGGTGCTTGGCTGGCGGTGTGCGTGGAGTGACGCTTGGCTGGCGGTGTGCGTGGAGTGGTATTTGGCTGGCGGTGTGTGTGGAGTGGCGCTTGGCTGGCGGTGTGCGTTGAGTGGTGTTTGGCTGGTGGTGTGTGTGGAGTGGCGCTTGGCTGGTGGTGTGTGTGGAGTGGCGGTTTGCTGGTGGTGTGTGTGGAGTGGCGCTTTGCTGGTGGTGTGTGTGGAGTGGCGCTTTGTTGGTGGTGTGCGTGGAGTGGTACTTGTTTGTCTGTGCGTGGAGTGGTGCTTGGCTGGCGGTGTGTGTGGAGTGGCGCTTGGCTGGCGGTGTGCGTGGAGTGGTGCTTGACTGGTGGTGTGTGTGGAGTGGTGCTTGGCTGGTGGTGTGCGTGGAGTGGTGTTTGGCTGGAGGTGTGCATGGTCTGGTGCTTGGATGGTGGTGTGGGTGGACTGGCACTCGGCTGGCGGTGGGTGAGTAGTTACTTTCTGTTGGTCACTACACACACTGCTAGTTAAGTGACACTCCACACAGTCCATCATTTTGTGTAGTTGCAGTGTCACGAATGTGGGCGTGTGAAAGTGATGGGCCCTTGAATGGCGCTGTCTGCTGGTGTGAGTGTTTTAATGTGATGGGTCTGCGGCTGGCGGTGTGAATGTTTTGTATGTGTCACACGTATGAAAGGTGTATGAATGGCCTGTAAAGAGGTTGGTACCTTGACGTGGCTTTACAGCTCACGAGCTGTGAGTCAGTGGTTCAGTTTCTCATACTTTCAATTATTCGAAGGCATTTCATTTTTGTGAAATTACTTGTGAATGCAATTGTATGTACTGAATCATCACTCACCCTCGTGCCAAATCCAACCAGTATGTGTGTGTGCTTGCGGATTAGATGGCTGTGCAGTAATATTTGTCTTTTTTCTCTTTCTGAAGTAGGGTGTACCTTGTCCCTTTTTGTGAATGTTGTAATTTGTTGCTTTTCCATCCGGATGGTGTCAATAGTCTGGTGTGTATCAGGTATGAAAGGTGCGTGAATGGCCTGTAAAACGGTTGGTGCCTTGTCGTGGCTTTATAGCTCACGAGTTGCGAGTCACTGGTTCGGTTTTTATGCATTTATTTATTCACAGAGCATTTCATTTCGTTGAAATATCTTGTTAATAAAATTTTATGTACTGAACCATCACTCGCTCTCGTGCCAAATCCAACCTGTATGTGTGTGTCTTTGAGGAATAGATAGCCGTGCTGGAATGTTTGACTTTTGAGTAACTCTGTTAAGGTGTACATTACAGCTATAAATAACTTACTAAATGTAGATATTATTGTTAAACCATGGGAGTATATGGTCATGTCTTTCTTGTGAATTCTATTGTTTTTTTTTATCCACAATGTCCTGCAAACTTGAAAATGTCTGTCACAATTTCCATGCAATATTGTCCCAAGAATCTCACGCTCTCAAATTGAAAACCTAATTCAGTCAAAACAATTTGGTTTTGCAAGGGGGTTCCCATGAGTTTTTGGCCCGGGGCTCGGCGGCCATCTTTGGAAACTACCAAACCCAAACAGTTCTGAAAACTAGACACCCGGGGGAGTCCAGGGAGGTATGGCATGCGTGGGTCCCCCAACGTTTTCCTACCCAGAATTCCCTGCAAACCTTAAAATTAGGTTAAAAAACCAGTTTTCCATACATTTTTGCGTGGGATCTCCGTTCCGGCACAAATGTCCTACCACCCAATGTTCCCCTTGTTCTCCCGAGTAAAATGATACCTCACTTGCCATACCTCCCTGGACTCCCCCGGGTGTCTAGTTTTCAGAACTGTTTGGGTTTGGTAGTTTCCAAAGATGGCCGCCGAGCCCCGGGCCAAAAACTCAGGTGGCCCCCCACCAAAATATAAGGTAGTTTTGCTATAGGTTATTTTTAAGTCTCCACCGTACGATTTGGTCCTTTTCCTGTTGCAGCCACTATGCCTACCCACGCAAGTGAGGTACCATTTTTCTCGGGAGACCTGGGGGAACGCTGGGTGGGTGGAAATTTGTTGATCCACGCAGATTTCAGAACTTTCCACCGCAGAAATGTGAGGAAATGGCGTTTTGTTTGTCAATTTTTTAGCTTTACAAGGGATTCTGGGTAACAGAACCTGGTGGGAGGCAGTTGAGTCACCCCATCCTGAATTCACCTGGGTGTCTAGTTTTCAAAAATGTATAGGTTTGTTAAGTTTCCCTAGGTGCCGGCAGAGCTAGGGTTAAAAAACGAAAGGTAGGCACTTTGCCAAAAAAGTGCCAGTTTTGACTGCAAAATTGAGGTGCGACCACATTGCGTTTTGTGCTGTTTCCTGTCGCAGGCACTAGGCAGACCCAGGCAAGTGAGGTACCATTTTTCTCGGGAGACCTGGGGCAACGCGGGGTGGGTGGAAATTTGTTGATCCATGCAGATTCCAGAACTTTCCACCACAAAAATGTGAGGAAAATGCGTTTTTTGGCAATTTTTTAGCTTTTCAAGGGATTCTGGGTAACAGAACATGGTGGGAGGCAGTTCACCTTCAGCGTCCTGTCAAACCAAATACAGAAAACTGTGCAGAAACACTGGGCTATTCTTAACACCGCTGACACCACTATTACCCCACCATTGTTTTCTTTCAAAAGAGCCCGCAGCATAAGAGACAGCTTGGTGCATACTAGACCAGGAACGAAGAAAATTGAACACCACAACACACTCTCGAACACCCAGCCAGTACGTGGGCATTTTCCGTGTGGTTCTTGTAGTGCCTGTCCACAGACCTATAAAACAGACCAGGTCGACATAGGCACAGGGAAACCCTGGATACTCCGCAAACACACGAACTGTAACACAGAAGGTGTTATATATTTGATCACTTGTCCGTGTTCCTTACAGTACATAGGACACACTACTAGGAAAATGAAAGTACGAATAAGTGAGCATAAGAGTACTATTCGCTGCCACAAGCAATCGACCGGCCTCACTAACCACTTTTTGGAAAAGAAACACAGAGTAGAAGATCTAAAGTGGGTGATTCTAGAACATCCATATATTCCACCCCATATTAATGATAAATAGAAGTTCCTGTTTGTGAAAGAGCAGAAATGGGTGTTCAGGCTCCGAAGTGACAGCAAAGGGTTGAATGATCCCATCCCGTGGATCTCTATCTGAGTTGAAATATGTGCCTGCATCCACTGTTTAAGAACACATGAGGGATCTAAACATGATACACTCCATCATTAACTAGAACTCTCTAGTAGTCATGTATTTTGTATAGGAACACATGTAGTCTGGTTGGATCATCCAGTCCGTCACACACTGGCCAGTTCCAGGCGGTGAGACAGTCATTATTATTAATATTTTCTCTAGCATGCCTTTTTATGAGCTTGTTGTACATACACTCATTGGTTGCAGGCAGGAGGGCTAGCTTTCACCCTATATGTATCTCATTCCTGCCCTCATATACATCGAGGTTTTTGGTAACTTTTCCGTTCATTTATATATTTTAATATATCTGATGATGGCGGTCACCCACTTTCCTAGATGTATCTACAATGATTATGGGCACAGCGCGTCTGTATCTATGTGCCTCCGCTGCTGTGTTTATATCGATGTGTCAGTATGCATCTGAATACATACAGCGCATGCTTGCATGATTAGTTCCTCTCCTCTTTCTCTAAAGCGCATGCGCGCATGGATAGCGAGCTTCCCAACGCCGGTATCACGGCGCATGCTTTCCCGCAACACCACTACAGCGGGTCTTCTACGCGCAAGCGCGTTGCGAATGAAGACGCGTTCTCCTGGTAACAATCAGCGCTAATTAACAACTTAACTACCAATTGATGGTAGTATTTAAAGCAGGCTTCCTGTTCCGGTCGGTACCTCCACTTCCTCTCGGACGCCTGAGAGAGGTACCGACGGACAGGTAAGGCGAGCCTCCAAGATAAATATGTCAAAAGTGTGCTGCATTGATTTACATTGGATGCCTACGTTGTAGCTCTCTGCTATCATATGGTAGCGCTTTGCTTACCTTTGTTAGTCTCCATTTTTCTCAGTTGTTTCAGCTGTCCTGGCAAAAGTCTTTTGGCCAGTGCTCATCATAATTTATGTTCAGCTCTTTTTAAAGTTATGTTATGGTCTCTTTTAAGCAAGTTCACAGTTTATGGGTGTGGGATAACAGTTGTTGCAACTAGTGGTAGAAAGCTTATAATTCTCATGGATACTTTGCTTTCTTATGCACTTTAGAGCGGGGCCTCATATTCCCGAGCGGTTGCCGGGTGAGGTGAGGTCCACTTCCTTGCAAAGCTTGGTGAGTATTTACAGACATAAGAAGTGTGTTCTGTGAATGAGTAAGTAGACTCTACTGTTGGACGGGATATCTCTTGATCCCGTTTTGGGTGTGGTACACACATGTTTTGCTATGAACTTGTGGTATATATTTGTAATGCACATAATCTTGTTTATATTTCAGGATTGTGAAAGGAAAATACTTTCTACATATGGACATTGGGGCTCCAAGTTCATGGTAGCTAATTGCATTCTATTTATGTTTTCACTTCACCTTGTTGCAAATCACTTTTAGTGGCAGTAGCTCTATCTCTTGGTCCTGACGAAAGCCTGACGACACGTCCTCTGGGCTGAAACATGTTGACCACCTGCACAGCGCCATAGTGTAGTCATTAGTTCCAACTACCTGGCGTGTTTTTAACTTTAACACTCAGACTCTCTTTAATAAACTTGTTCCTGTCTGAGTCGCTAATTTTAACATTTTCTCACCACAGCACTGCACGTACACTTTCATCACCACTCTAAGAGTGTAAGTTTGGCACGAGTGTAAGATCTTCATCCACTCCCGCACCATCAGCTGATGGTTTGGGCGGTAGAGTCGGGTGCTCCTACAAATATCCCATATGATGAAACTCCGCCAAGTTAGGGTGGTTTGATGGGAATATCTCGGCCAACTGCCACTCTACTATCCACTCTTTTTGTAGTTTCCTTGTGTTACCACACATTCTAGACCTCTCATCCTCCTTGGTATATAAGTGATTGATGTTGGAGATGGGATGATAGGTCTTTAAATATATCTCCTTTGACCCTTCTCAAATTTTTGGTTTCTTGGGAGGCAGTTCAGTCACCCCATCCTGAATTCCCCTGGGTGTCTAGTTCTAAAAAATGCATATGTTTACTAGGTTTCCCTAGGTGGCGGCAGAGCTAGGGTTAAAAAACGAAAGGTAGGCACTCTTCCAAAAAAGGGCCCGTTTTGACTGCGAAATTGAGGTGCGACCACGTTGCGTTTTGCGCTGTTTCCTGTCGCAGGCACTAGGCAGACCCAGGCAAGTGAGGTACCATTTTTTTCGGGAGACCTGGAGGAACGCAGGGTGGGTGGAAATGTGTTGATCCACGCAGATACCAGAACTTTTCACCACAAAAATGTGAGGAAAATGAGGTTTTTTTGCCAATTATTTAACTTTGCAAGGAATTCTGGGTAACAGAACCTGGTGGGAGGCAGTTGATTCACCCCATCCTGAATTCCCCTAGGTGTCTAGTTTTCAAAAATGTATAGGTTTGCTACGTTTCCCTAGGTGCCGGCAGAGCTAGGGTGCAAAAACTACAGCTAGGCACTTTGCCATAAAAGGGGCAATTTTTAACTGCAACATTGAGGTGTGACCACTTTGCATTTTGCGCCGTTTCCTGTCGCAGGCACAAGGCCGACCCACACAAGTGAGGTACCGTTTTTATCGGGAGACTTAGGGTAATTCAGATTTGTAAATCAACTGTTATTACCTATTGAGTTTTCATGCATTTCTCCCTTCCCAATGAAAGACATTCTGTAAAAAAAATAATCATTTTGAAAAATGACCAATAATTCTCATGCTAGTATGACTATTCCCAATTTTGAAAATGTGCAAATATATACTGTTTCTAAACTCTATAATTTGTACCCAATTCAGAAATACATAGGTGTCTTTCATACCGATTTCTCCATGTATACATTTTCCAAGAATAAGTGCTCTATACCCGGTAAATAATAAAATACCATTGCAAGTTGCTGCTCAATTTTTGGCTCTGGGTTTGTCAGGTTCTTGGTGAAACTACAAGTCCTATATATCCCCACAACCAGGAAGGTCAAACGGATGTAACGGTATATTGCTTTCAAAGAGCTGTCAAAATTACAAGAAGTTACAGGTGAAAACGTTGAGACAAAAGGCTGTTTTTTTCAACTAATTTTCAATTATTCCAATATTTAAATGTTAGTTTCTATAAAGAAACATTCATGGATTTAGACAAATGACCCCTTTCTGAATTCAGAATATTGTCTACTTTTCGGAAATGTATAGCTATCCAGGATCCATTATTGCTTTCAAACTCATTTCTACCATTAACTGGAAGGAGGTTGAAAGCTCTAAAAATAGCAAAAATAGGCTATGTCTCAAAAAAATGCCAAAACTGTGTGAAAAATGTTGGTTCTCTGACAAAAGACTGTCATTCCCTAAAAGCTGAGAAAATGGAGATTTCCGCCCCACAAACCCTTTTTTGATAACATTTGCAGGGAAAAACCCAGAGGCTTTCATTTGCAGCCCGTTTTTTCTGAAAAAAACAAAATTTTTACTGTATTTTGCTTAATTTCTGGGACCCCTTCAAGGGAATCCACAAACCCTGGGCACCTTTAGAATCCACATCATGTTGGAAGAAAAGGACGCACATTTGGCGTGGATACCTTATGTGGTCAAAAAGTTACAGGGGCCTAAGCGCGCACTACCCCAAATCGCCAAAAAAAGGCCTAGCACAGGAGGGGAAAAGGCCTAGCAGCGAAGGGGTTAATGCAAAACAGGAGAACACCAACTCATCTCGACCCAGTATTATACCACATTTGTTTGATTATCTATAGGGAAAGTGCATGGGAGTCTAGGGATATGGAGGGGTGGAGGGGTCGCCTTTAGTCAGATGAGGAAGAGGACTAGTAGGGGAGGAGCAAGAATTGACTGAGGTAGGTTTTTAAAATTAGTTTGCAGATTTATTTTGATGGAATATACGCTGTGTGACAAAGAACACTAGGTTCAAAGTTAGGGAAAAGAACAAAGAGCAATTCTGTCACTAGTGCACATATGAAACATTTTTGTTCTATTTGTTCTATTTTTGGTTTGCATTTCTTCACAAAACAATGAAAAGTAAAGTATATAAGCTAGCAAAGTATACTCCAATGATGAACAACGTGTTAAAACAATTCCATGCTCCAGTGAACTTACTAAACCGGAAAAGAGGCAAAGAGCAATGAAAGTTACCTGACTTCAACCAGGTCGTTTGGCTTGTAACTGGGATGCAGGAAGAACCACACTTTCTTGACAAAATGGTGAATGCTGGGCTCATTTTGGGATCCACGCACATACACCATCCACTTATGAGTAGATTGGTCGTTCTCTTCTCTTTTATCAGGAGGAATATATCTGTGGAATAAAAGAAGCCAGATCGAGAAGTCAAGCCTCTATTAGGAGGCAGCTTTTTTGTTTTGTTTGAGCTTGATTCATAAAAAACGTCATACTTAATGCTCGCACAAATTTGCTTCTGAAATGCACTCCCATCCAGTTCAATCAGACTACTTCACTACTAAAGAGCAGATATCTTAGTTCAAATATTTTCTGCAATTACTCATTTATGATTATATGAATAACCAGTCTATGACCCCTTCTCTATTCTTGTTAAACGAAGAGCCCAGGAGCTGATATTTCAGATCTGCAGCATTCTTTCTAAAATGTTCTTACACACCAGTCGTTCTCAAGCACTTTTAAGATATTTAGCACAAATTATATTTGTGGAGTTACAATCACCCCAGTGTGAGAATAAAAGACAAAAGTACTTCTAAAAACATTACCACTGATAAAGCATAGAATTTTAAAACATACAATTTAAAAAATATTTATTATTGCTCTATAGCTTTGCGTCTAATTTGTTTTTGAACAATTTGTTGGACCTAGAGAGTGTAGTAAAGGCCCTTAAATCTAGCTAGTAGCTAGTGTACTTGAGACATCACTGAATGTACTTTTGCTGACGACGGGAGCAAAAAAACGTTTTTCTTTTCTGCGCTAAGCCAATGCTATCCAAGTGCCATTAAAACCAAATGGACAATAGAGAACCACTGACAAAACCAATAGTTGTGTTTTTTTAATGTTTCATACATACAAAGACTAGCACTGTATGGTGGTGGCTGTGCTTGGTATAGGAGCACATCAGCTTGTTACACAGAGCCTGTCCATGAAGATGTTCTTTGACTGCCCCAGTTTCAGCAACTCTTACCTGCCATGAAAATCTTTGGAGCTCAGAAATGGGAGTGTGTGCATCCTAGAAATCCATGCAGGAAATCCTTCCTGCAACACAGCCTTGTGTCCGCTGTTCAGACATGGCAAGGAGGGACGCGCCCAGATTAAATCAGTCTTGTTCGGGAGCAAAACTTAGCATGGGTCTACCATGGAGCCGGGGTCAGGGCAACATGGAATTAGGTGACATTGTAACTTTATATTGTTATGCCTCCACTTGTCACCCAAACCTGTATCCACATCCAGCAGCTGCCGCCGAAGTTCAATTTCATATCCAGATGTCTCTCAAGCCCTGAATAAGCCCTGCTAATTGATGTTAATTAGAAGCTTGGCTGGCCCAAGCAAGCACTAAAGCACACAAATATTGAAAGATCACAAAAGAGTCTTATGAGGGAAGAAGGGCTGGAACTCCTAAATCATGAGTGTGATCACAAACGTTAGAGTTAGAATAACAGCAAACATCCTGGGGCAAGGAAGGACTCTATTTATTTTGAATTAGACTGCAGGGGAACTCCTGATTTTAAGAAGCTAAAAAAATAAAGATTTCTGTCCCATCATTACTAGTACTTGCACGCATCACTACACTGCCCTCACACCTTCCTATTCAGGATAGCTTACTTGAAACCATTATTATAATTGATACCTGTCTGTTCAACAGATGTGAAAAGTATTGCCAGGAGTGACCTCTTAACATTATTTCCGGATTTTCATAGAAGTAAGGATACTATAATTTCCAAACAGAAGATTCATACTTCTAACATTGTCATTATCAGGTAAAAGTTGATCCTTTTATTTTCGGAGTTTTGTACAGCGCAAACAAGACCCAACATAGGGTACCAAAGCGCTTCATGATCAAGAGTAAAACAAATTCAAGACAGTTTAGTAGGGTCTTAGACAGAATGAAACCAGGTACATATGAAGAACGGATAGGTACAATACGATAAAAACAAGTTAAGAAGACATGGTACTTCAGTTCCAGACATTAATGCAAATTTCAGTACAATCAAATCTTATTTGTCAAGGCAGTCAGCACAAGGAATCATAGAGATGAGTTTAGAATAGCGGGCTAAGTAAGATGTAAGCAGAGATGTACACGATGTTAGAACTTCCTCAGGAAGATGCGATTGAAGAAGTGTGGTGAGTAATTCAAGAGAGGGGCACATCAAAAGGAGATCAGTTTAAGTTTAATGAGTCAATGTGGGTGGGGAATGCTAAGGATTTAAGGGAGAAATTTGCTCATCAGAAAGGTTTTAATTTCCGTTTTAAATGTTGACGTAGAAGAGATTCTCCTGAATCTCGGGGGGTGAGTTCCAAATTCTTGGTGCAGCTCTGGGGAATGCTCTATCAAATGTTTTTTCTTGCTGAAGCAGCAAGGTTTTAAGAGCAGATTGTCGGAACTCCTAGTGAGTCGGTTCCCACCCGATAGCGTACGTTTCTGGGCTAGGTATTGGGGTGTCTTGTAGTGTAAGGCTTTATAAGTGATGCAGGCCATCTTAGCTGTATTCTCGCTTCGTAGGGCAGGCAGTTGAGTGCTTTTAGGTCACATTTTCTAGAGCCTGTTAGGAGTCTTGCGGCTGCGTGGAGGCATTGTGAAGCATTCAAATTAAGACATATTGATAACATTTGATCTATGAAGGCCCACTTCCTTTCTAGCTATAAATAAATTAAACAACATTCTATAACACTTAATGTTTGTGGTTAACTTGTTTGATGTATACAAATACACTGTATTTTGTAACTGCATATCCGAAAGCCTACATACATAACAAGCGCCAGGATCCATTTTCATTCCTATACATAAGTTAGTAAATGACAAATTTGCTCGGCCAAGCTTCGAGGACTTTTCAATCTAGAAAGATGATCTCTGCACAGATGAAATCTTTAATTGCCTAGGCCAAGAGACTCTAGGGTGACAGATCATCGTGAAATGCAGTTCTATTTCAGATATTTTAGAGTTTGCATTAGGGGCTTACCTTGACAAAAACTATCTTAAAGTTATACATTTAGCTAGATCCTTTCCTGCTCCTAAGAAACATGCAACTCTTAAGTGAAAGTAGGGCTTTTCACTAATGATTTGATGTGGGTGAAGAAGTTTAAGCTATACCTTTCACCTAAAACAGTAACAGTAGTAATTTGCTTAATTCAGAAGTAGTTTCAAATAAAACATGTGTAGATTCATTTATTCATCACACATCCCCCATGAAAATACAACCTACATATGGAATTCACATCAAAATTTAAAATTTAAAAATTGTTATGATGACAACAGTAAATTAAGGAGGGTTCCGTTTATATAATTCCAATGATTTGGGCAAAGAGTCTTGGAAAGCTAACAAGTTTTTGGGGCACATTGTTTTCCCAATTGTCCAAGAACACATTGAATCTTGCAGGACAACAGTGCCCCCTATCAGCTTCAGTACCCTTGCTTACATAGCAGAAATATAATATTCTGAAAAGTAATATACATTCATATAGTTACACAATCTAAAAATCGTAACGTTCCATTCCTGTGTAATTTTAAACCTAGTTCATCAGCCCATTTCAATAAAATAAAATGCCCAACAACTACTTGAGGTACAGTTTTGAGTATTATATGAGATTAATAAATAGCTACATAAACCAAAAATCAAATACTCTGGTGTGTTAGTTTTTCAAATTCTAAGATCAACCTGATAGTAGAAGGTACTCATATCCTCCAACACAGAGATTAGGTGCCTGTTTTAAGAGGCAATGAGTACATTCAATATCTCAACATCCCTTGCTTTTATGAAGCATGGAAAAAAGAACGGCAATTGACAGTGCCCATGGCACGTTTGCATCTCTGCTCTGAAAATTCCAGAGAACACCTCAAAATCGATATTTGGATCTGCACAGCACCACCTAGCATTAATGGAGAAGCATTGCTTAAAAAATGTATTCCGAGTCATCTGAAGCCTGGATGCAAGATTCATATGAGCGATCTTCAGGAAGAAACATACATTACAAATTTGGAATTTAGTTAGGGAAACTGCAGGTGCTTCATACTTGGTCACAACTGACTATGTATGATATTATTAAAAAAAACAAAAACTGGAAATAGAAAGTTGAATACTAACTTGGAGACATTGCCAACAACAATAGTCTTCTTAACATAGAGTCTTGAAGGGTCATCTCCGGTCTTAAAACTGGCGTTCCTTTTAATTATTTTTGAAAATGTCTGGTCACCTTCAGAATCCTAATGGGAACAAAAGGAGGAAATAAATCATGCATTCAAAACAAGAAAGTTTACAACGTTTTCATTTCTCCCTTTGATAAGCTGCAAGTAGAGGGATCTACCATGAACCATAGGAACCTTGTATTAAGAGCTACGAACCTCAATGTGGGCTGTATGAACTGGACAGCATTTTTAGTAACTACTCCTGCTCCTGGACTGACTAGCATTCTGACATATCAAAATAGGAAAATGTTGCTAATACCTGAACTATAGTTCTCCAGCATAGGCATCTCCTCTGGGGGGCACTTTTTTTTAGGCATTTCAAAATGTTGATAGGTGTGACTCAGAACACATTATCCCTGCCCTTTTTTGCCTCTACACTTACCAGTCAGAGACTATCAACAAAAAACACAGGCTGCTGAAATATATATTATTTTGTAACATGTTTTAGAGAGCTGCATAGCAAGTAGTAACACTTATAGTTAAAAAGCCCTTCTAAAGTGAGGTATAGAACAAGACAGGAGGGGTTAGACAGAGTCTCTACCAGAAGACAAAGTTACTTACCTTTGGTAACACAGACATGATCTAGCAGCAGATTCCTTACCTTTGAACTCCCAGGTGTCAGACTGGATCTGGAAGATTTTTGATAACAGTACCCATGCACGCCGCTAGGTGGCATCGGTCGACTCCACGTGCCGTCCTCTTGTTCATTGTCGTCCTGACGTCCTCGTTGTCAATATATCCGTCACTCCGGCACACTGACTTCAGGAATTTTCACGACTTTTCCATGGCAGAAGCCCGGAGCCAGGAAGTGACTGACCATGGTGTGTTAAAAAGACAACTAGGGCCCTGTAGGGGAACAGACCCGACACTAAAAACAAATCTGCAGTGCGGGTAGGATGGGTGGGTTGGTTGGTAAGTAAGGAATATGCGGATAGATCATTACTCTACCAGATAGGCATTTCCAAAGGTCAATAACTTGTCAATCTGATAGAGACATCTAGCTGCAGATTCCTTGCCTTCAATCAATCATATCATTTGTAAAGCACACTACTCACTCGTGAGGGTCTCAAGGTGCTGGGGTGGGGAATGCTGCTACTGCTCGAAAAGCCAGGTCTTGAGGAGTTTTCTGAAGGTCAGCAGCTCTTGGGTCTGCCGTAGGTAGATGGGAAGGGTGTTCCAGGTCTTGGCGGCGAGGTGGGAGAACGATCTGCCTCCGGAGGTCACTCTTCGGAAGCGGGGGACTGTGGCGAAGGGCGAAGTCGGCGGAACGGAGCTGGCAGGTGGGGGTGTAGAAGCTGAGTCATCTGCTGAGGTACGTTGGTCCGGTGTTGTGGAGTGCCTTGTGTGCTTGGGTGAGGAGCTTGAAGATTATCCTCTTGTTGACCGGGAGCCAGTGCAGGTCTCGCAGGTGGGGTGTGGCGAGGGATGTCGAGAATCAGGCATGCAGAGGCGTTCTGGATGCGTTGGAGCCGTCTCAGGAGTTTGGCCGAGGCTCCTGTGTAGAGGGCATTTCCGTAGTCCAACCTGCTGCTGATGAGGACCTGCGTGACCATTCTTCTTGTTTCAGTGGGGATCCACTTGTAGATCCTGCGGAGCATGCAGAGGGTGTTGAAGCAGGAGGAGGAGATGGCGTTGACCTGTTTAGTCATGGAGAGGGTGGAGTCATGGCGTGCGTGATTGGTGGGTGTTGGGGCGGTTCCCAGTGCAGTTGGCCACCAGGAGTTATCCCAGGCCGAAGGGGTGGATCCGAGGATGAGGATCTCCGTCTTGTACGAGTTCAGCTTCAGTCGGCTGTTCCTCATCCATTCAGCGACGGCCTTCATTCCTTCGTGAAGGTTGGTTTTGACGGTGTGGGGGTCCTTTGTAAGGGAGAGGATCAGCTGGGTGTCATCGGCGTAGGAGATGATGTTGAGGTCGTGCCGACGGGTGACGTGGGCGAGCGGTACCACGTAGATGATAAACAGAGTTGGGCTGAGGGATGAGCCCTGGGGTACGTCACAGATGATCTCGGTGGCTTCGGAGCGGAAGTGGGGAAGGCGGACGCTCTGTGTTATGCCAGAGAAGAAGGAGGTGGTCCAGTCCAGGGCCTTCTCTTGGATCCCAGCGTTGTGGAGGCATGCTCATAGTGTGTGGTGGCAGACCGTGTCGAAGGCGGCTGACAGGTCCAGGAGGATGAGGTCCGCCGTTTCTCCGTTGTCCAGCAGGGACGTGATGTCATCGGTGGCGGCAATGAGGGCAGTCTCGGTGCTGTGGTTGCTGCGGAACCCGGACTGAGAAGGGTCCAGGATGTTGTTCTCCTCGAGGTAGCGGGTCAGTTGCTTGTTGACGGTCTTCTCTATGACCTTTGCTAGGAACGGGAGCAGGGAGATGGGATGGAAGTCCTTGAGGTCCTTGGGGTCCGCCTTGGGTTTCTTGAGTAAGGCGTTGATCTCGGCATGCTTCCAGCTCTCCGGGAAGGTTGCTGTCTCGAAGGAGGTGTTGATGACTTTCCGGAGATGGGGTGTGATGGCTGTGCTGGCTTTGTTGAAGATGTGGTGTGGGCATGGATCTGACGGAGTTCCGGAGTGGATGGTGTTCATGATCTTGATGGTGTCGTTGTTTAGGTTTGTCCAGGAGAGCAGGCGGTTGGTGCGGATGGTGGTTGTGGGGGCGGAGGTCTCAGTGGTTGTCGGGGCGGTCATGGCGTTGAAGCGGTGGTGGATATCTGCGATCTTGCGGTGGAAGAAGATGGCCAGCGAGTCGCACAGGTCTTGCGATGGTCGGACGTCGTTGGTGTTGGAGCTGGAGTTGGAGAGTTCCTTCACGATGTTGAAGAGCTCTTTGCTGCTGTGCGCGTTGTTGTCTAGGCTGTCTTTGAAGGAGGCCGTTTTGGCAGATCTGATGAGGTGATGGTGTCTGCGGGTGGCGTTCTTGTGGGCTGCGTGGCTGTCCGGTGTTGGTTCACGGAGCCAGATCTTCTCCAGCTTTCGGCAGGTTTGCTTAGAGGCCCGGAGGTCTTCAGTGAACCAGCTGGCTTTCTTGTTGGTGTGACTGTTGGAGGGTTTATTGATCGGGCCGAGGGTGTTGGCGCAGTCGTTGATCCACTGTCTGAGGTTGCGGGCGGCGGTGTCGGGGTCGGTGGGGTCGGCGGGTGGGCTCTGGGCGAGGGTGGTGGTTAGCTGATCTTTGGTGACTTTGCTCCAGCAGCTGCGAGGCATCCGTTAGGTGCAGTGGTGCGTGGTGGGTTTCTTGAAGGTGAAGTGGATGCAGCGATGGTCAGTCCAGTGGAGTTCAGTGGTGTGGTTGAAGGAGACGTGGGGGCTTGCGGAGAAGATGGGATCGAGCGTGTGACCAGCGGAGTGGGTGGGTGTTGTGACAAATTGTCTAAGTCCGAGGTTGTCTAGGTTGTCGATCAGGGTGGTGGAGTTGGTGTCGTCGTTGTTCTCGAGGTGGAAGTTCAGGTCCCTGAGGAGGATGTAGTCTGTGGAGGCGAGGGCGTGTGTGCTGACTAAGTCAGCGATGGAGTCGCTGCACTGTGGTCGGGGTCTGGGGGGTCTGGGGGAACAGTTATTCGAGGTACTTCAAATCCAGTGTGCTGAGCAACTGGTGGTTGGGCAGGCAACTGTAACCCTTTCTTGGGGTTGCCTTCGGCCATAGCACACCAGTCCAAGATCTGCTGTTGAGAACTGATCAGATCCCTCAACAGGATCTCAGCAGAGTAATGGCGAACTGCCGCTGGTGACACGTCTGTGCTAAGCTGCATAGTGTAAGTTGATTATCCACATCATAGCACCTTAAAAAACAAGTAATTAATAAGTAAAGAGGTAAAAGGTTGTTATAGTGGGCCTTGTAAACCTATACTGCATATTAACAAAGACAGCTCATCAAAGCTTGAAAAGAAGTGCGCGCTCTCTTTTTTCCGCATTAAAGTGAAAGATGGTCAAGATGCAACCAATAAGGACTTTAGATGCCCTGAAAAGCAACAGTCTAAGAAGCACTACACTAACAGTGCTTGAGAATTAAATGGTTCACAGAGTTATGCACAAACCTTTGAACCTGTAATATTTATCATTCCAATTTGTAACGTAGTATAATACCTGTTTGTTGTGCCTGCCAGTTCTTTGCTCCACAACATTTGAAAGTCTCTCCCTCATCTCCAAGTTGCTACTTTCCTTGTTCAAGAGGTCGTTATTTTGAGATAGTGAATCCGTTTCAGAGTAGTTGGCCGACAGGCTCTCAAATGGGTGGTTCACAGGAGAGAATGACTGAGGAGGAGACTCCAAAAACTTCTTGATCGAAGGGTGGTTGAAAACCATTTGCTCACACAATCTCGGAGCCTAAGAGGTAAAATAACGATTCACTTAAACATGACATTCACAAAATAAGACACGTACACTAGGGAAATAACACATACAAAATTAACGACCTATATATTGCTTGGCATTCAATATGCATAATATTTTTATTTGTACCTAGTGTTTATCACTGCAGGTTTTGTGATTCCAAAATGTATATGGCAGGCTACTCCCTAATGAAATGTGGGTAGGATGAAAAGCAGAGCATGTTCCTTCAGGATTTGAACTTTCAGGCCTTGGATTACCCATTATCCACATCCATTTCCTAGACTGCATGGGTTACCACTGCAAGACAGTTAAGAGCACAGCAACTTTACTGACGTAAGGGAGTGGCTGTACTAGAATGAACAATTCCTCCATAGCTGCAAAGTTTACCAACTGGGTTACAAAAATCGCTCCAAGCAATTAAGCACTTCCAGAGCATATTTAATTAAAATAGGACTACTGCCCCCAAAGTTTTACTGCACTCATTGCACATATGGATTTATAAGTCTACCACAGTGGTCTAATACTTGCCTCAGTTGCAAAAAACTAAACACACTAATTACTACATTACTTCTTATTTCAGAACATGGCAAACACATCCTAAAATTCCTTGTTAGTAGTTATGTGTATATAAAAAAATTAATGAATGTTTACCACTGATATATTCTTAGTGATGATTAAATGACAGCTCGTATGATTTGTCGTCACAGGTGCTTTTAAGCGACTATGTTCTTCACATTTCTTTTGTTTCCGTATTTAAAAAAATCATGTTTTTAAAAAAACCTTTATTAATATGGTGTTGAGAATAGAGGCATTTAGTGTTTCACTATCCTTTAAAACCTATAAACATGCTACTACAACAGCAGACGTTTCTTCTTGCAGAAGCCTACCCAACCTAATCCCAAACATTTGATTTTAGTGCTCACTAGTCTAGTTCTAGCTTGATTACTTCAATTTCAGTGGCGATCAGCATTCCACATTCTTTTGCCACCTGTTTTCACATTTCTGAGAGCTGAATTAATATTCTAATACTAATCGGAGGCACCATTTGTTACTATGACTACAGTGTTCTGGGCATAAACATAACAGATTTAACCAACAATATTACATATTTATAATGAGAAAACAATAAGGTATTATTCTGAAGACAATGCATTTGCACAAACCATATAATGGTGCTCAAATCAATTTATCATCAATCACAACCCCTGAATATTTATCCAATTTAAAACCACAAGTTTGTATTACTAAGGCCACCATACGCATTGTTGTTTCCCTCTTCAAATGTCCATAATTTGTGTTTGTTGGTATCAATAGCCACTTTATTAAGTCAACAATATTCACTTTGCACATGAATCGGTCTTTCGTATGGGATATGAATTCCCGGCACACAAGCAGGATCATCTATGTGGCAGAAGCGCCAGCCTGGAATGTGCAGGTCGAGGGCGAAAAGGTAACTGATTCAGCACCTAATAATATTAAAGCCTATGATGGAGGAGGCTACCCTCAGCCCAAAATGCAGTCTGGAGATAGGGGTAATAGGTGCAGGCACCGATTTGCCTAATTTTGTCGGTGCTCAGCTCACAGGGCAGGTGACAGGCAGTATTTCCTTCATAATGAGGCTAATATACAACAGAGACTACAGAGAGTGTCACAGTCAAAGGGGTACTCCACTAGGTTAATCTTTAGTGAGCAAGACACTGAGGCCAAGGATTGTTTTTTCTCCCTGTCAGATAACGTATGGTCGGCTGATGGATCTGGGTCGGACTCACTAACTGAATCTAGCAAGAATGGAAGTATATTGGATACCAGTAAAACTGGCCAGTGGTTTCCACCCGTAAAGCAACTAGGAATCTAGGGTGAATCCAAACTGCACAAGAAAGATTTTAAGTGGGATTTTTCACCCTCGGAGCAACTGCTTGGTGCCTCAAAAGCTCTCCCCCAAGACTCATCTACATTAATACCCCCACTCATCTACATGAATACCTCTGAAGTTGGATACCATACTACAATTTATACTCTCCCATCATGAGGAAACACGACAGGACAGTCGCCGATCACAGGCTGCTATGCGAAAGCTTCAGGGATCAGTAAAAGAAAATATCAAAAAACTTATAGTGCCATTGGAGAACGGTTGTCTAATCTTGAGACCAGAGCAGAGGCTCTCAAGAGGAACTTGAGCGCAGACATCGGCTCATGAGGCTCAACTGGTGGCTATACAGTGGAAACTGGAGGACCAAGAAAACAGTTAACGCCAAAATAATTTGTGGGTCCTTGGTGTTTCGGAGGGCAAAGAAGTAACTGAAGTCCAGATATTTGTGGTAGACATATTGGCTAACGCATTCCCTGATTTGGAAGGTTGGAATTGGTCCCTGGAAGTACAGCGGGCCGATTGAGTGCCATTTAATTTAAAACAACCAGTTAGGCCAGAAGTGAAGCCCCTCGCTATTCTAGTCTATTTTGGCACCTTTCTTTTATGGCAAACTATTTATGAGAAGGCTAAACCCGAAGCTAAGCGGAATGGGGGAGATCTCTTTTTTTTAGGCCTGATTTTTGCCATTTTACAGTCCAGAGACACAGGCGTTTATGTCAGTTAGTCAAACCATTTCAGGATAAGGGGGCACCTGGCTTCTTGCTAAATCCAGTCCGCCTCAAAGTTATTCAGGGGGATCAAACTCAGTTCATTACCTCGTAAAACTAAGGCAAAGGAATATTTAAAGGGGGCAGCTGTTTAAATGTCAGTAAAAATATCGGAGGGAAAGGGGCTGGCAAAGGATTTGCTAACAGTATTTGAGGGATATATTTTTTCAAGATTTTTTCTCTATTTTTTCCATCTCCGGTTCTCATGATTGCTGCCTAAATGAATTAATAAGATAGGATTAGAATGACAGTCAGAGAGCAGGCTTTCTTCACCACAGACTGATGGTCAGTCTGATAGCTTATCAGTGTTCGGTGAGTCGGGAGAGGGTGGGGGAGTCACTGCTTAGAGGGAAGGGTAAGAGTTGGGGAGTGTTGGGTTTGGTGGGGTTGTGAGTGAGGGGTTCACAGGGTGTGGTGTATGAAAAAAGGGGTAGGAAAAGTGGAGAGAGAGAGCACAATAAGTCTTGTGAGAGAATTCAGTCGGGCAGGCAGGCAGCTGGGCATACAAAGAACGACCGTATCTTTTTTCGTAAATGGGTAAGATATATATGTTTAATCAATGTGGGAGGGGGTTAAAAGAAAAGATCAAATGAGCGAGGAAAGCAGTGGTTCTAAGATCCCAAGGATGATAAATGGTTATATCCTAGCAGCTTGGTCCACTATAAGGGTGGTTGCTATACATATTAGAAGCCGTATTATGCCTGTAAAACGAGTACTGGAGGATAAGTCGTGCAGCTCCCCATGGGATTGACAGTTTGTACCATTTATGGATCGGACCAGGAAGAGCTAAAGGTATTTAAAGATCTCGAGGTTGAATTGGCATCCTGACCAGATCCGTTAGTAATATGTGGGGATCTGAATATAAATCAGGAGGTGAGCGGGGACCAAACCTATAAATATGGTGGCACGTAGCCACAAGTATATACGGCCCTGACCGCTTTAAAAGTCAGTGATGTTTGGATAGCTAAGAATCCTACAGATTCAGGGTTCACATACTTTTCATGTCTACACAAGAAGTATGTTAGACTAGATTATTTCTTGGTTTCTTCCACTATGCTTACTAAGGTGGGAATTAGGAAACTGCCGAGAGTTCTTTCTGATCATAACCCGTTAATCTTGGATATGGTAATCGAAGTGGCAGCCCAAACTTGGTCTAAGTGGACATTTGATAGAAAATTACTCACCAACAATCTATTTGTCATGTATCATGTTATACACACTCAACAACAGCTGGGGCAGTCCCCCGCTCGGAAACACTGGGAAAGGGAGCTGGGAAGAACCATTTCGGATGAACAATGGTCTTACTGTTGTCTGCAGACAGAGCAAGTGTCAGCTAGCAGTAGACTTACGATCATCCATTTTAATTTTTTACACAGAATATATTATACACCAGCCAAAATGTATAAATTCAAATTAAGAGACAAAGATAGATGTGATAGATGTGGCATGAGGGCGCTGATTTCCTTTACCTGGCATTGTCCTGTTCAGGCGTGGACGATTTCTGGCCACACGTTTTCACGGTATTGGAGGAGATGACAGCACTACCACTCGTGCCAACACAATTGCCGGCCTTACTAGGATACACAAAGCTAGTCGCCAAGCCCTCCCGTAGATATGTTAGTCTTGCATTACTGATGGCCAAGCGCTGTATTGAATGTCGATGGGGGCAAGGCAGGGCTCCCAAGTTTAAGGAGTGGATCAGAGACTTGATTTTCTGCCAAGAACAAATGTTCAACTATGCAAAATTGCTTCCCGTGTCATCTCTCCCCAAATATATCTAGGAACCTTTGAAAACATATCTCCTCACTCACCCCTTAGACAACACCACCAGGAATCCAGACGATTAACACTGGAGACAATAACATACGAGTTAAGACTTCTATTCAACTCAATTACTTGTGTTTCCCAGTGTAATGTGTACCCCTCCTTCAACTGAGTGAGAACAGCCTGCGAACCTCACTATGGTTCAATGTGTCTACCTTTAGCTAAGCAATATAATGATGACACTGAGGTATACGTCAAATAGAGGAGATGTGCCCAACTGTAACCTTCCTCAGAATTACTGTCGCAAACGTATGGTGTATGGTGCTCTTGTAAAGATACAGAAAATGTTATTGCTTCTACCTCTTTGAAACATGTATATGTCCAATGTTGTTACATGCAAAATGCTGGGTTGATTGCATGATCCTATGTCTGATTGTTTAACACAAAATCAAATAACGTAAATTTATTATATATATATATATATATATATATATATATAAAACACATATATATAAAACACATCAAAAGTTGCCTGCTGGTAGAAGACAGCTACACCACAGAAATTTGATTCAGCCTTTCTGCGTTTATTCAATGAACGGCACCAGTGAGGGAAAACTTCAGTCCACAAAAATTATAGTCTCATTCCCGACGCGTTTCGTAGATTAACTTCCTCAGGGGATTGTGACTGGAACAGAGCAGCAAGGCAGGTTTTGGCGGCACATTTTGTTTCCAAGGACCCGCCCGGGTGGGCGTGGCCCACACTGTGGCCTTGTGGTTCTCGTAGTCCCGCCAGTTACTTCAAGTGATTTGTCTGTTGCAAAGTCCCAATACAGAACAGTATTATCCAAGTGGAATGTGGCTGTTGTTCCACCAGTGGCACCGCTGTGTGGTTATTCGAAAAAACGGCTTCCGTGCCATTGGTGAATCCGCCGGTTGACAGACTCACTGGGATGCCGCAACAGCATCGGGCTGTCCTCCGCGACCCAGGCTGGCCGCTATAAACAACATCAAAAGTTGCCTGCTGGTAGAAGACAGCTACACCACAGAAATTTGATTCAGCCTTTCTGCGTTTATTCAATGAACGGCACCAGTGAGGGAAAACTTCAGTCCACAAAAATTATAGTCTCATTCCCGACGCGTTTCGTAGATTAACTTCCTCAGGGGATTGTGACTGGAACAGAGCAGCAAGGCAGGTTTTGGCGGCACATTTTGTTTCCAAGGACCCGCCCGGGTGGGCGTGGCCCACACTGTGGCCTTGTGGTTCTCGTAGTCCCGCCAGTTACTTCAAGTGATTTGTCTGTTGCAAAGTCCCAATACAGAACAGTATTATCCAAGTGGATTGTGGCTGATGTTCCACCAGTGGCACCGCTGTGTGGTTATTCGAAAAAACGGCTTCCGTGCCATTGGTGAATCCGCCGGTTGACAGACTCACTGGGATGCCGCAACAGCATCGGGCTGTCCTCCGCGACCCAGGCTGGCCGCTATAAACAACATCAAAAGTTGCCTGCTGGTAGAAGACAGCTACACCACAGAAATTTGATTCAGCCTTTCTGCGTTTATTCAATGAACGGCACCAGTGAGGGAAAACTTCAGTCCACAAAAATTATAGTCTCATTCCCGACGCGTTTCGTAGATTAACTTCCTCAGGGGATTGTGACTGGAACAGAGCAGCAAGGCAGGTTTTGGCGGCACATTTTGTTTCCAAGGACCCGCCCGGGTGGGCGTGGCCCATACTGTGGCCTTGTGGTTCTCGTAGTCCCGCCAGTTACTTCAAGTGATTTGTCTGTTGCAAAGTCCCAATACAGAACAGTATTATCCATGTGGATTGTGGCTGATGTTCCACCAGTGGCACCGCTGTGTGGTTATTCGAAAAAACGGCTTCCGTGCCATTGGTGAATCCGCCGGTTGACAGACTCACTGGGATGCCGCAACAGCATCGGGCTGTCCTCCGCGACCCAGGCTGGCCGCTATAAACAACATCAAAAGTTGCCTGCTGGTAGAAGACAGCTACACCACAGAAATTTGATTCAGCCTTTCTGCGTTTATTCAATGAACGGCACCAGTGAGGGAAAACTTCAGTCCACAAAAATTATAGTCTCATTCCCGACGCGTTTCGTAGATTAACTTCCTCAGGGGATTGTGACTGGAACAGAGCAGCAAGGCAGGTTTTGGCGGCACATTTTGTTTCCAAGGACCCGCCCGGGTGGGCGTGGCCCACACTGTGGCCTTGTGGTTCTCGTAGTCCCGCCAGTTACTTCAAGTGATTTGTCTGTTGCAAAGTCACAATACAGAACAGTATTATCCATGTGGATTGTGGCTGATGTTCCACCAGTGGCACCGCTGTGTGGTTATTCGAAAAAACGGCTTCCGTGCCATTGGTGAATCCGCCGGTTGACAGACTCACTGGGATGCCGCAACAGCATCGGGCTGTCCTCCGCGACCCAGGCTGGCCGCTATAAACAACATCAAAAGTTGCCTGCTGGTAGAAGACAGCTACACCACAGAAATTTGATTCAGCCTTTCTGCGTTTATTCAATGAACGGCACCAGTGAGGGAAAACTTCAGTCCACAAAAATTATAGTCTCATTCCCGACGCGTTTCGTAGATTAACTTCCTCAGGGGATTGTGACTGGAACAGAGCAGCAAGGCAGGTTTTGGCGGCACATTTTGTTTCCAAGGACCCGCCCGGGTGGGCGTGGCCCACACTGTGGCCTTGTGGTTCTCGTAGTCCCGCCAGTTACTTCAAGTGATTTGTCTGTTGCAAAGTCCCAATACAGAACAGTATTATCCATGTGGATTGTGGCTGATGTTCCACCAGTGGCACCGCTGTGTGGTTATTCGAAAAAACGGCTTCCGTGCCATTGGTGAATCCGCCGGTTGACAGACTCACTGGGATGCCGCAACAGCATCGGGCTGTCCTCCGCGACCCAGGCTGGCCGCTATAAACAACATCAAAAGTTGCCTGCTGGTAGAAGACAGCTACACCACAGAAATTTGATTCAGCCTTTCTGCGTTTATTCAATGAACGGCACCAGTGAGGGAAAACTTCAGTCCACAAAAATTATAGTCTCATTCCCGACGCGTTTCGTAGATTAACTTCCTCAGGGGATTGTGACTGGAACAGAGCAGCAAGGCAGGTTTTGGCGGCACATTTTGTTTCCAAGGACCCGCCCGGGTGGGCGTGGCCCACACTGTGGCCTTGTGGTTCTCGTAGTCCCGTCAGTTACTTCAAGTGATTTGTCTGTTGCAAAGTCCCAATACAGAACAGTATTATCCATGTGGATTGTGGCTGATGTTCCACCAGTGGCACCGCTGTGTGGTTATTCGAAAAAACGGCTTCCGTGCCATTGGTGAATCCGCCGGTTGACAGACTCACTGGGATGCCGCAACAGCATCGGGCTGTCCTCCGCGACCCAGGCTGGCCGCTATAAACAACATCAAAAGTTGCCTGCTGGTAGAAGACAGCTACACCACAGAAATTTGATTCAGCTTTTCTGCGTTTATTCAATGAACGGCACCAGTGAGGGAAAACTTCAGTCCACAAAAATTATAGTCTCATTCCCGATGCGTTTCGTAGATTAACTTCCTCAGGGGATTGTGACTGGAACAGAGCAGCAAGGCAGGTTTTGGCGGCACACTCGGGCGGGACTGAAGTTTTCCCTCACTGGTGCCGTTCATTGAATAAACGCATAAAGGCTGAATCAAATTTCTGTGGTGTAGCTGTCTTCTACCAGCAGGCAACTTTTGATGTTGTTTATAGCGGCCAGCCTGGGTCGCGGAGGACAGCCCGATGCTGTTGCGGCATCCCAGTGAGTCTGTCAACCGGCGGATTCGCCAATGGCACGGAAGCCGTTTTTTCGAATAACCACACAGCGGTGCCACTGGTGGAACATCAGCCACAATCCACATGGATAATACTGTTCTGTATTCGGACTTTGCAACAGACAAATCACTTGAAGTAACTGGCGGGACTACGAGAACCACAAGGCCACAGTGTGGGCCACGCCCACTCGGGCGGGTCCTTGGAAACAAAATGTGCCGCCAAAACCTGCCTTGCTGCTCTGTTCCAGTCACAATCCCCTGAGGAAGTTAATCTACGAAACGCGTCGGGAATGAGACTATAATTTTTGTGGACTGAAGTTTTCCCTCACTGGTGCCGTTCATTGAATAAACGCATAAAGGCTGAATCAAATTTCTGTGGTGTAGCTGTCTTCTACCAGCAGGCAACTTTTGATGATATATATATATATATATATATATATATATATATATATATATATATATCCAGCATGTGAGGCATTGGGTGATACACTATTTTGATATAAACCAGTATAGCACCTCTGATGGAATGGTTGTGGACAGCTTTAAAGCAGGTCTGAGGGAGGAAATCATTTGTTTCGTGGGAAAGACCAGGAAACAGCAAAAAGACAAAATGAATTGCCTGATTGGAAGGCTGTACCAAAGGGGGTGGTGTACCGCTTTGGCCGCCATAAGCGCGGCAGGGTATGCTCAGACGTGAGTCCCTTGCTCACTTTGCCACTGGATTCAAGCAAGCCGGGCTGAAGACGGCTGGAATGCCAGAAACCGGTCCTCGGAAGCTTGTTTCCGGTCCAGGGAAGGCATGGCTTGGCAGTTTGGGCTAGACTATTCCCATGAGGCACAGGGTCCGACTGATTTGCATATAGCCATGTCTGAACTGGGGTGGCAGAGTGGGCTAAAGAACGGTGATGGATCAAACCCAGATCTTTTGACTGGGTGTCAGTGTTTGATTGGTTCAGATGCTCCGTCCATCACCACCCCCTTTTGTACCGCTTTGGCCGCCATAAGTGTGGCAGGGTATGCTCAGACGTGAGTACCTGGCTCACTTTGCCACTGGATTCAAGCAAGCCGGGCTGAAAACGGCTGGAATGCCAGAAACCGGTCCTCGGAAGCTTGTTTCCGGTCCAGGGAAGGCATGGCTTGGCAGTTCGGGCTGGACTGTTCCCATGAGGCACAGGGTCAGACTGATTTGCATATAGCCATGTCTGAACTGGGGTGGCAGAGTGGGTTAAAGAACGGTGATGGATCAAACCCAGATCTTTTGACTGGGTGTGAGTGTTTGATTGGTTCAGATGCTCCGTCCATCACCACCCCCTTTTGTACTGATTGGAAGGCTGGCTTTCCTAAAAAAGATTATACCCTAGAAATAATGCATAAACAAGAAGGGATGGAATCATTGTTGTGGCATGAAATACTGGTGGCAAAACCTCAAATAGGTAGCTATTATAGTAGGAAGATTGCTGAAGGGTTTCATGCACATAAAAACGAAAGTTATAAATATGGAGAATCTGTGGTTAAGCTGTTAGTGCTTCGTACAAGGCAGACACAAGTTTGGAATAACATCTCCGGTAATCAAGGGGCGGAAAGATGGTATGTTACAGAGCTAAAGGGTACCACCAATATATTTGAAAGGTATTATCAGGATTCATATCATCAGGACAATTCCAGCTCCTCATTTACTAATGGGATTGAAAGAACAACGGGGGATCTACAAGAGTAGATGACGCGACGAGACAGGAGATGGAAGCGAGTATTACACTTGAGGAAGTTTTAAATGTGTTACACTGTATGGCCTCAGGGAATGCGGCTGGCCCAGATAGAATACCCTTGGAGGTATATAAAGCATTACAGGTGGAGATTGCCCCTTTAGTTCTGGACTTGTTCTAAAGAGTACAGATTAGGGGTGTCCCCCAGGAATCTTGGTGAGGAACAGGTATAGTAATACTCTTAAAAAAAGATAAGCCGCCTCCCGATAACCCTGCGTCTTATCGGCCTATATCGCTTATTAATTCAGATGCCAAGCTATATTCGAAAATCTTTGCGACTGTCTTAGGCAGGATCATAGCTAACCTAGCATCACTGTGGCAGCATGGCATTATACCTGGTAGGGGTACCTCCGATCATATTAGACGTACCATAGCTTTACTTGATATAGCAGAGGTCACTGGAGAAAAGATGGCTATGATCCTCCTGGACGCAGAGAAGGGCTTGGACAGGGTGTTTTGGCAGTATATGTGAGGAATCGGGGCTCAAAGGGGGTTTGGTCCAAGTTTCATAACAGCCATAAATGCAATGTACTTTAATCCCTATGCCCGGCTACAAATCATGGGCCAGGAATCAGGTAATATTAAGGTTGCCAGGGGGACAAGGCAGGGGTGTCCCTACTACCCACTTTATTTGCAGTTTTTTTATCAATCCATTTATTCAGCAAAGCCTCCAGAAGCAGATAATAAAGCCAGTGCATGTTAACGGATTTGACACCAAAATAATGACATATGCTGGCAACATCACTATTGTGACTTCAGACCCGAAAGCTGCGATAGCAGAAATAGAAAGATTGGCCGTGGAGTATGGTCGGAAATCTGGCTATCTATTAAATAAAGGGAAAACACAGATTATTTGTAAATCCAACACTCCCTTTTTGGATTGCCGTAGGCAGGATGTAGCAATCTATCCAGGAGTTAGCTCTATATGGATGAGTAATTTGAACCCCTTGCTAAATAAGATCAGCAAGGATCTTAGATGCATGTATAGACTTTATCTTTCAATATTCGGAAGACGTAATATTCTTAAAATGGCCATGCTCCACAAGATTCTTTATTTGTTTCGATCCATCTGCCTTGTGATTGAAAGGTCTTTCTTAAAGAAATTAGATGCCATTTTTTTAACTTTATTTGGAAATATAGGAAAACCAGACGGTCTTTAAAACAATTATCCCTACTGCAAGAACGTGAAGGGTGGGCAGCTCCCAAATGTGGTATTATTATTATGCAACCTTTTTGCAGCAGATGGCCGATTTGCTTAAATCAGCCAATACTGGTACAAGTAATGGGGGCCTGGGCCAATTAATCCTACAATATACGAGCGGGCAATGGGAAGATCAGCACCTGGTATGCTTCTCTTGCAGGGTGAGGCCAGCTACTACAAAAAAAATTGCTTTAAATTTGTAATAGCAGCCCGGAAGATATGGGAAAAAATGGTCAAACCTTTGAAGATACCTAGCTATAGTCAATATACACCCCTATGGCGATCGCCCCCGTTCCCTGCAATGATATATGATGTGATGGGTAAGCAATGGGAATACAATATGGGATAATAAAGTTCGAGGACCTATATCTGGCTAATCAAATGTGTTCATTACGGATTGCAGCAAGAGTATGGAATAGCCAAGGAATCTTATTTCAAATATATACAAATAACCAAGTTCCTAAATCAACTCAAACTGAATTAATCTCCGTAGAAAACATTTCTCTTTTGGAAGCAATTATCCATCCTCAGTCTAGAATAAAGCACTTTTATAAAACTCTTGTGGCTATAATTCCCGATGACCTGGAGAAAGTCAAAGCCAACTGGGCGAGGGGGATGGAGATAAGTATACATATTGGTCAATCGCACTAGGTCGGGAGCCCTTTTTGTTGGCTAACCACCTGAAATCCCAGTATTATCAACTATATTTAACCTCTACTTCACTCCGGCAAAATTCTTTAGCTGGGGCAAAAAAGAAGGATGATAAATGCCCCAGGTGTGCCCAAGGGTCAGCCTATTTGAATCATATGTTTTTCAGTTGTGAGAAATTATTATCCTTAAAAGAAGGAATGGAGGATTTTTTGTATGATGTGTTGGGGAGAAGGGTCTGTATATCCCGCCCTGATGCTTTTGGGCTTCGATAATAAGGAGATCGCCGACTTAATCCAGATTAGGTTCACCTTTATTGTGGTTGCTGTAGCCTAGCTACCTATAGCAACATGGTGGAAGGATGTAGAGTCTCCCACCCATCAAGCCTGGCTGGGGCGCCTACTTGGTATATATAGCCTCAAAAGAGCTTTATATAACTGTACGGGTAGGCGCCCCAGAATTAGAGGCTGTTAGATCTGGTCTAAAATGATAAAGTAGTTTACTAGGCATGGAGGAGGTGGGGATTGGCTTGCTCTGGATGGTTGAGGGAGGAGCGGCTGGGCCCGTAGTTTTTTAAATGTTATTAATGAATAATACTATAAGAAGATTTTTATATCACTCTATTCATGGCCCGGTCTCTGTTTTTTAGTTGATCTTAATCCAGCTCTACCTGTTTTTATTCGCTTTCCTACTATATTTTATCTTAATAATCTTCCTATTTGCCTGTGTATATATATATATGAAATTACGATATGAAATGTATACAATTGATGGTTATTATACTTGCTGCTATTCTTTTCTGATGCTCTTCTCTCCAAATAAATATGTAAAAAAAGAAAAATCCTAGGGGCGTAGCATCAATGACAAGCACTTTATCAACATTATAATTGTGATTTATTTGGCCAGTTGCTAAGCATTGGTGCAAATCCTTTTAGCACTCATCGAAACATGTGGCAAATCAAACACGAAAATGGAAAACAGAAGCAGAGTAACGCTGCATCTATGCTTAAAGACCACTATGGATATTTACACTTTTTGCAGTTCACTATTTGCCCCTACTTCCGCATTTGGTCATGTTTTTGAATGAAGGGCTATTTTGACTGAAAAAGGCATGATGGAATGAATACTCAACACAAAGATTTCTTCACAATTTATTCTGGTCTGCTGAATTAAAAAGGTGAGCAGAAGTCCAGATAAAACACAGACAAGCTGTAGTTAGCTGTACCTCGAGACAAAAATATGATGCTGAGAATTTACTCCAGATCAAAATCATGTCTGCTTAATCGGGAATCAGTTTATTGCCCCCCCACCCCATTCCCTTCAAGATTTCAAGATCTAGTCTAGTAAAAGGTTATGCCAATGCATCCAGTAGCGATATTAGCTAAATTGCTTTCGAATGTTTTGTTTCCTTCTTTAAACATAGGTTTGATTATCGGACATTTCGATGAAACCGTGATTTCACCAATGAAGGCAATAGAAGAAACAAATGGAAATAGGACTCAGCCCTCAAATGCAGGTCTTACTTATTTAGGAGATTTGGAATTCCTTCAGATTCAGGCTACTAATATCATTAATACTATTTATTATTTATAAACTTTGGCGGACATTAGCCTTTTCTGGGACTCATCCTGCAAATTTACTGACATATACAGCTTTATTTGCTGTGTTTATTTTAGCATACACCCTTACAAGTTATTCCTCCCATTGTTGTTTGGTTACGAACAGGCAAGCATGCTTTGATCAGCCTCCATTATTTCTAGGAAGCCCTTTAACATAATTGGTTTCAAATACTGCTACCATTTTCAGTAGCCATCTAATTGTACCTTCTCTTTTTTTATGCTTCAATAGGCTGTACTCTCTGGTTTCTTCTATTCTTAGGAAATCAGTCCTTATCATTAACCTCTAGCAAATAACTCCAGACTTCTCGTTACTAACCTATGTTTAAACAAGTTCTTTGTTCTTTTTACTTTCGACTACTATAATATTACCCACACCGTATCCTCCTAAACAGATACCTTATTATCCTTCACAACACTAGGTTCACTAAGGAGCAGAGTTACTCTCTGCCAATTACAAACCTCATTTATTAAGTACATAATTGTTTTTCTCCCTCATACTGTATTCTCTCTTCTCTACATGTTCCATCATTTGATTTAGACCTGGCAAGGAAAAGAAAATAGTGGTCCGTATTAACAAACGAATCCCTCCTGCCCCTGAGATGATTTTTTTCTTATGGGGCAGTGAAGAGCGAACATACAGCTTATCTGATAAACTGGGCAACTCCTGCTGTTCTGATTAGTTCTGGAACAACCTTACCCCCACACCCCATCCATCTTTGCCTTACACTTTTCTGCTGAATATATATATATATAACGCAGCATTCATCCCGAAATTTCCTCAGTATGGCTGCTGAGTGGGAAAGGGAAAGGGAAGCAGCGGCGCTGGATGTGTTTGTGGACAGAGACACTGGCAAAGGCGATAGAACCAATACAGAAGCTAGAGCACCAACAACTGAGAAAGATGAAACCAAAAAACTACTAAACGAATTGGAAAAAATGCGCAAAAAGGAAATGTCAAAGTGGTGGGAAGTGAAATCCCTGAGCAGATACCTGGATGTAGGGAGAGTACCACGAGGGCTAAGAATCTTGGTGGCCCCAACATATGAGGACCCGGATCCCCTGATGTTACAGAAGTGGGCCGATAACAGTGCAAAGTCTTCAGAGAATATGTTGAAAATCCTGATAGAATTCGCAGAAAGCGACAGAGCCAAAATGTTATTGCGCATTGATGAAATACTAAAGGAATTGGACACTAAAGAGAACAAAGAAGAAATAACAGAGAGAATGAACGAGATCAAACTGAGGCTAGAGAAACTTGAAGCAGAAATTAAGGAAAGAAAGGCGATGAAATTCCAGAGGGACCGCAATGACTATCTAAACGGAAGAATCTACACATTTGCGAAAAAATTCGACCAAATCCGAAAGCAGCCGCCCACATCCACAGACGGGCGGGAAGGCGCAAATGCTGAACAGAGTGAAACAGAGGTCAGCTCGGAATATGAAACAGACCAGGAAAGTATCCACAGTTCTGCAATGTCTGGTCCAGCCCCAACCCCAGCACAAGAGCTGGCTTTTTTACGTATGCAACGCCTCAGAACCCTACGCCCGCGGAACCCACAAAACAGAGGAGACGGTGGTGGGAGAAAGAAACAATTTCAGAGCCAAAAACAGCAACAAAAAGCAGGAGGAGAAAAAGCAGGAGGTGGGGGGGAAGAAACACAAAGACAAAACAAGCCAAAATCCAGACGAAACAGACGCAGATACTAAACATGGAAAAAGACAATACAGTTATAAATCTTTCCAACATGGAGCTGTCAGCACAGGAAATGGAAATTTTATCGTTAGGATTAACATTTTGTAGTAACACTAATTTTGATTATGCCCAGACACGAATTGACTTGTTCTTATATGTCCGCAAACTAAAACTCCAGAAGTATTTTGCCAATTCCAGACAAAACACACCTGAGATGGTAGCTTCAGAAGAATCCCACGCAAGGCTAAATGTGGAAAATATGGCAACATTACAAATAATGATTGATCTTGAACAGCAGAACGAAAATGAATCTGAAAGTATCACACCGAGTGGGGCAGCGCGAAGCTCAGAGATGGACATCTGTCAGTCTATTACAACTGGCTTCAAACCAAAATCGTTGTTTATGCCTGCAATGCCAAAAGATGGGCTGGATCTATTTGCCGAATGTGTCACAAAAGACTTCAAGGATCTTTCCATTTTGAGTACCAAACAGAAATATTGGGAAAATCAGGATCAGACACGCAAATACAATGACCTAATGGAAAAAATAAAAGCAAGATCAGACATTGTGGTAAGATGGTCCGACAAAGGCGGAAACATAGTGCTCTGGCCTCTTGAAATGTACAACACAGAAGCAATGAACCAGCTACAAGACAGAGAGTGCTACACAAGAATCAGCCCCACGCACATTGTAGGCATCCAAGAAAAGTACCACGGTGACCTGTACAAATGGAAAGGTAAAGGGCTTTTGAGCAAAAAGGAATTCGAATTTTTGAAAAACGATTACCCAGTGACAGCACAACTGTACCTAATCCCGAAGATACACAAAGATGACAAAAGACCACCGGGAAGGCCAATAATCTCAGCGATAGGGAGCCTGTTTGAAAACACAAGCATATTCATTGACCAGTTCTTGCAACCAGAAGTTAAAAAACTACCTGCCTATATAAAAGACACAGGAGATTTCCTATCCAAAGTATATGACGTTGAATGGAAGAAGGAATATGTGTTCATGACATTGGATGTCCAAGCTTTATATACAAGCATCAGACATAAGGATGGCCTTAACGCCATCAAACATTTTTTGGGAAAAAGACCTATAAGTCTGTTTGAACACACTCAAATGCTTTTGGCAATGACAGAATGGTGTCTCACGAACAACACATTCATGTTTGATAGGCTGTTCTACAAACAGGTACAAGGTTCGGCCATGGGCACTTGCTTCTCCCCCAGCTATGCGAATCTACACATGGGCTGGTGGGAGGAGCAGGTACTATGGGTAAAGCACAGAGAAACTATGGAAAACAATGTGGTTGTGTACAACAGATTCATTGACGACATATTTATTTTGTGGGAGGGCAATGTGGAAAGTGCTGTGAAATTCACAGAAGAACTGAATGAGAATGGTCTAAATTTAAAGTTTACCTGTAACACGAGCACAGAAACTATACAATTTCTAGATATAGAGTTGTTTGTGGAACAGGAAAGAATCCAAACACGCACATACCGGAAACCAACTGCAGGTAATGGGATTCTGCATGCCCACAGTTTCCACCCCACCTCTCTCAAGCAATCGATACCTCATGCAGAATGCCTCAGGATGACACGCAATTGTAGCACAACTGAGGGTCTTGCCAATGCCAAAACTGATCTATTCTCGCGACTCCATAAAAGAGGGCACTCCCCAGAAACATGCAGGAAAGCAGAAGTGAAGTGTAATACCAAGAATAGAAAAGATCTAATATTTCCAGTGGCGAATGAAGCAGTTACACAAAGCCAGGCAAGACAACCCCCTAGACTCATAACAGGCTACAACCGGTACCACTCGAACCTCCGTAAAATCTTAAAAAGGCACTGGCCACTGATACACAATGACCCTACTATAGGGAGTGAAGTAGGCGAGAGTCCACTGATATCCTTCAGAAAAGCCAAATCTATGCGCAATGCCCTGGTGGTTAATGCACCGGTTCTGAAGAAAAAGAGAAATTGGCTACAGTCCCAAAAGGGGTTTAAAAAGTGCATGAAATGCAAGGCCTGCATGCATGGCATCAATACCACTGAGGTCGAATTACCGTTCAGGAGGAAGAAATACTCCTTAAGGGAACACTTCACATGCAAAACCGAGTTTGCTGTGTACGTACTGACGTGCCAGTGTGGCAAAAGGTATGTGGGATCTACTATTCATCCCGTCCATGTGAGAATTCTGCAACACCTGAGGGCGGTTGCAAACCTGGACCAGGCATACCCAGTGGCGCGACACATTCATGAGTCCCATGGGGGCAAGGCGGATGGTCTAACATACTTTGTTATAGACAGCATCCCCAGGAACCCAAGAGGTGGAAATCGAAACTTGCGTTACGCCGCCTGGAGTCTAGATACATAATTCTATTGAACTCCAAGATCCCTTCAGGTTTGAATGCGGATGAGGCCCTTAGTGTCCACATTTGAACAAACACATCACAGCGTCCCGTCTGCTTCCATTTTCCTGAGTACCCGTGAACAACTGCATATTTTAAATTCACTGTAAATACACTGTGCACAGAAATATCACTATAGGGAGTAGACATGCAACAGTGCAGCGAACATCTCACACCATGCCACACAATAGGCAACCCCCGGCCGTCAGTGAACAGCGCTTGTAATATAAAATAACAGTGACAGGTCCCCGCTCGCAATCCCTAATCAGCAGGAGCATTGATCCACAAACATTAGTTTAACTGCACTGGGGCTAAGGGCCAAACAGGGCGCGCGCGCCGCTTCACTCTAGAACTCACCGAGTCAGGATAATAGTAGGTGTTGTCAACCCCTCAGAGCGCGCCAAAGGATCTGGCATTTTTGAGATTACAGCGCCAGCCCAATCAGCATGCTTATATGAGCAGACATGTCCACCCTGTATGCAGGAATACATGGGATTCGCTGATACATGGGCCTGACATACATAAACCACAATTGGTGTAAAGTGGGGGTTTGTAATGTTCGTTTTCACAGTAATGTTATGCACAATGATCCACATTTTATGATTTAAGCACGAAGTATGTTGGTTAGATATGCTGCTATTTTCTGTTATATGTGATTTAACAGTAACAGTAGAAAGACTTTCATGTTGGCTCAAATGTGCAAGTCATATGTCAAGCAGCGTCATCACCTAGGGTGTAACCATGTAACTATAGCAACTGCCATTAGCATCAACTGAGACTACCCAATCAGTGATAATGTGCTTTTCTGTATATATAAGCATGAATGTCAGTATGCAATTGTTAGTGAACAAGGCGGCAGGAGTTCGTCGAAACGCGTCTGAGCAGAAACTGAATTAAGGAATAAATACGTTTGAATTGAAACTCACGGAGTCAGCGCCTTCTTTCATCAGAAGTTTGGTATGGTAAAGAATATATATATATATATATATATATACACATACACACACATATATATATATATATATATATATATATATATATATATATATAATATTACCATACTAATATAATAAAGAGAGAGCCCAAACCTTTGAGGCGGGTAGTCTCAGGAACCACAGCACCAATCACAACACCCAATACAGCGTTGGAAAGGGCAGTTGCAGCATTAGGACATAGGCTATGCAGACGCCCACCATATACATTTAAAAGGTAAAAGAACCGTGCCAGAAAAGTAGTCCCTTGTGGGCGTGTCTGCGTTGTGCTGTGGGCGTGTGCTGGTTAATGACAACAACAACGGTCCCATGCGCAGAACAGTATAACGGTCAAAATAAATATAGACACAATGGAAACTATATTAAATTTAGACTTGTCCAGCCGGACAGAGGTAAATTTTTACTTCAAGAGCAAATGTAGTCAAAGAATACCTTCAACAATTCTATAGAGAGGGGCACAAGCCTGTACCCAAACATGTACAAATTGTCACAGAAGAGAAGATGGCCAAGGAGGAGGCCAGAGTTTTTAGGCAAAAGCTGTTGTTTTCTGTCAATATTATAATAGCAGAAAAATCATTAACACCATTACTTTTTCACCACAATAATTTTTACATTTCACAGTATATGGTGTTTTTAAGTTGTCGACGGCGTTTCGATCCCAATTAAAGAATCATAGGGATCATCATCAGGACTAAGTATTGCCTAAATAATGCAAGCCATGATAGCCTAAAGGGGAAGGAGAAAATCAAAAGTTCAACCAAGAGTGGCGCACATTAAAATACTTTACAGGCGACTATGTAATGACAATAGAACAGTGATCATGCATAATGCCTTAAGGGCCTATACAAACAATAATAAACATGAATGGCTATATATATATTACCTGCTGGCAGTGGCTGGTAGGCAGTTATAGTTAGGAACTTGTTTCTATTCAAAAGCGTTATTTCATTTGCCAATATCGTTGGCGCCGTTTGAAGAATCTTCGTGACATTTTCCAAACGAATGATCTGTTCAGGTCAGCTCCTGTCTTGAAAGTTTCGGGGTGATTCGTCAAGTGGGGGCCGAGAAAAAAGGGGGGTCCCAAAATGCATTTTCCCCATGATAATTTCCATTGGAACTTTAGACAAAGCTACAGTCCAAACGGCTGAACGGAATTACATCAATACATCAAATTTGGCAAAAAGGTAGGTCTTGGTCCAGAAAGCGTGCTTTTTTTTTTTATGATGTAAATCCATTCAGAAGTTGCTGATAAATTAAAAAAATAAAAATATCGATATCCGAGTACCGAGGAGGATTTGCCACTCCTCCTAAAGTAAAGTCCACATTTGTAAAGCGCACAATCACCCGTAAGGGTCTCTAGGCGCTGGGGGGCCGTCGGGAAGATTAAGCGAGCTATTGCCCAGAGTCACATGGTGCTGGGCTAACCTGCCGCCGGAGCCGGGGATCGAACCGTGGTCCCCAGATTCCAGCGTCAGTCGCCCTGGCCGCGGCGCCACACTAAGCACAAGCTTTCTTCTGATTGGCTGCCAATACTCAAAACCAGGAAGTGTTGGCAGCCATCTTGTGATTAGTTAACCAAGTCACAAGAAAACAGTAAAAAAAAAAAAATGAAAAAAAACAAGAAAAGGGGGCAGGATAGAAACACCCTGACCCCCTAGGCCTGCTCAGGTGGCCCCACAAGGACCCTGAGGGCCCAAAAAAGCAATTTTTTAAACAAAAATTGGCCGCATTCGCGCTGTGTGTGCGAATGAGTCCGAAAATGTAAAAAAATACGGCGCGGTCTCCCGAGCTTCGTTTAATTAAGCCCCCGGGGGGGGCAATCACGAATATAGTGCGGGGGCCTGTGGGGGCCCACCGCAGCCCCGGGGACCGCAACCTCCCCGGAGCTTTATTAAAATGAGCGTTTGTGATGGAGTTGATAGGGTAAGAGATGGGTTCAAGCATTAGGTTGTCTATGTAGAAGTCTTTGAGGGTTCTGGAGGATTGTTCTTCTCTTTTACGTTGACCTTTATTTGTTGGTAGGATACTGAGAAGGGAGACAGTGATGGCAAAGTGGATGGTTCGGCCCAGGGGCATGGGTGGCCTAATTGTTAGTACATACAATGTTAACTTTGCCACTTGGGTCAAATAAAGTTAAATATCATCCTCCATGAGACAGATTAAACTTTCATCACAGAGCCCTTCATAAAAACCTGTAAGTGGATCCAACTAGTGAATAATTGAATGGAGTGTGGCAAGAAAATGTACAAAGATCTGGAAGCATAAATGGAACAGAACTACAATGATAAGCCGGCAGATTAATAATTTTGCACAATAAGAATGGCAGTTTAGATCCATCGTTGGTTAACTAGTATGGTCCGAGCTATAGGCAGTACCCAATTCCTTTATCCTACAGGTACAGTTTCATAGCTAAGCCTGCACACATTACTTTCCAAGACCAGATTTATTAAAATGCTACAAAGCTGAAGTTTTGCCCTTAGTGATGTTTGAACATTCGGTTACTCGCCTAAACTGTGAACATTATATATAAACACACACACTGTTACAAGGTGAAAAAGCTTTACATTTTGAGAATTAATTATGTTCTATTGATATAATCTACATTTTTGAGTGAAAGCCAAAAAACCATTGCGAGTTGTTTTTAAATACATTGATCAATATTGGCATTGTTGCGGAAAGCTTGGAGGCTTATTTGGGGGTATGGCAATTGCCTATGAACCAAATGACAAGCATGTAGATTTTCCATACTGCACTGAGACAAACAGATTTGTATCTTACACCCTGTAGTCTAAAAGAATGTAAAGATTTTTTAAACGCAAAATGAAATGTATTGTGTAGAGGTAACTCAGGTGATTTACAAGGAAAGTTGCAAAACAAGCTGGCAATGCTCTAAAATGGCTTCACAAAATTCTGCTAACAGAAACATACAAGGTCTGTGATTTCTAAGGCCGATTAATTCAGACTTTCCTCACCTTTTCTAGCACTCTTTAGAAGAAATTATTTGACCCCTTCCTTGCACAGTTATCACAGAGGGTGACAGAGCAGGGTGTACAAAAGCTAATATTTTGATTAAAGGAAGTTAAGAAGGAAAGATTATCCCTCTCTACTGGGAAGGGCCATAGGAAAGATAGACTTCCTAACCTAATGGGGGGAGTACATTGTTTAAGGGATCTAAAGAACCCCTGGGCTTACCTGCTTATTCACTGAGTTGCTGACTGGGGCATTGCCACAAGTGTCTTGTCTAGGGAGCATCTCAGTTTTTTAACTGAGGGTAGAATAGTTAGCTGTGAGGTTCTTATAGACTTATACTTGAGAAATTGGATTACAAAAACTTTATTAAAGATAGCACCCACCAAACTGCAAAGCATTATAGTTAGTTAGGCAGGTTTCATTCTTGAGTGACTATTAGCAGCATATATTGATTGTTTTTTGAAGGTGATAAATTATACATAAACTGCAAATCCCCATTTAAATCTGACATTACTAGGTGGTGAGTAATCACACAATCTGGTGCACTGGTTATTTTAGTTTCAGATCCCAGTTATGAACTATCTTTAACAGCTCAGTCAAATGAAGCCATCAAATGCTTTGGGGGAGAGTGGGGGGGGGGGGTGTCTCCCCTGATTGTGCCCAGAAGGGGAAGCTGATGGGCACCTTTACATCTTTTGTAAAAATATGAGTAATCGATACTAAAAGAAAATGTATCATATTAAACAAATTACTAACTATGACTGTCATAAACTGTAACCATTAATTTTAGTACTACGTTCTAGTGAACGACCTTTTGGGATCATTCGCAGGAAATAAGAGTTTGAAATGTTTAGCCCATGCTATTTTTGCTATGCAAAAACAGTTTATAGAGTTAAGAGTTTGATCAGTGAAAAATCTGCAGAGTATGATGGTTATTTCAATTGAATGAAGTTTGTATAGAATATTTAGCACCAATTGTGTTTTTGGAACTTTCACAAAGACGGTGGGTGCACCAGGCTCACATAACAGAATTAATATGGTACTGCACAAAAAGTGGAAATCCTCTTGAGTGAATGTCTTAACATTTGATGTCACTCTTAAGTAAGGACACCAAGCTATTTGCTAAGAAGCTAACTCACTAAGTAGCACTACTAACTCAGAAGTCTCGCTTCCAAATGCCAGCATGGTTATGTGCCAGGGCGGAGGACAATGGGTCACATTAACCACAGACTAATAATATTTATTCTGCAATGCTACCTCTATCCTATGGCCATGCTCCTCCTTGACCAGAAAAAGGCATTCAAAATTATTTATTTTCTGTATTTGTGGAAGCTTTGTCCCCACTTCAGGATAAGATCTCAATTTATTAGTCAGATTTGGTCAGCTGTAATCTAGCCCCAAAGTTAAAAGGTGTGTGATGGCAAGAATAGCTACCCATCGCCACAACACAAGAGGAGTGCCCACTTCATCTGTTATTCACACTGAGCTTAAAACTTCATATTGCTCACATTCAACTTCACCTGTGGATCACCCTTCACTGTACTTAATGTTCACACTAATATCATGACTTATATGGATAATATTTATATTTACATTACAACCCCCTCACAATGCTTTTCAGCTGACATAAATACTTGTGGGAGAATTTCGGGGAGGATCTTGTAAAATACTCAATATGGGGGAAGCATCTTGTGACAGAGATGAAGAGCCTGATTTAGAGTTTGGCAGATGGATTACTCTGTCATAAATGTGACGTATACAGGGTTTCGTCTTATTACAAGTATATTATATCCAATGGCACTTGTGATAAAGCGGGCAGAATATCAGTCACGTTTCTGCAGGATACCCATCCACCGAAGTCTAAGTCAGACCATAAGTATCTAGGTCATGATATACATGGGCTGACCTCATAAAATGCACTTTATTCATATTCATGCATATTTTGAGAACCTTTGCTATAGAAATGTATATCTGTGATTAAGAGGTGGAAGAGGCAACATGATCATGAAGATCATTCTAAATAAACTTTTATATGTGTTTCAATTGGTCCTCAAATAGATTCTTACAATTTTAGGTGCATTGAATCAGCTATCTCAAACTTCAATGTATATTAAGATACATCAAGTTCCCATTAGTTAAAGGGGAGTTGGCTCTCCCTTAATTTAAGTTCCATTTCTAGGCGTATGTAGCAATATGATCGACTTATAACAATTGTAAATGTATGGACCCTCCATTTTTGACTGTATTTGATGGATCGCAGCATACATGCATAACTCCAACTATTCAAAATGTCAATGTCTTCTATTCTCACAATCATAATATTTGCTTTAAACTTTTCTGTGTGATATAGAGTGATGGTGACAAGAGGTTCCGAACCCTTGAAGACGTTGCCCAATTCACTTGATGCATAAAGTATTTTAACTGCCAACATACATGCCAACATTTAAAAACATTATATGTTCTAAGTTATACCCAGCTTTGGCAGCATAATTCCAATAGAGGGCCGATGCTCTCTACCTTCATGGTTCCAACCAAAATGTTGACGAAATGCACATGTTCACCTATGACAGGTTTTGCTGTCACACAAGAACTTTTATTAATTTGATTCTATTGCTATTATAGGGGGTGTCTAAATATTGTCAGTATGTGGAAAGAACTTAATTCCCAAAATGCTCAAGCATTGGTGGAAAGCTTACAAGGATTTTGTGTTTTCCAATTCGATATGAAAATGTATTAATTTTACCTCTTGAGCTTTGGGTAGACCAGCAGATGCATAATAATTGGCTACAATACAGGCTCGCAGCTTGTCCATCATTCTTCTGGCATCGAGCAGGCGCTGAAAAATAAAATTGATGTACATTAGAGCCCGAAATTACAAGTGTGACATCCTCCAGTGTAGCCTTGTTTCCATTCAGTAGTAATGGGAGGCAAGGACAACCCTTAAAACCTAAAGAACCTAGGTCATCACGACGGGTTCATTTTGTAGTTACAGGGTCATAGTACCCAAACTACCAAAGCAATTAACAGAACAAAGATCAACTTGCCAATGTAATGGCATTTTAATGCACATGTGAATCAGAAAAACAGCACATAAGGTGGTCAGTGCCCCGGTGATCACTCAATGTAAACAGTGAAGATGAATGCGTGTGTATATAGACAAAAGTTAACAACTTCATAAACAATCAATGGCTTGGTACGCAGATACAGGTATGCCAAACAGTTTCTCTTATTTCTGAGTAAACAACAGTGTGCTTGCTGTAGTGTCGAATTTCCAACCTTATGTCTCAGTTATAAGGAAATCATCAGGACAAGACAGTGTGAAGCACCTAGAGGTTTTAGTGTAGTACGAAATTGGGAGAAATGATTACTAAATGCCAGTGTCATAAATACTTTTATTTGATTTGTTAAAATCGTAAAAGGGGGGAAACTTACAACCATGTGATAAACATCAACATATTGAATCAGCGTAAAACAGCATAAAACATGCCCCTGTGATCTGGGCGACTTTGCACAGATATACATGATAAGTAAAAATAGGGAGAGCGTTTTTAAATATACAAAGATAAAAAGAAACAGGGGTAGCACTTTTATAAGGCGATGGCCCTCTCATTACAAGATTCGGGCCAGCAAATCACTCTTATAACAGGGGCTGCTCCTCACATAAGGGCATATACGAAACGATTACGAAATGCATTAAAAATATGTAGCTTGAAAGGCCACTCAGCCAGGGAAAAGGAACAGGACACAGTGACAATTGGAGCAAGGAAGGACCTGGTATCCAAATTCCAAGTGGTTCAAAATATGGCTGCCCGCCTTGCCCTCAACAAACCAGCACAGACCCCCTCCTTACCTCTGTTGCACCAACTGCATTGGCTTCCCATCAGAAAATGATCCATCTTTAAATTGTTATGCCTGGTTTTCAAATCCCTCCAAGGGATGGGGCTGGCCTACCTTATGAAGAAGATTGAACGTTATCAACCCACACGACTGCTGATATCCAGTAGCCGTAATTTGCTCTGCAGGCGGAGAATCGGGAGGCCAAAATGGGGGGGCCGTGCGTTTTCTCATTTAGCGTCAACTCATTGGAACAACCTCTCTGATGAGATTCGCGCCTCTTTCAATTTCCCTCAATTCAAAAAATTGCTTAAGACCTGGCTATTTTAATTGGTTCCTACTGCATTAGGGTGTTTGCCTCTCAGGCGCCGAGAGATCCCCTCGGGGATTATTCGTTGCACCTTATAAATGAGTAAATAAATACATTCCAGGGAGTAAATAACTGATAATGAAAAGACGCAATAATTGGAAAAAATCTGTAATAGAATTACAGTTAAAGGCAAATAGTAACTACCAGTTTATGAAAAGATCTACTTCCTCAATCCTGCCATCTCTGTGTCTCACAACCGCCTGAAGTGCTTATTCCTGCTACAGCTGGGGTGAGACTCAGTCCTCTAGTCCACCGTGCACCCAGCAGAGCCATGACAGAGCGTGCTACAAGCGCAGAAGCACACCCGCAGCGCGGGACACGCCCGGGCGATGACCCTGCTAGGAGCGGCCCCATCCACGACCGATCAAGGCTGAGCTGGGCCCATTCTCTTGGCTCTAAGGTTTTGTGCCAATTCTATTGTCTTAATTCTTTGACACAGTGCTTTCAACCATCAACCTATCCCGTTGTATGCAGCCGGACCTCCCCTAGGAAGTAAGTGGACTCTATTTCTAGTTGAAGCTCTTTTATGTGGGACTTAATTTTCAAATTTAAGGGGTATCCGCGGATCTTTTGCCAATATGGGTAAACATAAGCTAGGGGGCAGATGACGTTCGTTGATACCAAACGCACTACCATTAGCTCCTTTTTTAGCTTGAGCAGTGAGTGTAATTTCTAAAGAAACTGGCTTGACAGAATGCTGCTTATCCTTGCATATGACTCTATTTTGGTTGGGGAGTCAGTAATAGGTGCGAACCATTGCAATCATATGGTCGTGGATGATCACACCTCTCAGGAGCTGCCCTTGGAAATTGAGGTACCCCGCCCCCTTCTTTGGCCCGCCCACTCCCCTGGTACGTTCACCAGCAGCCAAAAGTAAGCAAAAGTCCAGAAGGGTGGCAGCCGCTAGCCCAAGTTCAACTGCATCTATCACAAGAATATGTCATAGGGTCGATGATTAATCTGTTCCTTTGGGTGTATCACCCTGGGCTACTGCCTTATGTAATTTTGTTGATACCATTAAAGATATGGTTCTACCATTAGGCAGAAACTGAAGCGATTAGAAGAGAACATTTATTAAATATCTTCTTTCTGCAGCAGCGTGGCAACTACGAACATGGCCAGTGTTATTACAACGGAGCTGGCCCCTTTTAATGTAGGCCAGAATCATCCTACCACTAATTCTAATGTTCAACAATCTACCAGGGCGCCTTATTGACATGGTGGTGCCCCCGGACGTGTTACTGGGGGATCCGCAATTGTGCTTGTATCGGAGGCCGCTCCTACATCTGAACCTTTTTCTATGCAGCCAACAGTTACAGCTACTAACCACCACCATGTAAATCCTCTCCCTGGCCCTAGCAGTCAGCTGCAGAATCCTGGATTGAGTCTTGCTGACCCCAACAACCAAGCGACTTACTGTGACCCCATAACAATTGATTTGCCACCAGCATGTTGTCCATATGTGGCCGTTTTGGTCAATGCCCCTCTCCTCTTAAACCCTGATCAAAAAGAGTCCCTGGTGAATAAAGTTGTACATTAGTTGAATAGGAATCATGTATTTCCCCAGAGTGAGCACACCAAAGGAGAGTGGGATATGTTAGGATGCTTAGAAAAAGTCTTCATTGCATTCCCCATTTGTCAGAAATATGACTCTGTTACCATTAGTTTTTCTTTTATCATAATCTACACAGTCCTGATCTAACATATAAGGGAAATTACAATACACAGGAAATATCTGGTTGTAACCCTAGTCTGTATTCCCCTCTGGCCAATACCACTAAGTTCCATGGTTTGAGCTACCGGAGAGTGGTGCACTCAATTGGCCCTGGCGGAATAATCTGGGGAGTAGACTACAATGTAGTTCTGGATGCCCAAACTGATAGATCAGGCGACTCCCATCGCCCTCACCCCCGAGCGGCAACACAACTGCAAGCCACCATCTCTGAGGGCGATCAAATACATATATGGCGCCATAGGCATCCCGAAGAGAGGTGCGGAACATGCATGACGTCCACTGGGCCCTCCTGGTCGAGGATAGACTACTGGCTGGTCTCCCGGGATGTGGCTATGTGGACGGCGGAGGTGTAAGACCTGCCAAACCCCTCTCACATCACTACCCGGTGATTATCATGCTGGAACTCCTAGAGTACCCGACAAGAGCGTTTTCATGGAGACTGCCGCCAGGGGCACTATGCGATCAAGTGAAACCATTAGGCAGATCATATCTGATTATTTTTGCCTTAACAAAGGCACAGTCGATTCCCCCTCTCAAACGATTAGAAGGCGAAATACAGGCCCTGGAGCAGGAGTTTCGGGAGGCAGCCTTGAGGGAGAGACTCTTGGCAAGGAAGCTAGAGCACGGTGTTATGGTGAGGGACAGCACGCAGGAAAGGCGCTGGCGGGGCTTCTTCGGAAGCCCTGGCCAAGTGAGTATATACCTGATCTAAACACGGCAGATGGGGATCTGGCAGTGGGCCAATCAGCTGTTCAAGCAGAAATGATCTCTTTTTATGCTTCCCTTTATCGGGCCCAAAAAGAAAAGTCACCTCCTGAGCTGGAGGAGTTCTTTGACCCCCTTAAATGCGACTCATACCGGCCGCTCTCCATGATCGACATGGACAACAAGATCCTTGCCAAGCTTCTTTCAGCACGTCTCCTCCCTCTGCTGCCCATGGTACTGCACCAGGACCAATGCAGTTTTGTAACGGGTAAAGCCAGGGCCCATAATCTCCGCATGCTCTTCGCCACACTGCAGGAGGTGGACCCGCAGCTTAAGGCTGCCGCAATCTTTTTCGATGTCACTAAGGCATTTGATTCGCTTGAATGGCCATGTCTATTTGCTTTACTCAGATGCATAGGACTTAGCCCTAAGTTTATTAGGTTGATAACGCTCCTATACTCTCTCCCCATGGTGCGGATCAGGGTCAATGGCATAACAACAACCCCGTTCTCAGTCTCCCGGGGTACCAAACAGGGATGTCCACTGTCGCCACTATTGTTAGCCGTGGCCATGGAGCCACTGGCAGCCCAGTTGCGACAGCACCAAGCACAGAGGGGTCTGTCGTTCTCGCCTTGGGTAATTTTGGTCTAGCTATACGCAGACGATGTCACGTTATCTGTCAAACACCAGACGGTTAATCTCGACCCCCTGGTCAGGGAGTGTCTTAACTTTGGTGGGCTATAAGGGCTACAAATCAACTGGGCTAAGTCAATGATCCTGCATTGACAGTGGTTGCCTCAAGTTAATTCGGACTTTCCCCTCCAATGGGCATGCTAGCCTGTGAGATACCTCGACATTTGGATCAGTTGGGACCCGGGAGAACTGTGGCGCTACAACTATGTGTGGCTGATGGACTGGTTAGAGCAGCGCATAGCGTGCTGGATTACATTGACCTTGTCACTCACCGGCCGGCTGGCCATTGCCAAGATGGTGGTCTTGCCTAAGCTTTTCTACCTCTTTGCGAATATCCCACTTCCCCTTACCCACAGCTTTAGAAAGCGATTTTGATCATACATGATTTCCCTTGCATGGGCAGGCAAGCAGTCCAGAATCGCCTCGGAGATCCTTACCCTACCATTTGAGCAGGGCGGCCTGGGTGTGCCAGATTTTGACTTGTACTATTGGTGTGTCCAAGCACAATTTGCGTACCACTGGATATATTCCACACAATTCATGGTGCACACCACACCAGAATACGATCAGGTGGCCCCGCTCCCGAAGACATTGTACCAGGCACGCCCCGACACCGCAACAAGAGCGATATGGTGGGATGCACAGTTAGGGCATGGCATGAAAAGCGCCGGAGAGCACAACAGGATGTAATGTATGCTCCAATGGTCCCCCTGCCCAGACACCCAGCATTGCAATTTCTGTCAGATGCAGGTCCCTGCACTAGATTGCACGCAATGAAGATTACTAAGATCGGAGATGTATTCCCAGAAGGCAATTTCAAAGGAAGGGGAAGAGCTAACCATGTTGGTGCAAATGACATACTACCAGCTGCGCAGCGCGCTACAAGCTTACCTCACCTCGTTTCCAGCCGCTCCCTCCACATTCCAGACGCTGAAGCACTTCCTAAAAACTCTTCCCTCCCAAGCTTATTACAAGCGTGTACTCTGATATGCAACGCACGGCTCCAGTCTGCACACCGCACGCACATCAGGAGTGGGAGGCCATGTTGGGCATTTCAATTACACAGGAACAATGGACTTTCCGCTGCACACAGGCACGTGCACCCTCCCCAAACTAGACTACGCCTCATTCACTTTAAGTTCCTCCAACGCCTTTACAAGACACCAGTCTGGCTTCAAATGATCGGACTGATTGCTGAGGCGCTCTGCCAGAGATGTAGCTCCCGGGACGCGACTTTCATTCACCTTGCGTGGGAATGCCCCCATATACAACATTACTGGGCGACCAATTTGACACTATTGAGGAAATGATGGGCTCGCCCATGGAGAGATCGCCCCGGACGGCGCTGCTTGGCTACGTTACAGATCTCCCACCTGACAGTAGAAAGTTGACCCCAATGCATCTATTGCTCACTAAAAGACGTATCGCAATGATTTGGGGTAGGACGTGGACACCGCACAGAGAGGAATGGCTAAGAGATGCAGCATTCTGCCAAAAGCAATTGGCTGCATACTGAGACCTAATGCCCGTGCAGTCCCAACCTAAAGCCATATGGAGCCGGCTGCAAACATACATCTGATTGCACGAAGAAAGCGAGGAACCTTTGCTTCCCCTAGCCCCAGGAGAGTAGGGGTAACTAGACAGGCATCGCCCAAGCACACTGTTGCGATAGATATCAACAGCCTTGATGGGCTGAAACTAATAAGTCTTGCTCCTCCCCTTCTTTCCCCATACCCCCTCCAAGTTTGATATAATGGCAGCTTTTGGTTTGCTTTGTAATTACGGAATATATGCTTTGACCAGACACTACTAGTTGCAGTGAAGTGCATTGATAATGTGTTAAGAGAGCGATTGAACCAAGGTCACAAGAGCAGCTAAATGCAATTTACGTATTACTCTTTGTCAATGAAAAAAGTAGGCCTGTTACCAATGTTGTGGAAACCCTTTCATGGACTATGTACAACTGAAACTTTGAATAAAGAGAATTAAAAACAAAATGTTTTATGAGGCGAAGAAAAAGGGATCCTTCTGAGGGATCTCCGAACACCGACAAAAAAGCTGATTCACAAGGAGGGTAAGCCAGCGAAACAGTGTGCTTCCCATAGACCTATCACCTTTGTAGACCTGGAAGTGAAAAGCTTGGCCAAGGTGCAGATAAACCGCCTGATCGGGTAATAGATAAATTAATACACTTAGACCAGTCTGGCTTTATGCCCTAGAGATCCACAAGAAATAACCTCTGATGACTGTTCAGTTTCCTGACGGTGTTGATGGCAACCGACAAGGCTTTTGACTTGGAGGAGTGTTGGTACCTATATCCCAGGAGTTTGACCTTGGCATGGGGACCAGACAGGGGTGCCTCCCCCTCGCCCCTGCTGTTAGCACTGGCTGGGGAACTCCTGGCCAACTGGGTGAGGGTGCATGCTCAAGTTAGAGGAATTAGGGGGACCCCACGTTGGAAAGATGAGATTTCACTATAAGGAGACTATATCCTACTCCACTTGGCAGATCTGGCCCAGTCCATACCCTCATGTTTAGGTCTTGTCTGATCCAGTGCATGGCTGCTCTGCGAGACATTTAGTAACTGGGTTTTTAAAGTGCTACCAGAGTCTTTTGCTGGCCTCAAGCGTGCGGTTACGCGCGTGTGAACTTGCACAGCCCATTTGGCTTTCTGTAATGGCTCATTAAGCCTTACATATACTGATCACCACTGGGTATGGGCTCCCAAGCAGTAAGGCCAAGCCCTGCCTTAAATTGTATCACACGAAAAATGCCAATACTGCGGATTGAATTTTGACGTATTATTTCATTCTATACATACGAACAAAACACTACGTAAGAGGTGTATTTCCTTAGAATCAATCTTTTTCAATTTTGCATTTTATTTGCACATTTCTGATTTCAAACATTTGAATATTTTCACAGAATATTTCAAAACACATCACAAAAACAAACACAAGTTAAATTCTATTTTCATACCTCATTCATACTGGGGGACTTATCTATACATACTCAATGCATTCATCCAACTAGCAATCTAAAATGACAGGGTGTTGTATTTTTACAATTTATATACAATTTTTTGAAACGAAACCATAGAATATCATTAAAGATATCAATCACTATCATCAAATTGTTGTTTCTGTTTTCTTATGGTTTCAGTGTGACGACGTTACAAAGGAAGGTCTACGCGTTTCGAACTCTTTGAATCTAGAGTTCTCGTCAGGACCATAGACTGTGAATGGAAAAACAGGGGAACCTCTGTTAGAATGCGTCATTTTATGTCACAGAAGCTGATTTGAGCTCAACACCCGGTTCTTTGCCTCTTACCTCTCCGAGTGTCAAAAGGGGATGTCAAAAGGATGTGTCTCCTAGGTTTGCCAACGTCCGCGGAGCGGGACCACCTACATGATAAATGCACACGCTATTGAAAATGACTAACAACAAGCATTCAATATCAGGCACGCTCTAGGGCATACTTACATAGAGATAATGCCTTTTCATTTCTTTTCTGTGGACAACAAGGATAAACATGTATGAGGAGATTGATCACTTTTGTTGCTCCCTGCATGATTTATTATGGCGAGTTGGAAATCTTACCGGGTTGATTTGACAGTGTTCTCTGAACGCTGTGCGTGATGAGTTCAGCAGATTCGTTTTCGTATTTCACAATGCACCTGGGGAGGATGAATGCACCTCAAATTATCCGTTACGAAATTATGGGGGCTTGTAGATGGATTAAAGGCCATTCAGACTATCTAATATGTCATACCTTTCAATTGTGGCGTGTTGTCGCTGGGTCCCGGCTCACGATCTGAGGCATACAGCTGAGACACGCTATATTCAATGCGTTAGTGTGTCACATGACATCATGTCGAAACGCGGGCGCCATCTTGGCATGGTCCTTGTTGCTATCATTTCTTTGGGCGTGTATTACAATCACTTGATGGTGTGATGTTTTGAAAGTTGCATGTGTTCGATATTTCGAACGTTTGGTCATTAGAATGAATGCTATGGATTTATGGATATTTCTTCCGTCTTGTGGCAAATTATATTCAGGGGTCCTTCCGCGGCGGCTATCTTTGATAGGGGACTCACCAATCGTTCGTGTACTGAATTGGGTGCCTGTCTCAATGTGATTTGAAAAAACTCATTGCAGAGTTATAATTTAAACATCTCAGAAAGTTCATTTAATCCATTTGTTGCTGTGTTAAATCTTACAATCATCATTGCCTCTTGTTTTGAAAGTTTTTCATCAAGATCCCCTCCTCTTGGATCTTGTTCAATTTTTGTGATGATAGTCCAGCGCAGTTCATTATCACCATGGTTCTTTTGTTGCCAATGGTTGACCAATGGGGCATTTGGTACCTTTCGCTTTATCCTAGATTTATGTTGCTGGATTCTTAAACGGATCTCTTGGTTAGTTTTGCCAATATACAAAGAATTGCAAGGACACCTAATCCCATAGATAACATATCGTGTTTTGCAATTAGTAAACATGTCATGTCTCCAAGTTGTTTCTTTATGTTTGAAAATTGAACCCTCTTCAGTGGAATCGCAACAATTGCACCCTCCACATCTGTGGTAATCCCATCATGCTTCTCAAATTGGATTGTGGTTTTGTTGGTAAGGCGGCTCTCACTAGTTTATTGGCCAAACTTGATTCTTTTCTGAAAGCGAATAGCGGTGGTTTCATCAATTCTTCGCTTAAATTTTTTACAAGTGCCAGTTGCTGTTGACCACCTTTTTTAACATGTTAGAACTAGGGCAGTATGTGGTGACTAATACTGTTCGGTCCAATTTCTTTTTCGCTTTTTTCTCCAAAAGATGTTCCTCGTGGTGTCCACCACGCTCGTTTTTTTGAACGCCGTAAAAGTTTTTTGGGGTATCCACGGTCAATGAGATTAATGGTCAATTTTTCGGCATGTTTTTCGTATTCCTGTTTATCTTGGCAATTTCTCCGGATCCTTAGGTATTGCCCATATATGGCAAATTCTCCTTTAAACTCCGCGGGTGTATCTCTACATCGAGGAATGGTATTTTGTTTTTAGAATACATTAGACTGAATTTTATTTCTTATGTTCTACTGTGAGAATTAGCTGTCCTCTTTATGTCAAGCTATGAGGAGAAATTCATTTACCAAGATAATCCCTTTGGACACTCAATTAGTCACTGGAGTCGTTACATCGACGACGTTTTCTTTGTATGGTCTGGTACTGAAGAAGAACTGAAACATTTCAATCAGTGGCTTAACAGTAGAACACAAGAAATAAAATTCAGTCTAATGTATTCTAAAAACAAAATACCATTCCTCGATGTAGAGATATACCCTTCGGACGAAGGAGGTTTGATGACAACCTTATACAAAAAAGAAACGGACCGGAATAGATCTTTACACTTTACAAGCAACCACCCGCGGAGTTTAAAGGAGAATTTGCCATATGGGCAATACCTATGGATCCAGAGAAATTGCCAAGATAAACAGGAATACGAAAAACATGCCGAAAAATTGACCATCAATCTCATTGACCGTGGATACCCCAAAAAACTTTTACGCCGTTCAAAAAAACGAGCGTGGTGGACACCACGAGAACATCTTTTGGAGAAAAAAGTGAAAAAGAAATTGGACCGAACAGTATTAGTCACCACATACTGCCCTAGTTCTAACATGTTAAAAAAGGTGGTCAACAGCAACTGGCACTTGGTAAAAAATTTAAGCGAAGAATTGATGAAACCACCGCTATTCGCTTTCAGAAAAGAATCAAGTTTGGCCAATAAACTAGTGAGAGCCGCCTTACCAACAAAACCACAATCCAATTTGAGAAGCATGATGGGATTACCCCCAGTTATGGGACACCACAGATGTGGAGGGTGCAATTGTTGCGATTCCACTGAAGCGGGTTCAATTTTCAAACATAAAGAAACAACTTGGAGACATGACATGTTTACTAATTGCAAAACACCATATGTTATCTATGGGATTAGGTGTCCTTGCAATTCTTTGTATATTGGCAAAACTAACCAAGAGATCCGTTTAAGAATCCAGCAACATAAATCTAGGATAAAGCGAAAGGTACCAAATGCCCCATTGGTCAACCATTGGCAACAAAAGAACCATGGTGATAATGAACTACGCTGGACTGTCATCACAAAAATTGAACAAGATCCAAGAGGAGGAGATCTTGATGAAAAACTTTCAAAACAAGAGGCAATGATGATTGTAAGATTTAACACAGCAACAAATGGATTAAATGAACTTTCTGAGATGTTTAAATTATAACTCTGCAAAGATTTTTTTAAACCACATTGAGACAGGCACCCAATTCAGTACACGAACGATTGGTGAGTCCCCTATCAATGATGGCCGCCGCGGAAGGACCCCTGAATATAATTTGCCACAAGACGGAAGAAATATCCATAAATCCATAGCATTCATTCTAATGACCAAACGTTCGAAATATCGAACACATGCAACTTTCAAAACATCACACCATCAAGTGATTGTAATACACGCCCAAAGAAATGATAGCAACAAGGACCATGCCAAGATGGCGCCCGCGTTCCGACATGATGTCATGTGACACACTAACGCATTGAATATAGCGTCTCTCAGCTGTATGCCTCAGATCGTGAGCCGGGACCCAGCGACAACACGCCACAATTGAAAGGTATGACATATTAGATAGTCTGAATGGCCTTTAATCCATCTACAAGCCCCCATAATTTCGTAACGGATAATTTGAGGTGCATTCATCCTCCCCAGGTGCATTGTGAAATACGAAAACGAATCTGCTGAACTCATCACGCACAGCGTTCAGAGAACACTGTCAAATCAACCCGGTAAGATTTCCAACTCGCCATAATAGATCATGCAGGGAGCAACAAAAGTGATCAATCTCCTCCTACATGTTTATCCTTGTTGTCCACAGAAAAGAAATGAAAAGGCATTATCTCTAAGTAAGTATGCCCTAGAGCGTGCCTGATATTGAATGTTTGTTGTTAGTCATTTTCAATAGCGTGTGCATTTATCATGTAGGTGGTCCCGCTCCGCGGACGTTGGCAAACCTAGGAGACACATCCTTTTGACATCCCCTTTTGACACTCGGAGAGGTAAGAGGCAAAGAACCGGGTGTTGAGCTCAAATCAGCTTCTGTGACATAAAATGACGCATTCTAACAGAGGTTCCCCTGTTTTTCCATTCACAGTCTATGGTCCTGACGAGAACTCTAGATTCAAAGAGTTCGAAACGCGTAGACCTTCCTTTGTAATGTCGTCACACTGAAACCATAAGAAAACAGAAACAACAATTTGATGATAGTGATTGATATCTTTAATGATATTCTATGGTTTTGTTTAAAAAAATTGTATATAAATTGTAAAAATACAACACCCTGTCATTTTAGATTGCTAGTTGGATGAATGCATTGAGTATGTATAGATAGGTCCCCCAGTATGAATGAGCATGAATGAGGTATGAAAATAGAATTTAACTTGTGTTTGTTTTTGTGATGTGTTTTGAAATATTCTGTGAAAATATTCAAATGTTTGAAATCAGAAATGTGCAAATAAAATGCAAAATTGAAAAAGATTGATTCTAAGGAAATACACCTCTTACATAGTGTTTTGTTCGTATGTATAGAATGAAATAATACGTCAAAATTCAATCAGCAGTATTGGCATTTTTCGTGTCATTAAGCCTTACAGCATGTCAATCATGCCCCCTCCACCCCCTTGCTCTCTGCTCTCGCTCTCACTACCCCCTCTCTTCTCACCCTCCCTTGACAACTTCATTTCCCTCCTGTAATAAATCAGTTATCACCGTCCTCATGCTTGCATTTGTGGTTTGCAGTCCCCTCTCACCTGGTGAGAGAAGCCCCATTTCTTTCTCCCAGGCTTTCCTCTTGCCTTTTGATCTGTGCTCTCACGTGACCCACGCCCTGTTATACTGTGTGCGTTTGTGTCCTCGAGTATTTCTGATGTTCTCCCCGAGCTGCTGTCATTTGGAAGATGACTGGTTGAAAGCCTTCATCAATGCGTACATAGAGGTGTTTTTTAGGGCTCTGGCCTACGTCACATGTGGGCGGAGCCCAAGAGTCCTGTAGTTAGCGTCTCCGAAAAGCTACCTAAGAAATTCCTGGCTGCTCGTGATTTTTCGTCCTTTTTTTTTGCCAGCTGCATTTCGATTGGCCTTCTCGTGCGTGTGTTTTCGGAAGAGCGCACGCAATAGGCCATAGGCGGTAGAGTAGCTCCGCCTATTGCATATTCCGTGCGGACACGCACAGCAGAAGGGCATATTTCTTCAATTATCGCAGCTGTCAGGGCCCGCGGTAATTGAAGACAGATGCTGGGCGCGCGTGCACCACTCTCGTTCTTCCTTGAGGCTATTGAAACACTTCGACTGCTATTACGGATGGTAACCACTAGATAGCGTTCCTCCCGTAACATGGTCCACCGGCTGCTCACTGCTACGGAGAGAGCTTGACTCTGCCGTGCCGTAGTGTTCTGGTTGTCAGGAATTAAGTGCGCCTTGTACCCTTGTGCCTCCGCGTGTGTCTGTGTGTGAGAGAGCTTTCCCCGGCCGTCCTGTAGTGATCTGATTGACAGGGTGTGCGCCTTGTGTCGCTGTGCCTCTGAGTTAGCTAGTAGCCATGATTCCCTCTTGAGAGGAAGCCGGCCCGCGTCCTTGCTGCTTCCAAGGCTTATTTCTGTGCGCATGGAAGCCTAGCAGGCGCTCGAGGCTGCGGATGCGAGCGTGTTCATTGTGCGCAGCGGTGGCGGGTGGACTCAGTCCAGGATTACCTCACGAGCCATGTCCGTTTTCAGATGTTACACGGAGAGGAGGGAGCGCTAACAATGAGGGCATCGAGCTGCGATCAAAGGGGTGGTGTGGGGGAGAGTTCGAGGAGGGGGAGTAGAGTGTCGGGGTAGGCCACAACAAACCATGTTTTCATAAAGTTTTCTCCAGCGTGCAGTTTAGGTCTCATGTTTAAGTGGTACTTTGTTTGTGTCATCGGCACTAACAAGAACTCTTAAAACAGGAGTTATTATGCATAAACATGCGCGTGCCTGTTTCGGAGTGAAATTCATATTTGCATACTGGGTTCGGCTGAGGTTTTCGAGGCCTGGGGCCGGTGCTGGTGTGAAGCAGTGCCTGGCGAGGACTGGGAACCCCGGATGACGGGAAAACAAGACAGGCGGAATGTGTGGCTGGCGGTGGGAGTTTATCTTCACTCCACCCTATGGCCCCGTCTGTTCTGTGCAGCCTGAATTCAAGGAGTGCTGGAACAAAAATGCGCACAAGTGACCTCCAGACACATTTGTAAAATGTGAATTTATTTCCAGTGAAGAGATACTGCTGCCTATATGGACTGATGTATGTGCCCACTGGCAACGCTACCCCCCCAGAAGAGACGTGCAGCACAGCTGGGCACGTAAAGTGAAGGAAGGGCGCGCGTGCCACCTTATCGCACCTCGTGATCAGAAACAACTGAGAGAGAAAATGGTTGATTTTAGCTATTGGTGTTTCTTTCACAAGCACTGCGTGAGCTGGCAAAGGGCAGGTGATGGGGATGCTGGAAAGGCAGGTGACAGAGGGAAAGCATAGTCAGGTGACGTGTAGCGGGAAACGGGCAGGCGTCTAGGAGTGAGAATGATTCAGTGACGTGGAGTGGGGGAATGGACTCCATGTTATATATCATTGTTTTCCCCAAACAATATTTCACAATTACGACTTTTCTCTATATAGTGTATTATTTTGACAAAAACATATTGTCATAAATTTCGACCTAGCCTACTTTGTTTTTATTTACTTTTGTCTTTTTATGTATGTCTGTTTCTATTTACATATCTATTTCTTTTCACACACATCTATAACTACACCCCAAGCGGAATATATATATATACATACATATATAGATACATATATACATACATATATAGATACATATATATATATATATATATATATATATATATATATATATATATATATATATATATATATATATAGTATATACTGTATTTGTTTTGGGTTTTAGTAGAAAACAACAAACATCGAATCTATCTATCGCTCTACCGCAGAGTGCAGAGTGAGTGCAGAGTGAGTGCAGAGTGAGTGCAGAGTGAGTGCAGAGTGAGTGCAGAGTGAGTGCAGAGTGAGTGCAGAGTGAGTGCAGAGTGAGCGTGAGTGCAGAGTGAGAGTGAGTGCAGAGTGAGAGTGAGTGCAGAGTGAGAGTGAGTGCAGAGTGAGTGGAGAGAGAGTGCATAGTGAGTGGAGAGAGAGTGCAGAGTGAGAGTGAGTGCAGAATGAGTGCAGAGTGAGAGTGAGTGCTGCAGAGTGTGAGTGAGTGCTGCAGAGTGTGAGTGAGTGCTGCAGAGTGTGAGTGAGTGCTGCAGAGTGTGAGTGAGTGCTGCAGAGTGTGAGTGAGTGCTGCAGAGTGTGAGTGAGTGCTGCAGAGTGTGAGTGAGTGCTGCAGAGTGTGAGTGAGTGCTGCAGAGTGTGAGTGAGTGCTGCAGAGTGTGAGTGAGTGCTGCAGAGTGTGAGTGAGTGCTGCAGAGTGAGTGCAGATTGAGTGCAGAGTGAGAGTGAGTGCAGAGAGAGTGAGTGTAGAGTGTGAGTGAGTGTAAGTGAGTGCAGAGTGAGTGCAGAATGAGTATGAGTGCAGTGAGAGAGTGTAGAGTGCAGAGTGAGTGCAGAGTGAGTGCAGAGTGAGAGCAGAGTGAGAGCAGAGTGAGAGCAGAGTGAGAGTGAGTGCAGAATGAGTGCAGATTGAGAGTGCAGAGTGAGAGTGCAGAGTGAGTGCAGAGTGAGAGTGAGTGCAGAGTGAGTGCAGAGTGAGAGTGAGTGGAGTGAGAGTGAGTGCAGAATGAGTGCAGGGTGAGTGCTGCAGAGTGTGAGTGCTGCAATGTGTGAGTGCCGCAGAGTGTGAGTGAGTTCAGAGTGAGTGCAGAGTGAGAGTGAGTGCAGAGTGAGAGTGAGTGCAGAGTGAGTGCAGAATGAGTACGAGTGCAGAGTGAGAGAGAGTGCAGAGTGAGAGTGAGTGTAGAGTGAGAGTGAGTGCAGAGTGAGTGCAGAGTGAGTGCAAAATGACTGCAGAGAGAGATTGAGTGCGCAGGGTACGAACACTCGAATTAAGTCCACCACACATAAGACCACACACCACACTCACACCACACACACCACCAACCACTCACCACCACACACTCGCCACCACACAGCCAACCACACACACAACCACACACACACACACCACCAGCCGTCAGTGCACACTTTCACCGGGCACAAACACCATCAGCTGTCAGTGCAGGCTTCCACCAGGCACACAACACCAGACGTCAGTGCACGCTTCCACCAGGCACACACACCTCCAGCCGGCAGTGTACACATCAATTGTTAACGCATCCACAATTAACTATTGTAGCAATCGCAGTATGGTGCACTTTACTTTTAAACATATTCATCTAAAGCGCAGCATGCCACCATTGCTACAATTCCAATCCAACCGACATAATTCCACTACACACCACATGCATACACTCCATAACACATGGCTAAAAGACATTGCCATTTACAATGCCATTAGCTCTAACTCAAATAAATCCGAGACCGATTGCATTTCTAATGCTTGTTATTATAGAACGGCAGACTCTGGGCCGCGCCATGTTGAGTGCTTCAGCCAGTGAAACCTTTGTGTTGCCGCTGATATTGACTTGTGTGCTTGACTTTGGCAGACGCTTGCAGTCCAGGAGGGTGCTTTGGCTGTAGAAGCAGGTGAGCCGAACCATGGAGCATTTTCAGAAGTAGGCAGAATTCCAGTCTGTGGTACGTACAGGAGAAGTGGTGGGTTGCAGAGGCTAGGTGGAATGTTTCTAAAATTGAGTTGATTTGTGCTGGCTTCTTGGGATGCGTGCACTACTATCACTTCTTATGCGTTCGTTGTCAAATTCGCACAGTTTGCTTTTGGGGTTTGGTCTTTTTTAATTATTCTACAGTAATTCGCATTTATGTATTTTAGAATGAGATAAATTGCAGACAATATGAATTCATTGTTGCTATGCAAATAACCCAAAATGTTAATGTGGGAGATGTACTGTATGTGTGGACTCGATAGTGAGGACTGCTTGTGCCTCGTGGAGATCTGCGGCTCATACCTTGGCAGGCTTTCTGTTACCGGGTTGCACTCTACCCACAGGCCCAGATGCTTAAGTGCAGCATAGATCACCATGTAATTTGCGAGCTCTCTGGCTTGATTTGCCAGCTGCCTTTGAACACAGCCCAGCTTTTCTCAGAAGGGGCAGGCGTTCCACAGTACCAATGTGGTGCCATCATTAGTCTTAGCCTCCCTGCCAGATCCTACAGGTATGTGAACAGGATCTTTTGTACCTTTGAGACTGAACCTCTTTGGTGCACAGATTCTGGTGGGTGGCTCCTCCTGGCCTTTTTGCTCCTGTCAACTCTTTGCCGCACTTGAGGTGAGGGGGTGAAAGCATGGAGATGCAGTGCTACTGGAACAATTTTTAGAGTGTGGGTAATGCCATTAATGTTATATTACTGAAGTCGGAGAGATTGTGAAAAAACCAAGCGTCACACATCAAATAAACAGTGTAGCAAATGTGCCACGCCCATTCAACAAGAAAGTGGTAAGTAAGGATGTGGTATGTAGCTGGTGGTACATTTTGGAGCACTAGTGCACCAACGTTTACCAACAACACATTTTCTGTTGAAATGGCCACTAAATTTGCATTGACATGAAGTTTTCCTGGTAAAACTATATATCGCGCAAAAACAATAATGTGTGGAAAATGGTGTTTCCGTGAATATTTATCATTTGCGCACCACATAGAAAAGCATCTTAATCTGTTTTGAACCGAATAAAATCATTGTTTCTCTCACATGTCAGAATGACAAAAAAAGTGCTTTATTTGTGCTTTCCTAATTGCTGAAATTATTTGAAATATGTGTAATAGTTAACTTCCCGATTATTTAAGTATTGTGTGCCCGAAAAAAAACCTGCGATAATCCAGCTGTTCCTTTGGTTTCGTTTACGCTAGCAGGATTATCACCTAGACTTTTACAAAATCCTCTTACTTTGCAGTCAGAGAAATAAAATTACATCCCAGTTTCCAAATAAGCAGCAATTTGTCATAAATTCTAGCCTGAGATTTGACCTTTGTATTTAAAAGGGCAGCAAATGTGACAGGGTAAACACAACATTTACTGCTCATTCGCCTTCTGAACTCCAGCACGATTCTTTTTTGCAATGCAATAGGTCTCGCATTTACGAGAGTTTAAGCTATTGGCATTGTAAATGACGATGCCTTTTATTTATATGATTTGAAAATTAACACATAAATAATTGTGTTACTTATCTGATAGCTTTGTAAATTTCATATTTGCCTTTTCATTGTTATGCCTCAATCCTACAATTGTAATTTGCTTTATTTACTCTTGACAACATGTTTTTATTTCATTTTTTTTTATGTATTGACACCTCCTTATATCCTAATAAAATTATTTTGAACTGAAAAAAAGGCATTTTCATGTACAATGCCAATAGCTCATACTCTTGTAAATGCACAACATATGCAGCTACCATTGTCCCTGGCTGCTTAGAAAGTGAAAGCGCACATGGTGCGCTGAATGTTGCAGGTAAGCATGTCGTTCCTGCAGTAGGAGAAACTACTTAAAGAAAAGTCCTTACAGACTAAACTAGATGCAAAGCGAGATTAAATGAGGGCAATAAAGAAAAAGCACCTATTCTTTGTAATGAATGAAGTTGAAATGGAAGATACCCGGCTTTACACTTAACAGCCTCGTTGTAACCTGGTTCCAGAAATGTTTATAACACAGACCATTGTGTGTACATCAAGAGGGGGGTGGGGGAGATCAAAGAGATAAACATAGATTAAAGCAAATAAAGAGCCCAGAGATAAAAGCAACAAGCATTGGCATAGCCAATAGGTCTCGCCTTTGGGACCTTATAAGTGTTTAGTTATCCAGCACAATATCCTTGGTACAACAACATCAGGTTTTGCATGGCTAAACATTTATAAGGTCCACAAGGCGAGACCTTATGGCTATGCCAATGCTTGTTAGAAATTCTGGCTATATTTGGGGAACACTCGAGAGTGCGTATAAATTGGACTAAATCGGTAGCATTCCCGCTTACTCAGTGGCAATTCCCAGCAGGCTTGGAGTGCACGATATGCTGGCCACATGAGGGGTCCAAATATCTGGGCATATTGTATAACATTAGACCAGGAAGAATTCCACAAGCACAACCTAGGGATGGTCCTTCAACAGTATAAAATGGGCGTGAGTCACAAGAAGATGCCAGAGGGTTGTGTAAGCACCCAATAGCTGCAGTGTGGGATGCGATATTATCAGACGTTCATACCACCTGGCGCGACTATCTGGAGTCACTGGGGGGAACATCTATGACTGTTAATGGACAGGTAAGCAAAGATGGTCCTTAGTGTAGGCATTGAAATGTGGTGATCAACATTTGGTCAAGATGACCTGCACACATACATGAGTACTTTCCCTGTCTCCCCTCCCAGGTAGACGTATAGTTCCCACACAACGCGATGCACTGACTGAAGCATAGGTATTGCACCTTAGTACCTTAGTAAGCATGGGGAGCTAGATAAACACAGCACATGGGTGACAAGTTATATTATTATGTTGAATGCGGGGGCGGCACAGGTGTGCCACAGGGAAATGTATAATTCTACCGTGCGTGCCTCAGGTGTAGGGTGCATTGTTTTATGTTATGTTGTTGTAATATGGGAGTTATTATGATATACTGCGCTGTTAAGCCAACCGCTACCACCAGAAATATGTAACAGAAGATGCTGACCACAATGACACATGACATAAGTGTTTTATTTCTGTACAGCTCTGATCGGAATTGTAATCATTACAGTGGCTATACGATGTAAACTACAAAATTACTGAAAACCCAATAAAACAAAGTTTTTAAAAAAAAGTATTTAAAAAAACAAGCATTTGCAATGCAATAGGTCTCGCATTAGGAAAGTTTGAGCTATTGGTATTGTAAAAGACACATTTTTAGGTCTCGCGACCTGTCAATGCGCATGCGCATTGAGCGGAAGCGAGACTATAGGGCTTTAACCAGACTTTAACTAACTGGCGATTTGATGCTGTGCCCGTGTGCTTTTAGGTCAATGCGCGTGCACAGCATCAAATCGTCAGCCATCTGTTCCCCAGCTTGGTGCCGCTCCACCCCCTGCGGCATCAAAGGCTTTCACGGCCGGCCGGCCGTGCTTTCACTTTCACGGCCGGCAGGCCATGTCGTCGCATTTCTCCTCCCCCATTCCCCCCTCCCCACAGCAATGCAAAGAGCTTGTTGTCCCTACCCCCATCGTTCAAAAATAATTCCTCTTGCGCATCTTATAAATATTTCCACAGACTGTTGCACTTTATTTCGACCTCGCATGCTCAGGTGCTTCATGTTCGCTGCTTCTCTTTCTCTCCCATTCGTTACTCACCCACGCCTCTTCCTCCCATCCGTTACTCACACTGCCCCCTCTGCATCTCCCTCTGCCCCACCCGATTCTCAAACTACCCCCTCTGCCTCCTTCTGCCTCATCAGTTGCCCACTCTCCCCATGCCTCTCGTTCTGCCCCATCCGTTCCTTTTACCTCTTCTGCCTCTCTTTCTGCCCACTCGAAGTTCATACTCAGTCTCTTTCTGCCCCATCCGTTGTTCATACTCCCCCTCTGTTTTTCTGCCCATCCTTTGCTAATATTCCCCCTCCTCTCTTTCTACCCTTTCCTTTCCTCATACTCCACTCTGCCTCGCTCTCTGCCCCATTCGTTGCTCATACATCCCCGCCTCTCTTTTTGCCCCATTCGTTGTTAATATTTCCCCCTCCGCCTCTCGTTTTGCCCCATCCACTGCTCATACTGCCCCCTCTGCCTCTCTTCCTGCCCCATCCACTGCTCATACTGCCCCCTCTGCCTCTCTTTCTGCCCCATCCACTGCTCATACTGCCCCCTCTACCTCGCTTTCCGCCCCATCCGTTGCTCTTACCCCGCCCTCTTTCTGCCCCATCCGTTGGTCTCACCCCAGCTCTCTTCCTGTCCCATCCGTTGCTCATACCCCCGCTCTCTTTCTGCCCAATCCGTTGCTCACAGCCCCGCCTGCCTTTCTATCCCATCCCTTGCTCATCCCCCCTCTCGAATCTCTTGCAGTTCCGACCCTGCTTTAGACGCAGGGGTCTGCTTTCCTCTTTTGCACCCCTTGTCCTACGCTTCTCCTTTTATCTGATGCTGTCCCATCACTTCCTCATACTCTATTCCCCGGTCTCGTCCTGCCTCATTTGAAGCTGATGCGCTCCTCCCGTTATCTGTTTCTGCCCAATTCCTTACTCACAACCCCTTTCTCTTTCTGTCAATCCCTTGCACACACTCTGTATCTTTCCCTTCCTGTCCCATCCCTTCCTCATACTCTCCGCCTTTTATCTGTCTACCCATCCATCGATACTACCCTGCAAAAATGTCCCTCCTTCCCTCTCTCTAAGCCCGTGCCATACTCAAGCTCTCATCCTTCGCCCTCTTTCTGTCCCATCTCTTGTTCACACTTTTCCTACTCCCCCTTCTGCCTCTTCCTGGCTCATACTACACCTCGCCTTCCTCTCACTGCCCCAGCTCACGTCTCCCGTTTCGTTATTTTTCTCTCCCGTCCATTGATCATCCCCTCCCTCCCCGCTCTGCCCCATGCACATACACTTCACCTCCCCTTTCTATTCCTTCTTGTGCCCCATCATCACCTTTCTTTATGCCCATCCAATGCATATACTCTACCATGTCCTTAATTTCTGTTGCGCCCTCTGCTCAGAGTCTCCTCTTCCTCTTCCATCTCTTGTTCATACTTCCCCCACCTCCCTTTGCCTGCCTGTTTCTTGCACGGACTCTCGTCCTCCTCCATTCCACGTTCATTTTACCCTCGTTTCTTTTCTGCCCCATCCTAAGCCAGGCGCACTGCGACTTTCATCTGTTTATAGGCATAGTGTTATCTCTTTCTGTCCCGTCCTTCGCTCATTCCCTCCCCTCCACTCTCGTTCTGCCCCTTCCCCTGCTTACATTGTCCCTCTTTTATCTGTTTTGTCCCAAGTGAGCTTCGTTGAGGTTTTTATGCCGTGTTTTCACGGAATACGTTCTACTGGCACCGGTTACGTTAATGCTTACCAGAGTACTGACCAGGCATGAACATTGTCAATTAAACAAATGTGGTGTTCACAGTTTCACTTTTGCCCGATGCACCCATTCTAGTGCTTCCTGCCATCAGCAAATTTAAAAGCTCGACACTGAGGCATGTTATAGACTCCCCAATCGATGGGTTACATTACTTCCTTTTTAAATAAAGATTGCTAACTAAAAAATAGGTGAAATGATGACTGTTTCTGTTGGCATCCATGCCTAGAAAAACAAGCATTGGCATAGCCAATAGGTCTCGCTTTTGGGACCTTATAAGTATTTAGTTATGCAGCAGCACAATATCCCTGGTGCACCAACATTAACTGTTGCATGGTTAAACACTTATAAGGTCCCAAAGGCGAGACCTATTGGCTATGCCAATGCTTGTTTATTTATGTTTTGATTTTGAAAATAGCTAAATTATTAGCTTTGTCATTTACAATGCCAATAGTTTTAACGTTGGCAAATGTGACACCTATAACATTTGTAATGCAATATGTGTTGTATTTACGTGACTTGCATGTATTGTTATTACAAATAACAATGGCTTTTATTTTTTTTAATAATTAATACTGAAATAAAAGTTATTGTCATTTATAATGGCAATAGCTTAAACTTTTGTGAAGATTATGTTCGGTGTAATTTATTGTGACGAAAATCCAAGAACAGAAGTGAAATATTAACATCTTTTTGATACATTTGTAATAAAGCTTGAAACATTGAGAGAACATATTTGAACTAGTTGTTGTTGAATGGTTGTACAGATTGATGCTATGTTGGCGCTGAGTGATGTTGTGGTGGCGAACGAGTGATGCTGTGGCGTTCAGTGATGCTGTGGTAGCGCATAGTGATGTTGTGGTGCCCCTGAGTGATGCTGTGGTGGTGCTGAGTGATGCTATGTGCTATGCTGTTTTGTTTTGCTATCCTATGTTTTGTTTTGTTATGCTATGCTATGCTGTGTTTTGTTATGTTATGTTTTGTTATGCTATGCTATGCTTTATCCTGCTATGCTACGTTTTATTATGCTATGCTGTTTTGTTGTGTTTTATCATGCTATGTTTCGTTTTGGTATGCTATGTTTTGTTATGCTATGCTATGTTTTGTTGTGTTTGGTATGCTATGCTATGTTTTGTTAAGCTATGATATGTTTTGTTATGGTATGTTTTGTTATGTTATGCTATATTTTGTTATGCCATGCTATGTTTTGCTATCCTATGCTTTGTTTTGTTATGCTATGCTGTTTTGATGTGTTTTGGTATGCTATGCTATGTTTTGTTGTGTTTTGCTATGCTATACTTTGTTATGCTATGCTATGTTTTGTTATGCTATGCTATGTTTTGTTGTATTTTATTATGCTATGCTTTGTTTTGCTATGCTATGTTTTGCTATGCTATGCTTTGTTATGCTATGTTTTGTTGTTTTTTGCTATGCTATGTTTTGTTATGCTATGTTTTGTTTTGCTATCCTATGCTTTGTTTTGTTATGCTATGTTTTGCTATGCTATGCTTTTTTGTTATGCTAAGCTATGCTGTGTTTTGTTATGCTATGTTTTGCTATGCTATGCTGGTGAGGGTGGGTGAGTGAGTGTGAGGGGGTGGGAGGGTGTGAGAGTGTGAGGTCGTGAGAGTGTGAGGGTGTTAGTGTGAGAGTGTGAGGGTGTTAGTGTGAGAGTGTGAGAGGGTGAGGGTGTGTGAGGGTGTGAGGATGAGTGAGGGTGTGAGGATAGTCCTCCCTGGGCGCCCGCCGTGTAGGGGAATCATTTCAGGCCGGGGGAGGGATGCCCGGCTCTCCCCGGGCAGTGAGCTGCCCCTCGCCTGAGGGAGGGATGCCCGGCCTCTTGCATTTGTTTCCTGCGCCTTGTGTTAAGCTCTGATTCGGTGTAAGCCGCAGCTTTCTGATGTAGATTTCCTTTTAAAACCTTCTAAACAAAATCAAACAAGGGCATCGCATTGCAATATCAACACTCGTTCATTAAAAGCAAATGGGAGGGAGGAGGGGGCGAGACAGCGGAGAAGGGGGAGGGCGGGGAGTAAGCCAGTCAGCGGGTGTTGGCGAGGCAGACCGAGCGAGGAAAACTGGAGAGGGGACGAGTGGCACAGGAAGAGAGCGGAAGGGGAGAGCGCGAGCGAGGTGATATTCAAGAGGGAGTCTGAGGAGAAAACAGAAGCGGGGAAGCAAAGGGCGATAGTAAGAGGGTGAGAAAAGGGGGATGACATCAAATGGGATTGGAGAAGGAGGAAAGGAGGGCGAAAGGGAGCGGTTGAAAGGACATTAGGGACACAGAAGGAGGGAACGATAAGAGAAGGGGGGAGAGAAGGAAAGGTGAGACTGGAGACAACGAGAAATTACGAAGACAGAAGGTTAGGACTGGAAGAGCACTCGGGGAGAAACAAGAAAACAACAGACTGAAATACAGCGGGAGTAGGAAGTTGGTGTGGCAATAGAGATATAGTCTGCGGTGTGGGGGGGGGAAGAAGGGGCACAGGCACCTGTTCTGCCGGGGGACATGGTGGAGGGTTGGGTTGGGGGGGGGTAGATGTGTGTCCACCGCTGATCGTTGAAAATGGTATTGGGAAGAGAGGAAGGAAGAAATAGAGTAGGGAGCATGTAGGGGAAACATTTGCATTAGGAAGAGAGGGAGAGATGAAAGGAGAGAGTGCAAGGGTGTATCTGTGAGGGAGAAGAAGGAGGGAACGGTTAGAGCCTCAGAGAAGGTGAACGTGAAATGTATTTGGAAGACAGGAAGGAGGAATGGGAGAGAGAGGGAAAATAGTAAGTGAGGGATTACTGGAGAGGGAGAAAGATGGAGGCATGAGAGCAGAAGTTGGGGGCAGAAAGAGAGATACAGAGAGAAGGGAGTGATGATGTTATATTGTAAAGCGTTTCAATACCGTTGGGTAATGTCCATGTTACATATGAATGTATATATAAATAAACAAGAGTGCACGGACAGAGAACATGAGAGGGAGGAGACAGAGCAAGCAAGTGGGGCACTGGAGCAGAAGAATGAGGTGGGAACAGGAGGGTGCGTGAGGGGGAGAAATGTAAGGAAGAGAAATGAGGGTACAGTGTGTGCGTTAAATGTTATTGGGGAGACTAAATAGGGAGAGAAGAGCAGAAAGGTGGAGCGAGAGAATCAGAAAACCATGAAAAGTGGTATTAGGAGAAAAATGAAGGAAAGCTGGAAAGACAAGAGCAAGAGAAAATGAAAGTCTGAAGAGGTACTCAAAGAGAGCAGGGTCCTAAGTAGATAATGTCAATTGATGGTGGATGAAGGGTGAGTTGTGTTCTACATACATTATGTAGAGAAAGTGTTGTATTGAGAGACTGGACTATCAGCCTGACAACTGCTGAGGTGCATAGAATAAAGCATCCTGCTGGTTGGTGTTCTGGCCTTTATTGTTTACATTGGAAGGCCTTATGCACCAACTTGGGAAACCCGCTGGTGGAAGGCTAGGGGATCAAGGTGGCGGGCCATGCTTTAGACTAAACTTTATGGAATTAAGAAGTGGTGTGCAAAATCTGTAATTTAGACAGGAGGTGTAGATGAAGAGCCCCGTGATGTAATGCAAATGAAGCTGAAAAAGAGACACGGCCTCGCGGCCGTGAAAGTGAAAGCACGGCCGTGAGACGGATTCCTCTGAAGTCTTACGAGGCGGCAGATGCGAGTGGAGCGCATTCCAATGAAGTCTGGTGCAAGGCGTGGGGGGCGGGGGAGGGGGAGCAGGCATGAATAAAGCGTCCTGCTGGTTGGTGTTCTGGCCTTTATTCAATCAATCAATCAGAGCATTTGTATAGCGCGCTACTCACCCGGAGGGTCTCAAGGCGCTGGGGGGGGGGGGGGGGGGGGGGGGGGTCCGCTACTGCTCGAACAGCCAGGTCTTGAGCTGCTTCCTGAAGGCGAGGTGGTCCTGGGTCAGGCGGAGGTGGGTCGGAAGGGAGTTCCAAGTCTTGGCAGCCAGGTAGGAGAAGGACCTTCCTCCTGTGGTGGCTTTTCGGATGCGGGGGACGGCGGCAAGGGCGTGGCTGGTCGATCGGAGCTGGCGTTTGGGAACGTAGAAGTTGAGGCGGCTGTTGAGGTATCCTGGTCCTTGGTTGTGTAGGGCTTTGTGTGCGTGGGTGAGGAGCCGGAAGGTGATTCTCTTGTTGACCGGGAGCCAGTGCAGGTCTCTCAGGTGTCCGGAGATGTGGCTGCGGCGGGGATGTCCAGGATGAGTCATGCTGAGGTGTTCTGGATCCGCTGGAGTCTCTTCTGGAGTTTGGCGGTTGTTCCGGCGTAGAGGGAGTTGCCGTAGTCCAGACGGCTGGTGACGAGGGCCTGGGTGACCGTCTTCCTGGTCTCGGTGGGGATCCATCGGAAGATCTCACGTAGCATGCGCAGGATGTTGAAGCACGACGAGGAGACGGCATTGACTTGTCTGGTCATGGAGAGGGAGGAGTCCAGGATGAAGCCTAGGTTGCGTGCGTGGTCTGTTGGTTTGGGTGCGCTGCCCAGGGCGGGGGGCCACCAGGAGTCGTCCCAGGCGGAGGGTGAGGATCCCAGGATGAGGACTTCCGTCTTGTCCGAGTTCAGTTTCAGGCGGCTGTTCGACATCCATTTGGCTACGTCTGTCATCCCTTCGTGCAGGTTGGCTCTGGCGGTGGCGGGGTCGTTAGTGAGGGAGAGGATCAGCTGGGTGTCGTCGGCATAGGAGATGATGTTCAGGTTGTGCTGGCGTGCGATGGCTGCGCGGGGGCTCATGTAGACGTTGAAGAGTGTTGGCTGAGGGAGGAGCCTTGAGGAACGCAGCAGATGACTTCGGTGGCTTCCGATCTGAACGGGGGAAGGCGGACTCTCTGTGTCCTTCCGGCGAGGAAGGAGGTGATCCACTCCAGTGCCTTCTCCTGGATTCCGACGTTGCTGAGGCGCTGTACTAGGGTACGGTGGCATACAGTGTCGAAGGCCGCGGAGAGGTCCAGGAGGATGAGGGCCGCTGTTTCTCCGTTGTCGAGCAGGGCTCGGATGTCATCGGTGGCTGCGATCAGGGCGGTCTCGGTGCTGTGGTTGGCCCGGAAGCCAGACTGCGAGAGGTCGAGGGAACCGTTCGTCTCGAGGAAGGCGGCCAGTTGCTTGTTGACTGTCTTCTCGATGACTTTGGCCAGAAACGGGAGCAGCGAGATGGGGCGGTAGTTCTTGAGGTCGGTTGGGTCTGCTGATGGTTTCTTTAGTAGAGCGCTGAGTTCTCCGGGAAGGTGGCGATGTCGAAGGAGATGTTGGTGTTTATTGTTTACATTGGAAGGCCTTATGCACCAACTTGGGAAACCCGCTGGTGGAAGGCTAGGGGATCAAGGTGGCTGGGCCATGCTTTAGACTAAACTTAATGGAATTAAGAAGTGGTGTGCAAAATCTGTAATTTAGACGGGGGTGTAGATGAAGAGCCCCGTGATGTAATGCAAATGAAGCTGAAAAAGAGACACGGCCTCGCAGCCGTGAAAGTGAAAGCACAGCCGTGAGACGGATTCCTCTGAAGTCTTACGAGGCGGCAGATGCGAGTGGAGCGCATTCCAATGAAGTCTGGTGCAAGGCGTGGGGGGCGGGGGAGGGGGAGCAGGCATGAATAAAGCGTCCTGCTGGTTGGTGTTCTGGCCTTTATTCAATCAATCAATCAGAGCATTTGTATAGCGCGCTACTCACCCGGAGGGTCTCAAGGCGCTGGGGGGGGGGGGGGGGGTCCGCTACTGCTCGAACAGCCAGGTCTTGAGCTGCTTCCTGAAGGCGAGGTGGTCCTGGGTCAGGCGGAGGTGGGTCGGAAGGGAGTTCCAAGTCTTGGCAGCCAGGTAGGAGAAGGACCTTCCTCCTGTGGTGGCTTTTCGGATGCGGGGGACGGCGGCAAGGGCGTGGCTGGTCGATCGGAGCTGGCGTTTGGGAACGTAGAAGTTGAGGCGGCTGTTGAGGTATCCTGGTCCTTGGTTGTGTAGGGCTTTGTGTGCGTGGGTGAGGAGCCGGAAGGTGATTCTCTTGTTGACCGGGAGCCAGTGCAGGTCTCTCAGGTGTCCGGAGATGTGGCTGCGGCGGGGGATGTCCAGGATGAGTCATGCTGAGGTGTTCTGGATCCGCTGGAGTCTCTTCTGGAGTTTGGCGGACAATATGAATTCATTGTTGCTATGCAAATAACCCAAAATGTTAATGTGGGAGATGTACTGTATGTGTGGACTCGATAGTGAGGACTGCTTGTGCCTCGTGGAGATCTGCGGCTCATACCTTGGCAGGCTTTCTGTTACCGGGTTGCACTCTACCCACAGGCCCAGATGCTTAAGTGCAGCATAGATCACCATGTAATTTGCGAGCTCTCTGGCTTGATTTGCCAGCTGCCTTTGAACACAGCCCAGCTTTTCTCAGAAGGGGCAGGCGTTCCACAGTACCAATGTGGTGCCATCATTAGTCTTAGCCTCCCTGCCAGATCCTACAGGTATGTGAACAGGATCTTTTGTACCTTTGAGACTGAACCTCTTTGGTGCACAGATTCTGGTGGGTGGCTCCTCCTGGCCTTTTTGCTCCTGTCAACTCTTTGCCGCACTTGAGGTGAGGGGGTGAAAGCATGGAGATGCAGTGCTACTGGAACAATTTTTAGAGTGTGGGTAATGCCATTAATGTTATATTACTGAAGTCGGAGAGATTGTGAAAAAACCAAGCGTCACACATCAAATAAACAGTGTAGCAAATGTGCCACGCCCATTCAACAAGAAAGTGGTAAGTAAGGATGTGGTATGTAGCTGGTGGTACATTTTGGAGCACTAGTGCACCAACGTTTACCAACAACACATTTTCTGTTGAAATGGCCACTAAATTTGCATTGACATGAAGTTTTCCTGGTAAAACTATATATCGCGCAAAAACAATAATGTGTGGAAAATGGTGTTTCCGTGAATATTTATCATTTGCGCACCACATAGAAAAGCATCTTAATCTGTTTTGAACCGAATAAAATCATTGTTTCTCTCACATGTCAGAATGACAAAAAAAAGTGCTTTATTTGTGCTTTCCTAATTGCTGAAATTATTTGAAATATGTGTAATAGTTAACTTCCCGATTATTTAAGTATTGTGTGCCCGAAAAAAAACCTGCGATAATCCAGCTGTTCCTTTGGTTTCGTTTACGCTAGCAGGATTATCACCTAGACTTTTACAAAATCCTCTTACTTTGCAGTCAGAGAAATAAAATTACATCCCAGTTTCCAAATAAGCAGCAATTTGTCATAAATTCTAGCCTGAGATTTGACCTTTGTATTTAAAAGGGCAGCAAATGTGACAGGGTAAACACAACATTTACTGCTCATTCGCCTTCTGAACTCCAGCACGATTCTTTTTTGCAATGCAATAGGTCTCGCATTTACGAGAGTTTAAGCTATTGGCATTGTAAATGACGATGCCTTTTATTTATATGATTTGAAAATTAACACATAAATAATTGTGTTACTTATCTGATAGCTTTGTAAATTTCATATTTGCCTTTTCATTGTTATGCCTCAATCCTACAATTGTAATTTGCTTTATTTACTCTTGACAACATGTTTTTATTTCATTTTTTTTTATGTATTGACACCTCCTTATATCCTAATAAAATTATTTTGAACTGAAAAAAAGGCATTTTCATGTACAATGCCAATAGCTCATACTCTTGTAAATGCACAACATATGCAGCTACCATTGTCCCTGGCTGCTTAGAAAGTGAAAGCGCACATGGTGCGCTGAATGTTGCAGGTAAGCATGTCGTTCCTGCAGTAGGAGAAACTACTTAAAGAAAAGTCCTTACAGACTAAACTAGATGCAAAGCGAGATTAAATGAGGGCAATAAAGAAAAAGCACCTATTCTTTGTAATGAATGAAGTTGAAATGGAAGATACCCGGCTTTACACTTAACAGCCTCGTTGTAACCTGGTTCCAGAAATGTTTATAACACAGACCATTGTGTGTACATCAAGAGGGGGGTGGGGGAGATCAAAGAGATAAACATAGATTAAAGCAAATAAAGAGCCCAGAGATAAAAGCAACAAGCATTGGCATAGCCAATAGGTCTCGCCTTTGGGACCTTATAAGTGTTTAGTTATCCAGCACAATATCCTTGGTACAACAACATCAGGTTTTGCATGGCTAAACATTTATAAGGTCCACAAGGCGAGACCTTATGGCTATGCCAATGCTTGTTAGAAATTCTGGCTATATTTGGGGAACACTCGAGAGTGCGTATAAATTGGACTAAATCGGTAGCATTCCCGCTTACTCAGTGGCAATTCCCAGCAGGCTTGGAGTGCACGATATGCTGGCCACATGAGGGGTCCAAATATCTGGGCATATTGTATAACATTAGACCAGGAAGAATTCCACAAGCACAACCTAGGGATGGTCCTTCAACAGTATAAAATGGGCGTGAGTCACAAGAAGATGCCAGAGGGTTGTGTAAGCACCCAATAGCTGCAGTGTGGGATGCGATATTATCAGACGTTCATACCACCTGGCGCGACTATCTGGAGTCACTGGGGGGAACATCTATGACTGTTAATGGACAGGTAAGCAAAGATGGTCCTTAGTGTAGGCATTGAAATGTGGTGATCAACATTTGGTCAAGATGACCTGCACACATACATGAGTACTTTCCCTGTCTCCCCTCCCAGGTAGACGTATAGTTCCCACACAACGCGATGCACTGACTGAAGCATAGGTATTGCACCTTAGTACCTTAGTAAGCATGGGGAGCTAGATAAACACAGCACATGGGTGACAAGTTATATTATTATGTTGAATGCGGGGGCGGCACAGGTGTGCCACAGGGAAATGTATAATTCTACCGTGCGTGCCTCAGGTGTAGGGTGCATTGTTTTATGTTATGTTGTTGTAATATGGGAGTTATTATGATATACTGCGCTGTTAAGCCAACCGCTACCACCAGAAATATGTAACAGAAGATGCTGACCACAATGACACATGACATAAGTGTTTTATTTCTGTACAGCTCTGATCGGAATTGTAATCATTACAGTGGCTATACGATGTAAACTACAAAATTACTGAAAACCCAATAAAACAAAGTTTAAAAAAAAAAAGTATTTAAAAAAACAAGCATTTGCAATGCAATAGGTCTCGCATTAGGAAAGTTTGAGCTATTGGTATTGTAAAAGACACATTTTTAGGTCTCGCGACCTGTCAATGCGCATGCGCATTGAGCGGAAGCGAGACTATAGGGCTTTAACCAGACTTTAACTAACTGGCGATTTGATGCTGTGCCCGTGTGCTTTTAGGTCAATGCGCGTGCACAGCATCAAATCGTCAGCCATCTGTTCCCCAGCTTGGTGCCGCTCCACCCCCTGCGGCATCAAAGGCTTTCACGGCCGGCCGGCCGTGCTTTCACTTTCACGGCCGGCAGGCCATGTCGTCGCATTTCTCCTCCCCCATTCCCCCCTCCCCACAGCAATGCAAAGAGCTTGTTGTCCCTACCCCCATCGTTCAAAAATAATTCCTCTTGCGCATCTTATAAATATTTCCACAGACTGTTGCACTTTATTTCGGCCTCGCATGCTCAGGTGCTTCATGTTCGCTGCTTCTCTTTCTCTCCCATTCGTTACTCACCCACGCCTCTTCCTCCCATCCGTTACTCACACTGCCCCCTCTGCATCTCCCTCTGCCCCACCCGATTCTCAAACTACCCCCTCTGCCTCCTTCTGCCTCATCAGTTGCCCACTCTCCCCATGCCTCTCGTTCTGCCCCATCCGTTCCTTTTACCTCTTCTGCCTCTCTTTCTGCCCACTCGAAGTTCATACTCAGTCTCTTTCTGCCCCATCCGTTGTTCATACTCCCCCTCTGTTTTTCTGCCCATCCTTTGCTAATATTCCCCCTCCTCTCTTTCTACCCTTTCCTTTCCTCATACTCCACTCTGCCTCGCTCTCTGCCCCATTCGTTGCTCATACATCCCCGCCTCTCTTTTTGCCCCATTCGTTGTTAATATTTCCCCCTCCGCCTCTCGTTTTGCCCCATCCACTGCTCATACTGCCCCCTCTGCCTCTCTTCCTGCCCCATCCACTGCTCATACTGCCCCCTCTGCCTCTCTTTCTGCCCCATCCACTGCTCATACTGCCCCCTCTACCTCGCTTTCCGCCCCATCCGTTGCTCTTACCCCGCCCTCTTTCTGCCCCATCCGTTGGTCTCACCCCAGCTCTCTTCCTGTCCCATCCGTTGCTCATACCCCCGCTCTCTTTCTGCCCAATCCGTTGCTCACAGCCCCGCCTGCCTTTCTATCCCATCCCTTGCTCATCCCCCCTCTCGAATCTCTTGCAGTTCCGACCCTGCTTTAGACGCAGGGGTCTGCTTTCCTCTTTTGCACCCCTTGTCCTACGCTTCTCCTTTTATCTGATGCTGTCCCATCACTTCCTCATACTCTATTCCCCGGTCTCGTCCTGCCTCATTTGAAGCTGATGCGCTCCTCCCGTTATCTGTTTCTGCCCAATTCCTTACTCACAACCCCTTTCTCTTTCTGTCAATCCCTTGCACACACTCTGTATCTTTCCCTTCCTGTCCCATCCCTTCCTCATACTCTCCGCCTTTTATCTGTCTACCCATCCATCGATACTACCCTGCAAAAATGTCCCTCCTTCCCTCTCTCTAAGCCCGTGCCATACTCAAGCTCTCATCCTTCGCCCTCTTTCTGTCCCATCTCTTGTTCACACTTTTCCTACTCCCCCTTCTGCCTCTTCCTGGCTCATACTACACCTCGCCTTCCTCTCACTGCCCCAGCTCACGTCTCCCGTTTCGTTATTTTTCTCTCCCGTCCATTGATCATCCCCTCCCTCCCCGCTCTGCCCCATGCACATACACTTCACCTCCCCTTTCTATTCCTTCTTGTGCCCCATCATCACCTTTCTTTATGCCCATCCAATGCATATACTCTACCATGTCCTTAATTTCTGTTGCGCCCTCTGCTCAGAGTCTCCTCTTCCTCTTCCATCTCTTGTTCATACTTCCCCCACCTCCCTTTGCCTGCCTGTTTCTTGCACGGACTCTCGTCCTCCTCCATTCCACGTTCATTTTACCCTCGTTTCTTTTCTGCCCCATCCTAAGCCAGGCGCACTGCGACTTTCATCTGTTTATAGGCATAGTGTTATCTCTTTCTGTCCCGTCCTTCGCTCATTCTCTCCCCTCCACTCTCGTTCTGCCCCTTCCCCTGCTTACATTGTCCCTCTTTTATCTGTTTTGTCCCAAGTGAGCTTCGTTGAGGTTTTTATGCCGTGTTTTCACGGAATACGTTCTACTGGCACCGGTTACGTTAATGCTTACCAGAGTACTGACCAGGCATGAACATTGTCAATTAAACAAATGTGGTGTTCACAGTTTCACTTTTGCCCGATGCACCCATTCTAGTGCTTCCTGCCATCAGCAAATTTAAAAGCTCGACACTGAGGCATGTTATAGACTCCCCAATCGATGGGTTACATTACTTCCTTTTTAAATAAAGATTGCTAACTAAAAAATAGGTGAAATGATGACTGTTTCTGTTGGCATCCATGCCTAGAAAAACAAGCATTGGCATAGCCAATAGGTCTCGCTTTTGGGACCTTATAAGTATTTAGTTATGCAGCAGCACAATATCCCTGGTGCACCAACATTAACTGTTGCATGGTTAAACACTTATAAGGTCCCAAAGGCGAGACCTATTGGCTATGCCAATGCTTGTTTATTTATGTTTTGATTTTGAAAATAGCTAAATTATTAGCTTTGTCATTTACAATGCCAATAGTTTTAACGTTGGCAAATGTGACACCTATAACATTTGTAATGCAATATGTGTTGTATTTACGTGACTTGCATGTATTGTTATTACAAATAACAATGGCTTTTATTTTTTTTAATAATTAATACTGAAATAAAAGTTATTGTCATTTATAATGGCAATAGCTTAAACTTTTGTGAAGATTATGTTCGGTGTAATTTATTGTGACGAAAATCCAAGAACAGAAGTGAAATATTAACATCTTTTTGATACATTTGTAATAAAGCTTGAAACATTGAGAGAACATATTTGAACTAGTTGTTGTTGAATGGTTGTACAGATTGATGCTATGTTGGCGCTGAGTGATGTTGTGGTGGCGAACGAGTGATGCTGTGGCGTTCAGTGATGCTGTGGTAGCGCATAGTGATGTTGTGGTGCCCCTGAGTGATGCTGTGGTGGTGCTGAGTGATGCTATGTGCTATGCTGTTTTGTTTTGCTATCCTATGTTTTGTTTTGTTATGCTATGCTATGCTGTGTTTTGTTATGTTATGTTTTGTTATGCTATGCTATGCTTTATCCTGCTATGCTACGTTTTATTATGCTATGCTGTTTTGTTGTGTTTTATCATGCTATGTTTCGTTTTGGTATGCTATGTTTTGTTATGCTATGCTATGTTTTGTTGTGTTTGGTATGCTATGCTATGTTTTGTTAAGCTATGATATGTTTTGTTATGGTATGTTTTGTTATGTTATGCTATATTTTGTTATGCCATGCTATGTTTTGCTATCCTATGCTTTGTTTTGTTATGCTATGCTGTTTTGATGTGTTTTGGTATGCTATGCTATGTTTTGTTGTGTTTTGCTATGCTATACTTTGTTATGCTATGCTATGTTTTGTTATGCTATGCTATGTTTTGTTGTATTTTATTATGCTATGCTTTGTTTTGCTATGCTATGTTTTGCTATGCTATGCTTTGTTATGCTATGTTTTGTTGTTTTTTGCTATGCTATGTTTTGTTATGCTATGTTTTGTTTTGCTATCCTATGCTTTGTTTTGTTATGCTATGTTTTGCTATGCTATGCTTTTTTGTTATGCTAAGCTATGCTGTGTTTTGTTATGCTATGTTTTGCTATGCTATGCTGGTGAGGGTGGGTGAGTGAGTGTGAGGGGGTGGGAGGGTGTGAGAGTGTGAGGTCGTGAGAGTGTGAGGGTGTTAGTGTGAGAGTGTGAGGGTGTTAGTGTGAGAGTGTGAGAGGGTGAGGGTGTGTGAGGGTGTGAGGATGAGTGAGGGTGTGAGGATAGTCCTCCCTGGGCGCCCGCCGTGTAGGGGAATCATTTCAGGCCGGGGGAGGGATGCCCGGCTCTCCCCGGGCAGTGAGCTGCCCCTCGCCTGAGGGAGGGATGCCCGGCCTCTTGCATTTGTTTCCTGTGCCTTGTGTTAAGCTCTGATTCGGTGTAAGCCGCAGCTTTCTGATGTAGATTTCCTTTTAAAACCTTCTAAACAAAATCAAACAAGGGCATCGCATTGCAATATCAACACTCGTTCATTAAAAGCAAATGGGAGGGAGGAGGGGGCGAGACAGCGGAGAAGGGGGAGGGCGGGGAGTAAGCCAGTCAGCGGGTGTTGGCGAGGCAGACCGAGCGAGGAAAACTGGAGAGGGGACGAGTGGCACAGGAAGAGAGCGGAAGGGGAGAGCGCGAGCGAGGTGATATTCAAGAGGGAGTCTGAGGAGAAAACAGAAGCGGGGAAGCAAAGGGCGATAGTAAGAGGGTGAGAAAAGGGGGATGACATCAAATGGGATTGGAGAAGGAGGAAAGGAGGGCGAAAGGGAGCGGTTGAAAGGACATTAGGGACACAGAAGGAGGGAACGATAAGAGAAGGGGGGAGAGAAGGAAAGGTGAGACTGGAGACAACGAGAAATTACGAAGACAGAAGGTTAGGACTGGAAGAGCACTCGGGGAGAAACAAGAAAACAACAGACTGAAATACAGCGGGAGTAGGAAGTTGGTGTGGCAATAGAGATATAGTCTGCGGTGTGGGGGGGGGAAGAAGGGGCACAGGCACCTGTTCTGCCGGGGGACATGGTGGAGGGTTGGGTTGGGGGGGGGGTAGATGTGTGTCCACCGCTGATCGTTGAAAATGGTATTGGGAAGAGAGGAAGGAAGAAATAGAGTAGGGAGCATGTAGGGGAAACATTTGCATTAGGAAGAGAGGGAGAGATGAAAGGAGAGAGTGCAAGGGTGTATCTGTGAGGGAGAAGAAGGAGGGAACGGTTAGAGCCTCAGAGAAGGTGAACGTGAAATGTATTTGGAAGACAGGAAGGAGGAATGGGAGAGAGAGGGAAAATAGTAAGTGAGGGATTACTGGAGAGGGAGAAAGATGGAGGCATGAGAGCAGAAGTTGGGGGCAGAAAGAGAGATACAGAGAGAAGGGAGTGATGATGTTATATTGTAAAGCGTTTCAATACCGTTGGGTAATGTCCATGTTACATATGAATGTATATATAAATAAACAAGAGTGCACGGACAGAGAACATGAGAGGGAGGAGACAGAGCAAGCAAGTGGGGCACTGGAGCAGAAGAATGAGGTGGGAACAGGAGGGTGCGTGAGGGGGAGAAATGTAAGGAAGAGAAATGAGGGTACAGTGTGTGCGTTAAATGTTATTGGGGAGACTAAATAGGGAGAGAAGAGCAGAAAGGTGGAGCGAGAGAATCAGAAAACCATGAAAAGTGGTATTAGGAGAAAAATGAAGGAAAGCTGGAAAGACAAGAGCAAGAGAAAATGAAAGTCTGAAGAGGTACTCAAAGAGAGCAGGGTCCTAAGTAGATAATGTCAATTGATGGTGGATGAAGGGTGAGTTGTGTTCTACATACATTATGTAGAGAAAGTGTTGTATTGAGAGACTGGACTATCAGCCTGACAACTGCTGAGGTGCATAGAATAAAGCATCCTGCTGGTTGGTGTTCTGGCCTTTATTGTTTACATTGGAAGGCCTTATGCACCAACTTGGGAAACCCGCTGGTGGAAGGCTAGGGGATCAAGGTGGCGGGCCATGCTTTAGACTAAACTTTATGGAATTAAGAAGTGGTGTGCAAAATCTGTAATTTAGACAGGAGGTGTAGATGAAGAGCCCCGTGATGTAATGCAAATGAAGCTGAAAAAGAGACACGGCCTCGCGGCCGTGAAAGTGAAAGCACGGCCGTGAGACGGATTCCTCTGAAGTCTTACGAGGCGGCAGATGCGAGTGGAGCGCATTCCAATGAAGTCTGGTGCAAGGCGTGGGGGGCGGGGGAGGGGGAGCAGGCATGAATAAAGCGTCCTGCTGGTTGGTGTTCTGGCCTTTATTCAATCAATCAATCAGAGCATTTGTATAGCGCGCTACTCACCCGGAGGGTCTCAAGGCGCTGGGGGGGGGGGGGGGGGGGGGGTCCGCTACTGCTCGAACAGCCAGGTCTTGAGCTGCTTCCTGAAGGCGAGGTGGTCCTGGGTCAGGCGGAGGTGGGTCGGAAGGGAGTTCCAAGTCTTGGCAGCCAGGTAGGAGAAGGACCTTCCTCCTGTGGTGGCTTTTCGGATGCGGGGGACGGCGGCAAGGGCGTGGCTGGTCGATCGGAGCTGGCGTTTGGGAACGTAGAAGTTGAGGCGGCTGTTGAGGTATCCTGGTCCTTGGTTGTGTAGGGCTTTGTGTGCGTGGGTGAGGAGCCGGAAGGTGATTCTCTTGTTGACCGGGAGCCAGTGCAGGTCTCTCAGGTGTCCGGAGATGTGGCTGCGGCGGGGGATGTCCAGGATGAGTCATGCTGAGGTGTTCTGGATCCGCTGGAGTCTCTTCTGGAGTTTGGCGGTTGTTCCGGCGTAGAGGGAGTTGCCGTAGTCCAGACGGCTGGTGACGAGGGCCTGGGTGACCGTCTTCCTGGTCTCGGTGGGGATCCATCGGAAGATCTCACGTAGCATGCGCAGGATGTTGAAGCACGACGAGGAGACGGCATTGACTTGTCTGGTCATGGAGAGGGAGGAGTCCAGGATGAAGCCTAGGTTGCGTGCGTGGTCTGTTGGTTTGGGTGCGCTGCCCAGGGCGGGGGGCCACCAGGAGTCGTCCCAGGCGGAGGGTGAGGATCCCAGGATGAGGACTTCCGTCTTGTCCGAGTTCAGTTTCAGGCGGCTGTTCGACATCCATTTGGCTACGTCTGTCATCCCTTCGTGCAGGTTGGCTCTGGCGGTGGCGGGGTCGTTAGTGAGGGAGAGGATCAGCTGGGTGTCGTCGGCATAGGAGATGATGTTCAGGTTGTGCTGGCGTGCGATGGCTGCGCGGGGGCTCATGTAGACGTTGAAGAGTGTTGGCTGAGGGAGGAGCCTTGAGGAACGCAGCAGATGACTTCGGTGGCTTCCGATCTGAACGGGGGAAGGCGGACTCTCTGTGTCCTTCCGGCGAGGAAGGAGGTGATCCACTCCAGTGCCTTCTCCTGGATTCCGACGTTGCTGAGGCGCTGTACTAGGGTACGGTGGCATACAGTGTCGAAGGCCGCGGAGAGGTCCAGGAGGATGAGGGCCGCTGTTTCTCCGTTGTCGAGCAGGGCTCGGATGTCATCGGTGGCTGCGATCAGGGCGGTCTCGGTGCTGTGGTTGGCCCGGAAGCCAGACTGCGAGAGGTCGAGGGAACCGTTCGTCTCGAGGAAGGCGGCCAGTTGCTTGTTGACTGTCTTCTCGATGACTTTGGCCAGAAACGGGAGCAGCGAGATGGGGCGGTAGTTCTTGAGGTCGGTTGGGTCTGCTGATGGTTTCTTTAGTAGAGCGCTGAGTTCTCCGGGAAGGTGGCGATGTCGAAGGAGGTGTTGGTGTTTATTGTTTACATTGGAAGGCCTTATGCACCAACTTGGGAAACCCGCTGGTGGAAGGCTAGGGGATCAAGGTGGCTGGGCCATGCTTTAGACTAAACTTAATGGAATTAAGAAGTGGTGTGCAAAATCTGTAATTTAGACGGGGGTGTAGATGAAGAGCCCCGTGATGTAATGCAAATGAAGCTGAAAAAGAGACACGGCCTCGCAGCCGTGAAAGTGAAAGCACAGCCGTGAGACGGATTCCTCTGAAGTCTTACGAGGCGGCAGATGCGAGTGGAGCGCATTCCAATGAAGTCTGCTGCGAGGCGTGGGGGGAGGGGGAGCAGGCATATGGGGTGTGAGTGAGGCCAAGCGCGCACCTGGGGAAGCTTCCTTCATGCTCCAGTACACAACATGCATTGTGAGAAATCCGCTTGATTAAGAGAGTTTGTTCTAACACAATAGTTTCGAGTAATAAATTACTCGACCTAACAAATGGGTCACTGTTTGAAACTCACACTTCAATTTGTGCAGGGCCTCTCTGCCCTACATCAGATCACCCTACCCACACTCCTATATAAGCTCTAAAACACTCTATACAAAGTGCTGGAGCTGTTTTTCCAGGCGGTGCATGCAGTAACCAGACTACTACGTTGGGGTGGGGGACTTCACGTATAGCCCTGTCGACATCCACCAGGAGCCCTTATGATAGAGGAATTATCCTCCTGAACATAAGACTGTACTACTAGACAACTCAACTGGTGGTGGTCAATGGGTGGACTTTGAATCCCAGCAGGACTCAGTCCTACAGGCAGACAGACATCCTATGGGACTGGTGGACTATTTATGTCAACTGTATAAGAGAACCACTGCTTATGTCCTAGGAAGACAGGGTTAAAAAGGAAGAGGTAAAAGCAACAAAGTGGCTGGATGGCTCAGTGGGTTAAGGCTCGTTGCTGACAACTGGGGAGATATGCAGGTCACAAGTTCAGATACTGTCAAGGTAGACTCCGCTTTCCAAGATCAGTAAATTGAATACTATTAAGTTGAAGAGTAGTAAGATCTTGTGATAATAATGTTAACATTGGTAGAAGTGTGGTAAGAGGCGCTAAAATAAACAAGTGATTGGTCAAGGATGGATTGGTGGAGCGTAGGTCTGGTATAAGGCAAGGGCACAAAGTGTTCTGATTGAAATTGGAAACTTCAGAGAACAGCATTGTAAATGGCAGGCGCAGAAATGCCAGCGGGAGGTCATCAAAGCGGTTTGACACCACCACTGAGTGGATAGCAGCGCTTTACAAAAGCACTCAATAGAAAATAAAAGTGAGATAGCAGGTGAACGGATTGTGAGATGAATGGAGACATAAGAGTGTTCACTGGTGGCCCAGGGCAGGAACGGAAACGGGTGGAATAAGATTACAGGCAAAATGGCTTAGTTGCTTGAGGCTTTCTTCTGACAACGAGGGTGGTCAGGAGTTCAAATCCTTCTTCCTGAGGTTGGTAAAAAGAGCACTAGTACTTAAAACATCGGAGAATTGTGTCATGAAGAGCTACATAAAAAGATCTTATTAAGGAGGCGCTGAGGAAGCAGAGGTCCCCTACAAGGCAAGGGCACAGAGTAAGGGATGAAAATTGAAACTTCCGTGAAAGGGGAAGAGAAGTGTCGGAGCAAAAACACAAGGGGACGTGTGGAAAATAAAGCTATCGAGAGCGAGAAAAGGCAGGCGGATGATGGAGTGCTAGAAATACGAGAAAATTAAAGAGGTCAGAATGGCAGGGCAGAGGAAAAGCATGTGACTCACCTTGGGGATAAAATTGACTTAACAGACCTGTTGTTTGTGGCCCATAGAAGCAAGGTAGGAAACAGAAAAAGCAGAATCGGTATTTAAGAAAGAAGGCCAATGGGTAAGGCTTGTTGCTGACTTGTGGTCAAGAGCTGAAATCACAGCAAGGTACAGCCGGTCTGCTGAAGTTAGTAAATGAAGAATCATTCAAATAAGCATGGATAACATGTTATTTATGGCGCCTGGAAGCAGCAGTAAAGTGAAATGAAGCACTTTATTAAAAAAAACAAGTTACCATTATTAGAAGAACTCCAGCAGGTCAAGGGCACAGCAGTCCCAAGCAGAGTGTTGATTGGCATTAGAAGGGCATGGTTTGCAAAAGGCACCGACAGAGAACAGGGAAGGGACCAGGGAAATCTGGGACATTAGGGTTAGAGGAGGGACTGGGGCTGAGCAGAGATGCATCAGGGAAGGTCAGTAAGAGGCAGCTATTAACTGTTGAATGTGCGTGTAAGGACAGTGACTCTGGCGATTTAGGTATTGGGGAGAAAAGGTGCAGAATGAGAGACGGGATACAGATGGCGGATTGCATTAGGCAAGAGTACTGGATCAATTGGTGGCTGTTTGGGAGGAGGGCAGTCACTGACGGCCTTCGCGGGGCAGCACCTGCTGCAAATGTTCAGACAGGGCGCTTCACGTTCCAGGCCAAGGATATGTTTGGGAGTAGTGGACATTATTTATTTCTTTTTTGAGTGTCTCTTGGCACTTAACTGTTGCTGCTCACATTTTTCAGTAAATGAAGTCTTTTGCAGGTTTTTGAATGATTGTTGACATTAGACAGTTAGCACTGATATGCTCGCAGTTGTTTCTGAAAGACGAACTCTGCCCTCTCACCCACTTGGTTGTTTAACATGTGATTGTCACCAAGAAAACATGCATTGGAAAAGCCAAAGGGTTTCGCCGATGTGAGATCTATTGGCTTTGCCAATGTTTCTTAGCCATGTTTGCAACATGGCTGAAAGTAAAGTTGAAAAAAAAACGTATGACACAGCCAGCAATGACCGCGTCATAGCACTTTTTTTTATTTATTTTTTATTTCAGCCATGCTGCACTGAAGCCAGTGCTGCTGTACATTATGGCTAATTTGTGAGGCATAGGTGAAATTTTTGCTGGGAGATTTGCACAAAAAAGCATTAAAGGTTGATCTCTGGATTGTTCTAATAAATATTTTGAGTGTCTCTGGTTGGCTATATACATACTATAGAAAAGGCTGTCCTTAAGTGGTACGTATCGGAGGGTTGACGCTTACATTCAGAACGCATAGACCTGTTTCACGATAAATAAATAAAGGTATATAATTTACATTTTACAGGAGATATCTTTTAATCACAGCATACTGCGCACAACTCTGTAGGATTCCTGCACTCCTGCATTGATATAAAAATCGATCCGTTAATAATATTAATTATTATTATTATTATTAAATTTGTAAGGCGCGGCAGCTACCCAAAAAGGGTGTCCCAGCACCGGAGCAGATCAGAAAAATGTATCGCAGCTTATTAGGTTACTGGTTAAAAAGCCAAGTCTTAAGGGATTTGCGAAATAGTGTGCATACCGTTTCATTCCGGATGGCTGTGGGAAGTGAGTTCCATAATGAGTGAACGAGGTATGCAAACGATCTGCCTCCCATCCGAGATAATTTTATTCTGGGCACAGAGTATTTCTCTTGAGTGGATGAGCGAAGGTACCGGAACGGCACATAGGGGCTGACCAGAGACTGCAGATATTGAGGGGTAACTGCCGTTTTGATTTTGAACATGTAGCTCAGGGCTTTGAACTTGATTTGGTTCTCCCCCCTGAGCTAATGTAGGTCCCACAGATGACTTGAGACAGACGTAGCTCTAGGGACCCTGCAGAGTAGACTTGCCGCAGAGTTTTGCACCATCTGCAGCCTGCAAGTCATTTCCTTGTTGGAACCTAGGTAAAGATAATTGCCGAAATACAGTCTCGAGGTGATAAGAGCCTGGACTACTGTTCTCCGAGTGGACTCGGGCAGCATCCAGATCTTTTTTAGCCATTTCTAGATGGAAAAGCAAGTGGCAGTTACCTTGACTGCCTGATGGTGCATAGTGAGCGAGTCATCGATGATGACACCTAAATTGCGGACTTGGCTGGAGGGCTGTGGGAGTACTCTCATTTCACCGGGCCAGTGTTGTGGGCCCCAGAGATCTATGTTTTTTCCAAGGATCAGGACCTCCGTTTTCTCTCAGTTGAGCTTAAGGTAGTTAGTCTGCATCCATGTTGCAATTTTACCAAAGCCAAGCTGAAGAACGAATGGCCCGGCCGCACTTCATGGAGAGAGAAAAATTATCTGAGAGTCGTCTGCGTAGGAAAACAGGGACAGCCCTGCCTCTTCCTCTATATGTGACAACCTATATGTGGTCACATATAGGTTGAAGAGTAAAGGGCTATGGATGGAGCCCTGAGGTACCCAGTATGGTGAGGGATGGATGTCGGAGCTGGATGTTGGGGAAAAAGATTTGAAAAGTACGGTTGGCGAGAAAGGAAATGAGCCAGTTCAAGGCTGAGACGCTTATGCCTAGAGATTCTTTTTTTTTAATTTTTATTTTTGTTGCAAAACACATATAGTACAGTTGAACACCATCAGTCACTTGATCACACACAATCGTGAGGCGCTCATGATTAACATTAGATACTGAGAATGTCAAAATATATACCGGCCCTCGAGTGCCGGGTGAAACTGTGGCAAATCAAGTGACATGGTGAAAGGTAGTATACACACATTGTGAAAGATACCGGTTGCATTTTCAGGTTTTTCGATGTGGTTTGCATAAAAACAACTTAAACAAGAAAAACTGCACACATAGCCCTGCATGTTGGTGAGGTAGTATCTCCTATACCCTGCATCCCAGTCCACCTGCGAGGGACTTATCAAGCGATCCCGTGCCCCCTGCCCCACCCCTTCTCCGCACTCCACCCAACAGTCATCCTCACATTCAATCAGAGGTCCCCCTCGCTCTCAGATCCTTCGAGATCATCCTCTTCCAGTGGTTCGCATATGTCCCCCCTGTAGGAGTTCCACGTTTGCCACACCCCATTCCACTTGCGCGGATTACTCCTCAGCTTATACACCGCCCTCTCAGTCAGCATGAGCATATCCATGTTTCTGGTCCACTGGGCCAGCGTGGGCAGGTCAGCCGATCCCCATTTCTGCGCTATGTCACGTTTTGCCGTCACCAACCCCACCGTTACCCATGTTCTTGCATAAAAGGTGAGGTCAGTCGGCCCCCAGACATTCAGCAGGCACAACCGCGGGTCCAGAGCAAGGGTGGTATGTAGTGCCTGGGCCATGGTGCGCAACACTCTTTGCCAGTAACTAACCAGCCGCGGACAGCTCCAGACCGTATGTAGAAACGAACCTTCTGCCCCGCAGCCCCTAAGGCAATAAGGATGCTCAGCCCTGAGCAACTTGTGCAGTGTCGTGCGAGTGTAGTAAATCCGGTGTAGGATGTTTAACTGTACAAGGCGGAATTTAGAAGAAATGCCTGATTCGCGCGGGGACGCCAAAGCTGTGTTCCATTCAGTTTCGTCCAGATCCCCCACCTCCAACACCCACTTGTCCTTCAGTCTCCCCAGCGGGTCAGGCATGTTGTTGAGTAGTTTACGGTATGTTATCGAAGTCGCCCCCTCAAGTAGTCCGTGAGCAAACGGTCTTCCAGGGGGGAGGATTCAGGTGGGGATGTGTCAGGCGGGATCGCCGCTCGCAGTGCATGTCTGATCTGAATGTACCTGTAGAGTTCTGTTTCCCTCAACTCATATTGTTCCTGTAGGGTTGCAAATGATATTACACCATCCCCCTCCCACATATCCCCCACTGTCGAAATGCCGATATTATCCCACTGTTCAAAGCCCTTATAGCGCCGCAAGTGGCCCAACGCCTTCGTGTCCCATAAAGGGGTAAGTTTAGTGATGATTCTGTCCCATTTCAACTTCGCCTGTGCCTTGTACCAGAGACGCACCGTGTGTTTCGTAGGCCCCGTCAGCTTCGCCGCGAACCACGGTGGTACAGTGGGGTCAACAGACTGTTCGTTCCCAATTGTTCCCTGTCTGCCCTAAACGCCGGGTCCTCCTGCGGGGCGTGTATCCACTGGTTAAGAATTTTCAGCTGGGCCGCCCAGTAGTATAGTTGTACGTTGGGTAGCGCAATGCCACCGTCGTACCACCCCCTGTTCAATTTTGTGTGAGCGATCCTAGCTGGCTGGCTGCCCCAGAGCAGGCCTGAGATCTGCGCCGTTATTTTCTGGAGGAAGCTATCTGGCACCAAATATGGAGCATTTTCGAGGACATATAGGAAGCGTGGCAGGGCCATCATTTTGAAGAGCGCTGCTCTTCCTAGTAACGTCAGGGGGAGTTCTTTCCAATACTGTACATCACCACGGAGGCGGATTAAAGGAGACTGCAAGTTCAGTCGTGTGAACTCCGCCTCATCCCGGGTGATATGAATCCCCAGATACTTAAAGGACGTGTGCGCCAGAGCTAGCGGACAGGAGTCCGGGAGCAGCGGGAGCGGTCCCCTCAGCTCAAAAATTATGGACTTCGCCCAGTTGATGGTGTATCCCGAGATCCGTCCATGTGCAGTACAGAGGGCCAGGAGGTTAGGAAGACTTTCCCCCAGGTCTGTGAGGTAAATGAGCATATCGTCCGCGTAGAGGGACACTCTATCTTCCCAGTGCGGAGCCCACTGAATACCTTTCAGGAGTTGTGTGGTGCGAATCGTAACTGCCAACGGTTCCAAAACCAAAGCGAAAAGGAGGGGCGAAAGCGGACACCCCTGCCTAGTGCCACGGCCTAGAGAAATAATCCTGGAAGTGTGGCCATTCGCCACCACTCTTGCCATGGGGTCCCTGTATAGCATGCGTATCTAGGAGATAAACACCGGGCCAAAACCCATGCGCGCGAGCACCGCAAAAAGATAGTTCCACTCCACCATGTCGAACGCCATCTTGGCGTCCAGTGATAGGATCGCGGCCGGGCGTTGTAGCAGAGGGATGCGTGCCACCACCCCATGTACCCTGCGGAGATTCAAAGCAGTACTACGATGGGGCATGAAGCGGATTGGTCTGGGTGAATCAGTTGAGGTAGGCACGGCAGGAGCCTGCTCGCCAATACCTTAGCAATAACCTTGGCCTCTGGGTTCAGCAAGGAAATAGGTCTGTATGACGAGCAATCGCCGGGGGGTTTACCTGGTTTCGGTATGGCAACGATGGACGCCATCCGTTGATCCGGTGGCAGCCTACCCTTCACTCTAGATTCTTCGTACATGTGAAGTAGGGGCGTGCTCAGGAACTCGGACTCAGTTTTAAACCATTCAATGGGGATCCCGTTGGGGCCCATAGCCTTACCCGGGTGAAGGGCGCCGATAGCCAGCTGGACCTCTTCCATCGTCAGTGGCGCATCTATGTCTTTCGACGTCTCCGCCGTCAACTCCCGCAGGGGGGTGTGTTCGAGGGCAATCCTGACCTCGTCCTCCCCCACCACAGTCTCAGGAGTGTACACCCCTTCAAAATAGTCCGCAAGGACTTCCACGATCTCGTCTGGGCGCGTATGAACGGTACCACGCGGGTCAGTAAGTTGAAGGATGTTTCTTCCCCCCCCATGCCTCTTATCTAACCACGCCAGAAGTTTGCTGGCTTTGTCTCCGATATCGTAGACCCTGTGTTGCGTAGCCGCAATGTCCGACACCGTGATCCTCCTCAAGTGGTCAGTGAGGCGGCGCTGATGGACCTGGAGCTCATGGAGCGTGTCCTCCGAGGGGTTCGCCGTATGAGCGGTATTGGCCCTCTCAAGGCCCAACTCTAAGTCAAGGGCCTCGCGTCCGTGTGCCTTTTTATGGTTCGCAATCACGGCAATGGCCTGGCCCCTAAAGACGGTCTTGTACGCTTCCCATAACGTAGAGGGAGAGTCCACCGAGGAACGGTTTTCCTCAAAGTAGAGCCGCGTAGCCTTCTTCAGGTCTTTAGTGATTCGGGGAACTTTAAGATAGCCAGGGAAGATCGGGAACACCCTGTGTTGTTTCGTGTGCGTGGTTGTGATTGTCAAGGTGAGTGGTGAGTGATCCGATATGCCCCGTGGTTGAATAGTCGCCTCGCCTACTGTGAGATGCCCGTTGGACAATGTAAAGAAATAATCTATCCTTGAGAGGCTGTTGTGTGTGGCCGAATAGTATGAATATTGTCGCTGGTTAGGGTGTAGCGTGCGCCAGATGTCCACCAACCCCTGAGCATCCAAATAGGTCTGTAGCCTGCTGGGCCCTTCTGTGTGCGCGCGCGCGGGGAATCGGTCCAAGGTGTCCGTGAGTGCCATGTTAAAGTCCCCTCCCACGAGGAGGTCCCCGTCAGGGAGTGTCAGTAAAAAGTTCCCCAGATCTGGCAGTGCCTCAGAGTGTAGCGCTGGTGGTATGTACACAGAAACTACGTTTATCAGTTTACCCTCCCACTGACCATGAACTGCAGCAAAGCGTCCATGAGTATCGGTTGCTGTGGACTTTACAATAAATTGGGATGATTTTTTTTGCAGGATACCCGTGCCGCGGGACCCCGAAGTAAATTCAGCGTGTACTATCATGTGGTAGCCTCTCCTATCCAGGGCCTTCGTGGCCGCCCAGTCAAGTGCGTTTCCTGCAGGAGAATGAGAGCAGGTCCCTGTCTTCTAATCCCCTGCAGCACCAATCCCCTCTTAATCTTATCTCCTAGACCTCTGACATTCCATGACGTGACAAGCAACGGGTTCGGTGTGGTGCGCCTATCTATTTCAGCCATAAGAAGAACAGTGAACATCCCCCGGACCCCCCCGCCGCTGGCGAGGCGGCCCGTGGAGGCCAGTGCAAGGCTGGCGGGACCATGGCCAATATATCACACTCCCAGTGTCCCTACTAGACCAGAATGCCTCAGTTACGTGAAACATGCCCATAGACCTATGTGTGCTTATAACAAGAACCTGCAGGACCAAAAAGACCCATGCCTCAAACTTACCCAAATCCCGGTCCACCCCCCACCCTGCCCCCCTGCTGCACGGACTCGGAACTGCCCGCCCCCCCAACTGAGCAGAGTGCATATCCCCTTCCCAAACCAGTGTACTTGCGCGTTGGGGTGAGGGACTCTCCGTCGCCGGCAGTCTCTCAGTCACACCCTCGGAGGCCCTTCACCCAGTGTCCAATGGCGGAAAGCGCTTACGTAGCAATAAGTTCACCGGTGCAAAATGAGTGACAGATGGTCAGTGCTCCTCGATTTCTTCCCTGCCACCCTCAGCACCTACAGAGTCACCGGTGTCCGTTCCACCTCCCGAGGCCCGGGAGTCCTGGCGGTGTTCTCCAGCTCGGTCTTTCTTTGGACGATTCGGCCGTCGTTGGTTCTGTCCCGGTCTCCATCCCTCCAGCCACTCCAGCACGGATTCAGGGTTGTCGAAGAACCACGTTTTGTTCTCCGCCACCACCCGTAGTCTCGCAGGAAAGAGCATCGAATATGGCAGTTCCCTGGATCTCAGTTCTTTCTTCACTTCAAAGAATGTTCCCCGCCTACGGGCGACCTCCGCAGTGTAATCGGGGAAGATGGCGACGGTAGCGTTTTGAAGCTTCAGAGGAGGGGAGGTTCTGGCCGCCTGCAAGACCGCGTCCCGGTCTCGGAAATTGAACAAGCGTGCCACTATAGGTCGTGGGGAAGCCCCTGGTTTCGGCTGACCTCCCGGGACCCGATGTGCCCGCTCCACTGAAAAGAATTTTGACAGTCCCTTCGGCTTAAGTTCCTCCGTTATCAGGTTCTCCACAAAAAGATCCACGGCCTGTATACCTTCCGTCTCCGGCACACCTATAAGGCGGATGTTGTTGCGCCTTGAGCGTCCCTCTTGCTCATCCAGCTTCTGTCGGAGCGTTCTATTGTCCTGCGCCATCCTTCCCATTTCCCGCTGAAGTTCCGAAACGTCCTCCACAAGAGACTTGGTAACCACCTCCATGTCCTTCACTTTGTCCGACATCTTGTGGAGGTCTGCCCTTAAGAGGGAGACGTCCGTGGAAATGGCGCCTACGGTAGTTTGTAGCTGGGCCAGGGCGAGCATGACATCGTCCAAAGTCGCTTTCTTGCCTGTGTCGGGTGATTTTCCACCTTGCTCCTTCCCCATGGGGGAGACGGCGTGCTTGTCGGAGGCATAGCGGTCAATGCGGGTCTGCGTGGAACCTCCCTTGGCGCCTCTCCCCGCCATGCCGTGAAGTGTCGCGCTTCTCGTGCCCCTACGCCCCAGGATGCGTGGAGTGGTGAGGACACCTTTCCAGTCCAACCCTGCAGAGATCAGGCCTTAACGGAGCAGTCCGGAGGGCTAGAGGCGGTCATGTAGCGCGGGGCGCTCACCCACTCCCTCAAGGCAGAAGATGGCGGACGTCCTCTCCGTCCCCGGCTCCCCAGTTCCCGGTGCCGCTAATAGCTCCCTCAAAGACAGTCAGAGCGCCAGAGAGCGCTTCCCCATTCACCGCTCCTCTGGTCCGCACGGGTCCTCACCTCCGAACGGTCAGTTCTCTGCCAGTCTACCGGCTCCAGCACCTCGCGGGCACTTCCGGTCTTGGTCCCCGGGCCAGCTCACACTTCCTGCTGGGTCCACAACCAGGAGAGGTCCCGGCTCAGGAGACGGTGAAAGGCCGATCCGCGGCCCCGGCGGATCTCGGGCAGCAGACGTCGGATCTCGTCGCCGCTTGTCGCAGCGCTCCCCGCCCGGTCCTGGGTTCCGGTACCCGCCTGAAGGGCTTGTGGAAATGACGGAGTGTGTGTCGGATCGATGAAGAGACTGCTTCAGCCGCGGAGCTTGTCCCTTATGCTGCCGCCATGATCGACTGCTAGCCACGCCCCCATGCCTAGAGATTTTAACGTTTTTACTAGTATGGTGTGGGATACCGTCACGAATGCCGCACTCAGGTCTTGTAAAATGAGAGCGACGGTATCACCAGCGTCCAGATGACGCCACAGCCTTTCCGTTACCCCCAGTAAAGTTGTTTCTGTAGAGAATCCAGCTCTGAAGCTAGATTATGATCGCTGAAGGAGCTTATTGGTTTCGACAAAATTCAAGATCTGAGAGTGGATGTGTTTCTCCAAGATTTTAGGAAAAGCCGGTAGTAAGGAGATAGGCCGATAGTTGGAGGGTAAATCGGAGTCGGCGTTTGCCTTTTTTAGGAGAGGGAACCATGGCATACTTCAAGTCTGGAGGAACTGTGGCTTCCTGTAGGGAGGCATTCAAAAGGTCCATAATGGCAAGCAGAGACGGTGACTGAAGCGGCTTGAGCACAAAGATAGGCTCGGGGTCCTTGGGTGATCCAGATTTGACACTATCTAGGAGTTTTTTAACGGAGGCTGCATTGAGTAGGGGTTAAGTGTCCAGGTTGTTTGAATGGGCGCAAGACACCAAGTCCTGGTCAGGATGGGTAGAGTCCGCTACGGGTAATGCAGATGCGGTTTGTGGAGAGCTAGCAGATTACAAAGGAGGGGGTTGGCGTACCGTGGGCTCACAATATCCGAGTAAATGTTTTCTAATTTCTGGAAGAAGAAGGATGCTAGATCCTCACATTGTTGTTTTTTCAGGGGGGGGGGGGGGGGGCTAGTTAGGGTGGCAGAACCAGCGAGGTCCTTTACCATACCAAAAAGTTTTTGAGCAGTTCAGGGCGTCAGAGATGGTGGTTGAAACGTACTCCGCACAGGCTGATTTGCAGAGATTGTGGTAGACTTTTTGGCCATTCTATAGATAATTTTAGACTCAAGAGCATAATTCCTTCTCCATCTACATCAAATTTCCCATACTTCTGTGGCAAAATGAAACCATAAATAGGCATACAATGTATCAAAAAAATCCAAGGTTTTCCGACAGACACAGAGGTACCTTAGCAACAAGAGGAGGATGGGTTTCAGTTACAATAAAAACAAGCGTCTTCAGAAGACCATGCTTGACATTTGACCTTGGTCTTTGAATAATGTGCAAATGCGGTGAGATAAGAATAAGAATTAGAAGCCTGTTTGTTCCAGAAATTAAGTTCATGGAAGAATACTGTAAACACTGCTTTCGCGTGAGGAGGTATGAACTCAAGCTGGACAGCCTAAAGCAAATAAAGCCAGCAAATGGGAAGCAAGAAAACATGATCTACAAACCACAAAGCCAATAGCAAGTGACAGGCAGAAATTGCCGGTAAATATAACTAGGCAATGAAACATGTTGGTTTTTAATAGAGTGGGCACACAGCACGAAATAAAATTAGTCTAGCCAGTGTTGCCTAGCTCTCCTTTTAAACGGTGGTGGGACCATATCTTGATGATAGAGTTTGGCAATCCACAGTTGGTCACTTACACAGAGCACTTATATGGTTATTTTGTCTGCAGTTTTTTATCCAGTTTTGTATCCCCTTTATGTTGTAAGTTGGCAGATGCTGATGATGAGAACGTGAGGACACAGGCGAGTACCAGTCTGTTAATTCCTCCCCGGGTGTTGCTCCCGTGAGGCTCTGCCAACTCCCCTCCCCCCTTTTTTCAAAGGCAACATCAGTTTGGAAAGGTAGAGTGAGGGTAGTTGGTTGTCATAGCTGTATCATCACACACAAGTTTTTAGCTGTAAACCGGTGACTATAATGAGCACATTGATACAGGAAGGTTCATATATACCAACTGTTGAATAAGCAGTAAAAGTACATGGGAGATTACTGACCACATCATTTAGGGGCAGGTCTTTTGGTGTTAAGAGGGTACAGAGTGGGGGGCGACCTGTTTAAACCCCGATACTCCCCCTAAGGCTCCTAGTAGTTTAGAGAATGCTTTCCAGGTCAACTTTCTAAAACTCCACAAGATGCATTTCGCATAGCACACAGCTGTGATGTTTGTTGAGCATCGACCTAAACAGGGGGAAGCCTGGAATTAATTTTTGTGTACTTTTCACAAGTCAGTACTGAGGCATTATGAAATAGGATACCATCATCTATTTAAGTTTTTTCACCATGTTCCATTGTGGGGCTATTCTTTTTTTAAGCAGTTTCACCATGGGTTCAAAGCACCAGCATACAAAGTGCTGTTTGCTAAATTGTATAAATTGTCCATTCGTCAGCTATGTTTTCAAATTTTACGAAGCTGTCTTACAGAGTTTTTACTCTGGGCCATAAAACAAATTCTGACTGGCCTGGGCATGTTAGGTAAGTACATTTAAACTATCCTTAATATTTTTATAAGATGTGGCAATAGCATTCGAAACAACCCTTGTCATAGAACAGGTGTACATTGGTCAGAAACTGCATGCTTCCCAACTTCAGAGGACAGATACAGCTAGGGTTTCAATGGCACAAGTCTTTCCCATCAAAGGGCAGGTTCAAATTAGGCGTCAGCAGCAGCGCAGGTTTTACTTCATCACAGAATTGGGACTGTATGGCATTAGCAAAGCACGCTTCCCTCTCTCACAGAAGTATGTAAGTGCCATCTTCCATTTCCTCAGGACAGATACAGATGGCAGAATTGTACATTCCTTCATAGCTCACAGAACATGGCCAGTTAAGACATGAGTGATATTTAGGGTACAGACAGATCTCTGGAGTGGGTTCAGTGTCATTGAGATGAATGTATAGGTGGATGAATCAGTTAATATGCAAGTTTTGACAATATTCTTGCTTAGGGGGCATTCGAAGTCAACATCCTGTAAGTCCTGCTGCTGTCAGTTTGAGACCGCCGTTTGTGTTGATTCTGTTGTGTTCCATGTATTGAGAGGTAGGCATCACCTAATAGGTCATTCTATTTGGAGCTGTCTTACTACAGTGAAACTAACAATGCTCTAAACAGGCACACAAGTGCCAACCTCTTTGAAAAGGATTGAATGCACGTGCACCAGGCACTGTGAAATCCCAGGCTCCGTGGTGAACCTGTTCAAAATGATGAGGGCCGCTCGTGAGGGCAGTCACCGTGATGTGTGCTGCAGGAAGACTGTGAGGGTGTGGTTTTGAGTGTTGACTTAGTTTGAAGGCAGTGGGAGGAAATGAACAATCAATGTTGCCGGGCCCAGGACCGGCCACAAGCAGCAAAAAAACGTTTTGGGGGTTATAATCTGCAGATTATGTGGCAGATGATGGGTTATGTGGTAAATGTGACTTATCTATAATTATGTTAAAAAAAACGCCATGGCCGCACAATCGCATGTTAGCAGGGGCCCTGGGTAAGGCCTTTTACCAATGAACAGTCACTTTCATTGTGCTGTGGATTGTGCCTCTGGCACCCTTGATTATTTTCTTCCACCCTTATTTTCTTCCGAATTTCGTCATAGATGGCATGCTGCAAAAAGTTCACCTAGATTTACCCCACGATTACAGACATGCAGGGAGGGGCCAGACAGCGCAGCTGACAGTTTTCACTTAAATAGCATCCGTGGGGTTGTCATAGGAACTTTTTTCCCTCTCAAGAGGAGAATCTGTGCCATATATCTTTAGCATGTTTGTTATTTTCAGAGTCTTGTCCCCACCACCAATTAATAGATCAAACCGATCTTAACATCGCTGATCAGCGGTGAGCAAGTAAGTGCTCCTAACTCTTTCTCTGCTTATTATGGTTACCATATTTACGCAGGAGAAACTCATTCATGACAATTTCAGACTGCAATTTGAAATAACTGACAAAACTGTTATATCAGTTGTACGAGGGCAAAACAGAATGTGTACTTGTCCCGTGGCCTACGTACACTTTAAATGTGCTTGTCTGCAAAAGGAATCATCATATCCTGGGTGTCAGGTGATATGAACTTGCCACCCCAAAATTAAATGAGGATTTACTCTGACATTTTCTGTTAGCCACATTGGGCATTGAGTCCCTTTATTATAATATAACAGCAAAGAACAGGATAATAGATCAAATTCTTAACACTAGACCTGCACCGGTTCAGGTATTTACTACCTACATAATAGCACTTTTGAAACAAACTCCTCTTACCGAAAAATAATCACTTCTACCATAAATGTAAAGGGACTTCCCTGGGAGAAATTCTCCCTACTAACTTTGCAAATATGTTTGTGGATACTGTTGAACCCAAATAGATATTTTCCAATAATGTTCAAGACTAATACACGTTTCTGGATGACATCTTTATGATTTCGGTGCCCGTAATTAAATCTTTTGGGTTTGCCCTGACCTCTTACGCCAACGATACGCAAATTGTTGCTGCGGTTGCTAACCGAGACAATAACATTGGCAAAAACGTCCATGACTGTATGTTTGCTGTTAGTTCTTGGGTGAGTAGCAACTGCCTAACACTAAACTCTGATAAAAACGGAAGTCATACTATTTGGCAAAAACCCATCCTTTTGGTCACCAGCATGCTGGCCAGTGAAACTGGGATCACTACCCACACCAGTCATGAAAGCCAAAAATCTGGGACTAATCATTGATATGAAGCTTTCTTAAGGTAATCAGGTCAATTAATTGACATAGACTTTCTTCATTCTGAGAATGATAAAAAAAATCTTGCATTTCCTTCCTCCAGAATCCCAAAAAACAGTTATGTCATCCGTAGTTTTGTCAAGGTTGGACTATTGTAACAGTTTGTATATGAACATACAGTAACAACATATGAAGAAGTGGCAAGTGTTGCAAAATGCTGCAGTCCAAACTAATGTCTTGCACTCCCAAATTTTGCTAAGTTAAGTCAGTAATTCAAAAACTGCATTGGCTACCAGTGAGAAAGTGGATCAAGTTCAAATCTCTGTATATTGCCTACAGGCACTTCACAATATAGGCCCTTCTCTTCTCACTCAGAGGTTCGAATGGCATGTACCTAATAGGACCCTTTCGGTTGGCAAGCACCAGAACTGTGGTGTTCCCAGATTAAAAAAATCTAACTGGGGAGGAAGATATGTCTTTATTGGCACAGGCAATGCATGGAATGAGTTAACCCCCTCCATTCGTGTGGCCCCACGCTTGCTTGCCTTTAGAAAGGTTTTGAAAACCTGGCTTTTTTGCAACTAGGCATTCAGGTTATGTAGTAATCTAGGAGCGAACGCTAGGACACCCCAGGGTAACAGTGCGCTTCACAAGTCTCATTAACATTAACCTTATTCTGTATCTTAACCTCGTCATTAAATGTGTGGATACACGTCTACGCACCACACTGTTTAGGAAACCTACTGAGAACAAGTTTGTCATACCAGAGCAGACACCCAAGGGCCTTGGGGGTGGTCTCCTATTTGGATAGTTCCTCAGCATTGATCACATTTGCAATTTCAAGCTGGACTATTTTAAATATGGAATGCCTGCAAGCCAGTCATTATCTATCAAAACGTGTTATATTAAAAATGATAAGATTGTGGTATTACCTCAGAAAGGAACTGTTGACTCCTAAACAAAAATAAAAAGACTGCTAATGTTGCTTGTAAACTTGCAGATTTATAGAGCGCGAATTGTTGCCCGGAGGCGTCCAAGCGCTAAGATAGCCACGAACCCACTGAAGCAAAGGAGGGGGACAAGCAATTAGTAAGGGGATGTGAACAGAAAAGTCTTTAATTGCTTGCGAAACACCGTGAGGTTAGGGTTAGCTCTGAGATGGAGTGGAAGAGTGTTCCAAGTCTTGGACGCGTTATATGCGAACGTCCTTCCACCTGATCTGGATCTTTTTATTCTTGGCACCACTGCCGAGAAGGTCTGGCTGGAACGAAGACTTCGCTTTGGGGTGTAATGGGTGACCAGATCACGGGTGATACTGGGGCCCATGTTCCAGAAGGCTTGATGAGCTATACATAATGCCTTGAACAAAACTCTCTGCCGAATTGGTAGCCAATGAAGGCTAGTCAGTCCAATCCTCACTGAGTGTCTACGGGGGATTTTGAGCAGTAGACGCGCTGCGCAGTTCTGTACAATCTGCAGCCTGCGTAGGGTGTATTCTGGGGCGCCGAGGTAGAGTACATTATTAAAATCAAGGCGTGATTGTATGAGACCTTGAATGGCTACCTGTTTGGCTTCCATGGGAAGGAGGGGAAATATTTTATTTAGCACCATCATGATACCAAAACAGGTAGCTGAAAGTTTTGTGGCTTGCACATTGAAGGATAGCGATCTATCCAGCCACACTCCAAGGCTCTTGATGTTATCTTTGGGGTGTGGGGGGGGGCCTAGACAGGTAGGCCACAGAGAGGGAGGGAGGGCCAGATCTGAAGGGCCTAAGAGCATCAGCTCTGTTTTGTCCCCGTTCAACTTCAGGGATGATGATGACGACATCCAGGTCCTCACTTCCTCCAGGCATTCTCTAAGCCCACCTGGCGCAGTACGGTTTGCCTCCTGCGCCAGTGAGACCACTAGCTGCGTGTCGTCCGCATAGGAGATGATCTTAACTCCAAATGGGCGGACGACGTCGGCTAGTGGTCTCATGTACAGATTGAAAAGTGCAGGGCTCAGAGAAGAGCCCTGAGGAACACCGCACTTTAGAGGTCTGCTGGAGGACACGGACTCGCCATCAAAAACCCTAAAGGATCTGTTCTCCAAAAAAGATTTAAACCATGCCCAGGCTTTATCCTTAATCCCCGCACAGGCCAGGCGGTTCAGTAGGGTGTCGTGACTGACCGTGTCAAACGCCACACTTAGATCAAGGAGGATCACTGCCACTGATCCTCCTTGATCCAGGATTTTGTCACAAATTTGTGTCACAAATTTGTGCCCTGACACTTATAAAGTAGTAAAGATCCTCAATACTGGAAAGTCCTTAAAGCTGGTGACATTGCACTGGACCACCTTTTGTTTGCATAGAAGTGTGACCATAATAAGTATTTTGTTGTCCATTTCAGTGACCTGAGTTCTAGGACTTGTGACAAGATGACAGAAGCCTGGGGCCTACTGGATGTTCTGGGGCACTTCAAAGGCAGAAATTCTGCAGTCTGTTCCTTTACATTCAACACAAAAACATTTTGGCACAACTGGCTAGGAGAGGAACGAATTTTTTTTTTCCAAATTGTAACTCCTCCTATGTGATCTATTGTGCTTGGTGCCAGTGCAACTTGATCTATATTGGGCAAACAAAGCAAATAATTTGGGCTAGAGTATGCCACCCTAGAGCAAGGTCCCTAATGCTCCTTTGTTCCACATTATATTGAGCAGGGCCACCCAGAAAAACACATGAAATGGCATGCCACTGATGTGGCCTCAAGGAAATATTTATCCGCAAACAAGGCAAATGGATCAAACAATATGTAAATCTATTGAAGGATTTAATTTTATGGAGGAATGGAATTTTATCATCAAGAACTAAATGTCCTCACGTGTTACCACCATTGCGTATTGATAAACGAACAATATATCAATGGTTTTAGGTGATTCACATTCAAACTCATTTTACATGACTCAACTGCCCATGATTTTTACTATATAACTTACTGAAGATTATCAGTCTTCCATATTTTCTCTTGAAATAGATATACGAGACATTTTGTTTTGCGCTCTAGACTTCCTTTTTCGGGTTAGTGGTGTCTGTCTTCTAGCTTTTCTATTACTTTTTAACGTTTCCAAAAACCATTTTTTGCTCTCCATTATTGTTTTTTTGCAAAAAGTGTCTTATAATTAATTTTGTATTCATTTTTACTCCCACTCATGCTTTTTAATTAGATGCTTCAAAGTCCCTTGGTTCCTGTAATGCTCGCGGAAACAGGATTGCTTTATGTGTCTCAATTGCTTTCCCCACACTGGACAGTGGCAGTCTCCCTAATGGGATCCCAAGATTTCTGTTGCTACACCGGCACTCCATTGCTCTGTTAGGGAACACAACGGACGAGTCGTGTAATAGTGATATAAAATACAGGTGATTAATTAACTAGGTAAATCAGGGTATTTTTCTAATATGCACCACACAAGTGTCCGTCGACCTTGGAAAACGTTTCCTGTAGTTTGAATCTTTAAAAAGTTATAAAATAAAAAATGCATTAAAAATGTAATGAAAGAACACGTAATGTGTTTTTTCCTGTAAAAAACAAAAACAAAGAAACAAATTGACAATTTTATTTAACATTTTATTAACTGTTTATTAGAAAGTCTGTTCTAAAGTTATGATAGTAATACCTGGTTAATGACTTCAATCTCATGTTCTTTGTTCTTCATCTCATCTGCAAATTGCTCTGTAATTATTCCCTCAATCTTTTGTACTGCAGCATCCCGAGCTGTCAAGAGTCAATAATTTTAAGTGTGTGGGCTTCAACAAGAAATTATCATTACTTAACACATGTTGCAAATTAGTACATAATCAAAGTAAATACGCTGAACACACTTTCTGCTTGAAGTACAGTAATTCGACCTAAACAGTCACAGATTAGCAATAAAATGTTGCTTTTTAAATGTCATATTTTGAAGCAAACGTCTGTCTCATTTTGAACTCCCCCTGCCTCTCAACTTCCCCAACCCGGTCTTATTTTCCTTTGAGATGCTATGCCACCGTAGTTGGATGTAGTCACATTGAGCTCAATTCAATTAAAACTAGCTTTATAATCATTAGCTGCCAAAGGGTTTACTTGTTTCTCTGAGCTTTCCCATGATTCCTTAGTGATCCTAAATTACCATCCACTTGTTAAACAGACCACTCAACATTCCAGCAGATAATCTTATTAATCATAGCAGGAAGTTTTCTTCGAGTTTCAAGGGTTCCTTAAAACTTCTATGTAAAAAACGTTTACAACATCTAAAACTGATAGGATATGGTCTCTACTGAGGCCTTACATTTGTAGGAGAGTATTCAGCAGGTGACCAAACCCTGATGCCTAGGAGCCTTCTGCTTGCACCCAAAAATATATATTTACTTACTCTCAGTTTTTCAGAAAAGGATACTCCACCCATGGCTGTATAGGTCCTCAAGTTTCAGTAGTGAATCATTTTCAATTAATAAAAGAATAGAAAAAAATATTGCGTTCCTTAAAAAAGGCCAATCAATGGTGTTTGGGCTCACAGGCAGGTATCAACCCTGCAAAACCCAAAATACCTATTTTACCGTATTACATTAAAACTTTCCTTTGAAGATGGGGCCTTCCTATATTTTAGTGCAATTTTTCAACATGAAGCAACCATATTATCACCATTCAACAGCCGGGATAACAATCCGCTCCCATGATCACAGTCAAATTCTTCGATTCACTGAATTTGTTCACTGGCATAGTTCTGGAAATTAATGGAATCTTCGTTAGCCCACCTGCAAATACATGGTCACAGTACTCCTCCCAAACACAATTGTTAATGTCATATGAAACCACACAAGACTCAATTGGAACCTGCAAAGCAATGTTTACCTTCATCTCAGCGGCACATTTGCTTGTTTAAGCACACCAGAAAGGTCTATTGACAACACCAACTGACACAGTACTCTTTCTTGAAGTTCTAAGATTTAAAATCAAACACCTTCCCTAGTGTCTGCACTGACTGGAGTTGGAATAGTAAATTTTACTATTCCAACATCCAGCGCCCCTCCTCCGCAAGTCGTTGTTCCGACTTGTGGAGTAATGATATGCGGAATCACAACGCGGTCGTGGTAAAGGCCGCGTTGTGATTCCCTGCGGGAAGAAAGACTGCGGGGTAAAGAGACATATTCCCCCTGCAGCCGACAATACAGCTCTGTCTGCTGGGCTTGGTGACCCGGCCCAAATACACTAAATATGGGGAAAAGATTCTAGAGTTAGGATTAACCATGGAGAAGAAATGTATGGCCCTTCAGTAAGTAACAAATTGACTACCCACCAGCAAAAAATGGCCGTGGGAATATGCAAGATGGGTGCATGCTGAATGTGGGGTGCAACACAAATTAGTGGACACTGGAACGGGACAAGGGGGTAGGGTGGAATGGGACATGCCAGAGGTTAGTCTACAGCAGGAAATGGATCCTGCAGAGGAACACGTCCAAGAGCTTGTAGAGGGATAATCACATTATTGAAATGGAATTGTTGAAGGGAAGAACATCTGTATACTGCACTTATAAATATGTCTGAATATTACGTATTACTGGATAACGATATGTGACTGCTGTGGCATGCTCCTTCTCATGGTTATGGGAATGGGGGGTGGGGGAGTTGGACAGTTGGCAAGTTCAACTATTGTATTTCTAACAACCTATTAAAAGAAATATGAGGGGGCAGAAACTATTTTACAGATACCACACATTAAAATGCAAAATCAAGGCATATATAATGAATTAGGTTTCGTTTGTAAGAGTAACAAAGCACTGGAAAAAGCAAAAAGCTTTTGATTTTGCTGTTAATTTGTTTTAGTGTACCAGCCCCAACAATGCCCTATTTTGGGTCACAGACACTTTACATGCCATACCAGTATTGTTGGTGGGCATTAGCTCTCAGCCAAACAAACTGATGCAAGATTCCCCTGATAATGAGAAATTGAGAGACAGCTTAACCCCCAGTTTTGAACATTATGTAGAAAAAAATTAACTTCACGTTACCTGTGTGCTCATTAGGTTTATGCCGTTTACTTGGCTGTGCCACAGAGATTTCATCATAATCCGGATCCTTATCTTCCATTGCCCTTTTCATTCCAGACATCCTGGGAAGCTCTAGTAAGGAAAAAAATCAGTGTTAGTGACATGGCCCTCACTTTACTGCATCTAGACATGGACATGAACTTGGAAAACAGGAACAAAAACCAAGCAAGCATTGAAATTTAAACACCAACAAGCTCACAAATGGTAGCGTGAAACAAATTGGCATTCTAACTTAAGAAAGGTGTACTACCATGTTCAATTACATGTAACCTTTCTTTCCTTACTAGCTGCCTCTGAATACTGGCACTGTGTGAACTGATTTCCTCTGTATCTAATTAGTCCAGCATGTAGCTCATGTGGCTTGCTCATCCACCAGAAGCTGCATCAACACTTTGGCTACATGTTCACATTGTAAATACGAACGGATATAAACATAAAACAGTGAAGATGAATGAAAATTTGCCTAACAATGTAAAGGTAAGTTTCAATTCCATTAAGGACACGGAGGCGAGGATTATGCTTTATCTTCCTTCGCTTTAATATAATTTCTCAAAACAGCAGCCATTTTAACATTTTAGAGAAACTCTTTTCCCATGAACATCAGGGAAAACATGAACACGTTATGAGTCCTTCTTTATTGTTCATAACTCAGGGTCCCATATAGCCCTTCCTCACTGCCTGGATTCACTCTTTCTTTGCACGAATCATGCCATCCATTTGGTATCACAAGTTCTGTTACGATCCACCGTTTCCTGCAAAGATACACCATGTCAGAAACGTTCTGAATCGAATTTCATCCAACACTAAATGAAGTCCCTTCTAGCCTATCAATTCCTTATATCAGAACCTTGTTCATCCCAAAGTGTATCCAACATTTATTCACAACAGTGACACATCACATTGGAATTTTCCATTATTTTTATTATATCATAACTTCCTTTCATATCATTAAAATGTTCTTATTTCTTTAATATATATATTTTCTTTATAGAAAAACAAATTATACAAGATTCATACAAAATACAAAATTTACACAATCATTAAATACCATTTTTATATAAACAAATCCTATTCAAAAGAAATACAAAAGAAAAACAACAAACCCTGGATTGGCTTCAATAAATACAACCATACCACAACCATTCAAACACATACATATTCACACAGAACTTCATACAACAGCAGCTGTACACGGTGGAGGTTATGTGTAACAAGAAAAACCTCTGCGACAAATAGATTTTAAAATTCAGAGCACAAAGCTCAGCACCGGGTCGACACGGGTTTCGGTGGTATAAAGAAGATTAGACCACCTTCCTCAGGATCTTTCCAGATACACACATCAGTCTCACAGCTACCAGGGGACAGAAAAAAATGAGAATTTTTTTGGTGAATAGTCAGTTAGCAGCTATTATTGCTGTCTCTGATTCACAGACAGAATCCTACCAGATACTCAGTGGGAGTAGACTCTGTGATTCGAAAATAATCTCCTTGATCGAAAAATAAATGTTCTTTAACTCAATCCTATAGTCCCATCACGAAAAAAAGCAAGAACTTGCCCTCAATACATTTAGGAAGGCAATACACTGGCCAATCTTCTATGTTCGTATGCGTCACTACTAATGTTATGGCTTGTATTCAGGCGCTTTGTCAATTCTTCTATTGTGAGGAAACCAGGTCTACGCTCGATGCATCTAAGTGCAATATCCAATATGAAGGAAGCAGGAAATCTCAAAGGAGATGAATTCCTTCCATTTTGAAGTGGCGATACACCAACCACTCGCTGAAGTCTCGGAGGTTGATGACCGGGCGGCGGCCGCTGTCAAACCTGTTGACCAAAAAGATGTTGCTTAATAAACCATAAAGATGCAGGCCCAAGCGACAGATGGCTCCTTTGTGCAGAAGCACTAAGACCCCCTCGTCAATAAACGCTGAGTCATGAGTGGAGAAACAAATGGGACGAGGGTGTGAAACCTGAAAAGGGCAGTCGTAGTATTCTTGATGAAAGCCTTGCACGGTCTACAATACCTACGCATCCGGGGTGATGGAGGACCAGGCCGCGAGGAACCATGCCAAGCGTTCACCCCGGAATGGAGCGGAGGGAAGAACACTCACTGTTGGAGTTGGCACCTCCTGCTTGTAGTCTGTATCCACCTCGATCTCTGAAGTCCTGGCCTTGTTTGGGGTAAACATTTCTGAAACGCTTGTTATTTTGTTATTGGCAGCAGCCGGAGCATTGTCCCTTAGAGGGGTTTGGCATGAAGGGCGGCCGGCCGAGCAGCCCCTGCCCCCCTCTGGAAAACCCATGGGGTGAAAATTATTTTGATATTGGATTGCGCCTTTTCCAGTGAGGTGAAGGTTGTCGCAAACTTATCAAGTTTCTTGACAAATTGGTTTCCGAAGAGGTCCCCTTGCGGCACTGCCCCAAACTTCGAAGAGGGCATGTCTCCTAGTTTGGGACCAAGCTTAATGAGTGAAGAGCACAGACAATCCGTTAAAAGACGCAGTTTGCATTATCCATAAAAAGTATTGCATGCTGAGCCCAATTCGAGAAAACCTCTGGGGAAATTAAGGCTCCTGAAATTTTGGTCTCTTCTGCCATGTTTAGGATCTTGGCCATGGGACCTATGGCATCTAGTAACTTATCTTGGCATGAGCGACCATTACTCGTCTATGGCCTTTTTTTGGATCCTTCATGTAATTTTCTAGAAAGGTGGCCATTTTAGAATCGATGTAGATGGTAAGGGCCACCTTGCCCTCCAGAGCAGGGCAAGGACACTCTGCCCTGAGGCAGTTTCGGGCCTACTTTTCCAAAGGCTTGCGGAAGCAACCAGCGACGAACTTAGCGACTTTGTCGCCTGGGGCCTACACCGCAGACTGTGGTCGAATAATGTCGTCCAGATCCAACATTTCCAAATCGCCTCCCAGCGGTGGGGAAGGGGATGAGTTTGGGCACCAGGGTCTCGGGAGCCAGCTTCGGCCTCTGAGTCCCCCGGGGAATCGCCATCCTGGGGTTCTGGAGCGTCAGCTCGAGGGTGCTCCAGAGAGATGGGGGGCTTTTGGAAGGGCAGACTCCTGTGGGGCTGATTGGCCTAGAAAAGCCCAATCGAAGCATGCAAATATGTCCCTGTCCACCCCTTCTTCACACTTCTTTTTTAAGTGGGGGAAAGTATCCCTTGGGCCGTCTGCTGGGGGAGGGGGGGGGGTTATCTTGTCAGGGATCTGGGCCTTGAACTGGGCAAGATTGGTGCACTCCTGGGCAATCCTAACGGAGAGGCGCAGCTCCCTAGCTCATTTACAGCCCTGTACATTGAGGTATCCGTTGCCTCCTAAAACTTCCCATTGCAAATAATCCTCCTCCTCATATGTGTTATCAGATGTCGCCATGTCAGATCAGTAAGGGGCCTTTAACAATGAGAAAGTCTGTGGGCAAAAACCAAACACAGGTGTAGGTTTGAAGCAGCACCAGCACTTGTGCAGGATTAGGAGCTTGGGAGACCCTGGCTATGTGGGTGTGCCTGAGGGATATGATCGGGACGTAACAATCACAAGACATGCTCATACCCTATTATTTTAATCGGGCTCCACTGCCAGTGACGTGTCTGAACTTGAAAGGAAATATGCGGTGCAATACAGTCCTAATGGGCGTCTACCCAAGCGGTGCTCGCACTTACAGACCCCCGCTAGGAGCGTAGAACTCAGATTCGGGAAAGATATGGACCTGGTTGACTGAGCGTAACCCTTGGCAGCTGGGGACAAGCTCTGGGGCTCGCGGCTACGGCAACACAGTGTCTTTCTGTGAAGAGGAGAATGAGACGCGCTGCTCAGAGCCAGCGAGGCACGCAGAGCAGTGCCCTGTAGCGGTTGCAGCGATTCAGAAAAGGGGGTGGTGATGAACAGAGTGTCTGAATTAAGCAGACCACTCTTACCCAGTCCAAAGATCAGGGCTTGATCCATCACCGTTATTTATCTCACTGCCCCATCCCAGCTCAGAACCTGGCTATATGCAAATTAGTCTGTCCCTGGCCCAGTGCATCATGGGAACAGGGCAGACCAAACTACCAAGCCAATTCTTCACCAGAAAGGAGACAAGCTACCGGGGACCGGTTTCTGGCATTTCAGCCTCTTCGGCCCGGCTTGCTTGAATCCTGATGGAGCAGTGAGAAAGGGACTCATGTCTGAGTAAACCCTGCCACACCTATAGTGGCCAAAAACGATTCAGAAAAGGGGGTGGTGATGAACAGAGTGTCTGAATTAAGCAGACCACTCTTACCCAGTCCAAAGATCAGGGCTTGATCCATCACCGTTATTTATCTCACTGCCCCATCCCAGCTCAGAACCTGGCTATATGCAAATTAGTCTGTCCCTGGCCCAGTGCATCATGGGAACAGGGCAGACCAAACTACCAAGCCAATTCTTCACCAGAAAGGAGACAAGCTACCGGGCATACAGCCAGGTTCTGAAACTGGGATGGTGCAATGAGCTAAAAAACGGTGTTGGATCTAGCCCTGATCTCTTGACTGGGTGAGAGTATTCTGCTTAATTCAGAGACTCTGTCCATCACCACCCCTTGTTGTAAATTATTTTGTCCACCCTAAGCGTGGAAGGGTATACTCAGATGTGAGTCCCTTGCTCATTGCACCATCAGGATTCAAGCAAGCCGGGCCGAAGACGGCTGAAATGCCAGAAACCGGTCCCCGGAAGCTTGTTTCCTTCCCAGTGTAAGAATTGGCTTTTGTAGTCTGGTCTGCCCTGTTCCCATGATGCACTGGGCCAGGGACAGACTAATTTGCATACAGCCAGGTTCTGAAACTGGGATGGTGCAATGAGCTAAAAAACGGTGTTGGATCTAGCCCTGATCTCTTGACTGGGTGAGAGTATTCTGTTCAATTCAGAGACTCTGTCCATCACCACCCCTTGTTGTAAATTATTTTGTCCACCCTAAGCGTGGAAGGGTATACTCAGATGTGAGTCCCTTGCTCATTGCACCATCAGGATTCAAGCAAGCCGGGCCGAAGACGGCTGAAATGCCAGAAACCGGTCCCCGGAAGCTTGTTTCCTTCCCAGTGTAAGAATTGGCTTTTGTAGTCTGGTCTGCCCTGTTCCCATGATGCACTGGGCCAGGGACAGACTAATTTGCATACAGCCAGGTTCTGAAACTGGGATGGTGCAATGAGCTAAAAAACGGTGTTGGATCTAGCCCTGATCTCTTGACTGGGTGAGAGTATTCTGCTTAATTCAGAGACTCTGTCCATCACCACCCCTTGTTGTAAATTATTTTGTCCACCCTAAGCGTGGAAGGGTATACTCAGATGTGAGTCCCTTGCTCATTGCACCATCAGGATTCAAGCAAGCCGGGCCGAAGACGGCTGAAATGCCATAAACCGGTCCCCGGAAGCTTGTTTCCTTCCCAGTGTAAGAATTGGCTTTTGTAGTCTGGTCTGCCCTGTTCCCATGATGCACTGGGCCAGGGACAGACTAATTTGCATACAGCCAGGTTCTGAAACTGGGATGGTGCAATGAGCTAAAAAACGGTGTTGGATCTAGCCCTGATCTCTTGACTGGGTGAGAGTATTCTGCTTAATTCAGAGACTCTGTCCATCACCACCCCTTGTTGTAAATTATTCTGTAGCGGTTGCAGAGCATACCGCATTCAGTGAAACAGGCCATGGCCACGCGAGGAGCGCAATAGCAGCCCCGCAGGTAGATTAGGGCTTCGAGAAGGAAATAAAACAGTAACAATGGTACCGCCAAAAGGCAGAGTACATAAAATTACGCATCCCACAATATTCATGCATTAAACACTGCCTGAAAAACAACTCAGGAGAATGAAATCCCCCCCCCCCTCTCAGAGAAACAACAAGAGCACTTAACTGGATGCTAATTTGCATACAGCCAGGTTCTGAAACTGGGATGGTGCAATGAGCTAAAAAACGGTGTTGGATCTAGCCCTGATCTCTTGACTGGGTGAGAGTATTCTGCTTAATTCAGAGACTCTGTCCATCACCACCCCTTGTTGTAAATTATTTTGTCCACCCCAAGCGTGGAAGGGTATACTCAGATGTGAGTCCCTTGCTCATTGCACCATCAGGATTCAAGCAAGCCGGGCCGAAGACGGCTGAAATGCCAGAAACCGGTCCCCGGAAGCTTGTTTCCTTCCCAGTGTAAGAATTGGCTTTTGTAGTCTGGTCTGCCCTGTTCCCATGATGCACTGGGCCAGGGACAGACTAATTTGCATACAGCCAGGTTCTGAAACTGGGATGGTGCAATGAGCTAAAAAACGGTGTTGGATCTAGCCCTGATCTCTTGACTGGGTGAGAGTATTCTGCTTAATTCAGAGACTCTGTCCATCACCACCCCTTGTTGTAAATTATTTTGTCCACCCGAAGCGTGGAAGGGTATACTCAGATGTGAGTCCCTTGCTCATTGCACCATCAGGATTCAAGCAAGCCGGGCCGAAGACGGCTGAAATGCCATAAACCGGTCCCCGGAAGCTTGTTTCCCTCCCAGTGTAAGAATTGGCTTTTGTAGTCTGGTCTGCCCTGTTCCCATGATGCACTGGGCCAGGGACAGACTAATTTGCATACAGCCAGGTTCTGAAACTGGGATGGTGCAATGAGCTAAAAAACGGTGTTGGATCTAGCCCTGATCTCTTGACTGGGTGAGAGTATTCTGCTTAATTCAGAGACTCTGTCCATCACCACCCCTTGTTGTAAATTATTCTGTAGCGGTTGCAGAGCATACCGCATTCAGTGAAACAGGCCATGGCCACGCGAGGAGCGCAATAGCAGTCCCGCAGGTAGATTAGGGCTTCGAGAAGGAAATAAAACAGTAACAATGGTACCGCCAAAAGGCAGAGTACATAAAATTACGCATCCCACAATATTCATGCATTAAACACTGCCTGAAAAACAACTCAGGAGAATGAAATCCCCCCCCCCTCTCAGAGAAACAACAAGAGCACTTAACTGGCTGCTGAGCAGCGAAGAAAGAGGGAGTCCAGGCAGTGAGGAAGGACTATATGGGACCCTGACTTCTGGACAATAAAGGAGGACTCATAACTTGTTGAGGTTTTCCCTGGTGTTCATGGTAAAAGAGTTTTCTGTAATGTTAAAATGGCTGCTGTTTTGAGACATGATATTAATGCGAAGGAAGATAAAGCATAATCCTCGCCTCCGGTTCTGACAGATTTACAGTACAAAAGTGGTCACTCCAAAAAAAAAAAGCATATTCTATAATAATGATCGCAATAATATTATATGTAGGTGTGAACAATAGAGCCTGCTGGCGCACACAGATTTGATTTACGAATGAATATTTTGTTCAAGTTGAAAGTGCTTGCTTCCACTATGTAGAAACCAAGAACAAGCATTTGCAATGCAATAGGTCTCGCATTAGGAAAGTTTGAGTTATTTGTCTTGTACATGACAAATTTGGTACTTATGTGTTATTTTTGAAAATTGTGAAATTAATAGCTTTGTCATTTACAATGGTAATACTTTTATTTTTTGAAAATGTGACACCTATAGCATTTTTAATGCAACATGTTTTGTATTTACGGGACTTAGAAGTATTGATTTTACAAATAATGTTTTTTTTAAAATAATTAATACTTAAATAAAAGTTATTTAAATTTATAATGGCAATAGCTTAAACTTTTGTAAATAACTTTTGTGAAGATTATGTTCAGTGTATTTTATCGTGACTAAAATATAGGAACAGAAGTGAAATATCCCAAAAAAATTGTGACATTTGTAATAAAGCTTCAAACATTGAGAGAACTTATTTGAACCAGTTGTTGTTGAATGTTTGCACAGATTGATACTATGGTGGCGCATAGTGATGTTGTGGTGCCCCTGAGTGATGCTGTTGTTGTGCGATAGATAGATGGAGTGAGGGCGATAGATAGATGGAGTGAGGGCGATAGATAGATGGAGTGAGGGCGATAGATAGATGGAGTGAGGGCGATAGATAGATGGAGTGAGGGCGATAGATAGATGGAGTGAGGGCGATAGATAGATGGAGTGAGGGCGATAGATAGATGGAGTGAGGGCGATAGAGTGAGGGCGATAGAGTGAGGGCGATAGATAGAGTGAGGGCGATAGATAGAGTGAGGGCGATAGAGTGAGGGCGATAGCCTGACGGAGATAGATGTGTGTGGTTGTGTGTGTATGGTTGCATGTGTGTGCGTGCATGGTTGTATGTATTTGAGAGTGCGGTTACAGAAGGATGTATGTGGAAGAGAGCAGCAGATCAGCATATTATAAGAGAACAGGGAGTTAAAGAAGGATGCGTGTTGAAGAGATCAGCAGTTCAGCACAGGAGAAGAGAACAGGGAGTTAGAGAAGTTGGCGGCGGAAGGGAACAGCAGATCAGCACGGGAGAAGACAACAGGGTTTTAAAGAAGGGAGCGGGGTGGAAGAGAGCAGCAGATCAGGATGGGAGAACAGAACAGGGAGTTAAAAAAGGAGGCGGGTGGAAGAGAGCAGCAGATCAGCACAGGTGAAGAGAAGACAACAGGGAGTTAGAGAAGTAGGCGTGGAAGGGAACAGCAGATCAGCACGGGAGAAGAGAACAGGGTTTTGGAGAAGGGAGCGGGGTGGAAGGGAGCAGCAGATCAGGACGGGAGAACAGAACAGGGAGTTAAAAAAGGAGGCGGGTGGAAGAGAGCAGCAGATCAGCACAGGTGAAGAGAAGACAACAGGGAGTTAGAGAAGTAGGCGTGGAAGGGAACAGCAGATCAGCACGGGAGAAGAGAACAGGGTTTTGGAGAAGGGAGCGGGGTGGAAGAGAGCAGCAGATCAGGATGGGAGAACAGAACAGGGAGTTAAAAAAGGAGGCGGGTGGAAGAGAACAGCAGATTAGCACAGGAGAAAATAGAGTTAAAGAAGGAGGCAGGGTGTTTGAGAGCAGCAGATCAGCTCAGGTGAAGAGAACATGGAGTTAAAGAAGGAGGCGGTGTGGAAGAGATCAGCAGATCAGCACAGGAGAAGACAACATGGAGTTAAAGAAGGAGGCGGTGTGGAAGAGAGCAGCAGATCAGCACAGGAGAAGACAACATGGAGTTAAAGAAGGAGGCGGTGTGGAAGAGAGCAGCAGATCAGCACAGGAGAAGAGAACATGGAGTTAAAGAAGGAGGCGGGGTGGAAGAGAGCAGCAGACCAGCACAGGAGAAGAGAACATGGAGTTAAATAAGGAGGTGGGTGTTAAAGAGGAGCAGATCAGCACAGGAGAAGAGAACAGGGAGTTAAGTAAAGAAGCGGGTGGAAGAGAACATCATATTAGCACAGGAGAAGAGAACAGTGAGTTAGAGAAGGGGGCGGGGTGAAAGAGAACAGCAGTTTAGTACAGGAGAAGAGAAAAGGGAGTTAGAGAAGGAGGCGGGTGAAAGACAACAGCAGATCAGCACAGGAGAATAGAAAAGGGAGTTAGAGAAGAAGGCGGGTGAAATAGAACAGCAGATCAGCACAGGGGAAGAGAAGAGGGAGTTAGAGAAGTAGGCGGATGGAAAATAGCTTAAAGATTATCACAGGAGAAGAGAACATAGAGTTAAAGAAGGATGCGGGTGGAAGAGAGCAGCAGAACAGCACATGAGAAGAGAACAGGGAGTTAAGTAAGGAAGCAGGTGGAAGAGAACAACATATTAGCAGACTGCAAAATCTCCACAGGAATACCAAAAGACACATGGCAAAGATAGTGGACACAGGTTGGGAGGAGGACTGTGAAACCTATCCCTACCTGCAAACCGCCATGCACAGATAATCCACTACACTCTCCACTTTCAGAAAGGATAGTTAGGAAGCTCAAAAACACACTGTTCTAACAAGTCAACTCCATCAGCGGGTTTAGGAAGGAAGCTCCCTTCTCCTTAATCCCCCACCCTTTTCCAAGAAATTCCACTGGAAAGAATCACATCCGTAGATGGATGTCTGCACAAATGCTAAGAGGCGGAGTAAATGGCCAAAGCTACGCCTTACAAACATCCAGTAATACAACATGACAGAAGGAAGGAATGAGATTTTAAAATCTAAAGGGGTTGGAGGTATGTAACAATCTCCTAGAAAGAAAAGCAGAGAAACAATTACACCATTTTCTTTAGTCAGCATCAAAGTTTAAAGAGAAGGCTCTAAACTAGTCTTCCCTTCGCAAATGGTGCAATGTTTCATGGAGAGCTGGATCTATAAAGGGAGGGGATTTGGAGGACAGGGTAGGAAAAAATTGTGCCTGAAAGTCAGAGGGTGTGGAAACTGTCCCGGGGCACACAGGGTTTGCAGGGAACCAAATTTATCAATAGGTGCTTTTTACCACAGTCCCAAGGCCCAACATACTACTGGACTGAAAACTGAGCACTACGGAGACCCCATTAGCATTTTATCTTCAGGGTAGTGAAGCACATTAATCAAATAGTTCTCCCGGATAGCATCCCCAGTGTACACGCGAACTCTTAGTCCAGGAAATACCCTTTCTGGTGGTTAGAAGCCCTCCCATTGTCAGGTCATGTCATATCTATTTTTATAGTGCACAACTCACCTGTGAGGGTATGCTGGCTCTGAAGCAGAAGCTGCGTGGGCCGACACAGGGTTGGGGCTATGCGAAGAGCCAGGTACTCTGTTTCTTGCATAATTCAAGAAGGGAGGAGGTGGTTCTGAGCTGCAGAGGCAGGTTGGGCCAGGCTTTAGGAGCAAGGCAGAAGGCACTACTGCCGATGTGGTTCTACGTCTGCAGGGGGGTACAAGTAGGAGTCTAGCTGAGCAGAGGTGAGTGGTAGGTTTGTAGAAGTTTATGCAGTTGTAGAGATACATGGGGCAAATGTTGTGTAAGGCTCCGCATGTGTGCGTGAGAAGTTTGAAGGGTATCAGAATTATCAAACAGAAAAAGTAGTTCCTCTGTCAGGCAGACACATGTATTGGTGCGATCAGGCTGGAGTAAGTATCGTTGGGAGATCTGTAATTCAGATCATAATGCCCTCACACACGTGTTGGGTGACAAAAAACAATATCCCAACAGGTAATATTTAGTAGACAATTATACATGTATGTTGAAAACATTACACGAAAGAAAATAAAGGAGACAGATATTCAATTACTCTTTGGTTGTTATTCATCTTGAGATGTATGACGTTACAACGCATGCATTTACAACGCATGCCATTACAACGCAACTTTTACCCCGCAGGTGCCATTACAACGCATTCCATTACAACGCATGGCATTACAACGTAGGTGCATTTACAACGCATGCCATTACAACGTAAGTATAGGTAAGTATTTATTTTTTATAATATTAATTTAATTTTAATTAAATTACAAAAATTATTCAATAAATAATTGTAATTAATTTTTAATTTTTAAATATATTTTTTAATTAATAATTTTAAGTCCTTGAGTGTATAATAGTAGGGTAAGTGTTGGATAGTGTAGGGGTAAAAATTACTATTCTAACTCCAGGGGGGTGTAATAGTAGGGTAAGTGTTGGATAGTGTAGGGGTAAAAATTACTATTCTAACTCCAGGGGGGTGTAATAGTAGGGTACGTGTTGGATAGTGTAGGGGTAAAAATTACTATTCTAACTCCAGGGGGGGTGTAATAGTAGGGTAAGTGTTGGATAGTGTAGGGGTAAAAATTACTATTCTAACTCCAGGGGGGGGGTGTAACAGTAGGGTGTAGGAGCTTTCCTATGGTCACCCCAATTTTTGCTTTTTTGCTTCACTGGTTTTCGACTTAATGTGGCTGTGGGCCTGCTAATCAGACCCACAGCCTGCTGTTCTCTCTCTAAATTCATATCCATGTACTATAGGTACATCACCAATTTGGTATTGGACACCTTATCAGCCCCTGTACAGTGTACTATAGGTACCCAGGGCATAGGTGCATCCAAGGCCTACCAGGGGCTGCAGCATATATTTTGCCACCCCTGGCTGGTTGTTCAAACAGACACAACTGGCTGATCACTCAGCTGGGACAAGGTCGTGTAATCACCCCTTGCTTAGATATAGTATACCTATATCTAAACCTATATCTGGACACATATATACCTATAAGTCACTCCTATGGCAGGCCTTAACAATCCTGAAGGCAGAGTGCTTGGTTTTATGTGAGATGGTGCTCTGGCATGAGTTGAGCCTGTCTGCAGCTTTCGGAACCATTTCCTTATAGCTGTTCCAGGATATTGCCAAACCATATACTCTTAACTGCATTATAATCCTCGCGGTTATTGCTAACTTTGATTTGGCTTTATCAAAACATGTCGTGTAAGGTGTCATACACTTTGGAATACTACCCCCTCGCCAGTTCTGGCGACGGGGGTAGCATTCCGCCCTTCTAGAGGGAGAAGACATGTTACTTTACTTAAACGAGGTTAAATCTAACCAGAGCCTCAGCATCACAAAATGGATGCTGCTGCCACAGACACAAGTCTGGCCTCCTGCTGCTGACCGAAACCTTGCAGGGGAGGCTTGGACAAAGAGTTTCCTGTCACAGGGAGGCGTCACACCACCCCAGACAGGACATAGTGGATTGTAGCAGGGAGGGTTGAATGAAACTAGACACTGCCTGGGGCACACAAGGTGTCTCATGCAAAATCCAGTTAAACCGGTTCTGGGGCACTCCAGCCCCAGCTCTGGCGCAAAACTGGACAAAGGGAAAGGGGTGTAACCACCCCCTTCCCTGGTCCCACCCATAGGAGGGACCTAGCAGGTAATCCAGCCCCTTGATTTGGAATAAAGGACGGAACTGTGCCCAGGAGCATTAGAGTATCCTGACTGAAACTTTGATACAGAACTCTGGACCCTTCGACATCCCACTCGACGTGGAAGACTGAAGAATCTCCCTTGTGGTCAAGGAGTGACCACCCTGTGCAAACAGGCACCATCCAGCGCCCAACGGTTTGCTTTGTTGCAGTTCCCGCCGGAACTCGAGCGACAGAGATCGACGAGACCCAGCTTCCCTGACTTCTAACAGCCCGATCCACAGTCCCAGCGAATCTGAGACCCGTGGAGGCGACGTGAAGCGTGGAGCCGGCCATCTTGGAAAAACTACGAAGTGCTGACCGTGCAGCTCCCGAGGCTCCCTCGAAGCTGTGCATTGGGGTTTGAGAAGCCGCAGCCCCGAGCAGCTTTTGCACCGAAGATCTCCCCTCCACACTCACCGAGTGCTGCGTGGGGCCCTTTTGCATTTTCCTGGTCGACGAGTTGGTCCGGTCACTTGCCCGTTGGCTAGTGGCCCCAATACCGACGAAACCTTGAATTTACACTGCTGGTCTGGTTGCTCCAGACTGGCCCTCGCTCCCCTAAAAAGGAGCAATCTATCTGACCTTGCTGGTCCGACTAAGAAGCGATCTTCAAATCCTGCGTGGGTTGCATTTGCCAAGGCCTGTTGACTCCGATCCGGAAGCCGACACTGCCGACAGCGAGAGCCTTCGTGGGACAGCTCGTGATCCACTCCTGGGCGCCCTCGACGCCCCAGAGTCCACGTGGAAGCCGAGACAAGCTTCGCGATAACCACCTGATTGGGCCCGACATCGCCTTGTTCCTTCCTGGTTCCACCCTGGTCACTGGCTAGTGACCCAGACTCTGTCCCCTCTGCTTTCAGGTACTCCACATCTTCGATCCACCCTTGGATCCAACCGGACTTTTCTCTCCTGGCCGCCTGCAGCATCTTCATCTCCAGGCTCCATAGACCACAACGACGAAACCCGACACACTTTGGCACCTATGCACCCGCTTCCTGTGGGTGAGGGAACGATCTAACACCAGTGCTCCTGTAGTGGTTTACACCTCTAGTGTCTTAGTCTAAAGTGTGGTAGTTCTATTCCAGTCGGAAGACTTCGAAAACAGTAACTTTCTAACTTTTACGCACCATTGACTTTGCATTGGTGCATGCGTGTGCTTTTAGCGCTGCACCCGAATCCCGCGGGCTACTCCCGTCCTAACTGCTGTTAGTCCAGTGTAGTCCCAGCGATTCCCAAGGCCCTAGGCCTTACCACTGTTCGTAGAGTGATACTTATACCACTTTTTTGATATATGGTTTGAGTGGCTACTGGCCCTATCCATAATTGTGCAACTTTTGAATGTTTAACTGTGCTTTTGTTTAAACGCTTGTGCCTCTGCACTCAAAGAGTACAGAGGATTATTCTAGTAATAAATACATATATTTTTATAATATATAACTTGTGTGGTGTCCTTTCGTTTGATATTACAGGACTGCATATGGTAAAACAGCTGGCTTCACATGCCCTCTTGAGTTTAGCCTAAAGGCTGCTTAGTCCATGCTACCATTAGGACAGCTTGTCTACAAGGTTGACTTACAACCACCACCATAAGGGATTGTTTGGACTGATACAAGGTGCCCCCAGAATTGGAGACATCATACATCAGGCCAACTTCTCACACAGGGTAAGTGTTGGATAGTGTAGGGGTAAAAATTACTATTCTAAAATAAATATAATACAAAAAATAAAAATTAATTAAAAAAATTAAATTATAAATTATAAATTAAAAAAAATATTAAAATCATTTATAAATGTTATAATTATTTAAAATGCATTAATTTATAAAACTAAAACAAAATAAAAAATGAAATACTTACCTTACCTTTACTTACGTTGTAATGGCATGCGTTGTAAAAGCACCTACGTTGTAATGCCATGCGTTGTAAAGGAATGCGTTGTAATGGAGTCTCAGGGGTTCTTGGATTGGCAAAGAGGTGCGGCGAGTGATGGCCTCAGGGTGGCGGGATGTCAGGCGTATAGCCGTTAATCCTGGATCTCACGGGGGCTGTTTCTAATGACGCAGGACCTGAGTAAATCACGGTCACTGAAGGGCTAGGGTCCCTTGGGCGTCTCTGGTGGCAACCGAGGTCCGCGAGGGCTGGCGCATTGGAGGTTGTGCTTCCTCATCGGGCGCTCCTCGTAAGGCCGGCACTTGATGATCAGTGGTGCCCCCTCATGGAGCTGGATGTCTCCCCGCTACTCGAGGATGACCTAGTTAAATATGCGAGTGACCCCTAGTAGGGAGCCGGAGAAGTTTTCCACCTCAATTTGAGGTGTCTAATAATTCATAGGAGGACTGGAGGGTCCCGATCACAGTGTGGGAGACTTGGTTGAAGATCGGTCACTGCCATCTCACCTACCCTGCTCCGTCCTGCCTTAATATTCAGAGTAGCGGGGAGACCTCCAGCCCCATGAGGGGGCACCACTGATCATCAAGGTCCCGAAGAAGTGCTGCCCGACGGTTGGGCATAGACTGCACGAAACTTGTTGACCACTTGTTACTAAAGCTATCCTGGTACCGGAGGACCACAATATAGCACCACTGGTTTTACTTAGTCCTGGGGCCCATATCTGAATAAATAGGTTTCTTATGGGCTCCTGTGCCTATTTTAAGCCACTTTGTGTACACTAGAACTCACCACTCATATTGCCCACTTGCACTCAAAAATTTACGGCGTCCTCAGATCAAAAGAACTCCGCTAAAGCAGCCACCAGGCCGGTCAAACATTGTAGCGCTGCCTGATGAGAAGCGCCCGAAACATGAAGCATGACACCCCAACAGGTGTGTGTGGGCATTATGATCTGAATTACAGATCTCCCAGCAACACTTACCCCGGCCTTATAGCACCAATACGTGTGTCTGCCTGACAGATGAACTACTTCTTAGATTTGACACTGTTTTTGCTGCTGTGAGTGGGGGCACCTTCCTGTTGCCAAACACTCCGGTGGGACCGCTGTCCCAGAACAGGGAAAATCATCGCTGCTGGTCGCCTTTTCTCGATCCACCCACCCTCACCGCTATAATACCCTGGGGAGGACTTCAAGCCCCAGGGTGCAATGCTTCATCCTTCCGCGATCGCTAGTGAGGGAGGCGTCACCAATCGCGCATAAAGTGCTGCCTCAACCCCTGTGGTGCGGGCCTGTGCCAAGTGCGGGGCTGTGCCAAAGGCAGGCCCGTCCTGCGCCAGTCATCGGCTGGAGGAGGCTGGGCTATCCCCCTGTCATTTCCACTTCGAGGACTCAGGCTGCCAGCTCAAAGGTATTGTTGTGCGAGTATCTGTCCCTCATCTAATAACCGCCCCAGATTTGGTCTCCCCATATACTTTGTATTATTGTCTGTCGATTTTATTTGCTGACTATCGGTCTAACCTTATGATCGTCCAATATGATGAAAAGGAAGGGGACTGAGACTGGGTTGGATGGTGCCTCTAAAAAAAAGGTCCAAGCACGAGGGCTATGTCTCAGCCTGACACTGTGGAACGTATCGTTTGTTGATAAAACTCAATTAAAGATTTAAACCATAAAAAAAGGTCCAAGAAACGATCCCAGGCCCTAGAGCAGGAAACTGGGAGAGAAGGGGTGCATGGGGAGAATGTGAGTGCGCTAGACTGCATTGAGAATATTGTTGCTGATTGTGAGAAGAATTTAAGGTCATGGGCCCTAGCCATTCACACCCCCACCCCCGAAACCACTACCACCAAGCCCCTCCACCCACATATACCTATTGGACCTCTGTCCCTCTGGGCCGGTCACCCCACGCACCTCGCTCACTCCTCCGTGTGTGAGTCAAGGCTGCCCCTTTCCCGTCGAGTGCCGCCGCTGCCCGCAGCTGTGCTCCTGATCCTGCGCTGCTGCTGATTTTGCCCTGTTGCACTGTGTGTGTATTCTTTCCCCGTTTGTGCCTTAGCTGTACTGTGTGCGTTATCTCCCGGTATTCTTTCCCTTTTGTGCCCTGCCTCATTTGTGCTGTGTGTGTCATTCCCCGGTTTTGCTCTGCCTTAGTTCTGCCTTAATTGTTTTCTGCCTCTGTGCCCCTGGTTGTGCCCAGCCCCTGCCGCGTTCCGGCCACCTCCCCGCCGCTGCCCCCCTGCGGCCCCGCCCCCTTTCCCCGGTCGCCCTTCCCCATTCGCCACCCCGCACCCGCCTCCCAGCTGCTCCTCCCTCGCTCCGCCCCCCCACCCTCCACATATGGCAGAGTGGCAAACGCGCAGCGGGCGCGCCAAAGGTAAGCCCGTCTGCGCCCGTCCGCGCCTGGACCGCGCCCAGTGCCCGGACCCCTGGACCCTGAAGACACCAGCCCACCCGCCGGACCTACAACGCCACGGAAATCAACGCACTCAACACTGGCCGGACCCCTGGATGCTACCGAGCCACCCCGAGACGCAACCACGGACCCTTCAGCTGCCACTCCTGCAAGTTCACCTGCATCCGGGCCTGCACTGCACCCGCACCCACCGCGACGACCCCCAGCAGCAACCACCTGAAGTGCATCCTGCTCAACACCCGGTCCGTCCACAGACACGCCGTAGAGCTCTGGAACCTGCTCGACACCACATCCCCAGACGTCGCCTTCCTCACGGAAACATGGATGAACGCCTCCTCAGCACCCGACATCGCCATCGCCATCCCGGACGGATACAAGATCACCCGGAGGGAACGCGGCAATCAGACCGGAGGAGGCATCGTCATCATCCACAGGAACACCATCCGCATCACGACCAACACCGACGGCACCCTCACATCCGCTGAACACCTGCACTTCCAGATCCACACCGATACCAAGACCACCCTCAGAGGCACCCTCATCTACAGACCCCCGGGACCACGCACACAATTCAGCGAAGACATCACCGACTTCATCAGCCCGCACGCCCTCCCCTCCGCTGACTACATCCTCCTCGGGGACCTCAACTTCCACCTGGAGAACCACGACAACCGCAACACCACCACCCTGCTGGACAACCTCGCCAACCTCGGACTCAAGCAGCTGGTGACCACCCTCACCCACTACGCCGGACACACTCTCGACCCCGTCTTCTCATCCAGCAAGGACATCGCCTTCAGCCACGCCACCGGGCTCCACTGGACGGACCACAGCTGCGTCCACTTCAGCTTCAGAAAGAACACGATCCACCACCACCAGCAACAGGTTGCACGCAGAAGCTGGAACAAGATCACAGCTGACCAGCTCGCCGCATCCTTGAGCCGGGACCCCCCCGCCAGCTCAGCGAACCCCAGCCAGGCCGCCAACAACCTCACGAAGTGGATCAGCAACTGCGCAGACGACCTCGCCCCTCTGAGGACCCCGCCTAGAAGACCCGGCAGTAAGAAAGCACCATGGTTCACCGACGAACTAAGAGCTCCAAGAAGAACTGCCGAACCCTCGAGAGAGCCTGGCGCAGAGACCCAACACCAGACAACATGACCACCCTCAAGCTCACCACCCGAAAACACCACCAACTGATCCACACCACCAAGAAAACCGCCTTCAAGGAACGACTGGACAACAACGCACACAACAGCAAGGAACTCTTCAACATCGCCAAAGAGCTCTCCAACCCCAACGCCGGAAACAACGACATCACCCCATCTCAAGACCTCTGCAACTCCCTCGCCTCCTACTTCCACAACAAGATCGCAGACATACACAACAGCTTCGTCACTCAGCCAACGCACCTCACGACCGCACCGCCACCCCCCACCGCCACCCTCCGTGCATGGACCCCGATCAACACCGAAGAAACCCGACGCACGATGAACTCCATCCACTCCGGATCTCCAACCGACCCCTGCCCTCACCACGTCTTCAACAAAGCCGACGCCGTTATCGCACCCCACCTACGAGACATCATCAACGCCTCCTTCGACACCGCCACCTTCCCGGAGAGCTGGAAGCACGCCGAACTCAGCGCCCTACTGAAGAAACCATCAGCAGACCCCACCGAACTCAAAAACTACCGCCCTATCTCGCTCCTCCCGTTCCCGGCCAAAGTCATCGAGAAGACCGTCAACAAGCAGCTGGCCGCCTTCCTCGAGACGAACGGATCCCTCGACCTCTCTCAATCCGGCTTCTGGGCCAACCACAGCACTGAGACCGCCCTCATCGCAGCCACCGATGACATCCGAGCCCTGCTCGACAACGGGGAAACTGCGGCCCTCATCCTCCTGGACATCTCCGCGGCATTCGACAACTGTCTGCCACCGCACCCTAGTGCAGCGCCTCAGCAACGTCGGAATCCTAGAGAAGGCACTGGAATAGATCATCTCCTTCCTCGCCGGAAGAACACAGAGAGTCGCCTCCCCCCGTTCAAATCAGAAGCCACCGAAGTCATCTGCGGCGTTCCTCAAGGCTCCTCGCTCAGCCCCACCCTCTTCAATGTCTACATGAGCCCCCTTGCGGCCATCGCACGCCAACACAACCTCAACATCATCTCCTACGCTGACGACACCCAGCTGATCCTCTCCCTCACCAACGACCCCGCCACCGCCAGAGCCAACCTGCACGAAGAGATGACAGCCGTAGCCGAGTGCATGATGAACAGCCGCCTGAAACTGAACTCAGACAAGACGGAAGTCCTCATCCTGGGCTCCTCGCCCTCCGCCTGGGACGACACCTGGTGGCCCCCCGCCCTGGGCAGCGCACCGAAACCAACGGACCACGCACGCAACCTGGGCTTTATCCTGGACTCCTCCCTCTCCATGACCAGACAAGTCAACGCCGTCTCCTCGTCGTGCTTCAACATCCTGCGCATGCTACGTAAGATCTTCCGGTGGATCCCCACCGAGACCAGGAAGACGGCCACCCAGGCCCTCGTCACCAGCCGACTGGACTACAGCAACACCCTCTACGCCGGAACCACCGCTAAACTCCAGAAGAGACTCCAACGGATCCAGAATTCATCAGCAAGACTCATCCTCGACATCCCCCGACACAGCCACATCTCCGGACACCTGAGAGACCTGCACTGGCTCCCAGTCAACAAAAGAATCACCTTCCGGCTCCTCACCCACGCACACAAAGCCCTGCACAACCAAGGCCCAAGATACCTCAACAGCCGCCTCAACTTCTACACTCCCACACGCCAGCTTCGATCGACCAGCCACGCCCTCGCCGCCGTCCCCCGCATCCAAAGAGCCACCACAGGAGGAAGGTCCTTCTCCTACCTGGCCGCCAAGACTTGGAACTCCCTCCCGACCCATCTCCGCCTGACCCAGGACCACCTCGCATTCAGGAAGCAGCTCAAGACCTGGCTGTTCGAGCAGTAGCGCACCCCCCCCCCCCTCTCAAGCGCCTTGAGACCCTCCGGGTGAGTAGTGCGCTATACAAATGCAATGATTGATTGATTGATTGATTGATTGGGTCCACCACCACAGGGTATGGGAACATTCCAAATGTATTTAAGAAAGTGATCAATGAAATACAGCCATTGCCAGTTTCAGTAGCTCTAAAAGAGCATCCCCATAACCCTCAGTGCCCTTCAAGCAAAGTAGGTCTCTCTGACAGCGCTACATTAGTCAACCTCCCCCCGTTGATTGACAATGCACTAGCACTTTAATCTTACGGTAACTTAACAATGACTTAATTGGGAATAGTAACTCCTATGCCTTTTCTTATGCCCGCTTACTATGTTAATTTCAGCCAAGTTTTATTTCCCAATTCACTCTTCTGCCTTTTGAATGTCCCTTTATGCTTAGAATGTTTTATCCATGATTTGTGTAGCTGTATCTTTTATGGTTTTACTAACCGAAATAAAGAGAATTTGATTGATTGATAATTCTGATGCTAATCCTTGGAGGAGCTCAGGAGTAGGACCTCTTTAAAGATTTGCTCTACCGTCCCCAGTTTTGATTTGAGAGTTTGAAGAATACTCATTTGTAGATTGTGAGCCAGTGGAACTCTTTAAAGTGCAGGCTGATGTGAGAGCAGGATGGGAGCTTGAGGGTGAGCCTGGTCGCTGAGTGTTGTATGCTCTGGAGTCTTCTGGTCAGTTGAGTGTTAATTCCAGCATAGGGCATGTTGCCAGTTTGCTAGTGACGAGGACTTGACTGACGGTTCTACGAGCGTCGGTGGGGAGCCATATGAAGATCTTCTTGAGCATCTTGAGTTTGTAAAAGCAGGATGCGTTCACTTGGACGGTCGTGTGGAATTGGTTGTCGATTACTATTCCTAGGTTCTTTGCATGAGTTGGCGTGAGGTGGGTGAGTCAGAGTTTGGCAGTCAACAGGTGGAGTCCCAGAGTGAGGTGTCTTTGCCGAAGATTACTATATCTGTTTTGAGCTTGAAGAATTGTTTTCATCCATTTGGTGATTTCGGTCATGCAGGCAGAAAAATTGGTCCAGGTGTTTGGCATCTTCTCGGAGAGCAACAATATGAACTGGGTGTCGTTGGCATAGGATAAGATGTTGAGTCAGTGCACACAGATGATGGAGGCGAAGTTGTGCCACGCTAGTCCCCACCCCATCTCAGACTGTCTTAGTCAGGATTTCTTTTCAGTTCTTAGCGTGCTCTAACCTTTCTTAGCTGTCCATGAATTTTTTAGCACGGCCTCTGCTGACACCATGCTCCAATATAGTTCTTATGTGTAGAGGCACTTCCAAGCGGCCTGCACTGAGGAACGGGGGACAAAGCACCTTTGGTGACCAGGAAAGAGCCTGTTGTAATACTTTCACTTTATGGGTTCTGCAGGTTTTTGGTAGCCCTTTGAACTGGTTATTCAGGCCCTACATAAAACCTCCTCATCCAAAAATCGGACAGCCCACCTTAAAAGAGCAAGGGTGCCAGGTCACTTGGTCAGATTGTTATCTGAGTCAGATTGGAAGCGCCTCACGGGCATCCCAAACCTTTTCTCCTGGGAGGTGGGCACCTTGGGCATCTTTTCTAACTACAGGAACCGCAGGGCTGCTACCCGTTTCCTTGATTTGGCCCTTATATTAGCTAAGAAAGCCATCACGCCCACTGGAAGTCCCACTTCTCCCTCTTTGGCTCAGTGGCGGGCACTTTTCAACAAGTGGGCAAAGGCTGAGGCTTTGGCACTGCATAGGGAGGAAGCACAGGGGGCTTGACGGCACCACTGGCCCTGGGTTGGGTAGCCTTGCTTTCTAAATTACTGAACCAGCAGTCAGGGTCCCCCTCAACCTTTGATGCCCCATCCGCTTGAGGACAATTGCTTATCACTGCTGCCCCTCCCCCCACCCCAATTGGGGTGCACGTCCCCACCTCATGTATAGGAGTATTCCTGGTGACCTTTTTTTTCGGCCATCCCCCCACCTGGGCCCCCCTTGCCCACCCCCACCCGAGGTGCTGTATCTAGCCCTTTCTTCGTCTCGTTGTTGGGTACATGGCCCCCAGGCCTTGGTGGGGCTGACCTGGTTGGGCCAGGCTTGGGGATGCTTTCCCATATTTGCTCCATCGTGTATCTATTCTTTACTTGCATAAGCTTTGTGACCACCATCATTGCATATTAGTGCTGTTATGCCTTTATACTGCTGTATTATTTTTGTGTTGTTTAAACCCACAGAAAAACCTTAATAAACAAGCATTTACAATGCAACGGTTTCGCCTTTGCAAAAGTTAAAGCTATTGGCATTGTAAATGACAACATTTTATTTATGTGTTGGTTTTGAAAACAGATAAATAAATGGCATTGTTATTTACAATGGCTTGGCTTAATCTCTCGCAAATGCCACCCACACACCCACAGAGAGCCCCTCCACACAGAGCCCCACCTAAACACACACACAGAGGCTCCCCACACACACCCACACAGAGCCTCCCACACATACCCACACAGAGCCCCACACATACCCACACAGAGCCCCCCACACACCTACACAGAGCCCCCCCCACACACCCACACAGAGCCCCCCCCACACACCCACACAGAGCCCCCACACACACTGCGAGCCCCGCCTCACCCACCCACACAGAGCCCTGCAGCGCTGCGCAGCCTTTCGGCGAACACCAGGGCTGTAAAGGTGTGTGAAATCTTCAATGCAGAGAGAATAGGGTTCATTGAATAGCCGCCAGCTCTGAGGGGCAGCGTCACGCAAAGAGCGCTGCCGGCGGTATTTAAACTTCTCAGCGGTACTGATAGGTCTGTGAGTAGTATTTAAGTGGCAGTAAAAGGATTCATGCCAACTGTTTGATATAAATTACAATTGTTGTAACGTGATCATCACCAAAAAGTAGTCCAAACACTGAAAAATAGCCGTGAATGGGTACCCCATGTAAATCAAAGTCCGAAACGACCGAGGTCATCAAAAATTCATGAAAACAAGAAGCTAGTAGTAACGTGGGGCAAACTACCAAATATGGCTAGTATTCGACCAAAGGTGTTAAAGAAGAAGCAAGCCAAAAACAACTCACCGTACTAAAGAAGTACATTTGAAATTGTCAGGAGGGTGCTTATCATTAACACGAGGAACAGTGGTATAAATCAGCGATAGAATAATAGTTAGTGGGATTCATGTAACCACCTCAGCACAGCGCATTGATAGATATAGGTGAGGCGTGCGTGTACCTACTTTGCTTACTGAACTTTTCATGCTGGTATCCCTCTCAAAAAACTTAAAATAACAAAAAAGAGAGTATGCATTACACTGTACATATAAAAAAAATGTAAGTACACTTGGATGCGAACAATATTTCCCCATTGATAGCGGGCGGGATAATTATTTGTTCCAGTTTATAAGATAACTTAAAAAGTAGAGCACCAAAAATAAACGAGTAAAAAGACCGATCTGTAAAGAACTGAACTTGAGCAGTCTACTATTGACATGCAGGGATGCTGAAGATTGCACTAAACGTGCTTTGGGGTTTTATGCACGCTCTAAAAAGTACAGAAATAGCACTAGTGGCCGGAGCCGTAAATATAGTTCTGCCCAGGCCGCAGCCGTTCTACTGTCCAAGAATACCACGAAACCTACCTTCAAATGATTCCCTTCTGGGTGTGAAATGTGCTGCAGGTTGGAACGAACGCTGCCCGACACCTTACACAAGAAGTAAAAAAAGTATTCTTTACCCGGCAAAGCAAAAAAATGCAGTCCCTATAAATAACGCTGGTTTGATGCCAGCTCACAGCCACTATATAACTCAAAACGACGTACACTCACTATGAATGTGTAAATATTTAAAACATATTCCACCAAGTATTGATCTGCCAGAGAAGGAAGTCATTTGCAAGTTGGAGCCACCAATTCAGGCAAAGTGTATATCCGACAAATAATTCGTTTTCTTTCCCAAAACCGCCGTGGCATGGTTTCCCCCCCTCTCGGTCTGAAAGATGTTTGCAACTTCTCTTCAGAATTTAAAAGGATGCGAAGAGCCCTTCCCGTACTGAATATTAAACGTTAACCAGTTTCATAAAAAACACCTTTCTTTTGGTACAGGTTCAGTAAACTTACCTGGGAAGAGGCGGGCGGAAAGGCAGTCTTTCTGTCGGGAAAGAGATGCGGTATCTTATTAACGGTTAAACAAAATTTGAAATGGAAAGCAATGAGGAACACAATTAATGAAATATATAGAGAGAATAATCAGCGCAATGTCCTAAAGTTCAGTATAACCATGACCAGCTGTCAGCGAGTAGGGCACGCGTCAGAGAGGCCAGGGGTCTGAAGCGTGGCTGCCGGTGCACCTGTACCCTCGATCCCTAGCACACTGTGAGCCCGAAGGCCCAGGAAAAGTGCGCAGCCCTGACCCCGGCCAGGCAGGCAAGGCTTCCCAGGGAGAGGCTACTGGGATATACGAGTGGTAGCTTCAGGAGCGAGTCCCACTGCAGGGGCTGCTGGTTGGGTGCGGAGAAGGCGAGACGGGGACGCCGGAGGCAGCAGACTAGCATCGGTCGCATTGGAGGGGGCTCTCTCGCCAAGCAATCTCAAGAAAGAAACACTAGCCATGAAGACTTGCGCATTCACAATCCTCATAAAACGTGCCTGTTCGGATTGGCTGAAAGCCTGCAGTCTATTGGTTGCTGCTAAAAATGTAAAACGCGCGAGAAGCTTCACAAACACACCCATAAAAGTCAGGTCTCTGATGTGCGGTTTCGGTTTGTATTTCCTGACGTGTACCCTTGACTGTATCATTCGTTGTCGGCCTCAGAAGAGGTGAAATAGCTTTAAGCTTTAGCCTTGCGTTAGTGTGTATTTTTGCTGGGACGTGGTGAGACTAAGGCAGACAATTCAATAGGAAATGAAACAAGTCAGGTCCCGGGCCGCGCTGTGATTGGCTGAAGTCACGGGGGTGTCCCGGCCGGCAGCCAATCACAGCGCGGCCCTGGAATGACGTCACGGGGGTGTCCCGGGCCGGCAGCCAATCGCAGCGCGGCCCGGGACAAAGGGGCGGGGCTTAAAAAAAGCACCAGAAACGCCCCCGAATCACGTTTGAGAGAAAACGCGATTGACAGCCTCTGCCTCCCAATGGCTAACCTCCATTTATGGAGCTAGCCAATGATAGGCAGAGGCGGGTCATCACCCCAGATAGAACTCAAGAGGTTTTGCTAGCGCATGCGTACTTCGTACGCATGGCTAAGGCAAAACCTAAAAATGAATAAATAAACCCAAGCTCCTTGATTTCATCGGCATTTCACTGTACTAAATAATGCTGATAAACATGAATGGCCAGCAGGGGGCGCCAGACAGCCCTTCGGCTCCGCGAATCTCCACTTGTTCCTGGGAAAAGATGTGAGAAAGCGTGAAATATTTGTCAACCAAATAAGGTGACAGGTTACAACATTAACACCGTCAGTAGTTGGCAAGCAGGGGAGAAAACGCTGCAATATTTGAGCCTTTATTGGAAAGTTTCACAGAAGGGCTAAGAAGGGGAGGGGGTCAGAGCGCCTCATATCTATACCTATATCTGTATATTGTATATGAGAGTGAGTGTGGAGGGGGCAGAGTTGGCATGGCACAGAGAAGGGGCCGTGTTTACACTGTCACTGCCCGTGCACGGGGTGCACACTCAGGGCACGGAGTGCAGCGTCTCTGTTGTGTGCACGGGGGATGGGGCGGGGTCCTTCTATTTATAAGGAAGAGCCTGCTCCTGATTGGCTGCCGAGAGGGAGCTTGCCTGCCTGGCCGGGGCACATGCATCTCTGCTGTGCTCTCAGGTTGTGTTTCTTCACCTCCAGAAAACTGCCTTTTAACCCCAAAATCCGCACTCTACCCTCTTCGGTTTAACAGGAGGGGGTGGGGCGGACCCTGGTGCACCCCTCTATCCCCTCACTTCCCTCCTCCGCCCTCCAGGGATCCCCCAAACAGCCCGCAGAAGCTCCACTTGCCAGCCCACAGAGAGCAACATTGGACAAAACTTTGGTTTCAACTTTAAATTTTAATTCCATTTCGGATGGAGGCGGCGAAAAAACACCACAGGGGAGATCCGGGATCTCTTGGGGGTGGGATCCAGTCGAAATATCTGGTGTGTGAGCCTCCGTTTTTGTATAAAACAGTGTTAAGTGAGAACAAGTAACACAACCACCTGTCCAATGTCCTTAGACGGAGATCAAACGGGGGCACGTTGATTTGTAATTGTGTTAAGTTTAGCAGCCCGTGGGGAGCTAGTGTATGATATCTGGGGACAAAGGTATGTCTTTTTTTTAACTTCGCTCAGCTTTAGCTGGCGGGGGCGTTATTAACAGGATTCATTTTCCTCAGTTCTAAGCATGGCGCACCATCTCATTACAACGAAGAGAAACTTTGAAAACACATACAAATATTTAGTAAAAATAAAACATATATCTGTTTATAAAACATATACTCCAATTGCTTAACATCTAAAACCCACTAAGTGGGGGGTGCTCGTGCAGGCTTGTTTTTTTTTTCATCCCCTCACAATTTGAAATGGCGGTTGGTGACGTTCTTGTTTTAAATGATGCTGCCCGTTACGTCGATCTAAATTTTAACTTTTGTTGAAAAAATGACGGGATCTCCATGAAAGCTGTGTCACTTTCAGATTCTGGTGTAATTTGGATTTAAGGGTGTTTATATGTGGCTGCGCTCACTAGCGCTTCCACCCTCAGCTTCAAGCCGCTTCCACCCTTAACAGCCTCTTCCCAGTCACCCGGCACTCGCCCCAACGGGACCGATCCGGCGGGAATTTCTAGTTCCCGAGAACCTCGCACTGGATTTTCTTCCCAAAAGGGCTGAAAAACCAATATAGATGATTTTGAATTCATAAAAAAGCCACACATTGTGTTGATCATTTTTTGGGGTTTCCCTCCCCTGATCCCCAAGGGTCTCCTCTCCCTTCACTCTCCTGGAAAAAAACAATTTTCGGACTTCTCATGATTTAACACATCTCTTTGATCATAAGATTTCACAGATAGGTGTGATGCGCTGCACTTTCCGCAGCTAAACACCCATTACACCACCAACGGGGGTGTGGTAGCTCAGTGGGTGTTGTGAAAGCTAATATTAGGAACGCGGTAAATTGGGTCCAGCAGAAAGTGGGCGGAGCCATGAGGGTCGGAGCTAATGACAGCCCATACATTATTTGTCACAAGTGCTGTTCCCAATTAGGAAAACGGTGGCAGTAAATCTATTCTGGTTTATTCAATTGGCCACAAATAGACCGCATTTTAAAATAGTAGAGAGATATTTAAGGACTGAAAAGAAAGGGCGAGAAGCTTCACAAACACACCCATAAAAGTCAGGTCTCTGATGTGCGGTTTCGGTTTGTATTTCCTGACGTGTACCCTTGACTGTATCATTCGTTGTCGGCCTCAGAAGAGGTGAAATAGCTTTAAGCTTTAGCCTTGCGTTAGTGTGTATTTTTGCTGGGACGTGGTGAGACTAAGGCAGACAATTCAATAGGAAATGAAGCAAGTCAGGTCCCGGGCCGCGCTGTGATTGGCTGACGTCACGGGGGTGTCCCGGCCGGCAGCCAATCACAGCGCGGCCCTGGAATGACGTCACGGGGGTGTCCCGGGCCGGCAGCCAATCGCAGCGCGGCCCGGGACAAAGGGGCGGGGCTTAAAAAAAGCACCAGAAACGCCCCCGAATCGCGTTTTCGAGAGAAAACGCGATTGACAGCCTCTGCCTCCCAATGGCTAGCCTCCATTTATGGAGCTAGCCAATGATAGGCAGAGGCGGGTCATCACCCCAGATAGAACTCAAGAGGTTTTGCTAGCGCATGCGTACTTCGTACGCATGGCTAAGGCAAAACCTAAAAAGTGTATAAAAATAAAAATGATTGGGGACTATAAATGCTACCCAGTACTGTTCGTCAGGATCCTCAAATCACAGAACAAGTTGATATGGCACAATAAAAGTATATAAGCGGACTGACTCTTGGTATCTGAGAATGTCGGCTGCAAAGGCGCTGGTCAAGCTCATGAACTCACAGGTCACACACTGCAGGAATGATCACACTTATGGTAGGTTTCAGAGCTAGGGTGGGGTCTTTCCTCAGGGTAGCACTTTCCAAAAATGAGCCTCATGGCTACTGAGGGACAGGTCAGGCAGTGCGCAAGCAATGGGGTAAAAAGAAAACACAGCTCGCCAAAGCTCTGGGCGAAATGGCTTTATCCCCGTATCTCCCTAAATACCTTACTCACTTGTTCAGTAATTTTACAACAGCTCCTTTATCCAGGCAGCTGGACTGAGGGATGCTCTGCTAGGCCACCTATCATTGTGGGCAGTCTTTGGTGAAACTTCAAATATCCTTGGCGTGGCCAAGCGGTCCAATATGTAGACGCATTTTAGCTTGACTCCCGTAGCCCGTAAATATCCAACATAATCCTGTCGGCAAGCCCTCTCCATTGTCTTCACTTCACGGTCATCACCACATGCTCTGTGGCAACTCCTTGTTCCCCCGTAGCTGAGAGATGACCCCCAAGGTGGCCATAGCACCGAGATAACGATTGTGGAGACCGCGCCCTGCTGTGATCACCGTCCAGCGGTATGCAGCCCAGTAGACGTCGGCAACCAAGCTCTGCTGCTTCCGCTGTCCAGTAGACTATGATCTCATCGGAATCCTGCAGACTTGGCAGGGCGACCACCAAGGTATACATGGACGAAATCAACCAAATAAGAAGGTGAGGCACCTCGCACTCCTGCGCAGCTCAGGTTGGCCCATACATTGATTCCAGACGCGGCATAACCAGGGGGAACATCATCATTAGAGGGGTGGCCATAGCACCTCTAATACCTAGCACGCACTGTACAACAAAGACAGTGTCTAGCCGAAGTGAGGAAGGACGCGCATAATGGAGAAGGTATTACTACTACATGAAATCAACCTGTGTGCCTAGAAGAAAGGCTATAGTGACAAGGCCTAGTGAATCCAATGGGCCCTTGCGTTTACCTGATCCCCAGACATGCTGCATGATGAATTGGCTCGGAGACAACTCTCGACGTGGGGAGATAACATAACGCGAAATAGTACCAAACGGCATCCATCCATAGGAACAAGTCTCCCAAACCTCCTGCCTAGCCTTATTTAAAATCACACCTGGGATATATGGCAGACAGGAGCAAGAGTGAAGGGAAGCGCCCGATAGAGGGGGAGGTATGTGACCTTATCTGTAAAAGCAGCCAGGCTAGGTCCTGGTGCGGCCTATGGGTGAGGGGGACCCCCTTAAGCGCATGACTCCCTAGCACGTAACCCAGAACTCTGACAAGCTTCTGTAGATAAAGTGATCTTCACGACCCATCAATCATTTAACCTCCACAAATAATCAACCCCACCTCTGTAGACACCAGACACACAGTAAGCATGTCTAAAGGTCAGGCTAGGGGACCAACCACGAAGCAAAGCATGATTGACAAATTCGCAGGCATAAGCACTGGATCAATTACAGCTACCGACACCCAAACTACTAGACCAAACAATGCTACACTTCTTGCCGCGATTACTCAATTGCGAGACATGCTGGACGCTAAAATTGGCACAGTGGGTGCCGACGTCATGTTGCTGCCCCACGATCTCAATAACGCTGTGGAAAGCTTAACCCAAGATGAATCCAGGATCTCTGGCGCAGAAGTAAATAACCTAAGATTTGTAGATTTTCCTGAGGAATGTGAAGCCTCTGACATGTGTGCATTCCTAGGTCAATGGCTCAAAACCTGGATTTCAGTAAAAAAACCTCTCCTCCCGCTTTGTCCTTAAGCGCGCCCAGCGGGCACTCACAGCTAAAACTCCCCCAGGCGCCAGGCCTCGGCCAGTCATTGCCTGAATACTTTACTTTCACGACAGGAATATCATATTGCAGCAAGCTAGGACACAAAAGACCCGCACCTTAGAATCTCATCCGATAATGATCTTCAGAGATTACACCAAACTGGTGCAACAGCAGAGACAATCCTTTACTGCTGCGAAAACACGATTCTGTGAACAACAGGTCACGTACATGCTACTCCTCCTGGCCCGCCTCAGAGTCAGCTACAAAAAGAGCACCTTGGTCTTTGATACCCCTGAGGAGGTCTTTCAATGGGAAGACGAACGCCGCCAGGTCAAGCCTATACGCCTCCGCCCGAGACTCAGTCTCTTCCTCTGGAGACCCACGCCTCCATCATAACAATAAAAAGGATAAGCGAAGGCACCGATCGAGGTCAGCTTGGTGCTCCAGGTCTGGAGGTGACCAGCAAGCTGAGATACCAGACAACTGCCTCAAAGAAATCCAAAACTAATGTACTCCCAGACCACATGGTGGTCTACAATTATACCTCTCGGAATACACATTACTCTTATTGGCGCCAACATGGGCTACTATATATAAACGGATCACCTCAGATTGCAGGGACATTGGCAAGGGATGGGATGTTTGGGGAACCATTGGACTGTTTCAGCCCTCACCCCCAGTTGGGGTGGGCACCGCTTACTTTCCGCAACAGATGCTTCAATGTTCTTTGAGGTATTAGTGTGGGATGGAGTAGGGTGGGGAATCCAGATACATGTTTTGTTATACGTATTGGTTAAATTGCTCATTCACCCTATTGACTCTACTTGGCCCTTGATCGATAAACCCCCAATTATTCATGCCACATGCCTTGAGGACACATCAAAATGGTCAAACTCCAACAGGGAAACTTACTGTAGTAGCATGGAATGTGCGGGGTCTGTTAGACAAGATCAAACGTGGTGCAATTCTCACACAAGCGAAAAGTACAGGGGCTGATGTCCTGCTCCCACAAGAAACCTATCTAATCAGGACTAAGGCCCCATGTTTGGCCCACTTTGGTTTTACGTATGTCTTCCATTCTGTCATTACCAGAGGCTCCAAGGGAGTCACAATAGTGATCCATCACAGAATCTCCTTCATACATACTCGCACATGGGCGAATACACTGGGCAGATATCTGTTCGTTGATGGCACGATTACTGGTGATCCTATAGTGTTGGGTAGCATGTAAGTCCACTTCCCCTCAACCAAACATTCATTGAACATATTCTTGACACTTGGGGATCGCTGGCTGATGTCCTTGCATTGATTGGTGGGGATTGGAACAATCTCATTCACCCAGATCATGATAGATGGTGTCACACTCCCCTACACTCTACACCAAGGGAATTTTGCCTAGGACCCATGGTAGAGGCACTGGGTTGGTCAGACTCATGGAGGACCTTACAGCCCACAGATGTAGGCTACACATACTTATCAGCCATTCATGGATCATTCTCTAGACTAGACTACATCTTTATTGTGAGACATTGGCCTGGTATATGCTGTCCACTAATTATAGTGGGCACCGTGCACCAGTCCAAACGACCCGTGTTGATGATTAGGTTAAAGACAACCTTTATTGAAAGCTATCCTAGTTGTAGCTATAGAGAGCAGCCTTCAGTCTAAGTCTCGAAGGAATGTAAAGCAGCTTGTTTTACCAGATCAGAACCTCCTGAATGACCAAATGAAAGAACCACACAAGAGATATATAAAATATATGTATTTATTACTAAACACTCTCAACTAACCTATTTATGAGATTAGAGCACAATATTAAATCACTAGAACGACAGTAAATAGTACAATACACAGCGGGCTCCAGGGGAGACTGAACCATATACTAAAAAAGTGGTACAACAACCACGACTTAACTAGACACAGTGCATAGAGCACGTACATTCGCTGGGACCCCAAGGAACCACCCAAAGTAGTGACACAGGGGACCCACGGAGGTCAGGTGCAGTGTGTGAACACAGGCGCGAGCTCCGTACAACTCAATGGGAAAGTCGCGGTTGGAATTTGAGTTTAAGGACACTTCGGAGAGGACTTTAAGCTAACCCCTTGGAACGTAGAAGGTTCTAAGGCCAGTACTCTTGCGAGTATCGAGATACCCGTGTTACCTATCCCAGGTGGTGTCGGAAACCTTCATCGTTTTCAATGGTGTGATGCGAAGAAGTGCTGCTGCCAGGAAGATGAAAAGTGTTTGGTGGAATCCAAGCCTGGATCCGGAGTGAGAAGAACCTGAAAGCAGAGAGGACAGAGTCTGGGTCACTTCAGGGTGAAAAGGGGCTCAGTAGACCAATGCCCACTGAGGTTGGGTGCGTCAGGTGAGAAGATAGGATGCTTGACTCTGCAGCCAGACGGACCAGGAGACATCCACCGCGAAAAAAGTCTGGAGTTGAGCTGTCCCACGAAGGATGTAGAGTGCTGGGGGGGGTCAGGGTCTGAATCAAACACCAACAAGCCTTGGCAACTGCAACCCATGCGGGCAGAGGAAACAAGCTACGGTGAGGACCAGCAAGGTCCTGGGGACTCTCCAAGCAAGGGAGAGTCAGAGCACGTCTGGAGCAATCAGGAAAGCCCAAAGAAATTCAGTTACCTTCACAGGGACCCACAGGCCAACGGTCCAGGTATCGCGAAGGGACCTCGAGCTGAATCACGAAATAGCAGCCCACAGAACACTCGTGGAGTGTAGGCCGGAAATCTTCGGTGGAAATACTGCTCGGGGTCAGGACTACACGTAAACACTCTTTACTAACCTCTTTATGAGATTAGAGCACAAAGCACACAATATTAAATCACTAGAACAACAGTAAATAGCACAATACACAGCGGGCTCCAGGGGAAGACCGAACCATATACGAAGAAAGTGGTATCACAACCACGACTTAATTAGACACAGTGCCTAGAGCACGTAGAATCACTGGAACCCCAAGCAACCACCCAAAGTAGTGACACAGGGGACCCACGGAGGACGGGTGCAGTGTGTGAACACAGGCGCGAGCTCCGTACAACTCTATGGGAAAGTTGCAGTTGGAATTTTAGAGTTTAAGGACACTTTGGAGAGGACTTTAAGCAAACCCCTTGGAACATAGAAGGTTTTAAGGCCAGCTCCCTTGAGAGTACGAGATACCCGTGTTACCTATGCCAGAGGAGCCGGGTGCATAGGGGTCAAGTGGTGTCTGAAACCTTCGTCGTTTTCAATGGCGTGATGCGAAGAAGTGCTGCTGCCGGGGAGATAAAAAGTGTCCGGTGGAATCCAAGCCTGGATCTGAGGTGAGAAGAACCTGAAAGCAGAGGGGACAGAGTCTGGGTCACTTCAGGGTGACTTGGGGCTCAGTAGACGAATGCCCACTGAAGTCGGGTGCTTCAGGTGCAAAGATAGGATGCTTGACTCTGCAGCCACGGGGACCACGAGATGTCGACGACGACCAAAGTCCGGAGGTGAGCTGTCCCACAAAGGATGTCGAGTGCTGGTGGTCAGTGTCTGGATCAAACACCATCAAGCCTAGGCAACTGCAACCCTCACGGGCAGAGGAAACAAGCTACGGTGAGGACCGGCAAGGTCCTGGGGACTCTCCAAGCAATGAAGAGTCAGGGCGCGCCTCAAGCAACCAGGAAAGTCAAAGTTACCTTCACAGGGACCCACAGGCCAACGGACCAGGGATCGCGAAGGGACCTCGAGCTGAATCACGAAATACCAGCCCACGGAACATTCGTGGAGTGGAGGCCGGAAATCTTGCTCGGGGTCAGTACTACACGTAGTCCAAAGCACAGCCTCAGGGATCGCCAAAAAGCATATGCTGCTGCAAAAGTACATGGTGCACAGGGGTTCGGTTTGCACGGTCCCCACGAGGGATACTAGTCTCAGAATTGCTGAGAGAGCAGATCAACCTCAGAGAACTCGAGAACCCACTTTCTGTGTTGCAGAAATCTTTGGAGTCCTCAGGTGCTCGGGAGATGGAAACCGGTCAGATGCGTTAAGGTGCCTGCTGCTGCAGGGGAGTAACTCCTACACCCCAAAGGAGATTCTTCAGTCATCCAGCGTAGTGTAGATCGCTGAAGTACTTGGTTTCTGTAGCAGAGTTTAGGCCAGGTAAAATCTAAAGTCCTGTAGTCAGGGATCCTTCGTTATACCAAAGGAAGGTGTGGGGCAAACTCTGGGGACCCACCTATGGGAGGGTCAGGACAGAGGGGTGGCTACACCCATGTCCTTTGTCCAGTTTCGCGCCAGAGCAGTAGCAATGGCTCCTGCAACTGGTTTGAACTGGACTATGCACCGGGACACCAAATGTGCCCCCAGTGCAGATTTTCAAACACTCTCAGAGTGCATCCACCCAGCCTCAATACACTAAATCCTGTCTGGGAGGTGGTCACACCTCCCTGTGACAGGAAACCCATTGTCAAGCCTTCCCCTGCTCGAGCTTGGCTCAGCAGCAGGAGGGCAGACTTGTGTCTGTGGCTGGCAGCATCGATTTTGTGATGCCCAGGTCGAGAAAGCTGGTATTGGGTGTACCGGTGTTTCACATAAGTCCCTCTAGAAGGGTGGAATCATACCTCCCACACCAGTTACTGGTGTGGAGGTATGATTACAAAGTGTTTGACACCAAACATGACATGTTTCTAAGCAGCCGCTTTAAAGTTAGCATTTACCGTGAGGTTATAATGCACTTAAATATATATGGTTGGCTGCATCACAAACAACCCCGTAAAATTGGTTCCGAAAGCTGTAGGAGCCCTGCTCATGCATGGGCACCCTCTCACATAAAACCCAGCACCCTGCCTTCAGGCTTGATAAGGTCTGCCATTGGGGTGACTGTTAGGTTTATATGTGCAGTGAGTTAAAATAGGTATAGTGAACCTATATCTAAGTAAGGGGTGCATGCACCACCTTACACCGGCTGCAGTAGCAGACCTGTGGTGTCAGTTTGAATGGTCTCTCAGGGTTGGCATAATACATTCTGCAGCCCCTAGGAGGCCTCTGGGGTACCTATGCCTTGGGTACATAGTATACAATATACTAAGGACTGATAAGGGTACCTCGGTATCTGATCTGGAGTGTACCTAAAGTACGTGCAATCAATTTAGAGGAGAAAGCAGCTAGACTGGGGTCCTGGGTAGCAGGATCCCAGTCAGTCTAAGTTGAAAACAGTGATACATAAGCAAAGTGGGGGTAACTATAAGAAGCAGATCCTACTCTCCTACATTTATCACTAGGGAGCACATCCATAGATTAAAGGAGAGATCTTGCCAAGAGGTTTATCAGATCACTTCCCCGTCAAACTACGGTTATTAATTGGCCCTAGGCGATTTCCGTTCTGCAGGCGACTTTCACCCTGGCACATGCACAAGCCTTTTCACAAAACCAAGCTACACAAAGCCCTACTAGAATACTTCTCATTTCATCAAGAGCTGGCATGCACAGCGGCTAAATGTCAGAAATGGCAGACTCTATTACAAATTGAAGCACCGATCATAGGCACAGAGAGGTGCTCGGGAACAAAACGTCAGTAGTTCTGTCAGACAACTAGTTAAGTTGCAGTGATGATATCAAAGTTAGCTACTAAACGAAGCCAAACATGCATGGCAGGCTACGCAAAGTAGGATACATCAATGGGGGGGGGACAAATCATGGAAACTTCTACACAGGCTGTGCCAACACACCCTGAAACCGGTTCAGTTATTGGCAATTAAATCACACACCGATGTGATACTCGCCAAACCAACAGAGAACGCCCACTACTTTGCCGAATTCTATCAATCCCCCTATACCACACATGAAGTCCTAACTGAATCCCCGATAGAGGACTTCTTCCGGGACATACCACCAAAGGCATTGTCTGACACCCCGCGCAAATCATTTGAAACCCCCATCTCGCTTTAAGAATTGACCTCAGCCATTTTTCGAAATGACACCTGGGAAACGCCAGAACCCAAAGGGTTCCCATGCTAATTGTTTAAAGCATTCACATTTATACTGGGGAGTCTGTACCTCACCACCATCAGCGAGGCCCTCAAAAGTAAATGTATGCCTCCAGACTGGAGACACACTGAAATCGTGGTCTTCCTTAAGCCTGAGCGCCCACCTGAACTCTGCTTATCCGATCGCCCAATCTCCCTTTTAAATTCCGAAGCCAAGTTGCTGCCTAAGATGCTGACGAATAGACTGATCCCACATCCCAGGGACCTGATCCACCCGGACCAAGCCGGCTTACAGCAACAAGAGCAACCCGGCATAATATACACCGAGCTCACAATGCGATCGCCGCAGTGGATCGACTTGATGGACCAGCAGCACTACTTTTAGTAGTTATTGACAAGGCCTTCAATTCAGTCAGCTGCACATATATGTTCATACGGCTGAAGCATCTAAACATGGGCCCCCAATTTATAGCTCATGTGAATTTATTATATACAGCCCTCATGGCTTCCATTAGGGTGGCAGGAGCTACATCCACCCAATTCCCAATCGAGCAGGGACCAGACAGGGATGCCCCCTCTCTCCCCTTTTATTTGTCCTTGCCATTGAACCTCAGTGAGATACGTGACGCAATGTTTCCCGGATTTGAATGGACTCTGGAGATATCTAATCGTATAGCACTATACGCAGAAGATGTTCTATTCTTTAGCTCTATTGTTTAAGGTTCTGCCATGTCCCTTTGGTTTCTGGTTCACTCTAAAATGATCTAATTGCTGCACGGATGTTTTTAAGTCCGTGATAAGAGAAGAGAATGTTACTAACTTTTGGTTAGCAGCGCTATAGTGCCCATGCTTATATCAGAATTAAGGAAGTCTCTATAGATGACAGAGAGAGTCAGTAAAAGTGCCAGGATAGAGCTTATGTCACATTTGTTAATCCCCAAGTGTAAGATACTTCAATAAGTATTAGAATAGCAAATAGGTCTGGTTGTAATGGATCAACAAATGTAAACACAGGCATTCACAAATGTTGTTTGCATGCATTCTATGCACGAATGTTGGTTATCACATTAAAGCCTGCCCTACTAGCTTTGTCAAAGCTGGAAAAAGTAGCATAAGAGAATGCTCTCTTTAGAATGCATACAGGGGGAAAAGAACTGAATGTGACAAACCGCCCAATTGAGTTTATTTTTCAGATTTAGAATAGGCCCTTGTAAATTCTAATAGAAGCACACATTGTTAGCTGAAAGTTGCGAGATTAATATTCCTTTGGGTGGAACCAAAGATAATTCTATGGATATCTGAAAGAATAGCTACAACATAGGTCACTTTGACAACTGTGCTGTTAAGCCAGACCGAAAAAGGAAGTGGGCCTTACGTAGATATGCCATTAATATGAACAATTTAGGATAGTGTATTTGAGGTATTTTGTCATTCATGGGCAGACTACTTTGAGGGGGTCATTTAGATTATGTTGGAAGCTGCAAAATAAAAATTCTGGTGGAATGAGGTTTTCAGTGCATTTAACCCTATTTTTGCTTTAAGAGAAAAGTACTGCATTCTACATATACGAGTTCCAGAGCAGAAGCAAAAAGCTGGTGCTACTTTTACGAATGCAGAATAAGAGACAGAAGCAATAGCTGCAAATGTATGTCAAAATCTGCAGTAATCTCTTGGTAATTGGTTTGGTTATGGTATTACCAAATTCTGGTATAACAGCAAAACAACCACATTCTGTAAATTACTTCATTAGTAGGGCATTGCTCATTTCTCCCAAATGGCAATGCAGCAGAGCTCCACTGCACATAAACAGCAGAACACATTCCATCAAAGTCCTGTGTGCTTCCACTGATGCTCTAAAGACGTTCTTCTAACGCTTTAAAAGGTATAAGCTTTTCCATGTTTCTTGATGCCACTGTAGGACTTTTAGGGTCGGTCGTCCCCGATATCACTTGATAACTCCTCCACAGAGTTCCGTACACGAGGTGGATTGATAACTAGGGTGAGTTAGATGTGAAAGAAATAACAGGATTCAAAAGTGGAACCCTAAGGGACACATTCAAAATGAGGAAATTACGAGGAAAAATCAGTAATTTGATTACCAATTCTTCCCAGTTCTTCACATTTAGGCCCCTATCCACTTCAAGCAGGCAAGAGTCCCTGAATCAGCATTATAGGGTAATAAAGACTTTGCAGGATTCCGGAAACTTTAGCATTTTGGGGTACAATAGGGCTTTTAGGGTTCAAATAATGCTAATATTAGAGAGGAATAAGGAGTTTCTAGAGTTCGGGCAAAAGGGGGTGTTAATGAGTAGTAAGAGCTTTTAATGGGTCAATGAAGGGTAGAGTTAATAGGTAGTTAGAGATTTTTGGGTTCAGGGAAGGGTACCATTAAAGGGTAGTAGGAAGCGAAGCCTAAATGGGTACTTAAGGTTTTTAGGGTTCAGGCGGGTTGGGGAGCATTAAGTGGTAGCAAGGGTTTTTCAGGACTGAGAAGGGCAACATTAGGGGGTAGTTACGTGTTTTAACGTTCAGGGAAGGGTATCATTAGGAGTAGGAAGGGAATCTTAGGGTGCAGGGAATGGTAGCGTTAAGTGGTAGCAAGGGTTTCTAGAGTTCATGGAAGTGTAGCATTAAGGAGTAATGTGGGATTTTTAGGGACTACGGATGGGCAGAGTCAAGGGGCAGTAGGGAGTTTTTAGGGTTCAAGAATGGGTAACGTTAAGGAAAAGAAGGGTTTTTTATAGCTCGCAGGATGGTACCACTAAAGGGTTGTAAGATATGTGATTTTTTTGGGCAGGTAGAATTATGGGGTTGCATGGGTTTTTTTATGATTGATGTAAGCAAAGCATTAAGTTGCAGCAAGGAGTTTAAGGGTTCAGGGAATGGTAGCATTAATGGTGATTAAAGAATTTTTAGGGTTCATAGAATTATAGTGCTAATGGGTAGAAAGGGGCTTTTAGGATTTTGGACTGGGTAGAATTAAGGGGTAATAATGTTTTTTTAGGGTGCGGGGAAGGGTAGTGTTAAGATTAGTATGGTTTGTCTTATGGCTCAAGGAAAGGTAGCTTTAAGTGGAGCAAGGAGTTTGTAGGGATAAGGGAATTGTAGCGTTTAGAGGTTTTAGGATTCAGGGAAGGGAAATTTATTATTACACTATAGTAAGTAAATTCATTTAATATATAAAATATGATATCTTATAAAATATTAAATTTGAAGTCAATTAAATAGATTAGTAATGTCATTTTCTAAAAGTGTAAAAATAAATTAAAATGAATAATTAAATTAACTTTTGGAAGTAGAAGACATTAAACAAAGTCTCTCGAGCCCATACATCTAAAAACTAGAAATTGGAAAGAAACAACACACTTGTTGCAAGGAGTGCCATATTAAGCGATCTCTGAAGTTGATGATGGAAAGGGAAGTGGGAGGTGACTTGGACAGCAGTACAGCACTGCCCTTTTCCCATCTGTGCTGCTGCCGGAGAAGAACAATTGCATGAATTATCTAATAATCTACGCATTACAGTGGCATGTGTTTAACCTAAAGGCTAATCTCTGTTGTAACAATAGCTAGACTTGATAAAGTCCTCTGGCTCTCGCAGCTTGATAAACAAATGATTACAGCTCTTGAAGGGTAAGTACATGTACAACTTCTGCCCAATTAAACCATGTACTTCTGTCCACCAATGTGTGGCCAAAGCTAAAGCCCTTCTCCATTGTACTCCTGAGCTCTCTTTTTTAAATTGATCACATAAGGTCAAGCTACCTCTGCACTGTCAAACCAGAGCTACAAAAAACTGTCACTCACGTACCCACACTAGCAGCCACAGTGCTTGAACATTAAGTGCAAACACGAAGATGCCCCGATCTCTTATAATTCTACTCTATCTATGTTGCTTAATATCCCCTACAGTGAAATGTAAACACCAATCCAAATGTTTGTGGTTTGCAGTGGTCTAATTATGGATGTGTCCAATCGTGCCATCCTATGTATTCACGCTCAATATGTTCACATTCAACAACCATGTATGGAGATGTCTTTTTGATGCTATAAGGTCTCTTCTGGGCACACAATCATATGGAGTGACTTTTTGGAATTTACAAGTACCTCAATGGCCATTATTTATTTGAATTCTAGGAAACATATTTTAAAACAGCTACTTGGCACCGAGGTTTGGAGTTGGACTACATAACAGATTAACAATGTGTAAAAGGAAAAGTACAGTTTCTGTAGGGAGAGTGGTGGCTCTATACAGGTTATATGGTTCCACTGGATGCACAGGTGCCATTGAATAGTTACATAAGTCACATGAGTTTACAAAGTGCAGAATTTGAGATGCAAGACTGTAGTGTCCAGGTTTGCCCTCTTAGCGAGGGCTAACCTCTTCATGGTTTCTTCCACGGAAGGTAAATACTTCATGTACATGGCCCTCCAACTGTCACCCATCACCAGTATTGCTTGAACTAGTTTTAGTATTAATGTTAAATAAAAATGCAATAAATTTAAGAAATGTAAAAATCCCTCCCAAACTGTGTATTGAAATATAAATGACCACTACTCCCGTCATAACACAGGATAGTACATTAACATGTCTGAATTGACAATGCATAGACAAGTAGTTCATCAATGTCATGCCAGAAACCAAACTACGTTTATATGTAAAGCCAGATTTGGTGTTACCTTTATCTTCCAAGAGGGTTAAGTTGTATTTAAATAATAATCTATTCAAGGCACTCCCATAGGCATTATACCTTATTAAGAATTTACGATGTGCAAATCAAGAGCTTTCCTGTAAGAAAAAAGGAGTAATTGGTAGTGTGGGGAACTCATAAATGTCTTAATTACAATGTCATATGTTTATTGGCAGGGAAGCAAAAACCACTATTGATGACATTACATTATCAGCAAACGGCATTTCTAAGCTGGTAAATCTCATAATTAAACCCAACTCTGTAAGTGATCATAACCTGCTAGTTATCAACATGGCGTTTCGAACTAGTGAGCACATTGATAATAACATTATTAGTAACATTGGAGTATCAAGGTCAATTGGGCTACACCTTAAATGGACTATCATATAACCGTCAGTTCATCAAACAAATAATATATACTAATATGCAGGACTTTAAATCCGGTTTATCCGAGGTGGCTAATTATAGGGACATTCTAATAGCTTTTGGGAAGATTATAAACTCCATTAATGCCCATCTTTTATGGAGTGCTAGACACAGTAGGACAAACCAGCTAGACTGGTTTGACCATTCTTGTACTTTAGGATTGAAAAAAAGCTTACATTTACCCTAAATACACTCCCAAGATACCGATCCTTGGTCACAATTCTTAGGAAGCGGTACAAGGAGGCGTTGTCTGCCAGGAAAAGAGTGCTACGCGAGGAGGCTTGGTCCAACCTAGAAGAAGCTGCAGCCACAAATAATTGTGTATTATTCTGGCAGACAATTAAATCCCCTTTTACTAAAGACAATACTACTTCCGTTTTAGTTTCACATGTACCAATCAATGCAAGTATGGCTTGACAGCTTTTTCCGGCTATTTAGCTCACCACACAACTCAGTGCAGTTAGGTAAGGACATATCGAAACATGTACAACTCTTAAAGGAAGTCAGTCACTAATGATCACTTTAGACGAAGTTGTAAGGGCTATTGAGAAAAGCTCCAGTGGGAAAGCAGCAGGACCAGATTGAGTCCCGGTTGATATGTACAAATGTCTACCAGATTTGTAGGCTTCTATCCTGACTCTAGTATTGAATGCGGCTGTAAATGGCTATATAACCTGGGCACAGTCACTGGTAATTCAGATTGTAAAAGGGGCTGTAGAAGTGATCCTAAATGTTAACGTCCCATTTCCCTCCTTGACCTTTCTGCCAAGATTTTGTGTAGAGGGATTCTAGAAAGTTTAGAACAATGGGCTGAGGATAGATAATAGGGTCCTCACAGTCACAATATAGGTTCAGAAGAGGCCTGAGAACGGAAGTACAGAGAGTTAATTTAATTCTCCCTTTAGGGAAATATATAAGGGCTAATACCGGCCATATACGCTTATGTTTTTTTGACCCGCCCAGCGTTTTTGATTTGGTAAACCACTCAATCCTGTAGCAAATTTGGTCTTTAATGGGAGCACCGCTAGAAATAGTGTCACATATCATCTCAGTTATATAGGAACTTATCAGGCAGAGTGACTTACAGGCCTAATGGAGAGTCCTCTTCACCATTTAACATTCAGAAAGGGGTTAGGCAAGGGTGCCTATTAGCACCCTTCTTGTTTTACTTTTTTATAAATGGTGTGAATAGTTTGCACCAGGAAGTGGCCGCTGATGGAAGGAAGGGCAGTCACTATCCCTATGCAGATGACGCTGTCCTATTGTCAAGGACCGCAAATGGCCTGCAAAGACTAACACGGCATTTATGGAGGACAGGAAGCTTAAAATAAATCTAAAGAAAACCTGTACAATGATATATGGAAAGGGAGCATGTAAATCACATGCTCATTATATGAACGTTAAACCAACTGAAATGGTTGTATGACGTTACAACACATGCCATTACCCCGACGTGCTGTCGGGGTTCGCTAGAAGTTGGAATTGTATAATTTACTATTCCAACTCCAGTGTGTGCAACAAGTCTTTTGTGTTGTAACATGCGTTCTAATGGCATGTGCCGTAAAGCTTCTGTTGTAAATGCTGTTTCTCACTGAAATGGTTACTTCATTTTATTATTTTGGCATTCTCTTTACCTCTCATGGGTCTTAGGTCAAGTATATTGAAAATAATAGGCTAAAGATGATCCGTGCCTGCAACAGTATTTGTTGGTTTGCCACTAAGTTAGGCAGTAAACCAATTCGGGAGATGGTCTCAATTTATGGAGCCAAATTTGTATCTGTAGCTTCATACAGCAGTGGGTTAAGGGGTTTTACAGTTATCTATACTCTACAAACGCAGGATAATATTTTTCTTCAACGACCACTTGCTATATGGCAATTTATACCACCCTATATAGAACATAAGGAATTGGGTATGCAATATTTGGATGACCTACCAGTAATTAAACCAGTTCAACTGTGGCATTCTACTTGGAGGAAAGAAGAGACCAAGTTTACAAAACCAATCATTAAGGATAGTTTAAGGCTAGACAATGCTTTGAAAATCCTGTGGCTCTTGCATATCACCAGAGAGATGGCCCAATTTATTGATCTTCCGCTATTAGAAGAACCTGTGAGTAGAACACACCGTAGAAAAAGGGAATTAATGCTTTTAGTTCTCAAAAACAAGGTTGAAGCTAGATGTGGCAAAGAGAATACCAAATACTAATTTGTAAGATACCTCTCGGTGGCACAAAATGAGGGCCTACAGAGATGCCTTCTATTTACAATCCTGACACCTTTACGACTAGGCACAACTCACGTTTTGGCAGCCTTTCCAAAGATAAAACTATGACCAGAAGCAGCGGTTAAATGTGGATGTGATAGAAGATCGGCTCAAAGCACAATGCACTATATTTTATTTTGCAGCTTTTATGCTGGAATTAGGACATTTTATTTAAAACCATTTGATTTTAGGTCTACAGAGGGCCAGTGGGTATTCATGAGGCTCCATGAGTGGACTAGATAAATGGACTAGATAGTGTGAGGTGTCCCTGTGCCAACAAGCCGTATGTCCTCAGGCCCCTTCTTTGCGGCGAGCTGAGGGGAGCCAAATACCTTAACCCTCTGCTCCGGATCTCTTTACCACGAATGCAAGGTGTTAGATGTAGTCCCTCTAAAGTGCCTGCTCAGTCTTGGGACAACAGAACCCTTCTGGTATCAGCAGGACCCGTCCAGCCCAGCCAGGCCCCCGGTCTGGTCTCGCTCTCCGAGCAGGTTATGGCATCCCGACGAACCAACAGGCAGGCTCCCCGCTGGCCGCATAGCACCCAGCTCACAGATCTCCCAAATCGCAGGAGTTCCTTCGGGTGTGCAGAGTTTGGCTCTGTCAATTTGGGGCTGCTGGCTGGCAGATCTCCAAAGTGAGGCAGGTGGCAGTAGCAAATGGGGAAGTCCACGGGGCAATCCATGCAGCCAAGCTGTTCCGGTCGTCCCTGAAACCACCTCAAACCAACTCAATTTGCCTTAAAACCACCCCTCAGGAACGGCAAACATCAGCTGTGTGTCCCGCAGCGTCTCCTGTTTACGACTCAAGGCTCATAGTCATTACTCACTACTGAAGTGTGCCTTCTAAGCCGACAGGGCAGTGTGCTGATCTATCAAAATAGGGCACATTACAAATTGAGATTAGCGTGCCCTCACAATGAAATACAAATCAAAACTATTGCATGTGTAGGCCAGGCTAAACTTTTACTTAATGGGCTTAGAAGAGATAAAATCTTTATATTTCACCTCTGCATGGGAGAAGACTACAAAAATGCGTCAAAGTTATTTCTTGCTTGGTTTTAAATTTGACTTCATGGCAAAATCCGATTTTTGATAACTTAAGCAAAAAAAGTAACTTTGCAAACATTTACTTTAGGCGGCCTGAGCCAGAACTGACTGGAAACAAGTTCTGCCAATCATCACACCTCCGGAGCTGAAATTCACATGTTTATGCCAGGATAGTTAACGACTCTGGCTCAGAGAACAATGACCAGGCTCAGAGAGCAATGGCCTGGAGGGCAATGGGTTTTAATTGCTGACCACTTTCTAGTAATTAGTTATCTGGGAGTAGACAGGAACAGTAGGCAGAACAAAAGGCAGCTTTAGCACGACTTTTTAGGTCTCGTGACCTATCAATGCGCATGCGCATTGAGAGAAGCGAGACTATAGGGCTTTAAACAAAGTTTAACTAACTGTGGCGATTTGGTGCTGTGCCCGTGTGCTTTTAGGTCAATGCGCAAGCGTATTGACCTAAAATGCGCGTGCACATCATCAAATCGCCATCTGTTCCCAAAGCCACACTCCTCCCACCCCCCCGCTCCGCCCCCTCCCCTGCCTGCCGTGTCGCATTTCTCCTCCCCCCTCCCCACAGTAATGCTCTCCGTCTTGGCTTACTCGCTGCCTCCTCCCGCTCTCCTTAATCCGCTCTCCCTCCTCCCACACCCCCGCTCCGCCCCCTCCCCTGCCTGCTGTGTCGCATTTCTCCTCCCCCCTCCCCACAGCAATGCCCTCTGTCTTCGCTCGCTGTTCTTTTAAAAACTACTCGCTGCCTCCTCCCGCTCTCCTTAATCCGCTCTCCTTAATCCACTCTCCCACTTCTTTTTTAAGGATTAGTGCCCTGAATGAAAGAGCTTTTAATCCTACTACTGCAAAATGGAACTTGTTACTAAAGCCAACTTTTTTCTCAGAACCTTGAATTTCTTCCCTGTTCAAATTTCTTTCTTCCTTCTTCTAGCCGCTTCTTGTCCTCGGCTTTATTTTATTCCCGCATCAAGTGCCAACTGACTGGTAATGCACCGCATAGGCTGGTTATCATTCAGTCAGCATGCAGCACCCTGCGCACAGACTACGTCACTGTTGTTAATACCAGCCAATGAAACGAGCGGCGTGCTGAACACGTCATGCCGCTCTGAGCACAGGTTGGTTACTGTTCGACGTGCGTCCAGCGCGCCTGTGCAGCAGCCATATCCATTACAACCTGACAGTCCACATACCAGTGCAGGTGTGCAAACACGCATACATCTTCCTGCAAACGGCTCTGCCGTCAGAGCTGTCGCATCCTTTCCTGCTCTCTCGGGTGCTGAGCTCTGGTTCGGCGCCGCACAGCTGCCTGCTGCTGTTGTCTTTTGAAGTGTGTTACTTGTGCGCCTCTGCGCCTGCCCCTGAAGGATTCATTTACTGTCCAAAGCACATGGGGTACAGGAGCTCTCCTTAACCCACCCTCCCGCTTTCCTTTGTTTCTAAATCCCCCTCACTCCTTCCTTCCTGTTTCTAACCCACCCTGTTTCTCTCACCTCTCATCACGCTCTCTATTGTGTTTTCCACCCTACCCACTCGTGTCAAAACCCCTGCGCTGTTTTTGGACAGCTTGTTTTGCTTGCATGCATGGGCACTACGATGGCCCCTGGAGGTGCCAACAATTGCCTCCCCCAAAAACCAACCCCTGTGCTGTCTTGAGCCATTTTCATCCATATCGTTGAGAGGAATTTGCTGCGATTGTATGGGCATCTTTTCAAAGCTTACTTCTATTTCCCCAACTGGACATATAGAAACCCAGATTTGTATTTTCTCATGTGATCTGTAAATGCTACTTGCTTGATGCATGTCTCTCTTTGCTAGAGCCGACTGGTAGTGGCGTGAAGCAAAATTGTGCCTACTCTCCACATGACACGGGTACGTACGTTGACAACCTCACAAACTTTTGAGGGCCAGGTCCCTGAGCAGAGCAGGGGTTCAGAAGCGCAGATGGGTGTGAGATATGGGCCCATCCTTCTGTCCCCTGCTGCACTCTCAGGCTCCCTGTCCCTGCATCTCACCCTTGCTTCACTCTTGGGCTCCCTCTCCGTGCTTCTCTTCCTTGCTGCACTCTCTGCTCCCTCTCTGTGCTTCTCTCCCCTGCTGCACTCTCGTGCTCTCTAGAGATGTGGCCTAACGACCAGAGCTGCCATCTAAGTCACGTAAATACAAAACATGTTACATTCCAAATGCTATAGGTGTCACATTCGCGAAAGTTATAACTATTGGCATTTAAAATGACAAAGCTATCCATTTAGCTATTTTAAAAACCAACACCTAAATAAAATATTTGTCATTTACAAGACCAACAGCTCCAACTTTTCTAATGCGAGACCTATTGCATTTCCAATGCTTGTTTGACTTGGAGAAGCCAAGGAGGGATTCTCCGATTTGTTCCCAGGGCCCTCCTAGACAGTTAGGCTACAGCCCCAGCAAGAGGGGAAAACATTTTTAACCCTGTCGGATACGGGAGTTGCTAAGAAGCTGAAAATAGGCCTGCCTGGTGGCAGCTGGTTCCTGTCATCTTGAAACTGGGGACCCTGGGTAATTTTATAGTAAGGCAAAGATAAAGTGCGGCAAAAGGAGGTTGAGGGATACGAAAAAATAGTTTGTTTTGGTTGCAGACTTTCTTCACTCATTTCCTAGTGCATAGGATACATCTGTCACCTCAATCACCTAAGAACTTTTCTGGACCTGGGAAGACTCCAATATAACAAGCATTTGCAATGCAATAGGTCTCGCTTTAGGAAAGTGTGAGCTATTGGTATTGTAAATGACAATTTTTTAGGTTTCGTAACCTGGCGAGGGGCGAAGCCCCTCCCAGATCGAAATCTGTTGTTTTTAATAGTGAGGTTAGGACAGCCTCTGTTTCCAATTGGCTAGCTCCATAAATGGAGACTAGCCATTGGGAGACAGAGGCTGTCAATCGCGCTTTCTCTTAAAAAACGCGATTCGGGGGCGTTTCTGGTGCTTTTTTTAAGCCCCGCCCCTTTGTCCCGGGCCGCGCTGCGATTGGCTGCCGGCCCGGGACACCCCCGTGACGTCATTCCCGGGCCGCGCTGTGATTGGCTGCCGGCCGGGACACCCCCGTGACGTCAGCCAATCACAGCGCGGCCCGGGACCTGACTTGTTGTTGCTGCTGAGAACAGATTGTCCGTCTCTTCGACAGGCATCTGATGGAGCTGAGTGTATTGCTTGCTCATCCGCCTTGTGGGCCCGTAGGACTAAATAAACTGCAGTTTCTGTGACAAACACAATCTGCGCTTCTAGTTTTTGTGTATACCTGTCACTACAAACTGACATAGTCAATGCGTGTTTTGTCTATGTTAAAACCTGTCGAACTCGATCTTTAATATCTCTTTGAGATAGTCCTTCTGTGTTCCTAGTTGTTGTCTCAATATTACGCCTCTGTCGCCTGGGCCTTTTTCTGTGTCTATGACTGTGTAGAGCACTCAGCCAATAGGAGCGCTTTGCGCTCTGTTTACCATAGGCTGGCTTGAGGCGCGCAGACTGTTATGGTTTCGCCCGCCTTTGCTGAGTCTGGAGCAGAGCATAGACAAAAAGAAAGGACACAACGCGGCGGTACGGTGTAGCGTCTGCGAAGAAGCAGAGCCCATTATGGACTGGCACAGGGTGTTCTGTAAAGAGCGAGCCCGCTACGGAGAAATTGCAGGAACGCACCAGCGGGCTTAGCTTACTCTCCGCTTGGTATTAATCTCCTCATGGATGTGCGCAGGAGGTCAAGTGATTGAAAATATTTACAACATCTAGTTATGTTTTTTCCGTGTCGCTTACTACTGTATTCTTGGCTTGACTTTAGCTAGTGGAAAACGTTTTTATTACTCGACTGTATTATCTCCTACCAGTCAGTCTTTTCTGCAACAATGATCCGATTGACTGGGCTACGCTGGAGATGGCACTGAAGGTAGCGCGTTGGCAGACACGTCCACGGGCGGCTAGTCCGTCCTCGATGTCGGTGGTACTCTGGAATACTGTTGCTGTCCCAGTGTAGCTGGTCATAGACCATCACCAGCAGACCATGGATTCGATGCCGGGCGAGGACCCTACTCTACCTCTGGACTTCAATGGCAGGTGAGCGAACATTCGGGTGTCATCTCAGGGAAGTTTCTACCTCCCCGCTTTTCAATGCTGGTGATGTTTTTCACCTCCAGTTTTCCTTGGTGGTGCTTTCTCTTGCCATGCATTGCCATACTCCCTGCCTGTGCCTTTTGCCCCATCTCCACCCTCAGTTTAGAGGGTTCCTGTTAACTTCGCTTTCTTCCTAAACCTCTGAGTCGCCTGCTCCCCATTGCATCCTCATGGGCTGGTCACCTCTCACGCACCCTCTGCTGATCATGCCACTGTTCACTCCAAGGTGCTCGGTGCCCACTTTCAAATTGTGATCCTTCGTCCTCTTCAGCGATCCACTGTAGCGCCTATCACCTTTGTCGACTTTCTTCCACAGTGCCTGCCACGTCTCCCCCAGCACCGCCCACCACCTTTACTGCACTCGTCACCCCCTGCAATGCTTGTCCTCCCCACCCATTGCTAGCATGTCACATTTTACCGTCACCTTCTATCATGACAGGTACCGTAACTCACGACTTACTATGCTCAGTATCTTCCATCACGTATTAGCTCGGTTTGCTTGCATAGGACTTTGTATCTCTTGACCCTACGGCGTTTGCCATGCCAGTCAGTCTCTCTGCAGAATCCATGCATGAAGGCTCACCCCCCCCCCACTACCTCCCCCCATCAGCGCGGGCACTTAAGGTTTTCTACAATCTCGCTCCAGCCTTAAGCGCCTGTTGTGTCTCGTGAATCATTCTGTAGGGCTCCTTTTCAACCACTTAGAAGGCAGTTGATTTTTTCTCTTATCTCCTTCCTTCTCCCTACCCCTTCGCAAGAGGTGCCAGACCTGCACGGAACTCTAAATATGCAGACACTTTTGGGCTACAGACCAAACAAAGGTGACTAATCTGCTAGCCACCTTCCTACGTGTAACTGTACCCATGACCATCTGGTGCCTACTCTTGTGCTCTATTATTCATGCACCAGCCTGCATTAAGGCGCAGGGTGTGAGCTCATTCATCCCAGTCCAATGCATGCCATGTAAACACATTGGGTAGCTATTCGTATTTAATGTCGGCTGAGGCAACGTATTATTTTCACATTCATTAGTTGTGTACATTTATTTTACGAACGCACGTTTGCCTAATGGCATCGTGAAGCTAAGGAGAGTGATAGCGAAGATAAAAAAAATAGCGTGTCTCTTAAACTGAGATGTATTTATCGATCTGTATTGTTTTAAAGCCGTTTTAATAAGTAAAGCTGACCCTTGCAAACGTGGGAGGTAAAGACCATGAGAAAAGCACAATTGGTCTGTATTTCCAAATGTCTTCGGAAGTGTGGCATTGTCTTAAACCCCCTTGACTTTATTTAGTCCATGTTTGGCATAAACAATAATTATTTGCCTGTCATGATCGTGGGCGCCGAGGACAGAATGATGAATATTCTTGGACAAATGTGGATATATTTTGTTACTGTTGGGCAATCTAATGTGTTTGCATTGGATGCAGTATCACACACAAGCGTAGAAATGTGAGCTGCACGATATGCTTGCACTGGTGCACAGCATGATAAACTGGAATGGGGTAGCAGCAGAGGACACACTGGTGAGCGCTCATGCACGTCGATCACACTTTTGGGCAGTGCAAGGAGCTAGCACTGTGAACATTGGAAGACCACAGCAGACAGTATTTGAAGCAAGTGGGCCGTAAGAAAAGCTCGTGCCAGCAAGCAGGTCACAAAACTGACACTGGTGAGCACGATGACATGCTGTAAAAACATGCGACAGAATCATTCCCGAAAGGGTAATCAATTTTAAATGTGCGCATTCATAATTTAATGTTCATGTTCACCCTATTTATTTAGACGCATGGCATGCATTTATTTCTCTTGCACACACTCTCACTGCTCACCAATTCAAAGTTTGCTAAAAAATTTTATGCAACGCATTGTCATACACAATGCCAGTAACTCAAATTTTAATGCTGCGAAACCTATTGCATTGTAAATGCTTGTTTTAATATGTGTTGGCTTTGAAAATATATAAATTAATAGCATTGTTATTCACAAAGCCAATAGCTTACACTTTCCTAATGCGAGTCCTATTGGCTATGGCAATGCTTGTTGGTAGCAAGCAAGGACAGTGCTGTTGTGGTCCTGAGTGATGTGGTTGGCTGAGTGATGTGGTGGTGTCCCAGAGTGATGTGGTGGTGTCCCAGAGTGATGTGGTGGTGTCCCAGAGTGATGTGGTGGTGTCCCAGAGTGATGTGGTGGTGCCCCTGAGTGATGTGGTGGTGCCCCTGAGTGATGTGGTGGTGCCCCTGAGTGATGTGGTGGTGCCCCTGAGTGATGTGGTGGTGCCCTTGTGTGGTGCCCCTGAGTGACGTGGTGGTGCCCCCGAGTGACGTGGTGGTGCCCCCGAGTGACGTGGTGGTGCCCCCGAGTGACGTGGTGGTGTCCCTGAGTGGTGCCCCTGAGTGGTGCCCCTGAGTGATGTGGTGGTGCCCCCGAGTGATGTGGTGGTGCCCCCGAGTGAGGTGGTGGTGCCCCCGAGTGAGGTGGTGGTGCCCCCGAGTGAGGTGGTGGTGCCCCCGAGTGAGGTGGTGGTGCCCCCGAGTGACGTGGTGGTGCCCCCGAGTGACGTGGTGGTGCCCCCGAGTGACGTGGTGGTGCCCCCGAGTGATGTGGTGGTGCCCCCGAGTGACGTGGTGGTGCCCCCGAGTGACGTGGTGGTGCCCCCGAGTGACGTGGTGGTGCCCCCGAGTGATGTGGTGGTGCCCCCGAGTGACGTGGTGGTGCCCCCGAGTGACGTGGTGGTGCCCCCGAGTGACGTGGGGGTGGACGTGGTGGTGCCCCCGAGTGACGTGGTGGTGCCCCCGAGTGACGTGGTGGTGCCCCCGAGTGACGTGGTGGTGCCCCCGAGTGACGTGGTGGTGCCCCCGAGTGACGTGGTGGTGCCCCCGAGTGATGTGGTGGTGCCCCCGAGTGACGTGGTGGTGCCCCCGAGTGACGTGGTGGTGCCCCCGAGTGACGTGGGGGTGGACGTGGTGGTGCCCCCGAGTGACGTGGTGGTGCCCCCGAGTGACGTGGTGGTGCCCCCGAGTGACGTGGTGGTGCCCCCGAGTGACGTGGTGGTGCCCCCCGAGTGACGTGGTGGTGCCCCCGAGTGACGTGGTGGTGCCCCCGAGTGACGTGGTGGTGCCCCCGAGTGACGTGGTGGTGTCCCCGAGTGACGTGGTGGTGTCCCCGAGTGACGTGGTGGTGTCCCCGAGTGACGTGGTGGTGCCCCCGAGTGACGTGGTGGTGCCCCCGAGTGATGTGGTGGTGCCCCTAGGTGATGTGGTGGTGCCCCCGAGTGATGTGGTGGTGCCCCCGAGTGATGTGGTGGTGTCCCCGAGTGATGTGGTGGTGTCCCCGAGTGATGTGGTGGTGTCCCCGAGTGATGTGGTGGTGTCCCCGAGTGATGTGGTGGTGTCCCCGAGTGATGTGGTGGTGTCCCCGAGTGATGTGGTGGTGCCCCCGAGTGACGTGGTGGTGTCCCCGAGTGACGTGGTGGACGAGTGATGTGGTGGTGCCCCCGAGTGACGTGGTGGTGTCCCCGAGTGACGTGGTGGTGTCCCCGAGTGACGTGGTGGTGCCCCCGAGTGACGTGGTGGTGCCCCCGAGTGACGTGGTGGTGCCCCCGAGTGACGTGGTGGTGCCCCCGAGTGATGTGGTGGTGTCCCTGAGTGGTGTCCCAGAGTGATGTGGTGGTGTCCCAGAGTGATGTGGTGGAGTCCCAGAGTGATGTGGTGGTGTCCCAGAGTGATGTGGTGGTGTCCCAGAGTGATGTGGTGGTGTCCCAGAGTGATGTGGTGGTGTCCCAGAGTGGTGCCCCTGAGTGATGTGGTGGTGTCCCTGAGTGACGTGGTGGTGCCCCCGAGTGACGTGGTGGTGCCCCCGAGTGACGTGGTGGTGCCCCCGAGTGACGTGGTGGTGCCCCCGAGTGACGTGGTGGTGCCCCCGAGTGACGTGGTGGTGCCCCCGAGTGGTGTGATGGTGCCCCTGAGTGATGTGGTGGTGCCCCTGAGTGGTGTCCCAGAGTGATGTGGTGGTGTCCCAGAGTGATGTGGTGGAGTCCCAGAGTGATGTGGTGGTGTCCCAGAGTGATGTGGTGGTGTCCCAGAGTGATGTGGTGGTGTCCCAGAGTGATGTGGTGGTGTCCCAGAGTGGTGCCCCTGAGTGATGTGGTGGTGTCCCTGAGTGACGTGGTGGTGCCCCCGAGTGACGTGGTGGTGCCCCCGAGTGACGTGGTGGTGCCCCCGAGTGACGTGGTGGTGCCCCCGAGTGACGTGGTGGTGCCCCCGAGTGACGTGGTGGTGCCCCCGAGTGACGTGGTGGTGGCCCCGAGTGACGTGGTGGTGGCCCCGAGTGACGTGGTGGTGGCCCCGAGTGACGTGGTGGTGCCCCCGAGTGACGTGGTGGTGCCCCCGAGTGACGTGGTGGTGCCCCCGAGTGACGTGGTGGTGCCCCCGAGTGACGTGGTGGTGCCCCCGAGTGACGTGGTGGTGCCCCCGAGTGACGTGGTGGTGCCCCCGAGTGACGTGGTGGTGCCCCCGAGTGATGTGGTGGTGCCCCCGAGTGATGTGGTGGTGCCCCCGAGTGATGTGGTGGTGCCCCCGAGTGGTGCCCCTGAGTGGTGTGATGGTGCCCCTGAGTGATGTGGTGGTGCCCCCTGAGTGATGTGGTGGTGTCCCAGAGTGATGTGGTGGTGTCCCAGAGTGATGTGGTGGTGTCCCAGAGTGATGTGGTGGTGTCCCAGAGTGATGTGGTGGTGTCCCAGAGTGATGTGGTGGTGTCCCAGAGTGATGTGGTGGTGTCCCAGAGTGATGTGGTGGTGTCCCAGAGTGATGTGGTGGTGTCCCAGAGTGATGTGGTGGTGTCCCAGAGTGATGTGGTGGTGGCTCTGAGTGATGTGGTGGTGGCTCTGAGTGATGTGGTGGTGGCTCTGAGTGATGTGGTGGTGTCCCAGAGTGATGTGGTGGTGTCCCAGAGTGATGTGGTGGTGTCCCAGAGTGGTGCCCCTGAGTGATGTGGTGGTGGCTCTGAGTGATGTGGTGGTGGCTCTGAGTGATGTGGTGGTGTCCCTGAGTGATGTGGTGGTGTCCCTGAGTGAGGTGGCGGTGCCCCCGAGTGAGGTGGCGGTGCCCCCGAGTGACGTGGGGGTGCCCCCGAGTGACGTGGGGGTGCCCCCGAGTGACGTGGGGGTGCCCCCGAGTGACGTGGGGGTGCCCCCGAGTGACGTGGTGGTGCCCCCGAGTGATGTGGTGGTGCCCCCGAGTGATGTGGTGGTGCCCCCGAGTGACGTGGTGGTGCCCCCGAGTGACGTGGTGTTGTCCCCGAGTGACGTGGTGGTGCCCCCGAGTGACGTGGTGGTGCCCCCGAGTGACGTGGTGGTGCCCCCGAGTGACGTAGTGGTGCCCCTGAGTGGTGTGATGGTGCCCCCGAGTGATGTGGTGGTGCCCCTGAGTGGTGCCCCTGAGTGATGTGGTGGTGCCCCAGAGTGATGTGGTGGTGTCCCAGAGTGATGTGGTGGTGTCCCAGAGTGATGTGGTGGTGTCCCAGAGTGATGTGGTGGTGTCCCAGAGTGATGTGGTGGTGTCCCAGAGTGATGTGGTGGTGTCCCAGAGTGGTGCCCCTGAGTGATGTGGTGGTGGCTCCGAGTGATGTGGTGGTGGCTCCGAGTGATGTGGTGGTGGCTCCGAGTGATGTGGTGGTGGCTCCGAGTGATGTGGTGGTGGCTCCGAGTGATGTGGTGGTGGCTCCGAGTGATGTGGTGGTGGCTCCGAGTGATGTGGTGGTGGCTCCGAGTGATGTGGTGGTGGCTCCGAGTGATGTGGTGGTGGCTCCGAGTGATGTGGTGGTGGCTCCGAGTGATGTGGTGGTGGCTCCGAGTGATGTGGTGGTGGCTCCGAGTGATGTGGTGGTGGCTCCGAGTGATGTGGTGGTGTCCCTGAGTGGTGCCCCTAAGTGATGTGGTGGTGTCCCAGAGTGATGAGGTGGTGCCCCTGAGTGGTGCCCCTAAGTGATGTGGTGGTGTCCCAGAGTGATGTGGTGGTGTCCCAGAGTGATGTGGTGGTGTCCCAGAGTGATGTGGTGGTGTCCCAGAGTGATGTGGTGGTGTCCCAGAGTGATGTGGTGGTGTCCCAGAGTGATGTGGTGGTGTCCCAGAGTGATGTGGTGGTGTCCCAGAGTGATGTGGTGGTGTCCCAGAGTGATGTGGTGGTGTCCCAGAGTGATGTGGTGGTGTCCCAGAGTGATGTGGTGGTGTCCCAGAGTGATGTGGTGGTGTCCCAGAGTGATGTGGTGGTGTCCCAGAGTGATGTGGTGGTGTCCCAGAGTGATGTGGTGGTGTCCCAGAGTGATGTGCTGGTGTCCCAGAGAGATGTGCTGGTGTCCCAGAGAGATGTGCTGGTGTCCCAGAGAGATGTGCTGGTGTCCCAGAGAGATGTGCTGGTGTCCCAGAGTGATGTGGTGGTGTCCCAGAGTGATGTGGTGGTGTCCCAGAGTGATGTGGTGGTGCCCCTGAGCGATGTGGTGGTGCCCCTGAGCGATGTGGTGGTGCCCCAGAGTGATGTGGTGGTGCCCCCGAGTGATGTGGTGGTGCCCCCGAGTGATGTGGTGGTGTCACCGAGTGATGAGGTGGTGTCACCGAGTGATGAGGTGGCGTCACCGAGTGATGAGGTGGCGTCACCGAGTGATGAGGTGGCGTCACCGAGTGATGAGGTGGCGTCACCGAGTGATGAGGTGGCGTCCCCGAGTGATGAGGTGGCGTCCCCGAGTGATGAGGTGGCGTCCCCGAGTGATGAGGTGGTGTCCCCGAGTGATGAGGTGGTGTCCCCGAGTGATGAGGTGGTGTCCCCGAGTGATGAGGTGGTGTCCCCGAGTGATGAGGTGGTGTCCCCGAGTGATGAGGTGGTGTCCCAGAGTGATGTGGTGGTGTCCCAGAGTGGTGCCCCTGAGTGATGTGGTGGTGCCCCTGAGTGATGTGGTGGTGTCCCTGAGTGATGTGGTGGTGTCCCTGAGTGATGTGGTGGTGTCCCTGAGTGATGTGGTGGTGTCCCCGAGTGATGTGGTGGTGTCACCGAGTGATGTGGTGGTGTCACCGAGTGATGTGGTGGTGTCACCGAGTGATGTGGTGGTGTCACCGAGTGATGTGGTGGTGTCACCGAGTGATGTGGTGGTGTCACCGAGTGATGTGGTGGTGTCCCAGAGTGATGCGGTGGTGTCCCAGAGTGATGTGGTGGTGTCACCGAGTGATGTGGTGGTGTCACCGAGTGATGTGGTGGTGTCACCGAGTGATGTGGTGGTGTCACCGAGTGATGTGGTGGTGTCCCAGAGTGATGTGGTGGTGTCCCAGAGTGATGTGGTGGTGTCCCAGAGTGATGTGGTGGTGTCCCAGAGTGATGTGGTGGTGTCCCAGAGTGATGTGGTGGTGTCCCAGAGTGATGTGGTGGTGTCCCAGAGTGGTGTCCCAGAGTGATGTGGTGGTGTCCCAGAGTGGTGCCCCTGAGTGATGTGGTGGTGCCCCTGAGTGATGTGGTGGTGTCCCTGAGTGATGTGGCGGTGCCCCTGAGTGATGTGGCGGTGCCCCTGAGTGATGTGGCGGTGCCCCTGAGTGATGTGGCGGTGCCCCTGAGTGATGTGGCGGTGCCCCTGAGTGATGTGGCGGTGCCCCTGAGTGATGTGGCGGTGCCCCTGAGTGATGTGGCGGTGTCCCTGAGTGTGTGGTGCCCCTGAGTGATGTGGTGGTGTCCCAGAGTGATGTGGTGGTGTCCCAGAGTGATGTGGTGGTGTCCCAGAGTGATGTGGTGGTGTCCCAGAGTGATGTGGTGGTGTCCCAGAGTGATGTGGTGGTGTCCCAGAGTGGTGTCCCAGAGTGGTGCCCCTGAGTGATGTGGTGGTGCCCCTGAGTGATGTGGTGGTGTCCCTGAGTGATGTGGCGGTGCCCCTGAGTGATGTGGCGGTGCCCCTGAGTGATGTGGCGGTGCCCCTGAGTGATGTGGCGGTGCCCCTGAGTGATGTGGCGGTGCCCCTGAGTGATGTGGCGGTGCCCCTGAGTGATGTGGCGGTGCCCCTGAGTGATGTGGCGGTGTCCCTGAGTGTGTGGTGCCCCTGAGTGATGTGGTGGTGTCCCAGAGTGATGTGGTGGTGTCCCAGAGTGATGTGGTGGTGTCCCAGAGTGGTGCCCCTGAGTGATGTGGTGGTGGCTCTGAGTGATGTGGTGGTGTCCCTGAGTGATGTGGTGGTGCCCCTGAGTGGTGACCCTAAGTGATGTGGTGGTGTCACCGAGTGATGTGGTGGTGTCACCGAGCGATGTGGTGGTGTCACCGAGCGATGTGGTGGTGCCCCTGAGCGATGTGGTGGTGCCCCTGAGCGATGTGGTGGTGCCCCTGAGCGATGTGGTGGTGCCCCTGAGCGATGTGGTGGTGCCCCTGAGCGATGCGGTGGTGTCCCAGAGTGATGCGGTGGTGTCCCAGAGTGATGCGGTGGTGTCACCGAGTGATGCGGTGGTGTCACCGAGTGATGTGGTGGTGTCACCGAGTGATGTGGTGGTGTCACCGAGTGATGTGGTGGTGTCACCGAGTGATGTGGTGGTGTCACCGAGTGATGTGGTGGTGTCACCGAGTGATGTGGTGGTGCCCCCGAGTGATGTGGTGGTGCCCCCGAGTGATGAGGTGGTGTCCCCGAGTGATGTGGTGGTGTCCCCGAGTGATGTGGTGGTGTCCCAGAGTGATGTGGTGGTGTCCCAGAGTGGTGCCCCTGAGTGATGTGGTGGTGCCCCTGAGTGATGTGGTGGTGTCCCTGAGTGATGTGGTGGTGTCCCTGAGTGATGTGGTGGTGTCCCTGAGTGATGTGGTGGTGTCCCTGAGTGATGTGGTGGTGTCCCCGAGTGATGTGGTGGTGTCCCCGAGTGATGTGGTGGTGTCACCGAGTGATGTGGTGGTGTCACCGAGTGATGTGGTGGTGTCACCGAGTGATGTGGTGGTGTCCCAGAGTGATGTGGTGGTGTCCCCGAGTGATGTGGTGGTGTCCCAGAGTGATGTGGTGGTGTCACCGAGTGATGTGGTGGTGTCACCGAGTGATGTGGTGGTGTCACCGAGTGATGTGGTGGTGTCACCGAGTGATGTGGTGGTGTCCCAGAGTGATGTGGTGGTGTCCCAGAGTGATGTGGTGGTGTCCCAGAGTGATGTGGTGGTGTCCCAGAGTGATGTGGTGGTGTCCCAGAGTGGTGTCCCAGAGTGATGTGGTGGTGTCCCAGAGTGGTGCCCCTGAGTGATGTGGTGGTGCCCCTGAGTGATGTGGCGGTGCCCCTGAGTGATGTGGCGGTGCCCCTGAGTGATGTGGCGGTGCCCCTGAGTGATGTGGCGGTGCCCCTGAGTGATGTGGCGGTGCCCCTGAGTGATGTGGCGGTGCCCCTGAGTGATGTGGCGGTGCCCCTGAGTGATGTGGCGGTGCCCCTGAGTGATGTGGCGGTGCCCCTGAGTGATGTGGCGGTGCCCCTGAGTGATGTGGCGGTGCCCCTGAGTGATGTGGTGGTGTCCCTGAGTGTGTGGTGCCCCTGAGTGATGTGGTGGTGTCCCAGAGTGATGTGGTGGTGTCCCAGAGTGATGTGGTGGTGTCCCAGAGTGGTGCCCCTGAGTGATGTGGTGGTGGCTCTGAGTGATGTGGTGGTGTCCCTGAGTGATGTGGTGGTGCCCCTGAGTGGTGACCCTAAGTGATGTGGTGGTGTCACCGAGTGATGTGGTGGTGTCACCGAGTGATGTGGTGGTGTCACCGAGCGATGTGGTGGTGTCACCGAGCGATGTGGTGGTGTCACCGAGCGATGTGGTGGTGCCCCTGAGCGATGTGGTGGTGCCCCTGAGCGATGTGGTGGTGCCCCTGAGCGATGTGGTGGTGCCCCTGAGCGATGTGGTGGTGCCCCTGAGCGATGTGGTGGTGCCCCTGAGCGATGTGGTGGTGCCCCTGAGCGATGTGGTGGTGTCACCGAGCGATGAGGTGGTGTCACCGAGTGATGAGGTGGTGCCCCCGAGTGATGTGGTGGTGCCCCAGAGTGATGTGGTGGTATCCCAGAGTGATGTGGTGGTATCCCAGAGTGATGTGGTGGTATCCCAGAGTGATGTGGTGGTATCCCAGAGTGATGTGGTGGTATCCGAGAGTGATGTGGTGGTATCCCAGAGTGATGTGGTGGTGTCCCAGGGTGATGTGGTGGTGTCCCAGGGTGATGTGGTGGTGTCCCAGGGTGATGTGGTGGTGCCCCCGAGTGACGTGGTGGTGCCCCCGAGTGACGTGGTGGTGCCCCCGAGTGACGTGGTGGTGCCCCCGAGTGACGTGGTGGTGCCCCCGAGTGACGTGGTGGTGCCCCCGAGTGACGTGGTGGTGTCCTCGAGTGATGTGGTGGTGTCCTCGAGTGATGTGGTGGTGTCCTCGAGTGATGTGGTGCCCCCGAGTGACGTGGTGGTGCCCCCGAGTGACGTGGTGGTGCCCCCGAGTGACGTGGTGGTGCCCCCGAGTGACGTGGTGGTGCCCCCGAGTGACGTGGTGGTGTCCTCGAGTGATGTGGTGGTGTCCTCGAGTGATGTGGTGGTGTCCTCGAGTGATGTGGTGGTGTCCTCGAGTGATGTGGTGGTGTCCTCGAGTGATGTGGTGGTGTCCTCGAGTGACGTGGTGGTGCCCCCGAGTGACGTGGTGGTGTGCCCCTGAGTGACGTGGTGGTGCCCCTGAGTGATGTGGTGGTGCCCCTGAGTGATGTGGTGGTGCCCCTGAGTGATGTGGTGTGTGAGGGTGTGTGGGGGTGTTAGGGGGTGAGGGTGAGTGAGGGTGAGAGGGTTGTGAGGGTGAGGGGTGTGAGGGGTGTGAGGGTGAGTGAGGGTGAGTGAGGGTGTGTGAGGGTGGGTGAGGGAATGAGGGTGTGTGAGGGTGAGGGAGGGTGAGGGTGTGTGAGGATCCGAAGTAAATGGTGGCAGGGCAGACATCATAAGACAGAGAAGAGACTGCGTGGTGACTGAGTTGGTCAGTTTCAGAATCAGGAGGGGCAGAGTCAGCACAGTCTGCGGGGGAGCGGCAGCCTTTGAAGTCTGATGCCGAGGCACAGACAAATGGTGGTGAGCGATGTGCACGCGGGGGGGGGGCAGAGGAGTGGCAGCCTTTGAAGTCTGATGCCGAGGCACAGACAAATGGTGGTGTGTTATGTGGCTGGCTCTGTGCATGCGCATAGATCACATGAACTGTATGCGATCCGCAGCCGTTTTTGTAGACTTTTCTTTTCCGCTTACTATAATCTCGCTGGAGCAATGCGCAAGCGCATTGTATCATGCAAGACCTAAGAAGGCAGCCCTGCTGGAAGAAGAATCCCAACTCTTAACTCTTGCAGGAAAAAGAGGCCTGACTCAAGGTCTTTTGAATCCTACTGGCATCCATCCAGGACTGGAGCTACTCTCGAAGGGTCCAGTGGGTGACCTCTTGTTCAGGAGCAATAGTACTCCTGACTCCAAGAGGGCCCAGCTGACTAAAGAGGACTAGGCTATGCAGGAGACCCCACAAGAGAGACCTGTCACCCACAAGTCTACCCCGAGGAGCTAGGGGCTGACCAGAAGACGTTTTTACCAGCAGTTAGAAACTAAGTCTGTAGTTAAACGTTTGCCCAGCTCTATCACAGTTAGCCTGAAATTGCACATAGTTCCCAGCCCACTGCGAGGCGCAGCTGCTTAATAAGCCACTACAGACACAGATGGCAGCTGATACTCCTTCTCCTCCCCACCCCCCCCCCCCCCACCCCCCAAAACAACTTTACTGTTTTCACTCCTGCTGCAAGGTCGAGTGGGTCTTTTGTTCTAAGCTTTTGCTCAGAACACTAACTGATGAAATCTTGAATGCACATGTGCCTCCTACGTGCAACAGCATTACAATGCAGGCCAACTTGTTTGACTCAGGAAAAAAAGCTACATGTTAGAGACACAGGTTTGAGTTAGGGCAACAAGTAGTCCACTTGGTTTGTGGTGACTGTGCAACCCAATCTCCCTTGGGCAATTTGGCTATGGCTGCGCTGGCCTATAGGGAGATACGGCCGCCTAAAGGAAGGTAGTTTATAGTGTGTGCGACACCAATGAAAGTCCGGTAGGCTCATTGTGTACAAAATAAGGACAATGAACCTCAAAATGTTGCAGCCTTTCCCTTATCACAACTGGGTCCTTTTTCCATAATAGCGAGGCAAAGGGAAGCTGCTGAGCAGCTCTATTAATACTTCCTACCTCGCTAGTGAGGGGGCGGTCAGCGAGAACCAACCAAATTCTGTCATTCGGAGTGCCCAGGTACTTTATGTGCTCTAATCATGCAGGGCCCACTCCTACCCCACTAAGAATTGCCTGGGCAGCTGATCACAATCATTGTGAGACTCTTCCCAGGCTGTGGTAATGTAACTGAAGAACAAAGGCTTCTCTTTAATTGAAAGGGTGGCGGGCACAGTGCAAGTGCAGGCCACTGGGGAGAGGGGGTTGGATGCTGCTGTGGAGAAGCATAGAAAGTAATGCAGCACTTCACTAGCATGCAGCAAAGGGAGCGAAAAGACCAATCTTTGACGCTCCACGTAGAGTTTCTCCTTTCCTTTTGAGCTGTCTCTCCCTCCTTGTAGAATGTCCACTCACACTTCATAACTTTACATTTCTCATGGCATGTGTGACACCTTCAGCAAGCCTGTAATGGCTTTTTAAGCCATTGGCACTTTGCATTCATGTTTGTGTACCTTTTATACACTGACAACACTGGGTGTCATGTATCAATTTTGGAAATAGCCATTACCCAGCTGCGATTTTCGGCAAATCGCAATTAGGCAATCGCTATTCCTAATGTATGAAACTTCATCAGTTTTATTTTGCGTTTCCTAGTGGGTCGCAAATCGACCTACCTAATGAATATTAATGAGGTAGGTCGCAATTTGCGACTCAGTGGTAATAGCCAAAAAAAAATCATAGGGATGGTGGCCTGCTGAGGTCAGAAGACCACCATGTCCATGATTGCTTTTAAATAAAGCAATATTTTTTGCATTTAAAAAAAAAAAAAAGAAAAGTTTTCTTATAATTTCTTAAGAGCAGGCAGATGATCTGAAAAAATGCTTACGCTACCTCTCTGAAAGGGGAAAGGGTTCCTTGGGGACCCCTGCGCATTTGCGAATGGGTTACCACCTACTTTAAGTAGGTGGTAAAATGTGAATGTTTTGCAAAACATTTCGCCCACAAAACATTCCTACATACCACACCGATTAGGTATAAGGAAGGTACGCTCTGAACATGCCCCTTCCTAATACTGAATCGGTATGTATTCGCAATTCCAAAATGCGCTTCAGTAACATGTTATCAAATCGTAAATAGGAATTCATACATACCAAAATGCATTTTACTGGTTGCAAACGGCCATATTCTGCGAATCGAGTCGTTAGCAACTGGTAAAATGCATGATACATGTGAACCATTGTAAGCATATTTTTTCAAATCCCAAAAATACAAAGTGCCCTTACCTGTAAAGCCAGGACTAGCTGAAGGGGTCACACAAACCATGTTGGGTACATGGCAAATATGCCTTCCCACTGAACAGCCTCTCACATCCCATAGAGCAGTAACATAATCATGATAGAATAGCCTCTCAACCCACATAGAGACTGAATATAAGTTAAGCAGTACAGTATCTCCATAGGAGATACAGCCCTGACTAATTCCAATTATGGTGGTGTTATATGACATATTGGGGGCTCTTGGCAGAAAGAAAGGGGAGCAGATAACACCACCCCAAACTCACCAGGCCCTGCCTCAGACCACCACGCCCCACCCCAGAGCAGCAACAGAGCTCCCGAATGAGGCAGAGGCACTTGGTGAGAGACAGCTTAGCAGCACAAAAGATGGGTAGGGCAGCGAAAGCTCCACCCCAGCCTGCAGGAACCTGGCTGCACTCTCCTAGTCCCCCAATACTAACAAGTGCCCTGGCCCGAGGAAGAATACAGATGCAGACAACAGCCCTCAGACAGACTCCAACTCCATCCCAATCCCCTCCCCCCGGAATCAGCATTGCCATAGAGAGCACAGCCATGGGACAGAGGCAAAGGCCAGCAATTTACTCCGCTCCCAAGAGGAAAGCAGTGACACCGCTGGGAAACACCAACAGCCCCACTTCTGTTCCCCACGAAAATCCACCCAACGCCCACCCCCTAACCTGGGACAAACCCCATTCCCATTTACCATATACTTCAAGCAGGCGATAAATGGGAGCATTAACCCGGTCAGAATTGAGAAAACCTAAGCAAATTTGACCCAGAAAAAAACATGTTTGCATTGTTCTTTTCCATTCCGGTCCGTCTAACATTCAGTTGGACAGTACAGAGGTGAAATTATCAACCATAAATGGTCGTTTTGGCCCACCTGCACCACCCAGTTTGTGATCAGGGATATAGTGGCTTTAGACTACTTGCAGAGAGGAACCTCACACACTAGTGAAGTGGCTAGTTCCTACCCACTAAAAGGGATAGTGAGCAATCATACCCCAAACAGCAGAAACTTACATCCCACTGAATGTTTTTTCAGTCACTCACCGTAGTAGTGTCTCGCTACCCATAATAAGACTTCTCATTCCACAAGAAGCTACTGCTCAGCCATGCTAAAAAAGCCCCTCACTTCCCACATAGTGGTCTTAATTCTCATGCTGAACCTGAAGTCATCCTACTCCTGCATGCTGATGCTCACCCTTGATAGGGGTTTCTTTCATCCCTCAGTATCCCTGTGTTCAGCTCTTTAGCTGCATCAGCTATCGGAAGCCCCCTAGCGTTCAGCACTACATGGTCCCCTTGAAGACTGCTAGACTATGGCTGGCTCCAAAGTGCTTCTGTGTAGTCATTATTAGGGTGGAACCGCACATTTCAAAGTCATGGTACACCACTTCACTATCCCTAGTCCTAAACATTACCCTAATCCATTTTATGTGACATTTCTTATCAGAAGCAAGTTTATGTATTCATTCTTTTGTATTGTATTAAGTGTTTTTATATTACTGTTGCTATTAAAGTTATCTTTATACATTTATCTTTATTTTGGTTTCTTAGCAAATACATCATGTCAGCTATTCCCAAACAGGGTGGTTAACTTGCATAGAGAAGGTGGCCTGAAGGTTGGTTTATGTTACAACATGACACCATTATCATAGCACATAATGCAGGCTAATATTCAGCCAGTGCCATGACTGGATTTTGCATATCATATTGTCCTGGCTTAGATGTGCTCTGTCCACATACTTAACTCTGTATCTCAATCTTAATCTAAAAATGCCCCTCTTAATACACAGCTCCGCCATTTCACCTCAATTCCAACATACATAAGCATACAGCTATGCCAGTGCGCCCCAACCATGACCTTCACATATAGTACACATACAGCTCTGCCAGCGTGCCTCAAAACCAACGTGCACATAATCTACATTCGTTCAGCTCTGCTGCTGCACATCACTCTGACTTGCACAAATGCTGTGAATGGCGGTGTACTTCAACCCCAATATGCACTTAAGGATATCAAGGCACAGCTTTGCCAGTGCTTTTCAGTCATGACCTGCAGTTATTATGTAAACACCCAGCTCTGCCTTTGCAACTCAGTTGAGATTTGAATATGCCCCTATGCACAGACAGTTATCTCTGTCTGTTCACCTCAGGCCTATTATACATGTACGCAAAAACATATGTAAGACCACCTCAATCACAACCTGTATGTGCACAAAGCTCTACTAGTGTACCATAATCCTGACCTGCCTCTACCTTTTATGCATTCAACTCTGCAACTGCACCTCATTCATAACCTACACATATCATGTGCAATTGTGTTGTGAACACTGAGACAGTTCCTATTCAAGCCTCTTCAATTTTTTTAGTGAGTCATATTTCTTTTTATTACATTTTTCATCAACAATTTTAGAGTATGTTCAAAACATGAGGACTATCGTTTGTCCTACAATGCTATTTCCAGGGACAGTTTCAGGCTTGGTGTCAATGGTTCCGTTTGGGTATTAAACTCTATATTATCCCTTAATAAACCCTCCCCCTCCCTTCCCCTTCCCCTCCACCCCTTCTTCCAACAAGTAATAATCCAAGAAATAAACAATAATAAAACTAGGTACTTGATCGGGGTATCAGTGTTACCAATGCTTGTTCGGAAAGAGGGTGTGTATTGAGCCCACGGGAGCTCATCGGATGTTTCGGGTGTTCCAGGAGGGGCTATTCAAAATTGGAAGAGGTGTAGCGCTTGTGCTCTTGATGGGCATGTTATTAGCGGTAGGCCTTTTGGGAGATAACTAGTCAAGGATGTCAAGTCAAGTTTAAAACTGCCAACATCCTCATACAAGCCTCAGACCACCACCTCACCCTCTTTGAGAAACCCTTTAGTGCCTTGACGCACCAACTCTCTCTACCTTCTCCAAACCCCACCCAGACTCAACTACCCGACGATCTCATTCTGTCCCCTCCCCCACTAGATCTCCCCCTCCCAACCCTACACATCAACCCAGTACAGACTGTCATGCCTACTCTCCCTCTCACCCACGACCAACCTTCACCTACCCTTTTCATCTCCCCTAACCTCACTCCTCTCACCCTTCCTCTACAACTCGTACCTCCTGCACCACCACTCCCTCTGCTAATCTCTCCCTCCCTGAATGTCCCCCCCCTCATTCGGAAGTAACCATTCCCATCACCCCCAATCCCCACTCACCACCTTCGCGTGTGGGGGAGCGATTTATTCCAGCTCTCCTCTATGCGGATGATGCTGCCTTATTAGCGAGAACTGCGGTTGGTTTACAATGCCTTTTAACCTCCTTTGCTGTTTTTATGAGTTCTTTGGACCTAAGTGTACATTTCTCAAAATCACACTCAATGATAATAGGCATTAAGCCCAAAAGGGTTACATCTCTCCATTGTGAGGATAACGAGGGTTAATATTTTCCCCTACCTGGGTGTATTATTTGACGAGAGAGGCACATGGGGCCCGCAAATTAATGCAAAGAGAAATGTTTTGGCTAGATCCACATCTGCAGTTCTAGGTTTCTCACGTAGGTTAGGGGCAAAACGAATACAAGCCCTGTTAAATGTATATAGAGCTAAATGCCCCTCTATAGCAATCTATGGCTTCGATATTTGGGGATTCGGGGAAGCTAAGGAAATCCAAGTAGTAGAAAATAAATTTTTAAGACACCTGCTATCGGTGCCTCAATCCACGCCAACATATATAATTCATCAAGAGACTGGGACAGGAATGGATTGCAACTTGGCTAAACCCGGAACTTGAAATGAATCGTGAAATTATGAGAGATTGGTTAGCTTTAGATCGAGCCAGTAGTATTCCCTAGTTGGGTTACGTTAAAAGGCTGGCTGAGAAATTGGGACGGCCAGAATTATTTAACCCCTTCCGCGCTGATGACAAAGCCAGCTCGTCATGGGCGTTACCTGCGCTACGCGGATGACGAGCTGGCTTTGTCACAAACCGCGCGTTTTTTAAAAATCAGCGCACAGCGGGAAAACGCGGTAGCGGTTAATTCTCCAGACAAATTAGTAAAGGGAGATATGCAGTGGGTTAAGAAATTTTATTTATATAAGGCACTTCTGGAAAGAGAGGAAAGGGAGTTGGTAAAACCAGCGGTACGTGCCCATCAATTGTTAAAAACGTCTTGTGCAATTGAACCTTATTTGAACGTGGTAACCAACTCTAACCACCGCTTTCTCCTAGTTAGATTCAGGATGAATCGGTTAAATTTTCTCCTCGCAGATCCCCCGGGATGGAGAAGGGTGGAAGATCTGGGAGTTTGTTCTTGTGATAACTTCTCCACCCAGGATACATTGCACTTTGTTTTATTCTGCGAGCATTTGTTATATAGTCGGAGATGTTTTATTCTCCCAATTCTAAAGGATAAAGGATTTTTACAAGCGAAACCAGCACTTATATATTTACAGATGTTGTCCAATGTATGGGAAATTTTTAATATCGGGAGTTTCCTCACTGCAGCAGTTAGGATAAGGAGGAAAAATGTGAGAGTGATCTCCATGATCTAGTTTACATTAATGAATTTTTTAATAATCAGGTTTTAACGTGTGCAATATCTGTGTTGTTAACAAATGTCACATTAATTTTAATATTTTTGTATAGAATGCTTTTATGGTTTTGATTAACCGAATAAAGGACTTTGACTGACTGGCATAGGACTTCAGGACAGCACAGAAGTGACAATAGTGCACAGGCTCTCCAAGATTTTCCAGTGGTGATTCAGACTAATGAATTTAAACAGGTTGAGACTTTAAATGAACATGTAAACCCTTCAGACAGGGTTTATAATGTCAAATAGAAATTCTGGGGGTTATACCCACACAAATAAAGCGAAATTCTGGACGCATTTAACAGAAGTCTATGACTTTATTATCACAGATAATGATTGGCCGCGAGTTTTTATAAAGGATGCACCTATAGGTGAGGAGGTAATAATGCTGGCATTTTGCTACTTAGTGCCTGAAGACTGCAGGCAAAGATAGGCATGCAAATACGCATTGAAACAAGTTCCAGCTTTTTTAAGCAACCAAGCTAGGTGGGATACAATTTTGTTTCCACGTTTACAGGATGAGCGTCAAATATCCTGTGAAGCCAGAAGCAAAATACAACATAAAAGCTATCTTATATCAGGTGCAATTTAAAAGTATTATTACGCCTTCAGGTTTCACTACAACCACCCCTTTGTAAAACCCGATTAATCATACAAAATTGTTTTAAAATATAGAAATGTTAACTCACATACCCGTACTTAGAAATAATCTTTATAGATGCTCCTATTCCTACACTAGAAGCATTGACAAAAGCAAGCATAAATAATGTTCGAGCTCTACGCTTGCGTTAAGTGCAGTGGAACATGCTTTAAGTGCAGTTGATGTAAAACTGGGGTATGAACCAACAAGCCGCACAAAATAACTTCCTCAATACACACAAAACATAACAAATTCCTAAAATTTAACCCACAAAAGACTACAAGAGCGTGTTCCACAAAGACACCTCTAAACAGCCTGTGGTTGCTACTAAATAGAAATAATCCGTGGCATGCACTGCAGAACTGTGAATTTTCTAAGTCGACAAAAGTAAAGTTTGACATATTCACACTAAAACATTAGGCGATATAGCACTGCACAGCTCACCAAAATTAATGCCTGGTTACTTGGATTCTTCCAATCCCACACTAATAGTATCAAATTCTTAATTCTGTGGGCATGGACACAATGTCAATTTAGCACACTGGAACCTCAACAGATTCAAAATGGAAATCAATAAAGAAATAAACAGCTCTGAGGAAAGGTGGTTATCTTACAAGATAAGCTTCCTTTGATCTATGTTCAACACACCATGTGCCATAAAACTTAAGGAAATTGAGCTACATGGAACTATGACGACAATTTGGCAGCAAAGGCAGCAGCTCATCCTTTAAAAGGATCAGGAGTAACCAGATCTCCAACCAAGACATTCTGGAAGTGATTCAAGCAACAGCTAAACGTAAAAAGCCTCCTCGTGACTTTCCCTATAAACACTCCTATACCCTCGTTTAGGATAACGCTCCAATGGTGTCTTTACCCAGAGTGGGGGATAGACATACTCCTAACAAGCAAGTTAGACTAGATCTAATTAAAGCAGTTCAGAGGGAACTAGAGGCTGCCGATGCTGGCATGAGTGCCACAGTAGCCATGCTGCAGCAAATATACTATTGGCTATATTTACCTAAAACAAACTAAAAATTATGTATGGCAATGTAAGACTTACTATCAAATAAAACATTCAGCTGTTCCAAGACCAATACAGACTCCCCTTACTACTTCGAATCACCAGTTTGGGGTAATTTTGCTCGACCAGACTGGGCCAATCATATCAGTCGACCTATATAAATGTATATTAGTTGCTGGAAATGCAGGCTCCATATTCCTGTGGGTTTGACTCCAAAGAAATGCTGATGCTCGAGCAGTCACAAAATTCTTGCAGTGCACAGAAGCAAGTGTCACAGTTTGTACCTTTCATTTCATTCCTGCTGTCGCCACAAAGGCGTTCAGGGACCCTGTGTCTATTATGGGACTATGTCTGCAATAATCACAACTGTTCCATCCGGAATCACCAGGTTAGGTCAATAGAGCATGCCAACAGTATGGACATACAAGCCTTCACCACTAAGGTATTACGTACAGGACTGAGGTTGGTACATAATCTATATGAAGTTAAGAGAGCATTAAATAAGTGTGACTAGTTTTGGTGCATAAACTGTTTGCAAGAATCCATCCTACAGATTCACTAGAAATACCTCCAATGGCATCTATCAAGGTGAAACTACTTTGACCACTGAAGTTGTATCAAGCTTACTGGTGAACACTGCAACTTCAAATAGTAATGTATGCTTACAATGATGGGTCATCTGTTCCAACAATAATCGATCCACAGAGAACGCCACTATCTCTGGAATCTCTTAACCTTAATGATCTGTTCCAGTACATCTGTCCATCTCTTGCACTAGCAATTGCCAATGCCACAACCTCAATAACAGTCTCCTGGAAATTTAGAGCACATGGTTCGATCACTGATTGAGAAGAAATTATTAAGTTCAAATCACTATCCTCCACTTAAAGGAAAGGACTGTTTCCGCTTTTCTGAAATAAAATGAAGTGTGCCCATGGGACAGAACGGTCAAACAACCACAGGGAAACAGCTATTGTCAATCATGCTACGTAGTCACTTCCCAGCTTCCAGGATCGAGGACTGCAGAGAGCAACTTGGATTTACCACTCATATCAGCTTTCTGGTAGAGCCGTGCACGTGCAGAGCTCAACACTTCCGGTGATACACTGGGAGATAAACGCTGGCTACGAATAACTGACTGAGCCCAAGGTCAGACAATAATGTGTCTGATGCCAGAAAATGAGCTCCATCTCAGCGAATGTGCTTCCTGTCTAGAATGGTGCCTCATGCCACACAATTTTCCACCTGCAGGAGAATGTGCCATGTGCCACAGTGGTGCTACGATGCTTCCAAACACAAGCCATGTATTTTGTGAATCCCTGCAATGTATCTGATGTAAAGCGCTCTGTGAGAAGTTGGCCTGATGTGCAGTGTTCACTATTCTAGTGATCACTATATATCAGTCCAAACAACCCTTATTGATGATTGGTTGTAAGTCAACCTTATAGACCAGCTATCCTAGTAGCATGGATACGAGCAGTCTAAGGCTAAGACTCTAGAGGGCGTGTTAAGCCAGCTGTTTTACCATCACATTACTCCTTGAACACCCAGTGAAAGGACACCACACAAGTGTTATGAAAATAAACAATGTATTTATTAGAATCACAACAACCCTGTACTCTTTATGAGGACAGGGTGCTAAGCACACAACAAAACTCTTATGAAAATACTTAAGTTAGCACGTTATACACAAATGCCCGAGGGCCACGAAAAACCATATACTCTAAAAGTGGAATGCGAATTACTAGCAGGTAAGTAACAGTTCTAATAGGCTTTGGAATCGCTAGGACTGGACTAGGGAATCGTTAGATTACTACTAGGAGGCCCAGGGGACTCGGGTGCAGAGTGTGCACTCTCACGCGGGATGCGGGACAAAGTCTATGGAAGCTAGAATTCACAAAGTTAGTGTTTACGGGCGAACCCGACCTGGTAGGGAGAAAACGACAGTGGATCCTGACCCTTGGATAGTGAGGCTATGCTGGGACACCGAAGTGCCGAAGTTACCTAGCCCAGGGGCTGCAGCTGCATAGGTCTGAAAAGACGTCGGGGATCTCGTTGCCGGACCAGGAGCCTGGAAGAAAGAAGTTGCTGGCAGGCGACCAGTGAAGGAAAGTTCGATGGATCCAAGCCTGGATCAAGGAAGAAGGAAACCTGAAAGCAGAGGGGACCAAGTTCTTGAATCACTAGCCAGTGATTAAGTGGGCACCAGGATGGCACCGGGCGAAGTCACCGCAGTCAGGTGAGTGGGCGCTGCTGGGCTCTGCAGTCTCTCGGACCAGGAGGCGTTGTCGGCGACCAGGATGGAGGTGCGAGCTGTCCCACGAAGGTTCTTGCTGTCGACGTCGCTGGACCCAGGATTGGGCAACAAGTCTTGGCAAATGTAAGGCCCACGCGGTGGACCTAAAATGGCGTCTTGGGTGGACCAGGAGGGTCCAGGGTACTTCTCCGATGGAGGGAAGCAAGGGCCAGTCTGGAGCAACCAGACCAGCAGCAGAAATGTCGTCGGGCGTCGTCAGGAAGGCCACAAGCCAGCGGGCTAGTAGCCAAACAACGCGGTGAGCAGTAAAAAGCAGAAGGGCCCCACGCAGATCGTGGAGATGCTGGGGGGCTGCTCTTCGGTGCTGGAGCTGCTCAGGGTGGGGGCTTCTCGGACCCCAAAGCACTCACCAGGAATTCACTCGGCGGGCTTGCTGGAAAGAAGTCGTGCAGTCTTGCAGATGGCCGGTCCCTTGAGGTCTCGTCGCACCCACGGTTCTCAGCTGGGCTGTAGAGGCGGGTAGAGGTCAGAGGTGCCAGGGAAGCCGGTTCTCGTCGAGCTGGGCAGTCGGATTCCGGAGGAAGGACTTGCAGCAGACCGCAGTGTTCTTTAGATGGTGCCTGCGGATGCAGGGTGACTACTCCTTAGTCACAAGGGAGAAATCTTAGGAAGAAGTCTTGAGTTCCTTTCGTGGAAAGTAGTTTCAGGATTCAAAGATGATCTGATTTGGAAGGGGGCCAGTCTCTACCTTTATCTTGGAAAAGGGGGCTGGCACGCGACTAAGTCCTGCCCTATGGGTGGGACCAGGAGGGGGGTGGTTACACCCACTTCCTTGGCGGGCTTTTCCCCAGCACAGGGTCTGGAGTGTCCCTGGAACTGGTTCCAGCCAGCCTATGCACAGTGAGCACCGGGGTGCCACGTGCAGTCACCTTCCTCTAAAGCCCTGCCTACCTACAATACACAAAACCCTGTCTGGGACGGTGCTGGCACCGCCCCTGGCAGGAAACCCTTTGTCCTCATCTCCTGCTCTGGGAGGACTCCCAGCAGCAGGAGGGCAGACTTGTGTCTCGGTGGCAGCATCCATTTTGTGGATGCTAAGGCTCTGTCTGACTTTTAACCGGGTTATAGGTTACATGCATGTCGTGTCCCTCTAGAAGGGTGGAATGCTAACCCCGTCGCCAGAATTGGCGAGGGGTTAGTATTCCAATTCGTATGACACCTTACTCGACATGTTTTGATAAAGCGATACCAGAGTTGGCATTTAACCGCGAGGATTATAATGCACTTAAGAGTATATGGTATGCGATATCATGGAAACGGCTAAGGGATGGATCCCGAAAGCCGCAGACAGACTCAGCTCATGCCAGGGCACCATCTCACACGATTCCAAGCACTCTGCCTTCAGGATTGTTAAGGCCTGCCATAGGAGTGACTGATAGGAGATCTGTGTGTCCATTTTAGGGTTAGATATAGGTATACTATATCTAAAGCAAAGGGTGATTACACCACCTTGCCCCAGCTGTCAAGCAGCCAGTTGTGTCAGATTTGGATGGCCAGCCAGGGGTGGCATAATACATGCTGCAGCCCCTGGTAGGCCCTGGGTACACCTATGCCCTGGGTACCTAAGGTACACTGTACAGGGACTGATAAGGTGGCTCAGTATCCAATTTAGATATGTACCTAAGGTACATGGAATCCATTTTACAGAGAGAGCAGTGGGCCTGAGGTCCTGAACAGCAGGGCCTCAGGTCAACTAAGTCAGAAAACCAGCAAAACACCAGGCAAAAAGTTGGGGGCAACCATAGTCAGGGATCGACCTTCCTACACGCTCCGATACCCTAGGGCCTGGCTAGGTCTATATAAAACTTCTTAAATAAAAAAATTAAAAAATCAGAAAATGTGCCTAGTGCCACAGTGGTGCCAAGATGCTTCTAAAGACATGCCATGAAATGTGCTCTATGCGCAGGATGTGGCATTCCGAGCTGCAGAATTGGCCACATACGAAGAATGTGCTCTGTGCATCAGAATGTCCACTATGACCTGACTGCCCCTCTTCATCTCAAAGCGTGTGCCGCAATGCCACATAATGTGGCCCATTCCATTCCCTGTGCAGCCAAATGTGCCCGTGCCACAGAATGTGCTGAAAATGCGTCTTGCACTGTTGAATTGCCCAAAGCTGCTCTCTGGCACCCATTTGTGGTAGAGTCCTCTGGAGTTCCTATTTAAAAAGCTGGCATTAAACCATGCAGAGAAGGCTTATTGGGGCCAGCCTACCAGTGAAGTAACGTAGAAAAAGTGTGGCGCAATGCCGATCTGTGGCAATTGCCAAAGGCAGCGATTACCGGCAAATCAAATCATTAGATACGTTCCCTGATGTTCAAATTGGGTGGCATTTTTAAATTGCATTTTACACACTATATATATATATATATATATATATATATATATATATATATATATATATACATATACATATATATATAACTGTTATATATATACACACACACACACACTTAGAGTCAGAAGGAATGCTGTAATGCGGGCGCTTCCGTGAAACGATATTACAATAAAGGAAAAAGAAATACAGGTGGAACTTTTTAGAAATCTAAGACCTAGCCAATGAGGCCTCAGTACGAATAGAAAATGGAAGAAAAAAAACAGTGTACATTTATAATTCCGAATACATTTCAACACGGTCACATTTGAACATAACGTGTGCGCATTAAGATTGCCTGCTTTTCAGATTTTTTTTAAACTGCACACATAAAATGCTCCAAACAAAGTGCTAGAACCTGCGCCATTTGGTGTGTAGCCTGCTCGCACTGTGCATGCTCCGAATACCGATGAGGTTACTGTGATATAGTTGCAAGTAGAAGGAGTGCGGCCTGCTTTGCATTACCGACATTTGTTAGGCAAATCAGTGCGATTGTATCAACCCTGTGGATGTAAGGTGCTGCATTCTTTTTAAACAAATGCTGTAATTAATCCCATAAATGTTACACACAAAATGTTCTGCATAACATTGCTGTGATTCTAAGACATCTATGAAACAAGCTTTGGCCACGCGGCCGTGAAAGCGATCGCGCTACAAAGCAGCAGCTGTTTTTGGAAGCACATACTTGTACTTGTGGCACCATCCGCCTTGCGGAAGCGAGCAACAGCCAATTAGCATGCGCGCTGCTGCTCGCTCCCTCAAGGTGGATGCCGCCACAAGCACGAGTATGTGCTTACAAAAACAGCAGAGCGACGGCCAAAGGTCCTCCTGTACAGCGCATGAGCACTGCGTAGGCGAGACCTAAAAACACATGTATAAGACCATAGATTAGAGAGCTAGAATTATCAAGCCAAAAGTTGAGCCAGTTTGCAGCACTAACAAGCCGCAGTCAGGACCGATAACGGGGAGCAGTGCAGAGAAGTGGCCTTCAGCCTAACATTGCTTTTCATTCCCAAGCAAAGATGTTATAGAGAACAGCCAAGTTGCTATTTGTCTAACGAAAACAGGTATGCCGTGTGATCTATCTTAAGAAAATTGAATGAAAGGTTTGCAATTTACTGCTTTAGCTAAAATTCAGCATAACAATTTAGAAATAGCTTTAGGGTGTTATGAACTCACTAAACAAGTTAGAAATGTTAAGAGACCCCTTACCAACACAACAATCAATCAAACATGTGAGTACACAAAAAGGGTTTTTGTTCCTTCATTGAATTTTCTTTGTTCCTTTAATTCTCCTGCTCTCCAGGAGATATTAGTCATTCATGGAATACAGTGTACATTCCAATCAATCCTGTAGCCGATTGACACAGGTTGTAGGAGTACTCTCCTGCTTTTCGGAATCACGGACGGAGGATGATTATATTGGTTTAATGGATTCTGGTAACATCAAAGAAGATTAAAGGATATACTTACTTTTACCTATCACTGAATATTGAAAACTTTCTGCACGAGACTTACTGCGATTATATTTTTTAACTTTAACAAATGTGGAACAGCCCTGATGAAGTCAATTTGGTTTAATAACCGATTTTGAAACACATGTTGGCTACAGTATTGACTGGAATGTAAACTGTATTCCATGAATGACTAATATCTCCTGTGGAGCAGGAGGATTAAAGGAACAAAGAAAACTCAATGAAGGAACAAGAACTCTTTTTGTGTACTCGCGTGTTTGATTGATTGCGGTGTTGCTCAGGGGTCTCATTTGCCTCAGGTTAAGGGTCTGTGCTTAACATATCTCAAGGGTATAAGTGGTCACCCTTCACCTTTGGAGCACTGTATAATTATTATTTCTAATTAAATAGGGGCACTGTTAGATTTGCACATAATATAACCTACACCACTTATAACCCTTTATGTTAGAAATGTTCTTGCTGTTTTCGCTGGCCATGCATCACTACATTCCTTTTTGCATTCTGTATAGTTACCTTTCATATGTTATGCACTAGACTAGGATTTTTTTAAATAAACATTTTAAAGTACTGCTCATGTTTCTTTGTGCTACTTTGAGTGTTATTCAACAATAAAAGGGGGGTTTATGTTCCAATGTGTCCTTAAACTAATCTTGTGGAACTGACTGTTACCAGAAAAACTTCCTGCACAGTATCACTGAACAGATGGTCTATGGATGGCAGTCCAAATGGATTTCTAATTTGTATTGGTACATTGTTCAAGTCTTTGCAGGGGGTGTTATAAATCCTTTGTGCCAATAGCACTGGTCGAACACCTCCATTTTAATTTGCAGGTATAGAATACGCACATAGGTCAGCAAGCACACCCCAAACCCGACTGAGCATAAATCAGTGCACACAAAGCTCTGGCAATGTAACTCAATACAAATAACGTGGGCAAACACAAATTCCAAAAATGCTCTTCAATTCTTGCCTGCAGTTGCTCTCTGTACACCTGGCTCTGTTTGTGTATGAGCCAGACTCCGTAGGGAGTAGCCTGAACGTTAGGAGGAGACTCATGTAGCCAAGGGTGATCAGAAGCGATGGTTAGCAGGAGCCTCCAGGAGATGAGGGTTAGCAGTAGCCTTAGGAAACGGAGGGGGACAAAGAGCATCTGGGTATTTAATTTGGAGGGGGGGGGGGGAGAGAGACAGGAAACCCTGGGAACTTCAGGGGCCCTAAAGAGATATGGGTGAGCCAGAACTTTGGTGTCAAACTGAGCAGGGCCCTTGCTAGGAACCTAAGAATGAGTGGGTGGCTTTTGGAGTTGGGCACGAGCAGGAGTATCCGTAACATCACATCCAATATGCGCCTGATGATAAATTCACCTGATCCGAGGGTCTAAATCTAAATAATCTTCTGTGAGGATGGCGGTTTGTGGAAATCACTGTGAAACAAGACAGATTGTTCCCGATGGAGGAAAGGGAATTCGGAGACCTAGGTGTGCACACTGATAAAGAAACCCAAGGGTGAGGAACAGCTTCATGGGCCAGAGGAGGATACCTATAGCCTTGATAATTAACTGTATGTGGTTTCCATGCCGTTTCTGTTCATTAGAGAGCAGAGACATATGTGATCCATTTCTCAATTGGTACATCATTCACCCTTAAATGGCAAGTGTTGTCTAGTTTATTTATGTATTTATGTATTTGCATAATTTTGCTTGGTTGTGATGACCTAACAGTATGTACATGGATCCATTATGCTTCCAAGATATTTGGCCTTGCCTAACCACAGTAACTCATGATGCAAGTTTCTTGGGAAACAGCCACTACAACGCGGCCGTTTCCACGGAAACGTTAACCATGCATGCATTACAACGCATGCGTGGTTACCACGAACGCCTTTACCACGCATACCATTACTACGAGGTACGTAGTAAAGGTATGTGTGGTAAAGGGTAACAAAAAAAAGGGGGGCTTGGGGGGTCTCCCCCCCCAAAAAAAGAAACTCACCTTAAAAAAACGTCGAGTTTTGCAAGGAAAACGGCGTCCTTTAAGAGGAAACGGAAAGAATCTTCCGTTTCCTCTTAACGACGTCACCACGAAGGATTAGAGGAAAAGCCTATGCGAAGAAAAAGCATTCCGTTGTAACGCATGCGTGGTAAAGGCATGCGTTGCAACGGAATTCGTTGTAAGATCACATATTCAAGTTTCTTAAGCTTTGTTGCGGTGTCTTGTTTCTTTTTTTGTTATTCTTCAATGGCAACTCTTAACATGTAGGAAGTTTGCTCTTTATATAGTCGACTAATGTGTGTGTATAGGAAGCATTCAGGCCAGATATCTACCAGGAAACATAACATGAAGTTAATGTGGTTTGACAGCCTTGGCAGATGATCTTCCAGGTAAGTCTGGAAATTATACCCAATCCGTCCTTCCAGGTATGTAAGACTCTGTTTACCTCTCAACAGACGTTTTACAATCCAAATAACAGACTAACATGTCCACCACTCAAATCAAATTTATTTCATATTCCCTACCCTAATTCACCACTAGTCCTTTTTTGATTCCAGAGTAGCCTGCTACTCTCCGAAAAGTGCTACAGCACCTCATCTGGGGAGATAGCGCTACATAAATGCAAACCATTCCCTCTTCCATCCCTCCACTATCCTTTTCAATTCAATTAACAGACTAACATATCTACTGCTCAAATTATTTCATATTTCCCTATATTAATTCACCACTAATCCTTTTCTGGTTCCGGAGTAGCAGGTTACTCGCCGAAAAAGCACTTCAACAACTCATCAGGGGTAGCAAGCGCTATATAAATGCATACCTTTTCCTCTTCTATCCCTTCAGTATCCTTCTTAATCCAAATAACAGGCTAACATATCCATCAATCAAATTAATCTCATATTTCACTATACTAATTCACCACTAATCCTTTTTGAGTTTCGGGGAAGCGTGCTACTCGCCGAAAAAGCACTTTGCCGCCTCGTCAGGGGTAGTAAGTACTCTTAAAATGCAATTATAATACAAAACAATAAACAGCACCAAAAGACCTTTAGTCTTGCTGATAAAGTATAGTGACACTTGCAGTTAGGGATAGTGTTACTAGCCCAAAATGAACCTACTGGTACTAACAAAGCAAAGTTTCACGAAAGAACACTATCTGCGAATCTAGGTCATATTCTAGGTGGCCGGGACCATTTTTGGTTGAATTCCGACCATAGGGGATACAATCTTTGCTGCGAACAACAAGTTGGCAAGTAAACTGCAGTGTTAAAAATGTCGCGCTATGTGCTGCATATTAATGAAATAAAAATGTACACGCTTGCTTATGTTGGAGTATATAAAATGATTGTTATTTTAATGCACCTATTTTTTTTAAGTTGAACCTCTGGTAAACTGTGAGCATGGATGTTCACGTGTCCTGAGAGAAGTCAGCCACTAGATCTAGTACTGCAGGATCAGCTCATAAATTACGGGTACTACAGCCTCTACAACCATAACTTTACGGCATTATTACGCTGCACTGGAGGAAAAAAACTACGACTCAAAAAAGCGTGTAAGAAGGCACCACCTGTCCGCTACTTACGAGGACTGCCCACGAACTCAGCCTGAAGTCCGTCGTCAGTACTTGTATCTTTCAACGGATATCATTTGTACGTAGTTTTTGCAATTCCGGGTCGCACAACAACCAATGTCTCAGCTAACATAATTCTAGGCGGTATCTGGGAGTGGGCGGTAATGCTAATGTATAAGGTGAACTACGATTGGAGGATATGGGCCAATCCTAGGCAATCCTGGTGCGTCATACAGAATTCCGAAGTGCTGATTGGCCGCTTACTCTTTGCTTGGCATGAGAGGGGTTTAACTGGCGCGCAAGCTGAGGCGAGCATGTCGCGTTTCAGGATCACGGTTGTGCTGTGTAGGGTCTTGTTCTGTTTGTGAGTGCGCTATGACTGCTTCTAGGGCTCAGGTTGGGCGTGACAGCGCTACGTGGTGCGGTAGGACCGGTACTATACGGGGGGGGGGTTTTAGTTGTGTAGGCAAACCGAGCATGGCTAACATTTACTGGCCTTGGAGAGTCCGTATTTTGTGCGACACTGGTTCGATTCGCACCATTTCCCATGGCGTCCATGCAAGTGACATTCTGAATGGCAACCATACCCAGGCGCGGCGCCCACTGGGCTAAATGGCCCTTTGAAGACCCCACAGTCCCCCCCCCCCCCCCCCCCCCGCCCTTTTCTCCTTTTTTGTATGCTGTAGTTTGGGCTGCGGCAGCTTCCAGATCAGAGAATGCGGTTTTCGTCTGTGGGCTTTAAACAACTAAACGCTCTCCGCTTTCATTGGCTGCTTGATTACTGATTCTATAGTTTTCGTTGGTGAATAGTGTATAGATCTGGCAGCCTTATGCGAGCGCTCACATGCGTGGTCAATCATAAACTAATGGTCTCAACCAAGCAGCAGAATTATATCACCTGCACGTATCCTACATGGATCAAAGCAGTTGCTCTAAGACTGGGCGAGTGGAATTTTTGCTTTCACTTTCCATCCTGCACTGCTCAGCTACTTATGACAAGCTGCTGCTTATACGGACAAGAAAAAGAAACCTTAGTCCCTGTTTTATGTATTTGCCTCCATTCAGGCGCACAACACCCATTGGACTGAAAGGGCTTCACCCCCCACCCCCGCATCGCATGTGGCAACCCGGAATGAGACAGCTTCTGGGCATACACACAGCCGCGCCGAGCACTTCACCGGTCTTTTAAAGACCTTTTGCTTGCTAATGAGGCTTTGATGTCCCGCCCCCCCTGCTTAGAGCCCCTGCAGCTCCAGAGTGGAGCTTTTGCTTGAAGTTCAGCCCTCCCCGAATTTTTTCTTAGCGCCCATTACCCCCCCCCGAAATTTGACTGATTGCGCCTCTGCCTCCATTTACTGCAGCACAGGAGAACTTTTCTCCAACTCGACTTTGTCCAGCTAGGATTGCGCACCTGCTGCCAGGTAGCAATTGCCAGGTTGAATCTGTTAACCACTTGGATGCTAGAGCATCATCACCAATTTACTGTAATTTCCATTGAAATGAATGGGCACTCCATGACGAGTTACCCTTGTCATTAGCATCCAAGTATTCCACAGCAGTTTGCACAAGGGGCGAGTCTAGCCAAATTTTCAGTCTCTCACGCATTGTATGCACATCGGAGTCCATAAGAGTTTTACAATGACCAAAGCTGCAGCTTGACTATCCTAGACTAGCGACCGCTACATGTTTTATCACTAAACAGTAAAGAAAAACACAAGTACAATACCCATGAATACTATGGGTATCACCTAGTAAACCATAGAGTAACCACTATATAAGGTCCCATAGAGAATACCACATCCTTATTTATTCTTTGGCCATTTTAAAACAGTTCAATTGAAGAAATTCTCAGTCCAAAACGAAGACCGTGGAAGAAAGGAAACATCAGGAAGCAGCAGTCCACTGGAAAGGAAGACGCGATGCTTGCCACAGTAGAAGAAATACTGGAACTGAAGACAGTCATCAGACAGATCAAAGGACCGTACAGGAATAACCTCATTTAGGATCAGAACCTGAAAAGAAACAGTCGTAATATACCATTCCACCATAGTAGAAATGTGTAATAACAAGAAGGGGGGGGGGGGGAAACAAGGAGTAGAGATAAACAATATACAGTTGCAACAATAGCATCACATTTGAAATGCCGCAAGACAAAACTAGGTGGGATAATCCTCGCCTCTGTGTCCTTAATAGAATTGAAAATTCTTGTCACGTATGTTTGCAAAGTTTTAATTCTATGTCAGGACTGGAGGCTCGGATTATGCTTGTTTAAAGCTGTGCCACCACTACAGATGCAATATCAATAATAGGTTTTTAATAGAAAGATTTAAACATAGAGTCAGATGACCAATCAGCGGCCTTCATTATGTCAAGCAAACTCACTCCCATAGAAAAGGCTTTGGAAGCCATAGCCCCCCGTGCGGAATGCGCACCGATTTTGGAAACATCAATACCTGCTTCATGCTTGAGCCATCGTACCCATCTTGCTAACGTAGCTGGGGTCACAGGACGAAAAGGCTTCTGCAGAGCAATTAACAACTAACAATGTTGATCTTGTCGAAAATGAGCAGTACTCACCTCATAATCCTTAATACACTGAACCACGCAAAGCTTTGGATTATGTAGAAAAGAGGGATACGTAACAGAAGACGTATTACATTGGTGCGTCTGGAGATAGTAAAAGTAACACTTTCAGGTGAGAAAGTACGACCTGCAAGATCCAGAGCACCAACATCAGAGACACTTTTGCACGAAACTAAACACAGTAACATTGTCAGTTTAGCTGAGAGTTGTTTGCGAGATAACGAAGAGTTGGAAGGCCAAGCTTCCAAGAAATGCAAAACAACGGAAACATCCCATAAAGCCACATACTTAGGACAGGGCGGTTTTACCAGCCGTATACCCTTGAGTAACTTAGAAATCAAAGGATGCTCACCAGCAGGTTTGCCATCGATAGAGATATGTCCCGCAGAAATGGCAGAACGAAAATTATTTACTCTCCTATAAGCTAAACCTGACGAAGCAATAAAGGCCAGAAAATTCACAATTAAAGAGATATCCGCTGAAGCGGGATCCACCTCCCGTTGAGAACACCATCTGTCCGGAATCTGCTCCACGGGATCCGATTGATGCTTATAAGGGTCCACCTCCAAATGTCACAAACCCTCTAGTACAAATGCACAGAGGCCTTGAGCCATTAGGCGAGGGAAAAAAGAAAAGGGAAGGGTCAGCAGGGGAAGGGATATACCTGAAACGACAAAACATATACTTAGTACCATTCAAGTGAAGACAGTCTACTCTCAATATGATCTCACTAAATGAAACCTAAGTACCTTATGGTATGGATGAAAACCAGCCTGGACGAAATACCCTTCAATCGCCTCTTGCCATTCAATGAATCCTATTGAAATACAAGCACAGATCAGGTACAAAGCATAACCTATAGAACCCTTTAGACCAACTGGTTCATACCCCTAAGCCCCACATACCATGACAGTAGGTAAAACGGTAGTTAAACTGGTTTCTGGTAATACTGCTCCTGGCTGTGTTAGAACAAGAAATAATAGTCTATGATAATCCAAGAGCAAGACAGATTCCTTATTTGTAGTGCGTGGGATGCAAGAACCACAACACTCCGCTCTACTTGTCATAAGATAATCCACGATAAATAACCATGTTCCTTAGAAGGAGTTAGAACGAACTCAAAGTATTCTCAAGTAAGTTCGACAGCGAGTAAACCTCGCTCCTGACAGAGAACCAAAACAAAGTAAAGGGCAAAAACCAAGCAAGGCACGGTAGCGTGTAGCTGCGACCACCACCACGCTCTGCGAGAGATTAACCCCTCAACTGGGTTAAGCAAAATGTATTCAAAGGCAGAGCCCTTCAAAGCCCTCCTTGGAGTTCTCGCACTCCTGCGAGGAACAAAACGGTAATGCGTGGCTGTTAACCACCGCGCTCCACTCTCTGTATAAAAACACACTCGGTGAAGCGGTACACTGCCCGCGAGTAGTGTGGGCTCTCAGGGCAGTTCCGATCATACCTGGATCGAGCTGGCGAAACAGGATCCCAACTGGCGCCGATCCAGCTAGCCGACGTGCGGCCAAACGGCGTCTACGAAGCCTTCCTGGAACCCGGAAACAAGCAACGAATTACACGCAACAGGAAGCGTGTTGAAATCGTACTAATACTCCCCTTCGCCGGGGAGTCTGGGAGTTGTAGTCTGCACTCCCGATTTCAAAGTCCTTTGTCTAAGCGCTTACACCCACAGATGTTCCGCAATGTAGGCGCAACCCAGATTTTCCTGACACCATCCACACCATCGTTTCCAAGCTGACGCATAGCGTTTGTGTGTGTTGGGAGACCAAGCCTCGCTGATAAATCTGGCAGCGTCTCTAGAAAGGCCTGGTATTTGCCAGCGGTCCCCGAAACCCGCCATGCCACTAGGAAGAGTTGATCCGGTTGTATGAGGGGATGCGGATTGAGAAGAGAGTCCAGCAACAGGTTCCATCTCTGGGGAAGGAGGAGCGGCACCGCACAACTCATCTCCAGAAGAAACGGGAACAAAGCCTGAGCCCTCCACAGAGGAGTGATCAGAATGAGCTCCGACTGGCAATGCTTCGTGTGAGCCAAGACCCTGGGAATCATCACAAACGGGGGAAACGCATAACACAGGAGAGGAGGCCAGATCTGGAGAAAAGCATCCGTGGCTAAGGCTTCCGGATCCGGACACCAACTGAAAAACAGGGGAAGCTGAGTGTTGAGGCGAGAGGCGAACAGATCTATCTGACACTGACCCCAAATCCGAGACAGAGACCGGAATACGCGAGGATGAAGCCTCCAATCGCTGAGATCCCTCAGATGGCTAGAGTTCAAATCGGCTATCAGATTGTCGCGACCCGGGAGATATTCTGCAATAACTGTGATCTTCCGCTGAAGACAATAGTGCCAAAAATCCTTGGCAATATCTGCCAGAATTCTGGACCTCGTTCCCTCTAATTTGTTGACATACCGAACCGCTGAAACATTGTCCATGCGGAGGAGTATGCCACAATTCGTCATGTGCGGAGCTAGACAACGAATCGCAAAAGACCCTACCAGAAGCTCCAAGCAATTTATATGGAGAGACAATTCTTTCTGAGACCACCGGCCTCCCGTCGATATCTGTCCGCAACGGGCTCCCCATCCCCACAGACTGGCATCGGATTCCATCACCACATCTGGGGACGTTCCGGACAGGGCTCACCCGTTCCAAGACTCCATGTGCTCCAACCACCATAATCAATCAATCAATCATGCCATTTGTATAGCGCACTACTCACCCGGGAGGGTCTCAAGGCGCTTGGGGGGAGGGGTATGTTACTGCTCGAACAGCCAGGTCTTGAGTTGTTTCCTGAAGGCGAGATGGTCTTGGGTCAGCCGAAGTTGGATGGGGAGGGAGTTCCAAGTCTTGGCAGCCAGGTAAGAGAAGGACCTTCCTCCGGCAGTGGCTCTTCGGATGCGTGGTACGCTGCGAGGGCGAGGCTGGTGGACCGTAGCTGGCGAGTGGGCCTGTAGAAGGTCAGGCAGTCGTTGAGGTACTTGGGGCCCAGGTCGTGGAGAGACTTTTGTGCGTGGGTGAGGAGCCGGAACGTGATCCTCTTGTCGACGGGGAGCCAGTGCAGGTTCCTCAGGTGGCTGGAGATGTGGCTGCGTCGGGGGACATCCAGGATGAGTCGGGCGGAGGCGTTCTGGATGCGCTGGAGTCTTTTCTGTAGCTTGGCTGTGGTTCCGGCGTAGAGGGCGTTTCCGTAGTCCAGTCGGCTGGTGACGAGTGCCTGGGTGACAGTCTTCCTGGTCTCGGTCGGGATCCAGTGGAAGATCTTGCGAAGCATATGCAGGGTGTTGAAGCACGATGAGGAGACGGCGTTGACTTGTCTGGTCATCGAGAGGGAGGGGTCCAGGATGAAGCCCAGGTTGCGTGCGTGGTCGGTTGGCTTGGGTGCGGTGCCCAGGGCTGGGGGCCACCAGGAGTCGTCCCAGGCAGAGGGCGAAGATCCCAGGATGAGGACTTCCGTCTTGTCCGAGTTCAGTTTCAGGCGGCTGTCCTTCATCCATTCGGCGACGTCTTTCATCCCTTCGTGTAGGCAGGTTCTGGCGGTGTCGGGGTCTCTGGTGAGGGAGAGGATCAGCTGGGTGTCGTCGGCGTAAGAGATGATGTTGAGGTTGTGCTGGCGTGCGATGGCTGCGAGAGGTTTCATGTAGATGTTGAAGAGGGTGGGGCTGAGTGAAGATCCTTGCGGGACGCCGCAGATGACTTCGGTGGCCTCGGAGCGAAACGGGGGGAGGCGGACTCTTTGTGTTCTTCCGGCGAGGAACGAGATGATCCACTCCAGTGCCTTCTCTTGGATACCGATGTTGCTGAGGCGCTGGACTAGGGTGCGGTGGCAGACCGTGTCGAACGCAGCGGAGAGGTCCAGGAGGATGAGGGCCACTGTTTCCCCCTTGTCATCTCCCACCTCGCGTCCTCCGACAGAGGAACCTGATCTGAATAGCGGAGGCCTTTCTGGAGATGTCTGATCTTTAGACGCTGAAGAGCCCGGTAATGCAAAGGACCCGGGAAGATCGCCTGAATCGAAGAAGCCAGCAGACCGACAATCCGAGCTACTGATCTCAATGAAACACTGTCTGGACAAAACCAACCTCAACTCCCTCTTGATGGATCTGATCTTCTGATTGGGCAAGAGGAGTTGACAAGAGACCGAGTTGACCAGGAAACCCAGGAATTCTATCGACTGAGAGGGACTGAAAACAGACTTCTGAGGATTCACTAGAAAACCTAGTGATTGTAAAATATCTATTGACCAATTGAAATGAGTCATCAACAGGAGAGGACACTGTGCCAAAATGAGAATGTCGTCGAGATATATGATCAGGCGAACACCCCGGGCTCGCAGAGACTCCACAACAGGCCTCAAAAGCTTCGTGAAGCACTAAGGGGCCGACGAGGGGCCGAAAGGGAGAACCTTGCATTCGAACCAAGTCCCTAGCCACTGGAATTGGAGGAATCGTCGATGACCGTAGATTGGAATCGACAAGTAAGCATCCTTCAGGTCGAGGCGGACCATCCAGTCCCCTTCCCTCAGAAGATGGATGCCCTCCATCTTGAAGTGGCGGTAAACTACCCCTCTGTTGAACTCCTTGAGATTGAGAACCAACCTGGATCCGCCCCCTTTTTTCTGGACCAGAAAGATATTGCTGGCGAAACCCTGAGGATGACGGGAAGTCTGAACTATGGCCCCTTTGGCCACAAGAGACTCGATTTCCGTGGTAAATTACCTCTTGATCTTGTTGGGAAAAAACTAGGGGCGAAGGAGGATGGGACTGAAGCGGACAACTATAGAACTCTTATTTTGTAACCCAGTAAAGTCTCCAACACCCAAGCATTGCCCGAGATCAGACGCCAATTTGGAAGAAAAAATTGTATCCTGCCCTCCAATACAACCTCTGAGGCTGAGATCAAACTCACCTGAATTGGAGGAGTCGTGATGTCCTCCCTGATGACCACCGTAGCGTCCTTTTTTGAAGTGCCCTCTCCCTGTGCGGGAGGGATAGAAGGAAGACTTATTACTGGTGTAAAAGGAATCTTGACCACCTCTCTGGGACTGATATCCACGCTGGTTATGTTGGTTAGACCCACGGCCGAACAATCGTCCCCTGTATTGTCCGGCTCTTCCAAAAACCGGGTGGAACGCCCGCCGAAGAGAAGATTGAGCTTTGTCGAGCCAACTAAAAGTTGCTACAAATTTGGTTAATTCCTTAAGGAATAGCTGGCCAAACAACAAGCCGTGAGCTAGAGAGCCAGACTCAGACGTAGCTAATTCAGTTAATTTGGGATCCAGTTTCAACAAAATTGAGCGACGGCGCTCACAGGATATTGCACAGTTGGCATTCCCTAACTGGCAGATGGGCCTCTGGGACCAACCAATTAACTCGTCAGGGTCTATTACAGTTGCAGACTCTTTGGCCCGAAAGCTTAAGTCTAGAATCTTTGTAAGGGGACCCAGAAGATCGAACACTTTATCCTGACATGAACGCCATGCCCTGTCTATGCATTTTTTTGGATCCTTTGCATACTTCTTGAGATACTAAATCCATAACTGAAGCTACTAATAAATCAAAAACCCTTTTTAATCTTGTAAAAGAGCTTGCAGGCGTTAACACTTCTTCCAAACCTCTTCCCCTTGACAGCCTGAAATGTGAGGAACTGGCGAAATACTTCACTTCCAAGATCGAGACCATTCATCAAGACATAACTATACAACAGCAAGCCCAGTCTACAAGCACGCATAACCTCACACCCAATACAGAAGTCACCCTCACCCAACCCCATCTGTCTCACATGCCTCTCAATTCGTGGCCCGAGATAGACGTCCACGGCCTACGGGACATCCTAGGAAAGGTCAAATCTGGGTCGCCAGTCGACCCTCTTCCGATCTCCATTCTCAGACTCTTGGACACTCCTCTCCTGGCCGTGCTAAGCCAAACTTTGAACTTATCCCTCACCACGGCCACAGTCCCGTCATCTTGGAAACACGCCATGGTCTCCCCCCTCCTTAAGAAACCAACGGCTGACCCCAAGATCTTGGATAATTTCCGTCCAATATCCCTCCTGCCTGCACTCTCTAAAATTCTGGAAAAGCATGTCCATGAACATCTCTCAAAGTTTACTGAGTCTAATAACATCTTGCACCCCTCCCAATCTGGTTTCCGTACAGGATTCTCGACGGAAACCACACTACTTGGAGCTGTGGAAAACCTCCGACACCTGGTCGACTCGGGCAACACTGCCCCGCTGATCCTTTTAGATCTCAGCGCGGCGTTTGACACCATCTCCCACCAAACACTGCTCGCGTCCCTTTCCAAGATAGGCATAAGAGGTAAGGCACTAGAATGGATAGCATCCTTTCTGACGCTTAGGACATTCCAAATCTCCTCCAGCAATGCGACATCTAAGGTCCACTCTTCCCCACACGGGGTTCCTCAAGGATCTATATTAAGCCCCCTGCTTTTTAACCTCTACGCAGCCCCGTTGGCCCAGATTGCTGAAAGCGCAGGTCTCACTATGTATACATATGCTGATGACTCCCAAATAGTCTTCTCTCTGTCAAATGACAACCAAGATACCCCCTCACGCCTTCAGGCAGGCCTTAGGGACATCTCATCTTGGATGAACAAAAACGTGCTCAAACTCAACGGCAGCAAAACCGAGGTTCTAATAGTAGGCCCCGACCAGAACCTCTGGAATTCCAGACACTCGCCATCTGAAATGGGCCCGCTGCCAATACCTTCACATCAGGTCCGCAACCTGGGCTTTATCATTGACAGAGAACTGACCATGGAGCCCCAGGTGAACATCCTCTCAGCCACCTGTTTCACAATCCTAAGATGGCTCAGAAAGATCATATGGATGCTCCCTGATGACACTCAAAAGACGGTGATAAATGCATTAATTACCTCCCGCTTGGACTACGGGAATGTCCTTTACTTAGGGGCACCTCAGGCAATTACAAAACGCATCCAACTGGTACAGAATGCGGCAGCTAGGCTGCTCTGCAAATGCAATAGGAGAGCCCGAATGTCTAGCCACCTTAAGGCACTCCACTGGCTCAAAATCGAAAATAGGGTCAAGTTTAAGACACTCAGCCTCATGCACAGGATAAAGTGGGGCAAGGCTCCCAAATATCTCCAGACCCTGGTGCACACCTATATGCCAACCCGCTGCCTGAGATCTGCCACCCAAGGTCTCTTCTGCGTCCCTAAGACACGTCGGGCAAGGATGGGAGGTAGATCTTTCTCCCTCCTCGGCCCAAAACTCTGGAACTCCCTTCCCCAACCGCTCCGTCTTGAAAGCAGGTATTCGTACTTTCGCAAAGCCATCAAGACCTGGCTCTTTAACCAGTAACCTCATTCGTCCTCCCATCCTCAACCAACTCCTTCCCTCGAGTACATTATTCTGCTCAGCGCCGGGAAGCCCTTTTTGGGTATCTGTCGCGCTCTACAAGACAAATAAATAAATAAATAAATAAAATACGTCACCATCGTTGGATCCACTTCTGGGGTATATGCCAATTTGTCTGCCAAATCAGGGCGCGGGCACTCCGACCTAAGACGGGTCCGCTCTTCCCTTTCGAACGGCTGGCGAATATGTGCCTGTATATACTCCGCCACCTCCAGAGACGGAAGCCAAGATGTGGAGTTCGGGTGCACAATGTCTACAGGGTCGAATGTAAGCAGTTGGGGATGAGATGGCGCATCCACAAAATGCTCTTTACGTGCTTTTTTTAGATGGAGGAGGAACATCCTGATCAGAGGACGAAGAAGAAGAATATGTATCGCCATCATCGGTCTGGAGATTTGGAGATTGCCGAGCATCCTTGGACGATTTCCCAGAAGCTTGCTCAGAAGACAGCGCCTTGGCCAGTTTAGCAAAATCCGACTGGTGTGGATTTTTGGGAGATTTAGAAGTGAGCGCTCTGAAGAAGAAGGCAACCAGCCTTGTTGCAACGCATAATTTGAAAGAAGACGCTCCAAGGGTGCAATGGCGCGGACCAGCGCCTTATTAACAGAGTTCTGTAAACCTTGATCCAGGGCCTCCACCAAATCCTGTTCCATAGAACCAAAGGCTTCCTCATCATAATAATAGCCCTCTTTCTCGTACTAATCTCCCATAATTACACAAAGTGTAACAATGCACCCCCACTAGAGGAATGAAATACAAAAATGCCGAAGGCGGAGGAGGAGCTCCGCTACGAATCAAGATGGCCGCGTAAGCTCCTGGCTCCGCTGACCTCCGCCAGCAGCTCGATTATCCTGTCTTCAATCCTGACCTTACACCTGATTTCCTTGTTTATGAAGGTCTTCTGCTTCTAAAGGTGCAATCCCGAGATTTCTACCTCATCGGCTGACGAAGATACGCCGTGTTTCCATTCTCGGCCTAACAACGTGTGGAAGCCGGGGCCTCGATTTCTAGACTATCCGGGTCAGAGTTGAACAACATCGGCCGTGAGACCTGGACTGAGCCCGGTCTCCTGAAGAGTGCCTGAATTGTTGACTTTTTGTGACGATCCTTTGAACGATCTACACCGAGGACCCACCAGCGTGCCACGCCGGCTGCTGCGGTGGGGGTCCGGTGCCCGGAGACCTTGCTATCTCCCGGGGTCGAAGGGCTGGGGCCCTCTCTGACGGCGAAGGTGTGTTCTGTACGACGAAGAGCGCCCATTACTTGATATCAGATTTGAGTGGCCTGCAACTCCGGAGCAGCCGGCCTCCGGGGTTCAAGTCCGGCTCTGTCGCCTATTGAGAGGGGATGGAGCGGACGGAAGGCGCGCCATCGCTGCAGGCCGTTGTGGCCGCCATTGGGGCGCTCCATTCGCACACAGCCGCTGTGTTCCGGACACTGATAGTGAAAGTGGACGGTATCCTGGACCCTGAGGACGACACCTCGATTGGTTTCCAGCTAGAGATGGTACCAGCGGTGCATTGCACATCAGAGGTCGAGGTCCCCGTGCATAACCCGGAGTTCATGAACCTTGACGGTCCCCTATTACCGACAAGCCAGCCTGTGCTTCTCGCTAGCGTCTCTTGCCTGATCCTGCTGCCGCCTAACTCATCTATAGACGGTCTTCCATGTGGCTACGAGTTCCTTGGTGATGGTTTGGGATACTTGCTGTTTTTGGACACCTTTCCTCGTTCGAGCCGTGAACTTTTATCCTGTATTCGATCCTCCTGTGCTGACAAGAACTTTTGTGGACGCTTTGCCTTTTCCTTCAAAATGGCGGCTCGAGTGGCAAAGACTCTTATGACGGACCGTACTGGCCAGGGCTGAACTTTATCGCTGGGTTCCGATAAAATAGCTTTTAGCGATGCCGGGGTTGTGCCTATATTGTGACGAGAATTGGGTGGTTGTTGTTTATCCTCCCCTGACTGGTTTGTATACTTGCTAAATATTGATTTTACCATGTCTAGGGGTGGTCGCTCTTGGCGGGGGGTACGGGAGACCAGGAGTGTGTTTGCTTTCTCCTCCTCCGCTTTCTCTTTTCCCTTCCTTTAGGGTAGTCCTTGGGCGACAGGCACGCTGCTAGTGGGGTTAGGCCGTAGCCATTGCAGGGGTGCAGGGTGGGGGGTTAGGGGTGGGGTTTTTTATTTTGCCTTCTTTTGTTCTATGGCCCCTTTTGTCTTTTCTTTTTCCTTCTACGTGGATGGGCTGTTTATTTTTCACGAATCCTTTATTGTCCGGGTGTCTTCGCTGGCTTAATTATCCTGTAACATTGTGGACGAGGTCACGCGGGTGGGATTGCTTTGATTGTTTAATAGATTGCTTATTTCCTATTTCCGTTATGTGTACCCGTGATGGGCCTTTTACTTCTTACAGTGATTATTGTTTGTATATTTCCCCCGCCTGGCCCTGTTCTGTATTTTACTGCGAAACGCCTGATATCTGTATTGCCTGCTCTTGTCTTACTGTTAAAATAAAAAAAATATAAAAATTAATAAAGCTGCTTGATTGATGGGAATGAGAAAAAAAAATGCCGAAGGCAATATATCTTGGGGAGTGGTAACCCCAAAGCAAGCCAATGTAAGGCAGGCAGCCACCTGACTGAAACAAATATAAAGTGTGAAGGGAGGGCTTGCTGACAAACAGGCCACTCTAGGCAATGCCTATGAAAATTATTCAGCCCAAATTCGATAAAATACAATTAGGTCGTAATATGGGGACTAGAAGCGCTGGCTGTGGGCATGAGCTGTCAGAACGCTGCTCCGGCGTGTAATCCTCTGTGGCAATACGGAGATAAACAGAAAATGGCCGCCGCGCATGCGCGGTAACGGCCGCCTGCAGAACGCTACAGAGAGGACCGCGCGAGCAGCCTCTCAGTCCCTGTGTCTCCCACTCCACAAATATCAGGCACGGGCGCCAAGTGCCCGAACCGGGGAGGCGAACACACGCTCCCTGCAACGGGGGCATCACGATCGAACGCACAACGCAGCGCAACGCACACAAAGGCTGCCACGAAGCCGGACACCACAGCGGCAATGCACGAAACACAGCGCAAACACAGCCAGCATACTAGTAAGCAAAAACAAATATTTCAATGAAATACAGCAGAAGTAATGCAAGATATGAAACATATAAAGGAGATAATTCACTTAACTGGCTGCAGATCAGCAAAGAAAGAGGATGTGGTATTCTCTATGGGACCTTATATAGTGGTTACTCTATGGTTTACCAGGTGATACCCAGAGTATTCATGGGTATTGTAGTTGTGTTTTGTGATTGGTTGCTGAGCATTTCTAGTAAACAAATGAGATAAGCATAATCGGAGCCTCCAGTTCTGACATAGAATTAATCCTTCTGTCCACCTCTTCAGACCTGTTCAGCATGCGGGCTGTGTTCTGCGCTTTGTGCCTTGGGCTTACTGCTGTAACCCGCCATCCACAAAGATCCACCTCGCAATGTGCTCAATTTGTTTTTTACTTATTAGGAAAGCAAGACCTATATGAACCTTCTCCGTCGGTTCTTAGTGTTGTTTTTATCATATGGTTTTAATCGAATGTTGTGCATTCCCATGCTTTTTACTGCTTGGAAAGGTTTTTATTAACCACACAATATAATTGACTTGACTTGTCCCGCCTTGTGGCTGTTTTGTTCCCGCCCCACCTACTGCTCCTGCTATGTGGATCTTTTCAGTATGGAGTATATGTTTTGTTTAACTGCATTACCTTTTTCTTTCCGTCTTCTCTCGCTGGCACACAGCGCTGCTTGCAATTCACTTAATCTTCTCATTCATGGGTATTCTTTGAAGTTGGCACATATGCCTACTTATTTTATTGATAGTATTTTCTGTATTCTAAAAAGTCTGTGGGTTTCATAATTCAAAGCAATGCTGGTCATGTGCTGAAAACATTTGTCATTGTTGATGATTTTTTTATACCATGGGTGGTAGGACTCGCACACCAGTCGGTATGCAGGCCATGCCTGGGCTTGTCTGGCCAGAAAGAGGCACTTCCGCCTCCTGCTCTAACGAGGACAGTGCCCACTTCTCCTCTGCTGCTGTCAACTGCGCCCCTCTCTTTCTTCCTCTTTTTCCCACTCTTTCTGCTGCTGTCTCGCTCCTCCTCACTTGCTGAATGAAAATGGGACTTCAAGAAACAGCTCTTACCCTCTCACTTCTCTCCTCTTCTTCATTTGTTCCCCTGTGAAATGAATCCAAAAGAGAAAGAAACACTTTTGCTGGAAATGCCGTGTTTTTTCATTCCAAAGTGCAGCCTCAGAACAGTAAGAAAAAAAGGTTACAAATACGAAAAAATAACTAAATAAAGCAAAACAGAGTGGTCGCAAAGTGGCCAGATTATGCACATCCAAAGACTTAGCGTCTGATCCAGCGCTGCTCTCAAACAACCCTCCACAAACCTTTTAAAACTTGGAGGGGGCGCACAAATATGAAGTCCAGAACAAGCAGGTTATTTTTCGAAAGTCCTTTTTTTAATTAATTTATACAAAAATTTGTTGAGTGCAATAGTCCATTGTTTTCATCATATACAAAAAAGAGTTGATCAGCCAACGCGTTTCTCTCCCGTACAGGGAGCTTCCTCAGGGCTTTTGGCCGGATTTGGGCCTCACGATTATATAATGAAAGTTCAAGGTATCGCCATATGGATGTTTATCGAAGGGAGTCGGCCCCAAACGTTTTATACAGATAGCGAACAGTACATCCTTTTGTGGGGTGTGTCAACTTATTATATATAGTTGACGATTCGGCAGTTGGACGGTGTCCCTGAGTCAGGACGTCAGGTCCATCTGCAGCGTCTCCCCGTATGGAGTTTCCGACTAATAAGTTGACTCTGCTACATCGGGAAGAGCCGAACTGACGCATTGAAAATTGGGTCAACTTTTGTAACACACTGTCTTTAAGGTTCTGATCCAGGGACTCCTTTCAATCACAAATCCTTTAACAAAAAGAAACTTTCCCCTCCATATGGGAATAGATGTGGGCTCTCCACTGTGACACACCCCACAAAAAGATGTACTGTTCGCTATCTGTATAAAACGTTTGGGGCCGACTCCCTTCGATAAACATCCATATGGCGACACCTTGAACTTTCATTATATAATCGTGAGGCTCAAATCCGGCCAAAAGCCCTGAGGAAGCTTCCTGTACGGGAGAGAAACGCGTTGGCTGATCAACTCTTTTTTTGTATATGATGAAACCAATGGACTATTGCACTCAACAAATTTTTGTATAAATTAATAAAAAAAAGGACTTTCGAAAAATAACCTGCTTGTTCTGGACTTCATATTTGTGCGCCCCCACCCAAGTTTAAAAAGTACTTTTTGATCTGGAATCACAGGGACGCCATTCAGCAGCTGGCGCCAGGGGTAGCAGCACATACAAGGACACGTTGTTGGAACTGGGATTAGGGTGCGGCATTCTTTGGGTCCGCTGCTGCTTCTTTTCACTTAAATTGGTTAACCCTCCACAAACCATCACAGAATACTCAGGAGCTATCGCACTTCACTCGTCGGTGGGGCCCATAGCACCGCGAGTCACTCATTCAGACAAAACGCACTGCTCCCAAGATCAGTGACGACTAGAGGACGAGCTGCTGGACAGCGGAGTACCCTTATTCATCTAAAAGTTAAATTCTACACATTATATACACATGCATTTTATAGATATCACCATGGTATTTAAATTTCATGAAACAACATTTAAGGCACCTCACTAATTTGGTCGATGGATCAGCTTGTAAAAGTTAGTTAACAGAAATCAAGACCAGCTCAATTCACCATTTTATTTAACTTTATTTTTCTTTAATTATTCTGACATAACCTTATGATTAAAATTTTCTCTTTATTCAGGAAATCGGTTATAACATTTCTTTAGTCGCTCAAGTAGCGGGAAAGAATAAATTCGATTAGTTTACATTTATTAGCAAAATAGTTCATAAATGAGATAATTCAAAGACACATTACCCATCTTCTTAGCGAGAAGGAAAAACAGGATTAAACAACACAAGTTCCCAAAACCAGCCTCTCTATCTTCCTTGATGTCTACCTCCCATCAGGACTCCGATCTCATCAAAAGTTAAAGTCAAGAACATTTCAAAGGCTTTGCACCCAAAACAATCGATCAGTCCGACAGCATGTCGGGTGCGAAAAATAATTAAAAGTAAGAAGTATTTTCTTTCTTCCAAACAGCCTCTATTATACCCTTTTTCACTAACTATCTAACTAAAATTTGAAACTTTAGGGTCCACACTCATTTCTCATTGGTCCATTCAAGGGGGTGGTGAAGATCACCTCATCTCTTCATTGTCCAAATTTTGCAAAGTCACTTCCATAATTCTCATGTGGTCATAATTGTTCATGTTTGTAACACATTCATCCTGTCCTTAATGTCTAAATGTTCTCAGGCTCTGAATCCAAGCCTCTCATTTGGCACCATTCCACTTTTCCAGGCCACGCTGACCTTAACATCAGTAGCCCAAGCGCAGGCTGCTCGTACATCTCTCAAGCACAGTCGCGCATGCGTAGAGTTACACTCTCTCGGAGTTTCACAACACCTCCATTTTCTGACTAGGCCGCATGGGCCATAACGGGAACTATTATAGAAACAAACAATTAAACATTAGATTTCGAAGTAAAGCCCTTCTGTTTACCTCCCACCATTCTGAGTTTACCCTGTTAGTAGTTACCTAGCATTAAGCAATGAACATGCATTGTTTTCTTACCAATCTCCTTCGTTTTGCCACAATGAATACTTATAATAAGCATACATGCATAGCTTTGTTTACTTGAAAAGCATTATTGCACTATATTAGTATGACAAATTCACACGATTAATGTATTACGATTTGCAACATAAGCAAATTAGTATCCCATGTGTACTTTTCTGTGTGTGTTTTTCTTTTTGTTGGTTAGTACTGCACTCCACTCAATTAATACATGTTATAGTTATAAGAAACCTGACTTCACGAGGGGTACACAAACATTTTTATCACTTCCTCGCTCCATCAATTCCCCCCTTTGGTGATCTTATCACCACAAAACACCAACAATGTTTGTAGAATTTCAAATAAACATGTTTCATGTTCTTTTTCAGTTAGTTTGACTTTAACTCTTGTATCTTCCATTTTCTTTCTATCAGGGTAAATTTTTTCTTTAAATTCTGTTTCTCCTTTCTCACGTTCTTCTTTACTTTCCTCAACTTACTTTTTTATATTTCTCCTTCTCCTATACTTACAAGCTAATCTTAGGATTAATATCATAACTATCATTACAGTCAGTGGAATTAACACTTTCCCTATTATTGATCTACCTATTTCAAGAAACCATTTTTTGCAGCTGAAAAACTCTTACCAAATTTCTCAAGAACACCATCAACCTCCAGGGAAGCAACTTCTTTATGCAGTTCTGTAATATTTGTAATATACCTTTGAATATTTTGACTTTTGTCTGGGATATAAGTACAACAGTGCTGTACTTTCAAAATTCCACAGACTCCTCCTTCTTTTGCCAATATTATGTCAAGAGCAAGTCGATTTTCCGTCACCATAGCTCTCATAGCAACCATTTCAGTATTTAACATTAAAAATCCTCCTGCTGTATCTGTTGATAAACGATCTACTATCGTTGACAACTTTCGAATTTTGTTTGCATTAAAAGATATGCCCACTGCTGGTATCAATGCTCCAAATACATCACCTATTTTTTCTATTATACTTTACGGGTTACTGGTTTACCAATCTCATGAATTCCATTAGTTCCTCTATCAACATAAAATATTTTAGGAAAGACCAAACCTACATAACATGTTCCATACCAATGGTCCGGTAATCTTCACCACATACAAAGTAAATTCCAGGAAAAACAGAATCATTTCCACCTTAAAATCCCCATCCCCCTTTTATAATATATGTATCTTCACATTGACTTGCACCCACAAAATAATTGTCATACAAAGTATTATCTCTTCGAATACATAATTTCCCTATTTGTGGTTTATCTATACTAATTGCCACATTCACATTATTTCCTTCAATATTTTCATCTTCAAAAGTCCACATTGTTGATTTTGCTTTATTTGCAGTTGATTTTCTTTTGTATTGGATTCTCCTTTCCTCTACCATGTTCAAAAAGGCTTTCTCTTCACTATGCATTTTACAAGTCAAATTATGCTTGAAAGCATAATCAAAAGTCAGTTCTTGTGTCTCTAAAAAATATTCACCAAAAACTTTGCCTGCAATCATAAGAATATGTACATGAGCTCGAGAGCGTAATGGCCGCCTTTTAGCTCGGCTCCGTCGGCCCTCCGGCCAACCTCGAATATCCTGCAATATATCCTGTACTGCGACGATACTTCACTACAGATTTTGGAATTTAGCGACCCACTCTTACTCACCGTCTGGTCCGGAGGCTCCTGCGTGCTGTGGATCCGCGGTTGTGCCCTCGGTGGGATTGGGGCCTCCGGGCGCTCGAGACCGGGACCTCGCCTGCGGGACTTGACCGGCGGTGGAGAGATTGCTGGCCCTGGCCGCGAGAGTGAGCCACTGGTGGGAGCCGTTGTGTGTATGCCCCGGCGATCCTGAACCGGCCCCGATTTGTGGACCGTGCGGCTGGAGGGGGACGAGACGTGTTGGGGGCTAACTGTGTGAAGGGGTCCCTTCGCCTTTGTTCTGTCCGGCAGCCCTGGACCCCGCGCCTGGCTCTCGCTTGTGGGGCCCGCCACTGTTCGGAGGGGGCTCCCCCCCCATCGAGGGCCTGCCCGTTCTGCGCCGGTGAGGCCGTTGTTGGGAACCTCCGGTGGTCTGTAAAGTCCTACATTTGGGAACTGTTTGGGGGCCCACGGTGGAGTGCGGGGCGGCGAAACTCACAAAATGGCTACCAACAACGTGGGGGGTGATCCGCTCTGCACCGACGATCCTTGCTGGTCGGTTTGCGCGGAGGCCTGGGCGTGTGCTCGAGCGCCCACGCCCAGAGATGTCCTGGACGCCTTGATGTCCTTGTATGCTGTCTTGGCCCCCGGTGCTTCTACCGACCCCATGCGGCCCGCCGCCATTTTGGGTCACCGCTCTTTCATGCACCCCTATCGTCCTGATGCCTCCATTGCTTCGCCCCCTTCGGCTGCGCCAGGAGTTGCTGCCGTTGTTCTTCGGCCGCTTGATGGGCCGGTGGCTTTTGAACCTCCGCTTTTTCACCGCCCGGACTTTGAGGACTTGCACACGACGCGGAGATCTGCTCCTTCCCGGACAACTGGGAATTATGGTGGACCGCTGTTTGCTCCCGCTTCGATGGATTCGAGCTTTTGTCCTGGGGGGGTATCTTTGCATTGTCGAACTGCGACACCGGACTCCGGCTTGCTTTTGCTTGCCCTGTCGTTGCTGCTACAATTGACTTGCTTCATTGACTTTTTGTGTTCCGTTAGTGTGATGGCTCTCCCTAGCCTACATCCCTGCCGTAACCCTGGTCAACATTACGATTATTCTGGGCTGGGTGGTCCGCTCCATGTTATCCTTTATTGGGTTGGTTTCGTGGTTAGGAAGGGCTGGGGGTAAGTTGCACAACACTGATAGACTGCTGGTTTACCTGTCCGTTGCACTGATGCTTGTGTTCTCGACATTGTGAAACGTTAAAATTTCCCCCTCCATCCCCCCCCCCCCCTGGGGTTTTTTGCTGTATGTGAAGGTGTAGTACTGATTTGATAACTATTCTTTTGCTGGTCGGGGGAGGGTCGTAGCCGAGTGTGTTTGTTCATATCCTCTGGCTCCTCCCTCACATCTTATTTTTGTTTCATATTCCTTCTCCTCCTTCTTTTTGTCTCCTTATTCTACTTTCTTTCTTTACTATATTTCGGGTTTCGGATTAGGGCGACAGGCACGCTGTTTGGAGGGTAGGCCGTAGCCTTCTGCAGGGGTGCGGGGTGGGACGGGTGGGCGGGGTCTTTCATATGTTTCTTTCTTGGTTCTATGGCCCTTTTCTATCCCTTTATAGCGGTGCCGCTTCTGTCCTCGCTTCTCTGGCATGAGTGGGTTGGGGTCTGTTGCTATGCCACTTTATCAGTTTCGATGCTCTGTCGCGACTGCCATACCCTTCTTCTCGCCAGCTCTCTACTTTCTTCTCTATTATTGGCCGCGGGATGCCTGGCCCGGGGTGGCACCCATCTTGCGCGATTGTATTTCTCCTTTTATATTTCTTTTTCTTTGTTCCTCCTTCTTCCCCTTTCCCTGTTTTTGCCCTTATTGGTTTCCTCCCCTCTGTTTCCCCCCTATTTTTCCCCCTTTCCCTCCCCCCTCCCCTTCCACCCCCCCCCCTTTTTCCCCAGGCTCGTATGGTGCGTAGGTTTCGATCGTGCAGGTTATCCGCTCCCCTTGCCTTTGTTAGCGTGTTAATGGGTGGGGGGCACGAGATGCTGGTAGTACTTGTATGCTTATCTATTATATTTTGCGTTTGTTTTGTGCTACGATCGACTCGTGTCTTAACATCCTCCCTCCCCCCCCCCCTTCCCATTTTGGCGTGGGTGTATTTCTGCTTATTGATTTTTCCTGTATGTTTATGAATCTACCATGAGCCTTGTCCCCTTATTATAAAATGGACCTCATTGATCCTGGTATTGGGCCGTTACTGTCGCTTGTCCTTTCCTTAGCACTGTTTTAAAAATGTTTGCCTGCCTGCCAGCTGGCCCTGTGTCGCTTATTTTGACTTTTGATCATCTTTTTGACTTGTGGCCGGCCGGATTGGTTGTAGGCCCACACATGTCTACCCTATTGATGCAAATAAAGGTTTTCAAAAAAAAAAAAACTTTGCCTGGTTTAATTTTGTTCAGTTCTGGTACAACTTTCAAAGTTGCAAATGTGTCATCAGAATTAGAATAATAATACTCCAATTTACCTGTTTTGTAAAACAAACTAGATAACACACTACAAGTAACCCCATACGTCAAAGGGAGGTGATGGTAAGTCACACCTTCTGATACAGATGCAGGCAACTTCATACAAACGTAACAGTCGGTTGCGTCCATCATTTTCACATATTCAGACAGTAGTTTAGAAACAGTGTTTTTCGAAAAATCACTTATAGAATGATCTCTATGCAAATCAGGATTATATACACTTTTCACATCACCTTTTGACTCATAAGCCTATTCTTTTGCACTCTCATTTGCCTTTGTATTCTCAAATTCAGGTCTAAAAGGAATCACAGTTGCTAATATTAACCATACTACCATTAATAATCATGTACATATTAACCACATTCTACACTATTTTCTATAAATAGCACATTTTGACTTTTGTACATCATTAGTAGACTTTATTTTTCTTTTTTTTCCGATTCACTCGGTCCTTTTCACCTCTAAAGTGTCATTTTAATTCCTTTTGCACTTAAGAAAAGTGTCTTTAATATCAGCATTCAAGTTCGTTCTTATCTCCTTTCTTTTATCCTTCTCTTTTGTTTCCCAGTTTACACAATCTTTGTCCTTTATTACTGTCTTACTCACTTTGGTAATTCAGATTTTCTTGACTGCAGTTGATTTCCTCTATTGAAGGCAATGCAAAATGTCCACTCAGGTGACTGATACCTTTGATTTGGTCTCCTTACTCTTTTTGGCCTTTGCAAAATCTCTTTACTTTCTTTCAACAACTCCTTTTGACTTGTTATTTCATTTACTTGTTCCTCTTGATTTTTAGCTTTGTTCATCAGCTTAAATTTAAATCAATCATTCCTTTAGGCCAATTGTCTCCTTTACGTGGTTTCTTACTTTCAGGCTCTATATTTCCACGTTCCAACCTCCAAGCTCTTATTCTTGAGCTCCTCCTTAATTGTATTTTATCATCACTGTCATCAGACCCAGTTTCAGACTTGTCATCACTTCCTCTTATTTTGAATTTTATAATGTCTGTTTCATCCACTGAATCTGTGTTCTCTTTTATCAGTTAATTTACTCTGTTAAGAACTTCTCCACAACTCGTACTTGGAAGCTAATCCTTATCGTGATTTTTTTCCTTCTTACCAGTTTCGAGATTTACGTTCCTGCTTCCAGAGCTTTCAAAATGTCCTTTAGAACTTATCAGTTTACCAGTTTTCTCTTTGCTTTGATCAGTGTCCAAACTGGTACTGGGCCTTACCAGATCTTGACTTTCAGGTCGGTCTTCAGAATCTGGTACTTCAATGATTTTACTCTCTCCTTCAGATGCTGAACTAGTCTCTGATATTTCCAGATGTCGACAAATAGATCAAGCTTCAGTATCTGGATTTCGATCTGGTTCACCATCAGAATCAGTAGTGCTTTCTGTCTCTTCTGTTGGCGGATTCTCAGGTTCAGGCACGCGAATCTTATGGCTTGCATGCACTCATCTCTTCACTCCAGCACACTTGACTGCAGTGGTGCTAACCAGGATAACTTGCCTCGGCTTCTCCCAGCGAGGAACTAGAACGTTTCTTCTCCTGTGCACTTTTATCCTAACCCAATCTCCAGGGACTAGATCATGAGCTGGATGTTTCTCTTTTGTGTTTGCATCAATTCCAACCTGATGGAATACAGAAGTCACCACATCAGACAGGTTCTTGCAGTAATCCAGTATGATATCATCATTTATAGCCAACAGTTTATCAACTGGTACAAATGCTTGTCTCATTACTCTTCCCATCAGTTTTTCTTGAGGACTTAATCATGTCTTTATATCAGGTGTACTCCTCAGGGTCATCAAAACAAGTGGCAAAGCATCAGGCCATTTTAGTCCAGTGGCCAGACACATATTTGCAGTTCTGTTCTTTATTGTTCCATTTACTTGTTCAACTACCCCAGAAGCCTCTGGTCTGTAAGCACAATGTAATTTCTGACGAATGTCCAGTGCTTCACAAATCATCTGAACAAGTAAATTCTGGAAATCTGTGCCACGATCTGACTCAATTGGTACTGGGAAACTGAATTGTTTCTCTTAATAAGAGCTTTGCATCAGTCACTCCATCATTCCGTCTGGTAGGGAAGGCCTCCACCCACCATGAGAATAAACAAATGATTACAAGTACATATCTGAGGCGATTGCAGGGTGGCAACTCAATGAAGTCTGACTGCATTCTGGTAAAAGGACCTTCCTCCCGTCCTATGGTTCCCAAACTCACAACAGTTTTTCTTCTTGGGTTCAATTGCTGACATACTAGACATCGCTGACAAAGGCTCTCAGCGATCATCCTAAACTTGGGATTATACCATGTCTGTCTAAACATGCGTATCATTGCATCTCTACCTATGTGTGCTTGACCACCAGCCGACTAGACTACGGGAACGCCCTATACGCAGGAACCACTGTCAAACTTCAGAAAATACTCCAGCGCATACAGAACGCATCCGCACGACTCATCCTTGACATCCCCCGCCACATATCAGCCCACCTGAGAGACCTGCACCGGCTCCCCGTCAGCAAGAGGATCACATTAAGGCTCCTCACCCACGCACACAAAGCGCTCCACGACATAGGCCCCGAATACCTCCGCAACCGCCTCACGTTCCACACTCCAACCCGCAAACTCCGCTCCGCCAGCCTCGCGTTTGCCACCATCCCACGGATCCGCAGAACCACCACCGGAGGAAGATCATTCTCCTACCTGGCGGCAAAGACATGAAACTCCCTCCCCGCCCACCTACGACTGACCCAGGACTACCTCACCTTCAGGAAACACCTCAAGACCTGGCTCTTTGAGCAGTAGCAGCACCCCCCCCCCTCCCTTCAGCGCCTTGAGACACTTTCGGGTGAGTAGCGCACTCTATAAATATATTGATTGATTGATTGATTGACCATGATACATTCGAGCCATGTTAGAGATCATGCTATCAGGCATTACTGGTCTGTCATCTTTGTAAACCCAAATGTCATCCTCCTCTCTTTGTCTACAACCTGCCTTTAACCAAGTGTCTTTTTCTTCCTCACTTGCTTCTTCCTGCATTTGTTTTACTTCCTGCCAAGTCTCAACCACTGAATGAAATGAATGAATGAAAAAGTTTTATTGTTTCAGTTAATTAAAACCATAACAATACAATTTTATAAAATCAACTACTCATTTAAAATTTCCTTTTATATGGATAAATTCTCTATTAATTCATTCTAGTCTAGTGCTAAAATTTGTTGTTAAAACAGTTAAGCAATCCATGTTGTTTATAGTTCCAAGAGTTCTGATATTTATTCACTTCAAAGGAGCCCTCTCACTGCACGACCGGGTGCCTGGTTATGTTTTAACGCTTGAGCGTGAGCCATGAGGAACTTTAATAGTAAACAGTTCAAACGGGTATCTGTTGGATTCAAAGTTGACATAATCGCCGATCTACACGTTCCTATGCCTCGTTCGTTCTTTGCCCTTTTTAAGAAGACTGCTCGTGCTTGGGCTAAATTCGGGCAGATACAAACTAGATGACTAAAGTCCTCCTTGCTGCTCCCACATAGTCTACAAGTTTTGAGTCCGTCGTGTAGCCAAGTTGGTTGGTCCATAGTTGATGGAAAGTTTCCCACTGTTGTTAGCATCAAAGGACTTGAAACATGTTCTTTTTCCCTGCCCTGATTAATAGAAGCAACATTTTTAGCACAATATTTAGCAATGGAGTCAACAAAACGATTGCCTCCAGTGATATAGTCAGCTCCATGTTTGTGAGCTGCACATTTTACAACAGCAATTTTCTCAGGCAACGGAATTGCATCAATCAACATTTTCATAAATTCTGCATTTCTAATGGGGGATCCTGCAGAGGTTAAATAACCTCTTTGGGACCAGAATTGTCCATAATCATGGACAATTCCAAAGCCATACTGACTATCTGTCACTATGGCTACCTGAATTTCTTTTCCCAGCTCACATGCTCGAATCAAAGCAACCAGCTCCGCTACTTGAGCAGAACGAATCCCTTTCAAACAAGATGCTTCTAGGACATCTGCCACTGTACATACAGCATATGCAGCACTCAAAAGATCTTCATCAGTTCTTAAACATGACCCATCCACTAACATCACATAGTCAGATTCAGGAAGTGGTTCATCCTTAATGTCAGGTCTTGGTTTGGTACAATACTCAAGTACATCCAGACTCTTGTGATGAACTTCATCTTTCACTTCCACATCCAAAGTGTCCAGTAACAATGTAGAAGGATTCACATTTACACATCTTGCCACTGTCACATTGTCTGCACCCAGGATTACCTTCTAATATTTAGTCATCCTGTTTGTTAAAAATGTAGTTTTGGTTCTAGTGAGGAGAATTTCAACCGAGTGTGGTACATACACCTTCACTGGGTATCCCATCACTATACCTTCACTCTGCTCCAGACTTACACTTGTAGCAGCAACTGCCTTTAGACATCCTGGCAATGCTTTAGCAACTGGATCCAACACTGCTGAAAAATAGGCAATGTGCCTTCTCATTTTTCCATGTCTCTGAATTAGAACTGATAATGCAAATCCCTCTTGTTCACTGCAATATAATTCAAATTCTTTCTCATCAGGCATACCCAGCACTAGTGCTTCACACAGACTGGTCTTTAACTGTTCAAATGCTGATAATTCTGTCTTGTTCAGCACTATGGGGTCTTTCACATCTGCTCTAGTCAGTCTCTGTAAAGGCTTTGCAATCAATGAAAACCCACTGATCCATTGTCGACAGTACCCTACCATTCCTAGGAACATTCTCACCTGTTTCTGCGTTTGAGGGGGCTTCATTCTTTCTATGGTAACTTGTCTTGTTCCTTTTCCAATCTTGTGGCCTAGGTATTGTACTTCCTTCTGGCAAAATTGTAATTTTGATGGTGACAACTTGTGTCCTCCTTCTGCCAAATGAATCAGCAATGCAATTTTATCAGAAACACATACATCTTTGGTTCTTGATGCAACCAATAGATCATCAATATACTGAACCAATACAGATTTTCCGGGGCATATCTAGACTATCTAGTGACTTCTGTAGCAACTTATTAAAAATGGAGGGACTCTCAGTATACCCTTGAGGAATTCGGCACCATGCCAAAATACGCTCTCCAAACCGAAATGCAAATATTGGTTGACTGTCAGGGTGTAATGGAACTGTAAAGAACGCATTACATAAATCAATAACTGTATACCATTCTGCATCATGCGGAATTTGATATAAAATTACTGCTGGGTTTGGTACAATGGGACAACATGGGACAACTATTTTGTTTATTTTTCTCAAATCCTGCACTATTCTGAATGTTCCATTTGGCTTTTTCAGTCCCATTATAGGTGAATTACATGGACTACTCATTATTTCTTTCAGAATCCCTTGTCCAATCATTTTGTCAATAACAGGAGTTATTCCTTAACGTATTTCTTGTGCAATTTATACTGGGGAGTATTTGGATAATTAGCTCCTTCTTTTACAGAAATTTTAACAGGACTCACACCTCTCATTAACCCAATTTCTTCTCCTCAAAAGACCCACACTTCTTCTCTGACTGTTTCTTTTAATTCACCAGGTTTCTTCTCTCTATCAAACACAGAAAACATTCCATTCCGCTCTGAATCTATCATTGACATGGTCATTTTATACAATCTGTCTTCATCTGCAGTTTGGAATTCAATGCCATCTGGTGAACAGTAAATGGCACAGTGTCAGGACCCAAGACTCCCAACTAGCAGTAATCTCACACCACAGGTACTGGGATTCAATTCCGTGCCAAATTGGAAGCTCTTGGACGGAAAGGGTACGATTGCGGAACTCCAAGATGGTCGCAAGGTCGGAGTTGTTGTTAGCGGTCTAGTGTTTTGGGACTGTCACCGGCCAAGTCCAGTTGAGGCGCGCGCTAGCTGTTATCTGCGCACTTCACCTGAGAATTGACCCGGTGAGGAGACATTTTGTTGACATCCGTAAAAGATTATAAGGCCTTAGTTATTGTTCTTGAGAAAACTTCCGTAGCAGGCTTTAATAAGCTCTGGGAAGTATCTAATTTGTTTATCTTTGAACGACCGCGTCCGTGAATTAGGCGGTGCGTTATCATAGTTATTGAAATAACCTTCTAGAACCCCGAGGAAAGTTTCAATGCCCTTTGAAGTAGTTCCATTTGCGTACAAACTCAGAGAGAAGTCCCCTGAACCCTTTTCGCACTTACCGAAGAAGAAGCGACGACACAGCGTCTAATCGGAAGGAGCAGAACGACGAGTGAGGCAGCAGATTAAGGAGCACCTGAGGAAGAAGAGAAACGATAAGTGACATTTAGAAAATTTAAAGTCTAAGGAATCTGAAGGAAAGTTATATTGATCTAAATACTCACCTTATGAACAGTCTAAGAAGCGGAATCTACACCGCAAATCCTTGACTTAATAGTTATTCAGTTGTATTTCCTCTAGAAGACAAAAGAGGCAAGAATTAGTGTGGAACAGCATTTACAAGGAAGGACAGAATAGAAGAAAAGTAAGTTGGAGTAATTAAAATAGAATAGATAGGAATAGGAGGAAGAGTTAGCACTAGTAACCCATTGTTTAATTGCCACCTTACAGATAATAGAAGACACAGAAGATATAACAGGCACCTAGGATAAAAGAACACAAGGACAGAGATAGAGTGAGTAAAATTAGAATAAATAGTGTAGTAGTAGAATAGTTAAGCACTAATAAAAGAAAGACGTTGTTTCTGTATTACAGGAGAAAAGATTGAGAACTCTGTTACAATACGCCAAGAAAAGAAACTTAGAAGAGAGGGCAAACTCTTGGAAGCTAGTGGTAGGTGAAATCAGGAGAGGTGGGTAGAGTAGGAAGAGTAGGGGGTAGAGTTGAGAGTAATGATTCTTATTTTCTTTTAGGGTACTACACAAGTAGAGGTCTGCAGGTCGGGCTAACGAGAGGAACCATCCAAGAAAGTCTCTTCTCTAGTTGTTTATTATTTTATCCACTTTCCCCCTTCCCCCCTAGGTAATGATTCAAAGACTTGTGTTCACAAGCTTTGGGTAATTGCCTGGAGGGATTCGGGAGCTAGCATCTCTGTTCCTGTGCAGCTACGCAAGAAGTATCCTTTGATAGTCTGACAGAGTGAAGTGCCCAAGTTGCACCTTGCACCCGAACAGAGATGGCCGAAGGCATTGACCTGCAAGGGTTAGGAGTCATCCTAGATACTATTCAGAAGGAGCTGAGTGCAGTGAGAGAGGAAAACCAAAACCTTAAGTTAGAAATAGTGAATTCCAGGAAAGAGACAGCAGACTTAGTACAGAGATTTAGACAGCCTGTTGGTTCAGGACAGGACGCTCAAAATCCCTTAACGGAGAGTGCACATAGAATGACCACCCAAGTGATTCATTCCTTGTCCCCGGTTATTCCCTTACCAGCCCCAGAGCGATTTAGCGGGGATCCTCAAAAGGCTCAAATATTCATAACCCAATGTTCATTACACTATATGTGCCGCCCTTCAATTTTTCCTGATGCGCAATCCAAGGTCGCTTTTGCCTTATCCTACTTGAGCGGAGACACAGCGGCTTGGTCTTTGCCGCTCATAACCAGGAATGACCCGATTCTAAGGAATTATGAGGAATTTAAAAGAGAATTCTTATGGATCTTTGACAGGAGGAGAATATCCCAAGTGGTCGACAACCAATTGCTGGATTTGAAGCAAGGGAATCAGGATCTGGTCTCGTACTTGGCACAATTCAACAAACTCATGGTGGAAACAGACTGGCCGGAGAGCAAGCTGACTGCAGTCTTCTACCGTGGGTTGAAAGACGAGTTAAAGGATGCCTTGGCTGGAATTGCTAACCGACCCACCGAAATTACGGCATTGGTGGATCTTGTGTTGGAAATAGACTTTCGGCAGGGAGAAAGGAAAGGTGAAAAGAGAAAAGAATTCAGACCATCGGTTCCCAGATTTGATCGTGTCAGAGCAGAAGGTAGTCGCGGTACTGAAGGTTCCTCGGGAATCGAACCCATGCAAATCGGAACTATACGTGGGCCGTTGTCAAAGGAAGAGAAGGAGAAAAGACGGAGTAGTAATTTGTGCTTGTACTGTGGAGCTGGGGGTCATTTTGTCAGAAATTGCCCCAAAAAACCTAAGACAAATTACAAGCCGAAGGAAAACTAATAGCACCACCTGTTGGAGGAGTTGAACAGGTGGGTGCGATCTTAGAAAAAACTCCCGATGAACATAGAGTGGCCAACACTCTACAGTCCACGGCTCCACACTTAAATTTATCAATAGAAATCAGGTTCAGAGACTCAACCTTGACTGGAGTTTTGGTAATGATAGACTCCGGAGCCACGGGGAACTTTTGTGATCTGAAATTTGCACAAAAGGTGGGAATACAAGCAATTATGAAGAACAAAAGTGAACCTGTGAGAGCAGTGGACGGAACCAACCTATCTTCAGGTCCAATAGTGAGCCATACAGAAGTCATCCAACTTATTTCAAACAATGGTCACGAGGAAACAATCCAGTTTAACCTAATTGACGCTCCCCAGTTCGAGTTAATTCTTGGTTTACTCTGGCTCACCGAGCATAATCCGAAGATCGATTGGAGCAACAGAACCATAAAGATGGATTCCAAGTATTGTATAGAAAACTGTTTTGGAAGTAAGGAAAAGATACAAGAAGTCAACCTGGCTCATTCGTTGTGCTACAACGGAGGATCAATATGTGTAATAAATGCACCAGAACTACCAGAAGAGTATGCAGAATTTCAGGATGTGTTCAACGAGGTGGAAGCGGAGCAATTACCCCCACACAGAGTCTATGACTGTAAAATCAAGATCGAACCTGGCTCAAATCTACCTTGCAGTCGAGTGTATGCACTAACTGAAAAGGAACATAGCCACTTAAAAGAGTATTTGGACAAATACCTTGCGAATGGATTCATCCGTCCATCACAATCCCCTGTATCGTCGCCTTTATTTTTTGTGCCAAAGAAGGAGGGAGATCTGCGGACCTGTATAGGCTACCGAGCGATCAATCGAATTACCAAGAAGAACAGGTACCCACTGCCACTTATATCTGAGTTACTAGACCAAGTAAAAGGTGCGCAGATACATACAAAACTTGATTTAAGGGGAGCATACCATCTGGTCAGAACGCGAGAAGGCGACGATTGGAAGACGGCCTTCAGAACGCGATTTGGACTGTTTGAGTATCAGGTTATGCCTTATGGCCTTTGCAATGCCCCTGCAGCCTTTCAACATTTCATTAATGATGTATTAAAGGAATATATAGATCAATGTGCCATTGTATACATTGATGATATTCTTATTTATTTGGCAGATAAGGAAAGGCATCAGGATCAAGTCCGTAGAGTCTTACAGAAATTGAGAGATAACAGGCTGTTTGTTAAGCTGGAAAAGTGTGCATTCAATGTTACCCAGGTGGAATTTTTGGGCTTCGTCATCTCTCCAACTGGCATACTGATGGATCAGCGGAAAATTGAGGCAGTGTTGAATTGGAAATCTCCAGTGAGCGTTAAAGAAGTTCAGAGCTTCATCGGTTTCGCGAACTTTTACCGAAGATTTATCAGTGAGTTCTCCCACAAAATTCTACCACTCACGAAACTGCTTAAGAAAGGAATTCTGTTTGAATGGACTGAAGAAGCGGAGAAGGCTTTCAATCTGTTGAAGCAAGACTTCACATCGGCCCCAATCCTTCAACATGCGGACCCAACCGAGCCCTTTTATGGTGAAACTGATGCTTCTGATCAATCAGTTGGTGGAGTCCTATCCCAACGAAACAAGGTAACTGGGCAACTACATCCTGTAGCTTACCGATCTAGAAAGTTGTCTCCAGCAGAATGTAACTATACAATCACAGAGAAGGAACTATTGGCGATTAAAGACGCCTTTAAAGAATGGAGGCACCATCTCATGGGAGCCCAGCATCAGGTGACAGTATTTACGGACCATCGGAACTTAACATTTTTAAAAACGGCAAGAACATTGACTCCAAGACAATTGCGATGGTCACTGTATTTCGCTGATTATAATTTTGTAATTACCTCTCGACCAGGAACACAGAATGGAAAGGCGGACGCCTTGCCTAGAATTGATACAGAAAATCAAAAGACGCCCTTAGAGAATCAATCTATCATTCCAAAGGAGAAGATAATAGGAGTTACGACTTCGGTTAGTTTGGAAACCAGCATTTCAGAAGTTATGAGTCCTGAAGCCATGCAAGAGTGGTCAGAGGGAAAAGAGGGTAGGAAAGTTATTCGTCAACTTCCGTATTTTCAAGACCACCTGTACATTCCCACTAAGGAGTTGCAACAACAAGTTATGCAAGAATGTCACGATGCAAAATTAGCAGGACATAAGGGTGAAGCGAAGACGAAGGAATTGATAAAATGTCACTACTGGTGGCTGAGTATGGCTAAAGACATAGAGGAATACGTTAAGACTTGCGAGGTTTGCGCTCAGGGAAAATCTGAACGGCAGGCCCCAAAGGGGTTTTTGCAACCCTTGCCTACACCACCCTACCCTTGGCACACAATCACCTTAGATATCATTGTAGATTTACCACTTAGTCAGGGCCATGATACCATATTAGTGGTGGTGGATTCCTTTTAAAAAATGGCGCATTTTACAGCATTACGAGGGCTTCCTTCAGCTAAGCAGTTAGCCACACACTTCAGTACAGAAATAGTAAAGATCCATGGTATTCCCAAGATTGTAGTTTCCGATAGAGGGCCACACTTCATTTCACGCTTTTGGAAATCCTTTATGGAAAGCTTAGGAACCGAGGTGAGGTTCTCTACCAGTTACCACCCAGAGACCGATGGTCAGACAGAAAGAGTGAACCAAGAACTTGAACAATATTTAAGGTTGTTCCTTTTGAAGCAGGATGGAAACTGGTCAGAGTACTTATGGGCAGCAGAGTTTGCTTATAACAATGCTAGGAATGTGTCCACGGGTTTCTCTCCCTTCTACATGAATTATGGAAGACATCCAAATTCCACTTCCAGACAAATAGACATCTCGGTCCCAGCTGTTAAGGATGTAGTGTCTCATCTAGAGCAGATTCATCAACAAGCAACAGAGAGTCTGAAGGTAGCTAAGGTAAAATACAAGCACTATGCAGATAAGAAAAGGCGAGAAGGTCCCATTTTGGAAGAAGGGGATAATGTCTGGTTAAGCACTAAGAATCTAAGATTAAAAGGGAATAGGAAGTTTCAGCCCAGATTCATTGGTCCTTACCCAGTAAAAGAAAAGATAAACCAGGTGACTTATCGGCTCATCTTGCCACCAAAGCTAAAAATTCACCCAGTTTTCCATATTTCTTTGCTAAAAAAGGCTCCAAAAGACTTGTGAAAGACACTACCCCCAAGGCCTCTTACCCTAGAAACTGGAACAGAGTACGAAGTTAAGGAAATACTAGACTCAAAATACTCCAAAGGACAACTGTTCTGTTTGATAGACTGGAAGGGTTATGGTCCGGAAGAACGGTCTTGGGAGCGAGAAGAGGACGTTCATGCTCCGAGATTGATTAAATCCTTTCATCAACGATAGCCTTCAAACCAAGACGGAGAGAATCTACCTTGTTGGGGGGTACTGTCAGGACCCAAGACTCCCAACTAGCAGTAATCTCACACCACAGGTACTGGGATTCAATTCCGTGCCAAATTGGAAGCTCTTGGACGGAAAGGGTACGATTGCGGAACTCCAAGATGGCCGCAAGGTCGGAGTTGATGTTAGCGGTCTAGTGTTTTGGGACTGTCACCGGCCAAGTTCAGTTCAGGCGCGCGCTAGCTGTTATCTGCGCACTTCACCTGAGAATCGACCCGGTGAGGAGACATTTTGTCGGCATCCGTAAAAGATTATAAGGCCTTAGTTATTGTTCTTGAGAAAACTTCCGTAGCAGGCTTTAATAAGCTCTAGGAAGTATCTAATTTGTTTATCTTTGAACGACCGCGTCCGTGAATTAGGCGGTGCGTTATCGTAGTTATTGAAATAACCTTCTAGAACCCCGAGGAAGGTTTCAATGCCCTTTGAAGTAGTTCCATTTGAGTACAAACTCAGAGAGAAGTCCCCATAACCCTTTTCGCACTTACCGAAGAAGAAGCGACGACACAGCGTCTCATCGGAAGGAGCAGAACGACGAGTGAGGCAGCAGATTAAGGAGCACCTGAGGAAGAAGAGAAACGATAAGTGACATTTAGAAAATTTAAAGTCTAAAGAATCTGAAGGAAAGTTATATTGATCTAAATACTCACCTTAGGAACAGTCTAAGAAGCGGAATCTACACCGCAAATCCTTGACTTAATTGTTATTCAGTTGTATTTCCTCTAGAAGACAAAAGAGGCAAGAATTAGTGTGGAACAGCGTTTACAAGGAAGGACAGAGTAGAAGAAAAGTAAGTTGGAGTAATTAAAATAGAATAGATAGGAATAGGAGGAAGAGTTAGCACTAGTAACCCATTGTTTAATTGCCACCTTACAGATAATAGAAGACACAGAAGATATAACAGGCACCTAGGATAAAAGAACAGAAGGACAGAGATAGAGTGAGTAAAATTAGAATAAATAGTGTAGTAGTAGAATAGTTAAGCACTAATAAAAGAAAGACGTTGTTTCTGTATTACAGGAGAAAAGATTAAGAACTCTGTTACAATACGCCAAGAAAAGAAGCTTAGAAGAGAGGGCAAACTCGTGGAAGCTAATGGTAGGTGAAATCAGGAGAGGTGGGTAGAGTAGGAAGAGTAGGGGCTAGCGTTGAGAGTAATGATTCTTATTTTCTTTTAGGGTCCTACACAAGTAGAGGTCTGCAGGTCGGGCTAACGAGAGGAACCATCCAAGAAAGTCTTTTCTCTAGTTGTTTATTATTTTATCCACTTTCCCCCTCCCCCCCCTAGGTAATGATTCAAAGACTTGTGTTCACAAGCTTTGGGTAATTGCCTGGAGGGATTCGGGAGCTAGCATCTCTGTTCCTGTGCAGCTACGCAAGAAGTATCCTTTGATAGTCTGACACACAGTTCATCTTGCACAGGATGTCCTTTCCAAGTAGATTAACAGGACTGCTGTCACAAACCACAAATCGATGCATTTCTCTGAAATTGCCAATTTCAACCTCAACTGGTTCAGTAAAGGGTGTTTTAATCTGCCTATTCGCTACTCCTACTACTTGGATAAACTCACCTGAGAGAGGAAGGTTTTGAACTTCTGCTGATCTAACGGTAGAACGGGTAGCACCTGTATCCACTAGGAAGTTAATATTTACACCATTCATCTTTCGATTCACAAAAGGACCAGATTAATCTACCTCTAGAGTTGTGTCAAGCACGCACTCCTCTTCCTCTCCTAGGCACCGTCAACAACTCTCATCTGACCCATTTCCATCCGGCCACAACTAATACTGTGGACTTGCATTCACACGGGGTTATCTTGTTACCTGTTCTCCGCCATAGAATCCTGTCTCTGCACTGTATTTCTGCAGATTTACACTGTGTGGGAGTGGTGGTTGTGGCACCTGACTCTGCTGGTTAACTACCTGTTGCTGTGGCAAAGACTTTTGTTTTACCTCATTCTCCACCTGTGGATTCAATGATGTATTTTTGGGATTAACCTTTGGAGGTAACTTACACTCGTTCTTCCAATGCCCTAACTTGCCGCAGTTGTGACATGGCCACTTCTTCCTTGCCTCATCTAAATTTAATTGTCCCTTCCTTTTATTTGAATTACCTTTCGTTTTGTCCTGACCTCCGTCACTAGTTTGGCTCCCTAACTGAGCTACTTGTTGTTCGGAGACTTTCACTTGTGCCCACATAGCTTTTTCTTTAAGCCTTCTTTGTTTGGCATCAAGTTCGTCACTACAATATTTTGCATACCTCAAAACCTCATCCACAGAGCTGGTTTGCCAGCACATCATGTGGTGTTTTATCATATCACCTATCTCTGGTCTTAACCCAAAGACAAATCGGTATACAAAATTACTCATGTCATTTTCACTCAATTCTTCATACCCACTATACTGTTTAAACTCTAAGAGCAACCTCTCATAATATGAATGTACTGATTCTTTGGGTTCTTGCAATGTTCGGTCAATTTTCACCCAATCTGTTTCTTTTGGAGGAATCTTATTTTTCAAGAACGTTATTACTTGATCATATTTGCGCATTAATTCAGGTCCTGGAGCACCTGTTTAAGCATCCTTCGGATATACTGCTTTTGGCCAGTCCACAGTTATTTTACATTCAGACCACAAATCTGCTTGTACCACTATGTCAAACAAACCATCCAAATCTTCCCATAACACTTTTGAGACTTTCACAAATCGATCTACTTGTCTGTACTATTCTACTGATTTTTCTTGTAATCTGGGAAAGTCATTAGTAAATGACAATATATCCTGCCTAGTCCATTGGACATGCACATAACCTCCTTCTGATATTTCTCTCATTGGGAATTCATTCACTACAGGTTCTTTTTCTTTAACTGGAAATGCTAATGACGTTTTATCACTGCTTTCTTCCCTTTTCTTTACCCATTTGCTTCTCCATCGTTCCACGTCTCCCCACTTCCTCAATAACACAATTAATTATTTTATTTGGGTTAACCTTCCTGCAGTGTTTAAATTGTCTATATCCTTTTCAGTAAAGTCTACTCTATAGGGTTTTTGCAGCATTTTAATTTCCGCAAATTCTATTCCAAGTTCATTTGCTGTTTCTTCTAATCGGTCATGCAGAGTTTTAGCTCTCCATGTAATACTTTTGCACATGAACATTAGTTCGTCATCTTGGTAGGTTTTTAGCCTTTCGGTTCCAATCGTTCCAATGATTAATTCCTCCATGTCTATTTTTAATCTGACCACATCTAAAAGTTTAGGTTCCTGATCCTTTAATTGCAAAGTTTTAACCCAATCTTTTAATTCTTCTGTGGTTGGTCCTACTGGGGTTTTTGTAAGATCAATTTTATCTATACTCCTTTCGGATGTTACAGAATCTGATTCTGCACCCATAGGAGACTTGTACGGAAGACTTTGATTTATGGTTAATTTAGGTGGTGTCATACTAGTATTCCTAATTTCAGACAAATCTGGGTAGACCTTTTCTCTTACTTTTTGTAAACTCTGGTTCAAAGGGATCGTTAACAATGGTTCTTTTATTCTCTGATTTTCAAACATGGGAAGTACTGGACCTATTGTTACAGGCACAGTTACGGCTTCTATATTTTTAGTGAGTCCTTGTATCTTTTCAGTCAATTCGTTTGTGGATCGCATAGATTCAGAGGTACTTGGATTATCCTCAGGTTTCTGCTCTCTTTTATCTGGACTACTTCTAATTTCAGAATTTAGTCTTGGAGTATCAGTAAATCTACTCTCCATCGGTGGTGCATTTGGGGTCACTACTACAGAACTCGGTTGATATGAAGGGGGTCTTCTATTTAGAATCTCTTCCATCTCCTCATCCTCTGTGTCACTGATCCCATAACTCTATCTCTTTGTTTCCACATTATTCCTCTTCTCCGTACATTTCCGTCCCACAATCTCATCAACTGTTCTCACCGGATACAATTCCATTCCACATGTCGACATTTCTCCATCTTCTCATTCTACTCTCATGAGTCGCTCCCCAAAAACCTCTCAGATTACACAGTGGTTCCCTGAACCCTTCAAATCTTTCTCGCTCCAACTCATGCATTTCATCTTCCCATTCAGTCAATATCTCAAATTCAGTCGATCTAGGTCTTGGTTCAAGATTTGTCATTTTCTCTCTTAAATTCTGCAACACCGCGGTACTAAATGAATCTACTTCTGGAAATGCCAATACTCCATAGTTTTTAATATATTTTGCCCAATTTTCTAACCAAATACAGGTATGATAGCCATATTTTGTCATCATGCATGATGAAGGCGTTTTAGGCGGAAGAAGCAATTTTCCTTCTCTCGTAACTATTTCCTTGTCTTTCTTGAACATGTTCTTAATTTAAACCATGTAGGTTTCTCTCTTCGCCGTAATAAAACTCCATTCTTCTGCAGATTTTCCCTTCAAAACACTCGTACGCTCTTCCTCAAACTGCTCCGCTACACCAACCTATCACAGCGCGATTCACATTAACACACCAATCAAAATAGAATCGTCACAATCACTTCGACCTATGCTTGCACAGCTCTCACTAACGTACCAATCAGCGCTCAAAACGTTTTGGTCACGCGGACCTATCCCAGCGCGACACTTTTGACGTCAGCCCTGCTCCGGCTTCTGCTGTTTCTGCTGAACCCTCCTTTACAAAATGTATCTGCACACTGTATTTATACTTTATACAACTAAAACCAGTTAGAAACCACATAAAACATTTCCATTCGTCTGTTTCGCTAAGACCAAAGTGATAGTTTTCTCAAACTCCCAAGAATTCTGTATTTCCAGTAGACAGCACTTACCTCTTCTCTACCACAGAATTTTAGTTTCGCCGATAAAGTAGCACTTCCCTCTACCTTACCCAACTCTCAAGCTTAGGGGAAAACTCTATTACTTTCTCAGGGATAAATTTTAATCGGAATACCCAATTGATTCCTGTGCTTAAGCCCAAGGTGTCCTTTGCTATACATTCACCACTCACACACGTAAAATGTCCCTAACTTTGTAACACACGACGATGTTACCACTTTGAAACATACTATGTAATGTGCGACTTCACTTGCCACACGTTCCCTCAAAATTCCGACTACACATAACGTGATATAGACTCAAAATATAGGGGTCGATTCCGATCCGGTAAAAAGCGCTCCGAATAGCCTTTCGGAGCGTTTTTCCCATACGAATCGTACCCTGCAACGTCCCCCGTACGTAGGACGAAGTACGATTCGTACCAGGAGCTGGATTCCGTACGAATCGTACAGAGACCGTAAGAATCAAATCCCCATACGAATCTCCCTCGGAACCCCCTGTACACGACATCTGTACGGTTCGCAGCTGCTTTTTCCGACCCGGCAAGTACGATTCGTGTTGGGTACGCATCGTACAACCCTTTTTCTACGGGAGCTGAAAAGAGCCGTAAAAGCAGAGTTCGCGATGAAACAGGTACGGAACGCCCCCCCCGGGTACGGTGCGTACCCCCCATGATCACAGGGGTACGCACCGTACCCCTTCGATCATGGGGGTATGCACCGTATACCCAGGGTACGGTGCGTACCCCATGTACGCTGGGTGTATGGTACGTACCCCATGTACGCTGGGTGTACGGTGCGTACCCCCCCTGATCGCAGGGGTACGGTGCCTACCCCTGCGATCATGGGGGGTACGCACCGTACGGTGTGTATGTGAATGTGCGCTTTTCCATATGAATCGCCCTTACCTGACGTGGACCGTACAAATCGCGTCCTGATACCCCGGTCCGGATCGTACTCGTCGAGTCGTACGGTGTGTGAACGAGTCGTACGGAGATGGCTCCGGATGCGAATCGTACGGACTGTAATTTTACCGGATCGGAATCGACCCCATAATGTTAGTCATAATTTCTGTACATCAGAACTCTATATACATTAACCCTATCAAATATATACATTGCTTATCCAAACTAACCTATAGCAACCAGACTCTGCTACCAAGAAAACGGATCCAGCGCTGCTCTCAAACAACCCTCCAAAAACCACCTCAGAATACTCAGGAGCTATCACACTTCACTCATTTACAGAAACCCACTGCTCCCAAGATCAGCGACTAGAGGACGAGCTGCTGGACAGCGGAGTACCCTAATTCATCTAAAAGTTAAATTCTATACATTATATACATATGCATTTTATAGATATCACCATGGTATTTAAATTTAATGAAACAGCATTTAAGGTACCCCACTAATTTGGTTGATGGACCAACTAGTAAAAGTTAGTTTATGGAAATCAATACCAGCTCAATTCACCATTATATTTAACTTTATTTTTCTTTAATTATTCTGACATAACCTTATGATTAAAATGTTCTCTTTATTAAGGAAATCGAGTTGTACATTTCTTTAAGCACTCAAGTAAACGGAAATCATTAATTTGATTAGTTTACATTTATTAGCAAAATAGTTCAAAAATGAGATAATTCAAAGACATATTACCCGTCTTCTTAGCGAGAAGGAAAAACAGGATTAAATGACACAAGTTCCCAAAACCAGCCTCTCTATCTTCCTCGATGTCTACCTCCCATTAGGACTCGGATCTCATCAAAGTTAAAGTCAAGAACATTTCAAAGTCTTTGCACCCAAAAAATCGATCAATCCGACAGCATGTCATGGTGCAAAAAATAATTCAAAGTAAGACGTTTTTTCTCTTTTCCAAACAGCCTCTTTTATACCCTTTTTCACTAACTATCTAACTAAAATTTGAAACTTTAGGGTCCACACTCATTTGTCATTGGTCCATTCAAGGGGTGGTGAAGATCACCTCATCTCTTCATTGTCAAAATTTTGCAAAGTCACTTCCATAATTCTCATGTGGTCATAACTGTTCATGTTTGTAACACATTCATCCTGTCCTTAATGTCGATACTTCGTTAAATTTTCTCAGGCTCTCAATCCAAGCATCTCATTTGGCACCATTCCGCTTTTCCAGGCCACGCTGACCTTGAAATTAGTAGCCCAAGCACCAGCTGCTCGTACATCTCTCGCGCACAGTTGCGCATGCGTAGAGTTACACTCTCTTGGAGTCTCACAAACCTCCATTTTCTGACTAGGCCGCATGGGCCATAACGGGAACTATTATAGAAACAAACACATTTAAATGTTAGATTTCGAAGTAAAGCCCTTCTGTTTACCTCCCACCATTCTGAGTTTACTCTGTATGGGCATGATTCTGATTCGGGTTGGAAAGCTTCCCAACCGAATCGGTTTGGAAATGGTTTCCGACCCACTCAGATTGAGAGAGTCCGACCTACGGAGTACGATGCATCCGGATGCTTCCAGATACGATTTGGTTGGACTCCCATTGACTTCATGGGTGCATATGTTCCTAACCGCATCATAATTGGACTCTAGGTCGGCAAGACACGTTCCCGATCCGATTTGGAAGGAGCAAATGCCATTAGGAGGCCTTCCTAACTGCATCAGAATCAGGCCCTAGGTGGGAATGCTTTCCTAACCGCATCGGAATCAGGCTCTCAGTAGTTACCTAGCATTAAACAATGAAAATGCATTGTTTTCTTACTGATCTCCTTCGTTTTGCCACAATGAATACTTATAATAAGCATACATGCATAGCTTTGTTTACTTGAAAAGCATTATTGCACTATATTAGTATGATAAATTAACATGATTAATGTATTACGATTTGCAACACAAGTAAATTAGTATCCAACGTGTTCTTTTATGTGTGTGTTTTTCTTTTCGTTGGTTAGTACTGCACTCCACACGATTAATACATGTTATAGTTATGAGAAACCTGACTTCACGATGGGTACACAACATTTTTGTCACTTCCTCGCTCCATCACGCCACTTTACAGTCTACCAGTGAAGTGCTACTTTCGTTTTTTCTTCTTTCAGTTGATGCATGGAAAACGTTTAATGTGATTGTGATACAGCGGGTCTAACATAAAACCTTTCCTTTATATCACTAACCCAGAAAACTCTTACCATTGATTCATCGGTGGGGCCCATAACACCGAAATCCACACATTCGCACAATTTTTCTCCCTAAAGTCAGTGATACGTAGACGAGCTGCAAGACATACGGGGTACCTTATTAACCTATACAATAATTATATACATTACATTTTTAATAGCTGTCAGTTCTTAAAACATCAAGGTACTCCGCTATTTGGTCGATGGACCAACTAGTAGGATCCGTTGATGGCAATTAAGTCCAGCTCAATCACAATTTAAACCGTCAAAATGTATTTGTCTTGACTTTTGTTCTAATAACAACAGACTCGATTATAGAATTTTTGTAAGATTTTATCTAAATTCGTTTAAACGAAAACTTGAAATTAAGTAAATTTTTTAGGCAAATACATTAAGCATTATTTAAAAACATTTAAGCAAAGAATTAGAGAATGGACAATACTCATTACCCCTTGGCCATAGGGCGATGATGAGAATGGTTCACTGAGAAATGAACCCCAGATCACAGAATAGGTAGTCTCTTGCACCATAAAAAAGAAATCGTCCCAACTGACAACATGTCGTGCTGAGCAAAGTTGCGAAAAATATGTGTGCACGTTCTTTTTTTCATCATACCCACATGCTCTTTTATACCCTTTCACTAACTTTCTATACCCAAAACTGAAACTTTTAGGGGCTACATCCATTTCTGATTGGTCTATTGGAGGGGTGGTGATGGTCACCTCATTCTCCTCCCAGCTCAAACTAGTTCGTAAAAGTCCTGATTCATTCCAGGTTCACATGATTTCATAAAATATTTTCATTTATACTTTGTAAACTTATTTGTAACATTCTTCCACAGTCATGAATTTGTTCATCCTCTGGAGCTCAGTTCTCCCATCTGTTCCCAGGCTTTTAAAATAGTGTATTTGGCACAACTCCTGTTGCAGGCCAGGCTGGCCTTGACATCTCTCACTCCGGGCATAGGCCATACACTCGTGACTGAAACTTTCGTTCTGCACATGCGCGGACATCTTAATTTTTCCTGTGTGCCGTCGCATTTCACAGCAGCCATTTTCAGGCAAGGCCAAGAAGGCCGACCCGGAACTAATATGAAAGCAACATAACAGAAATTAGATATAGAAAATAAGCCCTCTGTTTACCGCCCACCATTCTAATGACCCATGTTAAGTATTACCTAGCAAAAGCGACATTCAAGGCCATTTTACTTACCATCTGCATTGTTTGCCACAATATAATTCTACTACAGACTAAATGCATGCAATTTATTCTTCTTTTACGCAATCGCAACCTTTGTTAATTTAGATTTTATTAATAAATTAGATTTTTGCAAAAAGGAGTTAGAATCCCGCGTGTAGTGTCTAAATAAAAAAGGGCATTTGTTGATTAGTTCATGTGCTTCACACAGTTAATATTATTAAAGTTATGAGGTTACTAACTTTGAAGGGGTACAAATTTTTTTTGTATTTCCCCTGCTCCATCAACTCCCCCCTTTGGTGATTTCTCAACATCACCACAAAAAAAATTATCCCTACCAATTTTTCGGAAACATGTTTCTTCTCCTTTTTCATTTTAGCTCAAACAATAGTATCTTTCACATTTTGTCTCTTAGATTTGTTTTACATTTTTTCTTCAAACACTTCTCGTTCAATTTCTCCCATTTCTCGTTTTCTTTGTTTGTTTTTCTCAATTTGTATTTTTGTTTTATTTTCAGTTTAATTTTTCTTAACACATACACAGGCTAATCATAGCATCAATGTCATTAATATTGCTATTGTTACTGGTATTAGTATCTTTCCCACTAATGAACTACCAATTTCTGCAAACCATTTCTTTACCGCGGAAACACTCTTACCAAGTTTCTCCAGGACACCATCAACCTCCAGTGGAGTAATTTCTTTACGCAATTCAGTAATATTTTTATTATATCTTTGTATATTTTGACTTTTGTCAGGAATGTAAGCACAACAATGTTGTACCATCAACACTCCACAGACTCCTCCTTCTTTTGCCAAAAGAATGTCAACAGCAAGTCGATTTTGCATCACCATAGATCTCATTGCAACCATTTCAGTATTTACCATCAAGAACCCTCCTGCAGAATTCGTTGATAAACGATCCTTTATCGTTGACAGTTTCCGAATCTTATTTGCATTTCATGATATACCCACTGCTGGTATCAGTGCTCCATAAATATCACCTATTATTTCTGAGAAACTTTCCCTTCTACATGTTAGTGGTTTACCTATCTCGTGAGTTCCTTGAGTCCCTCTATCTACATGAAATATCTTTGGAAAGACCAGGCCTAGATAACATGTTCCGTACCAATGGTCCGGCAAACTGTAATAAGCTTTGTTCCCACATATAAAATAGATCCCTGGAAATACTTGATCTTTTTCTCCTTTGAATCCCCATCCCCTGTAATTCTGTATGTGTCTTTGCGTTCACTATCACCCACAAAATAGTTATCATACCTGGTGTTATCTCTACGAATACACAATTTTCCTTGCTGTGGTAAGTCTAATCCTATGGCTACATTAGTATCACTCTTTTCATAATTTCCTTCCTTAAACCCCTAGGTGGTGTTTTCATCTTTTCTCCTGTTGCTTTTCTTTGGAATGTAACCCTTCTATCCTCCACCATATTTAAAAATACCTTTTCTTCTTTCCCTAATCTACAGGTAAGATTTATCTAAATGAATATTCTAGGGTTAATTATTTTGTTTCTAAGAAATATTCTCCAAAAACTTTACTAGGTTTCACTTTGTTTAGTCCAGGAACTATAGAGAATTTAGCAAACACAGCATCCATGTCAGAATAATAATATTCTAATTTGCTTGTTTTATAAAATAAACTAGCCAATACACTGCAGGTTATTCCATACATCAAAGGGAGGTGATGATATGTTACACCTTCTGACACAGATGCAGGTGACTGCATACATACATAACAATCTCTCACATCCATTGTTTCTACATATTCATACAAGAGCTTTGTAAAAACATTCTTTGAAAAATCATCAATTGACCTATCTTTATGAATTTCAGTATTATCCACCTATGTTACAATATTTTTTGTGTTATGTGCCTTATTACTATTCATGTTATTGTACATTCCAGATGTATTCTCTGCATTTAGTCTAAATGGAATAATTATTGCTAAAGAGAACCAAATAAGCATTAGTAAACACCATTTGCGCAAAAACCTACATTTGGTTCTTCTATCTTCATTCTTTGCCATAGTAAACTATATATATATATATATATATATATATATATATATATATATATATATATATATATATATATATATATATATATATATTCACTGAAAAAACCATAGGTTTCAGGCCTTATATAGTTAGGAATTAGCATTTAAAAAACCTTTAAAATTCACTCAAAAAACTATAAGTTTTAGGGGTGTTAGTTAGCTGGACATTTCACTCATACAAAACCATTGAAATTGCTCCTATATAGTTAGTTGTACTAACTATATTTCGCGCACCCGCAATCCACTGCTGATGATGTCACATATTACATCATTCATGCCATGGTCAGTGACATCACTGATGACATCTCAAATGACATCACTGATGACATCACTGATGACATCATCCAGTGAATGTGGTTTGCTTCGTTATTTAAACATGCATTATATATATAGCAATTTGCATTAAAGAAAAAGTGGATATATAAAAATAAATATTTGGATGGAGGATTTACTAGCATTGTAATTGACTGTTTACTTGACCAATTTATAGTGTCTCACTAAATATAGTGGATAGTGACTAAACTGTTTGAATATCAATATCACTTTGACAGTTGTTGTGTAAACTGGTTCTCCAGTTGGTTACTAGCTATGTGAAAGTCTGTATTAGTTATTGATTAGTTAACTGAGTATTTGTATGGGAGAGTGAATGTGTGTGTGGTTGGGTGGGGGTTGTGTGACTGCCCAAAGATGTGTGAATAGTTGATTCACTAGATATATGAAGTTAAAACTACATGTTCTAACAGTTGTTTGGGTGAGTGAATATCTTTATGGGTGTGGTGATGAGCAAATATATTTCTCAATGGTACATGTCCAACAAACTAGAAAAATAAAAGCCAGTGTATGTGTCAGTTGTTGTATATTAATAAGTATACATAAGACTCAATGATTGTGTGAGTGACTGTATGGATAACTTTATACTTGTAATAATGATTTTATAATTCACTAAGTATGACTTACTATCTAAATGAATAGATGAAGTTGTGTTTGTATAAGTGTGTAGCTAAGTAAATATGTAAGTATGATCCATTGTTTGCATAAGTGAGTAGGATGACTTCATATGTGAATAGGATGTGTGCTGGTGTGTAATGTCGATTTAGGTGTATAAGTATTTTTGATAGTGTTCTATTGTTCATTGACAGCATGTATGAGTGAATCTACAGGTAAGTGATTAGATGTGTGTATACATCTAAAATCACTGAGTGGGTTTTTAGATACTTGTATTGCTGTAACAATGGATTCAAATATGATACTCTTTATTTTACAAAGAGTGATGAAAGATTTTACTAGTGTATGAAAAGGTGTATGTGATTGTCACGTGGATGATGTCATCAGTGATGTCATCAGTGATGTCATTTGAGATGTCATCAGTGATGTCACTGACCATGTCATGAATGATGTAATATGTGACATCATCAGCAGTGGATTGCGGGTGCGCGAAATATAGTTAGTACAACTAACTATATAGGAGCAATTTCAATGGTTTTGTGTGAGTGAAATGTCCAGCTAACTATAAAACCCCTAAAACTTATAGTTTTTTGAGTGAATTTTAAAGGTTTTTTAAATGCTAATTCCTAACTATATAAGGCCTGAAACCTATGTTTTGTTCAGTGAATTTCAAAGGTTTTTTAAATGCTAATTCCTAACTATATAAAGCCTGAAACCTATGTTTTTTTCAGTGAATTTGCAAGGTTTTTTAAATGCTAATTCCTAACTATATAAGGCCTGAAACCTATGTTTTTTCCAGTGAATTTCAAAGTTTTTTTTAATGCTAATTCCTAACTATATAAGACCTGAAAGCCCACCAGGAATCTCCAGTATGCGCCAGGGGACTGCATTGCAGAGAGGTGTAATGAAGCCACGCCCCTTTTTACACCTCTCTGCAACGCAGCCCTCGTGCATGTTTGAAGAGGGGGAACTACTTCCCCTTGCATACTGGGGGCCCCTGGGGGCCAACTAGCCCACCTTGAACCTCCAGTATGCGCCAGGGGGCTGCATTGCAGAGGTGTAATGAGGCTATGCCCCTTGTTACACCTCTCTGCAATGCAGCGCCCTGGCGCGTTTGCAGGGGGGGAACTAATTCCCCTTGCATACTGGGGGTCCCTGGGGGCCAACTAGCCCACCAGGAGCCTCGAGTATGCGCCAGGGGGCTGCATTGCAGAGAGGTGTAATGAGGCCACACCCTTTTTTACACCTCTCTGCAACGCAGCCCCCGTGCATGTTTGAAGAGGGGGAACTAATTCCCCTTGCCTACTGGGGGTCCCTGGGTGCCAACTAGCCCACCTGGAACCTCGAGTATGCGCCAGGGGGCTGCATTGCACAGAGGTGTAATGAGGCTATGCCTCTTATTACACCTCTCTGCAACGCAGGCCACTGGCGTGTTTGCAGAGGGGGGACTAATTCCCCTTGCATACTGGGGGTCCCTGGGTCATATCTGCCCAAACGCCGAAATTCCGAACGATTGAAAATGACTTTTCTTGAGAAACATTTGGATTTGGATTATCATGTCCTATACTTTGGAATTTTTGAAAGACTGACTTTGAGGATGCTATAAATTACTCAAGTCTGCCCGAATTGTGTGGGTAAAATTGATACCTAGTCACTTTGAATAAGAATGTACTTACGTCTCGTCTAACATTTGGAAGAAATATCTAGTTATATGACAACAGGATACCGACATAACTTGAAGGAAATAAGAACGCCCTGAAGAAGTTCTGTTGTACAGAACGAAACGCGTCAGCTGGCTGTGGTACATAAACTTAAGGAAAATAAAAGCATTTGACTATACACCAAGATTCAGCGCTTCAATAAGGACTCTAAGTGATATGATTTGATTGGACTTATTGTGCAAGTGGTGCTGTGCCAAACTTTGGAATATTCTCCACTACTCTCTACTACTCCACTACTCTCTAATACTCACTCTCTACTACTCATTCTCTACTACTCTACTACTCTCTACTACTCTCTCTCTACTACTCACTCCCTACTACTCACTATCTACTACTCTCTACTACTTACTCTCTACTACTCTCTACTCTCTACTACTCACTCTCTACTACTCTCTCTCTACTACTCACTCTTTACTACTCACTATCTACTACTCTCTACTACTCACTTTCTACTTCTCACTCTCTACTACTCTCTACTACTCACTCTCTACTACTCTCTACTACTTTCTACTACTCACTCTCTACTACTCACTCTCTACTACTCTCTACTACTCACTCTCTACTACTCTCTCTCTACTACTCTCTACTACTCACTCTACTACTCACTCTCTACTACTCTCTCTGCTACTCACTCTCTACTACTCTCTACTACGCACTCTTTACTACTATCTACTACTCACTTTCTCCTGCTCTCTACTACTCACTCTACTACTTACTCTCTACTACTCTCTACTACTCACTCTACTACTCACTCTCTACTACTCTCTACTACTCACTCTACTATTCACTCTACTACTCTCTACTACTCACTCTCTGCTACTCTCTCTACTGCTCTCTACTACTCTCTACTACTCACTCTCTACTCTATTACCCACTCTCTTCTCTCTACCTCTCTACCTCTCTCTACTTCTCTCTCTACTAGTCTCTACCTCTCTACCTCTTCCTCTCTACCTCTACCTCTCTACCTCTACACCTCTACCTCTCTACCTCTCTCTACACGCACACATATACACATATATATATATGCATATATATGCATATGCATTTATGTATGTGTATATATACATACATATATAAACATATATAATCTGCATATCTATATAAATATAAATATAAATGCATGCATACATATACATATATGCATACATATGCATGTTATGTACATGAAAGTTTTAAAAACACTAATAAAAGCAACGCTAAAAAGCCACCTCATTACAAACAGAATGGCTTTAACTTAAACGAGGGCGAGATCTATTGCATTTTCAATGCTTGTTTACTTTGGTTCCATCAAGAAGGCATTCAGATGTGTCACACATTTGCCATAAATTCTGAATGTTAGCACTCTAGTTGCTCATTAGATCACTGTAGTAAAGCTACTTCTCACCAGGGAAGTCTGCTGCTAATCATACTTTCTATGGCAAAATGAACCCCCTCATTTTGTTCCTTTTTAAATTAAATGTTTTCAGACTTACCACTTCATTCCAATCAAGATGGCTTCTGGTGTGCCATACTTTTGTCATAAGTAAGACTGTTAGCGCTCTAGTTGTTCTTTAGAACACTCTGGGACATTCTGTCATTGGGTTATACTTGGGCTACATCTGGGTGATATTTGGGCTACATTTGGGCTCGTTTGTCTCTGGTGGCCATCTTAGGAGACTGCATGTCAGAATTTTTTAATGAAATAGAAGAGGATTTGGGAAGTCACTCAAAATGTGCCCTAATTTTTCTTTCTGCAGCACTAATCATACTTTCTATGGCAAAATATACCCCCTCATTTTTTTCCTTTTTAAATTAAATGTTTTAAGAGTTACCACTTTATTCCAATCAAGATGGCTTCAGGTGTGCCATACCTTTGTAATAAGTAGGACTGTTAGCGCTCTAGTTGTTCTTTAGAACACTCTAGGAGGCTGCAGTAGAACACAAAGGAATCAACTGACAGTCTCTGTCCTTGTTGGATGTACATGTTTTACTGAGAATGTCAGACTTCATGCTCACATGACTGAGAAAGATAATGTGAATTTACAGGTAATATGCTTTCAGTTTAGCTTATAGATCCCCTTCTAAACCACTGTGGGAAAAGCATGAGATAATAGTTTTCTTTCAAACATGATTCATGATATCCCAGCAGAAGGCTTTTTCACATGGTAAAATCACCTTAGAACACACCACAATTCCTAAAATGTGTATGGTACCATCAACAAATGATTTAAAATGTAACTAAAGTCCTAAAACCCTTTATTAACTACAATGCTTTTTAATTAGGTGCTATCATGTATATTGGTCCCAAGATGGCTGCTAACACTTCTTGGATGAAGTGCTGACAGCCAATCAGATCTCACGATGAGATGTGTGGTTAGGCTCCGCCCAGATATATATGTGTTTTTTAAAGTTATTTTTCATAAAAACCACTGGAGCAATTTTCACCAAATATAGCAAAGGCACTTCTGCGTACCAGTCCCTACAATTTTGCCAAGTTTGGTGTAATTCCGTTCAGCGGTTCGGGCTGTAGCCTTGTCAGAACGTTCTATGGAAATTAACATGAGGAAAACACGTTTTGGGACCCCCTTTTTTCTCAGCCCCCACTTCACGAATCCCCCCGAAACTTTCAGGGAAGGAGCGCAGCGGAGCTGACCAAAATGTTGGTAAATTACACGCAAATTCCTCAACCGGCGCCAAAGTTATTCCCAATAGAATGTTGCGGATTTTCTATGGTAGCTAGGTCCTAACTATATATACCTACTGGCTATCGCCAGTAGGTAATATATATATATATATTCACTGAAAAAACCATAGGTTTTACACCAGTTATAGTTAGCTGGACATTTTACTCATACAAAACCATTGAAATTCTCACGTTATAGTTAGTTGGACTCACTATAACTGGCGCGCCCGCAATGCACTGCTAATGACGGCACATATTACATCACTCATGACATAGTCAGTGACATCACTCATGACATCACTGATGACATCATCCAGTGAATGTGTGTCTTTCTGAAAAAAAAGATGTTTTATATATGTGTACCTAAATGTCGATGGAAGAACAAACGGTTAAATAAGTGTCTAAATGGATGTTTTTTTTAATTGATTGTATAACTGACTTATTAAGTGTTTCTTACTAAATACATGTATTAGCAATTATTGTTTAAATTTGTAAATATCTGTATCACTGTCTCCCTTTATCTATAGACGGCTGCTTGGGTTGGTGAGTAGCTACATGAGTGTCTATATGGGTTATTAGTTAGTTTTTTGAGTATTAGTATGAGTGTCTGTATGGTTTGGTGGGGGGTATTACTTTGTGCATAGATGAATGAATGAGTGGCTTACTGTTTGTATATGTTTTGAAGACAGCATGTGTGCAGGACTGTATGAGTGGATGAGTGTGTGTATGGATGTTTTAGTGAGTGAATGACTGTCTCAATTATATCTTTATGAGTAACTTCATATGTTTTTAATTAGTATATGTGAGAATTGATGCATATAGGTAAGTATGTGTGAGAGTGAGAGATTGTAAGAGTTCCTGAATAAATATGTTTTTGTTCCTATAAGTGATTGTTTTAGAAAAAAAGTATGTGTACGTTTCTGTAGAAGTAAGAGTAGTGGTGTATGTATAGCTGTATAAGCAAGTGAATGGTTGTTTTATAATTTATTTGCATGTGTGAGTATGTGTGTGAGTAACTCTAAGGATGAGTGTCTGTGTGTAACAAAATGTATAAGTGAATGAGTACATATGATGATTGAGTATGTGTATGAGTAACTATATAGAAATGTTGGTGAATGAGTGAATGTGTATGTAGATTTTACAATTAATTTCTGAATAGGTTGTTGTAACTGGAATTAGTTTCTCCATTGTTTTGAAATTCTTTGTTTCTATTTTTCAATGTGTGTATCAAAACTTATATTACACTGAGAGAGGGTCTGTCACTCTTTCACAAGGATGATGTCATCAGTGATGTCATCAGTGATGTCATTTGAGATGTCATCAGTGATGTCATGTGTGATGTCACTGACTATGTCATGAGTGATGTAATATGTGACGTCATTAGCAGTGCATTGTGGGCGTGCCAGTTATAGTGAGTACAACTAACTATAACGGGGGAATTTCAATGGTCTTGTATGAGTAAAATGTCCAGCTAACTGTTACTGGTGTAAAATCTATGGTTTTTTCAGTGAATTTCTAAGGTTTTTTTAAATGCTAATTCCTAACTATAACAATTGTTAAACCTATGTTTTTTTCAGTGAATTTCAAAGGTTTTTTAAAAGCTAATTCCTAACTATAACGAGTTTGAAAACGACGGTTTTTTAAGTGAATTATTAAGTTTTTTTAATAGCTAATTTTTATAGCTATTAATTTTTATAATTTTTTCTAATTATTCCAATATTCTATATTTTTATAATATTAATTTTTGGATGTTTTTTCCTGTATATTTAAAAAAAAAATAATTAAACTCCGGTGCGCTCAGGGTGTGCGCACCCGTACCCGTAGCGAGAGCGCTATTCCCACGAGCGAAAAAATATATATTTATGTATTTAAAGTAAATAATAATGCAAGACATTTAGTGGCGTACTCATAAAAGTAGTATTTTTAATTTTTAAGAACCGTATTTTATCTTTAAACGCATTTCCGAAAATCGAGCAAGACGTCATTCATACGCGCCGCGTAAGCGCCCCCGTATGCGGCTCCATAAGCGCCTACCTACGAGCTGCGTAAGCGCCCCGGAGCGCACAGCGTAAGCGCGTGTCAAGCCATGTGACCTCATAACAACACTTTTGATTGGTTCATAACAGTTTTTTTCACAACTATGGAAAGTCCCCAGCCATTTCGCTCACTACCTCTTTGCAATTGCTGAGAGACCACCTCTTGCCTGTTTCACAAAATCATTTTTGAAGGATGTCTGCTTCCCAGGACACCTCCTCAGATTCTGATGTGGAATTCCTGCCTGAGAAGCCCCCCCAAAAAAAATTAAAGAGAATTTCATTTGGAAGTTCTTTACTTTCCCAGAGGGGGAAAAGAAATGTAATGCTGCAAAGGTAACGTGCCGGATATGTGACACAACTCTGTCACGTGGGGATCCCACCCGAGCATACAGCTTTGGGAATGCCACCTTGATCCGGCATGTGGAGAGGAGGCATCCTAACAACTTTGCCAGGGAGAGCACCAGGGACCTGGCACGCAATCCCCCTAGAGATGGCACCACCACCTCTACCGGAGCATCTACATCATCTGGGAGAGGAACAACAACTTTAATCCCCAACATCCAGCCGGTGTTTGCAGATTTGAAAATCGTCTGCAAACAGTGTGATCAACTGCTCTGCTACGGAGAGCAGAGCATTGAACTAATTGTCCGTAAGATGGAGGACCACCACTGCTCTTCCCAGCCCTAATTTCCCCCCTTTTTTTGCTCCTGTTGAGCAGTTTTGGATTCCCTAGTTTTGTTTTTCTCCTCAAAAAAATCCAAAAAGAAATATAAAATCGTTCTTAAAAAGTAGAACATTTTTTTTAAAAAAAAGAAGAAAAAAAAAGTTATTTTCAGAACTACCTCCAATTCTCCAAGAGAGCTATATTTCTTACATATTTTGTGTCATTCTTTTTTTCAAAGAATGTGTACGAATAAATGAATGAATCAAATGAGTGAATGAAGGGGAGAAAGTGACGGAGGGAACAAGTGACAGAAGGGGAGTGAGGGAAGGTGAGTTGTGAACGGGAGTGAGTCGAAGTGGAGTGAACAAAGGAGAGTGACAGGGATTGAGGGAAGGGAATGAGTAAAGGTGAAAAAAGGGGATTGATATTGAGGGAAAGAGGGTGAGGGAGGATAAAGTAATGGGAGTAAGAGTAAGGCAAGGGGAGTGAGGGAGAAGGAAGGGGGAGTGAGTGAGGGTGAGTTGATGACAGTGAGGGATGGAAGATGAGTGAGGGTGAGTGAAGGGAAGTGAGAGAGTGAGGGGACGGAGGGAGTGAGGGTAAGACAGAGGGAGTGAGGGAAGAGGAGTGAGGAAGTGAGAGGACAGAGGGAGTGTGAGAAGGAGTGAGTGAAGTGGAGTACGGTGAGTGAGGAAAGGAGAATGAGTGAAGGAAGGGAAGAGAGGGGGAGGGAAGTGAAGAAGGGGGACTCAAAGAAGCTGAGTGTGGGAGGGGAGTGAGGGGAAGGGGAGTGAACATGGGGAATGAGAATAAGTGAGGGAAGCGGAGTAAGGGAACGGGGGTGAGGGAGGGTGAGAAAAGAGCAGTGAGGTTGAGGAAAAGAGTGATGAGAAACTATATTTTGATGGTGAAACTTACCTTATAAGTAATGTAAACTTCATTACATATTTTTACTAAACATAATATCTGTGGAAGAGGGAAAAAAAATAAGTTATAATATTTATAATATATATTTCAAAATACAAGAGACAAGGCAGGAGATTAAAAGTCACAAAAGGGTACTAAGAGATAAAGTAGGAGTGAAGGAAACAGAAAGGGAAACAAAGGAATGGTGAAGGACAGAGAGAGGGAAAGAGAAATAGTGGGAGATCAAATTACTAAGAGGATAATGAGGCGGTTAGATTCAGTGACAGAGAGGAAGAGAGGGAGAGATAAATGAACTAAAGGTGAGTAAGGGACTAAAGGAATGTGAGTTAGCAAAACTAAATGAGGAAAGGGGAGTAAAGGAAGGGGAGTGAGGGAGAGGGAAGGGGGAGTGAGTGAGGGTACGTTCACGACAGTGAGGGATGGAAGGTGAGTGAGGGTGAGTGAAGGGGAGTGGGAGAGTGAGGGGACAGACGGAGTGAGGGTAACAGAGAGGGAGTGAGGGAAGAGGAGTGAGGAAGTGAGAAGATAGAGGGAGTGAGAGAAGGAGTGAGTGAAGTGGAGTAAGGTGAGTGAGGGAAGGAGAATTACTGAGGGAGCAAAGGAAGGAAAGAAGGGGAAGGGGAGTGACGCAGAGGGACTGGGAAAAGGTGAGTGGGGGAGGAGAGTGAAGGGAAGGGGAGTTAAGGATGGGGAATGAGGATAAGTGAGGGAGGTGGAGTAAGGGAACGGGGGTGAGGGAGGGTGAGAGAAGGGCAGTGAGGTTGAGGAAAGAGGGGTGATATAGGGTGGATAAAGGCGAGTGAGCGTAAGACAAGGGGAGTGAGAGAGTGAGGAGATAGAGGGAGTAAAGGAAGGAGTGAGAGAAGGGGACTGAGAGAGGGAGCAAAGAAAGGTAAGTGAGGGAGTGTTGGTGAGTTAAAGGGAGTGAGCGTGAGGGAAGGGGGAGTGACAAAGTGAGTAGATGAGGGAGTGAGGGTAAGAGAGAGGGAGTGAGAGAAGGGTAATGAAGATGTGAGAGGACAGAGGGAGTGAGAGAAGGAGTAAGTGAAGTGGAGTAAGGTGAGTGAGAGAAGGGGAATGAGTGAGGGAGCAAAGGAAGGAAAGAGAGGGGAATGGGAGTGAAGGAGAGGGACTGAGAGCAGGAAAGTGGGGGAGGGGAGAGAGGGGAAGGAAGGGGAGTGAAGGAATGGGGAATGAGGGGTAGAGAGGGAAGCGAATTAAAGGGAACGGGGGTAAAGGAGGGTGAGAGAAGGGCAGTGAGGGTGAGTAAAGAGGGGTGATAGAGGGTGGATATAGGCGAGTGAGCATGAGACAAGGGGAGTATAATATATATTTCACAATACAAAATACAAAATAACTTGTACAATATGTTACATGATTTATTTTGCTGTTCTCAGAATATATTGAATTTCACTAAAAACAGTGAGTTCAATACTACTCATCATATGACAGCGGGCAAAAAAACCACAATCAAAAAGATAGTATTTAAAAAACCCATACAACGTTTCAATAAATAATGTAAAACTTAGAAAAATACATATCTTAAATGTTTTTTTCCAAACACCAATTAGTTACGTACATTTCAACAATCACAAACTAATAAAACATTAGTATGTCATTATTATACTCTCAATGTAAAGTAATGTAAAAACATATATTAACAACATTTACCCAAAATACTCGTATTTTAAAGTCACTTACTTTTCCACAAGGCCAAATAGTATATGAAAAGTCCTTTTTTTGGAAATTACTTAATAGTACTTTTAAACTTCCATTTACCCGACTTTCTGAATGAAAAACTCCAACATCTATTCGATCATCTAACAATAGTTATATTTCCACCTCTGGCTCACACATGATCAACATTTCCTATAATACTGATATCACTCACTATGTGATACACTTACACTACCTCTATGAGAACTACACGTTTTTTATTATCTTGATCCCTCTCACTCACAAAGTAATTTTGAACAGCAGACTAACTTTTATTAACTGCTCTAATCTTCCTAGGCCAATTACTTTTCCTAAAATTTGGGTTGTAAGAACACAGGTAAGAATTTTGTAAGTCAAAAGGCAAACGTTGTTTGAAAGTCAATTGAGTATCGTTACAATAAGTCCAGCCTTTTTGATGTTTTAAATAAGCTGTGTAATGTCCTGATGTTGTAGAAGGACCATAATGGAAAATAATTGCTGCAGTTACAAAGGTTCTTCCTGAAATTGATAATTGAGAAGCCACAAAATTTTTAATTAAAGTTGTCAATTTAGTTCCATCAGGTCTACATCGTTGGAACATTAAAATTACATACTGTCCATATCTTTGTATAAATAATGTAATTTGTATTTTAATAAAAAAAATTGAAAGTAATCGTGCCTGTAAAGCTTCTTTGCCATGTTCACTTACTTTTCCAATTCTTATATCTTGAAGAATATTTTTATAATCTTCATCCTTTGCCTGTCGCATATTTTGAAGCAGCTCTGCATATTTAAAATATAACCATATATTAACATTTCCAATGCTTCCTAGGCACTTTCTGGTATCTTCATGCATAAGCATTTTAAACACTGGTTGTCCTTTCACAGGAGTTAGGTGCAGTAGATCTCCAAAAACAATGATGTGTTTGCCTCCAAATAACACATCATAATCTGTTTTAAGAATTTGTTGCTTTCTTAAATGCTCCAAAGCAAGCATTACATTTGATACCATGCTTACCTCATCAATGATAAGAAGTTTCATTTTCTTCAGGACTCTGGAAACTTTACAACAAGCTTCTCCAGATAGCTTGTGGTATTGTAATTTATTATCATGCTCTAAAGGCAGCATCAATAAACGATGTAAAGTAATCTCTTTAATGTTATGTGCTGCCAACCCAGTTGGAGCGGTAATAACACAATAGAGCGATGACTCAGTTCTTTTCTGTAGATAAGTTGCAATTCCTTTAATTAGAAAACTTTTTCCAGTTCCTGCTTCTCCACTCATGTACAGTTGGACAGGTTTAAATGATGTACATGAGCACTCTTTTTTCTCATGAGATAAACCACTCTCAATCTGTTCTATGATTTCGTCATACATTTGTTTCTGCTTAACGTTTAGTTGTTTTTCCAATTCTTCTAAGTTTACTACATCCTCCTGAGCTTGTTTCATTGCTCTTTCCACCTCATCCATGGCAGTGGCAGCTTCATTTTGGATAATTGGTCCTCCGAGTGGATCCTGACTCAACGAAGCAGAACTCTGACTGTCTTGAGAACTGTCTCTAGCAATCTCTGCTGCAATTGTAGCTTCTTGCTGTATTTCATCATTCAACATTTGCAGATAATTAGTAAAAGCAGGACATTCTGTAGTATTTTTGCTTGCATTGAAAGAATCTTCATAACGGAGAAAATCTCCAAGTAGTTCCTCTTCTATACGCCATGGCTTAAAGAGTTGCAAAAGAGCTAAATAGTAAAATTCCCTTTTGTCAGGAGATTCGCAACTCAATTTTCGATGATTAATCAAATGTCCTTTTCTTTGTTTCACCAGACATCCTTCACATCCAATTACAGCATATACTCCTTTATTGATATCTTCTGTAATATTCCTCTTAAAAGTATAGCTTTGCAGTACTTCACAGAGACAAACATTCTCAAGATGACTACTTCTATTTGGATAGTATGTATCCAACATGTTTGTCTTCAAAATATCTGTACTGTTTGGTTCTTTCTCTGCCAAATACTCAATTTCTTGTACAGATTTCAAAACTCGGTTTCGTGTTGCAGCAAGACCTAGACTCGCCCAAATGATTGTTCTAGATTTGTCATATAGACTTGCTGATGATAACCGATCTGAACATTCGTATGCTCCAATTTCTCGATGCGACAACATCTTCAGACTGTAACTGTACAATTTCTTACTTAGGTTCTATTCATGAGAAATTTCTTCCCAGATTTCCCTTAGTTCTGTCTTTTCTGATTTTGTTATGTAAGACGTTACATATCGAGCCACAGCAATAGAGTTGTCAGCAACATATTGAATATCCCTGTTAGCATTCCACATGGACAAAATGGCTGGGTTATAGTCATTTATGTATTTTGACTCTTCATTTCTTTTTAAGTTGTATGTATTTTTTGGTGATTTTCTTGTCACAGTATGTCGCAAAGAAGACATAAAATTGTTTACTCTTCCTTTAGATATTACTGGTCGTGGAAATCCAAAACGACATTTTGTGTAGAAGTTGTCGTTGGATTTGAACTTTCGACGACAGTATTTTCCACAACGATGGGTTTGAAACCGTGAGACTTGATGTCTTAAATTGTTTTCTTCTGTACTTTTTGGAACAACACATGTAGAATATTGTTCAATAAAACTCATCACTGTGTCATCCGAATCTGTTCCAAATTTGGGAGCATCTTTGATCCATAGCAGCATATGTATGTGAGGAGCACCTCTTGCTTGATACTCCTTTCTCCAAAAGAAATCCAAAACCTCTCCAAGAGGAGGATTTATTTTGTTTGTGATAAAAGACATCATAGCTTCAAATCTATGATTGAAATACCTGCATACATTAACTGGATCCAAAGAGCACAGTTCTCCAGGTGTCTTTTATTCTATATTTTCTATGTTTGCATTTGCCTCTCGAAGAAATTGAAGTAAGTCTCCCCAAGCATACTCAGCACAGCTAAGAGTAAGGAACCATGTAGGAGTTCCTAAGTTTCTTAGCATACATTTCAGTTCCCCATGACGACGGTACCAATACTCGTTGGTACCACGCTGACATGCCATGAGATTAATTAGCTGAGACTCCAAAATAGTGTCTTGCTGTTGAACTTTATCCATAAAGTCCCTTTCCGAAACATTTTGCAGATGTACTCCACTTTTCAGTATATGGTTCACTGCATAAGAAAGTCCAGACAAGTCACTCTCAAACAGAAGATAAAACAAATATGGAATACATTGGCGAAACCTTGGATCTTCTGCATATAATCTTAAAGTCCGGTATTCAGATGCAGGAATTTGAACAGATCGGTCATCATATCGACCACCTTGACCTGTTGGAAATAACTGAGGAAAACATCAAGCTTCCAAGCTTTCTTCCCATACACTAATGGGACTTCCTTTTGCTTCTTTCATTTGGAACAACTCAATAGCATTCCCCATTACTTCTTTGGAATGCAGAGGATGAACACTATAATGTTCATAAATTTCTTCACATCTAGACACATCTACTTTTTCAATTTGCCCAGCTGAGAAATCACTGTCCTCTTCTACAGTTGTTTCCTCTTCCCCTACATATTCATTTTTGTAGTACTGATTGTTTTTTACCAAATACAACGTTGCCTTTTTGACTTTCCTAACATCCACTAATTCCTGCCAGAATTTCTTACTCTTTGTAGGAACGCCATTAACTAGAATAACCAGTGGTTCCTCTTTCACTTTTTCAACACCAATTGTATCAATATTTTTCTTTAAATCTAGAGGCAAATAAACAACGCTTCCCTTTAATCCTCTCTGTAAATCTGAAGGAGGCAATTTCCCTGTCTTAGGCTCCATGCGAACAATAGCCTGAAATGGATGCACACATTGAATCAGAATAGACTCATAAGTATTTAAATCCATCAATTCAGAAGGAATGTTTACCAACTCAAGATTATTATGTACAGCTCTAGCAGGCATTTTGTTTTCATTTAATTTATTATAACAATATTTACAAATACGCAGATCAGAACCCAAATCAAAACAATTCTCTACCAACAAATAAGTTGCAAAATCCTTCCACTCATTATTATTTTCCTTTTCACTTTTTACATATAAATCAACTAACCTAGTCTGATTCTTATAATGAGTTCGTCGACAACACACACAAGAACAATTTGGCCTTTCACTTGAAATGACCTTAAACTTTGTAATTTCATGGTCAAAATTTTCTGTACTTAAATTCTGTACATTCTCTGCCACATTACCTTCTATTACTGTATCAGTTTCTGCACTGTCCTCTTTTTCACCAAAGTAACTAAACTCAATTTCTTCACAAATGTTGTTCACATCTAATACAGATCCATGCAAAAGAGCACTGTTTAACTGTTTTAGCTTAAGTGCTGGACTTTTTGCATAATACAACCTTCTCACTAATTTCCTCACTTTAGTATGATGTACTGCTAACATCCTAAAATGATGAAAAACACTCTGACATACTTTTCTTGAAAGACAAGCCAGCGAATGCCCGTGCAAACCTGTTTTTTTCTCACTCTGCAAGGATCTAACTCTTGCAACATTTTAATTTTTTGTTTTAGACTTTTCTTAGTATATGTACGTAAGAAATTGTGAAACAAATCAATTGAATCCTGTCGCACACTACAAATACTACTACAATTCCAAGTGTACACTGGAGCCTTAGGATGTCTCCCTAAAACTTCATCAGCTAACACCTCTTCTGCATTTCTAGGCACAATTTTTTCTTTTTCAATCGGACAACCGTCCTTCACCTCATATCCTAGACCACTGGTGTCAACTGCATGCACCAAATCATTATCCTGAAAATAACTCTCTTCATTAAAAAATGGCTCACAACTTGAACTATGCTTCCATTCTCCATAAAAAACATCAGAAAAATTAGTCCGATTAATTACTCTTTTCCACTTTTTGCTTTCAAAACATTGATTACCTTGTCTAGTGTACGAATTCTATTGATTACTAAAATATATAATTTGTTTTCATTTCAAAAGCCTGATCAACTATCCTCTCTATACTTTTCTTTTTCTTGTAAAAATCTGTTTTCCTTTTACAATTCTCAACATTTTTTAATAAATTTAAAACAATTCTGTTATAAAAATTTCGCCTACGAATGTCAATGAACTGATTTTTACGTCTATTAATATAGACAATATCATCTCCATAAACTTTTTCTACATTTTTGCTGGGATTTTGCTTTTTCTTTGTAGTTGCAGATTTTTTTTTCTTTTGTGCATTATCTTGAGTTTTTTTACATTGAGTTAATTTCCGTATAAAATGCTTTGTTGCCTTACCATGAGCATTCTTCTTTTTCTCCGTATTTTGTTTTTTACATACATCTTGTAATTGCGTTTTCTTGGAAAAGTAATTTTTTTTATATTTTCTTCTTCGAACAGATTTAGTAGGCATATTGCTTCTTCTTTTTGTAGATAATTACAATCTGTTGTAAAGAAAAAAGAATATATTATAGACCACTACTAACATACTATATAGCAATTACAATAACTAAACGATATAAACACTAGTTTACAACATAAGTAAGTTTATAGCACAGAAACTGTGTCTCACCAGAGTAGGAAATGATGCAGTGAGTGCTGTTTCTCACTTTATGGCAATGCAGAACAGCTTCAACATTAATGTCACTCTCTGCCTGCACCATCTCTCTCTTTGCGTGTGTGATCTCACTCTCTGCCTGCGCCATCTCACCCTCTACCTGCATCATGTCTCCCTCCACTTGCGTTATCTCACTCTCTGCCTCCGTCATCTCTCTCTTTGCGTGTGTCATCTCACTCTCTGCCTGCGCCATCTCACCCTCTACCTGCATCATGTCTCCCTCCACTTGCGTCATCTCACTCTCTGCCTGCGTCATCTCTCTCTTTGCATGTGTCATCTCACCCTCTGCCTGCATCATGTCTCTCTCCACCTGCGTCATCTCTCTCTTTGCGTGTGTCATCTCAGTCTCTGCCTGTGTCATCTCTCTCTTTGCGTGTGTCTTCTCACTCTCTCCCTGCGTCATGTCTCTCTCCACCTGCGTCATCTCTCTCTTTGCGTGTGCCATCTCTCTCTTTCCCTGCATCATGTCTCTCTCCACTTGCGTCATCTCTCTCTTTGCATGTGTCATCTCTCTCTTTGCCTGTGTCATCTCTCTCTTTGTGTGTGTCATCTCACCCTCTGCCTGCGCCATCTCTCTCTTTGCATGTGTCATCTCACTCCCCGCCTGCGTCATCTCTGTCTTTGCGTGTGTTATCTCACTCTCTGCCTGCGCCCTCTCACCTTCTGCCTGCATCTTGTCTCTCTCCACCTGCATCATCTCTCTCTTTGCGTGTGTCATCTCACTCTCTGCCTGCGCCATCTCACCCTCTGCCTGCATCATGTCTCTCTCCACCAGCATCATCTCTCTCCTTACGTGTGTCATCTCACTCTCTGCCTCCACCATCTCTCTCTTTGCATATATCATCTCACTCTCTATCTGCGTCATCTCTCTCTTTGCGTGTGTCATCTCACTCTCTGCACCATCTCTCTCTTTGCGTGTGTCATCTCTCTCTTTGCGTGTGACATCTCACTCTCTGCCTGCACCATGTCTGTCTTTGCGTGTGTCATCTCACTCTCTGCCTGCGCCATCTCACCCTCTGCCTGCATCATGTCTCTCTCCACCTGCGTCATCTCTCTCTTTGCGTGTGTCATCTCACCCTCTGCCTGCGCCATCTCTCTCTTTGCGTGTGTCATCTCACTCCCCGCCTGCGACATCTCTGTCTTTGCGTGTGTCATCTCACTCTCTACCTGCGTCATCTCTGTCTTTGCGTGTATCATCTCACTCTCTGCCTGCACCATCTCTCTCTTTGTGTGTGTCATCTCTCTCTTTGCGTGTGTCATCTCACTCTCTGCCTGCACCATCTCTCTCTTTGCATGTATCATCTCTCTCTTTGCGTGTGACATTTCACTCTCTGCCTGCACCATGTCTCTCTTTGCATGTGTCATCTCACTCTCTGCCTGCACCATCTCTCTCTTTGCATGTATCATCTCTCTCTTTGCGTGTGACATCTCACTCTCTGCCTGCACCATGTCTCTCTTTGCGTGTGTCATCTCACTCTCTGCCTGCGCCATCTCACCCTCTGCCTACATTATGTCTCTCTCCACCAGCGTCATCTCTCTCTTTGCGTAACTCATCTCACTCTCTACCTGCGTCATTTCTCTCTTTGCGTGTGTCATCTCACTCTCTGCCTGCACCATCTCTCTCTTTGCGTGTGTCATCTCTCTCTTTGTGTGTGTCATCTCACTCTCTGCCTGCATCATCTCTCTCTTTGCGTGTGTCATCTCTCTCTTTGCATGTGACATCTCACTCTCTGCCTGCACCATCTCTCTCTCTTTGCGTGTGTCATCTCACTCTGCCTGCATCATCTCACCCTCTGCCAACATCATGTCTCCCTCCACCTGCGTCATCTCTCTCTTTGCGTGTGTCATCTCACTCTCTGCCTGCGCCATCTCACCCTCTGCCTGCATCATGTCTCCCTCCACCTGCGCCATCTCTCTCTTTGCGTGTGTCATCTCACTCTCTGCCTGCGCCATCTCTCTCTTTGCGTATATCATCTCACTCTCCACCAGCGTCATCTCTCTCTTTGCATGTGTTATCTCACTCTCTGCATGCGCCATCTCTCTCTTTGCATATATCATCTCACTCTCTACCTGCGTCATCTCTCTCTTTGCGTGTGTCATCTCTCTCTTTGCGTGTCATCTCACTCTCTGCCTGCACCATCTCTCTCTTTGCGTTTGTCATCTCACTCTCTGCATGCGCCATCTCACCCTCTGCCTGCATCATGTCTCTCTCCACCTGGGTCATCTCTCTCTTTGGGTGTGTCATCTCACTCTCTGCCTGCGCCATCTCACCCTCTGCCTGCATCATGTCTCTCTCCACCAGCGTCATCTCTCTCTTTGCGTGTATCATCTCACTCTCTGCCTGCACCATCTCTCTCTTTGCGTATATCATCTCACTCTCCACCAGCTTCATCTCTCTCTTTGCGTGTGTCATCTCACTCTCTGCCTGCACCATCTCTCTCTTTGAGTGTGTCATCTCTCTCTTTGCGTGTGTCATCTCACTCTCTGCCTGCACCATCTCTCTCTTTGCATGAGTCATCTCTCTCTTTGCGTGTGACATCTCACTCTCTGCCTGCACCATGTCTCTCTTTGCGTGTGTCATCTCACTCTCTGCCTGTGCCATCTCACCCTCTGCCTGCATAATGTCTCCCTCCACCAGCGTCATCTCTCTCTTTGCGTGTGTCATCTCAATCTCTACCTGCGTCATTTCTCTCTTTGCGTGTGTCATCTTACTCTCTGCCTGCACCATCTCTCTCTTTGCGTGTGTCATCTCACCCTCTGCCTGCATCATGTCTCTCTCCACCTGCGTCATCTCTCTCTTTGCGTGTGTCATCTCAGTCTCTGCCTGTGTCATCTCTCTCTTTGCGTGTGTCTTCTCACTCTCTCCCTGCGTCATGTCTCTCTCCACCTGCGTCATCTCTCTCTTTGCGTGTGCCATCTCTCTCTTTCCCTGCATCATGTCTCTCTCCACTTGCGTCATCTCTCTCTTTGCATGTGTCATCTCTCTTTGCCTGTGTCATCTCTCTCTTTGTGTGTGTCATCTCACCCTCTGCCTGCGCCATCTCTCTCTTTGCATGTGTCATCTCACTCCCCGCCTGCGTCATCTCTGTCTTTGCGTGTGTTATCTCACTCTCTGCCTGTGCCCTCTCACCTTCTGCCTGCATCATGTCTCTCTCCACCTGCATCATCTCTCTCTTTGCGTGTGTCATCTCACTCTCTGCCTGCGCCATCTCACCCTCTGCCTGCATCATGTCTCTCTCCACCAGCATCATCTCTCTCCTTACGTGTGTCATCTCACTCTCTGCCTCCACCATCTCTCTCTTTGCATATATCATCTCACTCTCTATCTGCGTCATCTCTCTCTTTGCGTGTGTCATCTCACTCTCTGCCTGCACCATCTCTCTCTTTGCGTGTGTCATCTCTCTCTTTGCGTGTGACATCTCACTCTCTGCCTGCACCATGTCTGTCTTTGCGTGTGTCATCTCACTCTCTGCCTGCGCCATCTCACCCTCTGCCTGCATCATGTCTCTCTCCACCTGCGTCATCTCTCTCTTTGCGTGTGTCATCTCACCCTCTGCCTGCGCCATCTCTCTCTTTGCGTGTGTCATCTCACTCCCCGCCTGCGACATCTCTGTCTTTGCGTGTGTCATCTCACTCTCTACCTGCGTCATCTCTGTCTTTGCGTGTATCATCTCACTCTCTGCCTGCACCATCTCTCTCTTTGCATGTATCATCTCTCTCTTTGCGTGTGACATTTCACTCTCTGCCTGCACCATGTCTCTCTTTGCATGTGTCATCTCACTCTCTGCCTGCACCATCTCTCTCTTTGCATGTATCATCTCTCTCTTTGTGTGTGACATCTCACTCTCTGCCTGCACCATGTCTCTCTTTGCGTGTGTCATCTCACTCTCTGCCTGCGCCATCTCACCCTCTGCCTACATTATGTCTCTCTCCACCAGCGTCATCTCTCTCTTTGCGTAACTCATCTCACTCTCTACCTGCGTCATTTCTCTCTTTGCGTGTGTCATCTAACTCTCTGCCTGCACCATCTCTCTCTTTGCGTGTGTCATCTCTCTCTTTGTGTGTGTCATCTCACTCTCTGCCTGCATCATCTCTCTCTTTGCGTGTGTCATCTCTCTCTTTGCATGTGACATCTCACTCTCTGCCTGCACCATCTCTCTCTTTGCGTGTGTCATCTCACTCTGCCTGCATCATCTCACCCTCTGCCAACATCATGTCTCCCTCCACCTGCGTCATCTCTCTCTTTGCGTGTGTCATCTCACTCTCTGCCTGCGCCATCTCACCCTCTGCCTGCATCATGTCTCCCTCCACCTGCGCCATCTCTCTCTTTGCGTGTGTCACCTCACTCTCTGCCTGCGCCATCTCTCTCTTTGCGTATATCATCTCACTCTCCACCAGCGTCATCTCTCTCTTTGCATGTGTTATCTCACTCTCTGCATGCGCCATCTCTCTCTTTGCATATATCATCTCACTCTCTACCTGCGTCATCTCTCTCTTTGCGTGTGTCATCTCTCTCTTTGCGTGTCATCTCACTCTCTGCCTGCACCATCTCTCTCTTTGCGTGTGTCATCTCACTCTCTGCATGCGCCATCTCACCCTCTGCCTGCATCATGTCTCTCTCCACCTGCGTCATCTCTCTCTTTGGGTGTGTCATCTCACTCTCTGCCTGCGCCATCTCACCCTCTGCCTGCATCATGTCTCTCTCCACCAGCGTCATCTCTCTCTTTGCGTGTATCATCTCACTCTCTGCCTGCACCATCTCTCTCTTTGCGTATATCATCTCACTCTCCACCAGCTTCATCTCTCTCTTTGCGTGTGTCATCTCACTCTCTGCCTGCACCATCTCTCTCTTTGAGTGTTTCATCTCTCTCTTTGCGTGTGTCATCTCACTCTCTGCCTGCACCATCTCTCTCTTTGCATGAGTCATCTCTCTCTTTGCGTGTGACATCTCACTCTCTGCCTGCACCATGTCTCTCTTTGCGTGTGTCATCTCACTCTCTGCCTGTGCCATCTCACCCTCTGCCTGCATCATGTCTCCCTCCACCAGCGTCATCTCTCTCTTTGCGTGTGTCATCTTACTCTCTACCTGCGTCATTTCTCTCTTTGCGTGTGTCATCTTACTCTCTGCCTGCACCATCTCTCTCTTTGCGTGTGTCATCTCTCTCTTTGCATGTGTCATCTCACTCTCTGCCTGCACCATCTCTCTCTTTGCGTGTGTCATCTCTCTCTTTGCGTGTGACATCTCACTCTCTGCCTGCACCATCTCTCTCTTTGCGTGTGTCATCTCACTCTCTGCCTGCACCATCTCTCTCTTTGCGTGTGTCATCTCTCTCTTTGCATGTGACATCTCACTCTCTGCCTGCACCATCTCTCTCTTTGCGTGTGTCATCTCACTCTGCCTGCATCATCTCACCCTCTGCCTGCATCATGTCTTCCTCCACCAGCGTCATCTCTCTCTTTGTGTGTGTCATCTCACTCTCTGCCTGCATCATGTCTCCCTCCACTTGCATCATCTCTCTCTTTGCATGTGTCATCTCACTGTGTGTCTGCACCATCTCTCTCTTTGCATGTGTCATCTCTCTCTTTGCGTGTGTCATCTCACTCTCTGCCTGCACCATCTCTCTCTTTGCATGTGTCATCTCTCTCTTTGCGTGTGACATCTCACTCTCTGCCTGCACCATGTCTCTCTTTGCGTGTGTCATCTCACTCTCTGCCTTCGCCATCTCACCCTCTGCCTGCATCATGTCTCTCTCCACCAGCGTCATCTCTCTCTTTGCCTGCGCCATCTCTCTCTTTGCGTGTGTCATCTCACTCTTTGCCTGCATCATGTGTCTGTCCACCAGCGTCATCTCTCTCTTTGCGTGTGTCATCTCACTCTTTGCCTGCATCATGTCTCTCTCCACCAGTGTCATCTTTCTCTTTGCGTGTGTCATCTCCCCTCTGCCTGCATCATGTCTCCTTCCACCTGCGCCATCTCTCTCTTTGAGTGTGTCATCTCATTCTTTGCCTGCATCATGTCTCTCTCCACCAGCGTCATCTCTCTCTTTGCGTGTGTCATCTCACTCTCTGCCGGCGCCATCTCACCCTCTGCCTGCATCATGTCTCTCTCCACCAGCGTCATCTCTCTCTTTGCGTATGTCATCTCACTCTCTGCCTGCGCCATCTCTCTCTTTGCGTGTTTCATCTCTCTCTTTGCATGTGACATCTCACTCTCTGCCTGCACCATCTCTCTCTTTGCGTATGTCATCTCACTCTGCCTGCATCATCTCACCCTCTGCCAACATCATGTCTCCCTCCACCTGCGTCATCTCTCTCTTTGCATGTGTCATCTCACTCTCTGCCTGCGCCATCTCACCCTCTGCCTGCATCATGTCTCCCTCCACCTGCGCCATCTCTCTCTTTGCGTGTGTCATCTCACTCTCTGCCTGCGCCATCTCTCTCTTTGTGTATATCATCTCACTCTCCACCAGCGTCATCTCTCTCTTTGCATGTGTTATCTCACTCTCTGCATGCGCCATCTCTCTCTTTGCATATATCATCTCACTCTCTACCTGCGTCATCTCTATCTGTGCGTGTGTCATCTCTCTCTTTGCGTGTCATCTCACTCTCTGCCTGCACCATCTCTCTCTTTGGGTGTGTCATCTCACTCTCTGCCTGCGCCATCTCACCCTCTGCCTGCATCATGTCTCTCTCCACCAGCGTCATCTCTCTCTTTGCGTGTATCATCTCACTCTCTGCCTGCACCATCTCTCTCTTTGCGTATATCATCTCACTCTCCACCAGCTTCATCTCTCTCTTTGCGTGAGTCATCTCACTCTCTGCCTGCACCATCTCTCTCTTTGCATGAGTCATCTCTCTCTTTGCGTGTGACATCTAACTCTCTGCCTGCACCATGTCTCTCTTTGCGTGTGTCATCTCTCTCTTTGCGTGTGTCATCTCACTCTCTACCTGCGTCATTTCTCTCTTTGCGTGTGTCATCTTACTCTCTGCCTGCACCATCTCTCTCTTTGCGTGTGTCATCTCTCTCTTTGCATGTGTCATCTCACTCCTGCCTGCACCATCTCTCTCTTTGCGTGTGTCATCTCTCTCTTTGCGTGTGACATCTCACTCTCTGCCTGCACCATCTCTCTCTTTGCGTGTGTCATCTCACTCTCTGCCTGCACCATCTCTCTCTTTGCGTGTGTCATCTCTCTCTTTGCGTGTGACATCTCACTCTCTGCCTGCACCATCTCTCTCTTTGCGTGTGTCATCTCTCTCTTTGCGTGTGTCATCTCACTCTCTACCTGCGTCATTTCTCTCTTTGCGTGTGTCATCTTACTCTCTGCCTGCACCATCTCTCTCTTTGCGTGTGTCATCTCTCTCTTTGCGTGTGACATCTCACTCTCTGCCTGCACCATCTCTCTCTTTGCGTGTGTCATCTCACTCTCTGCCTGCACCATCTCTCTCTTTGCGTGTGTCATCTCTCTCTCTGCCTGTGCCATCTCACCCTCTGCCTGCATCATGTCTCCCTTCACCAGTGTCATCTCTCTCTTTGCGTGTGTCATCTCACTCTCTACCTGCGTCATTTCTCTCTTTGCGTGTGTCATCTTACTCTCTGCCTGCACCATCTCTCTCTTTGCGTGTGTCATCTCTCTCTTTGCATGTGTCATCTCACTCCTGCCTGCACCATCTCTCTCTTTGCGTGTGTCATCTCTCTCTTTGCGTGTGACATCTCACTCTCTGCCTGCACCATCTCTCTCTTTGCGTGTGTCATCTCACTCTCTGCCTGCACCATCTCTCTCTTTGCGTGTGTCATCTCTCTCTTTGCGTGTGACATCTCACTCTCTGCCTGCACCATCTCTCTCTTTGCGTGTGTCATCTCACTCTGCCTGCATCATCTCACCCTCTGCCTACATCATGTCTCCCTCCACCTGCATCATCTCTCTCTTTGCGTATGTGATCTCACTCTCTGCTTGCGCCATCTCACCCTCTGCCTGCATCATGTCTCTCTCCACCAGCGTCATCTCTCTCTTTGCGTGTGTCATCTCACTCTCTGCCTGCATCATGTCTCCCTCCACTTGCATCATCTCTCTCTTTGCATGTGTCATCTCACTGTGTGCCTGCACCATCTCTCTCTTTGCGTGTGTCATCTCTCTCTTTGCGTGTGTCATCTCACTCTCTGCCTGCACCATCTCTCTCTTTGCATGTGTCATCTCTCTCTTTGCGTGTGACATCTCACTCTCTGCCTGCACCATGTCTCTCTTTGCGTGTGTCATCTCACTCTCTGCCTTCGCCATCTCACCCTCTGCCTGCATCATGTCTCTCTCCACCAGCGTCATCTCTCTCTTTGCCTGCACCATCTCTCTCTTTGCGTGTGTCATCTCACTCTTTGCCTGCATCATGTCTCTCTCCACCAGCGTCATCTCTCTCTTTGCATGTGTCATTTCTCTCTTTGCGTGTGTCATCTCACTCTTTGCCTGCATCATATCTCTCTCCACCAGCGTTATCTCTCTCTTTGCGTGTGTCATCTCCCCTCTGCCTGCATCATGTCTCCCTCCACCTGCGCCATCTCTCTCTTTCAGTGTGTCATCTCACTCTTTGCCTGCATCATGTGTCTGTCCACCAGCGTCATCTCTCTCTTTGCGTGTGTCATCTCACTCTTTGCCTGCATCATGTCTCTCTCCACCAGTGTCATCTTTCTCTTTGCGTGTGTCATCTCCCCTCTGCCTGCATCATGTCTCCCTCCACCTGCGCCATCTCTCTCTTTGAGTGTGTCATCTCACTCTTTGCCTGCATCATGTCTCTCTCCACCAGCGTCATCTCTCTCTTTGCGTGTGTCATCTCACTCTCTGCCGACGCCATCTCACCCTCTGCCTGCATCATGTCTCTCTCCACCAGCGTCATCTCTCTCTTTGCGTATGTCATCTCACTCTCTGCCTGCGCCATCTCTCTCTTTGCGTGTGTCATCTCTCTCTTTGCATGTGACATCTCACTCTCTGCCTGCACCATCTCTCTCTTTGCGTGTGTCATCTCACTCTGCCTGCATCATCTCACCCTCTGCCAACATCATGTCTCCCTCCACCTGCGTCATCTCTCTCTTTGCATGTGTCATCTCACTCTCTGCCTGCGCCATCTCACCCTCTGCCTGCATCATGTCTCCCTCCACCTGCGCCATCTCTCTCTTTGCGTGTGTCATCTCACTCTCTGCCTGCGCCATCTCTCTCTTTGCGTATATCATCTCACTCTCCACCAGCGTCATCTCTCTCTTTGCATGTGTTATCTCACTCTCTGCATGCGCCATCTCTCTCTTTGCATATATCATCTCACTCTCTACCTGCGTCATCTCTCTCTTTGCGTGTGTCATCTCTCTCTTTGCGTGTCATCTCACTCTCTGCCTGCACCATCTCTCTCTTTGCGTGTGTCATCTCACTCTCTGCATGCGCCATCTCACCCTCTGCCTGCATCATGTCTCTCTCCACCTGGGTCATCTCTCTCTTTGGGTGTGTCATCTCACTCTCTGCCTGCGCCATCTCACCCTCTGCCTGCATCATGTCTCTCTCCACCAGCGTCATCTCTCTCTTTGCGTGTATCATCTCACTCTCTGCCTGCACCATCTCTCTCTTTGCGTATATCATCTCACTCTCCACCAGCTTCATCTCTCTCTTTGCGTGTGTCATCTCACTCTCTGCCTGCACCATCTCTCTCTTTGAGTGTGTCATCTCTCTCTTTGCGTGTGTCATCTCACTCTCTGCCTGCACCATCTCTCTCTTTGCATGAGTCATCTCTCTCTTTGCGTGTGACATCTCACTCTCTGCCTGCACCATGTCTCTCTTTGCGTGTGTCATCTCACTCTCTGCCTGTGCCATCTCACCCTCTGCCTGCATAATGTCTCCCTCCACCAGCGTCATCTCTCTCTTTGCGTGTGTCATCTCAATCTCTACCTGCGTCATTTCTCTCTTTGCGTGTGTCATCTTACTCTCTGCCTGCACCATCTCTCTCTTTGCGTGTGTCATCTCACCCTCTGCCTGCATCATGTCTCTCTCCACCTGCGTCATCTCTCTCTTTGCGTGTGTCATCTCAGTCTCTGCCTGTGTCATCTCTCTCTTTGCGTGTGTCTTCTCACTCTCTCCCTGCGTCATGTCTCTCTCCACCTGCGTCATCTCTCTCTTTGCGTGTGCCATCTCTCTCTTTCCCTGCATCATGTCTCTCTCCACTTGCGTCATCTCTCTCTTTGCATGTGTCATCTCTCTCTTTGCCTGTGTCATCTCTCTCTTTGTGTGTGTCATCTCACCCTCTGCCTGCGCCATCTCTCTCTTTGCATGTGTCATCTCACTCCCCGCCTGCGTCATCTCTGTCTTTGCGTGTGTTATCTCACTCTCTGCCTGTGCCCTCTCACCTTCTGCCTGCATCATGTCTCTCTCCACCTGCATCATCTCTCTCTTTGCGTGTGTCATCTCACTCTCTGCCTGCGCCATCTCACCCTCTGCCTGCATCATGTCTCTCTCCACCAGCATCATCTCTCTCCTTACGTGTGTCATCTCACTCTCTGCCTCCACCATCTCTCTCTTTGCATATATCATCTCACTCTCTATCTGCGTCATCTCTCTCTTTGCGTGTGTCATCTCACTCTCTGCCTGCACCATCTCTCTCTTTGCGTGTGTCATCTCTCTCTTTGCGTGTGACATCTCACTCTCTGCCTGCACCATGTCTGTCTTTGCGTGTGTCATCTCACTCTCTGCCTGCGCCATCTCACCCTCTGCCTGCATCATGTCTCTCTCCACCTGCGTCATCTCTCTCTTTGCGTGTGTCATCTCACCCTCTGCCTGCGCCATCTCTCTCTTTGCGTGTGTCATCTCACTCCCCGCCTGCGACATCTCTGTCTTTGCGTGTGTCATCTCACTCTCTACCTGCGTCATCTCTGTCTTTGCGTGTATCATCTCACTCTCTGCCTGCACCATCTCTCTCTTTGCATGTATCATCTCTCTCTTTGCGTGTGACATTTCACTCTCTGCCTGCACCATGTCTCTCTTTGCATGTGTCATCTCACTCTCTGCCTGCACCATCTCTCTCTTTGCATGTATCATCTCTCTCTTTGTGTGTGACATCTCACTCTCTGCCTGCACCATGTCTCTCTTTGCGTGTGTCATCTCACTCTCTGCCTGCGCCATCTCACCCTCTGCCTACATTATGTCTCTCTCCACCAGCGTCATCTCTCTCTTTGCGTAACTCATCTCACTCTCTACCTGCGTCATTTCTCTCTTTGCGTGTGTCATCTCACTCTCTGCCTGCACCATCTCTCTCTTTGCGTGTGTCATCTCTCTCTTTGTGTGTGTCATCTCACTCTCTGCCTGCATCATCTCTCTCTTTGCGTGTGTCATCTCTCTCTTTGCATGTGACATCTCACTCTCTGCCTGCACCATCTCTCTCTTTGCGTGTGTCATCTCACTCTGCCTGCATCATCTCACCCTCTGCCAACATCATGTCTCCCTCCACCTGCGTCATCTCTCTCTTTGCGTGTGTCATCTCACTCTCTGCCTGCGCCATCTCACCCTCTGCCTGCATCATGTCTCCCTCCACCTGCGCCATCTCTCTCTTTGCGTGTGTCACCTCACTCTCTGCCTGCGCCATCTCTCTCTTTGCGTATATCATCTCACTCTCCACCAGCATCATCTCTCTCTTTGCATGTGTTATCTCACTCTCTGCATGCGCCATCTCTCTCTTTGCATATATCATCTCACTCTCTACCTGCGTCATCTCTCTCTTTGCGTGTGTCATCTCTCTCTTTGCGTGTCATCTCACTCTCTGCCTGCACCATCTCTCTCTTTGCGTGTGTCATCTCACTCTCTGCATGCGCCATCTCACCCTCTGCCTGCATCATGTCTCTCTCCACCTGCGTCATCTCTCTCTTTGGGTGTGTCATCTCACTCTCTGCCTGCGCCATCTCACCCTCTGCCTGCATCATGTCTCTCTCCACCAGCGTCATCTCTCTCTTTGCGTGTATCATCTCACTCTCTGCCTGCACCATCTCTCTCTTTGCGTATATCATCTCACTCTCCACCAGCTTCATCTCTCTCTTTGCGTGTGTCATCTCACTCTCTGCCTGCACCATCTCTCTCTTTGAGTGTGTCATCTCTCTCTTTGCGTGTGTCATCTCACTCTCTGCCTGCACCATCTCTCTCTTTGCATGAGTCATCTCTCTCTTTGCGTGTGACATCTCACTCTCTGCCTGCACCATGTCTCTCTTTGCGTGTGTCATCTCACTCTCTGCCTGTGCCATCTCACCCTCTGCCTGCATCATGTCTCCCTCCACCAGCGTCATCTCTCTCTTTGCGTGTGTCATCTTACTCTCTACCTGCGTCATTTCTCTCTTTGCGTGTGTCATCTTACTCTCTGCCTGCACCATCTCTCTCTTTGCGTGTGTCATCTCTCTCTTTGCATGTGTCATCTCACTCTCTGCCTGCACCATCTCTCTCTTTGCGTGTGTCATCTCTCTCTTTGCGTGTGACATCTCACTCTCTGCCTGCACCATCTCTCTCTTTGCGTGTGTCATCTCACTCTCTGCCTGCACCATCTCTCTCTTTGCGTGTGTCATCTCTCTCTTTGCATGTGACATCTCACTCTCTGCCTGCACCATCTCTCTCTTTGCGTGTGTCATCTCACTCTGCCTGCATCATCTCACCCTCTGCCTGCATCATGTCTTCCTCCACCAGCGTCATCTCTCTCTTTGCGTGTGTCATCTCACTCTCTGCCTGCATCATGTCTCCCTCCACTTGCATCATCTCTCTCTTTGCATGTGTCATCTCACTGTGTGTCTGCACCATCTCTCTCTTTGCATGTGTCATCTCTCTCTTTGCGTGTGTCATCTCACTCTCTGCCTGCACCATCTCTCTCTTTGCATGTGTCATCTCTCTCTTTGCGTGTGACATCTCACTCTCTGCCTGCACCATGTCTCTCTTTGCGTGTGTCATCTCACTCTCTGCCTTCGCCATCTCACCCTCTGCCTGCATCATGTCTCTCTCCACCAGCGTCATCTCTCTCTTTGCCTGCGCCATCTCTCTCTTTGCGTGTGTCATCTCACTCTTTGCCTGCATCATGTGTCTGTCCACCAGCGTCATCTCTCTCTTTGCGTGTGTCATCTCACTCTTTGCCTGCATCATGTCTCTCTCCACCAGTGTCATCTTTCTCTTTGCGTGTGTCATCTCCCCTCTGCCTGCATCATGTCTCCTTCCACCTGCGCCATCTCTCTCTTTGAGTGTGTCATCTCATTCTTTGCCTGCATCATGTCTCTCTCCACCAGCGTCATCTCTCTCTTTGCGTGTGTCATCTCACTCTCTGCCGGCGCCATCTCACCCTCTGCCTGCATCATGTCTCTCTCCACCAGCGTCATCTCTCTCTTTGCGTATGTCATCTCACTCTCTGCCTGCGCCATCTCTCTCTTTGCGTGTGTCATCTCTCTCTTTGCATGTGACATCTCACTCTCTGCCTGCACCATCTCTCTCTTTGCGTATGTCATCTCACTCTGCCTGCATCATCTCACCCTCTGCCAACATCATGTCTCCCTCCACCTGCGTCATCTCTCTCTTTGCATGTGTCATCTCACTCTCTGCCTGCGCCATCTCACCCTCTGCCTGCATCATGTCTCCCTCCACCTGCGCCATCTCTCTCTTTGCGTGTGTCATCTCACTCTCTGCCTGCGCCATCTCTCTCTTTGTGTATATCATCTCACTCTCCACCAGCGTCATCTCTCTCTTTGCATGTGTTATCTCACTCTCTGCATGCGCCATCTCTCTCTTTGCATATATCATCTCACTCTCTACCTGCGTCATCTCTATCTGTGCGTGTGTCATCTCTCTCTTTGCGTGTCATCTCACTCTCTGCCTGCACCATCTCTCTCTTTGGGTGTGTCATCTCACTCTCTGCCTGCGCCATCTCACCCTCTGCCTGCATCATGTCTCTCTCCACCAGCGTCATCTCTCTCTTTGCGTGTATCATCTCACTCTCTGCCTGCACCATCTCTCTCTTTGCGTATATCATCTCACTCTCCACCAGCTTCATCTCTCTCTTTGCGTGAGTCATCTCACTCTCTGCCTGCACCATCTCTCTCTTTGCATGAGTCATCTCTCTCTTTGCGTGTGACATCTCACTCTCTGCCTGCACCATGTCTCTCTTTGCGTGTGTCATCTCACTCTCTGCCTGTGCCATCTCACCCTCTGCCTGCATCATGTCTCCCTTCACCAGTGTCATCTCTCTCTTTGCGTGTGTCATCTCACTCTCTACCTGCGTCATTTCTCTCTTTGCGTGTGTCATCTTACTCTCTGCCTGCACCATCTCTCTCTTTGCGTGTGTCATCTCTCTCTTTGCATGTGTCATCTCACTCCTGCCTGCACCATCTCTCTCTTTGCGTGTGTCATCTCTCTCTTTGCGTGTGACATCTCACTCTCTGCCTGCACCATCTCTCTCTTTGCGTGTGTCATCTCACTCTCTGCCTGCACCATCTCTCTCTTTGCGTGTGTCATCTCTCTCTTTGCGTGTGACATCTCACTCTCTGCCTGCACCATCTCTCTCTTTGCGTGTGTCATCTCACTCTGCCTGCATCATCTCACCCTCTGCCTACATCATGTCTCCCTCCACCTGCATCATCTCTCTCTTTGCGTATGTGATCTCACTCTCTGCTTGCGCCATCTCACCCTCTGCCTGCATCATGTCTCTCTCCACCAGCGTCATCTCTCTCTTTGCGTGTGTCATCTCACTCTCTGCCTGCATCATGTCTCCCTCCACTTGCATCATCTCTCTCTTTGCATGTGTCATCTCACTGTGTGCCTGCACCATCTCTCTCTTTGCGTGTGTCATCTCTCTCTTTGCGTGTGTCATCTCACTCTCTGCCTGCACCATCTCTCTCTTTGCATGTGTCATCTCTCTCTTTGCGTGTGACATCTCACTCTCTGCCTGCACCATGTCTCTCTTTGCGTGTGTCATCTCACTCTCTGCCTTCGCCATCTCACCCTCTGCCTGCATCATGTCTCTCTCCACCAGCGTCATCTCTCTCTTTGCCTGCACCATCTCTCTCTTTGCGTGTGTCATCTCACTCTTTGCCTGCATCATGTCTCTCTCCACCAGCGTCATCTCTCTCTTTGCATGTGTCATTTCTCTCTTTGCGTGTGTCATCTCACTCTTTGCCTGCATCATATCTCTCTCCACCAGCGTTATCTCTCTCTTTGCGTGTGTCATCTCCCCTCTGCCTGCATCATGTCTCCCTCCACCTGCGCCATCTCTCTCTTTCAGTGTGTCATCTCACTCTTTGCCTGCATCATGTGTCTGTCCACCAGCGTCATCTCTCTCTTTGCGTGTGTCATCTCACTCTTTGCCTGCATCATGTCTCTCTCCACCAGTGTCATCTTTCTCTTTGCGTGTGTCATCTCCCCTCTGCCTGCATCATGTCTCCCTCCACCTGCGCCATCTCTCTCTTTGAGTGTGTCATCTCACTCTTTGCCTGCATCATGTCTCTCTCCACCAGCGTCATCTCTCTCTTTGCGTGTGTCATCTCACTCTCTGCCGACGCCATCTCACCCTCTGCCTGCATCATGTCTCTCTCCACCAGCGTCATCTCTCTCTTTGCGTATGTCATCTCACTCTCTGCCTGCGCCATCTCTCTCTTTGCGTGTGTCATCTCTCTCTTTGCATGTGACATCTCACTCTCTGCCTGCACCATCTCTCTCTTTGCGTGTGTCATCTCACTCTGCCTGCATCATCTCACCCTCTGCCAACATCATGTCTCCCTCCACCTGCGTCATCTCTCTCTTTGCATGTGTCATCTCACTCTCTGCCTGCGCCATCTCACCCTCTGCCTGCATCATGTCTCCCTCCACCTGCGCCATCTCTCTCTTTGCGTGTGTCATCTCACTCTCTGCCTGCGCCATCTCTCTCTTTGTGTATATCATCTCACTCTCCACCAGCGTCATCTCTCTCTTTGCATGTGTTATCTCACTCTCTGCATGCGCCATCTCTCTCTTTGCATATATCATCTCACTCTCTACCTGCGTCATCTCTATCTGTGCGTGTGTCATCTCTCTCTTTGCGTGTCATCTCACTCTCTGCCTGCACCATCTCTCTCTTTGCGTGTGTCATCTCACTCTCTGCATGCGCCATCTCACCCTCTGCCTGCATCATGTCTCTCTCCACCTGCGTCATCTCTCTCTTTGGGTGTGTCATCTCACTCTCTGCCTGCGCCATCTCACCCTCTGCCTGCATCATGTCTCTCTCCACCAGCATCATCTCTCTCTTTGCGTGTATCATCTCACTCTCTGCCTGCACCATCTCTCTCTTTGCGTATATCATCTCACTCTCCACCAGCTTCATCTCTCTCTTTGCGTGTGTCATCTCACTCTCTGCCTGCACCATCTCTCTCTTTGCATGAGTCATCTCTCTCTTTGCGTGTGACATCTCACTCTCTGCCTGCACCATGTCTCTCTTTGCGTGTGTCATCTCACTCTCTGCCTGTGCCATCTCACCCTCTGCCTGCATCATGTCTCCCTTCACCAGCGTCATCTCTCTCTTTGCGTGTGTCATCTCACTCTCTACCTGCGTCATTTCTCTCTTTGCGTGTGTCATCTTACTCTCTGCCTGCACCATCTCTCTCTTTGCTTGTGTCATCTCTCTCTTTGCATGTGTCATCTCACTCCTGCCTGCACCATCTCTCTCTTTGCGTGTGTCATCTCTCTCTTTGCGTGTGACATCTCACTCTCTGCCTGCACCATCTCTCTCTTTGCGTGTGTCATCTCACTCTCTGCCTGCACCATCTCTCTCTTTGCGTGTGTCATCTCTCTCTTTGCGTGTGACATCTCACTCTCTGCCTGCACCATCTCTCTCTTTGCGTGTGTCATCTCACTCTGCCTGCATCATCTCACCCTCTGCCTGCATCATGTCTCCCTCCACCTGCATCATCTCTCTCTTTGCGTATGTGATCTCACTCTCTGCTTGCGCCATCTCACCCTCTGCCTGCATCATGTCTCTCTCCACCAGCGTCATCTCTCTCTTTGCGTGTGTCATCTCACTCTCTGCCTGCATCATGTCTCCCTCCACTTGCATCATCTCTCTCTTTGCATGTGTCATCTCACTGCGTGCCTGCACCATCTCTCTCTTTGCGTGTGTCATCTCTCTCTTTGCGTGTGTCATCTCACTCTCTGCCTGCACCATCTCTCTCTTTGCATGTGTCATCTCTCTCTTTGCGTGTGACATCTCACTCTCTGCCTGCACCATGTCTCTCTTTGCGTGTGTCATCTCACTCTCTGCCTTCGCCATCTCACCCTCTGCCTGCATCATGTCTCTCTCCACCAGCGTCATCTCTCTCTTTGCATGTGTCATTTCTCTCTTTGCGTGTGTCATCTCACTCTTTGCCTGCATCATATCTCTCTCCACCAACGTTATCTCTCTCTTTACGTGTGTCATCTCCCCTCTGCCTACATCATGTCTCCCTCCACCTGCGCCATCTCTCTCTTTCAGTGTGTCATCTCACTCTTTGCCTGCATCATTTGTCTGTCCACCAGCGTCATCTCTCTCTTTGCGTGTGTCATCTCACTCTTTGCCTGCATCATGTCTCTCTCCACCAGCGTCATCTTTCTCTTTGCGTGTGTCATCTCCCCTCTGCCTGCATCATGTCTCCCTCCACCTGCGCCATCTCTCTCTTTGAGTGTGTCATCTCACTCTTTGCCTGCATCATGTCTCTCTCCACCAGCGTCATCTCTCTCTTTGAGTGTGTCATCTCACTCTCTGCCGGCGCCATCTCACCCTCTGCCTGCATCATGTCTCTCTCCACCAGCGTCATCTCTCTCTTTGCGTATGTCATCTCACTCTCTGCCTGCGCCATCTCACTCTTTCCGTATATCATCTTACTCTCTACCTGCGTCCTCTCTCTCTTTGCGTGTGTCATCTCATTCTCTGCCTGCACCATCTCTCTCTCTGCATGTGTCATCTCTCTCTTTGCGTGTGTCATCTCACTCTCTGCCTGCACCATCTCTCTCTTTGTGTGTGTCACCTCTCTCTTTGCGTGTGACATGTCATTCTCTGCCTGCATCATGTCTGTCTTTGCGTGTGTCATCTTACTCTCTGCCTGCGCCATCTCACCCTCTGCCTGCATCATGTCTCTCTCCACCAGCGTCATCTCTCTCTTTGCTTGTGTCATCTCACTCTCTGCCTGCGCCATCTCACCCTCTGCCTGCATCATGTTTCTCACCACCTGCGTTATCTCTCTCTTTGCGTGTGTCATCTCACTCTCTGCCTGTACCATCTCTCTCTTTGTGTATATCATCTCACTCTTCACATGCGTCATCTCTCTCCTTGCTTGTGTCATCTCACTGTCTGCGTGCGCCATCTCACCCTCTGCCTGCATCATGTCTCTCTCCACCAGCGTCATCTCTCTCTTTGCGTGTGTCATCTCACTCTCTGCCTGCACCATCTCTCTCTTTGCATATATCATCTCACTCTCTACCTGCGTCATCTCTCTCTTTGCGTGTGTCATCTCACTCTCTGTCTGCACCATCTCTCTCTTTGCGTGTGTCATCTCTCTCTTTGCGTGTGTCATCTCACTCTCTGCCTGCACCATCTCTCTCTTTGCATGTGTCATCTCTCTCTTTGCGTGTGACATCTCACTCTCTGCCTGCACCATGTCTCTCTTTGCGTGTGTCATCTCACTCTCTGCCTGCGCCATCTCACCCTCTGCCTGCATCATGTCTCTCTCCACCAGCGTCATCTCTCTCTTTGCCTGCGCCATCTCTCTCTTTGCCTGCATCATGTCTCTCTCCACCAGCGTCATCTCTCTCTTTGCGTGTGTCATCTCTCTCTTTGCGTGTGTCATCTCCCCTCTGCCTGCATCATGTCTCTCTCTCCACCTGCGCCAGCTCTCTCTTTCAGTGTGTCATCTCACTCTTTGCCTGCATCATGTCTCTCTCCACCTGCATCATCTCTCTCTTTGTGTGTGTCATCTCTGTCTTTGCGTGTGTCATCTCCCCTCTGCCTGCATCATGTCTCCCTCCACCTGCGCCATCTCTCTCTTTGCGTGTGTCATCTCTCTCTTTCTGTGTGTCATCTCCCCTCAAAGAGAGAGCTGGCGCAGGTGGAGGGAGACATCATGCAGGCAGAGGGGAGATGACTCACGCAAAGAGAGAGCTGACGCTGGTGGAGAGAGACATGACACATGCAAAGAGAGAGATGACACACGCAAAGAGAGAGATGACGCTGGTGGAGAGAGACATGATGCAGGCAAAGAGTGAGATGAGACACGCAAAGAGAGAGAGGGTGCAGGCAGAGAGTGAGATGACGCTGGTGGAGAGAGACATGATGCAGGCAGAGGGAGACATGATGCAGGCAGAGGGGAGATGACACACTCAAAGAGAGAGATGGTGCAGGTGGAGGTAGACATGATGCAGGCAGAGGGGAGACATGTTGCAGGCAAAGAGAGAGATGGCGCAGGTGGAGGGAGACATGATGCAGGCAGAGGGGAGATGACACACGCAAAGAGAGAGATGGCACAGACAAAGAGTGAGATGACACAGGCAGTATGAGAAATGATGCAAGAAGAGGGTGACACAGCAGAGGGTGAAATGGTACAGGCAGAGGGAGAGGGCTTGTGCAGTCAGAAAATACATTTCCAATTTACAGCACTATCTCTATACCAGCATTGAATGAAAGCATGAGAAACAATCTAAAAAAAAGAGTACCCTATAAGCAAAGAGATGCAAACTGTGAGGAGATACAGGTGACATTATAGAAAAAGATTCAAATATAATTCTTTAATTTACACAAACACTCAGTGTGATCCTAGTCAAAAAAGTTAAAGCCATACATTTTACCAAAAACATTTAGCATAGTAAATCGTTTAAGACACAGAGCACAGCCCATATAAATGACCACTACTTTACAATGCAGAAACCTGACTCATTTCCAAAATACATTTCCAATATGCACCATTCGTTTTTTGCCAGCATTACATACAAACATGAGACACAATGCAAAAAGAAACAGTACCCTCTAAGCAAACAGATGCAAATTGTGAGGAGACATTATAAAAAAAGTCCATATATATAATTCTTTAATTTACACAGACACTCAGTGTGATCCTAGTCAAAACTGTTAAAAACAATCATTTTACCTAAAAACATGTACCACAATAAATCATTTAAAGGACAGAGCACAGCCCATATAAATAAGCACTACATTACAGTGCAGAAACCTGACTCATTCCCAAAATACATTTCCAATATGCACCATTAATTTTTTACCAGCCTTACAAAAAAACATGAGACACAATGCAAGAATAAAGAAGCGCAATATGCTTGTTAATCTACCCCACAGTGCATACAGCACTCTATCTATATTAAATGAATCATTACTCACCTTTAAAAATGCTTTTGAAGATTTAGAACAGTGTCAGTCACACACACCAGATTTTCTTAAGCAGAATCTCTGAAATGCACCTCAGACACTGGAACCTCAAAATGGCCCTGATCCCCTCTTACTTTTCACACATATGCCTGTGTACAACCAATCAAATTTCTTCCCACACAAATTCAAAACCAAACTATCATTTTAATTAGTTGTACATTTCAACACTTTCAAACTCACATAATATTCACCCATCCCCCCACTGCTCTTTCTGCCTGTTACCATGGTAACACTCCACACATCACCTAACTGAGCAAACAGGTGAAAAGATCATCATACTATGTTGCAAATGAACCCAGCAAGGGTGTTTGACTTCTCAATATACCAGCTTATCCTGTGCAATGTTTCTTTCAATTACATTTTTTATCAACCATTAGAATTACTTCTTTCAAAAAACCGAAGCATGCCCCCTAATTTTTCAGTGTTGAATTTTCAGAAACCACCAATCATTTCTTATTCTTCAAGTGCACTGAATCTCATCTACTTTTTTTTAAACTCCTACTTTTCAAACTGCCATTTCATTTCCAGAGCCCATCTGAGTACAACAAGATCTCCCTTCAAGATGCCTAATGTGTGGATTGTGGGACATAGCTATGTTTACTGGAATTAAAGGTATGCAGCAAACAGAGGTATTCCCAACCTTGATTTACCAAATGTGGATATTATGTGGATTGGCCAGAGAGGATTGAGATGTCACCAATTGATACCATTGTTAAAATCCTTTTTGCATCTCCCACACCCTGACCTCATAATTGTGCACTGTGGTGGAAATGACCTGGGCACATTGACTGGGGTAGGTCTGGAAATGCTTTTAAAGGACACCTTTGTGAAATTGATGTCACTTTTTCCTCAAACTGCCTTTGTATATTCTAATATATGCCAAAGGCAAAAATGGAACTGGTCCAACCAATATTGTCCACAGATTGAGAAAGCAAGGAAACATGTGAATAAGTCTGTTTCTGCTTTCCTCAGAGACTATGGCATGGGTTCTATATACCACAACAACTTGCGTTACAACATGCAAGGCATCTATAGGAGAGAAGGTGTACATTTTACAGATGAGGGGAATAGAGTCTTCCTTTTGAATTTTAGACTCTGCATCGGTACCTTCTTGTAGGTACTTAAATCACTCACGTAACACAACAGCTCTTTTTAGAGCTACCCTACATCTAAGCACTCTAAATTCTTATTTTACTCTATTGTTTTTCACAGTTTTTCCCCGTGGTACGCTCAGGGTACGCGTACTGGTAAACGCACATGTAAGCGTACATGTAAACGCGCCCTGAGCGTACTCCGCGAAATTTTCAAAAAAAAATAAATAGTTTTTTTGCTCTTTGTGGTCCTTCTAGGCCCCCTTAGAAAACCTAGGAGGTCAGGGGGTCTCTACCCTGCCCCCTTTTAATGTTTTCCCCTTTTGTTTTTCACCTCTTATGTCTCGGTTCTTCCGAGACACAAGATGGTGGACTCTCCGGACCATTTGGAATGTTTAGATACACCCGAGAGCCAATCAGCTTTCCGCTCGCGCACTTCCGTGGCGCGCCGGGTGCGCTTACCGGTACGCGTATCCAAAGCGTTCGAAGCGCGCATATAGATATATCAATTTTTTTAAAGTTAATTTTCATAAAAACCACTGGAGCGATTTTAACCAAACATGGAAAAGGCCCTACTGCGTACCAGTCCCTACCATTTTGCCAAGTTTGGTGTAATTCCGTTCAGCGGTTCGGGCTGTAGCCGTGTCTAATCGTCCTATGGAAATTAACATGGGAAAACACATTTTGGGACCCCTTTTTTCTCGGCCTCCGCTTCACGAATCCCCCCGAAACTTTCAGGGAAGGAGCGGAGCGTAACGGGCCATCTTCTTTGAGAAATTCACAAAGATTCATCCACTGACGCCAAAGTTATTCCCAATAGAATGTTGCGGATTTCCTATGGAAACTAGGTCCTAACTATAACTACCTACTGGCGACTGCCAGTAGGTAATATAAATATATATATATATATATATATATATATATATATATATATATATATATAACACCTACTGGCGGTCACCAATAGGTAGTTATAGTTAGGACCTACTTTCCATAGGATGAATCTTCGCAAAATTTCTCCAAGAAAATGGCCTGCTCGGTTCCGGTCCTTCCCTGAAAGTCTGGGGGTGATTCGTCAAGTGGGGGCCGAGAAAAAAGGGGGGTCCCAAAACGTGTTTTCCCCATGCAATTTTCCATAGGGACCTTTAGCCAGGGCTACAGCCCGAACGGCAGAACGGAATTACTCCAAATTTGGTAGAGTGGTAGAGTTTGGTTCGCAGATTGTGCTTTTTGTTAAATGGTGTAAATCCGTTCAGTATTTTCTGAGAAAATTACAAGTAAATTCATAGCGATTTTAACCAAACATGGAAAAGGCCCTACTGCGTACCAGTCCCTACCATTTTGCCAAGTTTGGTGTAATTCCGTTCAGCGGTTCGGGCTGTAGCCGTGTCTAATCGTCCTATGGAAATTAACATGGGAAAACACATTTTGGGACCCCCTTTTTTCTCGGCCCCCGCTTCACGAATCCCCCCGAAACTTTCAGGGAAGGAGCGGAGCGTAACGGGCCATCTTCTTTGAGAAATTCACAAAGATTCATCCACTGACGCCAAAGTTATTCCCAATAGAATGTTGCGGATTTCCTATGGAAACTAGGTCCTAACTATAACTACCTACTGGCGACTGCCAGTAGGTAATATATATATATATATATATATATATATATATATAACACCTACTGGCGGTCACCAATAGGTAGTTATAGTTAGGACCTACTTTCCATAGGATGAATCTTCGCGAATTTCTCCAAGAAAATGGCCTGCTCGGTTCCGGTCCTTCCCTGAAAGTCTGGGGGTGATTCGTCAAGTGGGGGCCGAGAAAAAAGGGGGGTCCCAAAACGTGTTTTCCCCATGCAATTTTCCATAGGGACCTTTAACCAGGGCTACAGCCTGAACGGCAGAACGGAATTACTCCAAATTTGGTAGAGAGGTAGAGTTTGGTTCGCAGATTGTGCTTTTTGTTAAATGGTGTAAATCCGTTCAGTATTTTCTGAGAAAATTACAAGTAAATTCATAGCGATATCTAGAGACGAAGTACGGAACGTGTACGGAAATCCGTACAATTACGAGCACAAGCTGCATGCTGATTGGCTGTCAACTGTCTGTCAACACTCCAAAACAGGAAGTGTTGGCAGCCATCTTGTTCGTCGCTAGAACCGAGTGTCAAGAACACAGTAAAACAAAGTTGAGAAATAAGGAAAGGGGGCAGGGTAGAAACATCCTGACCCTCTAGGCTTGCCCAGCGTTGTCTTATATGGATTTTTAGGCCCAATTTATTATTATTTTTTTTAAATACAAAACCGCGGCGTACGCATATGGTACTCGTACACGGTGGAAAAGGGGAAAAAAAACTAGAAGTCCGTTTTATTCATTAGGTCTCGGGGGGCAAATTCCGAGGGCAATTTGTTTTCATAATGGGGGCTTGTAAGGTGCCCCGAGCACTGGGGAACGCCACCCCTCTGTTGTTTTATTTTGAAGTATGTGGGGGCGGTTACGGTCCTCCTTCCCTCAGTCTCGGTGAACGTCACCCCAATGAGGCTTTTTAAAAAAAAAAAATATTTTTTGGAAGTAAGTTTTCAGCTCTCCCTCTCTCTCTCTCCCCGTACACGTCGCGGGGACCGCCACCTTCCTGGGGCAGTAATATGTAAAATTACTTTCCAGTCCCGGGTAAGTGGACTCCCCGGGGTTTTTTAATTTTGGGAGGGGGTCGCACTGCCCCCTTAGTGGAACCCTTGATGGTCTTGGGGTTCACCATCTTCCAGGGCCGGTGTCGTTTTGTACACCCTCTACGTCAGAGGGGTGCCGATACATGCAGGTTCTGCCTGTCTATTCGTGCTCCCCCGTCTGGCTGTGCACACCCTACGCGTGGAGAATCCAAAATGCGGTCGTTCGACGAACAAAATATCCTTAATAATGGTGGAATATTCAGCGCTAAGTCCGTGCCCTAGAGAGACGCGCCTAAATTATAGAAAGAAAAGGTCTTTTCAATTCAGTTTTATGTACGCGGGCCACCATTTTGAGCTGTAGCATGGATGGTGCCATGGCATAGCCTCGGGACCTACAAAAAATATTGTTAATTGTAACCAACATAAAAAGGTTCCAGGGCGAAACAATTTATAATCTGTATTGCGAATTAGCTTTCGGTCCCTTCTCCGGCTCTTTGTTAATTTAACGTATTTGAACTTACATTCCAACCGACCACAGTCTTAATGAACTCCAGTTGTATACTTTAACTCTGAGTGGGGAGCTTAAAAATACATGCATCTAAGACATGGACCATAGTGTGGCTGCGCAGAATTACGCGCATGCGTGGAAACGCGGGGGTGTACAGACAGATGGGGTGAGGCTATCGATAGAACACCGGCTCTTGCAGTGTCTCGGTGTGCGTAATTCCGTGACACTGCTGTTTGGTATGGTAGGGCGGTACCGTCGCCGCTCCCACTTTACTATAGAAAACCGCTTTCTTATTTGAAAAAGAGAGCAAGTTAATCTGCTGTCTCTTTCAAGTAAGAAAAAAAGATTGGTTTTCATCAGAGAGAGCAGCATGTAAGCTGCTGTCTGTGTTAAAGCAATGTGGGCTGTCGAAGGACGCAGGGAGCCGTCTGGGATCGTGGTGGCATTGGGGCTAAAAAGTTATTTTTGAGAACTTACTTTACTGGTCAAAAAAAGAGCTATATTTCTATGATAGTATGTGAAACTTTCCGTTTTTTTGTGCACCAGTTGTACTCTCTATGCATGCGCAGCCTTGTTTCCAAGCGCACGTTTTTTTTCTTTTTCTTCAAGTTCGCCAAGCAAACCTCTCCTCATTTCAGGTATTAAATTTGCCGCTTTTTGTTCCCGGGTCGTGTGTGTCATCCGCTGCTATACTTTTGTAATATATTAATAAACATATTCTATCTATATTTATTTGAAACGTATTGCCGAGGCGCCAAACGTTGATTACATACTCCGTCCACTGCCATTTTAGTAGTTTTCCCCCGTTATTTTTATTATACCTGTTACTTTCATTTTACCCTCCGCTTATTTTCTCTGTGATCGAAGAGATTTCTTGCCGCAGACACCACGGTGTTTGTCCTTGGCCTCCGATCTTATCAGACTTGGTCACACGTATACCTAGAAACTAATTTGAAGGTCGTAAGCCACAGCCATTACGAAGCGTGTTCGTCAACACAAAGACATTATTAAGATTATGCGTTTATCATGCGTGGTAAATGCATACTAGTTGTAAAAGCATGTGTGGTAAAGCCATATGCGTGCTAATGGTTTCGTGGTAAAGATCACGCGTGCTTATGACCGCGTTGTAATGGCTGTTTCCCCCAGGACACTGCAGCAACCGGATCTGGGCGTCGTGGACTCCAGGGCACCAGGCGGAGGGCCACGCAGCCCGTCTCATGCAATATAGAAGTCTTTGTGGGGTTATTGTTTCCGTGGTTTGATGGGCGTCATTGAGGCCCACACACTTAATTTTTTAGGGGGGTAGGTTTGCATGGGAAAATGTCGCAAGAGGTTTGTAAATGTGGTACACATTGTTTCGTATTAGTTTGATTTCTTTACCATGTTGTAGTGTATCCACAGAAAATATAACTCAGTACTTTTCAATCCTAGTCTTGAACATCTTACTATAGTACTTCAACATTATAAATATTATTTTTATTGTGGACCGTCACCCCCCAAACAAAAAGTAGTATGTAGTTTTTTTTATTAACTTTTATTAAAAGAATACCTGTAAACAAAACTTAATGATAACTATATAATAAACAAGTAGAAAAATAACTTTAAAGAAACAATAGCATAAACAAATTGTGAAGTTGACTCCAAAAGATGTACGATTGGTAATCTGCAAAACAAAAAAGAAAATTAGAGTTTAGAATTATGTAGATGTGAGTAAATGAGCTGAAGCATTACAAGTCAAGGTAACACTACGATTTTACGTGTGCAGTGTGCCTGGTACATTTCACTTCTGTTATAGTGCAGTGTTCAAGTGGTGTCTATATGTAAGTGCCTACTGCATTACTGACACAAAAGTGGCATAACGGGATTGTAAATACGCCAACTTATTTCTAATGCATTGCAATGAAGGTATCGTATATCTAGGCCTCTGTGCTTACCGTTGTATAAACACTGCGGCCAAACACTGTGCCCAGTGGAATTCACATCTTCACTTCAGGTGTTGTTCTACAAGTCAAAGGAGACAGCAGTATTTATAAGTTTAAAAGAGAAAGAGAAATGATGTCACAGAGAGTGAGAGAGAGAAAGAGAGAGAAAACAACTTTAAAACTGTCTCGCAGAGTCTCGAGTTGAGATTTTTTCTTGAACAGTCAGACGTAGATTTAGAAGCTGCTTGTGTCACTTTTCCCATGTTAAAAGTGATAGAAAAGTGGCGTATTAAGCTTGTAGATCTGTTTGTCAGAGTGTTGTAACATATCTGTTGTCACTGCTCGGAGGTAATTATACTTTTTACACTGTAAGCTGCTGCAAACTACGGACTGTATCCTTTCACAATTGAAGGAAACACTACAGTTTTACGTGTGCAGTGTGCCTACTACATTTCAGTTCTGTTATAGTGCCTCGTTCAAGTGGTGTCTAAATGGAAGTGCCAACTGTGTTACTGATAGAAAAGTGGCACAACGCTATTGTAAATACGCTGACTTATTTCTAATGCATTGTAATGAAGGCATTGTATATTTAGGCCTCTGTGCTTACTGTTGTATAAACACTGCGGCCAAACAGTGCGGCCAGGGGAATTCACAACTCAAAGACACCTTTGCTTCTACACGTGAAAGCAGACAGCATTTTCTATAAGTTTAAAAGAGAAAGAGAAATGATGTCACAGAGTGAGAGAGAAAAAGAGAGAGAAAACAACATAAAAACTATGTCGCAGAGTCAGGAGTTGATATTTATTCTTGAAAAGTCAGACGTAGATTTACAAGCTCATTGCGTCACTTTTCCCATGTTAAAAGTCACAGAAAAGTGGCGTAATAAGCTTGTAGATCTGTTTGTCAGACTGTTGTAACCTATCTGTTGTCACTGCTCGGAGGTAATTATACATTTTACACAGTGAAGCTGCAGCACACTACCCACTGTCTCCTTTCACAAATGAAGGTAACACTACAGTTTTATGTGAGCAGTGGGCCTAGTACATTTCAGTTCTGTTATAGTGCCGCATTCAAGTGGTGTCTGTATGGAAGTGTCAACTGCGTTACTGACACAAAAGTGGCATAACAGTATTGTAAATACGCCAACTTATTTCTAATGCATTGTAATGAAGGCATTGTATATTTAGGCCTCTGTGCTTACCGTTGTATAAACACTGCGGCCAAACATTGCGGCCAGTGGAATTCACAACTTGAAGACACCTTTGCTTCTACACGTCAAAGCAGACAGCATTTTCTATAAGTTTAAAAGAGAAAGAGAAATTATGTCACAGAGAGTGATTGAGAGATGGTGCTCTACGTGTGGAAGAAGCCCTCACTGTAATGGAGAGAGATAATCATTTATATTCAGATAAGGTTGTACAGAGCAGAGTGGAAATAGCAGCGTCCAAAACTTTAAAAAACGAAAGAGAAACGATGTGAGAGAGTAGGAAAGAGAAAGGGGAAAAAGGACATTAAAATGTGGGAGAGACATAAAGGACATGGGAAGGGTACGTAAAGCCAGAGGCGCAACCACAGTCAAAAATATCAGGGGTGGGGGCTAGAAAAAATGTGGGATGGGGGCTTAAGTTCAAGCAAAAAGAAGAGTGGAGCTGCAGGGGCTGTAAGCAGGGGGGGGAATATCAAAGCCTCATTAACAAGCAAAATGTGTTTGAAAGACCTGTGACGTACTCAGATGCGACTGCGTGTGGGCCCAGGAAGCTATGTCATCCTAGCTGAAGCCCCCTTAGCCCAATGTTTTTTTTGCGCTTGCTGCATACTACAGATTCTCTCCTTTGACAGATAACTTGTCGTTGTTTCAGAAACAAGCTTCTTTGCTCACCTTGTGCTATTGCTGTCGTCCTTGTTACATAATCCATCGTGAAGCTGTATATCTAAAAGATATTAAAAGACAGATGTTATGATTGGTAATTGTTGCTATATTAATTTGGAGTTAGATAATATCGCGCTTTTATAGACGTTGATTGTCACATTTCTACGAACTGTTTGTATTGTGAATATATTCCGGACATTTCAGCGATTATAAAAACGTTACTGGTATTGGGAAAAAAAAATAAACATGTAAATTAATACATTATGTATGAGTGCGTTCGTCTAAAATAGTAAGTCGCATTTTTGTATGTAGTCAGCTACAACCCTTTGACTCCTTCCGATGCATACTCAAGCCTCACTGCTCACCTTTTCGTGGAAAAGGCACCTTCTTCATGATGTAGTCCCGATCTCCAACAAATAAGTCTCATATATGGTGCAGAATCTTGATATCTGTATGGCTAATGACATACTCGTGCTCCCATCATCTTCGCAGGTTCTTCACCCGCTCAGTGCTTCGGGCACCACTAACTCAGTGACCAAAGAGGCCACGCATGTGGTAGTGGGACCCTTGTTCGGTGGTTTGGGAACAACTCTAAAATGGCGTACAACACGTGCGCTCCGTCTTTTTTATACATAGGGTCACGTGTGTAGTGGCAAATGTGCTGGATGGGTGTGGTGTGGGTGTATACCAGCCATGAGGGAGTGTGTGTGTTGATCTGACAACTAGACCTGCAACTAAGAAATCACTACAATGGAAATTTGGGCCTTATAGTGTTGTTGTGTTTTCCTGGTAGCGTAAGAGTGGCTTTCTTTTTTCTATGTGACGTTACGATACAGTCACTATTTATGTAGCCTATTTTGTGACGCATTTTATTGTACAACGCGTTTCAAAAACTAGCTGTGGTAGGGTGCTTTTAAATTATACTGCGAAGTCTGCTTACAAGTTTATTGAGTGTAGAAGTATTTTTTTTTCTATTTTCTATTCTATTCTAACTGTGCTGACTTTTCTCCTTTAGCGTGCAGTACTATATTATTTTATGAAAAAATATAACTGTTGAAATCATCTTTGAAAGTAGAATGGAAGCATGTAAGCTGCTCTCTGTGATGAAAAGCAATGCCGGCTCCCGCAGGAATTCTGCAACGTTACATTTGAGCCCCGGGGGATGGGGTTCTTCGGGGATTATAAAAAATTTGTGATAAAGGCTATTTTTTTTATGTTAGATTTATCGTACGCGTATGAAGCACGTATGGCCGACGTACTGTGCGAAGATTGGAAGTCGTCCCATAAGCGCACTGAAGAAAGAAAAAGAAGAATATTTAAGATATTTATGAAGTGTATGTGTTTAGATGTTGAGTGGCTCTAAAAAGAGCCCTTGTGTTTATTGGGAGATTTTAGTACCTACAAGTAAGTACCAATGCAGAGTCTAAAGTTCAAGAGGAAGACTCTGTTTCCCTCATCTGTAAAATGTACACCGTCTCTCCTATAGATGTCATGGATATTGAAACGTAGATTGTTGTGGTAGATGGTCCCCATTCTATAGTCTCAGAGAAAGGCAGAAACAGATTTATTCACATGTTTCCTAGCTTTTTGAATCTGTGGACAATAGTGGTTGGACCGCTAACATTTCTGCCTTTGGCATAGATTAGAATATACAAAGGCAGTTTTTGGGAACAGTGTCATCAATTGTGCGAAGGTGTCCTTCATAAGCATTTCCAGACCTACCCCTGTCAAAGTGCCTTGGTCATTGTCACCACAGTACACAAATATGAGGTCAGGGTGTTGGAGATGCAAAAAGGATTTCACCAATTGTATCAATTGGTGCCACTTTAATCCTCTCTGTCCAATTCATTTAATGTCTACATTTGGTAAACGTAGGTCTTTGTGAATTTCTTTCTGTTCTGCGTACCTTTGACTCCATCTTGAAGAGAGGTCTGGATGCACTCAGAAGGTCTCTGTAAATGAAATGTGGTTCTGAAAATCTGGATTCATATAATAGTACTGGACTCGAGAATAAAAACTTCGTCGAAATAGGACGAATTTGGTATCAAAAGACCGAGAATGACGAGTACACCATGTACATGTATTTTCGGCGTATTCGAGTGACGATTTCACCTCGAAATCGTCATTTACATTCTAAACCCTTAGCTCCCATTTACATGTTGCCCTTTACATAGGCCTTAATCCAGTTGAATTTGATTCCACAAGGACACATACTCCTTAATCGACTTCTCCCTGACCTCAGTACAAGTTAGAACCATTGCCCCAGGCCGAACTCGTTAGGTCAGTTCCCTCCCAATGGCCGAGCAAGATAGCATCTAGGCTCAACCAGCCATAAAACCATTTCAGCGCGCACACCTGCCATATCTCGCTCACATCTTTCCTCCACTCCTTTTCTTTACTTGCTTTATGATGGGGAGGTGACCGTTTTTATTAGGGGTCCAGCGATATCTGATGAAATGTTGGGCCTTGCCGGATGATTTGTTATGGGCAGCACGACGTGAAATATGTACATGTCATCATGACTCTGCTTTTCTTTTGTAACCAGTAACTATAAATGAAATACCACGAATTCAAAGAATGTTTGCCCAAGGCCGAATATCATGTATAAAGAGAGAAGCCTGACTTCGTGAAAGTGTGCAGTCTCCTGAGAATATACCCGTATTGTACTTCTAGGACCCTGTTACCTTGGTTGCAGCCAATAAACTAATCTTTGACTTCACCTCGAAGACTCTGAGTTTCTGTAGGTCTGACTCAGGAGAACCCGAGGTCTCTGGGTGTTGATTCCCTGACACCGCTGGGTTACCGGTTCTGTGCCGGTTCTTAAAAACCCAGTACCTCAATTGGCGCCCAACGTTTGGGGCGATTCCAGTGGTACCAGTCAGCCTGAAGATCGTGAGGAGCTTCGTGTGGAAATTCCGGAGGAGGGCCCACCACCTCATCGACCCCTGCATGTCGACGTGGTCCGAAGGTCTTTGCTGCGAGGTTCCCCGCTTCCCGACGGCTACGAGGACTGCTGCCCTGGCTATCGCCCTGATGTTGGACCCTTGAAATTTTCGGTAGAGCGAAACACTGAGACGAGTCTTCTGGTGACGCCATCGATATTTTCAGTTAAGTATAAGTGGAGCGTCTCCCAGTCCTTAGTTGGACTTACTTTGTGGTATCTTTGGGATACAAAAGGTTTTGTATTGGTACTTGCAAGCACCATAACCGAAGGACTCGTGTATTCACGAGAAATATCGTAATCGATAAATCCTTTGAAGTTTTGGAACTAGACTAGAGAGCGAGGATGCCTAGTCTTAGACTTGGGAATTTGTTTTGTCTTGGTAGTAATAATAGGGACTCCCGATTGGAGGACTCATGTCCGGTTCCTCCAGTTGGAACTCCGACTTACGAGCTATATGTTAAACATGGGGTAGGCCCCATCGTTTACAACGAAGTATGGATTAAATACACTAGGAAAGATGGTGTTTTAAAATGGCCCCAATATGGTAGCTTTGATTCTGAAATCTTAGACAACCTTGAAGTGAAACTCTTTAAAAAGAAAGCCCGGCCGGCGATGTTTGACTCTTTCCGCTTATGGCGCAAAGAAGCCAAACAAAAAGAAATTAAATTAGCTAAGAAAAATAAGAGAGAAGGGGGACTTTCGGTAATGCAAGCAGCCGTGCAGTTTAAAGATAATGAAGAAGAGCAGATAAATGAGCAGTTGCACAGGCAACGTAAAATGGCAATAGATAATTGTTATCCAGTTTTGCCGTCTCTTCAGCAAGAGGCAGCAAAAGAGCGTGAAAAAGACCCATTAATGTCGCAATTATTAACTTCACCACCCCCCTATGCGCAGAATGCCACAGCACCCCCGCAACCTTTAGTTGCACAAGCTGCGCCTCCTGCTCTTCCACAGCACCCACCAGCTGTTCTTCAGCTGGCTCCTACTTCTTCGGTGCAGCCTCCTCCAGGCCCACCGACCACTTCTGTTTCACCTGTGTTTTCTACGATTTTGCCTACTGTACTTTTTACATCTCCTAATGCTCCCTCTACGATTCTGCCTAGTACCACATCTATTTTCCCTGATACCTCTTCTGCCATCTCTACCCCGCCTTATCTCACCCCGTTTTTCCATCTGTTTGTCCTTCAGTTTGACCTTCCATTCGGCAGAAAATGGCCAGCACTGTTACTAATCTTCTTTTACCTCTTTTCGAGTCGCCTGCTACGACCCCTAACATAGGAAGAAGACAGTTGCGAAGTCAACTGCCTGATTATCAAGAGAGAGATTCCCTGAATAGTTTAGCTCGGAAATGGGTCATGGACACTGCAAAATATGATGTACAGTCTGTCATGGAAGTCTTCCATCAATGGGAAGCAGCGACACAGAGATATGTTTTCGAACAGATGTGTGTCTTTCTTGGCGAGGATTTGGAAGACAATGATCAAGAATGCATCCCACAAGAAATGTGTCGTGTACGGTTTAAGTTTGGAGAGGGTATGATTGTAGGTCCAGATGTGGAGAAGGCAGTTGAAATGTTGTTATCATATCGGAGTAAGGGAAACAGTTCTGGGTCACCATCTGAATGTAATACATCCAGTAGGAAAAAGGCACGACAATACCCTATGAGAGAAGTTCCCCCACAGTGGAGAGAGGGTGACGCGACTGCTATCCCACCTGTTTTGCCACATTTTCAGCGTGTATGGGTACATGTCCCATGGAAGCGAGCTGAAGTTTTAGCACTCAAACAAACATTACCAGATCCGCGTAAAAATCCTGCAGGGTACTATAAAGAATTGTCACAAACTGCTGGGTCATGTATAATGAATTTAGCCGATATCGATATGCTATTTGGGAACGTTGTTCCACAGCCTTTATGGGGTAAAATTCGTCATGTAGATCATGACCAGGAATTAGGTGACACGTGGGCTAATATTACTGCTGCAGATGCCCGCCAAGTTGGTGGTGCCAAGCCTGAGCCTCTGATAGCAGAACTCCCTGGTAGAATAGTAGATTACATGAAAACGATAATGCCTGCAATACGCGTAAATTGGGATAAGTTGTCTGCATGCAAGCAAAAGAAAGAAGAAACTGTTTCAGATTTCTTCACCAGATTTGAAGAAACATTCATTGACCATAGCGGTCAAGATATGACCACAGAAGGTGGTCAGAGATTGTTTGTCGATAAATTCGTGCACAATCTGCTTCCAGAATTGTGTAGGAAATTAAAAGATTCAGAAAGTTCTTGGGCAGTCTCATCTTCAGCGCAGATATTAGCTACTGCACAATACTACGAGAATAGAGACAAAGATGAGAAAGATAAAGTAGAAAAGAAAACTAGAGAACTCAAAACGAAGGTTTTGCTACAGCAAGCCTATCCGCCACGTGGTGGTGGTAATCAAAATAATAATGGTCAGAATCTCTACCAAAATACTTTTCAGCAGCCTCAACAGTATCAGAGAAACTCGCAAAGATTTGAGTATGCTCAACCCCGTGTAGGCCCCAACCAGTGTTTATATTGCAAACAAGAGGGTCACTACAAATATAATTGTCCTGCCCTGCCACAACGTACGAATGGAGTTCCTGGCGTTAGAGGTCGTGGCAGTCAGCAAGCGCCTAGAGGTAGAGGGCGTGGAAACGCCCAACAGGACACACGTCCCCTATCGCCACAAAACTCTATGAACAGGTTTGATCAGCAGAATAACGTATCTGACAGGACCGCTCAATACTATGTTGATGAGTATTACACAGAAAATGAGCAGTGGGAGAATAATGATTGCTAGGACAGCCATAGACGAAGAGAGGGAGTTGTTTCAGTTCCAGTAGATCAGAGTGGACCTTACGTTGAGGTGATTACATCAGGTGTGTCAGAACCTTTTCTGTTGGATACTGGTGCTACAAAGAGTTCTATTATGCACTCCAAACTCCCTGGCGCACCTTTGTCTGGCGAAATGAACGTTTCTGTAGGTCTTTCTGGCGCCCCAGTTAGAAATCCGATTTCTGACCCTTTATCTCTTTCTGTTGGTCCTTGTGAATTCGAAGCACCCCTTATTCTGACGACAGGTTGTGGTGAGAATCTGCTAGGATTGGATTTGTTAAAGAGATTGTATGCGACTTTGTATTGTTCTCCTTCAGGAGTACAACTTACTTTAGGCAAGAAAGTGGTTTCTCCTATGTATTTGTCGAGAGATGCACTTCCAGCAGGATTGGCACTTCTCCCAGATATTCTTTGGGCTACTGGTCCTAATGATGTAGGTCTTTTAGAAATTCCACCATATGTTGTAACATTGAAGTCGAATGTCAAAATGCCACGAATTCCCCAATACAGAATATCTAATGAGGGTGAAAAAGCTTTGCTAGCGATTGTTTACGAGTTGATTGAAAAGGATGTGATTGAAGAAACACGAGGCAATGTTTGCAATAGTCCTGTTCCGCCTGTTTTAAAACGAACTGACCCTTCTCAGCCACCTGTGTATAGATTCGTGATTGATCTTAGAGAAGTAAATAAGATAGTTGTGCCACAATTCCCAGTTGTCCCCGACATTACCACATTATTAACTATGATTCCAGCTTCTGCTTCATGGTTTTCAGTGATTGACCTGAAGAATGCTTTCTTCAGCATCCCAATTGCTGAGGAGAGCAGGGATATTTTTTCCTTTAGTTTAGGAGGTCGAAGCTTCCGCTTTAAACGCGCTCCTCAAGGCTACTGTGAAAGCCCCTCAATATACAGTCAAGCTCTGAAAACACAACTTGACACGATTGTTTTACCAAAAGGTGCTACTCTTGTACAGTATGTGGACGATTTGCTCGTTGCTGCAGACACTGAGAAAATTTGTAGAAAGGCCACATTGACATTATTGCGTCGTCTGTGTGATCTGCATCACAAGGTGTCACTTTCCAAGCTCCAATATTGCCGACAAGAAGTGACCTACTTAGGTCACCTCTTATCGAAGGAGGGAAGGAAACTGACCCCAGAAAGAATTCAGGCAATAGCAAAATTGAGTGTGCCAAGAACACAGAGAGAAGTACGTGCTTTCTTGGGCATTACATCGTACTGTAGACAGTGGATTCCAAATTTTTCGTTATTGGCCAAACCCTTGGTGGCATTATAGTGTAAAAATACACCCAATCTCATTCCTTGGTCTGAAGATTGTCAGAAAAGTTTTCTCGACTTACGCACAGCATTATGTTCGGCTCCTGTGTTAGGTACCCCCAACTACAGTAAGCCTTTCACATTGTATGTCCACGAGAAGGAAGGCTGTGCATTGTCTGTGCTGACTCAGTTATTCGGAGATAGACAGCGGCCATGCGCCTATTTTTCGTCAACTTTGGATCCGGTAGCACGAGCATTGCCAAGTTGTTTAAGGGCCACAGCAGCAGCAGCTGTTTCCATTCGACAGTCTGCTGGTCTAGTAATGAATAATACACTAATCGTGATGGTCCCGCATGCAGTAGACACATTGTTAAATAGGACCAAGACACAGCACTTAACTAGTGCTCGACTGTCCAGTTACGAATTGACGCTGCCAGCGAGCCATGTGCACATAAAAAGGTGCAGTACCTTGAACCTAGCCACATTGTTACCAATTGCAGAGGAGTTAGATGCTTCAGAACAGCACGATTGTTTTCTTAGAACAAAGGAAGAGACGAAAGGGAGAGTTGATTTGTTCGACACTCCTCTTGCTGAATGTGATGGTACATTATGGGTAGATGGTTCATGCTTTAAGCTCCCAAATGGTAACGTGACTACAGCATATGCTGTCACAACTTTGCACACAGTCGTTGAAACTGCGCGAATACCACATGGTTCAGCTCAAGCCGCAGAACTCGTAGCACTTACGAGAGCATGTGTGTTGTCTAAAGGAATGAAAGTGACTGTCTATACCGACAGCCAGTATGCATTTGGAGTGGCTCACAGTTTTGGACGATTGTGGAGAGAACGTGGGTTCCTGACTTCGCATGGAACTAAGATTCAGCATGGTCAGTTGGTGAATGAGCTTCTTGAATCACTGACCTTGCCCCTGCAAATAGCGATCGTGAAATGTAGTGCTCACAAGAAAGTGACTGATGATGTTGGTCGTGGAAATGCATTTGCTGATGAAACCGCTAAGGAAACTGCAAAGAATGTGATGAGCCGAATGTATGTTGCGAGCCCAGAAAGATGGACTGGTGATGTTGGAATATGTGAGGACACGATAGAGAGCGTGAAGTCCATCCAAGCTGAGGCCACGGAGAAAGAGTTAAGCACGTGGAGAGAGAGTACAGGAAGAATGGATGCAAATGGTTGTTGGATTGAATTGACAGAGCATCAGAGATGGTTGTTACCCGATGCATATGTGCTTGCAGTGGTTACAATGGCTCATGGAATGGCCCATATCAGCGTGAAAGGGATTTGCGAGTTGTTGGCCCCAGTATGGAAGAATTCGGGGATTCCCAAGTGTGCAGAGAATGTTGTCAAGAATTGCATGGTATGTCTGAAGCACAATCCTGGTAGGGGAACCCCAACTCCAGCTGGTCATTTTGCACCTCCTACGTATCCGTTCGAGGTTTTGCAGCTAGATTTCATACACATGGAGAGGTGCAACAACTTAAAATACGTGCTCGTGGTTGTTTGTGCCTTCTCAAGATGGGTAGAAGCCTATCCCCTAAAAGACAATACTGCCTTGTCCACAGCAAAAGCCCTTGTGAAAGAGTTCTTCCCCAGGTTCGGAATGCCTAGAATGGTCTGGTCTGACAACGGAAGTGAATTTGTGGGTCGTGTGATGAAAAGAGTGTGTGAAGGGCTAGGCATTAGGCAGAAGTTCCACGCTGCAAATCACCCCCAATCAGCTGGATTAGTAGAATGTTACAATGGCACGCTTAAACTTAAATTGGCCAAAATCCAAGCGAGCACAGGTCTTAAATGGCCTGACGCTCCACCCTTAGCACTCCTATCCACCAGAATGACTGTGCATTCGCGAGTGAAACTGAGCCCCTATGAAATCATCTTTGGTCGGCCAGCCAACATATGGGGAGTGCCAAGGCCCACGAAATTCAGCGAGCTGCAACACCCTATTTTGCTTGATTACTTGTATGAATTGACGGCTAAATTGCGTGTTTTATATCAACAGGTCCACAACACCTCGCCTCCGGTCACTGGGACTCCGGGTCACTCCATTGAACCCGGTTCATGGGTCCTAGTCCGCAACTTTCAAAGAACAAGAAACGACCAGCCCAGATTGACCGGGCCTCACCTCGTCCTCCTGTCTACAAGGTCGGCTGTTAGGGTGGAGGGGAAGGCCAATTGGGTCCACGGGATCCATTGTAAGAAGATACCCTTCCCTCTGCCACATGACCAATGGGTCCAGAAAGGAGGCACTGACTCAGAGCGCACAACTGATGAACGTGTAAAAGAAACTAACCCTGACTGTGAAAGCGAGAACATTTTTCGAGAAACTGTGCCACCACCAGAACAATTGAACTCTGTGGAACCTGAACTACTATTTCTGGACCAGACAGTACCCGGGAAAAGACGCTACAATTTGCGACCAAGAAAAACAGACTAATTAAAAGTGATTCCTTTTGTGATTCGAGAGAAAACCCCATGAACTAATAAAATGTGTCTTTTCCCCAAATCCTTTTTTAAAAAAAAGTGCAGATCTCCCATCTAGGTAACTTGCTTATTTTTGTTTTTTCGAACCGCCATCCGGGTTCCGCTGCTAGGGTCGCGGTTGATTAAAGACTTTTGGGTGCAGCTGACGACGTTAGGTCGTTGGTTCTGGTTGGTCCAAGGGAGTTGCCCTAGACTGACGGAAGCATCCTTTAGCAGAGGCAACCTACCACCGCGGGCAGCACCTTAGAGAGGATGGAGTTTCCTGATGTGGAGAGGCCTGCCAAACAAATGAACTTTAAGCAGAGACTTTTTAACACGATGACGAAGAAAAGTTTTATAATAGTGTGTATTTTTATGCTATTCAGCGTAATGGTCTTTTTGATAAGCTATGTTTTATTCTCTTTTCATGTGACATTTGCGCCCACTACATCACCCATACCTCCTCCTACTGTTTCCTCTCATTCTTTCCACCCTCTGCCTGACCACGAATCAAATAGGAGATTAGAGTTCATTAATAACTCCTTCGTTCAGTTATTACACCAACACCAACTTGTAATGAACACAACTAACTGTTGGGTGTGTGGTCTCATGCCCCACACAACGGACAAAGGTATCCCCTATTTGGTCCTGCCATTTAGTCACAATGGTTCAGTCTGGGCATATAGGACAATGTTCATCTATGCACGAGAAATCCAACCCCTACGTTCTGTAAAAGACAACCTCAAGACTAGCGCCCTAGTCAAAGGTATAGTTGACATGATCAAGGAGGTAACTTCCTATGAAGATACCCCGGATGATGAGATACTTGCGTATGTAGGTTGGAACGTGACCGGATATGGCACTACATTAAGTGAGAAACAGCAAGCCAAAAGATCGTCCCCTATCTGGATCGTACCCCATCAAGGTCACCTGTGTCTGCAAGGTATTGGCAAGAATCCCAGAGCTCAGCTAGGGAAGAGTGTCTGTACAGAAACGTATGTTTTTGGATCTCAGACTTCCCCTGCGTTTTTAGCCGCTAAGGGTACTTATTTCATCTGCCATGATAGAGCCTATACATGGTTGCCCCCTGACTTCTCGGGCTCATGTTTTGTTTCATTCCTGTTACCTCCCACCTACACAGCAGCGGCGGATTACCATCGGACAAGGGTAGTTAGAGGTGTTTTGAGTAAAGAAGACACTGCAGGTCAAGAATTTGGTGACTTTGCAATGGGTTTTCTGCCGTTCTGGGGAGCCATGGCTAACAGCAGGAACATAAGGCAATTGACAAGGGTAGTTGAATCCACCGTGACTGAAACTGCTGGTGCCCTTAGTAACCTGACTGCTGAGCTCCAGTCGGATCGACTTATGACCCTTCAGAACCGGGTCGCTTTGGACGTAATACTTGCGGACCGAGGTGGAGTATGCAAATTGATCCAGTCTAGTTGTTGCATTTTCATCCCAGATAATGCTCCAACAGTGTACAGGGCCATCTCCAAACTACATAAGATTTCCAAATCTATTCATGTGGATAAAGGAGATTGGTCGTTAATGGGATGGTTCTGGGAACTGATATCTGCCTGGGGATGGAAAATTCTGATGGTCATTGGGATGGTCTTAGCCATTCTTTTCCTGTTCTGTCTATGCATACAGTGTGCTCCTGCAATATGTGGCCTCTGTGCTACATCATGTGTGAGGAAGCCTGTGTCAAGAGATGAACTAAGTACTAGAATGATGTTACAGCAACATCTCAATGACTTTAGGAATATAGATCTGGACTCAGACTAACATGAGGATAGATTAATTGCCTATGTAAGGGGAAAAGGAGGGTCTGTGGTTCTGAAAATCTGGATTCATATAATAGTACTGGAATCGAGAATAAAAACTTTGTCGAAATAGGATGAATTTGGTATCAAAAGACCGAGAATGACGAGTACATCATGTACATGTATTTTCGGCGTATTCGAGTGACGATTTTACCTCGAAATCGTCATTTACATTCTAAACCCTTAGCTCCCATTTACATGTTGCCCTTTACATAGGCCTTAATCCAGTTGAATTTGATTCCACAAGGACACATACTCCTTAATCGACTTCTCCCTGACCTCAGTACAAGTTAGAACCATTGCCCCAGGCCGAACTCGTTAGGTCAGTTCCCTCCCAGTGGCCGAGCAAGATAGCATCTAGGCTCAACCAGCCATAAAACCATTTCAGCGCGCACACCTGCCATATCTCGCTCACATCTTTCCTCCACTCCTTTTCTTTACTTGCTTTATGATGGGGAGGTGACCGTTTTTATTAGGGGTCCAGCGATATCTGATGAAATGTTGGGCCTTGCCGGATGATTTGTTATGGGCAGCACGACGTGAAATATGTACATGTCATCATGACTCTGCTTTTCTTTTGTAACCAGTAACTATAAATGAAATACCACGAATTCAAAGAATGTTTGCCCAAGGCCGAATATCATGTATAAAGAGAGAAGCCTGACTTCGTGAAAGTGTGCAGTCTCCTGAGAATATACCCGTATTGTACTTCTAGGACCCTGTTACCTTGGTTGCAGCCAATAAACTAATCTTTGACTTCACCTCGAAGACTCTGAGTTTCTGTAGGTCTGACTCAGGAGAACCAGAGGTCTCTGGGTGTTGATTCCCTGACACCGCTGGGTTACCGGTTCTGTGCCGGTTCTTAAAAACCCAGTACCTCAGAAATGGCAGTTTGAAAAGTAAGAATTTTTCAAAAATGGTGGACAAAATGCAGTTTTGAAAAAAGAAAAGGAATGATTAGTTGTTCGAGAACATTCTACACTAAGCTAGGATGAATGTTTCTGTTTTTTAAAAGCCTGATTTTTATTGGTTAAGAAAAACTGATAGAAAAGAACATTACATAAGATAAGCTGGTATATTCTCAAGTCAAGCACACTTGCTGTTTTAATTTGCAGCAATGTATAATGAACTTTTCACCTGTGTGCTGAGTTAGGTGTTCCCTGAAGTGTTTCTATGGTAACTGGCAGATTGTGGAATGGGGGAAGGGTTGAAAATGTTGTCAGTTGGAAAGGGTGCAAAAGTTCAAGCAATATAAAAGTGTGTTTCGTTTTGATGTAATCTGGGAATAAATGTGATTTTTTATTTATTTGTATATGTGTGTAGATTGAGTGTGTAGATTGACAGGAAACGTTTGCTATTTGCTATTGGACTTCCTGTCCCCCTAGGACTGCTTAGGGGGGTTTACAATGATCCCCAAGGTCAAAATCATTGGCCTTTGTTGAGCCTTTGATGGCCCTGGGGACCACCACCTGCCAGGGCCGGCTCCTGTAGTGTTACGGGGTGCCTATCCCTGGGACACTGCCAGGCGTGCAACACCCATTGGGCTCACGGGGCTTCAGCCCCCCCGTCATGTGTGTCAGCACGGGCAGAGACAGCTTCACGGGCTGGCGAGCATCTAATTGAGCCGCACCCGAGTACTTAACAGGTCTTTTAAAGACCATTTACTTGTAAATGAGGATTTTGTTGTGTGTTCTCCCCTTCTTACAGCCACTCTGTCCGTGGTTGGAAGAATTAGCCCCCCCCCCCGAAATATTTTCCAGCCCCACCTGAAATGTGGCTCTAGTTGCCCGCCTGCACACTGCTGTTTGCTATGGTAGGGTGAGAGATCTCTTTCAAGTAAGAAAGCAGATTGCTTTTTGTCTGAGAGAGCAGCATGTGAGCTGGTCTCTCTGATAAAAAGCAATGCCGGCTCCCGAAGGACGCAGGGAGCCGGCTGGGACTGTGGGGGTTTTGGGGCTCCCCCCACGGTGCTGAACGTTATATTTGAGCCCCGGGGGATACGGTCCCTGGGGATTGAAAAAAATTAGTGAGAAATGCTTTTTTTTTACGGTATATTTAGTGTACGCGTACTGTGCGAATTCTGAAAGTCGTTTCATAAGCGTACGTAAGCAAGAAAAAATCTATAAAAAATATATATTTTACAGATATGTATCAAGTGTATGTGTTTAAAGGTTGCTTGCTTGTAATGAGACCTTTTCTTTTTATTGGTACTTATAAGTAATTGAGTATGCATAGTATAAAATTGTTGAGTAGCAGTGTTTTATACAGTGCTGAACTTTTGACCTCTGTTGACAGTTGACTTTTGCATGATCTGTTGGGGGTAGGGTGGAAAGTTATGTCAGTTGGAAAGGTTTGAAATGTTAAAGCAATGGAAATGTGTGTTTCTTTTCGAATTAATGTGTGAAGGATTTTAATTGGTTATTTATATGTATGTATGTGTAAAATGAGAGGGAAAATGTTCCATTTGGTGGTTCTGCTGCAAACAGTGAACTAGAGAGATTCTGTATAAGAATATCTACTGTGTGAGTGACATTCTTCTTAATCTACAAATCAATTTGAAAGGTGAGTTGATAAATTGTATGGGAATGTATGTGGTGCATGTTTGTACATTAAGTAATTATGGGGTATATTATCAAGACAGGCGATAAAATTATTGCCGCTTAATCAGCAGAAAACTGAAGATAAAGCAGCGATAATGGGCTTGATAATATGCTCTATGCAATTCCAATCGAAGCCCATGTTGGATGTGAAGGACATCTAAAATGGGCTTCGATTGGAATTGCATAGAGCATATTATAAGCCCATTATTGCTGCTTTATTGGCAGTTTTCTGCCGATTAAGCGGCAATCATTTTATCACGTCTGTTGATAATATGCCCCTATATTCGTCCCTTGTTAAACGTTTTATAGTAGCAAATGTGTTTTACTATAATGCATGCTTTTATGTTTTATTACTTAATATCACATTGTGCGTCTGTTTACTTTAAGGAATTATGGCCCATAATATCAAGGAAGGGCGATACATTATCGCCGTTTTTATCGGCAGGAAATTGCCGGTAAAGCGGCCATAATGGGCTTGATAATATGCAATTGTGAATTCCCATAGAAGCCCAGGTTATGGTGTTAACCTGGGCTTGTATGGGAATTCACAAGGCCATATTATCAAGCCCATTTTCGCCGCTTTAGCGTCAGTTTCCGGATGATAAAAGCGGCGATAATGTGTCGCCCTTTCTTCATAATATGGGCCTATATTTGTCCCTTTTTCCATAATTTCTAGCCTCTCTTTTTATACTTCCCTCTGTCTCCTCTTACTCTTTCTTATATTGTCCTCTGGTGATATTGCAGTTCTTTGTCTTTATATTTCCCTATTTTTTCTCTTATTCCTTCTGTCTCCTCATTTTCTTCCTATTCTCTTCATATTTATTTTTTCTTGATACTCCCTGTTATGTCCTCTTTCTTGTTTGTCTCCCTCTGTATATAGTCTGGGTCGATTTACAAGCCCCTTGTGCGTCTTTGTTGTTTTATTCTGTTAGTTTTTTTGATGTAATAGTGGCAGAAAAAATGTAGTAAATTGCATATGTATTTGGAAAATGAGTCAGTGTTGTTCACTGAAATGTAGTAATTATATACATGGAATATGTATAGTCACTTAAAAGTTTTTCAGTAGTAAATGGTAAAATGCATGGTCTCATATTTTTTTGTCTAATATCATACTGTGCATGTGTATACATTAAGGAATTATGGGGCAAATTATCAAGGACCAGTGTTAAAATTATCACCGTTTTATCGGCCGGAAACTGCCGATAAAACGGTGATAATGGGCTTGATAATATGCCTTTGTTATTTCCTATAGAAGCCCAAGTTAACATCAGAACATGGGTTTCTATGGGAATTAACAAGGACGTATTATCAAGCCCATTATCGCCCATTTTAACGGCAGTTTCCGGCCGATAAAACAGCGATAATTTTAACACCGGTCCTTGATAATATGCCCCTATATTCGCTCCTTTTTAAACGTAAATGTGTTTTGGTAAAATGCATGGTCTTATAATTTTTTTGGGTAATATCACACTGTGTATGTGTGTACATTAAGGAATTATATTCACACTTTTTTGCATATTTTCTACACTCTCTTGTCATACTCCCTCCTCTCTCATCTTACTCCTTCCTCTCTGATTATACTATCTTCTTTTTCTTATACTCTGCTGTCTTTTTATACTTTTTCTTTTCATACTTGCTCCTCTTTTTGCATATTTGTCCTCCTCTTTATATTCTCTCTTGTCTTTATATTCACCACTGTTGTCATAGTTCTTACTGTGTTCTCATAGTACTCCCTGTCTCCTTATACAGTCAGTCTTCCTTTAGACGCTTCGCTACGTGACCTGTGTTTGTGGGCTAAGCGGGGGCAAGCAGCCACATGACTTCAAGCCCCACAAGCGACTGGTGGACCTTGAGCCCCTCCCCCTTGACACCGGGGGAGATTTAATCAGCAGACCTTTCCCGCATCGCGGGACGCGCGCGGGCCGTCTGTGGCCGTCATGTGCAGACAGAGGCAGGGCAGGGCCCTGTCCCTTTCCGCCACGAAACGGACTGCTATCACGCCCAGGACTGGTAAGAACTGCATTCCCACTACTAGTTGACCTACTCGTGACTGACTCAGTTTTAATACACATATGCTATTCATCTACTGAACAACTTTGTCGTATTTTAACTGTGGGCAACTATTATTTTACAATCTTTGACGTCAAACTTTTTCTAGAGCCCAAGCAATATTATAAATTAAATTGAAATTATAAAATTCTGTTTTAACGAACCCTATACAGATGGAGAAATGAAAAAGTGCCGCGGGCACCCTTGATGCTTTTTTGATCAGGGCAGAATCCCTCCTCAACCACGAAATAAATCTAACTGAGCGCAGGCTCTCACTGGATCCCCTTCAGTCTCCCTTGACTAGGGAGGAGGCACACATTGGCACGCCAATCCCAAAGATAGTGATCATCCAAACTCCCTCTTCCCCTTCCCCGCACAACCAACTGCAAAGTATCAGAACTCATGAGAAGGAGGCAGAAAATTCTACCATGGCAGGGAATGGCCCGCAAACAAGGAAACAAACTAACCAATTAAAAGGGCGGTTATTGGGGACCAGACAGAAGGGTGGTAAACAGAGCCATGAAGAAAGACCAAAGGACGGTTATGCCCCTAGCTCGTTGGGAAAAGTCACTACTGAAACACTAACTGAGGAATCACCTGCCCACTCTTACGTACAGTCAGGTATACTAACTAACAACCCCCAAACAACCCAACAAGAACTAGGGGTATTTATAGAGGGTCTCATAAAAAATAGTCTGGAAGACAAGTTCAGGGAGATGACTTCACAACTGACTAACTTTATCGAAGAAAGATTTGTTCATATTGAGAAAAAGGTAGAATCATTGAAGCACGTGGTTGATCAAATTAGTGCTTGTCTGGAACCTTCCAAAACCTCCACAAACAATGTAATCCCCTCTGCACTTCACAAGAACTCCCTAGCCCCAAAGCCCGCCCAACTGAATATCCCGCTATTAGTTACACCAAATACCCCAGCAAAAGAGGATCGCACAAGAAGGGTCAACGCCAGGGTGGAAAACCCGCATAACCAAGGGGAGGAAAATACTAGTGCCAAGCCTCTGAATCCAGTTACCCAACCTAATACTGACATTCTAAATCTGCCACCCGCATCATGTCCGTATGTTTTGGTATTAACGGGGGTTCCATCCCTAAAAAAAGGACACAACTAATCTTGGTTTTCCCTACGCAACAAAGTAGTGGATTGGTTAGTGAAATACACGAAATTTAATCCCTACCACTTAAACCTAATTTTGATGGCTCGCAGAGTTGGGTTGCTGGGTTCCTCTCACAAATCCATTCAGGGTGATTGTATTGTTATTAATTTCAGAACGCCCAGAACGGAACATTCCCTTTTAACCCATAAAGAGGAACAATACACTACCCCCACAGTGATCACGGCCCTCCCTCTTGGCTTTTTTTACAAACCCGATCTCAAGCCTAGCGCGAATGCAAACGGCTCTATAATAACTCCCAACAAATTTGAGCTTTTATCACACTTAGAAGAGCTAGACTGACAATCAAAAGTAACAATGGGTTCCCCATCCTCCTTAGCAGGGGGAGTTTGTAGGGAAGGACCTCATGTTCCATAGAGCACTTACCCTCCGGTAGCTGTACACGACGCAACTTATCTGACCCACCCTTTTAATTCAACCCTGGTTTCTCACCAACAAGTACAAAAAACCCCTGTAGATAATCATTGTACTGAACTTCAATCACCAGGCCCACTCCAGGGATTAAACAATCTAGATTCAGCCCGAGGTTGGTTATAGATAATAGCCGTTCAAACGTAACAGGTTACGCTACCTCAGTCATACACCCTGACACTAACTCTACAACAGGGGCATCTCTAACTATCCTATATTGGAATATTGTGGGCCTTCGGCCCAAGTCTATCCAAGAAGAATGGCTCACCTTTGCGCGGTCTTACGACATCCTCTGTTTGCAGGAGACGTGGGCCATGCAACCCATCCACTTGAGCGGCTACAAAACATTTTTCTCATCCGCAATTCCCTCAACATCAGGGCGGGCAAAAGGCGGGCCGGTGGTCTATATTTCAAATCTAATTAAGGTGAGAGACATTACCACCCTTAAGAATGAGGAAAACTATCAAATAATCTCACTAGCCATCGATAACCCTGCCCCTCTAGTGCTAGTTAATTTTTATAACAATCTACAGGAGGCAAAGTTCATAGAGATCTTAAAGGAAATTCGCAATTTCCTTTTAGACCTGAATAACTCCAACCATGGGATAAACTCCACTATTTTATGGGGTGGCGACTTCAACTTACCAATCTGTGAAAGAAACGACAACATCACATGCGGAGTGGTAGACGAGCTTGAAAATAATATTGCCCACTTTCCCCACTCTCGTAGCGGGGCGTGTATGAATGAGACAATTGCGCTACTTCAGTTTGCACTGGCAAATGAACTTTTGTCTCCCTCTGTACCTCTAAGTCCAACATTTAACGGCAGAGGAGCTTTGAGCTGTATTGATTTTATTTTCGCGGCAACAAGGGCTTCCCCGTTATAACGAACTTTGAAACTCACGATTGCGTTTATAGCGATCATTTTCCAATCTCTGTGACTTTTTCTGCACAGACGTCACAAGGGAGACAAAAGACGTCGAGCCTTCACACGGAGGAAAATCTAACCTTGAACAGACTGAATGGCTATTCTATAAAATGGGCACCCATAGACCCAGTAACAATGACTGAGAAGGTTGTCAGAACTTCCATCTCCGCAATTAGCGCATGCCTGGCGGATTGTTCCTCCCTGCAGGAGATATTAGACAACTTTAAGGCAATAACGAAAGCTGTGAACGAAGCCCTAACCATCATACCAATAGCCAAAAGAATAAGTATGGTTGGTCGGTTTAACTCTTCATGCACAAAAGCTTATTCCAATCTTAAACGTGCTCTTAAAAAACCAAATGGAGATAAGATCGAGGTTAACCATTACAGAACATTATACAACAAGGCCTTACGTCAAAGAAAGTCCGATCTAAAGGAGGAACTATGGTTAGCCCTTCGTGCTAGCTGTCAAACCAACGACAGCGCAGTTTTTTGGGAAGTTATAAACAACCCCTTCCTCTCTGGTCCAAGAGAGTCGAGCAAAATCGAAGTCTCTATTAGCGAGGCAGATTGGATTACCCACTTTTCACGAATTTTTTGTCAATCTGAGAGTAACACCCAGACCCCCCAAAACCAAAGGAATAACAGTGACAGCCCATGGCCTTCCCCAATTGTAGCGGACCTAGGTTGTACCCTGGCCAAAGTTGACCATGCACTAACAGCCAGTAAAGGAGGCAAAGCCCCAGGCCCCGACGGGGTGACCGTCGATTTTTACAAATTTAAGATGGATCTTTGGGCCCCAATAATCCTTAGAGTTCTTGTAGCCACAGGGAAAGTCGGACCTATGGATTCTTGGTCAGAATCCATCCTAGTTCCGATTTTTAAGAGGGGCGATCGCAACAGTTCAACTTGCTATCGCCCTTTCTCATTATTAGATTCAGTGGGCAAAGTGGCAGGACGCATCCTATTAGAACGTCTCCAGCATTGGACGGAAGATAATAACACCATATCTGACCTCCAATACGGTTTTAGGGAAGGCCTGGGTACCATCAACCGCAACCTAACGTTACTTAGGAGCAAATACGTGGATGCGAAAGGGGGAAGACTATATATGGCCTACGTAGATCTTACTGCAGCGTTCGACTGCGTAGGCCATACTAAGCTCTGGGACATATTAACATCAATGGGTATTGACATTTTGCTGGTTAATTACCTGCGGGACATGTACTCACATGCTTCCGCAAGAGTGAGGTACGGTTTGGGGGGCCAACTATGCGCCCCATTCAGGGTAGAGCGGGAAGTAAGACAGGGCTGCGTCCTGGCACCCTTTCTTGTCACTCTTTACACTAACGGCTTGGAGTTAGCTTTGTTGGAAGGGTGCCGGGACCTACCCCAGGTCAACAAGCGTCCAATCCCCGCTCTCCTGTATACGGACGACGCAGTTATCATCGCTCGTATGCCCCTCGAACTCCAACGCTCTCTAAACCGGTACAATGTATTTATGTCAAACCTAGACTTAAAAATTAATATTAAAAAACTTTTATTATGTCCTCAGGTCGGAGCTTAAGAAAAGGAAAGTATATATACATTAACAAATCTAGGATTGAACATACATCCACCTATCCCTACCTAGGAGTCGTAGTCGATCATAAGGGTACTTGGAGTAGAGCCATAGAAGTAAGAAAATTGATGTTTTTAAAAGCCACAATGGCATTAGTAGCCTTCACGCAGCGACTGGCAAAACGCCCCCGGAAGAGATGCTACGCATCTATCAGGCCAAATGCGTCTCAACAGCTACTTACGGAGCCGGGGTGTGGGGGTATGCACAGGTAGAAGCCATTCAAAAGGTGGAAAACAGTTTTCTACGTTTCTTACTTGCAGTCCCCCAAAGTACGTCCACATTCAGCTGCCACACAGAATTGGGCATGCCGTACATTTCAGACATCATTATGACGCAGCCAATTCTTCTGTGGCACCGTCTCTGGACATCCAACAAGTTATCTTTCACACAATCTGTAGTGACAGATGGCGTCGCTCTGGAAAATGTAAACAAGATTAAGTGGCTACAATATGTTAGAAGGTTCTTATCGGACCTCGGGCTCGAGAAATACTATCACTCCCTGACAGAAATGGCTATGATACCAGGAAAATGCTAACATCCCACTGTCTAGCACATTTAGCAGGGCTACACTTGCTGACTGAAGCACATAAAACTTCTGTGCAGCATTCCATGCTAATACAAACATCCCTTATAATCGAGGCATACTTAACTTGGAATCTATCCAGTTTTGACAGACTTCTTTAGACCAGATTTAGGCTTAACATCTTCCACCGTTTTATTACATTTCCAACGGTTAATGATTGGTCCCATTCCCTAAGTCACTGTCCCTGTGATGGTTCATCTTCTCAATCACTTTTACATACCATCCTATTTTGCAAATTTTATACTGAACCAAGAAAGAGGTGGCTAGTATCAAACCTAAAAAGTCTGGGCATACGCAAATGTCGACCTGCACTCTTGGGTCTCCAATTTTTGGAACACGATCTTTTTGCCTTAACCCCTTCAGTGCTAATGACAAGGGTAACTCGTCATGGAGTTTCCATTGATTTCAATGGAAAGTCAATGGGAAGAGGTGGATGTACCTTAGCATCCAAGTGGTTAAATATAGCTAAGTTCCTGAAATTTTGTATACGACATAGAAATAATTTGTAATAACCTGATTTGATGTATTTTTAAAAAAAAATTCTTTGTTATATGCTTTTTTAACTGAAAAATTTGTATGTAAATTTTAACTTCTAATGTGAACCATTTTGCGGATTTTAACAGTCATTTAATGATTTTTTCGTGCGACATGTTCTTAGATGTTTTTCTTTTTTCTTTTATGGTTTTCTTTGTTCAAAACTGAATAAAGCAATCGATCAACCAGTCTTCCTTTATAATTGTCTTTTCTCCAGATTTTTGTCTCTGTGTCTTTTTACATTCATTCCTCTTTCTTCATAGATACTCTTCTGTTCTTATATTCTCTGTTTCTTCTTATTCTCGCTGTTCTTTGCAGGTACTCCCTATTGTTTTCTCATACGTTTCTTTTTGTTTTAATACTCTTCTCTCTGTAGTCACATTTCTCCTTTCTTTTCTTATACTTTGCACTCTCTACTAATATTGCCGTCTTTTCTTATTGCCATATTCCTCTCCTCATTTTCCCCCTGTTCTTATACTCCCCCGTTTTCATATTCTCCTCTCTGTTCTCATACTTCTCCATGTCTCCTCATACTACTGAGTTTTTCTTATATTTCCTTTTGTCCTATACTCCTTCTCTCTGTGTTCATATTGTCCTCTTTGTCTTCATATTTCTTTTCTCTTTTCATTTTCTGTCCCCTCTGTTTATACTTCTTAAATCTGTTCATATTGTTTGCTCTCTTCTCTTATTCCTCCTTTCGACTCCCTGCATACACTCTGCAGCAGTTT